>NC_132936.1:88670000-89920000 GCF_034638445.1 Ciconia boyciana
CTGTGCAGTCTCACCTCCTACCTTAAACACAAGCCAGCTATTCTTTCCTTCATTTCACAATTTACACCAGGTCAGGTCTAGCAGAGGTGGGAGCCGAATCCTCGTTTCTCACACGGCACATTTAGCTGCTTTTTCTAGCTCTGGGACTCCAGCAGCTGCTTTCCTTTAATCAAGAAGAGACTCGGGAGTCTGGTTCTCCAGTACGTTATTGATGCGTTGCCAAATACTTGCAGAATCTATCACTTAAATCTCTATCAGATCCTCTTCAGTAGCTGGCCTACATAAAATACATTAGTTGCTTCCCTAAGTAGTATTTATCTGATAAGGTAACTGAAAGTTTGTGGTTTAAATCTGCATGATGACATGTGCTCTTGTCTTCTTTTGGTTTTCCCTTTTTAAACCCTTCTGCTTACATAATGAAATAGCATCCTTCGCACGATTTTTGCCACTAACCCCATGCGAATCTATGAGTTTGGCTAGTTGGGGAGGAGAACTGACTGAAGCCGTTTGCGGTTTGGTCCCTTGTTGCATGTTCAATTGCTGGTGTCACACCCTGACAAACCTGAAAGGTGAGAAGCAGATTCCTTCCTGCTACGTGGGGCACATTTGTGCTCGGAGTCTCCTGCCGTTGATCCTGACTCACTTTATGTGAAACATACTGATTTCTGGAGGATTATCCTAGCTCAATAAATCTTCCTGAGACCTAATTATTGTAACGGCATTGGGGTGCTTTCACCGGCTCCCTGGAAAAATCCAGTTATTACCATCAAGCAGCGACAGCGCGCACATATTGCAAGGTGGCAGAACTCTTGTGTCATGAATGCAATACAGAAACATTTGCCTCCAGCTCAGACACATTCTGTCAGAGCATCCTCGACGCATCTTTCCCGAGGAGTCAGATCTGACACTTGGGATGGCTGGCTGTCTACTCATCCACCCACTTCTTCTCAGGGTTTCTCTTTGCCTAGCAGGAGTGGTTACAGGGTTCACCGAGAACCCTGAAAGTAGGCTATTAAGTGACCTAGATTATTGCAGGGGGGGGTTCTATTTCTGTCCTTCTCGGCCTATGTGGTTATGTTAGTCGCTTTGTCTCTGGGGCAGCCTCTACCCAGCAGGAAATCTGGTGGGGGGGGTGCAAGATGTATTAGGGAGAGCAGGCTGTCTAGAGAGAGGAGAGAAGATGATGGTGAATAAAAATAATGGACCCGAGCAATAACTGGAATACGAAAATGCAGTTGAAATCCAATCCTTTCTTATGTTTGTGGCTTAACATGTGTCAGTTGGCACATTAACAGTAGCATATGGGTTGCTCCGATGTGAGTTACTGCATACAGTATGTTATGTTCAGGCCTAAAATGTGTAATTCTTTTGGATTAGTGTTGGCAGATTTCAGTGTGCAGCGTACAGTAAATGTTCATAAATTTAATATATTTATAAGCTTTTCTGTGGAGCTCATTGCTGTCTGATCTGAGAACCTCCCAAGTAGCTCTGCAGAGCACAGCACTGGTAGCTTGAACCTCCTTTACTGAGGTAGGGGATGCCACAGGGAATCCACTGCAGGGCTGAGGGCAGAGCCTAGACCATCTCCCCAGTCCTAGCCCAACGACCCAAACCGCTTGATCTCTCTTCTTGAGGTTCCTACAGGAAAACCCCCATGTCACTGAAGAAAATATATAGGTTTGCTGGTGAGCTGGCAGCAGGTAATGTAGCTTTAGTGCTTTCCACCACGCCCTTCCTCTGGGTACTACAGCTGAAGCCAAGTACCTTCCAGATGACTTCCTTGCAGCTCATCTCGCCATTCCTACACAACCCAGTCTGAACATAGAGAACATAGAGTCTGAGAGTGTCACTTCTTTTATGGAGGACATCAACAAATAAGCACACTCCACACGAGCTCCATCCGGCAGGACAGGAGTCAGTGCTTCTCCAGAAACGAGGCGACCAGGTTAGATCTTGCTTCCTGGCTCCCACCCCACTGAGGGGTGGTGGGTGGTAGAGCAAGGGTGCAATCCCCTAATCCTGACCCACCCTGAGGCTGAGTAAGGTCTCAAAGAAAGAAACAGCAATGTTCCAATATCTAATGTTTTTGAAATAAAGGAACAGAGGCAAATTATGTATCTCTTTAAAGCTGACTTCAGTGGAGTCTCTCTGTTCATTCCTCTCCCTGAATTTATTGCTAGCCCCACACTCTTGGTGAAGTGGGAAAGCTCTGGCTGTGGCTGGTTCCCAGAGGTCTTTGTCCCATCAGTAGAAGGCTTAAGTATCATCAGGAGAACAAAATCCTTGGCAGAGAATATCTTGAAAGCATGGCACTATTGCTCAGCCTTGCAAAATGTTTGTTTATTTGGCTGGGGCAAGGAATATTTTCTAGAGATGTGCATAATCTTTTTCAGCTTCTTGCTAAAATTGGTCAAATTGACTTTTGCGCTTGGAAAAAGCATGTGACTCCATGTCAAGCTGGCTACTAGTAGTGACTGATACATAAGAAACTTTTGCATTGTGGTACTTCTAGCATTTTATGATGACTAGAGACGAAATAAGACCAACCGGTGGCAAAAAGGCTGGAAATCATTTTTGCTAGCAAGAAAATGCAACCTAATGAAGAAAAGCAACCACACAAATCAGCATGAAAAACTAAAACCAAAGCGTTTTGCCCTGGCTCCAGGCCACAGCCCAGCCTCTCCACTAAGAGCTACCTCAATGGACGTGAGCCCCCCTGTGTCATACGGGAGACCTGGAAGGTTTCCCCAACCTGCCCTGGTGCCAGGCACGTAGGTCCAGAACAGTGCCAGAAACTGAGAAGCGTAAGCAGAGGGAGAAAACTGGACATCTCCAGAGGCATCTCCCACCTGGGCCGCTGGGGACCCCTGCACTTGGGGGCTGCAGCTGGCACCCACCCCTTGAGGGTGGCCCAGGTTAGGCTGTGGGTTGGTCGGGCATCTGCCCACTGCCACGATCCCCAGGACTTAGAGCAGGCTGGCATGCAGCCACCCCTCTGCATCCTCAGCTGCACCTACGGAGCACATACAGCCCTGCAGCAGTGTGGTAAATATACAGGACAAAAAGGAAAAAAACCAAACTAGTTTCTGAAAATGGGAGAGAAAATGTAGTATGTAATCCATATTTGCAGTACTGATTTGAAACCTGCATATCAGGTATGAATATGGCAGTGGACAAGATTATGCAGCTTGACAGTCTGCTTGCTCTCCCCCAGTACTTTGATTTTTTGGCAGAGTTTGTTTATTTTTTTACAGTGATGAAATGCATACTTTTTTTTTTCCTGAAGCCCACTGTACCTGTTCATCCTCAAAGCCTTACTGTGACTGTCTTAACAGCTCTGAAGACAGAATTCTCAGTTTTGGTTGTTATCATTTTTTTTTAAAAAAAAGGTACTGGCAATGAGTTTTTAACAATGAAAATTTGGGTTTTCTTGGGATTTTTTAAGAAGGGAAAAGAAGGCCCTTTTTGTTGGTATTACTAGTGGGAAACCGAAAGCTCCTTATCCATACCAAGACAGACAAATATGCAGCCAAAGAGTGACATAAATAGTGTTGACAAGGACCAGTTTTTAAACCCGTGGCCCACCAGCTAGCTCCCACTCCCCTTTAAACAGGAACCAAACCACAGTATCTCCAAAGCAGTGGGTGCTGGGGGGGTGTGATGGAAGGGGAGAAGAAATATTACCCCAAAACAGGCAAGTGCTGCTGAAAGAATAAGGTGTCCCTGCAGAGCATGTGCTGCATAACATGGCATAAGATGGCTTTATTAAGCGGGGAGTGAACTCCAGCTTCCTCCTTCCTTGAAGGAAGGGAGAGGCAGGGCGTAGTAAAGGCAAGTGGGGAGCCGGGGGAAGCACGTCTGTGGGGCAGCTCGGCTCCCTGCCTGCACTCAGGAACGACGTTGACCCTCCGGGGCTGAGGAAGCTTTTGTTTGTTTTTCTTTTCCGCTCGCTTTACCTAGTTTGATTTGCAAAGGGTCTCCCTAGGCAAACATACCTTCCTGCCTGCTGACGCAGTGCGTTCCTGCTCGCTTCTCTCCTCACCTGACACCTGCCGTATCCCCGGGAGTGGGTGGAAGCTGCCGGGCATGGAGGAGGCAGCCCCAGCACTCTCCTGGGAGCCAGGACACACACAGCTACCTGGAAACGGGCAGCCCTCGCTTTCTGATAGTTAGTCTCGCTGCTGCTCATTGCTGTGTGGACTTAAATAATGCTAGCCAGCTCCCCACAGTCACCCAAAGCAGCATGCTGTACTTGTAGTGGAAGTGCAAGCGTAATGAGTCGGCACCTGTTCTCATTACCGAGCTTTCTCCCCACCTCCAACATGACGCTTCACTTGCCCCTCTCTGATGGCACTTGCTAAGCTCACTTCTTCCACCATTCCTCACTGGATTAGAAAATGGAACCTACCCAGGCACGGAGCGGGCTCACTAGGCACAGGGCTGGCACATGCGCCCATATAAGCCTCACTGGGGTGAATCTTGCGTGCCTAGTGCGGGTCTGGTGGCTACAGCACTAGACGCCCTTGCGCTGCACCCCCTTAGCTCTGGGAAGGAGCCGTGCAGGCGGCACCCAAAAGCCCCCGCACATCTACAAACCCACCCTTCAAGTGGCATTATGTAAAAGGATGATGTGCAATGATAACAACTGCGGTCTACTCCCGCATTCGCCCGAGTGCGCTGGAAGTGTTCTCCTCGTTTTTCATAGTTGCATCACTTCCTCGGTCCTAGATATGAGTTCACAATGTGACATACGAGCAAAACGTCCCCAGTGACACCAAGCCCAAGACAGACCAGATAAACTACCGGTGGCACTGGAGTACCCTCCAGTAATTGTAGGTATGTATCTGAGGCTAACCATCAAAGTGTTGATAAACCAGAGAAGAATCTACAACTGCTCACAGGTTTGTAAGGGCTAATTTTGAGGGAAATAGTAAAGAGAAAAGTGGAAAACTGCTCTGTGTCAGTTAAATTTAGGGTATAACCCTGCTGATGTTTGAAAAATATATGGGTAAGAGAAAAAGGAGGAGGGATTCTTGACTCAGCAAGCCACAGACTAATGCCATGACACTAACAGAAAGCAGTGTTTTCCCAGAGAAACTGGTAAAAACCTTGTTATTTTTACTTAAGAAACCCAACAAAGACCCAGCAACCTAGATTGGGCAAAACACCCAAAATGGAATAATCTTCCATCTGCAGTAGGATGGATGGACAGGGATGGGAGGATTTAATACATCCTCCTAGCTCTATTTTATTACTCGAACCATAGAAAATCAGATTAAGTTATTGCTAAAGTAGTTATTTGAAATATAATGTTCCGTTTCCATTACTTTTGGCTTTTCAGAAGTTTCCCCTCTGGATTGAAACTTGTTGTGCGGAGCATTAAACCAAAACAATTTGTTTGTTTGAAAACTTGAGCAAATCCTCTTTTTTTCAGTCAAGAGAATGGAGTAAAATAGACACTTTTGCTGGTACACATACACATGCACCCATACTGAAAGTGGTCAAAATGGCAAGTAAAAACGTCTCCCGATGTGCAAACTTTTACCAGCATTTTTGTGTGTGTGTGTCTATAGACAGAAGAAAGTCCTGTGTGCCTGTTAGAAGATCCTGGGTGTTGCAGCAGGTAGGTATACCTGCAGGGCATCAAAACATAGCCAAGAGATGTACGTGGATGTATTGTGGAAAAAAGGGGAACCATTTTTATGGGATGACTTCCCATAGATAGGGGAGTGGGTAGCACTGACACAGAAGGCTCGAGGATCAGACGAAGCTCAAGAAGCCTGTGTGTGGTCACAGGCACACGGGCACGTTCACAACGCAGAATAAGCATTTGTGTATGAGGCCGGAAAATGTATGGCTATTGCTTATGGTGTCATGGTTTCAGGATCTTAGCCTCTAAGTAAGAACTTAGGTAGGTTTTTTTTTCCCCTTCCCTTAAAAGAAGGGAAGAAACTTGGGTCAATTTGTGATGAGGTAAAGGAACAGATTAAGTTTGCAGTGGGTTTTCTCTCCCCTCCTTTTCTCCTGAGTGGCATAAAAAGGAGCCTCCGTATTCCTCTCCCACATGCTGTCCTGAATTTCTCTCCTTTCCTCAACACTTAACTTTTTCTTGGAATGCCTTTACGTGCCAGATGACAGTGAGTTACTGTGCTAATTGCTTTATTCTTCAATAAGGACATTTACTATACCAAACTCCTACAATACTTATGTGTAAATTAGAATTTGGCCTTGGAACAGCCCTCTTTCAACAATTAAAAAGCTTTCTTGAATGGATAGCTTTGTAGATTAAAAAGGCTTTGTCTTGGATAGATTTTTTTCCTTTTTCTTTCTTTTTTCAGCATTAGTGGCTGTTTTCACCCTGATGTACCCTTACCAGCCAAGAGAAGACTAATAAGTCTCCCCAAATTGCTCTTGTTTATTAATAAATCTGCATTCAGATCTATTCCACGACACAGAATTACGGAGCCCCGCGTACAAATGCCCTTCTTTAAATAACAGCGGTCTTCAAATACATAAGCTGAAGTTTTAGACAAATGTTTATCAACCTGTCAGCTCTGCTGAACAGGGTTGCAGCTGCATGGCGAGCACAGAGAGCCACAGGGAGTAAAAGAGGAACTTACCACTTAGTTCTTTTTGCCCAAAGAAATTATAATTTTAGTTATACTTTGCTCGCTTGCAACAATAAAAACAAAACGAAGCCACAGAAGAAAACTGTCATGTTACACCCCTTCCATCTGGCCTGTGCTACACACCCACATATCCCGTCATTCTACAAATTAATCTTTCACACATTTTTAAACCAAAAAAAAGTGTTAATGTTATAGAAGAGAAAATAAGGTAAACAGAGAGCTGTGTAAAAATACATTAACATTAAAATATGGTGGCAGTTATGGATTTTCTTAATTGAATAGGAGAGTAAATATTCACATCAAATCAATGCCAATGGCATGCAAATTAAAGCTACATTAGGGCAGCCTTGATATAGGCATTACCATTTTTGACACTTCTGTGATTTAAAATAATGTGCAGACTTTATTCGTTAATTTTTTCCTCCCTTCTTTATGTTATTTTTGAGTGGGTAATTTGCTATTACAGAGCAAAATCCTTCTCCTGTGCCCTCTTATGTTATGCCATCTTATTTTCTTCTTCCGCCTGGAAGGCCCTGTGAGCACTGTCTCGGTTTAATTGAGGGTTAATATTAAAGCCTCCTCGTCGCAGGACAGACCTCTTTGAGCAGCTGCCTCAGGTCATACCTGGCCCCAGCACACAGCCAAATAACGCACTGAAAGAGTCTGAGGAAAGGTGCCTTTGATTCACCACACCAGGTCCTACAGGCATCCCCCTCTCCTAGTTCTGCTCCTACATCTCCCCCTAGATCTTTCTTCCATCTTCCGTTCAAAAATTGCTTAAAAAAAGAGAACAAAAGCAAGGGCCCTAGCATCTCAAGGAGGAGAAACCTGGCAGGGGCTCTTAGAAGCTGTATGGCTCCAGAGGTGAAAGTAGGAGGTATGAAACTCACTGCCTCGCATAAAAATCAACTCCGCTGTGCGGGAAAGCAGGACGGATGGATCTATATGGGACAGAGACGAAGGGGTACACAGATGGCATGATACTGGCAGCTGGTGAGCAGAACTTGTACCTGGTGGGGATTATGCAGGTATTTCCTCCTGGATGACCAGAGGGGACTTCAACCCCTGCCCTGTCAGGCAGCAGCAGTGTCTTATACATGCAGCCTGCGCTCCTATAGCACTTCGTTTTCTTCGGAAGCCTCTCCTTCCCTAGCACTTTTTCAGTCTTCATCAATCACTGATGCTTCTGCATGCTGTCTCCAGATTTTATGAAGATGGCTCCACAATCACACCACCGTGCCCCCAGCAGAAGCTACGCGTGGAGGCGAGCTCATGCAGCGAGAGCCAGCACGTGCCTCGCAGTGCTCTCCTCGCAGGACCGGAGTGGTGAGATGGACTGGAGAAAGCAAGTGCAGGAGGAAGACAAAGAGCAATACCATAACCCCTACTTGACTGTTCACCCTCTGTTCATACAGACTCAGTCAGGAGGCGACTCTAGCTTCTTCTATAGCGTACATGCACAGCTAAAAGCTCTAAAGCTTAACAAAGCCTTGATGGAAAGGAAAATTTGAATTCTTCTAAACACAAAGTCCCAATACAAAGAGTCTGTACTGGAACTCGTGCATCTGAATCCTACACAAAGCTAAGCGCCAGCATTCAGGTTTTCTTTCTGCTCTTCAACACGTCCCAGGAAAATCAGGTACAAACCAATCGCAGGGTCACGCTACAAGTGTCAGCTGTATGTCTTGGAGATTGCTCATCAGAGTCCACACAAAAGGTAAGAAGGGCTCTTGGCCACAGCAAGCACAGCAAAACTGCCACGGCTTCGCAGGTTTTAGTGCAAAAGAGTCTGTGAACCTTTGCTTCAGAGGGATCCGTGCTAAATTGGGTAACCAGCAAGATTAGGACGACGGAGTCCGCGAGGAGCCTTTTCTGCTTTATTCTGGTGAGCCCTATCTCACAAAGGTTGATTTGACTGGGGAGAGGTGGGATAGGGGCTGCAAAAGCCTGTCTGTTTGGTTTCAGTTGGTTTGGTTTCAGCTCTCTGAACCAGAGAGCTCGCAAGATGCTCGTGAAGTTTCTCATGGGCACTGAAGACTATGTTTATATACATAAACCAATTTCCTCCCCTTTATTGCGAACTTCTTCTAACCTTAGCTTTATCGCTGACTCCCATTCTCGTTTTCTTTCTCCTCTTCTTTCACCTCCATCCCTTATCTTTTTCCCCCTCTTCTACGTTTTTTTCTTCCCCATACATTCCCAGGTGGGTGAGGGGTGTTGTTTTAGGGGTTTTCTTTCTTTGTTACAGGGAAATAAGGGGACTTCAAAGTTAGGAGGCCAGGGTGCTGAGTTCTTACAGCATATTTACTGCATGAAAAAAATCCACCTCACGGTCCGCCTCTGCTTTTTAATCTGAAGAGCTGAGATGATAAATGCCAATTGCAAAGACAGCTGGCTGTAATAGTTAATGTTTGTGCAACACTTCACATATCTAACCATTGTATCCGATCTTCACCACCAGAAACACGCGGAGCTGCTGCCACTGCCACCCAGACTGTCTCTGAGCGTGATGATTAATGAGCTCACAGCCCTATTTTGCTGTTGAAGTTAATGTTGCTTCCTGAGGGCAACACGCCTGATGAGAGAATTTGCAGCAGTCCATACGCTATATTGATTCAAAATGCCACTGTATGTTTTAATTAGCTTTTAACCATTAAAAAGTGGGACTGGAAATGAAAATGGCACATACGCTTATGCAGCACATGTCTGTACCAAAAAGGTGAGCATTAGGCCAAGTTATCGACCTGCATGCTGAGCTGCCACTGGCAGTTAAAACCCATCTTTGTGGCAGTTAATACATTTCCATGGCTTTTCTTTTTGTTAGCTTTATGCCAAATATCCACTTATATCTATTTTCAAGCCTTGAGGAATGTATTTTTTCACCCACGCTATCTTTTGAGAGTTATAACATGCTAGAAAAGTTTAATTTTGCGGAGCTGTGGTTTAGGAGCTAACATGAGGGAGTGGGCTCCGTTGAGGCCAGTGAGAAAGTGATGTGCTGGGATGAAAGGCTGCACCGCAAGCCCCCCTTTGCACTGCCAAACGGTCTCTATTAAGTCATTGACAAGGTGATCATTATTTCATAATCTGTATTGTACTTATCCTCCAGCATTTGGATATCGAAGGGCTGGCTGAAGCAATCATGTGATCAGTAGCAGTCATTTTTGAGAACTCATGGGGCACAAGTGGCGGGTTATCCTTAAAAGAGGATGAAAAGAGAATTATGAGACAGTCATCAAACTTCATTTCTCAGAAAAATACAGGAACAAACAATTGAACATTTTAAAATTACCTAGAAGACAACAAGATGTGCAGTGGTCCACACTGATTTACCATGAATGAAGCATGTTAAACAAATCTGGTTCCTCTCTGAGACAGGGGCCTTGAGAGAAGGGGGGAGGTAATCGACACTACGTTTTGCCTTCAGCCAGGCTGCTTACCTCGCCCTACCTGATGCTCTTGTGACTGAACGAGGGAACGTGGTTAAGCCAAAACTAACCAGTGGTTGCAGGGCTGGCTGAAAAGCCATACACAAGGGATCATTACCAAAGATTCACTGCCAAACTGAAGGGCTGTACTGAGTCCAGTTCTTCCAGGTAGCTGTCCTAGGTTTGATGCAACTCAATTTTTTCATTAACGATACAGATAAACAGATTACAAGTACAACTCTTAAATGTACAGATGACACCAGCTTCGAATGAGCTGCAAGCACACCGGAGGAAAGATTATAATTCAAAATGGTTCTGGCAGATTGGAAAATGGCCTGAAAAAGCTGGGTGCGTGGCAGATAGGATGAAAGCAAAATTCTCTGCTTTGGTAGAGATAATAAACTGTGTAAGTGCAGGATCAGCAGCCAGGGCATGGCGAAGAAGGATGTGGACCAACTAGAAGACGAAAACAATGAAAAAAACCATGAGAAACGTGACCTACAAGGAACATGTAGGGCTGTTTAATCTAAAGAAGACAAGGCTGGACAAGGTACGACTGCCCTCCAGTACGCGAGCTATTAGGGTATGGAAGAAATAAACTCTTCTGCATGGCCGCTCTGGGTAGGACAAGAAGTAACAAGCTTCTTACAATACTTGCAAGAAGACACCAGGAAAAACTTATCTCTGGAAAGGCTAATGGAGCGGTGGGAAGGATTGCCTGGGTGGACGGTGGGGTCTCCTTCACTGGAGATTTCCAAGAACAGGACAGACCAGTGTTTGTCAGAAACAGCCCCAGATACAGATGATCCTGATAGGGATCCAGGCAGGAAGATGAGCCAAGTGATCTCCTGAAATTCATTCAATCCTATTTATGTATTTGTTTCTATGTTACCCATGGGAGGTACGGAACTACTTCGTGCCTCAACTCCACACCAATGAAATAGAAGTATCAGGGGCCAAATTAAACAAATGAATGAGAATGACTTGCATTGAGCTCAGCTGTCGCAAACTGGTAATCACTTGGGGTTTGCAACTCATACAATTTATCATCTGTGCCTGCTTTATCACCAAAAGCAGGTATTTGCCAATCATAGGGCGGAGAAAATCAGATATTGTTGTCATGACTGAATACTCTTAAATGCGTTTAAAGCTTTACAGACTAGTTAGACATAATGTATATTTAAAATACTTAAAACCAGCAAAAGATCAGATTGAGGAAGGAGAGAAAGATGGTAGAACAGTGACACTGTGCAAGTTAGTTTAAATAAAGAATCTTATCAAATCCACTGACTACTTGTTCACATCTGTCCAAATATAACTTATGCCATATGTCCTACTATATAAGTCAGCTTGGAGGCAGGACACTTCCCTAAGCAGCAATTCACTTCCTGAGTCTGCTCTATCTTCTGGAGAACAGAGAGCGGGGAAAACATGATACATCACAGAAAAATCTGAGAAACAAACAAAATAACCTTCTAAAAGCCTCTGGGAAATAAAAATCCTTTCTCTACCGTAACAGTATGGTTAGCTGAATCTTTTGTCTTCTCATATATTAGGAAGAGTAATCACAGAGATGCTGTTCTTACCATAAGCTGTCATTGAGGAAACCAGATGCCTCAGCTTTACTTCACCTCTTCAGTTTGCCAAGTGGTAAATATTCTCTTGCTGGCCACCTGAGTGACCATCCTCCCATCACGGAAACACAACTTATGGACGCAAGCTCTCAGGTCAGACTCCCAGGTAGGGCCAGTCAATCCCTCTACCATTTATGGGTCTCCAAGGCTTTGGTGCTGCCCTGCGCAGCAGGCAGCAGAGGGGACACCCAGCCCTGCCCAGCCACCGTGCTTCCCGCGAAATGCTTCCCCTCTCCCCTCCCAGCGCCACGGACAGGAGCTTTCAGCTGGTACTGTCGGATAAAAATATCGGTATCAAAATCCCGTTTCAGATACCAGAAGCCTCCTTATGGCTCCAAGAGTTTAATTTTCATTTAAACATCAGTAAATAGAGGCATAAGGGTTTAAGATGAATTATGTAAGCCCTTTAGCCATAGCCATTACATTCTGCCACAAAAATGAGCTGCTGTTCTCACTTTGTTTTATGGGCTCACTGTAGCCTGTTGTTATTGTAGCTGCCAAATAAAAACCAGCAAACCATGCAAATGAAAATATAATCTTTTATGCTTTCATACTCTTAGGATAAACCGGCATGTGCACTTTTAGAGGAGGGGTTTTTTTGCGGTCTGTAGTGTTATGCCCCTGTCCTGGGAGCCTCTGTGAGTGGAGAGCAGCAGTGGCTTCTCAGTGGAGACCCCTCGGTCAGCTGCTCTCCCGTCGCCAACTGCAGCACTGCCGCAAGCCCACTGGCAAGAAAGCACACAATAGCTTCCTGAAGGCATGAAGAAAGGGTGGATTACAGGTCCTTTCATAAAACTGGAAAGTTCCCTTGCTTTAAAAATAATGGGTTTTCCACCTCTAACTTCCCTTGAGCCTCCTCGTTCCCTGATGGGAGCACACACCCCACGATTTGCTCCGAGCCACGTGTTTCCCGAGGGTCTGTCACCCAGCAAACGTGCCAAGAGAGAAAACCACGCAAAGTAATCGTGACAGGGAACAGCAGCTGAAGCCGAGTGGTAAAAGCATATGACTCCACACAGAAATACCTGGGACAAAATGTGCACCAGTACATGGAGAGAGAGAAAAAGAAGAGCCAAGAGGGAACCAAGTCAGGGACGTTACATTCATGCAATGTAAAAAACGGGACTGTAAGCATGAGTTAATGCGCTTTCAAACTAATTACAGCAGAGCACAGCACCGATATTAATGGCAGAATATTGAGAATACGAGCACATGGACTAACATGTAACATTTACATGTCCATGACTTTTCCACCAGAACTATTTGAAGACTGTCTCCTTCACCTTTGCAGTGCCTTCTTTTGTCTGTCTCGGTTTATTTTCGTAGTCACATTCACTGGTGATAACATTTTATATTTTGTGCTTCCTAGTGGGAGCTATGCTGGATGCTGACACCCACTCTTGTGCAGAGATTTTTGCATTTTTTTTTTCTCTTCCACCCGTTTTACACAAGATGGTAACATATGGCCTTGGGTGATTAAATGATTTAGTGAATGAACTGAGCAGAAAGAGCAGGCTGATTGGAAGAAGACAGCTTCTGTTTAGGCATAAATGTCTTTGTAATCTGTAATGATAGGAAAGAAATTACAGAAAAAGCATAAGACAATTTAATTGGGTTTTGGTTAAATATTGTATTTTTCAGGTCTGCTTTAAATATAGTGAAATAATAGTATAGTGGCTATTACTTATTTTGTTTCTGCAGCATGTCCTTGTAGAAGGGGCACCCCCCAAATGTACACAGATGTGTACACCCACACACAGCTTATAAAGAGAGAAAAAATAAGCAAACGGTTTTGTAAAACTAAGTTGGCATTTTATTTATTAACTTCTGAACAAGGCAATCCTACAGAACTTGGAGCTGGCCACCACACTAGTTGCAAAGGCTTCACAACTTCAAGCTTTCTCAGAATTACTGCGACCACAATACCCAGCCGCACCTATGCGACCTCAGCAGGAACCGCAGAAGGTTTTGTGGACGGAAGATATCTAGGCATCTTCTGAGGAGTCCCACCCAGCACACCTCTGCCGCTGCAGGGGCCCAGGGCACAAATTAACAACCCCTCCTGCTCTCTTCCTTTCGGTGCATCATGATTTGTGTCTCTTGTCTATTCGAACTCCAGGTTTTGCATTTGTTATATACGTTTGGGGACATACTTGTGTATTCTCGCGAGCATGCGGTGGCACATGGCGTCGGTCTGTCCTGGACTAAGCATCTGTTCGTGGTTGGCCACTGTTGTGGGAGACTGGACTCCAGCAGCCAGGTGTTCCTGGGCTAGAAATGTGAAGCCGATTCCTTTGTATCCAAAACAAGTTGTCTTTTGAGAGAAAACATTTCTATTCTGGTTCCAGTGATGGTGTGCATGTCATTAATACTCAACAAACAAATCCAACTGAATTCCAGTTCACATCTCCACCCACAAGGCCAATTCCAGTCTTTATGATCAAATTTTTACGCGGAGCCTTGAAATTGTTTTGGGACATAACAAAGAAGTCACTGATCTCAGTAATTTTCCCTGTGTGAAGCAGAAGCTGTAGCTTAAAGCTAGACAAATCTATGCTCCAGAAAAGGACAGCTGGACCTAGAGAAAGTGTATCAGTGGTGCCTGTCCTCAGCTTGCAGCGTGAATGCTAGCAGCCACCTCGGTGATAAACCTCGGTGCGTGGTGCTCCTTCTCCTTTACGTGACAGTATTTGAGAGGAGAGAGAAATTTTTGGCCCGCGTGCTAAGAAGAGCTCTTAGCTGAGCACAGGCTGGTGGCTTACCCAGCATAGCTAGGGCTGATATAAGAATTACTGATCCAGTCAGACTCTGGCACAATAAGATGCACATTTAGCCAATTCATGCAAGGGCTGTATTATATTATCTTGGCACTTCCCCAACACTGGTTCCCCAGAGAGAAAACTCAGTTCCATGGTGACATCAGCTGAACCTCAAGTGTGATGGCAGCTCCAGAAACTATTTAACTTTTAATTTTTCTGAAAACCAGACTGCCATTAATTAAGTTCCACTACAATTTTAAAAAATATATAAAAAATAAATTTAAAAAAATCAAGAGTGCCATGATCGCAAGTCCTAATTTTCACTTCTCTGGGATACATAACCCCGGAGATACTTGCTGCTGTACCTCCAGTCCTATTAGTCAAAGCATTCTGGGAGAGTTTTAATTTACCAAGGGGGTACCCACTTCCCATTGTCCTATCAATGAAAACAGTAGTAATGCTTATGGGTGATGGTGCCTGGTCCCAAATAACCTGTAGAGCATGAACCTGGGATATTTGACTACAGATGAGCAGTTTTCATTGTCGATTTCTTTTTTCCATGGAGAACAAAATGGATGGGATGTATGGTAATTAGTACAGCACTGCTCTACAATTTGAAAAAAACATAGAAAATTGTGTTATAGCAGGTATAAGAAAGAACTATTAAGGGCCAAATTTGCAGCTGGTTCCACGGTATAGCTGTGTTGTGTTAACATCTAAATCTACGGCTCTGGACCCGAATATCATGCAGGCACCTCTGACCTTTGTCAGCTCAGGCTCTTCTGCTGGACTGTCCTCAAGAAGAGTTTCCAAGAGCATATAGCATTATTCAAGCTCCAGAAACAAATGCGACGAACACATTTTGAGGCTTGCAGGCAAAGCTGGCATCTGCAAAACAGCTCACTACGTATTAATCAATCTTGAGCAGCAACAAACAACACTGGGAGATTCACCACACAAACCGTTTTAGAAAAGACACCAGGAAACCTCGACGCTCCCAGATCAGAGGCGAGCGGGGAGGCTCTACCAGAGCTGCAGGCGCTCCTGTAGCACCACGTTGCAATGTCAGCATTGGTTATGAGCCAAAGGCCTTCAGGCTTGCTTGTTGCCTGGAGGATATAAATGAAAGTCAGCAGGTGCAAAGGTGCAAGAAGTGCAAAATTGCATCATGTCTTTCCAAACTGTGTTTGTGCAGTAAATGAGGCTCATTTCTTTCCACGCTAAATCGAGACCATTTTTATTTTCTTTGGCTTATGAATGTTCTTAGTTCAATTTTCGTGTGTGTTCTCTACGGTACCTTGGGATGCCTGAGGTGATTTATAAATATGTGTAGAGACCAGGTGTATTGCCAGATGTTTATGTCCCTTTACAACAAGGCTTCACCATCCCTTCCAACGGAACGCCCGTCTTATATTATTTTTTCTAATAGAGGATCAACTGGACTACAGGGTATTTGTGAGTTTTCCCTGTGTAGGATTTTTTCTTAATTCACTTTTCTATCATCTTGTTTCTATATTTAAAATAATGCTAAGTCTTTAAACCTGCCTAAGCACTCTTTAAAAAAATTAGAGTTCCTTTCACATAAAAAAAAATCACAGGCAAATGTCAACGGTTCCAGGTTTAAATCAATGAAGTTTGACTCACTGCCAAAAAGATTTTTAATCTTAAAGTGTTGCCTACACTCACTTTTTTTCTGTTTCACTCCATCTCTTATTTAGAAACAGTAAAAAATTGTTTTATTATAATAGCTGTGTAAACGGTAATTGCAGATCATTCTCTTAAATATAACTGTAGTAAGAAATAACCTGTAGCCCCGAGGGCGAACCAGTCTGAAGAGGCAAAAAGGACAAAGTTATTTGCCCAAGGTCATGTAGTCAAATGATAGAATGGAAAAGAAAATACAACCTGATTTAATCAGGAGTCAGCACTGTAAATACTAGGTGAGGGGCAGGAAGATTTTTCTCAGTACGTCTTAAAACGTAAGGAGGTAAGTTCGCATGTATGAGGAGGAAAGAATAGGTGAACAGAATGTATAAACAGTAATGCCCCATGAAATTGTATTTTAAGATTATTTTTAAATTCCAGGTCCTGTAAAAGTCTGTAAGGACCTTAGAAAGTCCATTTGCTACATGTCCTCTTTAGCAAATAAATAATTTGATTTTTTTCACATTAAGCAGCCTCGTTTTTCCCAGAGTTTTGTATCATGAGAATGACTAAACTGCCTCCCTCAGTAAAGCTGCACTTCTAAAAGTAAGTATTCATAAACTGAGGTCTTACTAACCGACCCTGAGCAGTTGGTGAGATGGCTTATACTAGGAAGCATGAGGCAGGATGCAGTTTACAGATCTAGGACAACAGAGTTAATGTGATCATTTCAGGCACATTCATTGACAGTTCAAATATATACTGCATAAGTTATTTGTATGTTTCAGATTAAAAAAAAAAACTTTAGAACTATTTTCAACAGTATTTCCTATTAAAATACTTTCAACATTTATTTTTGCAATTGAAAGAAAAAGCAGCTTAGTAGTTATAGAAAGGATGTTCAAGAAATGACAGGCAGCAGGGAATAGAGTACTGATTTTTCTCAGATGAAGTGATTATTAGCGCTGAGGAGACAATCAGGAAACATGAAGAGTCAGCATCTTTGCTGCTGTGTCTTGAAGACAAGGACAAAACCCCATCGAGTTCCAGGTATAATGGAATATGGAACATGATGCCAATGGAAAAAAAAAACCAACCTTAAATATGGAATTGTAACAGCATCTAAGATGGACTGAGACACTATGAGGTTAATAATTAAAAAATCCCACACCAGGTCTGCATGAGCAATCAGTTCACAAAGGATAGACAGAAAAGTGTCTTCTTTTGTGCATATTTTTTTAATATATATGTATGTAATGCTTGAAGCATATGGACACCTAGATGCTAGCTGCTGTGTGATATACATAGCAGCGCTGTCAAATTCTAGGCACAGCTAAAATTCAGTATGTTTCTTTATAATGATTTCGTATTACCGAAGGAGACTAAGTACGTGCCTTCAGCTTTTGTATCTACTCAATCAAGTTTGGTTATTAATACATAACTGAGTTCTTTTTCTTTAAACTCTGGGTCTCTGTTGGTGAGCCTTGTTTTCTTCAAAATACTTCCCTGTGTTAACTGTTTACCGGAAACTGAAGAGGAGATTGAGAAATACCCAACTCCTCAGATTAGTCTTTTCCTCAGGAAGACCTTAGCTCTTCAAACCTGGCCTCCGCTGCCCCATCCTAACCCACCATTAAGCCGTGGTATTCTCCAAAGCCGCTGACCTCAATCTGCCTGTGAACCACCACGAGGTCTGGAGAGCCCCTTTTCCCCTCAGGCACCGTCACTCCCACTGCTGCCCAGGAGCAGAGGGCACGTGCACATCCCAAATGACACCGACCTGCTGGCAACGCTCCTTGTAACGTGCCCTGCCACGGCAGGAAGCAGAAAGATTACCAACAGAAACACAACACTAGAAGTGGAAACTCTAGGCCAGGGCAGGGCAATCCATTCAAAGAGAGAGGAGCCAAAGCATACTTCCATTGCACTCTTGTTACAAATTCACAACTGGGCTGTGACAACCGAGGAGAGAGGCTAGGACACAAACTATGGAATTACAAAGGTAAATATTTATTCATGCGCATGAGGTGCCCCAGCCAAACTGGACACACCCCAGCGATTCTTCTTTAGGGGTTTTATACAAGGGTATGATATGAATCACCTAATTACCTACTAATGCATGTTTCTAACTATCCAATCATAAACGTGGTCCAGCAAAGCAACTGTATTTTTGTAGGTCTTGCAGCAGCATTCATCAGCATCCTCGTGGCTTATCTGTTAATCCAGATGTTTGTGTCATCAACTTCTGCAAAGTTATCAGGCATCAGCAACTTGTGTTTCTCTTAGATATGGATCCCTCAGTAAATTTCACGAGGTTTCCTTATCTTAGTCAATCACTTGTTCGTCTTAGTAGGGGCAGGTGATGGGTCTTGGGTCTCAAGATAATAACGCAGCCATTATATGCTAATGATGTTCTTGGCTCCTAATGGCTGCCTGGTCTCAGTAATTTACCTCACTCTCTCCATCCCCACGGCCCTGAGGTAGCATGGTGAGTAACGCGCAGGCAGCGGGCAGCCTGCACCAGGCCGGTGGCGACTGAAGCGAGAGAGGACAGGACTGGGCGGTCTCCTAAGGGCGGGCACGCCGGCCTGGCCAGCACCGGCAGCCGCCAAGGCCTCCCCAGCCAGGCTGGGCACACTTACACACAAACCCGCCATGTCTGGCCTAGCCCGGCACAGGTGGTCCCACCACCTGCGTGGCCAGACAAGAGTGCAGGGACACGCCACCGGCGGCCGGCTTCACCCCCCGGGCCCGGCAGCCCAGCCCAGCCCAGCCCAACCCTACCCACCGGGGCACGGCCAGGGCCGACGCCGACGCCGACCCCGGCCCCGGCCCCGGCCCCGGCCCGACCCGGCCCGGCCCGGCCGCACCTGCCGCCCCGCCACCCCTCCGCCGTCCCGCCATGCACCGCGCCACCCCCCCGCCCCGGCACCAGCGCGAGGCCGCGGGCCGCGCGCGCCCTCAGGAGCAGAGCTCCGCCCCCGGCCCCGCCCCCTCCGCGCTCGCCCCACCCTCGGCCCCGCCCCCTCCCCGGGCTCGGCGGGGCCCCGCCCCCTTCCGCCTCGGCTCCTCGCCGGGTCACGCCCCCTGCCTCTCCGCGCGCCGCGATTGGCGGCGCCGCCGGCCTTCCCGGGCCGCCCTCCTCCACTCAGCGCCCGCCGCGGCCCGTCGCTCATCGGCGGGGCGCCGCGCCGGTTGGCGGCGGCGGCGGCGCGGGCGGGCCGGGCTGTCAGTCAGGGAGCGGAGTCCGAAGTGGGGAGCGGGGAGGGGGCGAACATCTGTCTGCCGCAGCCCGGGCCCGGCTGTGCCGCCGCCGCCGCCGCCGTGCGTGCGCCCGTGCTGCGTGCGCCCGGCGCCCCCGCCCCCCGGCCCCCGCCCCTCCCCCGCGCCCGGCCGCCCGGCCCCGGGCTCCGCGCCGTCTCCGGCCGTCGGTGCCATGGGGAGCCGTTGAGCGCGGGGCCCGCTTCGCTCCGCCGGCTGCCCCGCTCGCTCCTCAGCTGCCGGCAGGGGGGAGGCCGGGGGCGGCGGCCAGCGGGCGCGGGGGCGGGCGGGGAGGGCGGGAGGGGGGCGAGACGCGATCCCGGAGCGGCAAGTGAGCGAAGAGGAGCCGGCGGGCGGCGGCGGCGGCGGGAGCGCGGGGACTTCGGGCCGTCGCGGAGTGTGAGTCCCGCTGCCCCCATCCCCACACACCCGCCGGGCTGGGGCCGGGGCCGGGGCCGGGGCCGGGCCGGGCCGGGCCGGTGCGGCCCCGCGGGGCGGGCGGAGTTGGCGGCGGGTCCGGCGGGGGGTGGGCGCAGCCGGGCGGAGAGGCGGGGGCGGGGGCAGCCCTCCCCGGGCGGCGGGACCGGCCGCCCCGGCGCCGCTCCCGGTTACTTTTCTTTTGTTGCCGCCGTGACCCGGGGGCGGCTTTTCCTGCGCGCTGGGCAGCTGCTTCCTTCCCCGCGGGGCGGCCGCCGGCGCGCCCGGCCCCGGCCCCGGCCGGGGGTGGGGGTGGGGGCGGCGCTGCCCGGCGGGAGCAGGCCCCCGCGCGGCGGGGGGCGGCCGGCCCCAGCCTGGGGTGTCGGGGCGGGGGACGGCAGCCCCGGCGAAAAGTTGCCGCCGCCCGGCGGGGATGGGGCGGCCGGGCCCGCCGGGAACTTGCTGCGCGCCGCCGCCGCCTCCCCGCCGGCCCGCGGCGCCGCGCCGCCCCTCACGGCCCGGCCCGGCCCGGTCCGGCCCGGCCCGGCCCGGCGGGCGGCGGGCTCGTCCTCCGCCCGGCAGCGGGCAGGTGAACAGCCTGCGGTGTAGAGGCGAGCGCGGCGTGAGGGGCGCCGGGGGGGCCGGGGGGGCCGATCCCGCCGGCGGGGCGAGGGGCACGGCGCCCGGCCGCGCCGGCTCCCGCTCCCTTCCCTGCCGGACGGCTGGCGGCGGGAATGGGGCTGGGGGGCTGGGGACCGGCGTCCCGGTGCCACAGCAGTCATATAAATGACAGCCCGAGTCCCCGCAGGGGAAGAGCGATTCACGAGTAAAGCTGAACGCTGGAAATCCTGCCCCGGCCAGGTTAACTGCTTCGCTGTTTTAAACGAGCCGGAGTTGGAGTGCTCGGTATCACTTACGCCGTCTAAACCTTGAAACTGAAAGGACCGACGGCGAAGCGGGGAGCTGTGAGTTGAGTAAATAGGTTCGGTTAATTTCTTCTTTTAACTGAACCTCTGGGCTCAATAAAGCCGAATCGGTACGGATTTCTCGGGTAACCCCGTGGCTGGGGTATGCTGTCAGTGTATAAAGCGGTCCTGCAACTTAAGGCAGAAGTGTTGCTATGCTGCAAATACAGTAGAGCCCCATATGTTTAGGATTTTCTTTTTTTTTTTTCCTCCCCGTTAGAAAGTTTGAAAAAAAGAGACTTTGAAGTATTTTGTTTATACTAACAGAAGAGAAAAGTTCTCCTAAGAAAAAGCTGGTGGCAGGAGAGTAGAGGAGTAGCATATGGCATTAAAAGGAGCACAGCTGGAGGTAGCATTTCCATCTGAACATGATGTCAGAGCAGCTGACAGCCTGCCATCCCTCAGCCTTTTATTCTAACACACAGACAGGGAGTTAGTGTGTGCAGATCTGTGTGTGGAGAAGGTATCTCATTCCTCTCTAACATCATCTCCACTTTGCATCTGTCTCTCCTAGTCTGCTTTTTTTCCACCGATCTAACAGACCTGGAGCCAGCAAGACTCAGAGGAAAGGACTTAATCAGGTTTATGTGTACTAAAGGTAGGAGTAGCAATAGATTAGATACAGCATATTTCTGTTTTGGTGTGTTGTTTATTGAATTTCAGAAAAAAATCACATTACTTTTCTAACCAAGTTTAGAGGTAATATATGAAATTGAGTATTAAATAGATAAGTGGACTTAGTCAAAAGGCTTGGGCTACAGTTGGAGAGTGTCAGTTCTTGGGCACATTGTTAGCATTAACTTTAATGCATATTGTGAGAATGGCTTGGTTTGGAAGAAGGAGAGAGCAAGTTCATTCTTCATTTCTGAGACCAAAACTGCAATGGATTTAGTGGCAAGCCTAAAGGGAGTTCTGCTTTATGTCCTTGTATTGCATCTTTTAAATGACTTTACGGGGGTTTTGGTGAGATATACAAAAGTGTGCTATTTTAAAAAAGGACCGTTCTGGCTAAAATGTGTTTGTGGGGAAGTCTTTCATTAAACTTCACGGTTAAATATCCAGCAGCTCAGAACCGTAGTAGCATACAGCTGTAGTGCTTCTGAAAGATAGAAATCAGCTATGTGTTTAAAAACTTTTGTACCGGGGAGAATGGCTTGACTGGTTTCCTCTTTTCTTTCTCACATGTAGCATTTGAAATCTTTTATTTCAGCGTAACAATAATTATTTGAAGGAGTTTTTGTATTTGCGACTAATTTAGAACTTGTAGATTTGAGCTGCCTGAATTGGCCAGACAGCTGTAATCGCACTCCTCTATTCTTAATCTCTTTATCTGGGCAGCAGCTGCCATATGGCCACAGTCAGCTGGATCAGATGTTTATAAGCTTCCTTCTTCGTCCCTCTCTGTCCTTTCAGCCTCCTAATTTGATCACAGCTACCTTGTGAGCTGCCCTCCAATCTTTATTTTTAGCCCTCTTAAGGATTAGGATTGATGTTGGCTGTGGGGCACTTAAAGTGATTGTATTGTAAATCTTCGTGCTTTACTCTAGCAGTGGTATTTTACAGAATATAGTAGGGGTTGTGTTCTAAGTTTTAGTACATCTTGGTTTGTGAGGGATGAGGATTTTTCAACAATATCTGCCAGCCTAGGGAGCCACGATCTGCTTAGATGGTTTGGGAGAACATTGCTATCAATCACAGAGGAATAGATTAAGGCAGGTTTTTAAGAGATTTTACTTTCTATTTGAGTTTTGGCTTCTCTACTTCTTTGAAGTTTATTTTTTCTTTATCATCAAGGAAGGTGAATAGAAAAATACTTGGGTAAGAACAGTACTCGGGATACTGATTTTAAATATGCACACATGCACACATGCTCACGTTGAATGACTTTTTTTTTTTTTAAAGTTTGGTACTGCAAACTCTGGCTGGTGTGGGAGGGGAGGGAAATTTCTGTTCTTCTGCATAGGGGAAGCGGTGCTCGTTGGCATTTTGGTTATTAGTTTTCTTTTGTAAATTCTGCATGTTGGCAAAAAATGTTCATGTTCTATTGTACAGTATGGAGAAGGTTTAAAACCTGGCACTGTACTTACTACAAGAAGAAAACCATGCGAACTAAATATCTAAAAACCTTAATTTTGCTGTCGATATAAATTGACACCCTTAAATAATTTCTATACTTTACAAATGTTAGACCTTCAGATTTGGGTATATTAGCATTTCTTCATGCGCGAACCTCTCCTCTTACTACAATTTGACTATAAAAGAAGGTTGATGATCTGATTTTTTTTTTTTTCTTCCCCCTCTGTGATCTCTCAAACAGTGTTAAAAAAAAAATTTTTTTTTTTTGGGTCTGCCCTCCTAGGGACGCAATCTGGAGGAAGTTCCCTAAAAAAACAGAAACTGTTGAACAGATTTTATGAACAGCGGTGATACTTTAAAAAAAATTACAGATGTACCTAGGCACTTATTAGAACGGCTTATTTACCACTGAAAGGAAATCATAACTTCAGTGGTTGATCAGGAAGAGAGTTGCCATCGTACATGCGTGTTAAATAATCTTTGCATGGTGTCAGTACCAGAATTCTGGCAATATAAATGCAAGGTTTTTAGAGTGGAATAACTTGGATTCGTAAGTTCTGTGATTCCGACCTCCATTTAATTTTTAAAAATCTCGTTGCTTATAGGTTATGAAGACAGTATGGAGTTTCCTGACCACAGTAGACATTTGCTACAGTGTCTGAGTGAGCAGAGACATCAGGGTTTTCTTTGTGATTGCACTGTTCTGGTAGGAGATGCCCAGTTCCGAGCACACAGAGCTGTACTGGCTTCATGCAGCATGTATTTCCACCTCTTTTACAAGGACCAGCTGGACAAAAGGGACATTGTTCATCTGAACAGCGACATTGTTACAGCCCCAGCTTTCGCTCTCCTGCTTGAATTCATGTACGAAGGAAAGCTCCAGTTCAAAGACTTGCCCATTGAAGACGTGCTAGCAGCTGCCAGTTATCTCCACATGTATGACATTGTCAAAGTCTGCAAAAAGAAGCTGAAAGAGAAAGCAACCACGGAGGCAGACAGTACAAAAAAGGAGGAAGACGCCTCAAGTTGTTCAGACAAAGTGGAGAGCCTCTCCGACGGCAGCAGCCACATGCCAGGAGACTTGCCCAGCGATGAAGACGACGGAGAAGATGAAAAATTGAACATCCTGCCTAGCAAAAGGGACTTGGCGGCTGAGCCTGGGAACATGTGGATGAGATTGCCCTCAGACTCAGCAGGCATTCCCCAGACTGGCGGAGAGGCAGAGACGCACGCAGCAGCAGCTGGAAAAACAGTAGCCAGCCCCTGCAGCTCAACAGAGTCTTTGTCCCAGAGGTCTGTCACCTCCGTGAGGGATTCAGCAGATGTTGACTGCGTGCTGGACCTGTCTGTCAAGTCCAGCCTTTCAGGAGTTGAAAATTTGAACAGTTCTTATTTCTCTTCGCAGGACATGCTTAGAAGCAGCCTGGTTCAGGTGAAGGTGGAGAAAGAGGCTTCCTGTGATGAGAGTGATGTTGGCACTAATGACTATGATATGGAACATAGCACTGTGAAAGAAAGTGTGAGCACTAATAACAGGGTACAGTACGAGCCGGCCCACCTGGCTCCGATGAGGGAAGATTCGGTCTTGAGGGAGCTAGATAGAGAGGACAAGGCAAGCGATGATGAAATGATCACTCCAGAGAACGAGAGAGTCCAGGTGGAAGGAAACATGGACAGCAGCTTGCTCCCTTACGTGTCAAACATACTTAGCCCTGCTGGCCAAATTTTCATGTGTCCTCTCTGCAACAAGGTCTTTCCTAGCCCCCACATCCTGCAGATCCATTTAAGCACGCACTTTCGAGAGCAGGACGGGATCCGCAGCAAGCCTGCTACCGATGTCAATGTCCCGACCTGCTCGTTGTGTGGTAAGACTTTTTCTTGCATGTACACCTTGAAACGTCATGAGAGGACTCATTCAGGTGAAAAGCCCTACACTTGCACCCAGTGTGGGAAGAGCTTCCAGTACTCCCACAACCTGAGCCGCCACGCAGTGGTTCACACGCGGGAGAAGCCTCATGCTTGTAAGTGGTGTGAACGCAGGTTCACACAGTCCGGAGACCTTTACAGACACATTCGGAAGTTTCACTGTGAGTTGGTGAACTCATTGTCTGTCAAAAGCGAAGCACTGAGCTTACCTACTGTCAGAGACTGGACCTTAGAAGATAGCTCACAAGAACTTTGGAAATAAAATTTTTATATATATAAATAATATATATATAAATCTATATAGTTGTGGTACAGTCTAAAAGCAATCTTGTTTCCTTGAACTGAAAGTTTGGCTATTAGCTTGTTTTTGCACTTTAAGGCAGCATGAATATTTCACTAATTTAGCACTCCGATAAAAATGAACTGTAGAGGTAATCCGACAAAGTAACAAATTGCGGAGCGTATTTTTCCCCCTTTTCGGAATAGAAGCCAGCGGATACTTTACTTCTAAGGAATCTCCAATTCAAAAAATTTGGACGTGGCTTTATTCTCCCCAAAACACTGCGTTCTTTTAAGCTCTCGATCTTTTTCCTCTTAAAATCTGAATGTAGAAATCTTCTCCCAATTTTGTCAGTTCCTTTACATTTCTATAATTGCATGAGTCCTTTCTAGCTGTTGGAAACCTGAATGCTTTTAGACCCAAACGGAAAATTTCTGAAATGCTGGATTATCTATTTTTAAACAAGCGGTTGACTTAAAACTTATTATGGCAACTTCTGGATTTCTGACAGTTCCCACTGGAAAAAAAAAAAACACAACAAACAAAAAACAACACAAAAACATAAAGCAAAAACCCTGAGAGTACACTGGGATCACTGGGACTCTGTCTTACGTGAAGGTTTGCTTGGGATGAAAAAGGATATTGCAGCTTCAGCAGTGATGAACTGTGTGTTTAAAAAATGTGAATTACTGTTATTGTATACTGTAATTGATTACATGGGCCGGGGGGAGGTATCAAAGAACTTGGCAGGTTGTGTTGATGCTCTTAGTTGAGTCTTGAAAAGTAAATATTAACGCTACAGAAATGCATGATTTTCAGTATATTTTTGTCTTTGTTTGCATTGTATAACTTTAACGAGTGAGTTGAAAATTATTTAATTTCCTTAGGAAAAAAAACCGACACCGCTGAAAATGCGGGTGTTACGAAGAAGAGAAATGCACTGTTTTTATTTTATCTAATTTAAATTTACTTTCCCACTGTCTTTAAGTTGAGAAGAACTTAAGCTACGAGTCGCCGATTTAGCTACGTTAACAAGGAAAAAAAAAAAAAAAGAATGTTTACAACCAGGCTTCGAGATTTGCATGTGCGGTGTGCATTTACTAACCCCAGACCCCTTCTAATTGCACAGACCCCACGCCAGCTCCAGCTGAGGTGCGTCCATTGCCCCAGATGAGCATTTGTAGGATTCCTGCTGCACCACTCCACCACAATAGGTCGTTCTTTTTTTTCCCCCCCGTTGAAAAGAGGCTGTGGACTGAAAAAAAAAAGAAAAAGCCCCGGGCTGAAAGGCCTGGGAAGGCCTGAGTGACAGGGGGGCCGGGGGAGGGCAGGGGAAGGACTATGTGTATCCAAGCAGCAGAGACTGCAGCCTGACGTGTGGTTTTAATGACCAACACGCAGGTCAAAAGCATTTTGCACAGTGTTTGTTTTCCTGTCTTGCACTTACAAATAAGGTC
The DNA here is from genome assembly GCF_034638445.1 of Ciconia boyciana. Lineage (NCBI taxonomy): Eukaryota > Metazoa > Chordata > Aves > Ciconiiformes > Ciconiidae > Ciconia > Ciconia boyciana. The sequence continues at coordinate 88,696,477 of NC_132936.1, forward strand.
TATGGGAGTAGCATGGAAAACGTTTGCTGTTTTTTCCCTTTTTTTTCCTTTTTTTTTTCCTCTGCTTTTGTTTAAAATTTGATCGCCTTAACTACTGTAAACATAGCCTATTTTTGTGCTTAAGATACTGAATGGAAAACTCCATTGTGTATTGCTGGACTGTTTTGGAAATATTTGGTCAAATGTGTGTTAATTTGGCTGTAATGGCATTTAAAACAAAAAAAAAAGCTGTGAAAATGGCCTTGGAGCGTTATCTTTAGTTACTTGAATAGTTTCTAGGTTTTAAAACTACATTCTTTTCTTAAGTTAGAGAAGACAATCAGTGTCTGAGGAAAATTGACTTTCTCTTGGATTTTTTTGTGGTCCTCGTGAGTGATTTGCTTTTTTCCTTTCCTTAGTTTCACATTCTTCTTTTGTTCTAAAACTTAGACTGACATCTAGCTTTGACAATCATAGTATGTTTTATTTTCCTGAGGGGGGAATAACTTATAATGCTGTTTAGTTTTGTACTATTGGTGTGTTGGTGAATTTTTAAACTGTGTGCTAACTGCAATAAATTATATGAACTGAGAAATCAATTCCCTTGTCTTTTTTCCCTCTTTTAAATTACAGTTACGGAGTATTTTTTATAATGTGTAACTTTATTACTTTTGTACAGACTTCTATTGCTAACTGTGTATGGAATACGTTTTCAGTATGCTTTTGAGCACTTTGTTGCTAACGTACATATTTACATCTCACTTAACATTTAAAAAAAAATTAAATGCTTGTGTTTTGAAAGCATTTCTCTGTGTGTAGCTCTCGATCATTCTGTAGAGGGATTTTTTTATTATTTTTTTTTTTTCTTCCCCAAAGACTTTTGCAGAAGCAATCTATTAAATTCCAGAAATTTTGCTACCATGCAAATATCTATGCAGACACACAATTCCTTTCTGGGCTTAATTTCACCCCAAGGAGCTCTCTCGGGCTCACTCCTTTGTATTCAGTCTCTATCAGAACATTAGAGCAGAAGGCAACAACTTAATCTGAAGCACTGGCCGGGTACTGACTGGCTGTCAACGCTACAGTAGCCGCTCAAAATGTCCAAAATACCGGCAATACCTCAAAACTGTCTGGACTACAGAGGAAAATTGAAATAATCCTAAGTCTGTTTAGGGATTTCTCTTACGGGCTAAACGTTTCTTTAAAAAAAATAGAATGAAGCTTAGCGAAACCTTTGAAAAAGACCTGCTTTAGATGCTTGTTGCAGGATATACCCAGAATTCTTGTTTGAGGCCACTCCATCCTAGGAACGAGACCAGCACTGCAGAGCCCAATGGGAATACGAAAGTAGAGCTAAATTAGAAGTCTGGAACAGAGACAGCAGGAACAATTTGAAGGGGAAAAAAAAAAATATCTTAATTTAAACATTTTATTACATTTGTCATCTGCCTAGGTACAACTGAAGTTGTGCCTTGACCAAGTGAATCTCGGTGTCTAACGCTATTCTGCTTATCTCCCTACATCTACAGTAATTTGTGCTTAGCCAAAATGATCTTTTTCACTGTTGTATTCTTTATAATAATTTTCAATCATCAGTTGCTGTGGGGTTTTTTGAGTTATTACAGATATTTTGAAAACATTTCCTTTTGTCAATGTTAGCGTCTTCAGCCGCATAGATTTCTCTCTTTGTAGCAGCAGACCTTTTCTGTAGGCTTTCATATGATAGAATATTATGTGTAGTTAAGACGGTTTAAAGTATCGTCAAGACTGAAAAATGGCTAATATTGCAGTTCTGAAATCTGTGCAGCTGATGAGCTTAGGATGTGGCTCTAGGCAGAGTCACTATTTGTTCTCCAACATTAAGATTTTCAAGGATTGTAGATTCCCAAATAAAACTAGATTTAGAAGGAGCCCTTCTTCAGAAGGGTAACAGAAAACATAACGTAGTCATTAACGACAAAATAATTCAAAATATCCTTTATACTTTCGGGTTTTATCTAGATGGTCTATACATGTGCAGCACACACTTGCTTGTGGCTATCAAAGAGTTTCTTCAAGGAAAAGATGAAACATACTCCTGTGTGTTGTTTCTCTCCATAAGGTTTAAGGTACTGACGTACCTAAATAGCTGTAACTTTTTTTTCTTTTTTTTTTTTTTTTTAAATACAGTCCCTAGATAATGAAGCATGAGAGAATATTTTATTTGGCTTGAGGATATATGGTAACAAAATCCTCACCGTTCATGTTGCCATGATGGTCAAAGGCAAATTGCGGAAAGGGAAACTGTAGGCTCTCAACTTCACGGGTTCAGAAGACTTTCTCAGACTGGTGATAGCCATCACTTTTTAACTGTGAGTACTTCTAGCCCAAGACTCGCAGGGAACATGCTAAATATATCATTCGGCTATTTTTTTAACCACTGTCTGTGATAGCTTAATATTCTCTAGTTACGAATGATTTCTCTAAACTCAAGCTTAGGGCTTTGGTGTAACAGAGACTTTTGAATCAGGTATAGCACTCTACAGACCATCTACTTACTGAGACCCTTGCGTGTTTTAGGTGCAATTTGAAGAAGAACTTGGTAGGAGTTTAAAACGAAACTTTCTGGCCAAGGAAGAGAAGGGATCCTCATTGCTTTTCCTGCTCTCCTGCGTTAGGGTAAAAGCGAATACCAAACGATCCCATATACTTCTGCTGCGCCTAAGTGAAACCAGCATATCCCTTCAAAACTCGCATCGCCTTGTTGGAAGCCTAAATAAAATTTTAAAATTAATTTGCAAAGGGACAGATTCCCTTCCGCCCTGTGCTACCTCACCCCAGCAGCCGTGCTGGCTCACCTGCTCGGGGAGGACACCATCATTTTCTCTCCCTGCCGCAGCGGACCCTCTGCTTTCCTTCTTCAGATAATGGATCAAGTGATTTGTCGGTGGTGGACTGACTTCCCCCCCCCCCTAATTAATTCCACAACAATCAAGTGTTCTAACTTTTTAGTGGACTCCTAAAATATAACTTTTAAATACATTTTTCCAGCCTACTTTCAAAAATGAAACCGAGCCCCCCTTTTTATGATCAATGATGCTGCAGCAATTTGTAGCTGAGGAGAACTTGGAAGGAGAGGAAATTTCTACCCGCTCCCTCTCCTCACTTTGAAGCAATGCAAATTCCCTCAGAATGAAGGTGAAATACATGTCAAGTCTGCAAAAATACCCTAAAATTAGAAAACTGATTCTAAAATGTTGTCATGTAGTGCTCCGTAGCAGGGTTCGCAAACTTATGCATTATTAACACTATTTGTCCATGTGATTTCCAAACTGAAATGTTTCCAGACAGTATGGTCTTTTACTAAAGAAATCTAACCAAAGCATTAAGGTTTTTTTACTGGGACGGTAAACGTGAATTTTAACAGAACTGCCTGATATTTTTAAAGGGAGGAAAAAGTGATGCACAAATCTTCTGGGCTCTTTCAAAATATTCTAGTTCAGGAGTCCTTGTTTAATTTTGTTGCTCTTCACTCATATTTTAATCATGTCATTAAATACAGTGAGTTTGGCAATAAAATATATTTTCTAGATGGTAAGAGAGGAGTTCTTTCTTTATTTGTACAAATGCTTTTGGGCAGAAGGTGGAAATGTTCCCTTTTGCTGGCAAATGAAGATAGTCACAGGAAGAAGAGCCCTGCTTATTAAAACCTACAGCCAGCAGCTCCTGCTAGCGGGATAAAATTCAGCTAAACCTGTTAATGGGTCTTACCGATGAGAGATTAGGTCCTTTTCGGAAAGATTATCCATTTTAGTCTCGTAAGCTAAAAAAGAAGCATTACTTTTAACCGATTGTCAAATCGAAATGCTCTCAGTGCAAATAACACGCAGCTTACCCAGCTCTGCCGGAGCAAGAGAGGGGTGAGACTTCTGCACAGCCAGGCAGCACAAAGCCCAAGGTGGTCCAGGCTTCCCTGTGATGGTGACGGCAAATGCTGCAGAGGTTTCGAGTGATAGAGATGTTTGCCAAAAAAAAAAAGGGGGGGGGGGGTCAAAAATAATCCGTGTTTGACCTGGAGTATTCTCTTACATTGGAATTTCTTGGGTTAGTTAATTTTTCAGACTAACAGAACTCGCCTGGGTTGTCTGCTTACAACCTTCACGTTCATTTTGCTTTAATTTAGTTTCTTACTTTCCGTTTTTTTTCCTCAGAAGACAGTCCCCCCACTAATACACTGTCGTTTTTGTGCAGAACATACACGGTTTTCATTCTCGATAACTCCTTAGCATTAACCATTTGTGGCAGGGGGCCACGAGTGCTCACCCCTGTGCGAAAACCCTCTCCTCGCTGGGACAGACTTTGTGCCTCTCCTATACCACGGCTGTTATCGTGGGGCCAAATTTTCTTTTCTTTTTGAGATTTTACAGCCCGGCTCTAACAAGCTTTTGCTTGGGGCTACAAGGGAGAACGTATGCAGTCTAGCCTTGGAACTGAAATTTCCATGTGATCGGGGATTTTTGGGATTGCAGGAAACAAATAAATGATTAATTGCAAAATACAGCTGGTGATTATTTTTTAGGATGTTTTAATGTGCAGCATTTTGGTATTTCTGAAACTCAACGTTGCGCTTTAAAATGCATATTGTGTATGAACATATGCGTGTGCATGTGAGGAAGTAGTTTAAAATAACTTGCTAATTTTTATTTAGGTGTGCATCGAAATCACAGCCTCGGTTATTCCTTAAAGATCTTCAGAAGACGTGTTTAGCGTTCGTACATAGCAGCCAACATGACGTGGTCTTGTGCAACCTATTGCTTGTGATTCCTGCAGTTATCAGCGCTTATCTGAGCACCAAGAAGGATTTTTTTATGCCACGTCCGGAACGTGCCAGATAGGGATTTACACAGCACATCCCCAGCCATTACAACCCAGTGCACAAAACCCAGCTTTAAATTAGTGAAATATTTAGAGAGCAAGTTACATGTACATCATGACTTCCAAAAGGATTTAACTGGTAAAGCAATATGTTACTGCCTCAGTACTACAGGAGGTATATTAAAAGGCTTAACTGTCTCAAAACAGCTCTATGGCATGGTATATGCTGTATCTGGATGTAAATCTAGATAGGGATTTAAATATTTCTTTCACAACGTTCCCGAAATACATTTTGGTTAAGTCTTATTTACAGCTATTAAGAAAATAAAAACTACCCTCGATGCTACATTTTAGGCTTTTGTCAAATTGTCTTCAATTTTAGCATTAAAGCTACTTTTTATAAACTTTTGGATGTGGTCCCAATATACATTTTACAATTTTAAAAATGTACTTTATCTATAAATAAAACCCCTTGAAACTGATAGAGGTTTATCATACAAGATATGATTTATTTTCAACTGCATTTGCCACGTATTCGCACTTAGTGAGGATTCATGTTGAGATAATTTTGGAAATTCATACCGAGATAAAATACAGTTAAAATCTTAATGAAACATATCCTATCTTCATAGGCTATAGCTACCAGGTCTTCATTTTCTGTAGCTTACTCTCTCTTTTTAAAGTAGTTTGACTGGCACCGTCTATCCAGAATCTGATTTCTGTTCGTAGATGATTTTCAGGCGTATATATATGACAGCTTGAAAACACTATAAATACCAATATTTCATTATTTTCAAATGACTGAGTGACTTTTAAGAAAGATCTGTCTCTTAACGAGCTGAGACTAACTAGGCAATTCGTAATTTCTGGAGAAATGGAGAGTTGTACATCTCTGTATTAATTATGAGGATGTAATTTAATGAACACATGAATGCTGGGCTCCCTGTTGACAGACAGACCAACATACCTCTGCAAGTGTTGGATAACTCATTGCGACTTACTTCCAAGGATTTCTCAAGACTGCTACTCTATGCTTAAAAGAAAAGGCTCCTGAGACACAAGGGGAACACAAAGTCGTGTTTTGCCCAATTCAGTGTGATAAACATAAATGTATTTCTTTTTCATTAATGATTGGAAAAGTCTCACAGAGAGAAAACTTCCAAGAGAGTGAGGACAAAAAATGGCATAAAGCAGTACTTCACTTAGGAAGTTTGTTATTCTTAGCCTAAATTTGCATCAAGAAACCCATGCATTTTAAAATCTCGGTAAGGAGACCTTTTAAAGCCCATAACCAGTAGTTAAAAATGAGAGTAGATCAAGCTTTTTCCTTCTTCTTTTTTTTTCTAAGCAGAGTGCTAATTTTAACGTGCTCTTTTATTCTCTCTAATATGTAACATGAAGTTTGCAGCTTGGAGGAAAAGGTGGGATTCCTGCCGAGCGGAGAAAATACAGCAGAGCCGTATTCGCCTTCCAGCCTGAGGGTCGTGTCGGGGTGAGGGTACGAGGCAAACGCCGGGGCCGTCCGTAGGGCCAAGCTGGACGGTTCCCCAGCCTTTCGCCAGCGAGCCTGCTGGAGGTGAGCATCTTGCGGCAAACTACTTTCATCCCCAAACGACAGCAGGTTTGTAGGCACGCTTCTGCTGGAGGGATTGAAAATGACTGAAGCGCTGCTTCTGGAAAGACGTTGGGTAACGCGGAGTAATTCAAACAAGGCATTAAAACAACCGCCCTCGCCCTTTCTCAGCAGAGAGCGGAGATGGGAGCGCTTGCTGCCTGCCCTGGACCGAGGGAAGTGCAAGTCACAGAAATACCTGGTGGTATAAGCTGATTTTAAAGTGTTATGCTCTGAACTAACGGTGCCGCTGGATGGTCTCGAGCTGGGTATCTGGGTGCTGTATTGCAATGCTATTTTAAAAAAATACGCTAAATGTAAGGGTCTGATCTCTCAACCCTTCTTCGTGGAATATGAGCCCAAGGGCGAGCGGAGATGTTAAGATTTGGGACCTACCTGACGTGAACTACATGAGTCACTCTCAAGACAGCGAGTAGATGACTAGCACTCGTCCTAATGTTAGCCTTCTATTTTAGGTTGATGCTCTTCAGATGCAGAGCTCCCCCACATGAAAGCACGACCATTTAATGTGTTGGGTTTTTTTAACAGGAGCCTTTGATAGGTTCTACAGTCGTTCATGGCTGAGCCAGATTCCTTCGGTCCAAAACTGCCTGTATCAACGGCAGGCAAAATTTTGCTTTTGGAAATACCCAGCTCCTCTGGGTAGCTGTTGTTACTTCCAGAACAGGGTAGGAATATGTCCGGAGCAGAAAAAAATGATTTCCAAAGACATCGGCTTAGCATGTATTGCTAAAATTTAATATCAGTGCTCACCTTTTGAAACGATCTTATCTCCGATCGTATCTCCTTTTATTTAGAAGAAGGAGGAGGAGCCTGCGCTTTGGACTCGAATGTGGTGAGAAGAGAGGGAACATCTGTAAATAATGGCTTCTTTTTAGGAGAGGGATAAGCACATTGTTAAAAGAATGAAGGAAATTACAGAAAAATGAGGTTTAAGGGAAAGCACATGTTGAAAGACAGAGCACATTAATCAGGCTATGGGAATGGGAGGTATAAAGCCTCTTTTCTACACCACTTTGATTCTTATTAAGGACAAAAAGCATTATGAGGTTTTTTTCCTTTTTTCTGCTGGCTCTGAGGAAGGAAGCAATATAGCACGGCAAGGTTGTGAGCCTCGCTGCTGGTGCAGTCCTGGAGGATGAAGCATTTTGAATTCATCTCAAAGGCTTCTTTTTTTTTTTTTTTTCCTGAACAAAGAAAGGAAAGTCTCCTCCTCATGGCTTTACAGATGGCAGAATCCCCGTTTCGAAGCCCACACTGGAAGTCTCAGTGTTGGGTCAGTGCGAGACCCCATCCTTGGAGCAGAGGTCCCTGGCTTTCTCCTGCCCTCCTACTGAATGAGGCACTGGGGATGGGGAGCCCGTGGCCAGCGCTGCTTGGTAAAATGATGTGGCTCATTCAAAGCCGCTGAACTTATTGAAGAAGGATGAAAAAAAGAAAAAGGAAGTGAAAGTCATGTTTATCCTGGGACTGGATGCAGGGTTTGATATTTCGGAGTGTTTTCACCACATCTTCTGTGCTACCTCTCCAGCCCCTTCGTGTACCATGTTTGACGCCTGACGTTAGGCTTGGCTCCACGCCTTTCTGCCATCGGCTGCTCCGAGCTGAACGTGTTCTCCCAGAGTTATTTGTCGATGAGAGAAAACGATTTTCGAGTCCTGTGGAGAACACTAGAGGTGTGCGCTTAAATAAAAGTTCAACCCAGGGTTCTGGGCAGAAATTAATCTAATTATGGAAGTGTTTGTTCCATCACAAATCCTACTGAGATACTTGGTGGTCTCCAGTGGGCACCTGCTGGAACCCCTGATTTGTGTCCACGTTATTTATTTAGGAAAATAAGACGGGAGCTAATGACCTCAGCTGTAGCATTTTTCCACGTTATATGGATACTCCTGCGACTGCCCCATTTCATTCCCACCTCCCCAGCCCCATTTTCCCTAGAAGACCATTTTGCCACCCCGGGCACACGCCACGAACGAGGCTTTCGCCCATCGCACTGCTCGGAAGCGGGCTGTGAATTTCGGCAGTCTGCGGCATGGCTGCGAGCGTGCAGCCTGGTGCCTGTCAAGCATCTTGTTAGCACAGCATCCACAAGAAAACTACTCTGAGAAGTACAACCGGGAGGTTTGAAATCACTGCAAAAGCCCCCCTCATTCTTAAACACGGCTCTTCTGCGTGGCTGGTGGGGGGGTGAGGAGAAGGAGGGAACAGAGAGGGGACCAGAGCCTCCTAAAAGTGGGGTTTGCTTTCTTGTTGCAGCCCGGTGGAAAGCCTTGCTGCTGCCCAAGCCCACAGCAGCCACGCAGGGCAGGGATCGGCGTGGCCAGGCAGGACAGAGGCTGGTGGCATCTTCATGGCCCCGTCGCTCTCGCCACGGGCAGGTGCGGGGAGGTCCCTTCGCTGTCCCTCTTCCCAGCCCTTTGGGGAGGGACGGGGACGCCGTCCACCGGCGCGGGGTGGTTTGGCCCCTGGTGCCGCCGGGCTTTGCCGTACCGCAGCCGCGTGGTGTATTTCTCCGGGCCGTGAGCTGCTCCTGGGCAAAGGCTCCCCCTCCACAGCCAGCGCCAAACACCAGGTCCTAACCTACGTGCTGGTCCGAGAGAGGGCCACGGTGGCCTTCGTCTTTTTGTTTTCTTTTTTTGGGGGCGTACTCTAGTATTTTGGAACCTCTTGGCTGATGACGGTCTCCGAGTGATTTTGGGCTCCAGCCGTCCATCCTCCTGGGGCCTCGGCTTAGGCACATTTGCAAGGCAACCAACGCCACAAAAACATCCGAGTGTGATCTATTTTTTCCTTCTCCTTTGTTGCTTAATGGATGACTCAACTTTCTTTTGTGACTGGATAGCTTTAATTTATAGTTTTTAGGCGAGCGATCGTTCCTCTCATTATTTTGGGTTAAATATTCTTATTTGTTGATTATTTAATAGTTTGTTTGGATAAAGATGGAAAAAAAAAAAAAACAGCTTGGTGCCATAGACCGAGTCCAAAAGAAATTAACTGCTCTGCTGCACATATTGGAGCAGGGAGTTTGTGGAGAATGCAGCCCCACTAATGGACTGGCAAACTGATAAAGGCTTTAAAGATTCCATATAACCCCACGCTGCCTCATTTTATTAATTAACTCTCCTTGCTTTGTAGCAAGGTTGTCCCAGCTATGGAATAAATGAGTGAAAGGGCTGGCCAGTATACATTAAACATCATTTTACGCTTAGCCTTGTGGAGGATTAGGGCTTGCGGGGGCTTTGGGATGGCTTTTTATTTCCACACATCCTTCCTCTGCTGGTGTTTTTGCCCGTGTTGCTCGGGGTCGGAGGGGGGAAGGAGGTGAGGGATTGCATCTGTGGCCCTTGGGTGCGTCCCACAAATGGCGGCCAAATGGCACTGGGACGTTAGAGCTCCCGCGCCCGGGGGTCGGCACGTAACCCACCGGCATGGGGGAAACGGAGGCTGGGGTACCGGCGAGATGGTGACAGCTAGTATAGCCAGGGGAGGGGAAGGAGCCGCAAAAACAAGGCACCGCTCCAGCAGCGGTAAACGATCGTTCGCTGACGACGATTGACTTCTCAGTTCTGCGTCCTGGAGAACAGGCGCTGTTTTGATGGACTGCTTTATTTAATCACTGTTTAGCTGGGGAACGGCTCCGCTAAGGCATTAAATATTTCCATGAAATAAAGGTCATTGTGATTTAAGTTTTTAAATGATTCACTAAATATTAAAGCTGATTTTTCAGTTTGCTGCATTCATTTTCTAATATTGCCTCTGTATGTTTTCTTTTATAGGACATGCAGATTTTGTAAAGCCTGTCAACCAAAAAGGGGCAATAGTTGAGACAAAAATTATTTATTTGTTTATTTATTTAAATCTCTGTGATTCGTAGGACAAAGTTCAGCGATGCATCGCACCATCCGCTCTCTGGACTGATGCAGGGTTTTTTTGTGGGGTTTTTTTTATGGTGGTTTTTTGTTGTTTTTTTTTTTTTTCCTAAAACATTACTTCTTGGCAAACTAGATATGCAAATGCCAGAATACACTAAAACCACATTTAATTGGACCCACTTGCCAACTTCTTGAACACAGCTTGGATTATTTCACTGGAGGCTGCTTCTGTTAAAAGATGGGGGAGGAGGAAGTGGCATATTGACAAGGCTTCAGATAATTTTTTTTCCACTAGAAGTACAATGATGCCATGAGCCAAGTTTGGAAGTATTTTACTATGTTTAATAATTATTATTATTAAAGGATATTGTAAACATATGCATTTAAGTGGAGAATACAATCATGTCACTGATTTAGCTTTGGATTAATTATCAACTTTTTTTTTTTTTTGAGGGGTAACCGAATCCCGCAGTAGCTGGAACCTGCGTGGCGCTGTGAAATGCTGGTTTAGAGAGAGGACGTGTATCCTTTTCCCTAGCTAAATGAGCTGATTAAAAATATTCATTCTTTTAGAAGATCTGTGAAATTTTCATCTCTGACTAGCAATCAATTAAATATAAACCGTATAATAGGATTAAAATTACAAGGTTTACGGAGTTCCCAGGAATTTCAAGCGTACGTATGGATGCATACGTTATACTTCAGTATTTCAAAGAGAAATAGGAAACCCCAATAAATGATTGTCCTAATAACACTGATGCTGCGAAAAGCTAACAGAAGGGGGTTACGATCTCTTTCCAGAGCCCCTTTTGTACGCTGGCGGCCACCTGCAAATGTGGGTGAGCTGTGGGTCCCCGATAGCCGTGTTGCTGATGCTGGTGGGAGCCGGGAGCCTGGATAAGGGCGGGAGACACAGGTGCTTTTGGGGGGCTCGGTGCAAACTTCGCCTTTGCCGTGTATTGCCCCAAGGTGACGGGAGCAGCCCTGGGGTGCTGCGGCCACCCTGCTCACAGCAATTTGATGGGTGCCCTTTTGGCCCCGGGACTAATTACACCTGACGCACCAGGCAAGCAAGACGCCTTGTTTCCCCCTGCACCCGACGGGAAGGAAAGCCTCCGGCGCAGGCAGGCTGCTCCCCTGCTGCCCTGCCCGCTGCGCTGGCCGGGCAGGGATGCTCGCAGCCTCGGTTGTGCCCAACTTCTCGCGGCAATGGCAAACCTCCGGTTTTCCCCAGCCGGTGAGCTACCGCGCCGGCCGGCTGCCGGCGAGCGGGGGCTGCTGGCGCTCGCCCTCCAGCGTGGAGCCCTGTCCCGCCGGGACGTGTGGCTGGGCCCTGGCACGGCACCAGGGCTGAATGAACGGAGGGAGCGGGAGGCGAAGCAAGCAAACAAACATTTCTCCGTGCGTGCGAGTTGTCGGAGATGTCGGTCCGGGCTGTCGTGGTTTTCATTGTCAGCCTCAGCTTTTTCTGTAACCGCCTCCCAGTCGAGGGTTTTGTGCTCCTTTTTATTCCCGTTTGCCATTTGGGGCGGCAGATTGGATGTGGCGGGGTGACACGAGGACAGGAGCAGAGCGGTCCTCGCAGCACGGCACGGGCGGCCGGCGGGGGGACCCACACCTGCCCCCATCTCTGTTAGCGAACGCGACCTCTCCGAGTGGGGCTCGCTCCCAAGTCTAAAGCATTGTTTTACCGTCCATGAGGATTTGGGGAAAAAAAATTAATCTCGCATAGTAGTGGCACTGCAATTAGGGAAGAGGCGTCACTTTAGATAATGAGCATCTTTTTAAGGTACTTATGCGATCTGAAAAATCATAGCTGGGCTGGATGTTCTTTAATCTTGCCATCCACCCAAAGCAAATTTGCAAAGGAGGGGGCTTTATTGTCATTAGAGGAATTCTTTCAGCTATCAGAGGAGAGAACAATTTCTTTGTCATTAGCAAAATCCCCGCTTTCCTTCAGCACATAAACAGTTTACACGATGTGGTTTTAAAATGTGCTTGTCTGTAAGCCTTCGCAGGAGTCTGAATTGTGAACATTTCAGCGTTTGGATGGAAAATCTGGGATCTCAATTTAGCCTTCTGTAAATGCAAGGATGAAGGGCAAAGCACAGATCTGGGCATGAATTTTTAAATTAAGGGTATTCAGTTTCACAGTTTTAGGATGGCACCTATATGCAGTCGACAACCAAGATGTCTGAGCAGCTCACAGTCTGGAGTTTATTCTTAAATAGTCTGTGAGGCCTGGATTGCCTATTGTCCCTCGTACATAAGGTTCGGAGATGCATTGGCCCGGGCTACGCCAGCAAAACTTCTCCATGCAAACCTGGCAAGCAGCGGCAATAAAAAAGGATTGACATCATTCGTGTCCCTCGTCACCGTACCTGTGCTAATCGCAGCCTAACAGAGGCTGCATTTAGAGGGGTAAAACATTCTTCTCCTGGGTTAGATCATTATGCTCAGGAAGCAGAATTTTTTAAGGATGTCCGAGGAAAAGCTGTTGCCTGCTGCAACGGGCTGTAATTGCATTTGGTGGTGGAGCTGTGCTGGCGAGCCCTTTCTGGGGCACTCGGAGCCAAAGAGACCAAGTGACCATTCCAAGCCTTGTGGGAAGCCGGTGCCAGAAAAGAAATTGCAGCACGGTCCCTTGTGTTGCCGTTCGGTGTCCCGAGCACTGAACCATCCCCTCTCTGGTCCTAACTCTGTTTAAAAACAGCAAAGGGATGGCGTTCAACCAGAGCTTTGTATTAGAGCTCAATGATCAGTCCCCCAGAAAAGAGAACAAAACCTTTCAATACAAATCAGTTGCCTGAACATAAAGATGAACCTAAGTCAGTCACTGTGGCAATCTGTGGCCAGTAAAACTGAATGCAATTTATTTTAATTAACAGAGAAGTTTTTCTAAAGGAGCAAATGGGTTTCTAAGATGGGGCTGGAGGACTGGTGTCTGAGGAAGGTGGAGGTGCTCAGTGTAAGTGGGGTGCGGGGCTAAGGCAAGCGGGAAATAAATCCACTGGTCTGTGAAATGTAAAAAGAGCCAACAGGTAGAGGCTCTCAAGGGGATGAAATGATACCGGGACATTTTACATCGAAGCTTCATGAAAGGCAAGGCGGCTTACACTGCAGAGTAGCTGGAGGACTGGCACGTAGGAAACCTCCTGGGTTTGGATCGATCTGGGCTTGGTCGGATGCTGACCTGAACTTTGGGGTCATAAGGAACAACCAGAGGGTGATGAACGTGCATCCTTGGTGCAGGGGGCACAACCCCTTGCAGTTAACGTTAGAAGCAAGGGGGGGTGATGTGAAATTTTTCAGGGAATTGCAGGGTGTAAAAGATGGGGGGGAGGCTCTGGGCCAGGGCCCGCTGCATCTCCAACGTCCAGACTGAGCCGGGGAGACTCAGTACCCTGAGCAGGGATGGGCCAGTGAAACGCCTCTGCGGTCCCAGTATGATCGATGTCTGACCACTGTGTGTGGACCCGGGCGAAGCCACGCTCATGACGGCTCTACTTTTTTACCTGCGCCTAACGCTGAAACGCATCATTTAGATTCAGCAATAGCTGTTTTTCAGCTGAGAATGTGACAGATGAGTTGTTTCTTTCTGCCCAGGCGAGCTGACCTGCAGTAAATCCTGCGGGGCAGGAGGTGCCTTCCCCGGCCCCGGGGGGGGACCTGCTGTCCCAGCAGCCCCGCAAGGGTGCGACTAGGGCAGAGCCCGAGCCCGCGGCAGGACCCCGGCCGCAGGTCTGCTCCCTGCGGTGAACCTGAGCTGCAGACCCACGACGGCTCTGCAGCGTGCACGGCTCTACAGCGTTGGTCGTTAATTAAGCTGCTGTGACCGGCCGGGTCATGGAGGCGGATGTGTTATCACAGAGTCCCAGATCACAGTCGGGTTGAGGCTGGAAGGGACCTCTGGAGGTCATCTGGTCCAACCCCATGCTCAAGCAGGGTCACCTAGAGCCAATTGCCCAGGATCGTGTCCAGGCGGCTTTTGAATATCTCCAGTTGCGAACATGAAGCAAGGCAGATGCCATTTTGCTTGGCCAGTTTTCTACAGAGTGTTCAGTTTTTGCGTGGGACCTGAGATGACTTACCTCTACCTGCACCGAACACTGAGTTAGCGAAGTCCAGTACCAGCGGGGACACCCCAGCTGCCAGCCTCTGCACCACAGCATCTCCCATGCTACCGAACGGGCGGCTATCGATGGCTCTTCTAACCCACGAGGCAATGGCTTTGAGCTGCAGAAGCATGACATCTGCAGGGCTGAAGTGGTTTCGGAAACATCTGAAGGCATTGCAGCTCTCGGATATGAAGGTGGTATTTCCGAAGGGGCAGCAGCCAGTTTGCCTGCTTTTAAATGAGCCATGATCCAGGGTAATGGCAAGACGTTTCCAAGTTGCAAACACTGCAGGGGAATGTTTATCTGCCTTTTAAAGAGCTGAATAAAGTTGCTGTTTTCAATAAACTTGAGTTTGAACCACGCATGAATGCTTGAGGTCAAATCTGACTTGAAAGCAATACTAGCAACCCCCGGTTAAGAGAGGTGGTCAGGTAACATTTGATAAGTCAAAATCTGAGCCAGATTTTTAAAAATGCAGGCAGATTTCAAAGGCTGGGTCATTACAGAACGTGAGATTTCTGTGAATCAGCATGTTACATGGTCTGATGTATTGAGACTCAAACAAATGTTAGACATATGGAAAGACCTCTATATAATGAGAGATGTGAAAAACAGGATGACTGTTTAATTTAGAAATAGGATAAGGAAGAGGGGCACATTAGAAGTATATAAGGCAGTGAATAGCACAGCGGAGATAAGCCTATGCTCCTGTTCACTCTGTACGAGACTGTAATTTCTATTTACTTACACATGATCAGCACTAGAAAATATTCTTCAAGCATGGGTAATATACCACTGGAACTCTATGCCACAAGGTACCTGTTCTTGGAAGAGCATAAAAAGGTTACAGAAAGAAAAAATACGTATTTATATGGATAAGGAGCTATAAATCATGCTTTAGGAAGTAAGCCAACCAAAGGTTGGAAAGAAATGTCCGCCGTGGGCCATGTTTCCCAAACTGCCCAATATAGGATTCTTGTACCTTGCTCTCAAGGACCTGTGGCTGTCGGCAAGAGTAGCAGGTGAGATAGATAGGTTATTGATCTGCCCTGTGGTCTGAAAAATTATTATGTTTTTGTCAGTAGTAACTGCATCCCAGATGTCCTTCTGCACTTGGAAAGAACCACTCAGAGCATGACCCAAGGGATGGGACACACCACTCCCAGGGCCCCAGCGAACACAGAGCAACCAGCGGCTGGAACAACCCTCCTGCCCTGGAGGTTGCATCTGATGTGGCTCGAAAAGGGGCTAGGGAGAGCCCATGCCAAGTGCATGCTGGCACTTACATTGGTGGCCACACGACTGCGCTTCCCATGCCTGGTTTGGCTAGTGACCGGTGTCTGACTGCAGCGTGGTGGCATCGGCCAAGGGGCTGGGAAGGCGGGATGGGTCTCACCCACAAGCTGCGGGTTTCGGTGGGTTTTGGTCAATGCTGTTCTAATTCTTAGCATCCTTCGCAAGGCTGGTAAGGACCAGCACTCTCACTCACAAGTGGGAACACAATCGGCCTCCTCCTTGCTGGATGGGAACTGCGTTAGGAGCCGGGCTGGCTCCATGAGACTGGTTTTCTGGGAGAAAAAGCAATGTGGCAAGAGACGTACGTGCCCGGACCAAATGGCAGCAAACTTATGGTAAAGCCCCTGCATATAATCTATATTCTAATTAATACTCTGCATCGTCTAATCAACAGAAATCTTCTGGCACGCACAGTCCGGTTTGCAAACTATTCAGCAGAGAGGCTTTTCTAGCCTCTCCACAGATCAGGGTAATTAAGCAAAGCTGCTGGAGGGGCTTCCCTCGGCAGCTTCTTGAACACTGGGAAGGGGGAATGGCACTTGAAAAAACCAGGCAACCCCTGGCAACCTCCCTTAGCCCTGGAAGGCTCTCTGGAACAGAAAGGGGAAAAAAATTGCCTTCCTTTGCTGCTGCTGTTGAGCTGGTCTCGCTCCCGTTGTGCCGGTGCCAGCGCTGAAAGCCCATCCTGCTTCCCTCGCGTCGAGCGTACTGTCCGTCCTAGAGCAGATGCAAAGGCGGCAGCGGGACCGCTCAACTTCAGAGCCTCTCCAGCAGCCTCCGAAGTAGAAGAGCACAGCTCTCCTCACAATATGCTGTGGGGGAGGAGGAAGGAAGGACTTTGGCCCTGTTTGCTTGTGCTAATTGATGGCTTCTGTTGCAGCTATTCACACTTTTAAAAAATGGTAACAAGTCTACTGATTTAGAAGCAAAGAATAAAAACCCAGCAGCCTCACCAGCGCGTCGGGTGCAGATGAAGCTGCGTTGAAGAGCGCTCTGCAGAGGCGCAGCGAGCGGCTGGGCAGAAGAAACAACCCACCTGCGACTGCTGAGCTCTGCACAGATGCGCAGAAGTCCTAAAACAGGCCGTTTTGCTGGGATACACGGGGCCAGCCGCCTCTGCAGCGGGGGGCTCGCCAGCGAGGGCTCGGCCCTGAGGGTGGCCTGCTCTGTGGCTCCACCTCCCTGCTCACCTTGCCCAGCTCTGGTGGTTTCTGCCTCCTTTATAAAATGCATTTAGTGCCTCTGACTTCAGTGCTCTCCAGGTGAGCAACATCTTTCTTGATGCAGGGTCCCCGTGTGCTGGGTCTCTGTGCCGGCGCGGACAGGTGCCCAGGAGCCATTTGGAGAAGGGCTCCGCGTCCCCGCTCTCCTGCCCTGAGCCTCTTTTCCTTGCAGGCAGACATTGTCTTCTCCTGCTGGGAGAGCACTGTACCTTGCTTAGCAGTTTACATGGTAAGTCTATCTTGCAAGTCGGAGGTGTGATCACAACATGCCTGGGTGACACCCTGCTTGCTTTAATTTAGCTAGCTGAGATATTAATTTTGGAGGAAGAGGCAGCAGTATGCACTTTGGAGCCTATGGTCTGGGTGGGCTTGCAGAGCCTGTGGTGTTTCAGCTTCCCTGGCATGGGTACCCAGGCAGCTAGACGGAGCGAGCTGGGATGTGTGAAGAAGCAGCACAGCAAGAGACGACTGCACCGAGCGGAGGGAGCTGGGCTCCAGCCACGCGCCAGGGACGCCACGGGCTGAGCGGGGCGAAGCCTGGGTGTTTAGCAAAGCACTGCCGCCCCCAGCTCCCCTCCTTCCTGGGGACCTGCGGAATGCGCCTCCCTGCCCAGCAAGTCCCCGGCTGCCGAGGTCAATAACTCTGCTTTAAGGAAGGCAGACCCAGTCCTCATGAGGAATGTGTCCCCGCCAGCGAGAGCCCTGGCACCCCGGCTGCTCGGCGAGTGCCTCTGCAGCGGCCAGGGAGGGGGACGGGCAGCGTCCTCCCGCCCTGCTTCCCTTGCCGCAGCCCTCGGCAGCATCCGCACAGGGGCCTTCGCCTCTTTTCACAGCCCTCCACATTCTCCTTATGATTCACATCTGGGTGTACTCAGCCTGGTAATTTCTTTTTCTGAGAAGGTCACCCGAAATATGTGTTTTACAGGAGCGTTCTCTATTTTTAACATAGAGAAACCTCATAAAAAGTCAGAAGACTAATGCAAAATAATAAATGAGATATTTAGTCATAGGTCTCCATCACATTCACATTATAAACAGCTCAGAAATTATTTCCACTTCTGAGATAAGATTTAATTGTAAATCACGGGAAATGGTGAGATATATATCGCCTGGAGCAGGGTGGTAAACATATTTCTGGGTCTGGAGGGAGAAAATAAAGCAAAGTGTGTGTCATAACCAGGGTGGGCCCTGAGCACATTTAAGCCAAACTGCATTTCAGCCCAGGCAGCGGCTGCCGTTCTCTAGAGGAGGCCCACCAGCTTTCTGCTGAAGGCTCGCTCTTCTTAGCAACGTTGAGGGGCACTTTTCTGCCGCGATTTCCTGGTACCCAAGGCTTTGTTACTGGTTTCTTCCCATGAAGCTGCTTTTATTCCAGCTTAAGCTGTTCCTTAAGCAGCATGAGACCAGCTCACAACTTAAATGGCAAATGTACGGCAGTAACTTTCCTAGCTGCAGAAGGTGATATAGACAAATCTGTTGCTGATACCAGCAAGTACTGAGCCGAGCCCCTGTTTCTCATTTGGAGTGCATTGCTGTGTCTCCTCTGACATGTTTCTTCATAGCACCGAAAAAGAGGCACTTGGAGAAACAGCTTTTCTACTCGGAGAAAGCTTTGACTCCAGGGTTGTAAATCGAGTGCTGTAGTAGGTAATTGGCAGAAATCAAAGAGCTTACATGTTTTTCCAATGCAGAAAAAGGAAAGATCAATTTATTTAAAGTAGTGGAAACTGATTTTTCAGTCGGCTAACCTGTTAGACTGCTCCTATAGGATGAAACCTAGATAGGGCGAACACTTGGATTTCTTGCGCATTTATTTTGCGGGTTTCAACCACCCAGTCAAGTCAGAACCGCTGGCGGAGCAGCCGGTGGTCCTCCTGCTTGTGCCCACCCCGAGACTCAGCCACCGTCCTTCAGCAAAGGATGCTGCGGCTGTGGCTCCTCTCCTGTGTGATTGCCCGAGTAAGGAAACGGTCCACTTCAGTCGGTGCCCTGCTTACCTAGTGATTAAAACAGGGAGGAAACAGCAAGGGCTTGGGAAGGGGGGCAGCCCCAGCCTGGGAGCAAGCAGCTC
Source organism: Ciconia boyciana (assembly GCF_034638445.1). NCBI lineage: Eukaryota > Metazoa > Chordata > Aves > Ciconiiformes > Ciconiidae > Ciconia > Ciconia boyciana. The sequence continues at coordinate 88,715,529 of NC_132936.1, forward strand.
TCCCGGTGCTGACGCCAAATAGGATGAGGCGAGGAGAGTGAAGCTGCCGGGTTGTGCCTAGCCACGGAGAGGCTCGAGAGTCTGCCGGATTGAAAGCTTTCAAGGAGTTAAGAAACAGACACTTCTCAGACCTTTTACCCTACTTTTCCAGAGTAATTTGCTGTTCTTCACGTGCCGCTTTATGCTGCAGTTTTCTGTGGGTTCACATATATAATATTTCACAACTGAAATATGATATCGTAACTTAGGGCAAGTTTAAAGCTCAGTGTTTACGATACAATACATCTGCCTTCCGACATTTGGGGAATTTTAACACCGGAGTGGCTCTAACCTCACCACATCCACCCGAACACCTAAGCGGTGCTGCAGAACCGCATCCCCCTCGCCGCCCTCCTGCCTCCCCTCGCCTGGGCTTGCCTGGCTCCAGACAACGTTGCCTTGTGATGCACACAACTTTTTCACTAACTGGAAATAGGAATCTTGCTCTATCCATTAGTTACTGTATATGCAGTTTGTATATATAATATTTATATTTTTCCCCCAAAGTTGTGAAATATATAAAATATAATTCCTCTAGCTGAGAGCTCATCATTCCCATGACAAGGTGCAATCAATAAATTATGCACCACTTGTGGTTATTCTGCATGTCAACTCATATTTCCATGTCGCTGTCCTGACTGTTACTGAGTGTTTGTGTTGTTGTACCTTTCCACCTCCTCAGTGTTGATTTAGGAGTTATTATTCTGGGCTCATAGTAACTGCAAGAAAAGCAAGTTCCAAGTGTTTCTGCCAAAAGAAGGAAATGAAATGAGCAAGTCAACAGAAAATTCCACTTGTCAAACACCATTTGCTTACGACTACGGCTTTGTTAAGGAAACTTGCGTTCGGACAAGTTGCCCAAAGGAAACAATTCGCCTTTGCGGCGGGATAACCCCCGTGCCCGGCAAGGACTCTTGGTTGCGACAGCTGTGGTCCTCAAACGAGCGAACAGGAAAAAAAACCAAAGCCACTTCTGACACTTACAAATTATATCTCCTGAATAATGCATGACGCATCCAGATTGGCTACGGGGGGGGGGGCGGGGGGGGATGCTTTTTCAATGGACAACCAGACGGATAAGGATTGTATTATAAGAAGAGTTTGACATACCAAGAAGGGGAAAAAAAAAAGGCAAAAAAAAAAAGCCCAAGTACTCGCACACACTTCGAGATTGACTGTCAAATCATTTCACATCTGTACCTAAAGCAAACAGACATAATGCTAACAGCTTGCTGGAGCTCAGAAATGCCACCCACTAATCAGTCCACCTGTGGAATTCTCAGTCCATCTTGCAAGTCGTGTACCCGATTGCCAAGACGCCTGACAAGAAAATGTATATTAAAACGTTGAGTAAGACTGGAAATACAATGTGGTGTAGTATAAACAGAATGCACTCGCTGGGCGGGAAAGCAGAGATGCCTTTTAATTCCTCTTGCCATGACCAGGCGCCGCTCGCTCCTGCCTTCGCCAGCGCCGGATGGCGGGGACAGGTCGCCGACCGAAAGGCACGTTCGCCTCCCGCGCGCGATCGTGGCTCCCTCTGCCTTTGCGCCTAAATAAATAAATAAATAAATATCTACCCCCTCCCCAAAGTCTCTGTCCCTCTTAATTACTTTTTTTTTTTTGGCACATGGGTGTAATTAACAATTGCTTAAATATAGGCGTTGGCAAGATAAGTCTCAGCAAAAAAAATTAGCAAGAAATAATCTCCCCTGCGTAATGAATGCGCCCTTCGGGGTAAGACAAAGCGGTAATTCAAAGGAGTGGTTTGTTGAGATGGTGCGTTGCGGGAGCACAATTCTTCCAGGCTAAATTACATCGAGGATTACAGCACCGGATTGCCAGTCGCTATTTAACGTGCTGGCAAAATGATCATTTTGCTCTTTTCATCTCCAAAAGGAATATAAAGGAATGAAAGGAGAAAGTTTACGGGGATTGTAAGAGGAGGCAAGAAGGGCTGGGAGTGCCCCAGGGAGGATAATTATTCTGTACAAGGCACCATCAGAAGGTTACGGGGTTTGTGGTGTAGCGGGAGGCGGCGTGGCACAATTAGATGCTTTAGCTACTCTTTTCTATACATCCCGAGCTTTTACATTTGCACAGTAGCTGTTTTCTCTCTCTGTGAGTACAAAATGCTATTTTAACATCTGTTCTTTTAAAGCTATTTGCTCTGGGAAGGCAGTGTGTTTTGCCATAAATTTAGGTCATTAATTTGTATCTGTTCTTTGTTTATTTAAGAAACAGGACAAAAGGGCAGCTGCCGAAACATTTGGCTGTGCCGAGGGGTAGTGGGCTCGGCGTGCTGGAGTCGTGCGCACGACCAGCTTGAGTTTGTATCCGCAGCTAGAGGACAGAACTTTATGGGAAGCCTTTGCCAAGGCATGTGGTGCTCCCCGCTCCCCCGCAGCCCTGCCCTCCTCGTTACCTGCTTTCGGAGGGGCAGCCGTGCCCAGGGATGGGGCCGGAGCGGGGGACAACAGGGACACATGCTGATGGCAAAGCAGAAACCTAGAGAGCTGTATGGGAATGCCGGTGTTGCTGTCGTTTTTTGGAGAGGTTTATAAAGCAATTGGTTTTTACTGCGTTGAGTCAGAGGACTGCAGTTGGCTACCAAAGGTAACACGCCACGAGCAAATCTGACCTATATAATCAGACATTTATAAACAGAAGCACAATGATACCTAGTAAATTGATTGTTAGCAGCACCTAATGCTCTTAAATTGGCCATTAAGTGCGGAATAATTTCTGGGGTATTATTGATATTATGAAGCATTAAGAGAGGTTTTATTTATTCTTGTAAGCCTAACAGACGCAAACAAATGGAATGTGTTTGAAAAGGTCATTTTTTGCTTGTTGATTCTGTGACATCTTCTAATCAGTTTAATCAGATCAAACAGGAAAAATCACACAAGTATCTTGAAGCATCTTCCTTTTCCAGCTTCCCATTAGAAACAAATGTGGGTGTCTCAGAGAGCCCAGCATTACCAGCTAGGCATGAAAAGCCCAAGCTCACCGTTCAAGTCAAAGGCTGAAGAAGAAGTGCTGGCGTGCACACCCGTGCACGCAGTCCCTGCAGGCTAGCTGGGATCCAGCACTCTGCTTCTCAGTGGGCACGGCATCTTACCTCTCCTCTGAGCCCATGGAAACCAGGGAAGATGTGTGTCAAGTAAGGTTCAGTTCAACAGGAGAAATGTCACTGAAATGTGCCCCCAAGTAAGTCATTTAGATCTGGTCTGGCTTCTGCTGGAGGTGACAGTTGGTCTCATGGCAGCAGCATTAGACCCAATTTGCAGCACTGGTCCTCAAACCCAGACTCAGTATATTCTTCATTGACAGTGATCTTTAGAAAAGAAAATTAAAGGCAGTACTTCTGACAGTTCAAAGTATGTCTCATTGCCATTTGTGTTTGGCAAAGAATTTCTCTGATCTTCACTGGGTCTTTAGACGCAGTAAATCTTCAAGTGCTTCGGGTGCCCAGACACACATGGCAGCTCCCAAGGGCAGATTTTTAAAGCAATTTAGGCTTTTACTTCCTTAATCAGTGGGAAGGAGCACCTAAATGTCTTTATAAATCTGGCCCTGAATCATGCACCACTGAGGAGCTTACTATTTAGCAAAATCCCAGTGTAACTATTATAAAGGGGATGAAACCAAAAGTGTCTTACGGAAGCGTTGGGAGCTAATCCAGCAGTTTGCCACAGATCCACCATTTGGCTCAGAGGAGCCAGGGCAGAAGTCTATGGTGGACCTAGCCTGCACCCCTGGCCTGCCCCAGCCACCCCACCGGGAGGGAAGCGAAGCTCAACGCGGGCCTGGAGCCCAAGGCAATGACTTCTCAGCTCCAGGAGCTGGGCTGCTGCTGGCACTGGCTGTGAGCAGCAGCTCTTCCAGCACAGAAATCTGCAGCAGCGCAGGCTTTACAATGTGATGAAGAAACAGTTAAAATTAAATTTCTCCAAGAGCATTTTTGGTGTGAAAGAGGGGGGAAGGAAGAGGGAGACGGGGGGGGGGGGGTCTGTCAGGGTTTTACACTCTGCAGCAAAGGCAGCCCATATGGGTAGTGGAGAGATTTTCCTTTATTGCTGTTCCCCGGCCACTGCTGGCAGAGAATGTGCAAACTCGTGTCTTAAAATCAGACCCCTCAGCAGACCACGGGGCAGATCAGTCATATGAAAATGTATGGATTTCAATGTATAAAATCTTGGGGGGGGGATGCCAGCTCTGCAGTCCTGGGATTTTGGAGGGCTTCGTGCTATATACACGCTCCAGAACAGACCATCTATGTGGGACAGCTCATTTTTATCTGTCCGGGTAATTCGATAAAACAGTAAGAGGCAAAACAGATCAGAGAGAAGAGTAAATGAACAGTCCAGGGAATCAAGCTAAAATTGTCCAACCTTTGTGAAATCAGGGCCCTCAGGAACATGCAAGTGTTTTGTGAAAGATGTGGACAATCCTAGTCATATGTTTTAAATTTAATTTTCACAAAGAAAAATTATTTCCCTGTTTCAAATAATACAACATATTGTGAGCGCAAGCTATTCCATCTCTGTAACTCAAAGGCTAAAGCCTACAGCTCTTGCTCATTCCTTACTCAAATAACACTCCTACCTACTTGTGGATAAAGAAGCGTTTTAGAAAGCGAATTAAACGCTGCATGGGTGAGAAGCAGGACTTCGGTCCAGATCTAGGAAAATGAATGGCGTGTACCACGTGAGGTTAGGCTTGTTTTTTAAAGAATGGGCTGCTCTGTTTGAAACATGTCAAAACTTCTTTGTGGCTTTCCATGCTTTCTTCAGGTAGAGGGCAAACTAGCAGCTGGAATGGGAAGACGAAATGCCTGGACCAAAATGGCTAATTCTTCATTCAAAAGCAACAGGTGGTTTGCTGAAGGTGGCAGAGGCAGTTCTTCTGCTAGCTGGGAACTCATTTACTGGTTATTACGTTCAAGAAAGCAATGTGCTTTGCACATGTAACCTCTCTGCACTTTAACTTCCCCATCTGTAAAATAAGAGCAGCAAAATGCAATACTCAGCTTTCTGAAGCATTTTGGGGTCTTCAGATGAGAATGTTGTATGGCTACCTCAGTGTGTGTGCATCAAAATATACACATGTATACATACAAATACACACATGAGATTTTTTCCTGAATGAGAACATGCATTGCATACTTATCTTTACATTGCTAGAAAAAATACAATTGTATTTATATTCCAATTCCAGTTTTACTCACGTCATCTCCATACAAATACTCCTTTCTGCCTATATCTCACCATCTTTTCTAGATCATTTTAAAGGACTGAAATGTCTGAGTAGATTGTTCATTACATTCAAAAGTCATTGTCTCTTTGATTACGAAACTTAAAAATGCCTAGTTGGAAAATGCTTAAAGGAAGAAGGATTGTAGAGTAGCAATAAAGACCGATTTTTCTAAATTCTGTGTCATTCTGATTACAAAATCACTGTTACAGAAGACATATACTTGCAGAAAGTATCCTGCCCTTTTTCTTTTCTGCTAACGCTCTGAACGTTCTCACAAGAGCATCAGGAGATTATTCTGTAGGAGCTATTTCATGTTTTCTTACTATTTCAAATCGAAATAATTGTATTTGAAGAGGGGTCCCCTACTCTATTTACATACCGAGCTCCCTCTGAAACAAGAGTGAATTTGGCTAGCTGCTGTGGGAATAGGTCATGCTCCGACGTAATTATTCTTTTTTCTTCAATCTAGTATATTTTTCATCAACGACACTTCACAACAGGGAAGAACGGGTGTCAGGTTTCAGTCTCATATGTTCTGTAATTTTACATTCTGTGGCAATGCCCACGGTGCTGGAATAATTTGAAACAGAACTACAATCTTTCCAAGTTTTGTAGAATAAATGTTTAGAATTGGTAAGAGTTTTGAAATGCAAATGTCAATTTTTTTTTTCGAACAGTATGTGATTAATTCTTAAAGTACTAACAATGCTTGCCTGTGCATGGAATTAGCAATGGGGACGGAGATAAGATACCTGTAGGTAAAAGAAATGTGGGTGCAATTTTGGACAGTGAACCTGCAATGCTCACTATTTAAAAGCAGAAACACAGCCTTCTGAGAAAGCGATGTCGAGTCTTGCCAGTTAAGGAAGGTCCTCACGCCCCTGAGCTCCCCAGAAGAATGCTCCCCAGGACCATCACCATAAACCCAGCTCTGCCTGACCTCCATGGGGTGATTCCTGCAGGTGGGGAGCCTACAGAAACCAGCCTGGCATGGGTCTGCCCAGGAGACACCCAAGGACCACCATACCGCTAAATTGCAAGTCAAACGGGGTCGTTGCCACCAGAACTGCCATGGTGTCAGCTTAAGCCAGGGCTGTGGGAGGAGGGGGAGGCACAAGCAAGGTGAGGTCCCACCTTGTCAAGAGCTTTGAGTCACCGCGTTGCAGATGATCCCAGTGATGGGTGAATTGCCACTTAGGGTCTTGATCCACATGAAGAGTAGAGAGGCCCCAACCTCCTCCCCTTTCTCAATGAGTAGTACCACTGACATCTGCAAGCTGCCTCTGCCGGTTCATGTCTTGCAATCCAGTATTACTGAACTAAAGATGAATTTCCCACCCAGTAGACCTGAGGAGAATCACCACGTAGGTAGTGAGCTTGAGACCCCTCGCCCTGCTTGCAACGGCTGGGTTTCACTCCCCTGCAGCACCTGGCTTTGCTTGCTGAGACTCGGGGAAAAGGAGGAGTCCCCTGGTTCCAGCTGCCTTGGGGGTGGCCAGGGAAGTGAGCTGTGTGCTAAGGGCCAGTGACACACACACTGCATGCAATAGAAAGAGGGGAGATGACATGTGAAGGGCAATAAGAGTCCCGGGGCATGAAGTGTTGGAGGGGAGTCCTGGCCTCCCAGGCCCTGCGCCAGGTCCAACCACAGGGCTGGGAAGGCCACGTTCTAACACGGGTGATGCCCAGGAAGTTCAGAGCTGGAAGCCTGAGGAGCAACCGAAACTGGCGCCATGGATGACAATTGGCTTCAAACTCTTTTTTAGCCGGACTGCTGCCATCAGTCTTTGTAGGGCACAAGGAGACATGGACATGGCGTTCATGCCTGGGCTCCAATGAACTTCCCCTCCTTCTCTTCCTTCCTTCTACTGCAACAGGAGAAAATCTCTCCCACTGTTGCTTAAATACTCCCACTATGGTTTTGGTAGCAGCTGCCACTCCAAAGAGTACCCTGTTATATCTTCTTGGGAAGAGTGTTTGGCCTCCAAAAGCCATTTGCCAGCAACATCCAAGCGGCATAAGCGGTGGTGCTCTCTGAAGACGCTGCTGGGGCAGCTTGCTCTCCTGAGTGACTGCAGCAGGCTGTCAGAAGGAAAGAGTGGGGAACGCTCCAGTTCTTCTGCCGTGCCACGTTTCCTTCCCATTCCTATCCCCTCTCCCACCACTCACACTTGGAGATCATGCTTCAAACAGGGATGGGTCTGAGTTTGAAAATTTGCACCTGGCCCTCCCATTTGGGTTTGTCAGTTTGCAGAAAGAGAGGGCTGACTGCAAAAATCGCATACGAATTTTCTCCCAAGTGTAGTGGGATTTGGATTTCGGAATTTGTTTTAATCCTAATTCTGTTTTAGCCTGACAGCTTCTCCATTTAATACTTACTACTGCTGTAAAAAAAAAGGTCTGTGTGGCAGGCAGAAATGTGACCTTTTTGTTTTCTTCCACAATATTTATGTACAAATATGCGATCATGTCAATGCAGACTGCAAACTAGGGATGGGTCTTGCTGTGGCTAATCCACCCAGTCGTACTGGCTGCTTGGAGTATTGACTCCAGAGGTTAGGGCTGGAGTCCCTTCTTTGTAATTGACCTGCTACATAACACCAAGCTTGGCCATGCCTAAACATCTCTGCTTGAAGATGATGCCAGTTAATGCAGCTTCCAAATACAGAGATCGTCATCTGTAAATGTAACATTTGTCATCTAAAGACTTCAAAAAAACCTTTTTAGTTCTTGTAAAGAGCGTTCAGTGTAAGAATAAAAACAGCTACATTAAAGCTAAATTGGTATTATTATCTACAAATACTAGCTTAAATGAATAATCTTGTAAGCTGCTAGCAGTTTACTTTATTGAAATCCACTGCAAATGTGCTCCAACCCATGACATCTATATGCAAAAGGTTATAAATTGTTTTTCCATGTTTAAGTTGGAACCTGTAAATTCCATATTTTTAAGTCATTCAATTTGTTATATGGGGATTTTTCTTGATTACTCTCTTGATATCTGCAAGGGCTTTTCAGGAGTAAAGAATCTGTCTCTCTGATTACAAAGAGAAAACAGTTCATGTGACATGAAGCTTTGTCAAATGCATAAAAAAGCTGCCTTGATTAATTACTCTACTTTTGCTAACATTGAAAGCAAAATCAGTGATTTCAACTGTTTCTTTAAAGTGCAAAGAGGGGAAAAAAGGGTTGACATATAATACTGCTGTAATTCTATATCTGCATGGCTACAGTGTCATAGAACAGGATTGAACCAAAACAAGGTGTTCTAACTGTAACTACAGACATTACTTCAATGAAGACATTTTCAGCAGTGCAGGTTATTTCTGACCATAATATAAGTGCAGGATAATTTAAATTAATATAAAAGATCCTTTGGGGGGCCATATTTTTTAATTGCAATTACACAATGAATATTTGATACCTATATTTAGCATATAATGAGGATTAAAATCATATTCCCCAAACAGAGGTTTAATAACAATGTAAACTACCGAGAACTTCATTAAAGGGGCTAAGGGATTAGAAATGAGATTTAAAGGTCACCAAGGGGAAAATCAGAAACCTCAAACACCTCTCCTAATACAAATTGCAATATTTAATATAAAACATGAAGAATTGATGCGGGCCTCCGTCAAAGTGCTGAAAAGCTGCCTTTGAAACTGAGCCATCCCCAAATGAAAACCCCATAGCTAAAGACCCTGCCCTCACCCAGAGGATGAGCGTGCTAAAGCCCAGCTCCCGGTGGGACCCGTGCTCAGCCCTGCATGGGGATGTGTCGCCGGCTCCCTGGCCGGGCTTCTGCCTGCAGCTGGGGAGCACACGGGGTGGCTCGGGGTGGCATTGGTGCTGCCAGGCATCCTTGCCAGCGCCGGGGATTGCACTGCGGACCTTCACGGCATAAGCCTCTACAGCTTTCGCTAAAGAGCGTGTCTCGGGTTGAGATCGAGAGCAGACTCCTACTTTGCGGCACAGCCGTAGAGCAGGATGCGCAATGCTCGCTGACCTGTGGGTATATTATGTATTATGCAGTGCATTTGGATGTGCTCCTTCTCCCCAAGCCAGCTGTGAGCCGGATGCCTGCTCTGACCCAACAACTATGCTACCTGCCTGGGGTAGAAAGCCCAGCCATGACCGCTCCGTTTCTGGGAGGGTCCTATGTACATCGGACTGCGCAAAGGTGCCAAACGCTCTACGGTGGGAAAGCACAATATATCTTCTGCCTCACTCCACTTTACAGAGGCGGTGGTAATGCCTATGGCTCTGGTGCTGCGGTCAGGGCAGGGAGCTGGGAGGTCCTAATGTTTTATTCTAGGATTTCAGCCATTCAAAATGAAGAGCCGAGACTTTCAAAAATGGATCCTCTCATAAGGTTCCTAAGTCAGTCTTTGGGTATCTAGATGGGTACCAGAAAGCACAAAATAATTGGCAACTCCTTTAAGGTTCAGCGGCCCTTCCAAACCCAGGCTACATGTGTGCATAAGTAGGTCTGCATGCCAGAGCTCAGTGTCAGGCACCTTCTTCTGCCCATCTCAGGTAAAACAGACAGGGCAGCTCACCTCCTTCCAACCCAAAAAGCCTCCACCGACACACGCTGGGGACTCCCGCGCAGCACAGCGAGGCCGTGGGGCACACGTTCCCACCTGCCTGAATCCCTCCCTGGAGCAGGAGGTCTCCCCCCGGGTATTTCATGTCAGGATCAGTCTTACAGTAAATAATTACTCCCAGACCCAAATGCAGCCAAGGTGTCTCACAGGTTGCTCCCCTCTCCTCTGACAAAGGCTTTGAGGCAGTTCACATCCCTTGAACGCATTTTCTACCACATAAATACGCCTAAGTACACGCCTGTCTTTTCATGAGCAGACAGTGTTATTTCCAGCTGCAGCAGTTTGCGTCACTTGACTAAGAAGCTATATATAAATATCTATACATCTATATGTATAGATGTGTGTATGTATGTGAGTACATACATATGCTATATATGGATGCATATAGATTTCCATGTATGCATTTGTGTATATATGTATCTGTGTGCATTCTCCTGTGTGTTCGGCAGGGCAGGTGGTTCAGAGCATGCATCCTGTCCTACCTTGGCAAATGTCATCATCTGAGCGCTGCCTGTAATGTTTCACGCCTAGAAATGAATGATATACCTGCAAAGTGCAAAATAGTGCCTCCTCTCAGCTCTGATTGCTTTTGTTTTTACTTCTTTATTAATCATCTCCCGCTGATATGTGGGAGGAGATTCTGATGATGAATATGTGTTAAATAATTTGCAAGCATTCATTTTTTTGTCCTGGTTTTCCAACGTACCAAACTGGCATAAATATTGGCAGAATTTCCTTTAATCCTCCAAGGGATCCGTGCCTAGCTCTCCATCCCGAGCCCTAACCTCTCTAATACGTTGTTGGGTGAGTTCTCCAAGATGGAGTGCATACATCCTTTCCTGACTCGTTTTCTTTCTCTTTCCCTTTTGCTAACATTGGCTTTGACAGGAGAATTGCCCCTTCCCTCTCTGTTCATTGGATAAATCTGCATCCCACCCTACACAGAGGGGAGAATGGATGGAGTAGCTAGATTTTTTTGGACATGAAGTGGTACCTTTGTGGGTCCCTAATTCACCCTTCCAAGTCTCATAATTGCCAACAGAGGTCTTTTTTCCTTCTCATAATGTACAAAATGATCTGCCCTTTTATGATTGCCTTGAGAATATCCCACAAAGCTGACGGTGAGGGAGCAGATGCCTCATTCAATTCCAAATAGAAGGAAATCTGTTGTCTCAAATAATCCCTAAATTCAGACACTTTCAGCCAGCTATTATCAAGAGACCACATTTTAAGAGCAGATGTGTTATTAAGGCTGAGAAATGTTATGAGTACTTCGTGATCTGACAAATGAATTCAGGCTATCCAGCATTCCAACATTTGGTCTTTTAATAATTCAAAAAATGAAATGGAAACCGCTGGGAGGGGGGATCCCTTCCACAAGACACTGACCTGGAATTTTAGGGCTCGCTTACATTTTCTGGAGGATATTGCCAGTGGGGATTTGGGGTGCATACTGCCTACACCAATATTATTATTTCTTCCCTGTGATGGCTAGACCTCTGCCTTACGAGTTAATCTCGCGTTTTTGCCGCCCGGACTCACGCTGTACGCCCGTCTAATGAAAAGGCTCATTTGGATACGGTGGCACTTAGAGGCTACTAAAAAGGCGAGTCTGGTTCTCATCTCACTTAGGCGCGTGTGACTGCGCTGCCTGCCACGAAACGCTTCTGCTTCGCACATGTGTGAGGGAGGTTAGACACGGGGCCGGGGTCGTGCCCAAAGGGCGTGAACAGTCCACAAAAGTTTGCCTTGCCAATGTAACAGCTAACTTGCGTTTCGCCGGGCAGTGCATAAAAACTGCTGTCACTGTCTTTGGGTGGGGGTCTGGAGAAACTACTCATTTTCTCTCCTACCCTCAAGTTCCTCCCTCCAGCTGATGCTTGAGCTGGTGTCCGCGGGGGCAAGGGAGCCCGGCTGCCTACATGGGCAGCAGGCGAGGAGCGAGCGGCGCCGCAGCCCTGCACAACGGGGAAGTCCGCAAGCAAATGTGTGCAAGAAGGGCAGGAAGGCACAGAGGTAGGAGGTGCCAGGGCACTGCCGTCTAGACGGCAACCAAATGAGCAGTCTGGGTGCGTGGAGGAGCGTATGCGGCCATTTACCTGGCTGCAGTAACTTAGCTCGCTCGCCGCTGGCACTGCCCACGGGACAGCTTGCTGCGGGTTACTTGGCTCCAGGCTGGCACCAGGAGAGCTTTGTCCTACTCACAGACACAAAAGCGAGGAAGTCTCTCCCTAACCACTTAGGTGCTGGGGTTTGGTAGCATTGACTTCAGATTCCCCCTTCCCCTCCTGAGTCATTTGAGCTTCCAGTACTCTCTACTGCTATCTGGGGAGACAAGCAAGCCGTGACAGACATACTGAGCCTTTGCAGCGCCCACAAACTTTCTGCTCCTGTTTGTGCAGCTCCAAGACGATGAAGGAGTCTGCTGCTTTTGAAATCTTCACCGACTCTGGTGGGGTCACTTTACAGAGGAGGGCAAGCACACATCACCATTCTCAGCGTGCAGACCAAGAAACCACAGCACTGAGAGGATTAGTGATTTCTCCAAGAAAGAAGTACCAGCGTCGGAAATCAGAGGCACTGTTGTATCACTTGGGTTGCACCGCTGCTCCACAAAACCACAAAATGTGCAGAGCCCTTTCTCATCACATGTCCTGCGCTACACACACCTCTAGGTACTCGCAATGGGACATCCTTGGAGATGAAGGCAGACAAATCCCTGCAAAAAAAATTCCAGTTAGAAACTGCATTGCCAGGGACCAGACCTAGAGCAGGAAAGCTGCAGATAAAGCTTTCAAAGATGCCTAAGTGACACAGGTGCTCAGACTAAAAGCTCTTTTGTGCACTTCTGGGATTCCTGCTCAGCACTCTCCCAGAAAATCTTTCAGGTTTTCCTCAATACCCCTTCAGTGTTTTCTATTAACTTTGACACTTGCAGATTTGAGGTTGGAGAAGGGCCCACATGACCCCAAATGAGGCAGAGCTGCAATAATCCCCGGGAGCCTTTAGGCGTGTCTTGCAGCACCCCCGTCTCTAGTAGGCTGGATTTGCCACTACTGGCAGCAAGAACATGCTGCATTGGTCCAGGAACCAAAGCCAAACACTGCTCAGACATGCCATCTGTAAAAAATAATGATAACCTCCTCCCCACCATTCTGGGATTTTTACTTCAATTTGGTCATTCGGAGCTTTTCTGATCATTAGAGAAAGCCTCCTGCCCCTAAGCAGGTTTGTTCAAAAAGCATATTTCAACATCTTTTACTTCTGAGCTGAAAAAGAAGCAGCCTGCATAGAAACCTAGTTTTCCTCACTCAGATGCACCACATTTTAAATTCAGAAACAAAGAGATGCACATGGGTAAGTGAAAGCACATCTTGCAGAGATCATCCGAGAGTTCCTGCATCTTTCAGACTACTATCATAAGCACAACTTGCCGACCACTCCATCTGAGGGAAGAAATGAGAAATTATGAGGGTCACTGAGCACTCCGTGTATCTCCAAGTGCTGCAGCTATTTAACGAGTCAGCTATTGTAGCGGCGACACCAGGAGAAGGGCCACGCTCCTCAGTGGGCTCCACACGCTCCACTGCCTGTGCACCGAGGTGGCTCGGCCACCGCGGAGGGGACGAGTTAGCAAAGCCCCCCAAACCGAGACTGTTTTCCGACAGCCGGGGCTGGGGTGTTATCCTCATGTTTGTGATTCTTTTTCACAGGAAGATTGCAATGTGTGGGGTTTTTTTTTCTTTCTTTTTAAATGCACATTTAGTCTGAGCAGTAATGCAGGAGATCTGAGGTGCTAATATATGATGTGAGGAAGGACTGAAGTCTCCTGGGGGGGAGGGGGGTCTTTTTGGCAATGGCTTGCCTCAGCGAGAGGTTTGAATGAGGAATGCTACGTGCACCGAAAATCACTCACAGGACACATGCACACAGTGGTGAAACCTTGGTTGGTGCAAGAGGGGAGCTTCCCCTCCTCGTGGTGCTCCCCTTATGCCCCTTTTCCCCATCCCCGGGATACTCGTCCATCCTGGTTTCTCCATTTCCCCCTTCTCAGCAGCCACATGATGCTTCCCCAGCAAATTCTTCTGTGGGTCAGACCTGCTGGTACACATGGTGCTGCAGGGACAGGACTGGCACATTTCCAGGTCATATCTAAAAGGGATGGGATTTAATATGTGCACAAGGCTGGATTTGTGGGCAGAGGTTAGAAAAGCTACGATTTTCCAAATTGGATTCCTTACTCCTCAGGACAAGCAGTGATGCCAGGTTTTCTGCTGCAGACGTAACCATCATGCCGTTGGCACAAGCAGCCCCGACAGGTTGCACCAGTTCTAAATCAGTAACTAAAATAAATAGCAGTACTAGTTAAATTAGTTATTTCTGGTCAGAAAATTAAGATGAATTAGCAAAAACAGATCAAATACTGCAAAAAACCTGACATTTTAAATTAAGACTTTTTTTTTCAAGTCAAGATTTTGAAATGGAAAGTAAAGGTTTTAAAAAAGCAAGCAGTAGACGTTTTAAAAAATGAGTGAGCCCACACAGACTAACTTTTCCCCTGTATTCTACCATAATAAAGACATCTCTGTGATCAAAGCTGATTCCATCAGGAGCGTTACGATAGATGTCCTTATAGCATGCATATACTCTCTTTACAACATGAAAGATCAAAATGTTTCTAATTGCTTTGGAGGTTTATAAATGCTAGACTGCTTGGTCAGTATTTGTTTAAAAGGTGAAATCAGGATAGTGGTTTAATTGCAGGGTAGTATATTTGACAAAGAGAAGTTGCTTTCGGTGTGGTACACAATGCCCAGAGGCATCTGGATAGGCCTGAGAAAGGAATCTGGGGAAAGGACACCTCTAGTCAGTAGGCTTAAATTTGCTGCTCATCATGTTTAATAGTATCACAGAATCGCAGGATGGTTGAGGCTGGAAGGGACCTCTGGAGGTCATCTTGTCCAATCCCCCTGCTCAAGCAGGGTCACCTAAAGCCAATTGCCCAGGATCATGTCCAGGCGGCTTTTGAGTATCTGCAAGGATGGAGGCTCCACCAGCTCTCTGGGCAACCTGTGCCAGTGCTTGGTCACCCGCACAGTGAAAAAGTGCTTCCTGATGTTCAGACAGAACCTCCTGTGTTTCAGTTTGTGCCCATTGCCTGTGGTCCTGTCACTGGACACCACTGGAAACAGCCTGGCTCCATCTTATTTACACCCTCCCTTCACATATTTGTATACATTGATGAGAACCCCCCCTCTGAGCCTTCTCTTCTCCAGGCTGAACTGTCCCAGCTCTCTCAGCCTTTTCTCATAGGAGAGATACTCCAGTCCTTCATCATCTTTATGGCCATTTGCTTGACCATCTGCAGTGACTCCATCTATTACACTGGAGACCCCAGACCTGGACACAGCACTCCAGGTGTGGCCTCACCAGTGCTGAGCAGAGAGGAAGGATCACCTCCCCTGACCTGATGGCAACGCTCCTCCTAATGCAGCCCAGGATATCGTCAGCTGCCTTTGCTGCAAGGGCACATTGCTGGTTCGTGTTCAACTTGGTGTCCACCAGGTCCCCCAGGTCCTTTTCTGCAAAGCTGCTTTCCAGCCGGTTGGCCCATGTGTGATACACATGGCATGTTGTAGAGTGCAGATCTAGCAGGCTGTTTGCTGTAATTAGAAGGGTTTTCTCAGCCATAACGTACCGTGATACCTTGAATAGGTAGTGTCCTCAGCAGTAGGTACACTGCTCTCTGTAGTGATACATAGGGCATACTGCCATCAGTAGTGGGCAGAGTTAAGGTTCACAGAGCTCTGAGGCTGAATCTTTCAAGTATATTTTGAAATATCTTGAAAACTTTGTCTTAGCTTAGAATTTCCAAACTGAATATGAAATAGACTCAACATAGGAGACTATTTTTTTCCTTATAGTACATATCTGCATTCACAGCCCAAGTGTGTTAATTAAGCATTTGATATACAATTTTTTAGGGATTCCTTCCTCTACATTTTCTTCAAAAATGTCTTGGGTAAATCTTGCTTGTGGAGGGAGACCATCATTATTCTAAGCAAAAAAATAAGGGAAAAAAAGTCTGTTCTGTGCAAAGCTTATGTGCTCTGCAGGAGTTTATTTGTGGCAGTTATGATCACAGAAGGAGTTCTGGGTGATAAATATGTCCAAGCCTTCAGTGGCAGATCTTTATCAGTGCTGGAGTGCTATACCGTTCTCATGCTGTATTGTCAACGTGTCTGGGTTTTCCTATGGACGGTGTTTCTTCATCTGTGACCTCCAAGTGACATAAACCCTGTGGCCCCTTGTTTCAATATGTAATAAAATTTGGCTACTTTAAGGTATATCCTTTCCTGAAATTTCAAATTCAAGTGTCACTACAGTACCGTCCAAAAGTCAGAGTGCTAGTGGGCAAGAAGGCCAGTATAAATAAGAAGATTTCTAACTCTTAGGGAAAGAAAAAATTTAGATCAGGTGTCAGGAAAAAAAAAAATTATCCTTACTTTTTAAACTTTCATGTTGTCAGGAAGCCAGGTCTTCTCAACACTACTTTTAAAAACAAAGCAAAACACCTAGCAGAAGAGTAAATCTATAAACCCATAAACCTATGATTATTCAGGTCAGTCGGTTTAGGTTAGATGATGCCAGGGGGATAGAAATTGCTTTTTTACCAGCAATCTAAGTACATCATTACCTACAGAGAATTTACCATCTCCCCATAATAATATCCCATCTCCCGAAATACACATATCCCTTAAAAACAATCAGTTGCAAATTTGAATATAACCAAATTCTGTAGGGAAACATTTTAGCTATGCATATTTTCCAGTATTGCTCCCTTCTCTCTTTCTCTTCATTCCTGTTGGTGATGGGCAAATTGTTGTAAAATCACAGCAGCTAGCAGGACCTTTCCGCACTTTACCACAGCCTCCTTATTACGCTGGGTTTAGGTAACGGGTTTGCACCTTTTTGTGTGTGAAGAGGAGAACTTGCCTTCGCAGCCTTGCATGCAGAAAGGCCTGTCTACAGCAAATCAAGTTACAATTTTGAGCCACATTCTGCTTTCCATGTTTGCATAAAACTCCCACTGACATGAATAAGAGTTCTGTGTACATCATGCTGTGTAATAAATAGCATTCAAAACAGAACCTATGCAAAGCTTTCTCACTGTTTTGGGCTACCAATTTATCCTTGTATTTACAGAATATTGATGTAAGCAGATGCCCAAACTGCCTGTCATTTCTAAAATATGCAGAGATGACTGGTGCAGTGGCTACTGACTACAAAACCACCGCAAACTTTCTGGGGCTGCGATCTTGCCGGTCCCTCTGCTCCGCTCCCGTAGGCCACGACAAGATGCCCTCACCCTGACTTGGCTCCGGGCACACACGCACACTTACCTGCTTGGCAAATGATGTGCAACTGAGCTCACCCTTGCCTTCACTGGCACGTCAACGTCCTCGCAGCTAAGTTGTCTCTAAGGTGGGGACGGGGGAGGAAAAAGAAGCACAACTCCCGATCCACCAGGTTTTATCTGGAGGGGTTTTGTACAGCTATAGCTACCTCTTAAAAGGAGCAGATCCTTTCTGATCCCTTGGGCTGTGAACCAAAAGCAGAGCAGCAGCTTCCACAGTGATCAGAGACACGGCAGAGCGGTTCCCTCTTCCCACAACATGTAGACCTCTGACTCTTCCTCATTTCCAGCATCAGAGGGAAGGCTTTCCTCTCCTTTCTCCCATTTACGACGTTCTCTCAAAGTTTCTGGGTTTTAATAAGGCAATTGACAAATAGCATCAACACGGCTTAAATCAAACGCTAAATATTTATGTGCCATATAAATCTCAGGAAATGCTGTCATCTTTTGTCTACCCATTTCAGAGCCTCAGCGTGCTCATTACTCATGCTAAGGGGGCTGGGGAGAAAATGAGTAACTAAGTTGGTTATGACCACAACTCTCCTTGGTGAAAGTCTAATACAAACGTAATGAGAGGCGAGCAGGGCACACCAGATTTACGTATGGAGACTGTCATCAGCAAGCACTGCGCTTGGAAATGTTGGGACGGCTCTACTAGGTATGATACCCAACTTCCTGAATTTTGTGAAAATTATCCTTTGATTAAAGCTCTCCCCAGCCGGTTTGGGCCTGGGACACAAGCTTGTTCCAGCCGCTGCTCTCCCCAGCGCATTGCTGGCATCTTCCTCTGCAATGTCTCCTACGGGGGATGCCGGTTCCGGCCATCCTCGTCCTGCCTGCCCTGCTGGGGAGTCACAGAGGAGCCGAGGGCAGGGCTGGACTGCTCTTCCCAGCTGTGACCCACCACCAGTACAGAATAACTGAGAAACACTATTCAGCCTGGCAGCAGGCAGCAGCTCATTGACTAGTGTCCTCCAACACTTGACTTCTTCCAAGCCAGCAAAATAGCTCTGTGCCTGCAGTCCACGTGTGTGTGTGCGTGCTTGCATGCCTGGGTGCATGCAAGTAAGCTTTCCGAAAGTACCCTGTCCTTACTGAGTGTGCTTTGGAGGTGTGCCACTCCACAAATATTGGAAAAGCCCTGTGGAGTTATTTTATTTTATTTTTGAGCATTGCTAATATATGATGACATCGTTTCCACCCTTTGCAATTTTCCACAGAAGATTTCTACATTATTTCATGTTGATTCTAAAACCATTTAATAGGGTTTCCACAGAGCTCAGCCATCTCGTGAAAGAAAATAAGTGGTTCTGCTGCCCTGAGGAAACCGAGGAGTCAACTCTCAAAACGATATCTGAATGCACACTTTGTGTTGGGGAAGAAAAGTCACAAAGACAAGAGCAAAAAATGTAGTTAGGAAATCAGAAATTAAATGCCTTGCATAGGAAAAGTCACTTTCAAGTCAAAGAAGTTCTGGCTCTACAACATCTGCAGCAAGGCACCAAGCGATAACACCCTGTATCATTAAAGGAAAGATACAGCAACACAGTCGTAATGCTGTCATTGGTCACACTTATTTTAAGAGCTGGACGCTTTCAGTTAGCGACTACTGAGTGATAACAGGCCCTCCGGTATCTGCACAAAACTGGTTGCCATAAAACTTTTTCATTTTCCAAAGTTTTCATTTTTAGCTGTCTTGGATGTGGCAATTCATTTTGGAGCCAAGGAGACACTCCTGTGCATTTCCATGAGAATAAGTCACTGTTTGTATGTTTACTCAGAATGGGATGAAAAATATTTAGTGATTTTCTACACCTCACTTATTGATTGTACAGCTAAGAAATTTGACATTTGTGAGGTGTGCTTGTGGAATGACAAACAGCAAATTCCAAGTCTTGTTTATTGTTTTGTAATTTTGATTTTGGTTTTTGAAAGTAAGAGCATGGTATCTATTTCCATCCCATATTTTAATGTGAAGTGTTGACCTTACAAGATCTTTTAGGATGCATGAAAATCCACTTTAACTTGTAAACAAGAGGGAAAGACAGAAGCATACCAAAAATTAAAGCGGGGATAATAATGATTACAAGTGATTTGGGGCTGCTGTTTATTATAAAAACTGCCCACAGCTTTGTATTACAAAACCATGGTTTTGGCAGCTTACAACTGTGCCAAACATTAATCATTTGAAGTTAAATTTACCATACTGTTCAGGTTGATTGGTTTGGGGGGGGGGGGGGGTGAATTTCTGATCCATCAGCTTTGGCCTTTCCAAGAATGAGGTTTTGGAAAAATATGTTGGTTTGCCCAAATTTAAATGTTCTGGCAACTTTTTCTTGGAACCATTGTAGCATTCCCATGCTTCAAAGCAGGGCTTGAAATCTGGCAGGGGATTGGCCTTGACTTCAGGGATGTGCCTGATACCATCTTTCTGAAAATCCACCTAATTTGGCCAACACATGCTTTTGGGGGGAAAAAGAATCTCACTTCATAGCTGCTCAGTGGAGACTCTATAGATGTTAACAGATAAAGCTCCCAAGAATGCCACTGTCATGGACCATACTCCATCTCGTCATTATCTCCAAGAGACGATAGAGACTGAACATGTACGTCTCTGTGAAATCACAGAGCTCGCCTGAGGCCAGCGTTATGGGAGAGAAGCCAGCCTTTCCCTGTAATAGCTGCTCTAGGCTGAGTTAGAGCCAGCACTGAGAAGAGGAGCCATGCTTTATGCTGGTGGCATTTATGCTGGTGGATCTGCAAACATGTCCAAACTCTTGTGGGTGGGTGTTCATCAAGTTGCCAGTCAACAGCTTCCAGAGGGGTGGGCAGAGGCTCTGTCCAGGTCTCTGATGCAGATGACCAGGGAATCGGGACTGCAGATCACAAAACCTTGAGTACTTTCTGCTCAATCAACTTACTGCCTCAGTAACCCTCCTGGGGTTAAGTGGCTGTTTAAGTTGGAGACTTCAAATGCAGAGCAGATGGCAACTGGCATGAGGATGGGAAAATGGATGGAAAGACTGAAGCAAGGGGTCTGTTGACACCAGAGCTAGGAGAGCAAGATCAACTGGGGTTGGGATTAGCTGGACAAGTAGGCTGGGAATGGGAGCCAGGGGCGGGAAGCAACACAGTATTGAAGTGAGCAAGCACAGGAGGGGAGCTGTGGGCTGACAACGGGATCATCTGTGGAGCTGGGGCAGGAGAAAGGTTGGGTCACAGGGGATGATCAGACCAGTGAAGGTGGAGAACAGAACCGAGGAAGGAAGACAAATGTGGTAAGGAAGTGGTTATAGAGGATGGCCAGGGACAAGAAGTAAAAGTGCCAAAGTGGAGATGGAGAGGAGCACCAGAACTGGACAGAAAGCTCAGGAAAGCTTAACTAGGCCTGTTGGCCAGTATGAGAAAAAAGGTGTAGACCACAAATCAGAGAGCAAGCTGTCAGGGAGAGACTGGATCTAGTGAGGTAAGGAGCCCAGGCTAAATAAGTTTGAGGTCTAGAAGGCAAGAGAAACAAGAAGGCAAGAATAGGGAGCAGAGAGGCTGTGGCATAAATCATTTAGAGGGCAGGAGAGAGAACAGGCCAAAGCATGAAGAGGAATGGGCAGACTAACCATGACCAGCAGAGTGCATTTGTTAGTGACTTTCTGACAGCATCTGGAAAGAGCAACTGTACTGTTATGGGGGATCCCAATGGATTTCCAGTTTGGAGAAATGTGATCACAGGAGAGCACTGTAGATGAGACTGCTTTGAAACAAGAGACATGGCAGCCAGCATGAGAGAATTCCAGTCTGGACTTCCTTATGGTGTGTGAAGATCAAATAATCAATGGACTGGAAGTTGGTGGCTGCTTAGGGACCTTTATTGTGACCTGACTGCACTCACTACAGCAAAGACGTATCCCCAGCAGTACGTGTACTTGACACTTGAGAAGGGCTAATACCTCAGGGTGATAAGAAATGTGAGGAAAACTGGAGTAAAAATTTGCAAAGACACCAAGAAGCGTGTGTAAGAATACTCAGGCCATTATGTGGTCAAGAGGCCAAGCTTTCACAATTAAGAAAAAGGGCAGATTTGTCTGACAACTCATTCTGTTTGCGAGGCAAAGAATAGCCATCTCTTGGGGAAAAAAAATGCAAATGGAAGGGCAAGAGAGACTAAGGAAGAGGCATTATAACTTAGCAAGTTTTAACAAAAACAAAGTAGGTTTAAGGAGCAGGGGAAACAGCAGACTGAGAAGGTCAAGAATGATTTATTTAATATAGTAGAAGCAAAAGCAATTGGCATCAGCCTATTATTGGTGGGGGGATGCCAACATTGTTAATGATGCGGAAATACTCAGTGCATTTTTTCGTTCTACTTGTAAAGAAGTGGGGCAACATATCAGTATCAAATGAAGATGTGAAAGTCCTTTCCAATTTACAAATAACTGATGGGTATATAAAATTAGTCCTAGAGAGATTAATATTTTAAAATTAGCTGGTTTGGATAACTAGCGTGCAAAAGAGCTGTAAAAGTTTTGCTGAGAGAATCTCCTTCCCACTATTATTTCTGGAAAATATTTGTATATGAAGGAAATCCCGGAAGGCTCCAGAAGATCCTACACGGTATAAGGCAAATCACTGAAAGCAGATTTTCCACAGTGGATACTAAGATTGCCTACTACAGTCTTTTGCATAGAAGTCCTGAGCTCCCACATGCAGGTGGGAGCCTGTGTGTGCAGCACAGAAAGCCCAGGAGCCCCGCAGGGGTCACCCCAAAGAACTGGACCCGTGTCATCTCCCTGTGTAATCCACCATCTATAAACAGGAATAATTCCACTTCCTCATCTCCGAAAGGTGGTGTGAAAATGAAGCCCGCTGGTACAACAGTGGTAAGTACACTAGAAGAGCCTGCAGGAAAGTGAATTGCTCCCGGGGTCTGAACAGCGTTCAGTGAACAAGGCACGGGGTCTTGCGCTGAGCGCAGACCCAATATAAATAGCTGCTCATTAAGCGAGCACCACCTGCTCCATGAGCTGGATGAGGCAGGGGTTCTGTGGGACAAACAGCGCAGGATTATGCTCGTGTAATTAAAGACTGCTGCAACGTGCGTACGCACAGAGGGGCCAAACTGAAGCTCCGTGAGCCAGCTTAGCAGTGGCCTTTTCTAGCTTCTCAGTGCTTGATTTTGCCACCCTTAGTAATGATCTTTCACTGCAGTTTGTGTGTGTAACATCATTACGCGGTCTTTAGTAAGGGACCAAAGCAGACTTGGCATTGTGGAACTCGGTGGAACCTCTTCTAATTGCCTCTGAGACATCAGTGTGAAGCAAGACAAAAGGTGGCAGAGGGAGTAGACGAAAGGAACTATGAGAGTCCTCATGTTCCAGAACACGCCCAGTGAGGAAGCGGGAAAGAGAAGAGAAAGAAGAAATGCCGAATGTGATGCTTGAGTGAAAAATGCAAACCAAGCCCTCTTTGTCTCCCTAAGACCCCAAACTTCAGGGAAGTTTGCCTTCTGATCCCGGTTCCAGCTCTGTGACTCAGGCTTCACTCTCCAGATCTGCAGTGTATCTTCCCATTTATCTCTAACTAGGACAATTTCTGAGTCCTATATGAGTCATCAGTGGGTTTTATATAGAAACCAAAGAAGGTTCTTCCAGTCTCTCAGTAAGATATGCCGTGCTGCCAGGGAAGCACTTTTGGTTGTTCTGACGAGCAATTGTAACTGCTCTGAATTGCCAGAAATACCGTCTGAAGAGCAAAAGGATCATTTGCCATCTAAATCCAAAAGAGTTTATAATGCAACCTTTGTGTTGCCTGCATGTGTTGAGCCCACCTTGCCGTTGCTGATATTAGGCTTTGCAAACTGGCCAGATCCCAGTGGGTATAATTTTCAGGCTGGCTAACTCGCAGGGTTCAAGTGATGCCACTCGGGGGCTCGGAGCCAGCGGAGGGGAGGGGGCGGCGTGCGACACACGGGAAGGGGTCTGAGTCAGGGCTCCCGAGAGCAAGGAGACCTGCCTCCTCTCTCCTTCCTGCTTCTGGAAACCACTCCTCGCAAGCCGGGTCCGCTCGCTGACAGCCACCTACCCCGCAGTTAGGTCCTGTCCTTTCTCAGCTGAGACAGGAGGGACAGGTGGCCCATGCCGGAAGCAGTGGCTGCGGCACAGGAGCAGGGGGGGATCCTGGTCGAAAGCCCAGAGCTGCCATGTGACAAACAGGAGGCCAGGTATTAACAGGTGGGTGAGAAGACAGGGGCTGGCTGCCTGCTCGGGGAAGCGGCCGTTTTAAAACCAAGGCGGCAAGGATCACAGGGAGAGCGTGCACGGTGGGGAGGGCATATTTTGAAGAGGAGGAGGAAGGAGCTGTTTTGGAATTGGGTGTAAAGCCATTTGTTTGGAGGGATGCCAGGGTAACAGTAGGTGCCCAGAACAAACGCGCGCAGCCATCCCGGCACTCGGAGCCTGCATGCTCGTCCTTCGCAGTACCTAAGTAGGTCAGCCCGTTTCTTCAACCTTTCCTCTTCCCTTTCTCACTTGCTCTCTTTGTGGGAGGTGGCGGTGGCGGTAGCAGAGGGGCTACACCCGTTTTCACTGATTTCCAACACTGTCTACGTGTGAACAAGAGAAGCGGAGAGAAGCTAAAGCTGCTTTCTTATTAACAGCTGGTGACAGTCCCTTTACACAGTGCATGTCGCATTTCTTAGCCGAGGTAGAAAGGAGTGAAAGAGGAAGGCAGTTATTTAAAGTTTAACATTACAGACAAATTACAAGGATATTCTGAGGCTCACAGTCCCCCTCAGCGATCCTGCGAGCCCCGAGGCTGGCCTCGCCACACCTTTGCAAGCGGCTATTTTAGGCAAGTGTGCTCATCGGGTTCGGGAGGACGACTGCTCCAAGTAATTCTGGGATGCAGGTTTCGCACCACAGGATGCCAGCGGGATCCAGTGAAGGTTATGGACTGTCTAGCCTGAACTCCATCTGTGCCTTGAAGTTTCCTCTTGGCTGGGCACCGCTGAAGGACCAGAAGCAGCCAGTAGGAAGCAGTAGGCACAGGGGCTCATGGGGAATTTAAGCCATCTGAACGTGGCACTCAGTTTTTTAAGACAACGTTTTTTTAAACTCTGTGAACATATTGCACCCAATTATAATTGCGTTATGTACTCCGTGCCATGCTATGAGTGCATGCCTCCTCCTAGCTATGGAGGGGCAAATCTGACATACATACAACAAGTGCTCTGTTTTCTCCTATGTAGCTTCTCCCAGCCTGCTTATCACGATAGTATTCGCATGCCTCCCAGTAGGGCACTGAACTGTGTGGCTAACATCTGCCACGTGTTGTTTGTTCTGTCCTCCTCTCCCAAGGAAGGAGGTGAGTGTAGTGGAGCATCTTGTTTTTGCAGCACATTTGTTCAGCTTTTGCTTTCCCGGCATGCGGAGCTATGTATTTGCGTTAGCGAAAGTAAGGGCACAGAAATGTGTCCTGCAATTGGAAATGCCTTTATTTCGGTAAGGGGAATTATGGCTAATTAAGTCAAATTAAAAAGGGAAGGGAGAGTTGATTTTCTTTATTCTCAGCATACTCTGTTTGACAAATGGGTCTTAACCGCAGATGACAGTATTAGCTTCAGCCTCTCAGACAAGGAAATCTTGGCTGCTATTCCCTCTGCCCATTTATCTATGATAAATTTAAAGACACATGTTCCCCCTTCCTGGACAAACACTCTTCAACTCTTTTTTTTATCTAACAGTAAAATATGTTTGAAATCTCTTTATACGTGCCCTTTTTCCCTTTCTTTGAATGGGCAGCCTTGTACACAATACCCTCCATGGACCTTGCCAAACAATAACACTGGCTCTGGGCACAGCTCTGTTCGTGGCAGTTCGGGTCTGCACCTGATTTAGTGGCAGGGGCACTTCTGAAGCCTAGAAGCATGGCCTATATGCACTTCTATCTCTAGGGCTGTATTTTAAGTATTTTTCATCTTCGCGTTATTCTGGGGTTTATTAACAATCCTTAATCAAGCAAATAACCAGTATTATTCAAACAACAATTCTGGTATTCTAGGGGGCACTGAAGCATAGAACATACTGACTTTTCAAGACTGGAGGGAAAATCTGTATTTTAGCCAGAAACTGAAACATCATTTCTTGAGCCCAGAGGTAATGTCCTACTGTGTGTTTTTTCAGTTCTTACAGTTTGATATTCTTTTATTCAAGTCAACTTTTCAGATATTTTCTTACTGTCAGTATAAAACCAAAAACATACCCATGTGTCGCTGTTAACAGTAAGCTGATTTACACTTTGTCCATGTTGAGAAGTCCATTTTGAGATGACCTTATTTTAAAGGGTCAGAGTAATAATTTCTTTGCTTTAAGCTGTAGTAAAATGTTTCTTATAATTTTTCTTATAATCTTTCTTATGAGTTTCTTATAATCTTTGCCACTGCCTTCCAGGCGCTCTGTCTCATCCTGCACTTGCTGGTTTGGTGTTGTGACAAAAAGCAGAAGCAGGTTCACGAGAGCATTACAGGAAGCAAATAGTGCCTTTAATCCTGGAGGTGTGCCAGCCCAGCAGTATCAAAGCTGAGACTTTCCTGACCTCCATCACGGGGCTCCGAAGCGGGTCAGGATCCAGCCTGCGCTGACGGGGCCTGGACTTGGAGTGCTTCGGAGACGTGTGCTGGTGAGGTCTGTGCCACGTCTCTGAGGTCCAGCATGGCGGGTAGCATTTCTGTGCATTCAACACCCATTAAAAGACTCAGTCCCCAGGCTTTGCAAGAACATAAGACTGCAGGTTCCTTGCCAGGTCTGTTCTTTTAATGTTAAAGTGATTCTAGAGGGGGAAAATACGACAAATACAGCAAATACACTGAACATCAGGACAGGGCAATATGAAGCCCACTCTACAGTTAACCTGAGGTTGATGGGGGAGTGGCCGCCAAGCCCAGCCCTGGCAACGCTGCAGGGCAGCCGGCCTCTCACACTCGCCCGTGCGTCTGGGCCAGGCCCTGAGTGCCAGGCTCCCTCCTCGCCACAGCTGGGCCCGGCGCTGGCCCAAAACACCCCTCACGGGCCCTCCCCAGCCGCCCAGCCGGGCCTCACACCCCGCCACTGCCCCACCACCCTGCGGCCTGCCCGCCGCTCCCGACTGACCGAGGGCAGGAGTCAGCACCGCGCTTTGAGGAGCTGGCTGGTGTCCGCTCTTCCCCACCTCCCCCCCAAACATTTGCTTCTCTTAAATACAGCTTTTTTTCCCTTGGGCTGCCACAGATTTTCCACCTCAGCAGCCAACCAACGGCCGACGAGGGACGTTCATTAGCAGCCATGAGGAACGCCGTCTCTCCCAGTGCCGGGCCTTTCTGGTGAAGGAGGCAAGCGGCAGCTTCGCGTAAAATGCCAAACAACCTTCCTTGTTTTCCTTGGTTGCCAGGGTAGGAACTGACATTGTCCCCAGCGGAGCACAAGGACTCCCCGTGACACAGTGGGGACAATGGGAAGGTATGTTTTCTTGACCTGCTGCAGGAAATCCTGTGCGTCTTGCTGGGGAACACAGCATTTTCCTGCCCCGTCTGCAGCCGGGCTGTGGCTCTGGGGGCCCGTGGCAGCCCGCCTGAACGCATCGTGTGGTGACCCTCTCTTAAATTTTAACGGAATTGGCTTTATTCGGTGCCCGGGTGGACCTGGGCGCTGTGAACCACGGCCCCGAGCACTGCAGCGGGGCTGGGTGCTGGTCAGCCAGGCCAGCCTCCCCCCGGGGCTGAGGGGGGACAGTACGTGCCGAAAACAACGCTGAGCTTTGCGGCTATTACCTGCTATAGTTGACGCTGTCTCTCCTGGCTGAAGCTAAATGGACCATTTCCACTTGGTGTTACTGCTGCTGTTGATTAACTGAGGTTTTTTCTTTTTTAAAAGAAACAATTCAGAAAGTGACGCATTACTTCTGCCTGTGGACAGAGGGAACAGCTGAAACGTGGGAGTCCAGACTACAGCTGTGTGACTACAGCTTTTAAAAAAAAAAAAAACAACGCATATTTTAGTGAATAAAAACTACTGATTCCCTCTGCTGGTGCTATGGACCTTATTTACTTACCAAGGTGGTGGTGGTGGTTGTAGTCACCAGACTATCTGTGAAAGGAAAAGTGAGACAAGGAGGAGAAGCCGTGACCTCTTCACAACTGGGGGGCTGTTTAAACCACAGCAGTCACCCTGCCCGGCCTCCTTCTTCTGCTCCACCCATACATCTGCATCTTCTCTTCTCTTGGTCATCACTTAGGGTCCTGTCACACAAAGCAGCCTAACTGCCACAGACACTTGCATCTGTCAGGGGAATGGTGCCATTGCTAGGAATAAATATTCACATGGGTAAAAGTCACAGAAAGGCTTCTGCAGCCATTTGGAAAAGCCTCATGCTCTAAGATCCATCAAATGTTTAGGGAATGTGTGTGGATAATTTCTGAACAGGAAAAAACAGAACAAAACAAATTTTTCCTATGGCGGCCATGCACAGACAATGCCATTAAAGTTGGGTGGCAGATCCATCAGAGAAAATGATTAGCCAAGACTCCAAATAACCTGTTTACCGACAAGTCCGGCGTGGCATGTTTAAGTGTTTCTCTTTTTTTCCCTAATTCCTTACCAGGCAGCTATGAACTTGAGGCACGCTCATGAATTTGGTGCACCCTCTGTGCAAAATTCATGCTGCAAAGAGAAGGCTGCATTTGTTAGAGAATTCATTTGCAAAAGCTAATGGGGCTGGCTGGAAGCCTCCCTGTACCTTTCCCCTTTTCTTTTCCCCTTCGGAACAGATGCAGGAAGAGCAACATCTCCTGGAAACATTTGTGCCGGAATTGTGTGATTCCTTGCACTTCCAAAATAACCTCCCTTACACAAATGCCTGCGATGGGTACATGCCGTTAGAGCACGACGGACACCTCCTTCCCTACATGCTGTTTCCCGGCAGCAGTGCGACAAGGCAGCTACCACAAGCGTAATCTTATCATTAATCTGCGGGTCAGGGACACACGCAGACACAGGCTGCTAGAAGAGGAGAGCGCATGTTAGCGGGACCTCATGTAAACAGCTCCACAAAACAGATGTGATACGCAACGTGCCGGTGGACCTAAACATGGGAAACTTTCACCCTGCCCCAGCTGGGGCTGGCTTCTGGCCCCATGGTCAATGCACAAGGAAATGTGTGCTGCTTTCCTGGAAATTAGGCTTTAAACCTAGCAGCTAGAGTGTGAGAGCACACAGGAATCGGGACTTTCCTCGAGCATTTCTACACCAAGTAGAAATCAGTTGACATATCAACATCAGACTATCTACCTCTCCAGCTGTTCTTCCTACGGACGCTGCACCCATCTCTGTACCCAGGAGATGAAGAGCCTCTGGGAAGAAACGTTTGCGCAGGGAACACACATATACACTGGCGTAGAGTTACAAATGCTGAGAGATTTTGTTATCTGGCTTTTTGTTCCCCATCTGGTGCTTCCTCCCCTCCCTGCATCTCCTCACTTGCTCTCTTTCCTCATCTGTGCTTTGTCTCCCTCCTCACTGTGTGTCTTTGCTCATCCCCCCCTACTCTTGCCCTCCCTTTTCCCTCCCAGCTCTTCTGCCTTCTTCTGAGGTCCTGTAGCCTCTTCCTAGCGCTTGGAAAATGAATGTAAAAACTGCGATCTCAATGGGAAAGGAAAGCAAACAGTTGCGATAAGCAACTCTTCTTCTTGGGAGCAGTCTGACCAATGAGTCATTCCCAGGGCTTTTGAAATGACAACAGGCATCTTCTCCTGTCTTTGCTGTTGCTGCCGTTGTGTTCCTCACAGCAATGCTTACCAGCCAGTGGAGAATGGGGCCCCCTTATGCTTGGTGCTGCTGCATAAATCATTTTCTTTAGCCTGGGGAAAAAAAGGAAAAAAAACCACTAAAGAAGATGAATACGTGATTCAAGGATTTACTGCTCAGATTGCTTTGGGGGTCTTTTATTCCTCACCCTTTCTTTTGTTTCTCTCCCAGCCTGCCTCTCCTGCTGGCCTAGCCCTTCACCCCACCCCATCACTCTCATGTCTGGCTGCCCCCATCTGATTTACCTTCCTTTTCACTTTGTCCCCTCCTTTGTCCACCCGCATGCTTCTCTCGCTGTCACTTACTCCCTCTCCTGTGTGGCCGGATCCCCTGATTGCCTTCTCCATTCTGCGATACTGGGTAGCTTTTCATCACCTTGCTGGTGGAATCAAGAGATGCAAAATATTCAGTGTGAGGTAGACACCGAATGGTTAAAACTTGGCAAAGTTATAGAAAACTGAAAACAGGCTCTCATAGCAGAAAGTGTCAGGTACCACCAGCTCCAGCTAAATTAAATTCTGTCCCTGTAGTGTGTATGCACAGAGACATTTATATTCATATTTTTAACAGCCTTCTAAACTCTGCAGTTCACTGACAAACCCTTCATGAAGCTATCATTCCTTTTTTAACACCTGAACTTTAAAATGTCACATATAGCATTTAAAAGGACAGGCAAATAACCAAGGAAACATCCTAGCATGCATTTTGCTTCCTCTCCTTATGGTTGATCTAAAGTCCGTGGAAATCAATGGCAGTCTTTCCATCTAGTTCAGCAGAGTTTGCATCCGGTAGGTTGGTTCCTCCTAAAATTTCAGACGAAAAAGACCCCACACAAATGTGGTTTTTTGAGTTTCCTTTTACTCATATATCTGGCAAGACTGATGTGCTGTCAAATGATCTTTTCAGCGCTAAATATATACCATTAACTCCTAATAAAAAAACAGGCTTTAAAAATTCAGCTCTTTTTGGCATCTGTACAGAGCACTCCACTTGATCTCACAAGATGTATGGTTTGCACTAGGATTGCAGTCACAGTTTTCTTGTTAAAGCTGTCAACCGTTCCAGTGTCTATCTTTACAATGCAATTCAAACCTTGGTTAGAAAAATAGGCATTTTTGCTTGAACTATGATACTAAGGTCCTTTGCGAGCCCTTTTCTGTATCCATTTGCAGGCTACAGCTCCTGTTAAAACTAGGTTGCAACGTGAAAAGGAGGGAGGGAAGAGGCTGATCCCTTCTGTTTGAGACACTTCCTCCCAGTGGCAGAGATACTGTGGACATTAAATGCTTCCTTAAACATGCTATTTTTTGGAAAAACATTTCGTTAGAACCACTTACAAGGCAAAACTTCACTGTCTCCTCTTGTTAGAGTTACAAAGGTAACTCCAGGACAGAACATTGCCTTTTGACTCTCTTAAAATCAGCAGAGAAATTCTCCTGAACATTAGATGATTTGCCATAGCGTTGCATGGGGATCCAATCGGACTCATTAGCAGACATTTGTTAATGGCATGGGAGAGGTGCAATCAAGTTGATCGTTGTTTTCTTGTGAAAACCGATCAACTTCTAGAGACAAAGCCCTAGAGCATTTTTGACAAGCCAGTGTAAATCGTCAGTCAATATTGCATGAATTGACTTTAATGTAATGACATAAAGCAAAGGGAAAATAAAGGTATGGGATAAACATATGCCTTTTAATGCTTAGGCACAATGGGGAACCCCCTTATCTGCTTCCATAATGCGCCTTATTATGCTTAAGTAACGGGCATTAGAAGCCAAACAGTATGTTACATCTCCTCCTACATGGTACATTCCCATACTGCCTAGATACATATGAATCCTGCATGTCACATGTCATTACATTTTCTGAGACTATATCTCCATCCATGCTAAAAATACACAGAGAGAAGGAGAGAGAGAGAACTTGAGTGTAAGCAACAGATACTTCTGCACAGACCCTTGGCAATACCAAAGACTGAGAGATTTATACATGTGTTTATTATTCATCATTGTTTGAAGAAGAGCATTTGTGAAGATAACTGGCGCTAGGGGTTTTCACAGCAAGCACCTGCTAGGAGCTTGCACCCATCCATTTCCAAGCTGGATACGTTCAAGCGAAGCCCTCTCCACCTGCCTTTTCATCTACATGGTGGCCTGATTTTTTTTCTGAAGTGCTTAGTTACAGAGCCATTCCCGTAAAAATAACTCCAGAGCTATCCATAAATACCCTCGCTCAGAAATTCCAAGCAGTGAACAAATCTGTGAAACTCGTGACCTGCTGGTGTCCCGCTCCTCTGCTATCGAAATAGAGGGACCACAGAGCCCTGAGCCTGCTGTGGGGACAAGTCACCTTCCGGCAGCCTCTGCCCTGCTGCCTCTCCCAGCCAGGGTGCCCGCTGCAGCGGAGGGTGGCCTCCGGGAGCCCACGTTACTATAGGGATGCAAGGCAGACTTTTTGGGCCAGACCCCGCTGCCCTCACCCCAAAAACCAGGGAAATCATTAGCGGCCTAAAACCTCGCTCTAGCGGCTTCATCGCTGGCGCTCCGGAGTTGGATTTGGCCTTACGTGCGAGAGACAGGGGAGGAGCAGTGGTCCCCTGGTGACATGTGTCAGGCAGGAACATGGCACATGCTCGAAGTACCCCCGGTGTCCCGGGCTTTTGCACTTCTGCGTGAACAGCCAAATGAGCAGACCCCTCCTGCTCAGCTGCAGCAGATGGAGCGGTGAGGCAGGCTGCGTGTCTGCGGGGCTGGGCAGCGGAGCTGTGCTCTCGAGCTCCAACTAATGAAGCTGATTTGATGAGCTGATTATTCTTGTGTATTAGTGCGTCGCTGACATGGTGCTCCACGCTGCACCAGACGCAGAAGGAAGGGTACAACATGGGCCCCCTGCTGAGCTTTCCACCTAGGCGAATGGACCAGACGATCCAGAAAGACGGGGTTCTGGATGACGAGGAGGAGACGAAGCCCCTCTTTGTAACAGAGCACTGCAGCTTTCTGAGCTGGAATGTAGCAGCATTCCTAATTTAGATACTCTGGTTGAATTTTAAGTGGAAGTGAACAAAACATTTGAAAAGCTGTCCCTGTTCTCTCGGTAGGGAGACTTCGAGAATTTTCTGGGTTTGGGGAAGAAATACTGGCACAAAACTGACCAGAGTTTTCCCAGGTAGAGCTGTGATTCCTGGAAGCAAGCACAGGTTTTCTAGATGTGATGGATGTAAACAAAGAGGGGTTGGTTATCAGGTGGTGATTCATGATGGGAGGGATAATGATGAATAGGTGTTATGACAACAACTGCTCTGCAGCTGTAGCTCTCTCCTCTGCCACAAACTGCCAGGAACTCACCAGCTTTCTCCTGGGACCTTCTAATGACAGTAAACAAGGCTTGACAGTGTCCAACACAGAAGGAACATGACTGTTGACCTCCTCATGGCAGGAGAAAATTGGCTAAATAACATCAAGACATGGAATTGCAGGTACCTGTTAGGTCTCTGAGTTTTTGCAGACAGCAAAATATCCCCCAGACAACATTATTCCTCGTTTACATAAGCCATTAATTATGTTAATAATGTTTCTACCTGTGCAGTTTCTCCAATTTTAGCTCAATATTCCTCCCTCAAAATGCGGAAAAGTACCCTCTGGGAGCACAAGGACGGCTTTTTATATATTCTTCTTCATTTCCACTCCAAATTGAACAAGAGCAAGCCCCGGCAGAATTTTTTTCAGGCAGAGTGGTGGTTCTGCTCTTGCTGAATCATCTGTGACAATGATTAGGCAAGAACACAAAAATAAACATTCCTTGGCAGCCAGGCTCCAGTCTCCCCTGCAAAGTATCAAACCCACCATTTAGAGATCAGCCGCAGAGTTTGAAAAATACTGCGCTGGGTCGCTTGGTCTGTGCTTGGCACGGAGAACGAGCTGTCCCAAACACAGAGAAGCTCAGCACAGTCCAGAGGAGGGACCAGCTATACGCTGGTGATCAGGTGCTCGAAGGGAGCTACTGTGTAGTCTCCACCACGGTATCTGGACGCACGCAGAATAAACAGGAGAGATTTGCTAGAGGTTCCACTGCGAGGCTGAATGCATACAGAGGTCTGCTGGAAAGCGGGCCTGACATATGAGAGTGTTGCTCATAATATTTATGTATTCATATATATTTGAATATCTTTCCAGATTCCCTTGCTTCAAGTGCCTTATTCATGCGAGTCCCACGCTTCACCCCATCCGGGAGGTTTCTGCTTGTCAGCTCCTCGGCTCTGTCATTCCTCATTACAACAGTCACCTATGAGAATAGGTAGAGAAACAAAAGGCCAGATGCACAGCTGCACAGATGAGTGGAGCACGCTGTAACAAAGGAGAGCAACTCTCTTTGGACATAACTAACATGTGTGAACTTGCTTGACTGTTTGTAATCCCATTTCTTGTTGCCTGTTCTCACAGCTATGCTGAATTTAAACATACAGCGTTTTCCAGCCACAAGTGTCCTCTTTTTCATGTGACAAGGCCTATTGAATCTATATGTTGAGGCATTAAGAAGAATGGGGATTCAGGGAGAAGGAAGGACAAAGGGGAAGGAGGAGTGAGGTTTAAGGCAGAGAACTTGGAGTCAAAGTCACTGAGTTCCTTTCTCAGTTCTACCAGCAATTTTCCTGCACACTGTTGGACATGCCACTTCGCCAACATGTGCCTCGACTGGGAAATCTGTCAAAGGGGGACACCAGACAGCCCACACCATGAGGTCTTGCTGGGTGCCCCTGATGCATGTTTGTGAGTTTCTGAGATCCCACTTAGGCTAGCACCACAGAGAAGCTTTTAACTACCCAGGCAGAAAAGGAAGCGGAGGTTCTGAGATCTGGAAACATCAGTCTGAGGATTCATGCCTGGCAAAGAATGTCAATCCTATTGCCAAGCGCATTCTGCTGAACTTTCTGTGAGGTGACTCTTTCTGTTTCTACACAACAGCAAATATCCCATGAGGTATGAAAGGCCACTGCACCACACTTCCACTGCAAACCAAAGTACTCATTGATTACAATTTCAGAGAAGTCATGGGATGGTGCAAGGAGTGGTGAGTTCAAGGATGAAGAATGAGGGGAAATTTCAGTTTCCTGCACTATTCTCAATCACTTCTACAGCCATGGTAGATCCATTGGCTTTATAGCTGGAAAGTTGTGTTGCACAGAATGGCTGAGTTTCCCACTCAGAATCTACAAACCAGAATCTCGTTCATGGCAGAGAGTCCTGGACACTCCCTCCCTATCTTGTGCCTTGGAAAGCTCAGATGAGGAGGAGGTGGTCAGACAGGAGATGTCCAGGAGTCCCTCTGCTCTGTCGTGGGATGGGATTGGGTTGGGCATGCAGCTGGTCTGCACAACTTCATGGTGCAGGCCTTTCTGGCTCTCTTACCTCCACAAACAGAAGTCTGAATGACACAGACAGTCCTCTGGCTCAAAAGCTCTGCTGCCAGTCCTGAGCTGTCAGCCCAGCACAGGAGTTGTACGGGGGAGTCACAGAGGCAGAGCACACCTCTTCTGCAGAGCCACGGTCACCACGTGCCTGCGAGCTGCTCCAGGAACTCCTGCTCCACTCACCTTCACGCTACGTATTTTGTGATTGTCAGTCTCATGAAGATTTTGATAAGAAGCTTCCTGAGCCAGGGACACTGGCTGCCTGCTCCGTACCTGTGCTGTTGTGAGAGTGTAGTACCCCACGTTGCAAGGCTGGATGATAGACTTCTATCATAGTCTCCAGAAAGTGATAGGTAGCTCCAGAAGACACTCTTATCTGAGGTTTATTGAACTGTCTTATTAAATTGCTGCTCTTCAGTACATCTCTCCACTGACTATATAGGATACCTAAGGCATGTCTCAGGGAGACGTCTCAGGTCTCCTCCCAAAACTTTGATAGGATAAAACCAGCCCTGAATTTGGAATGACCTCCACAGTGGTTAATAAGCTGGGTGTGCTGTGCCTGTCTCCTTGTGCCTTCACCTGTGCATTTCTGTTTGCCATGCATCCCTCTCTAGCTCCTTTTTTTTTTTCCTTTTTTTCAGGGATGAATACATAACTCCCCATGTTTTTACAAAGGGGTTATACAACACCTAGAACAGCATCCAGACACGCAATGTTCTGGTCCATGCTTGAGACCTCTCAGTGTTCCTGCAGTCCCTTAAATCTGACCATCCAGAAGCACCTGTTACCAACAGTTCGCTCTGAGTCAGCTTCCTCTATCATCATGTGCATGCAAATTAAACATATTTTTCTGCACAGGCCATTAAGAATAGCATGAGTGCTTATTTTCTGAGCCATGCTATAGCTGTCTTCTTGGTAAAACACAGAAAGTTAAAAAAAAAAATCATGCTCACTTTAAATGGCTACTGAAGGAATGCCTAATGGATAAATTAGACTTTTCTTGGCTGTGAAGGTGGCACCTTTCAGTGGCATCCCATGATGAAAACTTTGGGAGCGACGACCTGGCATGGTGGTTCACATTAATGTGGACAGTCTCTCTCAGATACACATTTTATGACAGACTCTGAAGAATGAAGGATTAAGAATATATTAGTTATCTACTTCTTTTTGGATGAGTTTCTTAATACAATAAGACTTAAAGGCAAGATGGTAGGGTGCTGTGAAATCTATAGATTTTTATGAAACAGTGAGCAAACCTAAAAGGTTGCGTTTTTTGAATGTGACTTGGTAATTTTCTAGTGGAGTTACAAAACAGAAAAGATCTGCATTTGGATTACTGTTTTGAAGACTTGTTGCTTGCCTAAATCTTGAGCAAAACTGTTTCTGCTGTGGAAGTTGGGTGGGAGAACATTCTCCTACACCCTGTTTGCACCCCCTCTGCCCTGTGCTAGAGGTGAGGTGCTGGTGAGAGTTGCCTAGAAAATGAGTGGCAGCGTTTGGGGATGGAGAGGCAGAAACCTAAGCCGGGACACCTGGGAGATGCTCTGATCCAGCACACACACCTCCCCAGCAGGGTGAACCAATGTATCAGGAACGTACTTGCGCCTCGTCTTTCCCTCCTCTTCATTCCTCCAAAACCCAAGTTTTGTCTTAATGGCACAACCAAGCCCTGGAAAAGTTTACTCTGACACCCTAATTCTGAATGTTGGGGGTTTTTTTCTAGGAAAGCAGGGTAAACGCAATGGAGCATGAAGGAGACTACAGCTTAAGTGGAGCAGAAGCTTGCGTAAGAGAAGATTAATGCTGGAGAGCTGGCTAGGAAGGGGCCAGAGTAAATAATTTCTCTTCCTCAGAAAATTAAGCATATGCACGGAGTAGCAGACAGTGACTATGGGAAAACCTGTCAGAACAAAGTAGCAGTCTTCCATTCTCTCCTACCTACAGACACAGCCAAACACACAAGAATGGGGTTGGGGGTTGTTCATAAATAGTCTGGCTGCTGTTTGTCAGAGGCAACAGTTGAAACGTCCCTGCACAATTGCTACTTTAGCATGTGCTAAAAATGACAATGGCATCCAGTCGCAATGGCCCCACTGAGAACTGTCGTTCCAAGTCACAGTCATAAAACTACTGGTGGGTGGTCTTCATCTCTGCTTGTCCTCATTATCATTTCATTGTGTTTCTGTGGCCCACTGCACCATGGCACTCCCTGCATTTTAAAGCATTTCATTGACGGGGCAGTTTGACATTCATATTTATATGTCCTTGTTGTTTTGCAGTGGTTTCTCCTATTCTTGGGATCCAAGCCTTTTGTGAAATGGTGCGAGGAAGATGTGTATTCAAATCTTAACCCAATGAATTGGGTATTGTCAGGAAATAACAGAAAGTATTGAGGATTTAAACATCCTGGACCCTATCCTGCTGCTGTGGAACGTAATGGAAGGGGTTTTCTTGCCAGGGACTGAAAGCAAGGCTGTGGAAGAGGTCAGATGGGCAGCACGTACCTGGTTTGGGGTTCAAGAGCAAACTTACCAGGTGAGAATGTTAACAGAAGGCAGTCTCTTTCCGTCCTCCTCCGGCACAACAACAAAGCTCCTGTTGACTCCAAAACCAGAAAGTCCAAACCCTAATAATACCTCTTTTATTTCCTAATTCTTGTTTAACATGCAAGTCAAAAGCTAAGCAAAGCCTATATGCAGCTCGGGGACTGGACAAAGCTTGAGCTGTAAAAGCAAAATGTTTGCCAAACCTGTGGAAAATAAAAACAAGAGACAGTTTACACAGTGGAAAAGGGAAAAAAAACCCAAACTATTGAAACCTGAAGATTTACTTCAATTGTTTTACTTGTGCTCTTGGCTGATGGCTCCTCTGCTTCAGGAGCTGGGGCCAGAGCAGAGATTTGTCCCCTTCCTCCATTCCTCGAACAGGACAGCCGGGGGCTGCAGCAGAGACTTGATGCATGCTGGGCTGCCTTGCCCTAGCTGGAAAGCAGAGTAAAATGGGCAGGCATAGGAGGCACGTAGGGCTTCTGCCATTTTGCAGGGCCAACATGTACATAGCTGGCTTGCTGTGTGGCAGATACCCTGGTTCTGCATACATCGGGCTGCACTACACGGCTCTTCCAACTTTCCAAGTTTTGCCTGTTCCAGACACATAAAGGAGCAGCTGCTGCTCATGTGTGCATGTGTTGTTGCCCAGTGAGGAGTTGAGGATGTGTCTTGGCAAATGGCAGGAGCCTTAAGTTTGCAGGTAAAATGCCATGGAAGGGAAATGAAAAGATAGGCCCAACTAAAAACATAGGAAGGTGTTTGTTTAAATGCTCTACGGATGACTGTTCAAAGCAGGGCAAAGCATGGCTTGCAAATCAAATTAAAGAATGAATAAAATATCTGACAGGGTCTTTCTCCAAATTTTCCTTAAAAAAATTGCCTGTAGACAAGAAGTCAAGGGGCTGCTTTTAGCCCAAAGACCAATCTGCTCCAGAAGTGCCCCTTCCTGGACTATAGCTTTTAAACCTAACCACCTTCTCAAACCATTAGCGAGAATGCCAAAACTGTCAGAAAAGCCTTTAGCCCCATGGGATCATAATTCCCTTCTTCACCCGGAGAACAGGACCGTGGAAGAAGGAGGTGTGCAGGCATCCCACATTGCTCTTCCAGCATGCTTCAGTCCTGGTCTGCAAGGTTTCAGAGCAGGATTCATCCCGTGTGCTCATTCGGTCCTTGGCCTCAGCTGTTGGTGCCAAAAATGCGAGTGATGAGAGCCAAGTGGGATGACAGCTTCTGTGCTGTGCTCCTTGGCCCACTACAAACTGGACAGTGAGACAGCAATAAAGATGCCTTTCTCAACCACTGTGCCTAGATCCACAGCAAACCACCAGCAGCAATAACTGAATCCTGCACTTTTATGCTTATATCGCAATGACCTGAGATGGAAGAGGTGGCTCTGGACACGCAGAGTGGGCCAGTACGCATCTCTGTGGAGCACCTCTGACATGCTCTAAGCTCAGGGCAGGGGATTCCTGCCTAACCCTCCCCTGTGAGACAGGAGTCGTGCACAACAGAGCTAGCACTAGTAATACTCTTTGTTTAAATATTATTTGCCATGGTTGTAGCACTTCTGTTGGTGAATGATTGATGGACCAGCTGGAACTGCAGTGAGCATATTCGTTAAGTTTTTGGTATGTTTTTGCTTTTGGCTGTCAATGGTTTAGTCTCATGATTTTCATCTTGTGCCTTATTTATGAGCTGTTTGAGTTGACAGTTTCCTATTTGCCATTCACCCCTCATGGTATTGAGTTGATCACCTAAACCACACAGTACCCCTTCTGTTTCCCTCTGGGTAGGTGAAACTTGTCAAAGAGAACAGTAAAAAAGGAAATACCACCACAAACACGTAAACATTTGTGGGTTTTATGTGAATAAGGACATTACAAAGAGCAACCAACCACTCCAACAACAGTCAACCCTCACTTCCCTAAGGAAATATCCAGAAGACACAGCATGGAATGCAAATTCAAATGGAATTTAAACAAATATTCACCAGTCCTGTTTTTCAGCACTTAACCTGCTCTGTTATTTGGACCCTCAGTCTTTGGTCATGTTGGAGTCTTTCTTGGAGATAATATTGGCTTGTATTTTTAATGCTACTGTGTGATTTCCTGATGAAATCTCTTACTACTCATGCAGGAGAGGGGAGAGGTTCACATTAAGGAGCCTAACCGGTTATTTGGTTATTATTTTGATCTCTAATGTGTGCTCTTACCAGCCTAAAAAAGAAATGAACTTTAGACAAGCTTCTGACCTACATGCAAAAATGACACCTGACATTTGAAACTTATTAAGCACTTTAATTTAAAAGGCAAGTAATCTCATCAAATGCGTGTAGCTTCCTCCCATACTTGGAACTGCACAGGTGCTCAAGTCTTTCACCAAACTGGGAGCATCACTCGTTTTAAAGATAAATCGCTTCCCCTCCCCAAATAACCTGCAAAAGAGAATCTATAACAATTTTGTTGTGATTTAAGTTTTTTCCCCACGTTGCTAACAAGAAAGCGGGGGGGGTGGGGGGGGCGGGGTGAAGGTGCCAGCCATTAGACCAACATATTTGACATCCTGCCTTGATTCATTTAAGAAAGACTGTAAAAACGCAAGACTGTAAGAAAGATTGTTACAAAGGATTGCAAAAAGATGAATCTTGGAAGAGATTGCACAAGAAAGATTGTTATAAATCATGTGCAGAGGCTGTCTATAGACTGCAGGGAAATATGGAAATGAAAGAAACCTTTTCCTTAAATACAGAAAAGACAGGTTTAAAAAAGGAAGCAAGGGACACCAGCACCCTGCTGCTTGGAATGTTGCATTATGTTTAGTTGGATTTCATGTAACAGTATGTGTCACTGACATGACTCCTTCAGCATATACATAGGGATAAAATTCCATGCGGTGGTATTTTACATTGTGTATAGCAAAGAGAAAAATAGAAATACCCTTTCAAAAAAGTGTTGTTGGTTTTTTCACTTTAATTTTCTTTTGTCGTTATTGGTACTGGAACCTCTGCCTGTGGATCCTGTTGTAATTAGGAGAGGTTTTGCCATGCATTGTCCTCAGTGCCTGGCTGGCTGCTCCGAGGCTGCTCTGCTCACTTAGAAGCACTCAGCAGGGAAACAGGGTCATGTTGGGAATCAGCACGGACAGCTGTGACCCAGCGTTGCCCAGTATCCAGCGTTACCAAGAGGGCCCAGTCGTAGGCAGGGGAAGTGTTTCGGTCCCCAAGGGCCGTCGCCTATATTACCATATGTACACTTTAACAGGGTGCCAACAAGCTCCTCACGCTCCCCTGCTCCCTCCAGGCCCATCCCACCCACTTCCCTGGGCCACCAGGTCCTCGCACCTCCCCTGGCTCAGTGGGAATGCTGCTTCCCGAGAAACCAAGCTGCCCCAAAGGCACCCGTCCCAAGATGACAGAAAGCAGCCGTTCCTGGACCGGCCAGGCACGTGGAGGTGCAGGAACCGGGGTCCGGGGTCCAGAAAGGTTCCTTCCAAAATGCTAGGAGTCACATCGTGTTCTGAAGGCTTAATTTGGTAATTGGGCAGTGCCCCCCGGCCATCTGTGCCGAGCGATAGCCGCACTGGCTGGCTGGGCAGAGGCACTTGGCTCCCCCCGACAACAGCCTGACACCTCCGATTAGGGAGCACAGCCTCCCCGCGCCCCGCTCTCCCCCCGTCCTCTCCGGGAGAGGCAGCTCCTGCCAGGGAGGTGTTCGGGTGCCCAAATCCGGGCAGAAGGGTGGCTGAACCAGGTCTCACCAGCAACACCTCTAGTGCGGCAGGAGCTGATAGCAGGTGCCGAAGCAGGAGATAGGTACAGCGCGTCCCTGCTGCACCCTCCCAGCCTTCGAGGGTCTGCGGGTCAGAGAGGCAGGAAGGTTGCGTTCACAGCCACAGCTCCCTCAGTGTCCACCGAGTCTCTGATTTCAAAGCTTTTCTTCCAGGCCTAGGCGCTGTTCTTGTAAGTGACTCCAAAACTGTATTGAACCTCAGCGTCCAGAAACACTAGCAAGAAGCATTTTTTTGTCATACAGATGTTTGTGGACATATGCTCAATGTTAGACTATCACGTCTTCAAAATGATCCCCCTTGCAGGAAGGGAAAGCGGGTGTGGGAATGCCTAGGTGGTCTGAAAAAACCTTCGGCGCTGTTTTGATACCAGTGGCGGCATTGCATTTCATTCTGGGAGGAATATTCACGGCTAAGCTCTAAGCCTCTGATTTATAATGGAAATACTGATAGATCCAGATCCATTTGCAGATGCTATTATAATGTTTCATCCTGGGGAGGGGAGGGGGAAGGGAAACAGCCTCCTTCCCTTTTCATTTTAAATATCGGTACACTCTGATATTGGTTTCATGAAGCATTTGGATGGGTCCTTATTCACAAATGAATAAAAATGAGTCAAGTCCTCAGAATCAAAGGTAAGCCAAAACTGGCACCCATAAGCACAAGGCAACCCAGAGAGCCCATCTGCAGCCAAACCATGCAGCAGACCCAGACACAGCTTAAAGGCTGGCAACAAGACCGCCTGCAGAATCTGCCAAGGAGCCAGATGCTGTTGCTTCCCAAGCTTGGCATGAGGGTTCCTGATTGCCATCCAACAAAGAGGAAAAAGAGGAATGATATAATGTGGTGGGATAAAACACATCCCACCTCAACCTCCTTTATTGCTCATTGAAAAAAAATCGTGGAAGATACTATTGGAAATGTATCATTGTTTTCAGAAATACATACATTAGCCACAACAATGGCCTTGCCAAATGGGAAAAGTAGGAGCTATTTAAATGTATGTGCCATTTAAGAAAAAAAAAATTAAATCTTCATATGCTGTGTTTTGGGTATGGATGTCTTTGTGTCTTTTGTTAACTGTTACAGTGATAACCACTAAAATGAATACAAGTGCGGCAAAAAGCTTCTAGTTTTTTACAGTAATATTTCAAAATCCCCTGCCGCGGCACAGCTGTCTAGATCAGATAGATCACGGTGATGGCTACCGAATGTAAAGAAGCCAGGTTTGTAAAACGAGGTGCAGAGAAATAAAAAAGGAAACTGTAAATAAAGATATGTGCTGAGAAAGACATTACAAAACGGGAAATATATCAAGGCATTATACAGATAAGGGCTCTGCTTTTCCACAATTGCACAACTCTGTGTTGATGTAACTTGATTTCATTGGCATCACACCTGAGCGAAATCAGAGTAAGGCTGTGAAGGATTTGGCCCGAGCAATATAAAAAGAAGTCACGGGGCTGTGCACCTGAGGATGTATAAAGCCATGAGGGCATCATCACGTATGGCAGTGGAAAGGACGAAGCAAAAAAAATGGGAAAATATACATAAAATAATATGCTGCAGGTAGGTAAAGAAATAGGAAGCCGCAAAAAAGTGATGTAAAAGAAGAAATAAGAAAATACTGGTAGAGTTACCTGAACAATAACAGCTGCTATCATTACTCTTATCATCATCATCATCATCATCATATACTTTGGAAAATACCAGGTGCTTCCATAAATGATATTTCAGGGCAGCTCAAACATATTTGCAAATTCAAGTCAATTTTGCCAGAGACTTTCAGCTGAAAGAAATACATCAGAACATGGTAGACAAACCGGTCCCATAATTTCCATTGCTAGCTGTTTTAGCATAGTCGAAAGATTCAGGCACCCGTTAAAAAACGGGAGGCTTCCTATAAAGTCAAGGACGAGGGATCCCCTTTGATTCAATAGCACAGTTATATGGTTAGAGCAGTCACTGAGGACAAGGAGGCTCAGCTTTAATTAAGCCTGGAGTCCCGTGTCCAGGGTGTTGTCTGAACAGGGCTGTGGTGCAGCTTCACGTCTCTTCTGGGCACGGGAGAATATTGCATATTAAACCTGAGCCCTCCCCGTTTACAAAACCGCTCTGGCTGCTGCGATACTGGCTTACAGGAGCACTTCTCTCCCGTTCTGTCATCCCAGTTTTTACATCCCTTGGCTTTCATTAATATTTTTGATTGTAATTATTTTATTGTGATTGTTTTGGCTTAGGAAGATGTTTCATTTTCTTTACCTGAATCAAGTCACTTTCAGATTTTTCTTTTTTAAGTCTTGTCTGGTTTTAGTCAGTCTAATCCATTTTAATTCTTTATCAAATCCAATTATTCATACTTTCAATACACACATTCAATAACCCAATTAGTTGCACAGTCTTGCTTACAGCATTTTCAGCAGGTTAAGTTGAAAATACTTGGTGAAATATGAGCTATGGAAATACGTTTATTGTAAAGCAAGAATATAAAATAGCGAGAAGTATATTGTGAAGTGTTACATACTAAAAGATACAAGGTTCTTGGTGCATCTCTCTAAGATTCAAATACATATTTACAGAGCACTATCTGTGATAGATTTATTGTATGTGTAAAATCCCCACTGTTACGAATTTCAGTGACAACCACATTAATGCACTGGGAACTGAAGAACTGTGATACCACGAGAAGGTGTGTCTCAAATGGTTTCTCTCACCTTTGCAAGCCACCGGGAGATGTTTCCCTTTGTGGACCTGGACATTTAGGACTAGTAATAAGGCAGGCTTCAGTCCGAAAGGCTGCTACGTGTTTTTCTAGCTGACCACTCCGGAGTGTGTAGCCTAAAAAGTACGTATTAGGATACATTTGTTTCTTGTTCAATACAACGCTCTTCTTAGGGGCAACATTGCCTGCTGCAGCAGTATCATATCATGATGTCATATTATATAATGAATTACAGGATTACAGAAGACACAGGCACTAAGGAGCACTGAAGACTATAAGCAGGATTGCCCAAGATTTTCTATTCTAAAATCTTGCTTTGTTATATCCTAACTTGGCTGAACATTCACCACTTGAGGTAAAATTTTCCATGATGCTTGGCTGTCTCAGGCTGTTAATTATGGTTCTTGTTTTGCTAAGTTGTAGAAAAAAAGCTCCTTCCTTAAATAGGGCCATTTTCTCATGTGAAATGAGTTCTTACATTAATTGACTGGCTTAGGACTTCTGTTCTTTGATGGAAGGAATAGGAAAAAACCTCCGCTCTCTGGGATTTGATAACAATACGGTGCATCAGCAAAATGCCGCCGCGTCTGACCATGCCACAGCTTTGAAGAAACCAGGTCGGTTGTGTCCGGCAGAGATGGGCTGGAGGCAAGCGCCGGAATGCTCGGGGCAGACCTGAGCAGAGGTCACTGGGGTGGTGTGCCTGCCGCCCGCGCCCTCAGCCTTGCTCCCTGGGTGCTGCTGCTGCCTGCGGCACCCCCCTCCCCGCTCTGGGGAGCGGGACCCACCTCCCCGGGCTCCAGCACGACGCGGCAGTAATAGGAAGTCTCCCTTCTGGGGGCGCTGAGGCTGCCCGGCCCAACAGCGGCGCTCCCGACGGGACCGCTTGCGCTCCTCCAGCCGCCTTGCTCCCTGCAGGGGCTCAGGGCGGGCGCCCTGGGGGGCGGGGAAGACCCCGGTCCCCCGCG
The DNA here is from genome assembly GCF_034638445.1 of Ciconia boyciana. NCBI lineage: Eukaryota > Metazoa > Chordata > Aves > Ciconiiformes > Ciconiidae > Ciconia > Ciconia boyciana. The sequence goes on from NC_132936.1 coordinate 88,760,120, forward strand.
GCAGGGGCGTTGCAAGGCGGGTAGCGCAGATCCTCCTGGGCCCGGTCCCCCGCCCTCCCCGAGAGAGCCTGCTGCCTCGGCAGAGCGAGGGTGCCGGTGCCGGTGCCGGTGCAGGCCCCTCCGCCGAGGCCTTCTTGGCCGTCGCGGCGTCTGGGGCCGGCGCAGCACCTGGGGAGCTGGCGCCCGCCGGCAGCAGCTGCGGCGAAGCGGGGCTGGGGAGGCAGCGGGCTGGGCAGCGAGCGGCAGGGGGGCACCCCGAGGGGCCCCGTCCCCGCCAGCGGAGGGGAAAGCAGGCTCCGGGTTATTAACGGCTTCCCTGGAAGCCGAGCCGGGGCCGGGGCCGGGGCCAGGGCAGGCAGGCAGCCAGCCCAGCATCCCGGGAGGCTTCCTCGGCTCTCTTCACCCACCTCTTTTGCTCCATCCAGTGGTGGCGAGCCACCTTGGAGCCTCCAGGCTCTGAGGATGAGGCCGAGGGGCGCAGGGCGCCGCAGCCGCCCTGCCTGGCTTTCCTGCAGCCCCCCGAGAGGATGCCCTCGCCTGCCCCAGCTGCTCCCCGGCTGCCGGGCTGCCGGGAGCGCACCCGGCCCCGCCGTGCAGCCGTCGCCCCCCGGGAGCGGCTGGCTCGGGGCTCCGGCCCCCCTCCGCCTGCCGGCACCATCACTGCCCCACAGCAAGCAGCAGCAGCGGCCGGGGCCCCTCACCTTTGGGCAGCAGGGGTGCTTGACGGCCGGCCGGCTGCCTGCCCGAGGCCTCCCTGGGGCGGGGGCGGTGAGGAAGGGGCAGCTGATTTCCCCATCGCTGCTGGGAAGAGGCAGAGCAGCGGGGCCGAGGCCAGGAGGGGCCCCTTCACTTCAGCCTGAGCCGGGGGGAGCGTCGGCTGCCGGAGCGAGCCCTCAGCCCCAGCTTTCCAGCCGTACCCAAGGCGAAGGCAGCCTGAAGGGTCCCCCGACCACAGCCAGAGCAGCTCCTCAGGTGCTCATCACCAGGGGCAGCATTTGGCCCCCTGTGATTTGTTTGGGATTTTCTTTTCTTGTCTTCTTCTTTTTTTTTTTTTTGCCTTCGACATTCATGCCTATTTTGTCCACACTAAAACCAGAAGACCTGCATTCTCACAATAATTTACGTGTTGCCTAAAAGAAATGCGCATTGTCTCGGCAGCAGGGACCCAGCAGTGAAGAGTAAGAACCTTCAACACCCCCTCCCCGTTCTGTCCTCTCTTACCTGGGGCGTTTCGATGCCACAGGATAAAAATAAATAAAAGCAAGTACTTCCACTTCCCCGGAGCGGAGCTGATATGGCAGTAGCTCACTGGGTGAGAGCAGCTCAGACCTGAAAAGCTTTCTTCTCTGTTGGGATCACAGCTTGAGCGTAGGCTTGTTGTGTCGGAATGGGCCTACTGTACCCAAACATCTGAGCTTTCTCCAGCTCCTAGAGGAACATTTTATACTCATTATACATGCAGCAGAATTTCAAAATATGTCCCTGGGACCAGAATGCAGGAGGAGGACATTAAAGGTTAGGAGGTAGTAGGGGAAAAGCAAAAGGAATGAGTAATCTGGAGTTGCCTGATAACCCTTCAAGGCTTAGCCAAAATTAACCATATCGAGCTGTCGTGAAAGGGGGAGATGTGCTACTTGACGTATTGTTAACAAAGAGAGGATTTTATTGCTTCAGGTACCTTTTAGAAGTAAAAAGCAAAGGATCAGCTCCACATCCCAGGTTTCAAAATGTTATGATCTAAGCGCAGAATTCATCACTGCCACTACTAAGAGATCATACATCCTGGAGTGTCATGAGCCATCCGTGATTTGTGTCATTGCAGAGGATGATAAATCACTGCTAAAGACATAACAAGCAGCATCATCGCTGCAACACAATAGATCATGATGCATCAAGATCTTTGCTAAAATATTATTTACAGTTAGCAGGGGCTTGGAATGGCAAAGCAGAAGCTGATATTAATCTTCCCTGCATTGTGCCTCTGTGCACGCTAAGGGCCCTGCCCTGGGAAGAATGGGATCTGTAACGTTCACTGATGCAATAACCACTGGTTGTATACACTGGGGCTGAGAGGGATTAAGTATATATATATATTTATGGAGAAAAGGAGCGACAGCGAGAGCAAGTGAAGTCCCATTCTTCAGGGCGTTGAGAACTCGGTGATTATGCTGTTTAGAGCCCATCTGTAAATGCAGACATGTAAAGTCTCTGTTCCTTACAGCAACGCTGGGGAGAGAATTTAGTCATAAAGCTTGAGGGGAAAAGGGACTTACTGGTTCTCAAAAAAGCTCTAAAGGTCTGGAAAAGTCTTAGGAGTTCTTCCAGCTCTCCCCCTATACAGCACGTGCACAGACTTAAACAAATTAAGCCTTACGCCCAAAACTACTTTGGGAATCACTTTAAGGGAGGTGCTAAATTAAAAACAACACTGCTGACGTAATTCATGTTTTGGGGGTTTTGCCTTAAAAATAAAATTATCCAAAAAACCCTTACCCCAAAACCCCCCCAAACCCGCAAAATCCCAAACCCAGACAATTCAAACTTCTGAGAACTGCTACCAGCTATTTTTATAGGAGATTCTCTGGAAAAAGACTCTTGCTCTGTCAATCCAGACAAGTGTTTCTGAGGCACTGGGGACTGTGAGTTATTTCTCTTTCTTATGCAGGACATTGCTGATTTAGGTCACATCAACAGGACTAACAGTTCCATTTAAAGAAATGCTGAGATGGGTAGAAAGTTTTTTTTAAAAAAAGACTTCCTGCTGGAAGGAAATCTGCATTTCCAAGCTGCCGATGACCTTCTTGACAACAAACCACCCGTAATGCTTTACGAGAGTCTGTGCAGCTCCAGCCTTACCCTGTCAGCGCAGGAATACTATCCACCTCCTGCCATCCTAAAGACAAAAGACACAAGTAAAGTGCCTTTCAGTTTTATAGCAGTTACTCATCCTGTGTTTGCTTCATGATGTGAAGCTGAACCCTCCCAAAGACTTTAATTGAGTTAAATCATTGCCAGAACCTTTCAGGCTCCCTCTCGCGCACCCTTCAATGCGTGCATCTCGGATGAGGCGTGTGAGCGGGGACGCGCTCCCAGGACGTCTGGGCAGCAAGCCACTTACCTGTGGGTTCCAAATATTTCCATCAACTATATTTCACTTGAACATTTCCTTCCTGTTTAGATGATCATCAAAGCTGGGGAGGGGAATAGGGAGGAGCCATGAGCAATTTACTGGAATATATACAGGCATTCCCCAGATTTCCCATCCTCCTCCTTAATTGGATATTATCCCTCATTAATGACTCTGTCAGAGCCTGTAGAGTACTAATTGTCTGTGGTTCCTCTCTCTTTCCCTCCCCTCTCCCTTCCAGAGATTAGTCTTTTGTTCAAGTTCATGAAGTTTAATTTCTGTTCCTCTCACCGAGATGGGCAGCGCGTCCAACCTTTGTTCCACCAGAGCCCTCAGAGCCTGGCATCACCTCCCTGGGATGGTTTTTTAGGATAAGGGGAAGACCCAAAAACTCCTGCCTGCTTCATTATCAGTCACCAAAGCCTGGCTACGCCAACACTCTCGCCAAGGTCCAGCATAGCAGCGAGCCTGTTGCCACCTTGCACACCCACAAAGCTCCTGTTCCGCGTCTCGGGCAGGTGGAAACCCAGAAGGAGAGTCAGAAGTCATCTAAGCCTTTCAGAAAAAGCAGAGAGCGGGTGGACATTTGCTGCATGTCGCCTCCATTTATCTTTTGAGGGGCTTGTGTTCTTTCAAAGCGAAGCAGCTAATCCCAGAAGAACAAACAAACAAACAAACAAAACTTAATTTAAGCGCCTATTAATCAAGGACTGACATGAAAAACGACTGGTTTTGAATGGCTGAATTCTTTTGCATTGCTGACTGCCTTGGTAAGCTTTTGGCTGCTTTTTGGCATTTTTCTGACTGAGTACCTTGCTAGGATATTTTAGCTCGCTTTATTTAAAGCATGAAACCCGGTAAGGTTTGCACCGGTGCTAGCAAATCCCCTGACATGATTTTGGGTGTGATAGCCCGTTCTGACTTATGGCCTGCTTGGTCAGGGCCGGAATGTGTTCCTGCCATTGTCGTCCTCGTTGCTCTGGAGATGCTCGTCCCTCGTCCCCGAGGCTCGCCCTCCTCAGCAGCCGGGAGCCGTTGGGCTGTGACCCCCAGCGCCGGGGGGAGCCCCGCCAGCTCCGGCCGTTCCCGCAGCCCTGCCCCGGGGTTGCAGGCGCTCAGGGAGACGGGTGGCCTCTCTCTTAGACCTTCTGCGGGATTTCTGCCATGCCCGTGGAGCACAGCCTTCCTGTCCCAGTTGCTGTTGTGACGGAGACGCTGGAGCCAAAGCCTGGGTTGTGCGGAGAGGCAGGGGGGCTTTTGCTGCTGTCTTCAGCAGAGTTCAGTGTCCCTACCTGCTTTCTGCTGTCCTGGGGGCCTGCCAGCAGGAATCACAGATACGCTGCCTGCGCGTACTTTTTCCCTTTCCTATAACTCTCCTGCTACTACAGCCACAGGCTGACTTGTTACTGCCTGCAGTCAGCACAGAGCAATACAGACCTTGGCAACATGCAGAGAACATGAGTGCATCTTTTAACCACTGCTGCCCAGGGAAACCTCATTTTCCAACAGGCATCAGATGACTTGAAGGCAATTCCTCAGGCAGACCCTCCATAACGGGAAATTACTACTTGAAAAAAGATGAAACCTTTTAAAAAAAAACCCACAAAATTGTAGTTTTCTGCTAGCCAAACCGAACGGGTTAAGATGAAAGTGAGCTATTTGTCCGAGGAGCTACAGGTTCTCCAGCCATCGAGTCAGCCTGAAGTGGATCAGTGTCCAGGTCATCCCAGGACACTGACAAGGCGATGGCAAATGATCTGGCTCCTGTCCGGAGGCCTCACGTTTCAGGCTGGTCTGTCTGTCGGGGACGTCCTGCCGGTGCCTCGCGGCTATCCATCCGTCCCACCGCAGACAAGGTCAGCCCTGCCCGGGCTACAGGCGCAGCCTGCCACTCGGTCCCTGGTTTCCAGCCCCAGCACGGCTCCTGTCCCGGCTGCCAGCTCTGTGCTACATGCCTGGTGTCGAACGGGTCTTGTGGGTCTTCCTCCTCCCCACCAGCCCCTGGCCACGGTGTAACACCACATCCAGAGCACTCGCAGCCGCTTGGGCTTTGCCCCACGCTTCCTGGGATCTGTTTGCTCCCCAAACTCTCATTCTTAGGATGGTGACATCTGGGCTGATCGTTTTACTTTTGCCTGAGTCAGATGTGGAGACGGCTTATTTTTCTGAAGACGACAGACGGGAAGGCAGACCTTCCTCTCGCACACACCAGCACCGCCTCAGTAGCGTTTTAGGAGAGAAACTGTTCCAGGAGTTCGGGACACCTGGAGCAAGAGAGTTAGTGTTCCCCGCTCTCATCCTGAGAAATATAGGACAGCAGAGACTACGTGGTGGGTAGAAACTCTGCTATAAGGTCTGACCCATTTTTGTCCTCTTTAAGCAATATAACATCTGCTCTCAGTATTTCTGTGTGCCATTTCAGAAATATCTCTGGAAGAGCACTGCTAATTCATGCCCTGTCCACTTACAAATCGTATTATTGCAGCCTCTAGTTTATATATGCTTGGGGATGGATCTTTATATAAACTAAAACTTCCACAGAATATTATCTTGGGGATCAATTCAGTAGCAAAATGGACCTGTACCTGGCAGTTAAACCTCAGATCGGTCCAGCTGTCCTGCAGAGCCTGCTGTGAATAAGCAGGAATAAAGATTAGTTGCTCTGTGCTGAGGCATCCCTACAGAGCAGCAGCTTTTTGGAGGCTCTCGGGACTTTGCTTCTGGAGGCGGTGGGGAGAAAGGGCTTGGAAAGACATCTCCGCACAGCTACCCAGCTGGTGCAGGCGGCAGGCAAGCCAGACCCACGGGCTTGGTGGGGTAAGGGAAGGAGACACGATGGAGATCCTGGAGGCTGCAGCTCCCAGGTTCCCCGTGCTTCAGTGTCACGACCTGGAAATGATGAACAGAAATCCCTGCAGTTAGCCACCAAGGGAGTCCCTTCAGCGGTGCACAGCCGAGAGGCAGAGGGGCTTGGCTCCATTTATCAGGGTGCCTCTCATGCCCTGGAAGAAGGGAGCAAAATCCCTGTGGACCCTCCGTGCCAGCCTGAGGTCTGGGAGACCTGCTGGCTCCCGGAGGTCCCAGCCACTGCTAAAACTCTTCTCCCGTTCCTGAGCGAGAAGTTTTTGTTCTGCAGATATTATCTGCCAGTAAATATTCCTCTAATCTGAGAGCCATCAAAAATGCTGGCTCCACTTATTTTAGAGTCCATCTTTGACCTTTACCGCTGTGAAATACATCTACTGATATTCCACCAGAGGCTATAAAACATCTGGCCTGACCGAGCACCAAATAGCTGGAATTTTCTATCCATTTCAGTCTGTGGCATTGACCCCAAACGACAATTTATCTGCACCATTTCTGAGTCCCCTGGAACCCGTGGGGCCCAAGATGCCAGGAGCAGCGTCGATCCACCGAGCAAACCCAGCCCGCGCCTGGGGGAATGGAGAAGACCCAATTTTGAAGGAAGAACTCTGGTCTTACATAGCTTCATACAGCAGCCTTCAAGGCGGGGCGATGAGATTGAAGGATGTCTGCCCTTGCACACACCCTCCCCACACCCAGCATCGCTGCTGGGTGGCAAAGCAATGGGAAAAGGCAGAAGAGATGCAGACGGGCAGGCAGGCTGACACGTGTTCCCCCTTCAGAGGCTGGGTTTCGCCGCCATCGTGGCTGTGCCCCTGCGCTCAGGGGGCCCGAGCGGCGCGGAAAAGAGCCAGGTGCAGGGGCTATTAACTCAGACAAACACACGGCCAAAAGCAGCGCCTTTCGGCAGGCCTGGGAGCAGGGGCGAGGAGAAGACACCTGCGTGTTGGCAGGTGGGCTCAGCTGCCGCGGTGCTGCACTTGCCGCAGCTGCAAAATGCCCGCCACTGCCTCGGCTTAGGGTGCCCCCAAAATCTGAAGTCTGCCAGGGTTGAGAGATGGTGCCTTGCCCCACACCCTGGGTTTCTGACTCTGTCCCTCCCCCTGTCTCTTCTCCACAGACCGTGGGGCTGGTGGCTGGTGAGGCTGGAGAGGACTGGACATCATTTTGAGGTAATTTTCTTGGAGAGCAAACAACACTTGACCTTGCATCTCTTTCGGTGGGCCGCCAGGAAGGTCGGCTGCCCAGCAGCATTTTTGGTGGTGGCAACCATAGCGGCGAGGCATCGCAATACCTTCGACCGCACATCTAATTCCCTGTGTTTTCTGCTACAGATGAATAGACAAAGACCTCCCAGGCGGGGAGGGGGGCCCTGCTCCACCAGAATTTGGATTTTTCACTGTCAGCCAAGCAGAGGATCCAAACTCCAACAATGAGCTCCCTGCTCCAGACGAAAAACATTTATAACCTCTCCAAGCCGAGCTCTGGCAGGGCGATACAAACTGTGAGCTCCACAAGCTAATGACCTTGAAAGTATCCATTTATCTCGGCCTTTCCCCCCAGCTTGAGATGCCACAGAAAATGTGAGGCTTGCTTTCTTCTTCTTTCCTTTTTTCTTTTTTCTTCTCCTTTTTGAGCAGGAGGGATGAATATTCAGGGCATGCAGGCAACATGGAAACTGCTCGGTTTCACCTCTCTGGCTGGACCTCAGCGCTGAGACCCCGGTGGAAACCAAGAGTGGGGGCCACGGGTCCTCCGGTCCTGCCGCCCCTGGTGTGCCAGGACGGCAGTCTGCGGGGAAGGGACATCAGTGCTCTGCCTCCATTACCTGACTGCTCCACACCGCTGCTCCCTCGTTAATCTTCATCAATAAACAATATTTATGACCAACAAAACCCAGTCCTTCGAGCCCGTTGTTCTCACCCGCTAAAGGCAGCTCGTAGCTTGGTGTGATGTGACAACCTGAACTGCATTAAAACCCAGGCAACAGGTTAGAAATGTCCCTGGAACAAATGGAGTTTGTGCACAGTAAATGGTATTTCCTCAGGGAGAGCGGTGACTCCCTGGAGGGTTTTACTTTTCAAAGTCAGTGTCTGTTTTCTATGCATTGCCACTGTATGGAAACCACTAGTTGGCACAGCAGGGTGCTCCCTTTCTTACGGGATATACAACCTGGGTGTAAAATAATCCCGCTTCATTTCCTTTGGCGTTCAGTACAGACAGCTTGAAGTGAAAAGGGAAGCCGCTCACAGCAGCCGACAACGGACACGGGCAGAAGCTGCTACTAAGAAACATCCTTCTACTTACAGAAAAAAACCCTGACTTGCCAAGACGTTTTCCGACTGCTGCACGTTTTAGTCCTCTTACAGATGTGGTGGGACCCAACCACTTTATTTGCAGATATCCTCTGGTGTACAGCCCGATCTGGCTGCTGCTCTGCAGATGCTCCAGCACCTGCGGGCTGGGACCTGCTGCTCACCTTTGTTCTCAGCCAGTATGGCGGGCTGTCTGCTGGGACTGGCATTTGGGCTCCAGAGAGAATTTGCTGGCTGCTGCCTTTGAAGCTGTAGAAGCAAGCACCAGCTCGTGTTTCCATTTTAGGCATACATGTAATGTACATCTTTGCTTACTGGACACTCTGGGATGCAATCCAGCCTCAGGAATTCTTGGCTTCCCTCTGGGTTTTGATGACTTTATAAGAGGTGGTGTTGCACTGAAGGGGTCCGCGGTAGTCATCTCCTGACTCACTGCCAGCAGGATGGAGGCTCATACGGAGACTTGAGGAACAGAATTTTTATTCCAGAAGACGCACCCCGCGAGGTGGGTGCTGCGCTCCCCGCCCAGAGCTGCCCACCCAGCGCGGTCGCTGGAGATGTGGCTGCAGGACCAGGCGTACCAAGGACACAAGAGTCGGTGTGACCATGCACCATGCCCCATGCATGGCTCCACGGGCCAGATCCGTGCTTTTTGGCAGGGTGGGGAGATCGAGCTGACTCCTCGTACTTCCCCCATCCCACCCCCTCAAGTGCCTGGCTCGCCGGGTGCTAACCAAACACCCCAGATCACTGGGTAAGGCCTCAGTTCATCCAGGGACTTCAGCATCAGCTTTAAGCGAGATGTTAAAAGTTTGTCAGTATTCAGGGAAGTACTTCAGGGGACTGCTTGCACAACCAAATCATATTTAGCTAGAATACAGCTATCGGAGTCTGGCTGCTTTAAAAGTACCTTTACGATATGCGGGTTTAATTATTTCTTTAAAAACAAAAATCCCTTCACAGAAAAGGAAATGCCAAAGCCTTTTCAAAGCTTGTTAACACAGTGAATAAGAAGCCAGAGTTGATTTACATAACAGAGATATACATACGTATGTATACGTGCGTGTACATTTGCATGAAAAGCATTTGCAGAGCATTCTAAAAATAGGAGACATTTCAGAGGTTTTTGGGCAAGTAAATCTTTACATGCTTTTCTGTTTTATTGCTTCCCTCCAAATTAATAGTTTAAATTAAAATCCAGTCCTCCTGTTTTGTACAATCTGCAAGCCAGCGAACCACAGACTTTCCTACAAACACCTCTCTCTAATTCCTCCATTGCAGGAGCAACCAAGAACACCCAGTGCTATGGGGATGAAGGTAAAGGAGAGACGTCCTTGCCTCTAGTCTTGCAGTTCTCCTAAAATGAAATTCACCCCTTAATTTGGAGGGCAATTTTCCTCTGAGGAAGGTAGGAAAATGATAGTAGTTCCTTGCGAAACACTCACTATTTTAACCTGAAAATGTTTGGAGGTTTGAGGTATCTAAGCAGATATGGGAGGAGGTTAGATACCAGCTCTCGTGAACTGTGTGCTCCAAATACTTGAAACGATGCTTAACCTAAAGCTTAGGCGTACGCTCACCTACTTGGGTGGAGCAGCTCCCATACTTGACGCTAAGCGTATGCTTAACTGCTCCTCTGGGTCAGGGCCCCAATTAGCACACCAAGATCTAATTTTATTCTCAGTTACAGCTGCATAAGACTATATTAAGCAAATTGCTTTGTACCAGTAAAAAAATTAGATTAAGATTTGGCTCAGGATGGAAAGGGAGAGCACGACACAGAAAAAGGTATCTTGTTGGATGCTGCTGCCTCTGTTACATCTGTTCATAGCCTGACAGCTCTTTGTCCCCTTACAACGTCTCTGCTCCAACCTCTTCTCCCTCAGACCAGTCTTTCTAATTCCTTCTGCAAAACAGCCTCTCAGCAGAAAGTGTTTGCATGCCAGTAAGATAACGCTGTGCCCAGGGATCCCCCAATTTCTAAAACAAAGCCCGTTAGCTAAAATCTACACAAACCCATAGGTAAAATGCATGTCTGCGAGTTAAACCTGCACCTGTGTCCATGAGTAACCACATGTTGGTGTCACTGTAATCTCTATTTCTTCATCCTTCCCTTCTCCATCAAGCTGTTTAGACCCTGATCCTGGTGCTTCGGGCACCAGCTAACGTTACTCAGAAGTAAAGCCCATTGATTTCAGCTTAGCTTAGGTGTGTTCTCACAGTCCCGGTTTAGGGAAGCACCCCTTTCAGATGAATTACACTAAACTATCCAGAATTACACTAAATTATCCACTTCCAGCTAAATATGTGCTTTGGTGTTTTCCTGAACAAGATGAACTTAAACACGAACTCAAGATTATGTTTGAGCATCTTTGCCACCCAAGGTGCAACCAGCTTGGAAGATCGGCCCTTAAATTGTGTGTCCCCCGGTACAGGCAGCTGCCTTCTGCACGCCAGCTTCAAAACGCCTCACACGCTGCTGGATCTGTGAACATCAGCTAATGCTAATGCTAATGCGTTTGGTTTGCCTGTCATTTGCATCTGTAAAAATGAGGGGTAAATCCAGCAGAGATCAGTAAGAGGAAGCAAGAGGCCGGCCACTTCAGTGCTCCCAGCTTTCCTGCCTGACGGGAGCTGCGGCAGGATGGGAAGATCCCCTCGGCACAGCGAGGCCACGAGGTTTGGCCAAGGGCCCCAGAAAGCTTGGGGCTGGCTTTGGCCAAGCACCCAGAAGCTGATACGTGCAATGCAATGTCGAACAGATCCCGGCAGCTCCCACCACGGCTGAGAGGGGTTGAATGCACAAGTCAAAGCCGACACGTGGTTTACCCAAATCTCTAGCAGCAGCCACTCTGGATTTTAAAAATACAATTTTGTCTGCGTACAAGGAAAGTAGGAAAAGGCAGCACGGACAGAGGCACACTTCGAGATGAACAAAGCACAGCTCTTGTTTGCAGCACTGGCAGGAGCCCAGCATCTCTCAGGGCCAGGCACTGGGGTCAGTCCTGTCTGGCTGTCCCTGCCCAGGGAGGACAAGGAGCTTTAAATTTTATTAAATGTGGTTATTTTTTCTGTTAGTGGCTTGCCTTTTCTTTTTTTTTTTTTTTTTTTGCAATTGGCAGTAGTGGTCGTGCTATGCAATGTAAGCCAGAGGGTTTGTAGAATTACTGGTAGGGCAGCGGCGATGTGGCAAGCCAAAAGTTTGAAGAAAAATTCATGCATGCAGGCTCCTAAATATGGATCTACATGGTTATTTTCAGCCAGAGTCTTGCACATCCATAGTTCTGGGTTAGAAAACATAAGCCCCAGGTGAAATGCATTTGGAGGCTCTCTGCCATCTAATGTGAAGGAAGACCCCTGTCACAAAATGATCTGTATGACCTACTTGCTTCTCCCCGCTAAGGAATTGTCCAGGACTCATGTAACAACTTCAAACTCAGGCACATTCCTCGAGCTGTGTGAGGAAGCTTGCACATTGCCTGACCACATTATATCTGCCTCTAGGCAGTGTTATCACTCCTTCCCTTCCATATGCTTAAGCAGAATTTTTACAAAAATAAATGAAATACATATGTACATTATGCAAAGAGTGTTCTTGAGCCGTGCTATATTTGGTTTTGCATGATACGTATCCAGCGTGTAGACCATTGGCACTCGGTTTTTAACTGTTAGAGATAAGCAGAGTCACAGTAAGCTACAAAAGAGTGTAAAATATGCAGGGCCTGATTCTCCGGCTCACGGAGGCCCCTTTACATCACGCTGGCACCGCGCTGGCGTCTAAAAGCAAGCGCACATGTGACTGGAATCCACTTTCAGGCCCTTTTATACTGCCAAAAGAGCTTAAAGTTGCCTGAATTCAAATGAGACTCAGATGCTTGTAGTACAAGCCAGTAGCCATCATTAAGAGCTTCGTTAATACTGCTGCCCCTCTGCCCCCCAGCACCAGGGCGGGCGGCAGCAGCCGCCCCTGGGCGCAGGGAGCCGCTGGAGGATCGGGGAGCACTATCCCTGTCCCCGTCCCCGGGTGGACGGGGCTGTCCCGGGGCCAGGCACGGCAGGACAGGTCCGGTGGGTGCCACCGCGGGCAGGGGGACGTGTGGACGGGCGAATGGGGGGCGGGTGGGCAGCCAGGTAGGCAGGAGTACGTGGGGCCGAGCACCCCACTTCTCCCAGGTGGTTCCCTGCCCAAACTCGTATCCGCATCGCGCGCGTCTCCCTTTTGACGGCTGGTTTTTCTCCCTACAAAGAGCCGATGCAGAACAAGCTGTATGTACAAGCGCAGGTACACCCGGCCTCGGTTTTAATCATTCAGCGCCAGCCAAAGAGGGAGGGACAGGAGCTCTGCCGCCTTCCCGCTTTCCCTTCGGCGGCCGCCTCCGCCGCGGCCCAGGTTGGATCCAGCCATCCTCCGAGCAGGCTCTGGCTCCGTGTGCCTTGCTCCAGGGCCCAGACGCAGACGCTTCTGCAGCCAGGAGGGAAACCAGAGCTGCTGGCTCGTGACTGGCGCACAGATCACCAGTTCATGACTCTCTCCCGCGAAAAAAAGTTCGTTTGCATTTAAAGCGCTGGGGGAAAGGATTTTTTTTTCCTTTTCCAATCCCCAAAGTCACATGGCCAGACTATTTTAAACATTCCTGGCTATTCCCCCATGCACCAGCTCCCTTGGCTGGCACTGGGGTATTCTCGAAGCTCGGGTAGGAGAGTAAACTCTGCATGTATAATTTATCCATTGTAAAGGATGCAAAATCTACTGGGAACAGGAGGGGATAAGAAAGAGCGAAGACACTTGTGGATGCCAAGAATTCCAAGTGCCAGACCTTGCTAGCGCTCTTCCAAAATGGAGGGTCCTACACGGCTCCCGTTTAGCTAGAGCTGAGCCTAGCCTTGCCTGCTGTGTTGAGATTTGGCAGGCTGCAGCTCGCCATTGTTGCGAGCTCTCATCCAGGCGGCGGTGCCAAGCCTCCCCTCCGGCTGCAGCCCTTCCAGTGCCGCGTGCTAATCCCCCAGTATCTGCCTCTCCCAGAGCCGGCAGGGCCCCCTTCGGAGCCGGGGAGGCAGAGGGGAGACTCCTCTCGCAGAGACCCCTCTCCCCACAAGCTACATGAAGCCCTGTTTGTTCGCCGTAACAAATTGCCGCTATCAACATAGCAGAAACGTTACAAATAAGCGGGGGAAACATGAAATTTTGCTCCTAATCCTCCCTACCGGACTAACCCAAGGGGCCTTTCCCAAGTGGGCAGTGATGCTATGCCCTGGGCACAGTCCCGTGGCCGCCGAGGCCCTGGGGAGGGATCCCGCTGGCCCGAGCAGGGCTCTGCTCGCCCCGTGCACCAGAGTGGGGTGACTTGGCACCGGCTCTCTCAGCGGGGAAAGCGAGAGGGTGCGCAGTAAAGCCGAACTTCTCGCGCTGTGTTTAAAGTTTACAGGTTCTCCCCTATTAGCCTGCCTGCGCGGTGAAAGCTCGTAGGAGACGTAGGTCACTCGCTCTGCCCAGCCACCCCTTGGCCAGAGAGTCGAAGCAGCGCTGCGGGTGCGGCCGGTGAGGGGTGTTCGTCCCAGCATCGCCAGCAAGACCGGGTCAGCAGCACTGTGCTACTGGGCAGTCCCACAGCACTTTCGCCCCTCTCCCCTTCAGTGCCCGCCTACGGGGCCAGCACAGGAGCCAGCTGCCCCTTCCCCTCGGTGAGAACACTCGGGGCCCTTGAAGCCCTCACACAGGGCAGGAGGGAGGTTGCAGCCCCCAGGCACCCACAGAGGGGCCACATGGCAGCCCCCAGCCCGCAGCTGAGGTTGGCCCTCCCTGGGGCCCCCCCTTCGCAGGCATGAGGGGTCCAATGCCACAGTTGTGCAGTTGATGTAATTAGTTATGTGGGTGTTCTTTTTTAACCCTATTCAACGTTGGGGTTGAACTGGATTTTGCAAAATGTGAATTTTGCAAAAGCAAGAATTAAGCTCTGGATGCTGTCCCTGCACCCTGGCTGCCATCCCAAAGAAATCCCTGGGGAGGGGATGCAACAACCAAGCTGGCCCTCAGCTGCATCCCAACTCCATCCAGGAGCAAAACTGGGTCCAAGGCACTCAGCCCTCCCGCCCAGCCCTCTGCTCATTCCTGCAGAGGGGCCCTGAGCTTGGCCCTCTTTGCAAGCCACAACAGCCGGTGGTGTGGGAAAGCACGGGCTTCGCAGCGCCCCAACGCAGAGGGGCAAAGGGCTGGTCATGGGTGCCACGCTGTTGCGGTGGCTCCAACCCCGTGTGGGGACAACCCACGCCCGGCTACGTCAGAGCAGCTTCGGGAGCTGGTGGGGAGCCCCCACGGAGGTGCCCCCCTGCACCATCAAAGCCCTTGAGCCCAAGCAGTATGGAGACTGCCTATGTGGGTGATTTTCAGAGAAAAACGCTCCTTTTGCAGGAGTGTTAGCTCAGAGCACACTGTGCCAACCTGCATCCATAGGTGCTTGAAAGGATAAGCCCGATCTGCCGCTCGTCCGACCGCAGGGGCTGGCGTCGGCTCCAGGCTGCTCCGAGCAGGCGCAGGTTTCCCTCCCGGAGGGGCAGGGCAGCAGCTCGCCCTCCCTGTCCTAGCAGGGGTTAAAACTGCCTTTTCCATCCGATGTGATCACTGCCTCCCTTCAGCAAAGCATCTGGTTTTTTCAACCACCACCATCAAGATTTCCCCAGCTAAGCGTGAAGGGATGGCTTTGGCCACAGTTGTGCTCCGTGCTCTGGACTGCACACGTCTGTCCTGTCCTTACCGGGGAGGCAAGGCAAGGCAAGGCAAGGCAAGGCAAGGCAAGAAAAGGCAGGGCAAGGCAGGGCAAGGCAAGAAAATGATTCTTTATTGCTTTATGTCGCTTCGATGATCAGAAGTAAATCTATGAAATAAGCAGAGCAGCACCTCCAATGCTAACCTCTGTAGTAACTTGCTTTACTCCAGCTTCCAGCGGGACAGAAAAAGGGGCTTAGCAATTAAAAAAAAACTTCTCCATAAAGAAAAATAAACAAAAGCAATCTGAACCTATCAAAAAGCCCTCTTGAAGGAAGGCAGTCTGTATCCTTCAGGGAGGGCAAAGCGCTATCACTACACAGCCGGGCTGAACCCTTAATTGCAGGCTGTCAGGTACCATACATCTCCAAACTTTCTGAAGTGCAGGGGGGTGGTGCGATGGGAATAGATAACACACGAACATCACAGGCTGGGCAGAGCGACGGAAGGATGATGTATAAGTGCTCGGCTCAGCACCGGAATATTTCTGTCTATCCAGGCTGAGAGGCAGCCGTGCGCGGGATGCTAGCAGAGGGAGGTGGTCCTGCAGGAGACACAGTGGGTTCACGGCTAAGGCGAGCTAATTTCGTCTAACGGTTAGGAGCCAACCAACCAAACTTCAGTTTCTTCGTAATTTCCATTAATAGCCTATGAGAAATCAAAAAGCTCCGACAGCCTCTTTAAAGAGGGAAGGAGGAACCAATAAAATTGCAAATTAGACCAGTCTAGAGAAATACGCCTTTGCTGCCCGACTCGATGGAAGCCAATTCAGCATCATCTTGTGCAGAAAACAGATAATAAACGTCGTCTTGAGAGATTCTCCCAGATGTTGGCTAAAGTTGAGCCTGTAATGGGAGCTATTGAAATCTCTGTCGTAATTGTTTATTATACAAGCTGTACTTCAGAAAAAAAACTGCACTGAGAGTTCCATTAATACAATGACTAATGATTAAAACAGTTAGTGTGCGCCGAGAGGGGAACCGCTCTCAAAGGGCAGCCTTTAAATGGTGTGCTACCCCGATTTGGTGAGGGCAGCCTCACCTTATGCAGGGTCAGCTGGCCTAGGGAAATTTGCCCCATTGCAGGGGGTGTGGTGGGTTTTGTCCAGGCGGGACAAACAGCCCTCCAAAGTGGGGACCCCCGCTGTCACAAGGGGCCCCTCCAGCAGGTCTGTGCAAGCCCGGCTTGACAAAATACGCAAAGAGGGATGGGGGGCAGGACTTATCCTGGGCAGGGGGGGAGTTTTTGCGGTAGCCCATCACAGGGGATAGGCCCGGAGACTTTGCGATCGCAGCAGCAGCTGCCAGGGAGGTCCTTGGCCAAAGCCCTCACCACCCTCCGGGGCTCTGCGCCGCCCCAGAGCCCTGTGGAGCTGGAGCCGACATGGGATGGCAAGCCGGGCATCCTCGTCATTGTCCTCTTCTTGGGACGCAAATATAGTGTATGTTCATTCCCAAATGCACAAGAGGAATATTTACTGATTGCAAAGCCTTTCTGTATAATGTTTGACTGACAGTTTATAATTTCCATTTAGTGACACACTGTTATTCAGATTACCTGTGCTACTAATACGCTTTAAAAAAAACCCCATTAGTTGCCTTTAACTATAACTTTGTATAATAGTAAGCCATTATTTTTTATTTTACCAATTCTATGCTGTTCCTTGCTTCTAGGCAATATTCATTGCAACCCACTTCCCTTCTTCCGCTGGTGTATGTGCCTCCACGTAACACAAACACTGAGGCTCCCAGACACATCGTGATCAGTGTGGAAGTGCCAAAGGTTGGAAGGAAACCACGAAGCCCACCTCTCCTGTTGGCCATTCCTGAAGGCCACCAGTGCGCACGTCCGGTGTCCAGAGAAGACTCCGCAGCGTCTCGCCCCTTACTAGTGGATTTCCAGCTCCATTTATATGTATGTGCAAACGTACATATGTATGCGCATTCCACACATAACCCCCACAAACATGTGTTTCTTTAGGAATATATACATATAACTTCAGTTAGTTTTATTCCCTTCTGATCAGGTTGGGCATAACCTCTCAAGCCTTCGAGTTTAGGGATTGGGGCATTTAAGAAAATATCTTTCCGCAATAACAATTAACATTTTTCTTGTTCTCTCTCCTAGGTTATTCAGCCCATCATCTCTAGCAGCCTAAGCACCAAATGCCACTAATTAGTACTGGGTTTTAACTTTTCTTTTTGCACCAAAAAAAATGAGGTCATGATAATTTTGTACCTAAGCAACATCCAACTTTTATTTCCATGATTAATTTTTCCATCTCTCAAGATGGCATCTGATGCAGGACCCCTCTGGGACGGCAGCAGGGCCGCCTGAGTTCGGAGATGGCCTTTTCCAATGCTGAGACCGCCCGTCTCCACCACGGGCACGGCAGGAGAGGACGTCCTGCAGAGGCTTCCCCCGTGCTCACAGTCGTGCTCAGCCACGGCCATGCCGGGCGGGTTCGGCAGTGCCTGTGGGGCTGCCGAGGGTCACCTAGTTTGCAAGGCAGCAGCCGCCTCGCCCAGCCCCAGGACCTTCTGTGCCCTCGCAGGCAGGGCAATCCGGCCCCAAGGATTTTTGTGGGAAGGGTTTGCTGCCTTCCTCCCGCTCCCCCGGCACGGCTGCCTCCCTCGCTGTGCTCCAAGCGAGGAGGGAGACTCCTCTCCCCTTTCATCCCTCGGCCACAAATATCTGGCGGTGGCTGGGCAGCTGGCAGGCACCGGACCGACACCTGCGTGCCAGATCCGTCCAGCTGTGCCCGTGACATACCATCCATCTGCGGCACTTCTCACGTGCCGCTGCCAGTTGCTTTCCCCGGGGCCGGCTGGGAAAGGAGCCGCGGCCGGTGGGAGGGAGGGAGCCACGGCAAAATTTTCAAACAACGCTTTGCCTCCTAATTGATTCCCTCCTGTCTCCTCCTCACATGGGGCAGGCTCACACCTAGCGCGACCCGAGGGTGCCCAGCCCGACAGGGCCAGGCAGTGCTTGGCCGCTCGCTCCAGGGCCTGGGGCTGTGCCGCGGTGCCGGGGCATCGCTGGTAGCTCCTTCCAGGCTGGCGAGGGCTTCCCGCACGGATAATGTGGCCGAGACCCTTGGTGCTGGCTACCCGCCACTTTGCGTGGCCCAGGCACTCGAGGAATTTGCTGTGCATTTTTTTTTCCCTGCATTGCCCTGCTTTATACCCGGGACAGTCGATGCCAGCAGCAAAACTCCCCCTGACTTTACAGGGAGCGGGGCTGGGCTCTGGGCCGGCGGCAGGGGGAGAAGCAGACCATAGCTATTCTGAATTAATTTTGGAGTATTTCACTAGCTGGAAACAGAGACCAACATGATTTTCCTCATCTTCAAAGTCTCCATCCGTGACAACAGCTTAGCAGGAAATGAAATTGCGTTTGAGCAGGAATGTGCTCTTGGGGAGTTGGTGGAAAAACTTTTTGTGGCGTGGTTGAAAGCATAAAGGAACCACCTCATCTGCTCTTCTCCACTTGCTAGCCATCGCTCCAGCGGCTCCTCAGCAGCTCCGAGCGTGCCGCCCCAGGCCGTCCAGCCCCGCTTCTGCGTGCCCTGCCACCCCAGGTGAAAAACAAGGCGTGGGTTTGAAAGACCTGACTGAAAAAGAAACTTTTAAAAAATAAACGTAAAGAAATACCAGCCAGGGAAGGGGTTGACCTTGGTTAGCGTGAGCCGTTGCATGCCCAGAGTGACGCCCAACCTCTGGCGAAGGCAGCCAACTCCCCTGCACTTGGGGGTCCCCGACCCACTGCCTGGCACGCACGGGGCTGCTCTCTTGGCACGGGGCTCCCAGGGTGGCCACTCTCCAAATGTGCACCTCTCGCTTGGGCAAATGCCCAGGTGGCCACAAAGGGCCCTGCAGAGAAAGGAGGGCACTCCCAGAAAAGTGCAAGTTGCGAATACCTTGGTGGGAGCCCGGGAAAGCAGTCACAGCGCATACTGGCAGTGTCACCGTGGCCTTGCTTAACCCCGCTCGGAGCAAGGCTGCATGGTAATTAAAGTAATGCCGGGTGCCAGTGAAGCCGGCAACGTTGCTGCTGCTGCATCTGCATTAATTCAGTGGCGGAAGATTTCATAAAGAAAACGGCCTCAGCTGCTTCACTGTATTTGCCGCAGCAGAAGGGTTCACCCATCGCTGCCACGACCCGTCGTCCCACCGCTCGCCACACACCGGGGCACAGCGAGGCGTCTGCAGGCATGTGGTCCCTGGGAAGGACGGCTGGGAGCAGCCAGAGTGGCACCTATGAAGCTGTTTCTCCCCTAAAGGGAACCCTCAAGCCCTCGCTGCTTTTCCATAAACGTATCCATCACCCAAGAACTCTGCACCCTGCTTCTGCTTTTGCTTTGCAATCAAACAGCAGGAAAATTCCTCCTCCTACCACCCCTGCCCTGAATGGAAAACTGCCTTCCCCCGTGTTCTCCGCTGCGCTTCCCAAATGACCTTTGCTTTTTTCCTTTTCTTTAAATACTTGCCCCAGTCGTCTCGTGTGGGTCAAACGTGAGCCCGCTGGCACCCACGTCATCACGCTCCCAGCTCAGCTCATCCTTCCCCTCATCATCATGCAGAGCGTAATTTTCACCTGTTATTGAAAATTCAATATTGGGAGCTTTTAATTCCAAAGATTTTGATTTTTCAATAAAAATGTGAAAATGAATCTCGGTGGGATTGCAGCAGAAATGTTGCAAATGAGCTGGTCATGTAAGGGAGAGAGGGAAGGAAAACAGGGAGGAAGGGAAGGACAGAGCAAAGGAGAGGAATACACAGAGATGGGCCTTCCAGGAAAGGGCTTAAATAATTCAGGTGAAAAACATGACCAGTGGCAGAGATGCAGTTTTTTGGGCTGCCCTGCACAATCCGACAGAAAACAGTGCTGCTCACTCACTGCCCCGTCAGTTGGCTGGACCGTATCCCACTGCTGCAGCATCCCTAATCGCCCTGTTTACTTCAGTGCTCATATGCCAACAGCTCAGTTTAGGCCACCCATGTATCAGGACCCCCCGGATTTTGTAATCATTCTATAATGTGTCTGTAAGTCCTTGTCAATGCCATCCTTATTAAATCGAATGGGACTTTTCCCTCAGGGTTAACTGGATTGGTTAAGACAATGGAAAAGTGGTGTTTAAAAAAAGAGTCCAATAACCAAATATGGGCCTGTTTTCCCTATTATTTATAATAAAATAGCCTATATTAAATATTAATGGATTGCTTTTTGGTCTTCCGTGTAGCTGGAAATCTCATTGGATGAGGGGCACGGTGCTAGTCCTTCGTTAGCCATGAGGACATGTTATTTTGTCTCCTAGATCTAGTGCTTTACTGGACACCTGTCTCCCACCCACAGCAAAATCTGAAGTCCCTCAGCTTTGTGTGGACAAGCAGCCATCAGCTTGCACACAGCAAGGTTAAAACACGGCTGCTCATCTTTTGCCTCTCCCTCTTGCGGATCCCTGTTTCTGAAAGCTCTGCACGACCCCGTCCCTCCACCCAGACACCCACCCATCCCTCCATCCCTCCACCCATCCCTCCATCCGTCGCTCCGCGCTGTCGCTCCACAGAGTCACCTGGGCAGCGGCTCCCGCGGGTGCCTCCCCCGGGCTCACATCCAAGCTCGCTCTCTGCTGCTTGCAGATTCTTTCTGCATAACATCTCTGAGATATGGCCTTCCTTACCCATCTGTACAGCTAAAACTCTTGTCAAGACTCTCAGCATTTCACATCTCAATTACTGTAAAATCCTTCTCCCTGCTTGGCAAATGCAGCCTCATCCAGCGCTTCCTACTCCATCTCCCTGCCCAGCCACTACCGTACCCGCCAACCACAGCTTAAAATCATTTATGCTCCAAAGGATCACACACAAACACCTCCTGTGAGTTATTTTTCTCACCGGCGACCACAAAACAACAGTGAATGTACAGACTCCCACCTGGATGCAATTTTACAGGTGCAGCCCTCGACATTAGGAACAGCGAGCAGGAGCTGACTTACACATCTCGCCATCTCGCTGAGATAAAATAACGCAGCTGGGGGCCAAACTCGACCGTGAAGTATCGCTGCCCTTCGTTCGCCCCAGCACTGCTGCGAGGGCACTGGCTCTGGCTCAGAAACCCCAGTCCCTCACCCGCCCGCGGTGGCTCGTCCTCACGAGCAGGCGGCATCCCCCAACGCTGATCGACACGAGCTTACGCCTTCTGCTGAGCAGAAGCTGGCCGTTGCACCGGCCCCGTCGCCATACTGGTCTGTTTAATACTTACAAACCCTTTCCTCTTGCTCGGTACATGCTCATCTTTTCCTCCCTCATCTTCTCTTTCCAGAGCTGCTTTTCTTCTTCCTTCCCCCCCTGCTGCTTCTCTCTTCCCTTCATCTCCCCTCCGCCCTGCGAGGAAGCCTGTAGCTGGCTCCCACATTTCTCTCCTATTTATTCTCAGGTCTGCGTGGCTTTTACTTGTTGTTTTCTATTATGAAGATGACAGCAAACTGAGAGTTTAAACAAATTTGGCTTTAGGTGCTTTAATGAAAAATTAACGGGTTTAATACTGGCTTCACCATCAAAAGAAGAACATTAATGTTTAATATTTAAACAACACGTCTTCACAATAATTCCACCACATCTCACATAGAGAACCCACAGTAAACGCCTGGGGTAAGGCAATAAAAAAACCCCAAACTGTATCGCTATTGACTATTTTAACCCTTCACTGACTGTCTTCCCCAGTTTACACAATGTTCTTTTACAAAGAGAGCAGAGACATTTTTTCATGACATTTCCCCTGTCCTCTGCCACCGCAAAAGGTAAGAATATTAGATTTCAGATCGTAGTCCTGGCTCCTTAAGCCTTTTCAAGACTGGGGATATGAAAATGTTATGCAAACAAGTTGCCCTTTAAATGTATTTTTATGAAAAAAAAAAATGCAACATCTCACTGAAGAATGATTGAGTTGACATTTCATCTTCAGCACATGCTGTCCAGGTACAGGTCTCAAAGAAAAGCTTCAAATGATAAAGAGTGTCTCCAGCATCCCTAAATTTGTGATGTCTCCCCAGATTACTGTGCTAAAGGGATTGCTTGCCATAAAATAGAACTATGCCTTCTGGTGTGGGCAGAGCATCACCCCGCCCGGGTCCGGACTCCCCGCGCCCAGGAGCGCCCTCCCTGGAAAGCACAAATCCATCATGAGTGCCAACGCTTTGGGGCAGATGTTGGTGGCAACACTTGGCCTCGGGAGGAGCTGTGGGCTTGTTCTCTCTCCATTTTCATTTTGGCCGATGGCCAAGACTTCTGTATGCTCATTATTTATGAATAACCTTTCGAGTACACAATGCTGATACACTCACTGATACAGCACAAACAACTTGAAAAGAAAACACCTCACCAAGGAGGAAACATCGATTACCTTGTATTGCCTGGATCGGCTTCAAGATCCTTTTGCACGTGAAATGAGAATGATTTCTTAAACTGAGAGAGTTTAATTGGAGAACGGATTCTCACTTCGGTAAATCTCTGTCTATAAAAAAGCATGCTCCAGCTGGATAGCAAGAAAACAAATCACATGCACCGCAATACAGAGGAAAGAAACTACAATGCTTCCAGATGCATATTACAGGAAAATAATTAAATAGCAGCCCTGGAAGGAGACATCACGGTTGAAGTACATAAATAAGGAAGCTCTGTTGATGTGAACCCAGAAATAAAGCAGAGGAGAAAAGCACTTAAACATAAAAGTCATCAAAGAAGTTCTCTGTCTGCCTTGATGGTGCTTCCAGAAAGTTTCTGGGTCATCTGTCCATGCACTTTTCTTGCTTTCAAATCTAAATTCTGTAGCACAACAACTATTAGACAGGAAGAGATGGACAGCTGAAACAAGATGCAGACAAGGCTTCTCAGGCCAAGACATGAAACTTCTCCTGAAAATTCCAATTAAAATGTCTCCGCGCACTTCACATGGCACGCATAAGCAGGTAAATATACCATCAGAAAAGGCACTGGAATGAGACTTCCTCAGCCTCCGAGCTGGGACCCCTGCATGCACTAACTCCCCTGCTATTCCATACACCCTGGGGCCATGCGTTAGGATGTTTTGATTCCCTAGGTAAAAGATGGTATTAAGGTCAGGGGTGTTCTCTGAAGAGCTGCCATGCCCAGGCAGTCGTGGAGCATGCATGCTGAAGGTTAACGTTGCTTTTAATGGGTGGTCTTCCTGGAGCAGCTCGGAGAACTGTTCGTATGAAGCCTAATAGCTTCCAGGTGGCACTTCCAAAGTCCCCATGTCCCCACACAGCTGGAGCCTTCTTACTGATGGCTGCCACGCACCCTCAGTCCCGCGAGACTGCAGGCAGTCTAATCAAATGGCCTGATGAGCACAAGGTGATATAGCCAGTATCCTCCAGCCCTGTTCTTTGCAGCATTATCCTTCACCCAGCTGCCTTCTTGGTTTTGCAGCCTCCTATGATACCCTGAAGTTTTCCACAAACTGGGAGTACTTCTTCCTGCAAATTATTGTGCACTCAGCTCCCAGTGGAGCAGGTTTTCCTCCCCACAGCCAGGCTGACGGGCTGAGGAAGAATACCC
Source organism: Ciconia boyciana (assembly GCF_034638445.1). NCBI lineage: Eukaryota > Metazoa > Chordata > Aves > Ciconiiformes > Ciconiidae > Ciconia > Ciconia boyciana. Next base: position 88,783,769 of record NC_132936.1, read on the forward strand.
CTCGGATAGCAATCAAGTGGAGAACACGCCATCTTTCTAATTATTCAAATAATTCAAATCACAAGTAAAATGAACATAGCTTTCAAGGGGAACCAATGACACACAAGCCCCATCTGCCTTGTGGCTAATTCCACTTTCCTTGGCTATCGTTTCCTCCCCTGGGAATTGCTGCCCCATCCGAGACATCTTTGGCGAGAGGAAAGCCCTGTATCGGGGACCTCAGAAGGGCAATGTGGGGACACGTCGTGATGCTCCAGGAATTTGCTTCCATGCTGAATGGCAGTTTTGTAACGGGTTCAGATTCTCACCGGTCTGAATCACATTCAGCAGCAGTGTTACAAGTGCAAGATAAAGCCTTTTAACTCAGCTTTCTCGCTTGTTTCCAGAAATTTTCACTGGTGGCAAGTACTAGGAGAGGGAGATGCTGCTTCCCTGCAGGGGCAGGTGATACCTGCTAGTTTAGGATGGTTTCCATTAGCATACAGGGCCAGGAAAATGTCAAACTAGAAAGAAGAAGAGGAATGGCCTCAGATGCACTCACTGAACGACTCCGGTAGGAAAAGCATTTCCTTCATTCAGTCGCTTGTCACAGCTTTTTTGTGTTGGTGCCATACACAAATACGCACTCGGCCAATTTTGCACACCCTCGCAGGCCCTTCACCTTGGGTACAGGAACCTGGACTTGGTGTCAGCACGCGGTGCGAGTAAACAGTGTTTAATCCAAGAACTTTTTCCTGTGTTGTAAGTTTGCAAAGAGCTTCACATGAAAGCCTACATTGTTTCGAAGTGCTAGACATTTTCCTGCTCTAAAGTTTCTAACAGGGAACTTCTGCTGGGTTTTTGGATTCAGGTCTTGTCGGTTCCCTGGCTGCCAAAATGACTTTTGTGAGGCAGATAAAACTTGGAATAGATCTGGTGCAACCTTTGCAGCCAGCTCCTACGCCTATGAAGTTTCTGAAACAAAACCCAGAGTCTCTGGGGGAAGAAAAAAAAAAAAGCCCTCCAGCGCTCTCGATTGCGGTTCAGGTCTCAGTCAGGTTTTATCGTTTGGACTCACCGCAGCCCTAAAATGAGCCAGCGAAGCGGAACCCCCTTTTAAGGCGGTCATTGCTTCCACGCTTTCTCCCCTCTAAGGCGCAAGCAGCTGGGAGCGCTGGGGCGGCGGGTGCCGTGCGGGCCGCTCCCAAAGGAGCGGAGCGGCTGGGCAGGAAATCGGGGCGCCGTGCGATCCCCCCGCTGACCGGAGGCTCCAGCAGGCCTCTCCGTGCATTCAGGCCCAGGAAATTTCCGGGTGCCGCTTGGAAGCCGGCGGAAAATTTACCTTGGGTAGTACAGGACAGGACAGTAAAAGGGGAGAAAAGTTTTTTTAAAGCGCATTAGTGCCTGGGGCGTTAACTTGCTTTCAAAACCCCCGTTCGCCCCCCGCTCCCTCGCCCCCGGCCGCGCTCTGCGGGCAGCCGCCGTGGCTACGAGCGGGCAGCCCGGCGCTGCGGGAGCCAGCTGCCCCCCGGGGCCGGCGGGAGGCGGCGGGAGCGGAGGCGCTGCCCCGGCCGCGGCGGCGGAGGGGAGGGGAAGGGGAAGGCGGCGGCGGCAGCTCCCTCTGCGCCGCCGGCCCTCGGCACCCGCCTGCTGCAGCGCCCGGCGCGGTCCCGCCGGCTGCGCCCGGCGCCGCCCAACCGTGAGCGGCGGGAGACCTCTAGCGTCCGCCGGGGCCGGCCCGGCCCGCAGCTCCGCTCGGCGCCGCGGCTCCGCCCGCCGCTGCCCCCGGCCCCGCCCGCTCCGCGCTCCCGGAGGCTGCTGCCGGGGGAGCCGGGGCCACCGCTGCGCCCGCGGGAGTCGCGGGGGTGCTGACCTGGGAGGCGGGAAGGAGCCCTCACCTCCCCTGGGCAGGGCACCGCGGGGGTGGGCGCGGGGACGGTCCCTCGCTTCGGGCCCTTTGCCCTCGGCGGGGAAACGGCAAGCAAAAATGAGCGGCTTTGCTCGCGCGTTGGCGCGAGTCCCCGGGGCGCCTCCTCTGCTTTCCCTGCCCCCGCCGGCACCCGGCTCTCCGCGGGGGCCCGCGCAAGCAATGAGAAGCCCCGTGGGGCCTCCCCGCCTCGCCAGATCGCACCTTTAGCACCTCGGGTGATTGGCAGCCGGCGCCAATTAACACCCGGGCTGAGCCTCGGCAGCCAACAGCTGCCGCGGGGCGGGAAGGCGTGCGGAGGCCCCGGCCCCGGCCCCGGCCCCGGCCCCGGCCCCGGCCCCGGCCCCGGCCCCAGCCCCAGCCCCAGCCCCAGCCCCAGCCCCACCCCACCGCACCGCACCTCACCGCACCTCGCGTTTCTCAGAATTACAGAGTCACACAGGTTGGAAAAGACCTTTAAGATCATCGAGTCCAACCGTAAACGTAACGCTACCAAGACCACCACTACACCATGTCCCTAAGCACCTCATCCAAACGTCTTTTAAGTACCTCCAGGGATGGCGACTCAACCACTTCCCTGGGCAGCCTGGTCCAGTGCTTGATAACCCTTTCAGTGAAGTAAAATTTCCTAATATCCAGTCTAAACCTCCCCTGGCGCAACCTGAGGCCATTTCCTCTCATCCTATCACTTGCTACCTGGGAGAAGAGACCGACCCCCACCTCTCTACAACCTCCTTTCAGGTAGTTGTAGAGAGCTATACGGTCTCCCCTCAGACTCCTTTTCTCCAGGAGGGACGGCAGGAGAGTTTGTGCCTGGGCAGCCGCTGTCACTTGGCAAAACTTTTTAACGCTCAGCCGATATCCAAAAATACAAGACATACTCCCACTTGCTCCGGGCAGCTGCTGGGAGGAGCTCTAGAGGCCTTCTTGCCTTTTTCCTCCATGGTTCGGTAGCATCTCCTGCGCTCATGGGCTTCCCTGTCCCCATCCCTGTACCTGTCCCTGTCTCTGTCCCCGCCGCTGCTCCCTGCCGCATCCTCTTCCCAGCCTCATCTGGTGCCCACAGGGCTGCATTGAAAGCAGCAGGAGAGCAAAAGCGGAGGGGTTTCCTGCGAGGAAAACCCAAAAGTGGCCTTAAAGAGTAGAAAGGAGTGCAGACTGCACGTATGGACTGCAGAGGTGATGCTGCAGCCACCATCCCGCTCCCTTTCTCTGGCACACACCTCACCCCACCGTGCAGGCGCAAGCACGTCGCTTTTCCCAAAGCTCAGCCCAAGGCCTGGCCACGGCAGCCCTCGGCACGGGGTGTTGGTACCCCTTCACGCTGAGCCTCCACCAGCGAGCGGCCGCTGCCGAACCACCGGAAAGGCCAGCCTTACCGAAAACATGGCTTTTCAGGAACGGTCGATGGCATTGTGCTTGTTTGCCCTGGAAATGAGAAGACGGAGGGAGGACATGGTAACAAGGAAAGAAAGAGGCAGTTTTCTGTGCTGGCTGGAAGCAGAGAGGGAAGCGGCACATGCAGGCGGCAGCAAGGGAGGGTGCTGCCGGGAGAGGTGTTGCTTCTTGGCTCAGCAAGCAGGCATTTACTGAGCTCACCCTTTTCCCAGGAAAGGGCTTTTAAACAAGGCCTGTTGGGTGGGAAATGTGCTGGTGCTCTTTGTGCGGGTTCCCTGCCTTGCACAGGGGTCAGCGGCAGTGTTTGGGCACCCACTCACCTCTGGACGGCACCTGTGAGACGCATTTTCCCCCCGAGCGAACGGGGGGGTTTGGTGGTTATCTTGGGGGACCTCAAAGTGTCTGCGTTTTGAGATTTGGGAGCCTGAGGAAAGCGGCAGCCTGCTGGGCCCCCCAAATTGCCCTGGCAAAACAGCCAGCGGAGCTGCAGGGCCAGCAGCAGCCGCAGTGCCGGGCCAGTGCCCAGCCAGACGCTTGGCTTCCTCTGAGCAGGCACCACCGCCCCGCTGCCCCTCCTGCTCTCCCCCCAGTCCAGACCTGGCCTCTGTGCCCTGCACCCAAAATCACTGCCCAGAATGATTGCCTCCTGAGCCTGCGGGCAGTCAGTGTTTGCCCTCCAAGGAAACCATCCCCAGGCAGCTGTTGAGCACACGGGGAAGGCACCAAACCTATTTCTGGGTGTTTATGGGCTCTTTCACCTCTCTTGTCCTTGCTCATTCTCCACCCGTCTGCTGAAACACCCAGCACTTCAATAAAGCTATTTCTGTTTCCTGCTCTTTGTCTCCTCTTGTTTGAGCTCCAGGACGCAGATGCTGATGTACGAATACGTGGATAACGTTGTGTTCTTTGTTTTGTGTGAAGGAGAACTGGAAAAATTCACCTACAATACAAAGAGGGGTCAATTTGTTTTCCCACCGTAGAAGGTAATGTTTGTCTTGCCCTGCTTTTTTTCTTGGAAGCCTGGATGGATGACAGAGGAGCTTGTCAAATTGAGACAGAGGAGGAAAAAAGCAGGTGAAAACTGATTTGCAAGGAAGTTAATCATATTTTTGTACTTTTGGTTGTGCCTCGAGCTTTTGTTTATATCTGTGTATCTCATATATTTGGGGGATGCTTGAGAGACGCGACAGCCCTATTGATGCATCAATTAAGGACCACGCTGACAAGTGCCAAGCTCTCTGAGGTGCCCGACGAGCTCTCTGAGATGAGAACCAACATTCCTGGAAAAAGAACCTCAGAGGGAAAACAAATGTCATGACCAGGATATCTTTTTTAATTTTACCTAGAAAAATAAAAAATGCTTTGTCCTAGCAGCTATATATCATGAGCAATGAAGCAAGGGTGTCCTTTTATTTTTTCCACAGAAAGCCAGTTCCAAAACAGGCAAAGAACAGCTGAAAGACCTAAATACGGAGGAGGAGAAGCACTCGTGCGTGCCAGCGCCGTTGCACCCCGATCAATCTCCCCACGATTATGCAGAAGGATGCAGACAGGCACACACGGCCACCTCTGAGGCAAGCCATACAGCCCGACTTATGCAGAGCCCTTGTGGCAGCCCTCCCTGCCGTGGCAGCCGTGCTGGACCCACAGTGCTCACGGCCTGAAAAACATCATCTTAAACACAAGGCAGCGTGATGCCTTCCGGAGCTGCAAGCTGCTGGAGGCTCTTTGGGGATGGGGACGTGCCGGCGGTCCTGGGGCAATGCCCACCAGCTCCCAAGGGGAGGGGGCCCCGCAGGGCCGGCAGGGGACAGGCAGGGGGACCGTGTGCAGGGACAGGCTTGTGGCTGGGCCTATAGACCATCCCCAAATCAACAGTGCCAAAAACTGGGAGGCCCCATCAACTGGGTTGTGGAGGAGGCACAAGCAAGGAGGCAGAAGTGCGGGATGGGCGCGGATACCAGGAGAGGAGAAGACAGCTGAGGGTATTGCAAGAGGATGCAACCAAGACATGACCTCCACACCGATGCCAGGACCCAAAAGGTTTGCGTGGGAGACTGGGTGAATTGGGAGAAGAAAATAAGTGGCTGAAGGGCTGATCCGTGCAAAGTTACCACCTCTGGCTCCATCCCTGAGCTGCCGAGGAGCGTGCTTAGGGGAAGCATTGCAAGGCAGGTGCTTGCCGTCTGTCTCCCAGCATCGGAGGGACAGGCTGGAGAGCCAGATGGACCTTCTCCTGGCTGGGCACCACACCGCCTTACAAACCCCACGACTGTGGTCAGGAGGAGCAGGGAAACACTGTCACTAGAGACGAACAGAGCCAGACTGCAGGGGAGATGGCAGCGGGTGAGGCTCAGTCTGCGTCGTGAGGGGATGCTGGGCTCCTCGTTAGCTCCACGTTTTCCTTTCCTCTCCCTGCTGGTGTGAGAAAACGCACGCTGCATTTGTTCGGCTGCCAGGAGTATGGCAGCTCAAGCACCATCTTGTTAGCTTTGCTGTGTGTCTTTTCCCACAGCATTGCTTTAAATAATGAAGGGAGTCATGATCCACCAGCTGGATTAGACGTTATGAACTTATCTGGCTCAAATCCAATGGTGATATATTTGGTCTCATTATTTTATGCACAAATGCCACAAAACAGCACAAGATTTTTTCTTTTTTTTCCTAAATACTCTTTTTCTTTTAGCACTGACATTTCTCTTATTTGCATTAAGATTTGCACTGAACAGTCTGTGCCAGACCAAATTTGTCAGATACTTCTGCTTTTATGGCTGGTTTGTTCCAGGAAATCAGGGTTGGAAATTGTACCCCCTGACCTCAAGGATGGGCCAGCGAGCGCTCCCAGGGTGGGGAACATCTCTTCACATTCGGGGACCTGCTGTGTGAAGGAATGGGGGAACCGGTGGATGCATCATGGTGCCATGGCCAGGACATCGGTTCAGGAACATGGAAAACGAGATCCTCATGTGACACGACTTTTAGCAAGCATCTGAGCTGTAGTTTTCCCAGCTGTATGGGGAAGATAATAATATTCAGCCTGCTTTATAAAGTACTCGGAGGCTTACGAGACTTTTATTAAATGGAGATCTAAATGGAAGTGGTGGGAAGTGCTGTTATGTGAACTGCACCCATGCTCTTGCTGTTTCCAGCGGAGGTACCCAGCAAGGTGCGTTGAGGGTGATGGATGCAATGGGGCAGGAAAGCAGCCGCGCTTGCTGGGGAGTGCAAGACTTTCTATTCCCTGCGGTGGAAATCAGCCTCCCTGTCATGTGGGGGACGGAGACAGGAAGGTTTTGCAAGGGAGGGCAGCTAACTGCCTGCAAAAGCCAGAGATACCAAGGGGATCAGAGGTCAGGGATGGATAAGAAATGCTTTGAGCACAGAAAGATTAGAGGGCAGAAGCCTTCACTGTGGATACTTTGAGTTTGCAGCACTACAGATCCAACAGAGTTTGGCCCTACCTTGGAAGCATGACATTGCCTCGGACCAGGCTCTCGTGTCCTGCTATTCCAGCAACGTAAAATAAAAAATTCACAAAGAGATGCAAGCCACCTGGGATGGTAATGCCCATCAGCTTCAAAATTACGATTTCTTAGTGATAAAAGTGCAAGAATCGGTGTTGTATGGGATGCTTTACCTAGCCGTCCTGGCAAGATCACGCCGTGTTACAATTCAACTCAGCCTTCAGGCAATGCACTGCCGCTCTGCTGCCGGAACCAGTCAATGTCTGCTCTGGGTATTTGATGTAACAACCCAGAGAGAAAGGGAGATTAGAGAAGCAGAAACCTACAACATTTGGGAAAAAGTCTTGTTTTTTCCCCTTTTGTTTTGCGTTTCATACAGTCTTAGGCCAGTACGTGCCATTGTGCTGAGACTGCTATTTGAAGTAGTTGCTGAGAAGTCAAGACCAAGTGTGGGAGCACCTGGAAAAAACGTGAACACAATGAATCTGACAAGCAAAATCAGGCTCTCCCCATTTTGTTTTTCATTAAGCAGAGAAAGGGAAGAGAGTGCTCCATGTATTCAGTCATTCAAGTGCGATGTACTCAGATACCGTCTGGGTGAGCCCAAGCATCGCTCTGCAAATATTGACAGTCTCTTCATTTAAGCAAGAGCTCTCAGAGCCTAATTTTAAGTGCTTATTTTGTGTATTCCTCAATAAAACTCATGCAATTAGGGGAAGAACAAGCCCGAGTGTGGTTGGTGTCTCTTCCAGACATTTCCACCCTACGCCACGAAGCACCTACTCATCGTACGGCTGCACCATTGCTGTTGTCAGAGCCGAGCCTCCTCCCCAGCAGTTCAGCTCCTACATGGATGTTTTAATCTTTCATACAAATCCAATGATTCAAGGTGAAGCTTAAAAGTGCATTCAATTTTATTTTGGGGTTTTTTTTGCTAATATTTCAGTCTTTAGCAGACTCAGGGACATTTTACAGCCTCATAAAAATGCCTGCAGGACTGAAAAGCTCTTCTCAAGGCAGTAAGTGCCGTTCCCAGGCACTTCACAAACTGAAACAACACATTTGGATCTCCTGAATTCACAACGGAAACGCTCCCAGCCGTGGGGCAATATGCAGTAACTATTTGATTGCCTACAGCTTAATAACATTATGGTAAAACTCAGGGCAGGAAGGAGATAATGCCTCTTTCTTGCAATTTAGTCAGGAAGTAGGATTTAGGAAGCTGGAGTGTATTTCCACCCGCAGCCCCCCCCTCAAATGTGCTCAGGATGTGAGTGTTAGTCCTGCAAAAAGCACCACTGGATCTTTAATGGCCACAGGTGGCCGGGATTTTGACTACACATCATTCGCAGACAGTTCAATAAAAGAAAGGCTAGTGAGCTTTCTCTGCTGGGACGGGCCCTAACCCCATGGCTCCTGATGTAAAGCACAGGCCATCTGTGCGTTAAGATGGCCCTCTCTCTTTTCCTGGGCTACAGAAATGAGAAACAATAATTGGATCCTCTGAGCTGAAAGGACATAGGGCCAGCGCTTCCTCCTTAATGCAATTATATGAGGCGACAGGCGACAGGAGCATTTTAAAACCGTCAGATAATCAATACAGAGGCTGAGTAGCAATGGCGGGGTTCACAGCTAAACGGATAAGGTGTCACATCACGTTTGACCTATTTCACAGCATAAGCATCACTTCTGCCCCAGTTGTCTTTTAAAAGATATCACTGGGTACTGCTACCGCTGGAGAACAAGAGGGAAGCATCACAGTCTTCCACCGAGGTGTTAAGTGGGCTCCATCAAAGGTTAAATTAGCAATCCCCAGTGTAATTCTTCTGTAATATTTCTTTAACATGGAAAACAAAAACGAATGGTCCAACAATGGCGCAGGGCAGACTGCCAGCGGCATGCTGGCTTTCACATACCCACGGGTACACCCAGCCAGCATCAAGCACATTTAGGTCCCTCTCAGGCAGCCTCACCCCTACGGCAGAACGGGGCAGCATCTCCCCTTCCCGCCCTCCCGCAGTCGCTACAGGCTGACTGTTGCCAAATTAGGGACCCTGTCAACCTGCCAGGCTGGAGCAGGCAGGCAAAGCAGGCAGGAGCAACACCGTAGGAGTGCAATCATCCTAGTTCGCCTTGTAAAATGAGCCCATGCTACTGGAAAAACAAAGCCATGCTGATCAGCAGGTATCTGCATGTTAGGGGTCCTGCCCCAAAGAGATGCATTGGCTCACAAGCCTCCCATCCCAGCACCTGTGGGAGGTCAGCCCCGAATGCCATCCCATACTGCAGGGAAGAAGTTGCTAGACTAGGAGACTCCTGCTGGTATCCCGCTGGTATCCTCCAGCATTGTACTTGAGGTATAAGGCCACTAGGTCAATGAAGGGGTAGGCAACAAGGAGCTGGTCCAGGTGCATCTGGGGAGAAGGCAAAAGCAGCCACAAAGGACAGTTTTCCAGGCTGCCCCAGTACCTGAACCTCTGGCACTCCCATATGCGACTGCCCCCAGTTTTGCCCCTCAGTGTATAGAAGCACATGGCTGCTAGATGGTTCCTGTTCCTGGTGAGGGCACAGATCTGCCTTGGGTGAAATCCAGGTGCATGCAAGAGCGGGACCATCCCTGACATGGCATGAAGTATATTTCACCACTGGGACTCCAGGCACCAAGTAATTTCCTCCTCGGGAAGTTGATCTTACGCTGTGCTTCCAAGATCCCTTGCTGCAAGGCAAAGATAAGGCCTGAGCCAGGATATTTAGAAACAGAGGCAGCAATTTGTATCTCTCCTTTAACGCTCAGAGCCAGCCCCCTGCGTGCTAGGTTGAAACATGAATGACATGGCTTGGATCCTTGTGTGGTGTTTAGTGGTCTCTGCTCCCTGCATTACTGGCCAGGAACAAAGACATTTTGGATATACGCTGTTTCAGCTCTATATCGGATTCATAGCCAGTGGGGCTGGAAGTGCCTGGAGAGGACTTCCAGTCTGTCTCAGCCCCTCACACATGACAAGTGGTGAAGATGGCAGGAGGGAGATCCTCCTGCTTTCGGGTTTGTGCACCTCTCGGTCCTGTTCTCCCACGCTGACTGGGCACTGCAGCTCAGTACATCTCCGATGTCCCCTAAACTCCTCGAGTATGGGGCTTGCTTTGAGTCCTGTGCTCAAGACACACATCTCCTTGTGGATTTCAAAGTACACGGACGTGTTTCAGTCCCTGGATGGAGAAACTCACGGAAATTTCAGATTCCATTTGAAATGAATTACGAATAGATAACTGCTGAGCAGATGAATGTATGAAGCCTGGATCCCTACAACTGTGCGTCCTGCTCCTGAGTTACCCCTTGTCTAATGTGCTCCCTTTAGCAGTTTCTCCATTTCTCATAAACCCCCTTTCCTTCATGGCCTGGGTAATGCTGCACCCGAGCTCCTGTGGGTCCTGGTTTGTGTTTTCTTCTCAGGTGCTTGTTTGCACAAAGGAACTGACCTGCAGGGACTGAACGTCTTTGAGAACATCACCTTCATCAAGCTGGTCAGAAAGTTTGGGAGTCATCTGGAGGGAGCTAACAAAGCGATCGTCTAGGCCTTATTTCCACATGAAACAAGGCTACGGGAAACCCCACAGATTCAAATTTATGGAGGCTTCTTGCAGCCTTAGGAGGGTCCTTTTGCCTGTCGTCTCCAATACGGCCAGTTGGTGCTCTCGCCCTTCCTCTCTCTTCCTCACACAAGTGTGCCAGACACCAAGACTCTCCGAGCACCATCTCTCAGCACTAAAATAGTCTCAGTATTTAGACTTCCTCCCCAGCCACCATGTGTCCCCAAGGGACACATCTTACTTTACAGTTACAGACCAATTCGATCTGGTTTTCAAGTTGCTTCCAGTTTTCAGTTCCTCTCCTCTTGCTGCCACAACCAGAAAGCCAGAGAGCTTTCTCCGGGGTGGGAGCTGACTTCCTGCACCCCTCGTTTGCTCCTGCTTCTGCCTCGTTGATCCCCCTCCAGCATGGAGCTATTATCCTAGCATTTTTCTTTTCTGTGATAAGGGCAGCATATGTCTGGATCTGCAATTACAAGTTGTATCTTTGTGAATCGCCAAGAAATGAATACTCCTTGATCCAGCCCATGTGTTGCTTCTCCCCCCTGGTGCCAGCGCATATGATTTGAACAAGGCACCCAGCTTACCTCTGCAGAGGAGAGCTCTGCTCAAAGTTACGCTCATGCATGAGAGCTGAGAGTCACGCAGTGCTGCTCCTCTGTCTCTCTTTAAGTGTTAAATAGATCCAGGCTGTCCTCCTCCTCCGCATTTTTGCTGTGGCAGGGTAGCCCTTCTTGCAGCAGCGGAGGCTTGTCCCTGGCATGAGGAGAGGGTAGCAACATCTCCAGGTGCAACGGGGCAGCTGCTGGTGCTGGCTGATGCAGAGCTGCGGGACCGTTCTGCCTGGGTGAGCCTGTAAGAGCAGTTTTCCCAGAGCCGCTGTTTGTGTTAAACCACTTACTCTGTTATCTTCCAGGGGAAAATGATTTTCTTTTTTCCCCGGCTGAAGAACATTAATAGCATTAAAATAATAAGAGATTTAGAGCATCCCTTTGTTTATACGGTGACATGCCACAGTGACAGGCACAATATAAATAGCTAAACACTGAGATAACCAAACACTTAGGCTGATGAAAACCCTCAGCATTTTTCCCATTCCAGATTCTTTAGAGTAATCTGATTTGACCTCCAGCACAATGCATACTTTAATGATGCCTGAATAATGACTAGGCAAGGAATTAACTCCCACAGTGGGTTAAGGCACTCACTTTCACCCAGAAGACCTAGGCTCAAATCCCGAATAAATCGAATGGATTTGGTGATCTCATTCCAGTTCCTCACGGTCCTTTGTTCACACCCCGCGATTTGACAGAGCCGGGGCCCCCGCCTGCCTCCTGCAGAAAGGGGCCGGCATTCGGGTAACAGGGATGGTGTGGGTGAGAGGGGAGGTGCAGTAGCAAAAACCAGCAAGTCCCTCTAACCAGGGATCTCGGACGCTGAAACAAGGGGGTAGGGCAGCGAGGGCTTTCACAGACCGACAGCGTTGCCACAGCACCTCCTGGGTGTCGGGCATCCGCTGCTGTCAAACACCTTGATGTCAAAACCAACGTTTTTAACTGTGTAACAGATGCTTGAATATAAACTGCCTAAGTGTGACCAACCGCGGATTTGTCTCTCTGGTTTACGAGTGGGAGAGCAAACATAACTCCCTTAGCCTATGGCAGGGTCAAGGGAGGTCTTCAGTCGGTGACTGTGCTGACAGCATTCCGTGCGTCTTATGAAGACGGTAGTGTCAGTAGAGCGGGACGAAACCCTGCACCTATCAAACACGGAACTTGGAGAAAAAACATTCTTCTGGTGTCTCATATTTTCTGCGTTTCTTTTGTGCGTGTTGCTAAGGTCACTTGGACGGCAATGGGAACCTTTGAGTGGCACTTCCAAATCCTGTTACCGAAAGCTAGATGCCTGGCACCCATACTGGAGCCCACAAATGACGTCGGTGAAAGCTGAAGTGCTCGGCAGCTGTGAAAATTACATCACTGCTGCCTAGACGCTCCACTTTTTGCTTAAACAAATGGAAAGGCTTCTTTGTTTTCTTCTATTTTTTTATTTAATTTCTCCTGCTAAGACCATACCCAAAGCACAGTCAGTAACACCACAGAGAAGTGCCACGGAAATAACCGAGTCAGAATATTCTATTATTTTACCTTTAAGTATGTGGGCAGCAAGACACGAAGGTCAATGAAACAAAGCGCATGTATTCCTTCAAATATAACTGGTATTAAAAATACCATGTCACCATGTGGGTAGCGCTCCATCCCAAAGAAGACTGAAAGAGAAACATACTTCAAAAGTTTTCCATGAAGCCTCATTCAGCATGTAAATCTACCAGGACTAAGTGTTTTTTAAGAGATTAATATGGACAAGTTTTAACAAGTTTTAACTGTGTTTTTCTTTTCCTCAAAGTGCCATTGACTGCAATCCAGAGGCCCGCAGTGTGATGTGAAGATAGCTTGTGACAGCTGAGTAGTGGTGGTTGATGAAATTCTGGTGACGCCAGTGTCCACGGGAGCTTGTGCCATCATTTAAATAGCGATGGGATGTCATCCCATCTTTTCAAATTCTTGATGTGCATATTAATAAGCCAGTCTTTTTTGATGCTGCATGGTACTGCAAAATGGTTTAGGTTTCAGCTGGGAAACTGGAGGAGCGCTGCCGGTACTGAGCATGATATCCTTCCTGTGCTGGCTTGATAGAGAGCAGCTTTATCTCACGTGTGAAACACGCAGGACAAATCAATGCAGCTGAATTATGGAGCACAAATGATGTCTACCAACGTCAGCAGGTGCAGTCCTTAGCCTTTGTAGCATCAATCCCATTTATTAGCAGTGGTGGGGGCACTCATGGCTCCCTCTAAGCTGCAGCTCAGCAATAAGCGTGTCCTGGGCTTGGCTCAGTATTTGTGAGCTGTACCCGAGGCACAGATGCTGCGTGCCCTGGTCAAGCGAATTCTCTGAGCCCATTACCAGTGGGTAGGCTGAGGCACAGAGGGATAACATGGCTCCTCAGCAGGATCTCCAGGAGGAGTCGCTGTCGGGGAGCTGAGCTGGAAGGTCTCAGTGGACTAGCATCCTCTTCCTACCCACTAAGCACCCATGGCTCTTGCCTTGGAAGAACAGGGAACCTCATGCTCTCTCTCCAGGTATGGAAAAACCATGTCCATCCCGTCACAGCTCACTGCCCTAAACCAGCACAACCGGTCACCAAGTCCTGGTTACAGGCAGGAAGCAAAAGCAGGCGACTGCTGAGGCAGGCTGGAAAGGCGGCGAAACCCAGGTGGATCCGCAAACACCACCACCTTCCGGGTACCTCAGGAGGGAAAACTCGTCCGCCTCAGAAACCCACAGCGGCTCCCGGGAAATGAGTCACGTAAGCTGGGGAAGGCTGCCGCAGCAAAGGCTGCAAGCGCTTTGAAAACGTCATGCGGACCTGCAGCGGCTGGAGGGAGTCAGCCTGCTCCCGGCAGCACAGCCGGCGAGGGGACAGAAAGGGAACAGGCTGGCACTTTTGCACGGCGCTGTCCCTTTGCACGGTTTGCTCCTGCCAGACAGGAGTGATGAAACCATGAAAGCGCACAAGCGAAATTAATGTCGCCCAGTACATCTCAGCACATGCATGGGGAGCTCATGCTCCTAGAGAGGCCTGGAGTCAGGAGTAAGAAGCTCTTTAAAAACATTTCTGTGTCGGGAGGTCTTTGCAGCACTGGGCAACGTCCACCCCTGCAGCTTGGCAAGCTGAGGTGGAGCGAGATGCTTGAAAACCCCTGGGTGAGAGGTTCATAGCGGGGTTTTCAAAAGCTCTCTGCCTCCCTGAGGGGTTTCCAGAGGCCACCCCGGCCAGGCAGGCCAGCAGCCAGTGAGCCTGAGCCTTCGCCCCGTGCCCCGGGGCAGGGCATCGCACCCCGAGTCTCACACGCCGCACTGTTTGTGCTCGCGCTGTTTACACACACAAATTTAAAGCATCTTCCCCGGTTTCTCTGCAAATTGCTGCATTCAGATGAAGTGGCAGCTGCTGTAATTAAGACACAGTTAATTACATATCCCCTTAATTGCAATGATAGGATTTTGTCAATTTGGTAAATAAGAATTGTTAGGTTTCTTCCGGCAAGTGCAGCCTCAGCGCGGCTCAGACACGGCTCCCTTTGTTTCCCGGCGAACGGCGAGCCGCCTGGTGCTGGACCGGGTCGGCGGCTCTCAGGTGGCAAAGGTGCTCGCTTTCAGCTTGCCGGCAAACTTCAGCTCTCCAGCTGCCTCCATCCGAAAGGCCTTTGCAGAGGGCAGCATCTAAGGGGAAATGGTTAGCGTGAGCTTCAATGCAAGTGGGGTGTTGGGAAACTTCTGGGGGGATAAGTCGACAGGAAAGAGGCAAATCTTCTCAATCCTTTCCTTTTCTTTATTAAAAAATATATATATAACGGGAATGAGTTGGATTTCTTACAGTAAGGATTTCTTACAATAAAATCTCCCACTCGCCTGCTACCGGGCACAGACCATGTCCGTAAGCAGGACTGGTGTCACAGCCAAGGGGCTTTTCAATTCCAGCTCTGTCCTCAAGAATGACTACAAAAATAACTTTGCAGGTTTCTTTATTTGCTGTGTCTAATTTTCTCCCTTACTGACTGTGCTGAATTGGTAAATTCCTCTTTCTCTTCTAAACTGCCAGCCCAGCAAAGCCCGGGGCCAGCTCGGGCACGTGCCCTCTGCCACTGTCACTTTCTGCCTCTTGTCTCCTGTGCAGTCCCGATGCTTGCAGGCTGCTCTTCCAGGATCAAGCCTCCACCTGTGCCAAGATTACCAGGTTGACACAATTTTGTCTGAGAGGAGAAAACGGGAAGACAGAAGGGTTGCAAAACGCCGGGACTGAATCCGACTGTCGTCGCCTGTCTCTGGATGAGAGCTGAACTGGGCTCCCGCAGGGATGGCCAGAGCCCGGAGCGAGCCGGGTGGCCGACGTGAAGAAAACCCATCTTTCCATCCTGCTGTGGAGGCAGCTTGGTACCAAGGTGAGTGACAGAGAACACGTGTGAGACATGTATGTCTTTTTTGGAATTGCTTTTCAGTGATTCGGTACGCAGAGCTGTCATCCATATTAATTAATGAATTGCGGTTGACTGAACAAGTATGTTCAGGGTGTTCTCACACAAAAGAAGTGGCACAAAAAAATCTGATTAAAGAAGATTACCTAAGATCACCTTAGACTTAATCATTAGTTACGATTACGTTACCGTTAGCTAGAAATTAATGAAAATATTGTTTGTATTTGCCTCCCAATTCTTTATCCAACAGGCAAACTCAACCTTTCTCCCCATGGGAAGCAGCAAAGCCCTGGGCAAGGCCCTGACGCTGGCTCAGTGTGAAGTCACGCGTTGTGGTTGAGCGTCATCCCCGCCCCGGTGGCACCTCCGCTGCTCCCTGGACTCCTTGCTGGGCTGAGTCAACCTGCAGAACCCGCAGGCACCTCTTCACCTATCTTTCACTGGTTCGTTTCCTGCCTATTTAGCAAGGCAAACTGGTTTGGCACAAGGCTCAGCAACCACAAGGTGAAGATCAGGATGTTTTCTTCACAGCATTAGCAAGCTGCTGGTATCAGCTGAAATGGTGACATGTTCAGACTTGAAGGACGTTTTCATAAGCAAATGAAGGAATGTGGTCTAGCTAAAACTGCTTTGGGGTAGGTGCAGAATTGGTCAGGGGAAAAAAATCACACCCTGAAAAGTGGTCCACCATCAAAACAGCAAAATGTATTCAGCAAACGGGTCCTGCTTCTGTACAATTCAAATTTTTCGTCGAAGTCAGCGATGGGATAGAGAGTGTACTTAGTAAATGTGCAGGTGATGGAAAGCTGAGAGGAACTGTAAGTACATTAGAAAACAGGATAAGAGTTCAAAATGATTTTAACAAATTGGTTATGAAATGGTCTGAGAAAAATAGTCTGCAATGCAGTAAGGCTGTGGGCAGGTTTCTACATGTAAGGGGGGAAAAAAAAAATCAATAGAGCAAATGCAAAATGGCCCGAAATATGAATCAGCAAAGCTATGCCACTGGAAAGATGGGAAATATCATACTAGAATCCGTAACTAGATTTCCTGATGCAAGATACACGATGTCATCCATCCCTTCCACTCAGCACTGCAAACAGCAGTGAATGAACTGTGACCATTTTCAGGTCCCAACTCCCCAGTGACAGAGAAAAAACCCCAAACAAACAGCCTTGGAGATCTCTAAAAATGACCTCCAAGCAGAGCTTCAGAGAATTGATCAGCCTGAGGAAAAAACAACCAGGACGTAGCAAATACCCAAAATATTGCTGCAGAGAAAAAGGGAATAATCTGTCCTTCCTGTCCGTAGCAAACAGACCACCGAACAGCAAGCTTAAATTGCAGCAGGAGGGATCTGAATGGATGGTAGGAGAAACTTTCTAAGGGTGAAACGCTGGAGCAGATCATCGGGGAGACTGTGAAGTCTCAGGGTAGGAGCTTAGGCAAGTGTCTGTCTGGACCAGCAAAGGTAGAGACCCTCCTCCCACCCCAGGCCCCTCGTGGTCCCTCCTGGCTCCAGGGGTCTGTGTCTCAGAAGCAAACAAAGCTCTTCTTTCTTCCCTGCCCCACCTCGTCTTTCCTGAAGTCTCCCTATTTCGGTGCCAAGATGTAGGTCGTAGCTCATATGACAGAAGGGTGCATAAAAAAATCCAGACACAAATTACGCCTCCGTTTCTAATTCCAGAAAGGTTAAAGAAAACTTTACCTTCTGTCTACAACAAGTAAGATGTACTGGAGAGCATGTCCAATAAAACAGCAGAAAAATGTTTACCCTTAAAGATCCAACCCTGGACTCCCTCCCGTGTCAGATCTTCTGCTTTCTCACCCTTTGACTTTCTTCTTTAAACTTCACCACTGTCAGGAGATGCTCCTACACTCAGACCTAGGAGTAACTGGAGGAGAACGCAACCTGAGGACTAGCAGTCACTGCAGTCTCATTTACCGAAGTGCAGCACCGCTCAGGATGGTGGCTCAGGAGTGCAGGGGCACAAGTTTCCAAGTGATTTGCTGATAATTAGCTTTTCCCCTCCCCTGTCTAGCTCTTAGTCTCCTTAGATCCCCATCTTCAGCACGACAGCACTCCATTTTATTGTGTATATAGTCAACTGCAACATTGCTAGTAAATTGGCTCAAACAGCACTCAAAAATGCACTCGCAAGGCTGACACGGGTGGGACTGCTCCCCTTGCCCTGAGGCCGAGGGGCACTCCCCTTCCAATGCCAGAAAGGAAAGGAGGAACCATCACAAAGCCAGGCTTAGTGAGGCAGAGGGACTTGCTCGCACCAGCTTGGCAAGGGAAAGGGAGCTCAGGCAGACAGCCCCCAGGACCGTGCCTGCAAGCTTTGCCTTTCCTGATCTTCATTCCATGATTTATTTAAGTCTGTAACCCCGCTGCGTGAACCAGGGAAGGTAAGCTCACATCGCGGCCTCAGTCTTCGCCCAATCTGTAAGCAGAAATACCACCTGGTTAAATAAACGTTATTGGTATGGTCTTCCTCGGTTTTCAAAAGCAGAATGGATTTCACCCCAGAAGATTCCTTTTTCAGTGTGTTAAGTTCGATAAGCTTCAAAACCAAGATTTGGATATTTTTAATGGATTATTATTATTTAGCACGAGCAGGTAGATTACAGATGGTCCTGCAATTTTAATTGTATGGCTGCGGCATTTGGATGTACTGCTTTCCCCTGTCTGTCACAGACTCCCTGCAGGCCCCTACACGAACCATTTCACCTCCGTCTTAGGCTCTCTCCTTCCTACTGGGCTTTACATCCCTTGCCTGTTAAGACCAAAGCCACTTGAGTCTACAGCATGATGAGTTTTTTTAATACATCAGGTCTCAAAAGCTTCTGAGACTTGTAACTAAAGTTTTATGTGCAAAGTTTCAAGAGAAAGCTGTAACCTAGGCATTCAAATGGCAAATTTTAAAAACATTCCTGGGTGCATCCAGGATGGAAGACAAATTCTGACATATGAGGGCCTTTGAAG
This sequence comes from Ciconia boyciana, assembly GCF_034638445.1. Taxonomy (NCBI): domain Eukaryota; kingdom Metazoa; phylum Chordata; class Aves; order Ciconiiformes; family Ciconiidae; genus Ciconia; species Ciconia boyciana. Next base: position 88,802,149 of record NC_132936.1, read on the forward strand.
CGTACACCAGGAGACAGGTAAGCAACCCGAGGTTTGGAATAAAGCTTGTCAATTCTGTGGTAGGACACAGTCACTACTGGCACTAGCTCAGGTAGCTGGGTTGGCAACCTGAATACTATTCCTGCCGGAGGAAGGAAGATGCAACATCCCCCATTTCCCAAAGATGATGGATGAGGAACGCTTCCTGCTGAAGCCATGCTAAGGGTAAAACTGGAGAAGAAGAATCACCCCCGAGGAGGAGTCGGGGAGAGGAGAGGAATCTCTGTTGGTGCTGCTGACTATGATGAGGACAACAGTTGTGCAGAACTGGCTGACAGGGATATGGAAATGTTGGTAAATATAACAGTGATTCTCAACAGCTCATATTGTGTGTGAGTGTTGGAGTTGTCACTTTTGTATGTTGTATAGCTACATTTTCCAAGATTGACTGAAATTATCTAAAGCATGAAAATACATTCTTTTGTAGACTGAATTGGATAAGGAGTTTTTAACTCGTGGCTCTACAACTAAGTGGAAGATGCAATGGTCTTAGTTTTAGAAAAAAATCGAACTGTGGATGTATTCAAGGAATTCCTAAGGCAGCTGTGTCATGATACTATTCAAAACAATAGTCTGACTAAGATCCCTGGTGAGAACCAATTTTTACATCAAACTCCTGGAGCTGCAATATTAATTCACACTCCAGTGAAGTAGTTGCCATGGAGTGGCCAAAACATAATTCACCGACTCTGATGGGCAACAAAATACAGAACACATCTACTTTGTTTTCCAAATACTGGTGAGTCAGTGTTTTATACAGAGCAGCCAAATTTCATTCCTCGGGAGGCAGAATAAATTATTACTTAATTGTGACAAACGAGCAGACCATCAGACCCACTGATATAATGAATCAGTCTGCAAAGAAATTCTGCTTTGAGTCACAGAACAGCACGCTGTTGTCCTGAATTATAAAATACTGTTTAAGTTAACTGGTTCCTGCATTTGTTTCTACTCTAAGACCCGCTACTAATATTGTGCAACTCGTTCTAGAAACTCCTGGATCTCTGCAAAATTTAATGTTTTGTAGAACCTTTACTTTTACGTGCACACACTGGTTCTTTTCTTGCTGGGGGATTCCTAATAGGTATGCTATTCCATGGCGGATTTTGCTACCAAAATGGAGATTAATACATTCGAGCCATGTAAGCAAGTTTTTAGGTCCATCAGCAGCTCCTTAACAAAAAAAAAAAAAAACACAAACAACATTTTACATCATTTGTAGGAATTTGGCATGTCGCACTCCGCAAAGAAACTAAGGGAGTTTATAGATCCTGCACCCATCTTGCCACCAGGGCAAGCCTCGTGAACCACACAGCACCCACTATGTGCACAGGCCAGGCATCAGTTAGTTGTATAAAAAATCTGCTCAAGACTCTTAGCATTTCAGAAGGGTACTTGGGGCAGGGGGGAGGGAGAAGTAGTCTGCCCAGCTTTTATTTCTTAAATTTAAAAAAAAAAAAAAGGGTGCATTAATCTGCACAAACTCCCATTTTTTCCAAAAGATGCAAGATTTTGTCTTGTTATCAATATCATTCCCTTATTCGCTTGTAAGCTCTGTACTGGGACAAAAATATTTCTATTCCATAACTGCCATATAAAAAACCCCCTGCTTTTCCACAGCTTGGGTGGGATCCCTGCTCTCTAGTCTCGTGGTTGTACCTTCGCTATCTTCTATTTGCTTGCTTCACCAGCTCAGCTGTTCGTCCTGGAAAGGATGGCTGTGGTTTCTATCCTGGGCAACAAGGATGGGTCCGCAAGGCACATGCACCTGGAGGAGCTCCAGGGTAAGCTTGTGTGTCAAAGTAAACCCATAAGACCTGTGGAATAAGCCTGTCCCTTTTATGCCTATTGTGGGCAACGTTGCAACAACTTCTAATGATTTTTTATGACTTTGGCCTAAAAGAGGAACAACAAGAGAATCCGGGCAGAGTAAACCAAAACTACATCCAAAAGTTTTTGGCCATACCAGGAGTGCTGCATGACCTGAATTTATTACGTATATGAGAATCTAGAATGGAAATTGTAAAAAAATGCTGGGGTTTTTCCCCCCCATGAAAATTCATTGTATTGCACATCAACTTCAAAATATGTTTAATTTTTAAAAAAATTTTTAAATGTCGTAGTCTATTTCTGTTGGGAAGTCAAGACTTCAAAAATTCTAGTAATACTAAACTAATGCAGTTAGTTGCTCAACTGCAAGAGGCACAACCCTTATCGTGCTAATTACAAGTCAGATGGAGCCAATTGAACACTACTGAATTATTAAGGTCTTACTGTACATTCTCAGGCTGTTAATATCTATTAGATTACAGCTGCATTATACTGAGTGCTCATTTCAGCAGGAGATTAGAAAGTACATTTATAATGCTGGCTACCCTTTGGGTGGATCATGGTATTTACATACCATATGTCAGTGTGAGATTACAGAATGATTTATGCTTTTTGCCTAGACCTTTCAATAAACTGCAACTGGCTCCAGTAAACTACGAAGCTGAAACTCCAGTCCAACCTGACTTTGACAATTCAGCTCTCAGGAAGCATGTGCATTTTCAGAAAATAATTAAAAAGACCACCAGCGACTGGTACAATCAAACTTCATACAAAGCAGCATTTGACTTGCAATATCTCAACACAAATAATCTATCCATGCTTTTTTCCTGTCGAGACGAGCACAGAAGATGAACTAGGGAGGTTTACTCTGCTGTAAACAAACTTGTCCTAAACTGCACAGAGAAAAAAGTGAATAGTCATCTCACTTTTTTGGAAAAAGAGCTGCCACCTGCCCCCCCAAAGCCCTGCCCTCTCTCCACTACCAACACTCAGGTATCCCAGGTCCCTCTGTAATACGTAGAGGGCAACCAATGAACGAGAACAAGGCAAACTATTTGTACTTGTGCAGATTGTTATCTAAAAATTGTTACTCAAACACGCTGTAGATAATGCCAGTAGTGTGTATCGAAAGAGCTAAAGAGCAAGTAGCTGGATGTATGCACAAATTGATTCATCACTGAAAAAAACTAACAGTGTAAGAAAATACATTGCTTTGATACACTTGATTTAATAGTTCTAAAGTGGCAGTGAAGAACATTAGGATTTAACTCAAGTGTTTTAAAGTTGAATGGAAGATATTTGAATGTGTATTTATTGCAAGGTATTTTAAAGATGACATGTCAAATGAGTTGTAACACTCAAACCAACAAAGAATGGTGTACAATTTTAAGTCTCTCCATCATCTGTGTGTGTGTATGTATGTATGCACAGCAGTCTGCCTTAAGCAGGTAAAGCTGTCATGCACCAAAAAGAAGTGTGCTTGATTACTATACCACTAGGTTTATTAAGTTTCACTGTTCCAGAGACAAGGAACAGTATGGGAGGGAGAAAACTCACCAGACTGAGTTGTCCCTTATCTTCATTCCCAGCTACTTTGCCTTTTACTTTTTCTAAACCAAACCTTTGATTATATTTCATTAAGGGAGCTGGCTGCAACATCAAAAGGAAACTATAATCTTCTTTAGAAAGTAGATTTCCAGGATGATGATAGACAAAAGCAGCCGTCATGCATTACATCAACATTATCTGTCTGCCACTTTATCTGAAGGTTTTGTCCATTAGCTACATGCCAAAACCCAATTACACATGAAATACAAATGGAAAGACTAAGCAGCAGAAGTATCCCTCCCTTCCCCTCCTATTAGTTAGTAAAGGAGGCTCACTAAACTGTAGGGACATAAGGGCTATTAAATACTGCAGTACAGCACAAGCCTAGGAGAATCAACCTCGTAAATATTTCAGTGGCAGCAAGAATGGCATGAGATCAAAATACCTTGTCTGTCATCAGTCTTGTCAGGTCCAACAGGTATCCATGCCTCCTGAAAACATCCCATTAGCAGGAAGGGATACGTGGAGGAGAATCGATTTCAAGTACTACCCTATGCTGCTATCCTCTCCCCTTACATGCTAGCAACAGAAGAGACTTCACAGAGGGAGGGAGTATACAGGAAGGGCCTGAGAAATACATGCTTGTCATTGAAGTACAAAGGGTTTTTCCTTTTATTACAGCTTACTACTAGCTTTGACAGACAACCAAAAGCCTTTTGCCAATGAGTGTGGCAATTCCTTTGAGGCCAAAGGGCTCTTGATTAATGAAGGGAGGGAAAAAAGCAGAACAGTGAATTTTGGCTAGAGAAAAAACTGCAAGTACCTTCAAAGACATGTAACTTTGCCCCTGCTAAACACACTGCTGGTGGTAGAGTATTGGGCTGTTGTTCTCTTCTTCCTCCTTGCTTCTATAGTTGAACATAGTATGGTTTCAAGAGCAGAGCATACAGCGCTTGAAATGATCTCCGTAACCTTTAACATTTGTTTCCACAACATTCAGGTTGGTGATAACACATCCCAGCCTATTTCCCCATACGTACAAATGAGTAGCATTTGGGGAGGGGAGAATTTGGTAGAATATAACCATTCTTTGACACCAGGAAAGTGTTTGTGCACCAGTCCAAGAATTTGCTCTAGCAAAGCTTATGCGAAACTGGCATTCAGGGACAACATAATAAGCTTTGCAAATGCCAAGTTTAACCACCTGAAATTTAAAGAGAAAAATTATTTTTCTAGGTCATGAGAGTAAATATACACCGACAGATCCTGGACCAGATACTATCTGGACAAGTACTGGTAGGAGGATGTTTTCAACTTTCCAGGCCTGTACTTGAGTGGAAGAATCAAAGAAAAATCTCAGCTGAACTTAAAAGCAAAAGAACATAAATCACTCTTGCATCCAAGACAATTCTGTTTTGTTTCTTTAACTGCACAAATACTTTGTATCATTTTAGGCTATAGCTATATTGCTTAGAAATCTTGATGCATCTGAGAATATGAATTCCTCAACTAAAAACCAAGAGTAGTTTGTACAGTGGAGTTACAACAGTGCAAGAATTGAAACAGGCCTTGAACTTGAAGACGTCTCCTTGGCAGACGCAAAACACAACTACATAGTAAGCCCTCATTTATTCACTCACTGTAGGAGGAAAGCATGCCCTCATTTATTTATTTACTCACTCCTTGAACCAGGCAGGCCCCCAGTCCTTGGCTGGTAGTTTCACTGACAGCACAAATCTCCTTGGTGCCTCCTACAGCTACAGGAAGACAAGAATACTTAGTAATTATTACCTATTGTTCACACTGCAAGGTCAATTCCCTCCATCGCCTAGAAAATAGTAGTATTGTTTTTTTCCTTCTAAATGAACATTGGAATTCATGTTTCACACAGTTATATCTCTCCTTCTCTTCATCAGGGAATTAGGAAGAGATTTTTAATTCAGATGTCCCTTACTTAGGGAGGGATGGTATGGTTCTCTCCTGGGCTGCGAGGCTGACAGCAGAACTAGACCCTCATCCCCTCCAGAAAAAACTGAGTATGAAGTTGCTCATTTTTTAATGCTGAGGAGAATGATCTTTTACATGCAATGCTGATACAAAGGTCTCAATGTATTTGCCAATTTACCAGCATTCTGTGGTATCCTCCTCTTTCCGCATATTACACAAGTAAAACACACCCTGCTAACTGCTCTGTCACATGCAAACAATTCAATAGAAAATGCTTCTTAAATATCAGTAGTTTTATCCTTCAACCCTCCTGTTCCTCCCCTTACAATAAGCAATTTTATTTTATGTCAATTGAGAACATAAACATTGTGCTGAACACCTCAATAGCAGCATCAAGCCAACAAATCTATTCCATTTCAGGCAATATCTAGTTACCTAAGACATAATCTCGAAGGCCTTTTATCTTTTATTTTGCATTAAAAGTTTCTTATATTCACCTGCATAGCCGAAATGTACTAAACTTTATCTAAAACCACTGCCCCACCCTGATACAAACTTGTTTTTAGGAAGCAAAGTAAGTTTTATTTGAAGTGAAAAGGAAGCACATGAATACTATAGTATAGTGTGTAAAAACAAAGTCATTCTCAAAAAACCTGGAAAGGGAATATGTAATTACTGGGTTGTTGCCAAAATAAATCAGATTCTTTGAAATATATAATAATGGTTATAAATTAAAATCATTCTAGAACACTTCCCAACACTAATAAGCCAAAATATGTCAGATGTCATGAGGTGAATACTTGTTATTTTCCCTACATCTAAAGCAAACTCGCTGAATACTTTAAATGTTATTTCTAAAGCATCTTCAATTTATAATTACAAAAGTGTCTGTGCTTTGCCAGTTCTCCAGAGAAAGATCTTCTATTGGCTATGTAGAAAGGAATTTAAAAGGGCATCAAAATGTTAGACTTCTCACCAAATATAAATATAACCTCATTTAATTAGGGAAACAGTTTGAGATATGTGCTGTGGAAGTAGAGAAGTGCAGGGGTTTTAAAATACCAGAAAAAAATGAGTAACATTATAAAACATTTAACTCAAAATCAGAACAGTTCTTTAATAATTGCAAATGAACTTTTTACAATACCAATTTTCTAACTTTCTGGGCACACTTCCTGTTAAACACTTGAGTGTCCTCTGTGAGTTACAAAGAGTAAGTTTTCTGTGTTACACAGCTAAAAAAACCTGGACATTCTTAATAACTTGGCATCACATCCTTTTTTAAAAAACAGATCACACAATAATTTAGACAGCATTTATAGCATTATAAAACCAGAATCCCCCTCTTTAATCACTCACAAGAACAGCCATTAAGAATACAACAGCTTTAGGAATACAAATAATGAGGATGTAAAACTATCTGTGCAAAACTGCATTATTTTTACTGTCTAAAATTTCAGGGAAGTAACACCGCCAAAAGCAGAGAGAGGATAACAAAGACAAACAGTCATGAAAGTAATGCTACCTTAGATTTTCAAACAGGAATTACATTATGAAGTAAATATTAGGTAAAGAAAAAAAATTCTGATGGCACCTTGAACAACAATGACAAGTGTCCTGGAAACCGCAGCTGAACAAGAACTGATACAGGTTCATGTTAAAGTCTCTTTCAGGAATAGCGATTGATTTGGGGGTATCAACTCTAGCATTTCTTTCCATGCAAAAATCTATCCTTCCAACATCTTTGCTTTGCGGGCTACTAATGCATTTAAGAATGAGCAGTCTTTTGAGGAGTGTGCTTTCTTCCATGCATCTGAAATCTTTAAAACAGCTGGATCATTGATTCCCTGGATTTCCCTACTCCAATCCATTTAACTGCAGAAGAGAAAAGCAAACTTTTATTATAAGTAATACAAAGCAAGATCGGATTGTATCTTAAGATAAGATACCAACTTATCTTCTTAAGCACTTAAGATCTTAAGTACCATAGTCTGAAGAAAAACACAGCATATACTATTAGTACGTTAAGAAATGATAACTATTTCTATTGTTCTCAAAGTAAGAATGCATTGGTAACTTAGAAAAGCAGCAACAGTCTTAAGCTGCCATAATAAATAAACCAGTTTTCCAGACCATAGGAAAAAAGATACATAGAAACTGTTAGAAAAGTAAAGATTTGCATCATCTCCTAATTCCCAGTTTTGGATGGAACCACAGGATCATCTTCACTAGGGAGCATAAGAGAAATTTGTTAGTTTAGGACCTCTTACTGTCACATATATTTAATCACATTAATATACCAATAGTCCCACTGACTTTACAATGGCAGCAGAACTAAACCCCTATTATAACCAATCTGAAAAACACTTAAGCAAGTTATAAAAATCTCAGTTGAACAAGAACTATAGTATAAGCCAAAGAAAGAATGAATATTAGCACTTTTGAAAATTTTCAATTCAACAGCTAAATAGATAAAAAGAAGTAAAACAATAATTACAAGTATCACCAGGTACATCAGAATAAGCACAGCTACAAACTAGTTTTCAATATTTTGAATGTTCATTAAGGCAAAGTACAAGATAGGTTTCATGGAGCAGGAAAAAAACCAAAACAACAACAACAAGTTCTGTTTTACTTACCAGGAACACCCAACTCCATTTCTATAAAGCGAACATAATTTTGTGCATTTACAGGCAGCTCATCAAACGTCCTTGCATTTGATATGTCTGTATCCCATCCTGGGAGTGTCTCATACTGAACCTCTACTTTATTTAAGACTTCCTGGTTGGCTGAGAAGCAAACAGGAACAAAAATATTATGTCTACAAAGGTTATATATTCCCTACCACTAAACACATAACTGTAAAGCTTTTTATTCTTTTCTTATACAAAGAGGTTTACTCATAAGATAATACCAGTACTGAAGGTGGTAAAGTGTCTTTTTTTGTTCATATAAGCAGAGAAAAAAAAACATCCAGTAACTATCAGGACTTAGACTTCAGGAATTCCAGTACTCACAGTCACATGCATATATTTTGTTTAAACTACAATCTTTTCAGTTCAGAAAACAACTTTTCAGGAAAAGTAATTCCTCAAAATGTTGACTTTGTTTTGCTGAACAAATACTAAGATCCAACTCCCCCTTCACGAGGGAATTTGGTGATGTGAAAGCAAAACTGAGCATCAGCTTGTAAGTATCAGGCAGTTAAAACATATTTTAAAATGGCATAGGAGTGTACTTTTTACCAAACATAGTCATAAGACATAGTTTATACATAATAGACTTCTGATGCCCACAGACCCTTTGCCCCATAACTCTGCAATGAATTTGTCAACCAGTGTGGAGTCCCACATAACGTATGAAGAGTAACTGTTCCAATTACTTCTCAGAATAGAAGCAATGAGTATATTCCATTTTGTCCTTCATTTAGTAACTTGTTACAATGTTGTCCATTAACTCTGAATCCTGTGACGATTCTGAGTACCGGAAAAGATGCTAAGCACATTGTTCTGGAATGGAATCATTCCAGTAATTATCTGAACATTAGTCTTGGAATGGGCAGCGAAACAAAAGCCGTAAGCCTGAAAATGGTCAAAATACATTGATTAAAAAAATGGGAGGTGTCAGACATTCTTGCCTTCCTGAAAAAGACGGGGTTCTGCCAAAGGCACTGTAATTAATGTTACAGAGGCTCCATGTCTCAGATCAAGTCACTCCTGTAAAGACAGCTATTCAACCTGGGAAAGGGTTTTAGGTGCAAGAGGCATAGTAGAGGTGCAAATACAAAACCATAGCTAATCCCCTCCAGCACGTGTGTAGCCAACAAACTCAGGCTCAGCATACTGAATAATTTGTCCCGGTGCAGGTAAGAGTTCAATAGCAGCAACGTTGTAAGGACAGTCTTTATGAACTAGGCATTTTGAGTAAGGGTGAAAGAGGACTATGCTCTACTGTCTTCAAAGCCTACAACAGTGAAGAAATGCACAATTTTTTGGACTGAGGTGTTCACAGGTTAAGGCAAATGATCCTGAATCAATACTTGTTGTAATCAGGACAAAGAGACAGGCACATTAAGGATGTTGGGTTGCAGAGGCCAAGGATAAGCACTTTCTTTAATGTCATCAGCAGTAATAACTGAGGTGGTGTCTGCTGTCCAGGTGATCTGCAAAATAGAATAGCTATATTCAAAGTGAAAACCCACAAACTAATCTCCAGGCATTGCAGATGATCTAGAATAAGACACTAGCCTCCATCTTTCTGAAGATGGAAAGTGACTGAACACCTAATCTGGGAGGTCCACAGGCATTTTTACTTTGAAGCCTCTCTGATGAGGCTAGCTGGGAGAAAGCTGAAAGCACTTAGAATTGAATGGTCTAATCTTGTCTACAATCTTCCATTATTCTGTATTAGTTCAATTCCTTACTTCCTCAAGAGAGAGGAAGAAAAACAAGGGATCAATTTCTTGATGTTTCAAATAATTCTCTCATTTTGCTCCAGCAGGTGTGATAAAAGATGATGTGTGGTAAAGATAAGCCATAAACTGAGCTCAGTGTAGTCACAGATATAGTCACCATCTAGATTTCTCTCAGTTCTTCCTTTAGGCAATTTATCTTTTAGGCTTTCTGGAATATTTCTTATTAACAGCTGAATTAGATAACAGAGAGAGCAGATATAATGATATCTGGTAGTCTGGTACTATAATTTGGAGAGGGAATGATGTGATGTTACTTCCAACTCAAAAATAATAGCTGAAATCTGGGATCTTGGCACCATTGTAAGAGAAAGATCCTCCAGCAATTTCCAGAAACTGAACATAAACACAGTCATATAAGTCAGATCAAATGTGCATCTAGCACAGTGTCCTAGCTCTTTAATCTACAGTAGATGCCCAGGAAAAGAGCACAAGAAAAAAAGGCAAGCATGAAGTACAGCTTCTCCAAAATAATCTCCTGATTTCCTAAGGATCTGTGTTTTCCAAGTCTCCTGAGCTAGAGGTTGTGTCTGCCTCTGCCGAGATCAACCAACGCCTGAACTTGGACAGGAGGCACTAGCAGGACTAGACTGCAGCTTTCACATTCCTTTTAAACTGATCAGCTCAGAACTAGCAGGGAGTTCTATCTTTCTTTCATAAACTCCTATGACTGAACAGAAATGGAGATACTGGCCAGCTCCATAGCAAAAGACTACAGCCTCAATGATACCAACTGAAGTCAGCTGTAAATTTACAAGACATTTTCAGTTCTTTCTTAACAGGAGATTATGAAATGCCCACAGAATTCTAAGCTAAAAAAAATGAGACTCATATGATTCTCTGATCCAGCTGGAAAAAGGAACAATATATGAAATATGGCATGCTTCTTCTGAGATGGTGGGCACTGTGTGTGTGCTTTCAATTTAGAGACAGTCATTGCACAAGAAGGGTAAATCACTAACATCTCCAAGAGAGTGGGAGGGTAGGGAGGGGAGAGAGAAAGAAATACCCTGCCAGCGGGAGATTCCCAGACTAGATCTCTTCTAAATTAAATTAAAAATGTCAAAGTGGCAAGTTTTAAAAAAATAAATAAATTATACAAGTGCACAGCATGCAGAGATGTAGACATTGGAAATAATCTAATGGTCTGCAAAACACAAAGTGGGAAGAAAGTTACCTTTTGTTTTTTATGCCAGGGGTAGGGCTAATAAGTAACCTGCAGCATATGCGCTGAAAATGTTGCCAAACGTTGAGGAGTATAGCAAAGAGAGAGGTGTGGGACACAGAGGCACTGTGAGAGACAGCATCCTCCAGCTTACCAGAAGTTCAGCTCAAACTCCTTCCTGACACTTAAGGAAGACAGCATGTCAACAGCAAAGACAACAGCTTCTACTAAATTTCTGCCAGAATTCTTAGTTGTTCATACAGTAAAGAAAAATAGTTAGGCAGGTGAGCCACTTTGTGCTACTATGACCAAAGGCCAGCTACCTGTTACCTGGGCATATACAGGAAACAAAGTCTGCCCTCAGGAGTTGTAACAAGATTCTGGTCCCATCTGAGACACACATTGAATGGAAAAAAAAAGTAATCACTGAAGTCTTAGTACTGGAAAACATGGCCACCTGTTTATGTCATCTTTAATGATAGACTGCCAGAGAAGGTCCTTCTGGCTTGAGCACAAGACAGTCCAAATAGCTCCCAGGTTAGATGACAGGGCTACAGATTAAGCATTTACTGAGTAGTTCTCAATTCAGACGTGCTAGGGAAGAACCTCTGCAATTCTTCATAGTAATGACCCAGTTCATAGTGAAGTTCCTGAGTCTAGGCTATGGGGAAATAAAAATACAAGTAATTTGGAATGAATTCCTGTATTTCATACAACTTGATATAAGTCTATATTGCAGAGTGAGTATGGACAGTAAAGCATCTTGCATCTATTTGTATTATTTTTTGCCTCTTACTAGGATGAACTCATTACTGGTTCTTCTGTTTCTTCTTGTGTCTCATGAATCCTCAGTTGAAGGCAGAGGAAACTGATGACTAAGTCCTGTGCTTGGGGAGAGATGGAGTAGCCTATATAACAGAGAGAATCAAGTTGGAAGGAACCCATAAGGATGAGAGTCCACTCCCTGCTCCTCGCAGGACTACCTAAAACTAAATTATATTACTAAGAGCGTTGTCCAGACACTCCTTGTACTCTGACAGGCTTGGTGCTGTGACCACTTTCCTGGGGAGCCTGTTCCAGTGACCAACCACCCTCTCAGAACCACTTCTCTTACAAGTGTACCTTCACAACCTGTTGTCAAACTGTGCCCTGGAATGTTGGGGTTTTGTTTGGCTGTTGTTTTGTTGGGTTTTTTTTTCTCCATTATGTTCAAAGGCCATCTAAAGTACACTAAAATTTCCTTAATATTTTGATAAGGGTATCAATCAGGGAATATCTTGAAACTTAAAAAGGGAAAAGCATTCCCTGGTTTAGTTTTTTCTAACTACATTTCCTGAATAAAAGTGCATGCCATGTCACTCAGTATGCATTCAGATTGTAACTGGCACTTCTGTTTGAAGATACTGGAGGGCAAATCAATTAGAGAACTCCCCCAAGCACATGGAGAAACAGACAATTTTTTGTTAATTCCTTATGAGTTTCCCTAATAGATATGTGCTCTTTTCAAGGACTCCTGGCAGATCATCACTTATTCCTTTACACATAATTACATCTTTATACTACATAAATCCTGCTGTGAGTTGTATCTGATTACTATAGTTGATCTCCTCACCCACAAAAAGTTCTCTGCTGATGATATCATATGAAAAATTGTAACCTGTGACCAGCATCAAACCCTGAGGTAGCAATTAGAATGGAAATGGGCATCTATGCGCACATTAGAAAATCAGAAAGCCCAATCTTTAGTACTGGATAATGTTCTTACTTTTTCTGGAGTATCTCTACTATAGCAAACTGATAAAGATGCATTATCCATGGAAACAATGTTTTGTGATATTTGAATATTTTAACTTGCAGATACATTTTTCAGATAAAAATGATCACTAAAATGACCACTGTCCTCCTCAGGAGCTACAGTTACTATCAATGCCAAGCTGATGTATGTTGGTCCTGCATTAGAAAATAGTCTTGCTTTCACCTAGACTAATTGCTCGTTTCCTCCCCCACCCCTTTTCCCTCTTTTCCATTGCGTAGGTGTGACACGTTTTTGGCTGCTCTGTGAACCATTAAAGGGAACTGAACTGTTAAGAAAAATAACACAGGGAGAGAAAAACCTGGCTTTTCAACTGGATCAGTTCTCTCATGTGGTTCACCACATACTTAAATGAAGACTTGTCCTGCTAGAAGAGGGGACGAATACAGCAGTGGGAATAAGTCACTGGGTTTAGAGTGTGAAACGAGCTTCCAATTTAGCTTGAAGGTAATGCAGGCTGTATTAAAGGAAAGGGATAACATCAGTAACAACATTTACATTTAAGAAGCACTTCGCATCTTTCTAGTAGACAAATGACAGTATTTGGTATAGGTGTCTTTAGGGTGCGGGCACATGTGTGGTACAGGGTGTCTCTGGTGCATCTGGGAAGATATTAATGGCTTGATGCTGAAGTAACACATCCCTGTCATAAATTTTACAAGTAAAAGTCAAATGCATTTAAGTATCAGATTACATTTCACCAAAATCTAAAACTGTTAAACAAGCAGCCTTACCAGGAAAATGAGGTATGATTTCACCATCTAGTCTGTATGCAACACCAACTTTGATTTCTGGAAACACATCCAAGATATCCAATTTGGTAAGTGCCAATCTATAAAGAAATATTACTCTAGTTAAACAAGTTCAACGACTCTCAACTCTCATCACATTGGAAAAATACCAAAAGAAAAACTGATTTCTGCACATTGCAATTAATTGTCTTTCCTTCGAAAAATAGCTTGTATGGCACTAATGTATTCACCTGGTGTGACTTTTCAAAAAAAAAAAAAAACCAAACCAACAAACAAAACTTAAAAGAGCCTCTTTGTTGCATCCCTTGATCTAGTATTATAAGGAAATGGCAAAATTCAAAGAACAGGTATTCTCCAATTAAAGTGACTGGTGTATAGCTTTAAGTGTTAGAATTTTAATTGGTCAGGGTGCTGCCAAGATACTTTATGACCACTCATTTGAGATGGTTTCATAGCATGATGCCTGTTGCTGTCTGTTCCTGTCCCCTGCCAAATGTTCTTGTCCTACAGTGAAGGCAGCAAAATAATCAAACACTGGCTCTGTAAATACCTGGCTGCATCCTACTTTAAATAAAAAACACAAAGGACAAGAAAACCAGGAAAATTTAAGCAAAGCATGTATTTATACAGTTTGATGTACTAGAAGTTTTATACCAGTTTTGTTTCAAACACCTATTTTTCATTTTAATTAAAATCCCAAATTCATATCCAAATTTTGTACATTTACACATACTGCTGAAGATACTGATCGGTTCCCATCTGTCTTATTTTGAAAACAAACTAACAAAACAAAAGCCCACAAACTGTATCAGGTTTTAAGGCCCTTGTAATACATTTGATTTGGTTTGGGTTTGGTGGGATGGCAGGGGTTGGGGAAGCTTGAAGCATGAAGTACTAACATACATAAGTGCTTCTTGGATCATTTTAAATGAGAAATAATGATGTGCTACAAGTAAAGGAAAGAAAAATTTACAAGTATGAAAATGTCAAATAGAAAAACATTTAATGCTAGGAAAAATGAGGGACAGTTAATTTATCAAAATATCAAAACAATCAACAAATCAATACTAACAGTCTGAATGTTACTAACTAGTATATGTACAATTTACAGTAATCCGTAGCATTTCATGATTTTATGTCAAGTTGCCAGCAAAGCTGTCAAAATAACTCACGCAGTAAATCCATTAATCATGTAGGCATATCGGAGTAACACAAGGTCCAGCCAGCCACATCTTCTCTTTCTACCAGTGGTAACACCGAACTCTTTACCTCTTGTTTGCAGCAGTTCTCCAATTTCCTAACAAAGAGTAATACTACTACATGAGCCTTTTTTTTTAATTATTTGCAATACACAATGCAGGTGTATATTTAACAACATTTTACAATATTGTAAATTACCTTAAAAGTTCTTCCCCCAATTTTTCACAAAGTTGTCCATTGGGATGAAAATAGAAATACAAAATTCTATTTCTAATTAAAGAGAACACTATTTAAGCAAATCTCTCAAAATTTGCTCCTGCTCTAGCCTTATATTCCACAAGAAGGTCTGAGAAACTGACAATCAGATTTGGCAGTCCTGTAAGCTCAGTCTAGAATCAGAAGAATGAGACATCCAAACACACTGTCATCTACTTGCATTTAACCAGTAACACTGATTTAACATAAGACAGACACACCAAGTTATTTCACCCAGTTACAGGTCACATCTAGGGCTGATAATACTCACATTATTTTGTTCTGTAGGAAAGGCACCAATTCCAACTCTCGTTGTATATGCTTTCACAACTCCATACACTTCCCCAACATTCTGCGGTGGCATACCCAGACCTGTACACACACCTCCAACTGTGCAGTTTGATGAAGTCACAAAAGGATATGTGCCTATTAAAAAAAACTGGGTTTAAAAACATATTAAAACACTGGTTTTAAACTATTTTTAAAAAATATACATAACCTGGTGAGGAATAGTACTTGCATTGCACTTACCTAGGCTTTACAACAATAAAAAACAAAACACAACACACAGTAAATGTATTTTGCGGTAAGAACATATTTAATGAGCTCTTAGCTTTGTATGTACATTGTCTGATCCTGAAAAAGGTAGAAATCTTGCCACTTACTTCAACTGGTACAGAGACAAAAGTTGACTACATAACAATTCTGAATGATCATACAAGTAAAAAATTGGAATAAGACACCAGAAAACCATGCCTTGCTATCTTACATAAAATATACTCACTAATAGAACAATGTGAAAAATTGAAAAGAGACTCTTAAGAAAATGGTATTAAAAGGTTAGAAAATACAGGTTTACTATTTTTGATTTTGGGAGAAAAAATAAAATACAAGCTCTACAAACTGGTCAGCACATTACAAGGATAAGAAATTGCAAAGAAATGTAGAATTCTGGAAAGAACAATTTTGCTTACATAATCAAATGAAGAAGTTTTTATTTTCTTTAATTTTCTTTAATTGTGGAAAAAAGAAAAGACTCCTGGAATATAGTCTAGTTCATTAGTGGTGAGAGTTTGTCTCTAGTTAAATATTCAGCCCTTATTTAAAAAGCAGCCTGGACAGCAAAGATAAAAGAGTTAAACATCTCAAAATTCTTAGGTTTACACTTTTTTTTTTTTTTTTTTAAAGCCAATGGAAGATGAAACAGAGCATGCCAGTCCTTAGTTGATTTGAATTATGAACAAATGCTTCAGCCACACAGTAACTGCATATAAGCAAGAGACTTCTACCCATGCTTCAGACTTTTTTTTTTTCTTTTGGTATAAGAGTCAGAGATGGGTAAGAGAGAAATGGCCAAGACAAAAGGAACTGAAAGCAATACAGACAACTTTAAAAAGTCAAAATCCTTTAGAGGCTGTTCAGTGGTTTTGCAGCCTAGCTTCAGGTATCTCTACCTTCTTTTGCTTAACTCAAATCTCTCAAGAGAGACACACAGGCTTACAGGTGATATGTAATAGCAGTTTGCAAGCACTAACGAGCCTTCATCTTTCTTAGGACACAGTAGTTGAGTTTTTCTTTACTGACAAGTAAATATAGCTAGTGGATGTCACACACAGAGTCAATGAGACAATTCTTAATCATTTTCAGCTCCCAGCCTGGTATATTGACATTGGTTTATCCTCACACAGTGTTTAAAAACACAGAAGACCACACACCCTGCACACCTCCACCCCCAGACACACACACACACGTGAGCTTCATTACACACTCCAGAAAAGTGGGATGGACTGCAAGGCTGGGATTTACCATCTTCACTGCCAACAGACACACATTCATAAAACTCACTTCAGTATTAAGACTTCTGTGCACCAAGGCACAGAAAATAGCCTCATTCAGAATGCTCAATAATCAGATTTGGCATTGTCAAACCTTTTTACTAGGACTTGTCTATTGTTACCCCAAGTGTCCAATCCACTGATGGTATCTACCTAAGTAGAGCAGATATTCTGTGTGTGGGTCTCACAGCACAGACAGGAGAAAAATTTAAGTGACTTAAACAACTCTGTACATATTATAGACATACCTGATGAGTTTCAGACTATTTGAATTTCCTATACTTATAGGAAATCTAAATCCTCACTACTTACAAAAAACACCCCCCCCTAGAGTTTTCTGCAAGTATCTC
The DNA here is from genome assembly GCF_034638445.1 of Ciconia boyciana. Classification (NCBI taxonomy): domain Eukaryota; kingdom Metazoa; phylum Chordata; class Aves; order Ciconiiformes; family Ciconiidae; genus Ciconia; species Ciconia boyciana. Next base: position 88,819,354 of record NC_132936.1, read on the forward strand.
AGTTTTGCATCAAACATTTCCCTGTGACAAGCATATTTGAAGACTTCTTTCCTCTTTTTTTTTTTTGACTTGTTAAAAAAGGAAGTTTCTTCCAATATTCAGATTATCATGGGAAATCTTGGTGCTTACACTTACAGTGACTAGTCTTAGACATATCTTCCTCTTAAAAGAAGAGGCTTTCAAACTCAGTAAGTTTGAAAACGCCCAATATCAGAATTCCTATCAGTTGAAAGCAGAGTGTGTGCCAATTTTGTATTTGTTTGACAGCAGTCCTTACAGGCTTCAATTTCAGGCTTAAGCATCTTTTCAACAATAAAAATGATGCAGTTACAAGGCTAGTGAGACGGAAGAAGAATGTGACAAAATGCAGGAGCCAATCATATAGGCTGCTTATGCCTATACAGAGGCATAATAATTTATCTGTCCTTGCAATATAATGACAACAAACACAATTCTCATTTTAAAAAGCTGCTTCTATCAAGAAGCTTCTAATTTTATTAGCAAAATTACAGTGTTTTAAGAAAAACTGCACCATTTATAATTTCAGATTGATTGGGATAATCATTTCACTCTTGCCTCATTAGCAATCCAGATTCCCAACATCTTTCCTTACATACTGAAACAGTGGAAAACTGTTATATAAAGGGTTTAAAAAAAATGCAAGCTGATACTTCAAAAGTCAACAAGTATTTTGCATATATACTTTGCCTCTCAACGTTCTCAATTTTTCTTCTCAAGTGTTTTCCATACATGTATACAACTGTGAGTTATTTCATATGAAATTTATAGACACTGAAGTAATAGCTACAATCTATTTAAGAAAACTCACCTGATCTTCACTGTCATTCAAACAATTAATCTTGGGAGAGTCTAAAGCTTTTTGAAGGAATATAATTTAAAACATTCCCCCCCCCCCCCCAATAATTTGCTAGTCATAGAGAGTACTGTTCTTCCAAAATACAAAAAACACTTCTGCCATAAGAACAGCTAAGCACAGAAGAGTTTATATTTAGCATTCCTCTTCCACAACATAAGCATACAGCAACGTGTGTCTCAAAAAGGTTATACCTACCAAAATCTATGTCCAGCAGTGCTGCATTTGCACCTTCTACTAAGATCTTCTTTGGTGGTCCATGTAAAGCCTCATACATGAAATAAACACCATCCCTTACCATTGGTTTTATTTTTTCCATGCAGCCCTGAATAATATAAAAGACTATTGTATAGTAAATTTCATTATGATAAAGCCAGCCAGAGTACAAGTGTTATTGCTCCCTCATAACAATGCTCTTACTCCTTTTGAAAAGGAAAGGCAAATGTAAAAGAATGCTAAATATGCCATAATATGTGAACAACGGAAGGAAGAACATAAGACTCAGATCTACACAATGACATGTATGTTCTTCCTAGGAGGAAAGAAAGAAAAAAAGAGGAGGAAAAAAGGAAAAAAAAAAAGGAAAAAAAAAAGAAATAAAATCCAAACTTTTGAAATGCTTTAGAAATATTCAAGCTTGAGCATAATCACAATATTTTACTGTATTCAGTATTTCATTTCCAAGTGTTCAAAATTTCTCCCCCAAAACCAGCATGTGGGGGGCTTCCACTTCTGGCCATCTGAAGCCAACAAATGCACACAATTGTAAAGTATCGTTAATTTGTGATATATATACAGATATGCTTGTAAGAAAAAGTAAAGAGTTATTTATTTGAATTAAGGGTCAAGTGCCTGAATGCCACTGAGTAGCTGGATGTAAAAAGCCAGTAATGTTCAGATTAACACTTGGTACACAGCCTTTTTCCCCATGAGAACATATGGAAGTTCTCATTCTAATGATTCACTTCACATGAAATATAACACTTTGTCTTTCAGAATTTAATCAAGTGCATTAGCATAAAACAAACGTTAAGTGCAAGTAATTTTCCTCAAGCTACAAACACATATTATGTTTCCACCCTAACAATGAGTTTCAGATACTCTGTAATCCTAATGTGTATTAAGTAAACTATAAAGCATTCTAAAACACTCAGCTGTAACTGATTTTTAAGTCTACATATTGATAAAAATACTACAACTCAACACGTGTACCAGATATTATTTAAAGTAAGACAAACAGAAGTACTAAGAACTCCCATATACTCCATTCTAGAGCTGGTAAACCGAGTTGAGCAGCAACTAAAGATACAAGAAGAATGATTTCTTTGGCCTGATTTTCTGAAAGAATGAAGCATGTAACGGTACACCCCCTCCCCTGTTCCACACATACATCAGTGGTTTTAAACAATTTGTCAAATTGGTTGAAGTTTTCTAAGGGGTTAAAAAAAACCAACCACCACACCAAAACACACCAAACAAACAAAAACCAACAAATAATCTCATACAGTTAAGTCTCTATAAAATTCATGAACAAAAAGACTGGGTAAGTGTAAGACACCCGACAATTTTTTCAAATAAGGACTTGGGTGCACCACAAAAATCGCACTATTAGGCATAAGAGAATTAATACTAGTGAGAAATCTCAAAACTGCATAATCTTTCCAATTGCAGGGAAAACATCAAATCAGAATTCAAAATTAACCACAAGACTAGCTTGCTGGCAATCAGGCTTCATTAGTTCTGCTGCTATCAACTTACATTTTTCTATGTTGTTAGACAGTATCTTTTTTTCCTTAAGGCTTATTACTTAGAATCATAATTTACTTCCCTTCTTAAGTTTCTGACACAAGGAATTTATATTCTGCTTTACAATGAAACATACCTTCCCCAACTACAGTCTTGGGTTTTTTTCTCCTAGCCAGTATGTTAGAGCAAGTGGAAGTAAAAAATAATTCTCCCTATACAAGCCTTTTTCTTAAAGTTTACAATATTTCTCTTGAAACCAAGTTTTGAAATACTGCATAAAGCAGGGTCAAAAGTGTCTTTAAGGATGCTAACAGACTCTTTAAAAATTGATACATACCAATTTCCCATGATACGTGTTATATTTTAACTCCTCACACAAGCATAGGTGTCAGTCACCAAGAGATTTACGTATCAGTAACTGCACACAGTGATGATATCATTTAACAGACAGAAGCAGGCTTACCTTGAGCTTTTTCAGTTCCCCTTCAATGTCTATCTCTAAGGTAGGATATATCGCTTTGTACTGATTGGCTAACACTTTGAATCTGGAAGGTAAAAATGCGTCACTAAGGTTTTTGTTTGTTTGTTTTCCTCCTCATGCCCCCACCAACCTTAGGTTTTACTGGTTACACATCTACAATTATTTGGTGATTACACAACTTTAAACAATAAAATATTTTAATAATTATAAATAGGTAATTTAATAAAATTATAAATAAAATTATTTTCATATTTAAAAACAATTTTAATTTTTAAAAGTAACAGTAACCAGATGTAATTGCTTACACAGGGCACTACCCAGAAACTGAAAACTATGCTTACAACTGTGCATTAAAATACAGAAATTACCTCTCAGAAAATTCATCAAAATCAGAAACAAGATCACACATTCTGAGTCCACTTCGAGCTGCTTTTGAAGAATATACTGGACCAATTCCTTTTTTGGTAGTTCCCAAACTTTCAAAAGATAATAACAGGAGTTATTCTTGATCTAAAACTAAGGTGTTTTTTCTTTAAAGCTAATACATCCTTAGCATAAAATGAAATGCTGTTAATTGCGAGCATTTAGAACCTTGTTTTAAACATTTAAAACACGAGATACTTTTAGTATGCAACTTAGTTTCAGAATATCACTGTTTATAGACATAAATGTATTAATCATCTACATACTTCTGTTTTTAAACCAATAACTTTTCATATTGTAGTGAACTCTTATGTATTTATTTGTACGCAATTCCCGACTTTTGTACTTAAGGAACTGAATGCCAAGACAACAGCCTTCAGTACTACAAACTGAAACTAACTAAACACCTTCCTAAAAAACTGTCCTGAAGACCTAAAGGAAGTCCTCCCTAAAGCAACAGCACAAACGGTATGGATTTCAAGTTTGTATGCAAGAAATATTTCATTTAATTCTAAATGCCTCCGTTGGATCCAGAAAAACAGAAAACACTGCCAAGCATGTAAGAGTGGCAATGATACTCAAAATGGTGTACATTATATAGGGTTCAGGAATAGATTTTCCACTGTAGCTGATTCTGAAAACCTGAATTCTTTTTCTTACCGTTACCTACCCACTCTGCCTGAAAAGCCTTTTTCAGCTTAAGTCAGTGATATCATAAGATACAACTTGCTTGCACTGAGTTTACTGTCAAAGAAGTACAGCTAGTTCAGAAAGTGTCTTCTGGCAGAGTCTTGCTAAATAGCTATCAAAATGCAGCCAAACTGCACTCATCATAGGCAGATTATCAAACATCTTCCCCATTGCTCTCAAAAGATTAAGTAACTTTTTAAGGAGAAGTGAACAGGTGTGCAGCATTTTCAGAAGTGTGCTGTACGTTGCTAAGCTTAGTTTTGCACTTAGTTTTAACTGGTTTGGGTTTTTTTTTTTCCCCTGAGCAGGCACACAAAGCCTCATCTTCTTCATTTATAAATTTTGCATATGCAGAGCAGCCCAGATTCCCTCAAACTGCCTTGAAGTTACCATACCATAACTCAGTTCCAGAGGGACTCCATTTCAACTAGAAGGTACAGGTCATATCTAAACTATATGTTAAAGGGTATCAATTGATACGTAAGTGAACTGAAATACAGGTCATAATCAGTACATAATTCATATTAGTTAGGTCATTAGTAGTTTGGAGTAGATTCAACACAATAATTTTGGAAAAAAAAAAAATTCTTCCAATTAGACTCAATACTGAGTAATCTCAGGGAGTGATATGTTTGCCTCCAGTCCGAAAAGAAAGACATTCTAATCAACTTTGCACCACACAGTATCATTTAACCAGACCAGGACATTGTGGCTTAAATAATTGACTCTAGCCTCCACCCCTATTCATACCTTCCACAGAGAATTTTTTTAAGGAGGAGCTGGTTCCCATTTATTTTGTTTCATTAAGACATGCCAATTCATAAAAGAGTTCATCTGTCAGAAGACTGTATTTATAGAAGTTAAAACAATTGCATAAGCATAATATACTACATTAGATTACCTTTTCTATAACCTTTCTGCAAGGGAAGCTACATGAGCCTTACTTGTGACTGTTTTTGAGCTACATTTGAACAGATAAAAGCATTCAGTTAAAATAAAAAATAAACTTACTATTTATATTGATCAACTTTGAAGTGTTAGACACAAAAGAATTTTAATACCAAATATGCTATGCAGTCAAATCTACAGTTGGACATGCTAGCAGGCTATTTCAATTCCCCACCCCACCCTCAACAAACAGGAGACAGTCTTTTGATAATCACTTTATGATAGCCTGTTCTTAGCCAGCCTGTAGCAGTACTTGCTCCACTACAGTCACTTCGATAGCCTTAATATGTAGGAGGAAATAGATAGCTTAGTACTTTCAATCCATCAGCAGTTTTAACAAGCTTGAAAACTGTATGACTGTTGCAGAATTTCAAGAACCCCACAGAAAGAAGAAATACAGCACTTTTAAGAGTGACTTAAATTTTTTAGCTTTGAATGTAACTTTTTTCCTGGGTTTCTTTAAAACAATTTAACTGGAGAAAAGTGGTTATTTCTTCATTGGGCTTTCCCTTACAATCTTTAACTAATAAAGTGGTTCCTTCTCACAAGCAGCTGAGTGACTGACAGTGGTTTTAACTGCAAATATTGTCATATAGGAATTTTAGCTTGTGCTCCATAAATATTCAAGAATAGCTGATATACACATACCGGCTCATAAAAAAATTTGTATGTATATTTTTTTCATATACATATGTATGTTCTTCCTGTTTACTTTTTAATTCCTAAAATAACAGGTAACAAGACAGCTGGTACAGCACAATCAAGTGTGAAAATTACCCAGTGTAAGAATAATTGACAAGATATCACTCAATAACAACCTGTGTAAAGCAAGATATGCCCAAATCAGACACTCTCTTAAAGGTTACTGTCATGGATGATACCTTTTACAGGTCTCAGTACAGAAGACTGAATTACTTTTCATCCACATAGACAAACTTCCAAGAAGACAGATTAAGTTTACTGGTATCTCAGAAGTCTATAGTGCTGCATAACTTTCCAGCTGTAGACATGTCACAGTTAATTCTGCCAGCTTTTTCTCCATTCCCAAAAACTAGCGAGCTACTTGGAAATCACAAGTTAGAAACATTGCAGCTAGTTTCTAGAAGTTTCAAAAGCTTCAGAAAGTCAGTAGACACTGTGAACATTTGCATGCACTTCTGACAATGAAGCATCATGAGATACCGTGAGAATTAGTCATATCAGACCTTTCAGTTATTTGGAGATGACAAAGCGGTCCTTCAATCTTCATGAACAGAAATATATTTTTACAAAAACAAATAACTCCAGTAAACAATTAAAACATTAGGAAGCAGGAACCTTTTTTATAAAGCAAATTAGGAACTAGGAACTTTTTCATAAGGCAAAATATCAAGATACAACCCTTTCATTAAGAATTTAATCTTTTGCCAGCCACTGGGGGACAAAAATATAAGAAATGATGCCTGCATATGCCACATTGAAGAGTTACAAGGATAATTAATACTTTTTTTAAACTCGATGACAAACAATAACAGAAATCTAATGTATTAAGTCATATGTTTGTACTAAGTCATCCTATGTTTGACAAAATAAAACTACCTACTTCTTTCCTGCTTGTTCTTGCCTCTGTTGTTCTTGGAGGCCATCAGCAGCTTGGTGGAAATCAAATACTAAGAAAATAAAAAATAACTTAAGTAGAAAATTTGTGTGAAACAAATTACTGTATCAGTAATGATTTCTTCAAATCAACTCTAGCCCTGTTTATAAATGTGGAAAACAAAAATATACACACTGAAGAGAGACAAATAAAATGACAAGAGTCTTTTCTCTTTTACAAGTTACATTTTTTTCACAGGGAAGAGTTCTGAGGTTTTTCAGAGACTTTTTTAAGTGTTTATTTTGTAGAATACTTGCAGACTGTGTATACACCTCCCACAGAATACCTAAGCCATTTCAGCTTTGTAGTGGCCCAAAAGAATGTATGGACAACAAACAAAGAAAACATGCAGTTGAAAAAAATCCTGGAAAACAGGTTATAGTAAAAAACATCATACTTCTGAAATTTAAGGTGGGAACTTTTAAGTAAATATTCTCATTCATTCTGAAGATTTCTTAAATAATTTTATTTTTATGTTTTAGACAACATCTATTAAAATACATTTGGAAATACAAAAGCTCCCACCAACTTCTGTTATGTAAACAGAAGTCATCTTCACAAGACCTTATTATTTTTTTGAAAGCATTACAAATTATTAACGACAACGATTATGCAAAGTATTCCTTGCACCAATTCTTTGTCTATCATAAAAGCAAAAAAAAAAAAAAATCTGACAAGACTCATGTCAAATACAAACAGTGGTGCAACAGTTTGCAGGTTAACAGAAGCCAGCTTATTTTTCTTAAGTACTATCACTCGAAAGTTAAACAACTAATCTACACATTACACAGGAAAGTCTGAAAACTTGCAAGAAAGATTCATTTACTAAGTACTCTAGTGTCTCTAGAACGAGTGGTTTTCCTTGTTTGCCTTACCAATTTGTTTTTGTGTTTATTTCCACACACCCCCATAATTTAAAGGATTAGATTATCCCCAGCAGCTTGATCCTATTTTTGGTTGATCTTTTGTTACAGACTAATCATTCACAGATCGCCAATATCCATTTTAGAGAAGGCATATTTATCATGGCAACAGATCTCCAGACTGTCATCAAAACTTTCTAAACAGAAGCATTCTGAAAGTTCATTTATGTTAAGAGGTTGAATGATTAGGAGTGACAGTCAATAACTGGTCCTTTTTACTCAGGACTTGTTGAGCTATGAAAACTTCACAGTATTGCCATTGCAACATAATCATCACAGAACAGTTTTTCTAATGATCTAGTCATTTCCAAGAAATTCACCTACAGTGTTTCTCCTCTCAGAAAGGATTTTAGTAAAAAAAAAAAAAAAAAACAGAAAAAACCAACCAAACAAAAAGCCACACAACACCAACAACAAACACATCAAAAGCAAAACCAAAAGCAAAACCTTTATCCGGTGTTACAAGCTTTTATCTGATAAAGACCTAAAAAGTTTGCATCTTCAGATGATGAGTACCAGAGCAGCAATAAGCCCATTTCCTAATACATGCAGTTACGTAACTATTATGTTACAATATCTAAAGATCTAATTTAAAGGATGAATTTATGTAATAAAGATGTCCTAGGAGTGATACAGGAAGAGCCTCTGAAGCTCTGTGTTGGTGGTTTGGACTCTAAACACTATTTGACTCCAGGCTCTGAACTGCAGAGTTGTCTGGAACACAGGCTGGAATCAACGCTTGACTGATGAGGCCCCTGCGAGGAGGGCAGCCATTCTCTCCATCTCTATAGGGTCCTTCCCATAAAGTCTCCTTGCTGAACTATGTGGCAATTCACTTGGTAGGGAGCCCGTTAGTTTGGAAGTCATGCCCAGTCACATGGTTTCCCAGCAGAAAAGTTGCTATAAGCAACACTGCTTTTACACCAAAGGGGGAAATGAATCCTTCGGTCAATTAACTTATGAACTGCTTTTTCTCTGCTTCGCACCTCTAACCTTTTGGCTTGGAAAGTGAACCTGCTTGCCTGACTAGGTTATGCTTATGGAATAGGATTAAAGAGTCACTATAATAGAAACCTGGGAGGGTCCTGAGTGGTGAACGATTTTTTTCTAGGATCTTCAATAAACCAAAGCAGCATTTGGAGACTTAATCCAAAGAAAAGTGCATGCCTATAGAAAGAGATGGCTAAAAATTGTCACGCTTTTACTGCCATGGAAAGTTCAGAGAAAACAAAGATTAACAAAAAAAAATCAACAAAAAAACCAAACCACAAACAGGAACTTACCAATATGAGCCCTGTCAGAAATTATTAGTCTTTTTTCCCAGCCTTCTAGCCCTTAAAAGACAAAATGAAATAGTTCAAATTATGTTTTGTATAGCATTTTTGTCTTCTGATATATGAAGCATAAATACTTTTCATGTTTAGTCTTCAGTCAATCTATTTAAAGATTAAGCAATCATGTTCCAGAGGAAAAAAAGTAGATTTCAATAATTAAAACTTGGCATCAGCCTATAAAGCTGAGAAAGTCAGGCTTATTCTGAGGAAGAATTCTAGCTAGTCTACTAATTCCTCAATTTCAGCAATCAATTAGTAGCTTTTTGGTTTTGAATAATCTAGACCATTGATTTACCTCACTTACAGTAGACTGCTGCCAAGCATGGCCATAGATATAACAAAGTATCCAAAAACTGAGTTCTGAATCAATAAGTCATTACCACAGCATTTGTTCACATTAACACTATCATCAAACTGTACACTAATATTGTAAGAGGTAAAACGAATATGAACAGGTAACACATTTTAACAAGTTGTTTCACTTCTTAAATTCACTGCTTTAAGCAAAGAAAAATGTCTACAGATGATTCATATTTAGAACATGTTCTCTTCTTAAACTGTACAGAGACTCCCACAAGGGCCCTGGGACTTCGAGCGAGACTCCTGTCAGAAACTAGCAGCTAAACGGAGTTCTGGAAAAACACATTGTACGTAAGCTCTACAGAGACATCCTCTTTCTAAATCTTTAGAGGAGGGGCCCCTCGAACTATTTTAAGAGTAGTATCTTAAAATTTTCTCACCTTTTCCTTTCTCTAAGTTTTTTTCAGCTTCTTCAAAGAGTCCTGGCAAATGAATTACAACGCCATTTCCTGAAGAAAACCATTACACAAAATTTAATGAATTATGTTGAGCATGGAAAAAAAAATCCAAATAATTCAAAGACACTTCATGTTTTGTATGCAGAATATTTTATTTAAGTTTTTAAAGTTAAGTTTTAAGTTTTTATTTAAACTTTCAAGACATTGCAATTTTTATTCTTAGGAATTTGTCTGTAAAAAACTGATTTGTACCTAAACTATGTGTTTCTAACTACATGCATTGAATCTTTTTAATAAACTCAACAAATTTTCAATTTAGATCAGGACAAACAGTAACAGCATCGTGGGACAGTCCAGAATGCAACTTCCTCTTCCTCATATGTAAAATTAACTTCCCTCTTTGTACTTCATTTTAATAACCCTATTGTTTTTTAAAAGCTTAGCACATTTCTATCATCATTATAAACACTAGCATCCCCTCAGGCACTCTTCTGCTGTAAACAGACACAGAATATTCCATATATAGAGTTGGGGTTGTTAACAGACTAGCAAAAATAACAGAGGAGAAAGCTCTATCAAAAGCAAGCTCACGTTCCTACAACTGTCACATAGCGCAGAGAAAGACTACTACTTACAATTAACCAGCATCACTGAGTGCCTAAGAAGGACTATTTCCATATAGCAAAACTGAACCATCTTAAGGTCATACCAAACTCAGTAGATCCAAAGCTATCAGTATGATAACATCTAGCTAAAGAATGAAGGGACCTGCCATTTGAAACTATTTGCATATCACCTAATTTCACATAGATAAAAGCATTCTAGACACCAAAATACAGACTTCTAAATACTTAAATAAAGACTTCTTCACTATAACCTTCATGGTACAGTCCTAATCAATAGTAATAAACTGTTATAATACTCCAATCATTTTGCCCTTGTGCTTTTTGTTTTTTGAACCTATAAGCCCTTTCAGTGGAATCCTAAGCCAAATAATTTTTTTTTCCAAAAGAAATTTTAAACACAAGACAGAGCTAGAAGAAGCCAGAACAACAAACTTCAGAACAGACAAGACCAAGAGATAGCAGATACAGACAAGGGGATTTGTAAAAAGCTCTCTCCTGCCTACTGTATTTTTAAAGGATGGGGTCTTCAGACAGACAAGACCAAGAGATAGCAGATACAGACAAGAGGGTTTGTAAAAAGCTCTCTCCTGCCTACTGTATTTTTAAAGGATGGGGTCTTTCCTACTCAACCCTGAGTCCACCAAACAAAACATGGCAAACGGGCATCCTTTTTTACTGTTTTCAAGCAATAACCTTTTAAAGAAACATAATACAGTAACACATCAAAAGAGAATAAAAGCAGTATCATCTGCCACAGCCCTCAAAACTAGAAGCAGTTAACATCCCAACCTCCCCTTCATCAGAGGGAATCTATTTCCATGCCTATTGGCTCAATTTCTGTAGATGTATTAGGCAGGGCAAGTTGATTGAAAACTATCCCACTATCAAGTCACAATATAACAGCTGAAAAGAGACAATTAACCACCAATTCCCATCAAGTAAAGAGTTAATGCTGACTGCGAGTATACAGTTGCTACAAGGTGGACCCAAGAATTCAGCAAGTACTGTTTATGAATCAAGTAACTAGGGACACATACTCTTTAGTTGCTATGCTGTTTAGCAAACTGTCAATGACCACTTACTCTTGGCACATGTACCAAGCTGAGAGGCAAGACTACAGGCTCAGAGCAATGAGATATGCAGGAAGAAGTGAGAGGAAGAGCATGGCAATAGAGTCCTGATTTGGGGAAGTACACCATGTAAGGGACAGGAGTTCTGCGTATCAAAAAAGCAGGATGGAAGTGTTGATAGGTCATAGCCTTTAGTGACTCAGAGACTCACCTCAACAGCACACAAGCACATGCATAGTTATAATGCTGTGTAGACATGTTTTATATTTACCTTCATTTTTAGAAGGAAATTTCAAGGGCTACACAGCATTATTAAGTAGGTTGGTCATAGAAGCAATCCAAAGGAAAAAAACAACCCACCACTTAGGATTGGAAACAGGATTCCAAGAGAGGGAAGGTGGTAAGTAGGCTTATAGGGACAACAGATAGGACAATCTAAACCCCCTTTCAGGAGGCAAACAGATCATAGATACTGACATCACATACTGCCACTGCCCTAAACCTTCTAATGTACTCTTCTGAGAGGACTTCTTGGTAAGAACTATATAGTGCAGAAGTCTTTTGGAGTCAGCGTTCATCTCACAATCCAATGGAAAAGGGAGGAAAGATCTATGTTTCAAAAGGTACTGGCAGTTACTTAGCAGGGCTGAAGATTAAAACAGAGGAGGAATTCTGAGAATAAAAGAAATAATTGGTAGAGAACATAAGAGGGAATGGGAGAATGAAGATATACTGGACAGCTAGCTGTTTGCATTGATAAGACAGATAAGAACAAAGATGAACTACCCAAGACAACAAAAGAAACCTCTGTAATCCAAACTTCACAATTGAGTTAAGACAATATTAAGAAGATAGTAGAGCAGTTCAGGCCTATAAGAATGTGAGGAAGAAAAATCCTAATACTGTATGTCCTCAGATACATTTTGTTCTTTTAATATGTCAGAAGTCTGTAACTACAGTATTGTCTATTTTTTAGAGATGTCCCACTTACCAATGAATGCAGTGACTTTTGGATTGATGATCCCACTCGGCAGAAGATGAAAGTCATACTCCACAGAATCCACAACAACTGTATGCCCTGCATTATTGCCTCCCTGAGGGGAAATGGGGGGGGGGGGAAGAAAAAAAGTGTTAATAGTTTTTGATACTAAAGACAAATGAACACACAGTAGAGAGATGGAATAAACTGGTTCCAGCTCCAATTCTGCAACTTTCATTTCTGTTACTGACAAAAAGATCTTTCAGAGATCTCCTTCTCCCAGGAAATCAGCCAAACTTGTTTTGTCAAACTCGACAATTTCAACATCAGTATTACCTGTCATATAGACTTTGGACAGTATTTTGGTTCATCAAAGGTACAAAAGCTTGTAATAAGATTAAAATGTTTCTAAAAATTATTGGACAGAAGCATAAATATTCTAGAACATGCAAACATTTCTAAAAGGCATCATCAGTTTTACTAGGTTCTGATTACAGTTATGGAGAATAAGAATTAAAAGTGGAACTGCAACTTTACCAAAGAAAAAAAAAAAAAATCACCAGTTAAACTGAGTATATAAAACCATATAGTTATTGGGAAAGATAAGTCTAGCTGTTTAGCAAAGTGCAGGCTTGTTGTTCTGAATTTTGGGTTGAGTCTTTTGAGTGTTTTTCTATGAATAGTAACCAAAGTTAACTTGTTCATTCTATACCTCCTCAGCAATAAGAGAGGTCTGTAATAGTACAAATCATTTATATCTGAAACGTGCTGTTAAGGAGTGAATCTAGAGGCAACAAAGATGATTGTGGTTTCGTAAGTTACCGGAAACCATTTACATCAAACTAACACTTAGCATTTCTAGCTTTTTTCATTACCACAAAGAGAGTATTAAGAGATTTGTTAAACTGAGAAATATGTCTAAAATACAAAAAGAAGCCTGTGACCAAGTCTTAAAGAGGGTCAAGATAGGCTTATGAAACTAAAAAGATTACAAAATAGTTACCAAATATCCCTAGTTCTTGTTTGTTGTACTTTTGAAAATAAGCTTACACTCTCTCATGACTCACTCATTTGTGCAAGACAAGGTTACATACAAAATGGCTGTTTGTCATAACTACAGGAACATCCTTTACAGGCACCTTGCACTAGAAATAAACAAACTGCTTCAAAGAAGGAAAGCCTTAAAGGAAAGACTTTTAATCTAAGCCTTCCTTCAGCACAAGACAAACTGAAGAAAGGCATTATATGAAAAGAAGAAGAAAAAAGAAACTATATGAAATATTAATCTATGGAATTATAAATCTTAAATATTTCAGAATAACGTATCACAGAAGATCTTTTCTAAGCAATGGACTCAACAGCTACTCGCTACTTCTACAACATTTACAAAGCATGAATGCAATGCATAAAGCCATATATCTGACATTATAAATAAAGAATATTCTTAGATATCAAACATTTGTGCCAGTATATAAACACACATGCCACAGGTAAAAGCCTAATCTCAGTGAAGTTAGCAATGAAAATTCTCGTAATTTCAGCATTATTTATCTGAGGACTTACAGCCATTCCAACTCCTTTGGAAACAGGGGGAAAAACTTACAAACCTTCACCGAACAAAGGAAATGTCTGAATTAAAGAGAAGTTTAAATGATTTAGTAATATAATGTAGAGTTCTTCCATGTAGTGAACAGTACCTTGAAGAAATTGTAAAGATTTCTGGATGCAGATAGTTTTCACTGCAAATTATCTGACTTAATCAGAGAATGCCAAATTTTTGATTCACAACATGTAAAACATACTGAATGCATAAATAAAGCAAGCCTCTCAAGTTTATTCTTTTAAGAAAATAATAAATGTTCAGGAATAACCTTCCTCCTCCTCCTCCCATCCTTTCTACTCAACAGTAGCTGTTAAGAAAGATTATTTAGCCGTCTACCAGCTCTACAGTTGTACCTTTGATTTAAAAGGATGTTAACTACCTACATCAGCAGGTAATCATTTACAACTATTTTTGAAATGCAATGCTGATACTCCTCAGCTACTGCAAGCTACTCCAAAACTAGATAATATTCTACGAACTATTAAGTTATATGCATACATAAAATATACAAGTGTTTTTTAGTAAGACAAGACATTGGTTTTCTACTCAATGTTTGAGAACCTAAGCAAAACCTTTCTTGGGGAAGAAAGAACAGTTACGTACTAAAGCAGAATTTACAGTCAAGTACATATGAGGAAGAAGGTAACTACCACTTTCAGCATCAGATTCCTTCAAATTATTCCTTTCTATTAGATCCACTAGTAATATCAGTCTAGACAAGTTTATCATGAGCACTGAAGTGCTTTAAATGAAAATTCAATAAATAGGTCTAAGTACAACACTGAAATACTGAGGTAGTAGTAATTTACAAATGGGAAAACAAGTCCAAACTCTCGCACTGCAGCATAAATAAACTGGACTAACCCATAAGCAACACTAAGATTAGAGAATGACTATTCATTTGAAATCCCCTACTAACTGGATGATTTAATTTCATGTTTTGCTTCTCAATTTATTTAAAAGAAAAGGTTTTCTAGCTTCATGAACGTCAAATACAGAGAAAGAAAAATTGGCCATTGTAGAGATTAGATCATGATTAACAATAAATTCTTAGTCTCTTAAAGTTTGCCAGCTACTGGTGCCATTCAGACATGGTATCTTAAAGTTCAGCGGTCACGTCTGCTCGAGTAAGGTGTACAGCACACAGACTCAGACTGTGTTAATCATAAGAACATAGCTGCTGGTTTTTGGTGGTGTCAAGAGTTCTCCCTTGCACTACTGAGTGATGCCAAGGTGTGTTGGTTCTGTGCTCGCTGAAAAATACCCCATGGCTGACAGAATAAAAATGGCATTTTACCTTTTAAACCTTGAACTACAGACACAGCACAGCTCATACTTCATCTAGAAGCAAGCTAGTTATATATACTTCTGCATGTTTACTGTGAGCAGGTATACTTTAAGGGATTTTGCTAGAGACTAAAGTAGAAAACTTGACATTACGTGTGGTGAATCGCCATCTGAACACGCTCTTAAGCCATACTAATACCTCAAGGTTTCCAAATGCTTGTTTTCAGGTTAGACTCAAATCTGAATCTCAGAATTTAGTTGTTTATAATATTATGATGCCTACAACATGGAAAGATTAAATCCCAAAAGTGCTATTGATAGCAGCCGTCTGGTAGAACATTAAGTCAGTCCCCATCCTGCTTTGGATGTCATTCTGTCAGAATGTATAATTTCGAAAAATATTTTTAATTTCAAACCATATTTTAGGACAGCATGAAAACAACAGCATTTCATGAATTCAGTTTTCAAAATTCTGCTGCGATTTACAGGTAAGCTCCACCCTAACTGCAGAAGTGCAAGTGTATAGTCACACAGTTAGGAATTGTAATATATTAAAAGAATGGTTCACACTGTACACTTAGAGTGAACTAGCAGTAAAGTGTACACATGTTGTGTACTCAGACATTGCACAACACAGGTTTGGTAAACAATTCTAATTACAGAAACCTGAACTCAGAGTTCTAGTGGTGGTGGGGTGGAGAGGTGGGTTATTGTTAGGTTATGGGGTTTGGTTTGGTTTTTTTTCCCTCCTCCAGAAATTGATGATAATGCCAACATCTTTGTAATGGAGGCAACTATTGCCTCTGGGCATAACTCAAGGTATAAACTGATGAAGTCACTCCTGGCTTCAGCACTTTCCATCTGGATTTCTCGCACCTCCTCCCTCATCACAGTAAACCAAGTGGGACCAGTTAGGTCATTCAAGCTAACACTCCTTTTATTCAAATGTTTAAACATTATTAATTGAGAACTAACTGTGGAATTTATTTTCACTATTAGTTGAACAAAGTTCATGCTCAAATGATCTTCAATACATTGTATAAAGCTTTTGTCAGAGGGAAATTAAGATATACAAGTCATTTCTGGAGGCTGGCAATACTCCCTAGTTAACTAAATACAGTAATCAGTCTACCATATCTCCGTAACCTTCTAGGTACCCAAACTACAGGACCTCTCTCCCAGCCACGTGAAAACTGAAACACCTACCTTGGGCCAACACAGACTAAAAGGTCAAGTGCACGGCAAGACCAAAAGATGCTCTTGCTCAGCCTGGAATACACTACGTGCATGTAGCAGTGGCTCCTTTTCCCCTTCTCCCTGCACTACAGCAAGTTTTCCTTCAGCTGAGCCAAGAAGTGTACCATAGCCACCATACTCGCTCATTAGGGTAATGCAACTCTGCATTCAGCTACAAATAGATGGATTGCACAAAAGGATTGGGGTGGGGGGAAGGTGACTTCTTATAAACAAGAGATACAAGAAGCCACCAGTGGCACTCTGAACAAAGAACTTCTTCACTGGGATGCCTTCTTCCCATTCTGCAGAATGGTAGCAGAGGAAGCCCTTCCAGAACTCAGAATGCAGGCTGTGGAGGGGAGGTCAGGCAGGCAAGGCAGAGCTAGCTTTGTCAGAGTAAGAGAAATAATACTGTGCAGATTTTTAAAAAAAGAAAATAAAAAATTAAGAAGAAAGGTAACCAATAAGATGAAACAGCATGACATAGTCAGAAATGTCTAACAGGCTGAAGATTACTTCCTTAGTATTGCAATGCAGTATTTTATTCCAAAATTATGCAAAAGAGGTTTTCTGAAAGACAGCAGACACAAATACCTAATACAAAAGACAAGCAAGAAAGACCTTTAAGTAAAAAAGAAAAATCCTTTTAGCAATTTTTAGGTAACTTAAACTTGAAGAAGACAAGAAAAACCAGTTCGGGATAGGCAGTATAGGTGGGACCAGAAGAGAGCTTTCAAGGTCCAAGTACCTGCTAAACACAAACCCACTAAACCTTCTTCATAAAGTTTTGTGTTCTCTCCCTCTTCTTCCACGGTTTCCATGCTCTGACACAACAGTCGTCTAACCCCAACCATCTAACACATTATTAAGAAGGAAAAAAAAAAAAACCAAAAACAAACCAACCACACACACACAAAAAACCCCACTTGTTTCTTTAAGTGCTTCCTAAAAACATTTTTGTGAGAATTTTTTTTTTTCACTGCTGCACCTCACAGGATGTTACAATATCAGATACAGTACTGTTAACCCTCAGATCATCTGCCAGAACAACAGAATCAAAATTTTGAACCTAAATAAGACTGTCTCTCTTAAAAGTAATTTAAGAACCTTTTTCCTCTCTCCTCCCCAAACCTCATGTCCCTGTCACTTTAAACAGCTATTAAGAAAAAAATTATCATGTTAAAAATAATAAAAAATTCATAATACTCTAAACATTAATCACTGAAAATTAATTCTGATTTCTATCCTACCAACAACTGTGTATATTTATTTTCTTAAACATACAATTACCACAGAGGAGATAAATTGTTTTTTGCATATTTAAGTATACCCCTGCACACATCCTTCAAGTTCAGATACATACAGCAGAATCCTTACACGCCATGAGATTCTCATTTCAATAGACACAATCTAGAATATCCCAAGATTTTTTATTTTAAGTCTTTTAATTCTGGAAGTCATGCCAAAAGGTATCCGCTAGTTACCTGAAAATTTTCTTAGTACAGCATCATCCCTGAAACATACCAAGGACACAAAGTCAGACAACAAACACAACAGAAAAACACGTATTTATTGCTCAAAAGGGTGCATCACCTAGCACTGAAATACTGTGAACTGGTAGTATATTGGTGGAAATTATTAGAAAAAAAAAATCAGTTCTTGTTAATGTTACACCAGAGACTAAGCACTTCATAAATTTAATATGCATAATGCTTAACTTTTGCTTATTTAACACTAAAATATCTCTCTAGATTAGTTTATTACTAGGTTATTTAGGTAAGAATATAAACAATCTTCTCCCTTAAGTTCTAATAAAGCTTACTTGGAAGAGAGTGCACTATTTAAAAAAAAAAAAAAGTCAAACCATTTCTCTTTAGGTTTTCTTTACATTAGTAAACAGCCTCTGGCTCATTTCATCACAGAAAACTGAGTATATAGGAAAAATAGGCACATGCCTTGCTAAAGAACAGAACATAAAACAGATTCTCCATCTAGCACCTACCCAAAACAAAGAGCAATAAGAATCAGTAACAACACACTATACTCCTATCAAGATGCTAACACAGGCTCACTACTCCTGAAGTCCCAAGCATACTTTGCTTAGATATAGCACCATTTATTTGTGCATCTCTATCAAGGCACAGCATTGCAGTTTTAGCATACTCCGAGGTTTCCAAAATTGGATTTTCAGAAGTCAGCAATCTTCTTCGCACTGTTTTTTGAGGCAGATTTAAAAAAAGTTAAAAGCATTCAGTTTGTTTGTCCTTTCTCTTTTCCTTGCACTATTTTTTCTCCTCGTATCTTTCAACACAGTATTTGGAACAGTTCTCTCTCCTCTCCCTAAGGATTCTTTGGTGACCAAGGGATCAGCCCTTTCAGCAGCCCACAGCTTTACCAAATTACAATGTTAAATTGTGTCTCTAATTGAATTTCCCCAACTTTTCAACTGCCAGGTGCATGAACTTCGTAATACAAGTAACACAAATACAATGTTGTCCTTCCTTAACTTTTGACTTTGCCTTGTAGTCAGTACCTAGGCCGGCTGTTGTTGCTCAAGACTTTGAAACAACACACCAAAGTTAGGGTGGTTGGTTTCACGGTTGGACCCATTCTCCAGTTTTCAGCTGCTGCCAGCAATGCTGAAGGAGTAACTGCCACCAGGTCACACTGAACATTTGTGCTGATAACAGGGGAAAACACAAGCTTGCTCAAAGTGAAGGGAGAACCAAACACCTGTTTTTTTCCCCAGCAATATCGGCTTAAATAATTCATGGAATTATGAAGTTGGGCATCTTAGAAATAGCTGTTTTAATCATAGCCTTGATGCAAAAAGAAACAAACCAAAACAAAACAAAAAAACACCTCAGCCATTAAAGTTTCCTAGTACTCTTTATTTAAAGAGTTGTTGTTTATTTTGGGGGGGGTTGTTTGGTTATTGTTTTGTTGTGTTGGTTTGGGTTTTTTTTAAACTTCTGTACATATCCAGCTCAAAAGGGTGCCAGTTGGATTGGAATGAAAAAATTTCTTTCCATTTATTTGGAGACGCAGTGTGAAAGTCACCATGAACAACAAGCGTGAACCTATGCATTTCAGTATACGGATTTAGTTTAGAGACTTTTTAGTTTGATGCTCTGATGGATGAACAATTTAAAATCCTATTAAGATACAGTAGCCTTTTTTCTCCTTTCATGATCCTGACACTATTGAATTATACCATTATTTTTAGAGTATTTTAAGTCATTAAGTGGAATAGCGAAAGTAAGATCAGGCACAAGATCATTACCCAACCTATAATATTTTAAGCAAAACCTGTTGTTGTAAGGTAACTAAATGCATAAGCTTTTTAAAAAAGCATTATTCCAATTTTACTGGTGCAGTATGCTTAAATCACTTCCTTGAAAAAGCATATGATCCCTGACCACTAGCTGGTAATCTTGAAATATCCAAGCTATTCAACATGTAGAACAGCTAAGTACACATGACTCTGACAGGAAGGTGCATACTAATAGACAAATTATCACCCAAGTACTGTTAGAATGACAGCAATCCTGGTAACAAAACCCCATATTTACCCACTTTCTAGAAGCCTCATTCCAAAAAACATTCCCTATGAAATACCACTTTTGAAATATTCCTTTTACAGTGGTAAACTGCTCAGAGATATTTTTTTTTAAAGCAAACAAACAAAAAAAACCAAACAGGGTTTTTCCTTCAGCTTGCTAAAGAAGACAAAGTAGCCTAAAAATCCTTCCCAGTGTAAGCACCACACCCAAGAATCTGCATCCATATATTTAATGTTTGGTCGGTACCACACACAAAACAAGATACTATTCTAAAACACACCTATCCTGGCAAACATGAACAGAATCAGTTACACATGCACAGAGGGGGCACAAGATAGCAAAGGCAGCTGCAAGTATTGCACATCTGGGGGCTGTTTGATAAACATTCTTAGGAAACACCCTTTTTGCAACAGTTTTGCATGCCTGAAAATACAAATTTGGAAGGAAAGACGTTATCTGCTAGTTGACATTTTACTGGAAACAGCCTTGAAATTTCAATAAATCAAACACATGACTCCTGCTAGCCAAAAACCACTATCAAAGCACTGGAAGGCAATACTTACCACGAACAATACACTCATGCACACGACACAAACACACCAGTTACCACCATACTGTACCATGCTTCAGACAGTATCACTGCAAAACATACTGAAGACTAATCAATAGTATCAAAGAGGACTACATTTTAAACATATTGACAGAACAGTATTTCTAATAGGACAGCTATGGTAATTTTAAGGTAAATCATTTCAGCTCTTCCGCTATCTATGCAAAATGGCTTATTTCCTCTTGCATTCTATAGCTTTTAAATATCTTAACTGCCAAGTAAAGTATTTTGGGTAAAGAACTGAAAACAACTAGCAACAATATTAATGGCAGTATCTGACTACACTTTTATGATTTTTTTTTTTCCTTATAGCTCTGAAGACTGAAACAATTTTTAGAAGCATGACTCTTAGAAAGGTGTATTCTGGAGCCAAAATGGTAAACTCAAAAGAACGTATGAACAACCTGGAAAAGACAGGTCTTCTCACGTTGAACCTTCCCGTAGTGCAAGGCCTCTTTAGCTTGTTACATTCTGTCCATGCAGAGCAGCTTCCAAATCATGTATATAGCATGGAGAAGGAGCATTCATAATCATATTTAACAGCAATTTTTCTTCTGGAATTGCATTGCTGTACTAGTCAAAAGCCCCCAAGAAACATTCATGTATTGAGCTGATTCACTGGACAAATAAGAACCAATTTTTTTTTTAGTTATGGCAGAGTCTTGATAATTGAATGAAGTTAATTTGACAAAATAATAATGACTTATGCCTGTCTTCAGAAAGTCTAATTGATGACTACTTCATCAACCTTTTTGCATCATGACCTTTATTGTCAGGATTAGAGATGCTCTTTTTAGACAAAAAAGATTATTTTCTTGCTGAATTAAAATAGTGCAAGAAAGTTTACCAGGTAAGACTTCAGGTTTACAGTGCTTAACCAGCCTCTACCAAAACTCAGCTAACAGAACACTAAAGTTGAAATAACCACCACCTGGAGTTTTGTTTTGGGTTTTGCTAAATATGAAGGTAGAACCAGAATGTTTCCTAAGAAGTCATTCATTCAAGAATAACTTATTTGTCTTTCCATAAATATACTTCAACAATATTAATGTCTACTAAGGACATAAAAAATTTAAATTTAAAAAAAAAAAATCATACTGGGAGTTACAAGCTCCAGTATGTTTTACCTGCAATGCCTGCTAACTTAAGAGCTCATCTGAAGCTAAGTGAAGCCAACAATTGAGGAAGCATGGAACCTCATTTTCCAAAAAGACTCTGAAAATTATATAAAGCCATACTCAAATGCTTATAGAGAAATCCTGAACCAGAACTTTTTCCTCTGGTGAGTTTGCTCAGAAAAGTTCCATGCTCCTGGGTTTGCAGCCAATCTCCCTGATTTACCTGAAAAGTACGCGAAGGACTTGACTGCTTGTCCTTCCAGCTTAAGGAAGAAGGATTTGCAGTTCTTCCATTTTTCTGGCACATGGGACTCTTCCAAGAAAAACGTACACACAATATATCCATCATTCACTGAAGGACCCTCACTCTTAATCTTAAATTCATTCTAGCTTCAAACTTTGGGGTTTTCCCTTCCTTTTTTTGAAAAAAGTGCTAACAGTCTAATAGGAAACATTAATGTACCAGCTTGGATAATTAGCAAAACCAAAAAGGAAAGCAGAGTTGCTTGTTCATAAACTGAAAGCAAAAATATTACTCCTTGGAGAAAAAACAAAACAAAACAAAAAAACCCCACCAGTAAGACATTATCTGCTTATTAAAACTTTTGTGTAGAGCACAAAAAGCAAGAGTAAATGTGTGCCACGTGTGCTACCCAAGGACACATGTGCTTAAGTATGAGTCATGTCTACATACATAAGTAGAACATGCAAGTAAGAAATCACTGCAGGAACACATAAAAAACATAATGCATTTGAAACTAAGATGGAGGAACAACAGCATATCTTTCTCCATTTTAGACCCACGTAAGTTGAAAATATGTATATTATTTTCAGAGCATATCTTCATTAGTCAAGGGCAGACTAGACATTAGTATAATAACCAGAACAGTTAAATCTGTTTTGAACACATCAAGACAAGAGAGCGGTTCAAACCCTTATGCCTCACCTACAGTACTCTCATAACTGCTAAGACCAGTCTACGTTACTGCAACTTTACCTAACAGTGGAGGTGCATAGGGAAAAAAGAGATTTACTAGAAAAGCAGACTGAAATTACTACTAAAAGCATATTGTGAATGGCTCTCTATACTGATACTAAACAGAAAAGTATTTAAAGCAGCTCTGAAATACTGACATATGCATTTAAGAGAACTATCTACCCAAAAAGTCTACAATGACAATCACTGCTTTTTCTTATGACGTGATCATGCCAAGTTGTCTATCTCAAAAATATGATGCCTCAGGGTAGAGCAAAGAACTCTTTCAAGTTATCTCCTCTAGAATAGAAATTAGTTGTCTAGTTTAAAGAGATGTTATCTCATGCTACGTTAAGGAAGAAGCCATACACTTCTTTCAACTCTCCCCATCAGATGTGTGTGTGCATAATTTTTTCTACAGTTTACTTGTATTGCTACCACATTCCAGCATTCATTTTTAGCTCAGGGCAACCACTGTTGTTTCTGAGCTAGCTATACAAGTCACTGCCAAGTTGGGCAAGAAGCAAGTCAATGTTGCTTTGGCATCATATGGTTGTAAACATTTTCATTTAACTCTTGGATGAAAAGACAAAAATACATCAGGAAAGCTGGATGCTACCACTACTTACAAGAAATGTAAGAAAGGCTCCTTCTTACACAATCAGATTCTGGGAATGCTGAACACACCTTTAAAAAGTTGGTCAGTCTAGCAAAGAAACATATTTGAACCCCTATGATGCACCCTAACTAGACACAGCTTTGCAATTACTAGGCTATTTGCTTCTCATTTCAATACATATTGCCAAAAAGCTATTTTGAACTTCAGATTACGGACCATCCCCCTTTAAAAAAAAAAACAACAAGGTTTTGATAACTAATTCATTCTTTCACATCCCACATTTCATGATTAATTTGCTTTCTCCCCCCTCTGCCCCCAATGAATTAGCAGCTAACAAACTCTACTGTGTAATCTACTCCTGGATTTCAGTATAAACAACATCCAGCAGCTAGCAATTTTCTTCCTTGACAATCCATTCATGTTTGCAAGATCTAAACCTAGTTCAAGGAGCCATCACGTTACACACTTAATAAAAGTTTCTAAAACTTTGGCTAGACTTCAGAAATCTTTGAATGTGTAGTACAAGGACTGTTGCCTCAGAACAAGATCAAGTGCGTGGTTTGAGGCAGAATATGACAGAATAAGCACATTATGTTTTACACATTCACCTGTTTTCTCCTAACAAATAAAAGAAAACATTAACTTTACTTATGTCTATTAATCTCAAAAAACTCCATACATTTCTCTATACTGATAGAACTTGCTCCGAGGAATTGCTATTAAAAGACAATATTCGGAAAGACTCTTTAGAGCTGGTTTTGGCTTAGTTTCTCACCTGATCTGCAAAACCTTATACTGTTGCAATGCCGACACATGTTAGGTAGGGAACAGGATTCATTACCCAAGTCCAGAATAAAGACCAATCTACCCCTAAGAGATAAAAGAGATCAAGTGAGGCAGGGAGATAAGAAACAAGAAAAATGTTGAAAGCACAGATTGGTCCAGCACTAAGTTGCTTCAGTACACAAAAGCCCACCAATGTTTGCTACATTTCACAAGAATATTTAAGAAAGGATATGAAAAACAAAAAGTGACTTTGGGAATATTTACAGACAACATCTTCCAAATGTGTGAGGTAGTGCAGTAGAAATAAAAAAAATGTATTCGAAATCTTAATAAGCTGCTCTAGAGTACTGCATCTTAACCAACCAAACACTGTAAGCTTTTGTAGTAACAGCAAGACTGAAAGAACAATAAGAAACCAGTAGATCAAGGTGTAGTTTACTCTTTAGTGCTATTAAGGTCTCCTTTGTTAATGGTACAAACTTTATGAACTGGAAAATCAGATTTCAACTGTTCTTCTGTTTGAAATAATTTAGACCTTGTGTGATTGTTTACAATAACAAAAGATCACCTGCCAGTGATGCTCTAAAGCAGGTCTGTAAAGCATATGACTTGCTGATGGGGCAGGCCAAAGAACTCATTTCACTGACCTCTCTTTCCTCACCAGAGCACATTATTGGCATGCTGCCAACCACTCCAAGTTCCAAAAGTGCACCCAGCACTTGAAAAAAAATCGGAGCTCTAGCTAGACATCACATATCAAATGCCTGAGCAGCTAAAAAAGCACCAATAGCTATAGCTACTGATTCTGCTATTCCTAATTCTGCATGGCCTGCAAAGGCTCTAGACTAAAACACCTTTTCAAATGAGAATATTTAGAAAAAGGACAAAAGTGGGCTTGGTGAATGGAAGAAAATTCCAGTTTTTTAAAAAAGTGGCTATATACAGACCAGTGATATGGAGGTATTAGGGGGCATTGGTCTGAGGACTTCAGTTCGCAGTTATCAACTGATCAATGGTAACTGCTTAACCACAACAATTTGCACACTGAAAACTTCTCTACTAACTGTTGCACTGTAATTGCCACATATCAAGCGATCAGCAGTGGCGTCACTATACACGCTGTTGTTTGGGGGGAGGAAGAGGAAAAGGGAGCACGAAGAATTCACACATTGCAATTACCATGCATTAGCAGTTCAGGAGTAGGAACTGTGTGACCCCACAGCTGGCAGAGCAGGGATATAAGTCACAGGCAGACCATACTGGAATCAGTTGAGAAGATTTGGTAAGAAGCTGCAATTCTGTTTTGAAGTAGTAACAAGATGTAGAATAGAACTGAAGAAGCAGGAAAATAGGATTCTTTAGCATAGGGAGCATGGCTTCAAAATAATTTGAAGACTTAGAAATCTTATTCACCTGTGAGAATTATATACTCTGAATAAATCAGCTACTTCCAATAGTAAGAACAGGAAGTGACTAAAAATTTGCTGATGAAATGAGTAAATTAGAATAGAATCCTGCAGTGCAGACATTACATTTTTTTGTTGTACTGCATACACTGGTAGATTGGGTGGAGGGGGTGGTGTTACTATAAGAGATACATAGCGTATTTTGGTACTGTATTTGTTTTGATAAAATGATTATCTAAAATAATTTGCTTGCATTAATTTGCCATTCCCATATTCACTGACAAATGAAAATCTGGTAATTAAATCCCTAACCTGGTTGCATTCTGCAATGGTAGGAAGTCCCTTAATCAGAACAAGAAATGTTTTCCTTTAACTTTCCATTACCTGTGGAATTGACAAAAATACAATGTATACTTTTAAAAATTGCCAGGTTTGATAGCAGCAAGGCTAGCTACTTACTAAGAGGAAACTACGTCAATCAAAAAAACACAAAAGCACAGTTTTTCTGGCAACCAGTCCTGAATCTCAAACCAATTCTCGCTCTATTTTACTGTCTAGGCTATGATTTATGTGATAGCAGGTAAACAGACTTTGCTCTGTAAGCCACTGAAGACCAGAGGTAGGTTTAAGTGCAAAAGTCTCACCAATGCATTTGTTTTATCAATAGTATCATTTTACCAGATACCTCCTAGAGGTAAACGAAGACCAGTTCAAATTTAACAGTGGAAGAACAAGTACCTACTTTGCCTGTCATGTAGATATGTTTGTATTAACTGCATCTGAACCCTCTGTACTAGCAGCATCCTCAGGAAACTATCATAGTTGCCAGTGCAGTTGCATTAGCAACTACATACATGCAACCCCTGGATGTATTTTAATTTTAGTTTAGCCTCTTCAAACAGTTGTTTTTTAAACCATAACACTACTTCTGATAAATGTGAATCTGTCTCCTGAAAAGAAAACACCATTCTCTTGCTCTGAGCACAAGACTCCTTTCAACAACCTCTAAACCTAAGATAAAATACTTTGGAGGGTGGTATTTAGAAGTGGATCCATAATACAACTTATTTCTTGATGCACTCATTCAGCTAATTGCACCTAAGTAAGCACCTCATTCCAGATGACAGTCAGCTAGTCAAACAAGTGACTGAAGTCATTAGCACATCTGCTACCTAGGAGACAAGAAGGTATGGCCATAGATTTCAGAGTAAAACTTCTTGCAATGCCTTTACAGGCATTGTAAAAGTAAGCGATAGTCAGTTCTTGCTTCTGGGACAGCACCATTTTTATGCTCTGCATCTGCACAGAACCAGGGACAATGATATGAAAGCCACACTAGAGTGTTTCATTGCAAATATAACGCAAGTTTCCAAGACATCTTAGACCTGCTACAACAACTTCCCAAGTCCTCCAAGAAAAGTTGTACTAATAAATTTTTCACAAGAACACACTAGAAATACTTGATCTCATCCAGAGGCATTCCAGCAACTCTGTGGCATGATGAACAGAAAGAACCATCCTAGAATGAGAAAGAGTACAACGGTGAAATAACAATCAGAAGCTCTGATTACAGAAAGCTGGTATTAGCAAGGGGCAGACTAAATACGTTACAATTTTTCTTTCTGGGCTTGTACCACTACAAAAAGCACAAGGGTCATACTCTAAATTACCAGCAGTAACAAAACCATCAAGAATATGCTTGCATACATAGCAAGATTATTTAGTAGCTATGTACCACTGAAAGAGAATATTCCCATTTTTCCATCTCATTCTGAGAAATTGTTCTTTGTGCTTACCCTGTCCTGTCCTCTTTTCATCAAGGTCCTCTGAGCCAATTAAATTCAGTTTTATTTATTAAAATGGTAGAAAGTAAATCCAACGAAAAAGAGTTTCCTGCCATTTTGGTGAGTTAAATCAGCTTAGAGAAGTGTTCAAGTGCCAAAGTCAGTGCATGGGAGGAGACCCAGACAGCACAGCCATCAACAGGAAAGGGAAGAAAGAAGACAAACTCCTTCCTTCAGCAAGAGCAACAAGCTGTTAGAAATGGCAGAAGTGGCCACGAGATTCAAGCCTGAGATAGCATCGTAATTTTTCCCTTTTCTTGATCCCTTACCCAGCTGATCCGAAAGAAGTAACAAATACATTAAAACATGTGCACACAAAAATCCACTGTCTGCCTTTCCCTCCCCACAAAAACTTCCTAGCGACACACACGCTCACCTAGACACCCTTCAAGTTTTAAGGACAAAGTTGTAAAGGACAAACTGAGTCACCGTGTTCTATAACCCACAAAGCCAGGCAACCATGCCACAGCACCACATCAGATTTTATTATTTAAAAAAAACAAACAAACAAAAAAACAAACCAAGATACATGGGGAAAAAATAACTCCATTGTGAAAACAGCCATTTAAGAATATGTTCCTTTACTTCAAAATTAAAGTCTCTGAAGTTCAAGTTTTTGATTTGTCAGCTTTGCAACTGACTTGGCTTTGAAAACACCAGTTTTATGTGCAGTTCTTGTTAGATAATACAATGCTTCAGTGTTTGCACTCTTTGGGAAATGGTACACTCTTCCAAAATATATTTATTTAAGAGCAAATTTAATTTGTGCATTCAACAAAAGCGTACAGATAACAACACTTACATGACGTGTGCACATGCTGTAGGCATTTTAAGCTGCTGTATCTCTTAACTTCAAGGAAAAAAACCGTACATAGCTTTAGTTCATTATGTTGTGCTCTACAGAATTACTACTCTAGAACTGTTAAGAAAAACATGTCCTCGGATGTGCGTTGTTTTAACGTAGGCATTTAAGACCACTGTGCTTGCAGGCTAGACTCACTTTTTTGCTCTTTTGCTGGAATAACGCTTCCACACAGCAACAGGGAAGGAAAATAAAAGAATTAAGCAGAGAAAAATGGGATTTCCTTGACACAACAATGATCTTGAAGCAAGGGCAGGCCAGTCCTTTAAAAGCTAGTTTTATCTGAAGACGCCTAAGTTGTCGCGGGCTACATGTACGCCCTCACGTGCATCCTGTAACTAACTGTCGGTTTCGTGCCGCGGGCCAGCATTACCCCTCCGAGCGGGGAAGGCGAGCACGCTCACAGGCGGTGCGGCTTAGGCCACGCCGCCGCCGGGGAGGGCTCCTCGCCCCGCTCCCAGCAGCGATGCTGCGGGAACCGCCGAGCGCGGCCCCTTCCCAGCGCCCCCCAGACAAAGAGTGCTGCGGCGGCGGGCCTGAGGGGGAGGACGCGACCCCGGGCGCATTCCTCCTGCCGGAGGCCAGCTCTCGGCGGCGAGGAGGGCGCCTTCCTCCTCCGCCCCCCGGCGCCGGGACGGGGACAAAGGAGGAGCGGGAGGGCTGCAGAGCCCGGCCGCGGGGACCTCGCCAGGGCTCCTGCCCCGCCGGGGAAAGCTTCGCTGCCCCGCAGCCCGCCCTGCGCGGCGGGAGACCCGCCGCCTCCCCGGGCACCGCCGCCCGGCCCTGCGCTGAGGCGGGCTCTCGGGGCGAGAACAAGTGCCCGCGCGGAGCCGGGCGGCGGGGCGGGCGGCCGGCGGGGCCGGTGGCGAGGACGCCCGCCTCAAGGTGACACCCGCGGCCTCGCCCCGGCTGCCTCCTCACCTGGCACCTGCAGACGATGTCGGCGTCCTGCGCCAGCAGGTCCACCACCTTGCCTTTGCCCTCGTCGCCCCACTGGGCCCCCAGCACGACGGTCACCTTGTTGCCGGGGAGGCGGGCGGCGCACTCGCCGTTGGGGATGGCGGGCGCCGGGGCGCCATGCTCCGCCATGGCTCGCGCTGCCCGCTCCGGCTCCGCTCCAGGCACATGCGGCAGCGCGCGGCGGCTCCGCTCCCCCCGCCTCCTCCTCCAGGGCGGGCGGGCGGTGGTGCCGCTGCCGCGTCCAGGTGCCGCCGCCTACCGGCCCCGCCAGCGCGGCCTCCCCCGCCGCTCCCCGCCAGGCAGACCCCTTGCCCTCAGGCGGAGCCCCACCCCACTCCCCCGCGGGAAACCGGAGCCGCCGTCGCCGCTCCCGGCGGCTTTTTTCCTTCCTCGCCCTTGCGCCGCTCT
This sequence comes from Ciconia boyciana, assembly GCF_034638445.1. Classification (NCBI taxonomy): domain Eukaryota; kingdom Metazoa; phylum Chordata; class Aves; order Ciconiiformes; family Ciconiidae; genus Ciconia; species Ciconia boyciana. Next base: position 88,849,120 of record NC_132936.1, read on the forward strand.
CCCGCGCCTCGCAGCCCGGACTACATTACCCAGCGCGCTGCGCGGCCTCCCCCGCGCAGGGCGCCGCGCGGGGCCGGGCGCGGTGCATGCTGGGGCGCGTAGTCCTCCGGTGCCGCACCTGTGGGAGGACGGTTCCTTGCGGGTTGCCCCATGCGGCGGCAGGAGGCCGTGTCCGTGGGGGGCCGGGTAGGGGGCGGCTGCGGAGGAGCGGCCGCGGCGCTCCAGCGGGCACTGCTGGCCCTGCTGTGGCTGCATGGCGGCTGCGCCTGGTGGAGGTGGAAGGAGGGGGCCAGGCGCGCTAAGGGGAGCCGTGGAGGGAGGCCTTTGTGCGTCGGGTCTGGCCTCGGCTCAACATGTTCTCAGGCTGCGGCCTTGGGTTTGGTGCCGCAGATCCTGTGTCCGCTCCCCAGAGCTGGCTCTCTGGGACGCAGCAGCCCGCGGCCTGACGTGCTACAGGTGTCCCCACGCCGCTCCTGAACCGGAGTGGGTGCCGCTGGTCCCTGCCAGCGTGGGGGTCTCGGTGCTGCTGTGGCTCCCCATTTCCCCTCGGGTTACATCTGCTGTGGGCAAGGCGTACCTGGGGCTCCTGTCACGCACGTCAAACCTGCAAGCGTGTGCTTGCAGTGTATCATCACAGCTTCGCCTATGTGGTTAGTTTTGCTGACTTAATGATAAGAATGTAAACGAGTGTTTGTAGAACCAGGGGCTAAATGTAAGAGGCCATTTTCTCCAGAGACACTGGAACATGGCCCCAAGCTTATTCATGAGGAAAAAAAAAAATGGAAAAACCCCATAGCAGAGAAATGCCTTCATCATGCATACTTGAGGGTTTAGAACTGGAACCGATGTCTCAGTGGCTGTTTTCATTCTTTCCTGCTTCACAGAATCAACACCCCTGGGGGAAGACTTTTTTTTTGTAAAGTAGCTATTAAAAAGACATAAACCTGAATGATGTAATTATTGCTAAGACAGCTATTCAAAAACCTGAGTCACTGAGCAGTCACAATTTGCAGCTGTCTGGCAGTCTGTAGAGTTTGATTTTAGTTGCTTCTTTGCTCCTTCGGGTTTACTCTAATCAAGAATTTCAGGATCTATAAAAGCCCCTGGAGAAGAGTTTAACTGTGTCATGTAAAGCTAGGGAGATATATAACAGCAAATTAAATACGACGTTGACAGAGAACATTTTTTTTTTAAACTGAAAATACCTAAATCCTGAATGGCAGTGCAAAGAGATGCAATGACAAAGTAGTCAGTTCAGTACAAAGATGTTGAGCAATTGCAAATGATACGTGAGGCAAATGTGTACATACACTTAAAAGAGAAAATAGTTCCTTAAACATTCTGTATAGTCCATAGTATTAATATTTTTGTCTGCTTGTGCTAAAAAAGACATAACCATGATTTCTGTATCACTGCACAGAGCTTGTGGGAAGTCACTAAAAGCCACAAGGAGCTGCTGAAGTCAATTTCTCCAGTCTTGGTGACACAATGGCAAACTTTGCTTTAGTGCACTCACTTCTGAGGTCGTAGATCACCTCATGACTCCCCAAACAATGGTCTAGATTAATGTTTCGGGATATGATTTTCCAGTGTAGCTGAATCATTAACACCTCACCATTGCCAACGCAAATATTCCCTCGAATCTCAAAATAAATCTGAGCCTGTCGTCATAGTGTCCTAGCAATGTGGTATTAATGCAATGCCACTTTCCAAAGAGGTCTCATGCACACGAATCCATTGTTCTGCTGTTTTTATTTGGTGTAGAAGAGTTTTGAGATTTATGTTTTGGTATGTTTTCTCGGTAGGTATAGAACCAGTGAAGAAAACTACGAACTCTTCACTTCCAGAAAACCTCTAAGTATTTAATGAAGATCAAGCTAATCAATACTGATTGGTACTGCAACGTTTAGAATTTTGATTTAATATATGGTATTACGGGTCCGTCATTCCTCCACCCCCTTTTCTTTGCAAACTAAATGGAGGCTTTCATTCTAATACTCTAAAAGATAATAAAAACTCTTTATTGTCATGATTCACTACCTGTATAGTATAGTTCTAAAACATGGTAAGTCTTGACCAAAGTACAAACATAACTGATGTCTTATGCCCCTTGTCAAAAACAGGCATTTGCTGTAGTATAAGTAAGAGTTTAGAATAAAATGTGCAGAAACTCCTAATTGCACTTATTTTGGTTCATTTACTATAAGCAAGAAAACCAGCAAGAGCATGCAATGTTACAGTACTGTGTTTTCCCTCTAACATGTATGGACTTTATTTTTTTTAATTAACTTTTTTTGCTATTTAAGCAAGCTGAATATGCTCTGTGAGAGGTCAGGTGGGCATTTAGAGGTGGCACAAAGCGGCAAGAGTTTATGTTCAAGGAATGAAGGAATGTGACTGCCTTTTCTCGCATTAGCAAGCTGGTATCTGGGACTGACTTTGTAAAACTGAACCCACGGCAGAAGTGTAGACTGATAAAGTTTAGGTTGTATTGTCTTCTGAATTGTTCAGTGTTATTGACTGGATATGAAGAACTGAGGCAGTTACATTTATCACAAATTTCACTCTAATTTGGGTACATTCAGGCTTTTCATATGACTGCATTTCCTGCCTCCCAATAAATTGCAAGAGACTCACACAGGAACTTTTCATAGATAAACACTGAACGGAAGAAGTGTGAGATTTGCATTTCATTCAGATGTGTTGAAGAGATATGTGGAATTGTTACATCTCTATGTTTTCAATTATTCTGATGAAGTATCCCACATATTCTGATTATGTATTTTAAAAAAAATTGACACACAAAGTAGTTTAGAGGAGAATTTAGTTAAGAACTTCAGTAGTTCAGAAAATCAAGGGTGAGCATGAGTGAAGGGAAAATGCTGTAACAAGAAGGCTGACTGGACTATTAGCTAATGCTCAGCATAACTGATGGGTCATAAAATGTTATTTCTTTCTCCTTATTAATACTTCTTAATTGTGTTGAAGCACTACTGAACGATGTTAATACTTTTTTGTATTTGTATTTTTTGTATTTGTATTTTTTGTATTATCAACGATGTTGATACTGTTTTTCCTACTGTAAGCAATTTCTGAGTTTCAGGAAAAGTATAGATTGAAGAAATAGCCCTTGGCAATGAAAATGTCAGGGCACAGGGTCCATGGTACGAGTTTGTTGAAATTGGTTCTGCCTGTGACGATGTAATACTCAAGATATTTTACACTGAGGTCTTATCTACAGTAGAACAGTGGTTACAGAAAAGTGGTCTGTGGACCATGGTTAGCTAATCTGCAGGTGTCCTACAGAACTCCGTTAAACAATAAAATGTTGACATTTGTCACATTAATCTCATTAAAACATTCAATAAAAGGTAAATTAATTTTACTTCCTGATTATTTACAGCATCTTTAGAGCATTTTCCTGTTTTAATCTGATGTTAAGATGTACAGCAGCTCCCAAAAAATAATGGGTATTGATAGTGCCATGGTCAAAAAAAGTCTAAGAATCACTGTGCCAGACACAATTGGCATCTGTAGCACTTCAAACTCTCCAGAATGCTGTCAGCTTAGCTTAGGAGGAAGAGAAATCATTATACAGTTAGGACATACATAATTTTATTTGAACAGTGTGCTAATGTGATTGATCCCTGCTTGTTGCTTGCTATTACTGTTTTTAAATTAGTTTTTCCAGTTAAAATTTCCCTTAATTATTTTTGTTATATTCATTAATCTTTTTATCATTATAAAAATGAGATTAAGAACATTATAATGTAATATTTGTATATGTTGTCACAACTGATACATTTGCACACACTAGCAAGTGTTTTCAACTCTTTGGTTAGATATATCTAGAATATGAAGGAACTTCATTTATTGAGTGGGAATTTCCTGATGTATGTACTGCAGAAGGCAAAAGGTAAGAACTTAAAAAATCATAAACATCACCACAATAGCAAGATTTTGAATTTAGTGGGAGAATAGTTAAGATAATACAGGATACCTTTGAAATTTCATTGGCAGTTTACAGAAGTGCTTTTTTTACATGCAAGTGTAAATGAGATAGCAGCTGACAAGACTGGAGATACACAGGAAAATAAAATACTGTCTTTGAAAAGTTGTAAAGCGAAATCCTTTGCTTGAAAATGAGATTTGTAAATTATGATTTGCGAAGACAACTATATTATATAATAATACTAAAAAAAAAAGTAAAACGATTTTAAATGAGTTCTTCAAATCTGCATATTCCATTCTCTAAAAGAACAGCAAACAAATTGCTGTCTTTACAGAGCAGAAATGAAATGGAGTTTTCTGTATGTATAATACTGTAATTTAAATACTTACCTACAACATGTTAAAGATGAAAATGGACATATATGATACAAGTTAGCTTTTATTACCGTGTTCCCCCCAGAATTTCATTGCTTCCTGCGATTTGAGCAGCAGCTTACCCTCCAAGGCAAGTGTAAATAAGTTCCCTGTTCCTGAGTGTTACAACATGTCAAGTGTGTACAAAGACACTGTGTTCTGTCTCTGTCTTAGCCTTTGAGAGCATCAGCCATTAAAAGTTTAATAGAATGCATTTGTGATAGATCTTGGGTGATTAATTTTTTGCAGGACTTTACAGATTTATAAATTTCTCAGAACATGTCTCTCTGAGTCAGGGAGAATGAAGAACTATATAAGGGAAACAAAAAACCCTAATGAATGTATGAATCCTTTTTGTTGTTTTTATTCATTAAAACAGGATGCCAAATATTGCACAATATTTGACTAAGAAAGTTCTTTAACTGGCTGAAAGCTTTTCCTTTTTCCTAGGTCTGGTTTTTGGTTAGAATAGTTCTCTTATCTGGGTCCTTGCAAAAGTGTCACCTCAAGGGAGGGGAGCACAGTAGCACCAGTTTACATCAGCTTTATCTGTTTGAAAACAGCACCCTGGGTTCACCATCTCTTGCAAGTGCCACAGGGGCTGTGGGTGAGAGCTACTGCATCAACCAAGATTGTATTTGGTTGTTAAATATAGGTTAGGACAAAGATTCTTGGCTGTGTTAACCTGTAACCCATAATACCTGGGTCCTGATAAATCCTCAATTTCTTTTGCTACTAATCCTACCTGATGTTTTGGGACAAGAGAGGATGAGACTAAACTGGTGAATGGGGTGAATGAAGTGTGACCTTAAAGGCAGGCGATCAGGATGTGCAGGCCTCTAGAATGACCCATACCGCATTCTTAGAGAGCTCAGGGGCTGGGAAACGTGCCCTGCCAGTTGTCTGTCATTACGGGGCTTGTTTATATAGCTGTTGAGAGACAGTCATCTTGTAGTTCCCCAAAGTGTCACTGATACTGTACAGTAGCTAGGCTGTCTCACATACACTTAAGAAAAACTTGAGCCAAAAGCTTAATGAGTATTTTACATGCTTTTAGGCTCGAGTTTCTCTCACATTCTTTTTTCTTTTCTTTTTTTTTTTTTTAATTTGGTCCAATGTGCTTATAAATAATGCCCTAAAACTATAATCATTCAGTCTTAGAGATGTAGATTGTCTGTCACTGGAGTGCTGAATTGCTAGATTGTATTCTCTGTTTAATAGAAATGTGGGGTTTTTCTCTTGCACAAACTTATGAAAAGGACCCTGAAATCCTACTTTTTCAAGATTTAATCTAAATAGATTCTCAGATGCACATATCTCATGTTAACTAGTGTTAAACATTTGTGTTATGTGTGGCATTTATTTTTTAAATAAATTTAGATCATCAAAAACAACACTGACCTGTCCATTTGCTGGGACTTACAGAGTAAAACCAAAAATAAAGACTAACGTAAGCTGTGAAAATAAATTGTGAGAAAATTAATTGTGGTCTGATCATTGTGGACTTGGTGATGGTTTGGATGCAGATGTCTCTCATAGCACCCATAGCCTGTTGTGAAATGGAGCTACAGAATTGAGTATGCTATTTACAAAATAACCCATCTTTATCTGTAAAGGTTGTGAAGGAAAACTTCCAAGTAAGAACAGAGTTTAACTAGCGTAGAGATGGTTCGTTTGCTTGCAAGATGAATCACTGAATTCTGAGATTTCTGATAGCCTCTTTTATTTATAGAAATATTAAATATTTTACACTTATCCCTTTAACATCCAGTTACTCTTCTTGCTCTGCAGACCTGTCTGCATCACGTATCTTCTCTGGGGACAAAAGGCAGCTGCTTATCATATATAGCTGCAAAAAACCTCAGCTTTTTCACAGTAGTTTTTGTAATGACCATTGAGTAGTTTTTATACTGTTTAAATTCTGTAGTATGATTAAAGCTTAGAAAAAGTATGGGACAATGTTAATAGATTTTAATCTTACATTAAATGAGAAATAAGAAACCATTGTGCAGACATTATTAATTTTAAGTTCATCAGAACTCTTGATTCTTAAATGGGTTTGTACTAATAGTATTTCCTGCCTGTTACACTGGAACAGCACAGATTATGTGGATATTGTCACAGATTTCCACCATGTTTACTGCAAAAAACTTGGGATTTGACTAATTAGGATTTTTTCAGTATTTTGTAAAGAATGTAAGTAAGTGGCGTTTTGGGATCTGAATTGTAATTGGTTTTGGATCTGAAGAAGTTCATGCTGAATCCTTATTGTGACGACTGACCAGAAGGAACTATAGTATCTTTTAAAGGGATTAAGGAAGTCTGCAATATCATGTTGAATCCCTGGTTGTTAGGTAAGACTGTTATAAAGAAGTGAATAGTGTTGGGTTTATGTCCCCATTTAAGGTGGCACAGAAACATATGTAAACTGCATAAATGCAGTGCATTCTATTCAGAAAGGATCTAATATACAGGCATTTAAAAAAAATCCAAACACATTTCATGTAAGAAACCTCTCTTGCGTATTTTCTCTTACCAATGGGATTGCTACAACTTATTTCATTAACATCAAAACTAGTTGTTGCCTATTTGTTCGTGTTCTCTAACTCTCTCCTTGTCCTATGACCCTTTCCCAGTGCAAGACCTTAGTTCTCTCCCATTTATGTTTCACCTCACCCTTTCTATCTAAATAATCCTAAATCCTACCCATGTGTTCAAGCTCTCTTGTCGCCTTTAATACTTCCATTTCATACCAGTATCTCTTGAGCCATTCCAGAATAGCTTAGCTGTTCGAGTTTTCAACTACTGGTTGAACAAGAAGTAGCAAGTGCTGTGATGAGTCCTAACCTACAGATGTGATTATTGACCAAAGCTTCAGGACCTTGAGTTTCCAAGCATGCTTGTGTGTTCATAAATAGTCTCACTGAATTCAACTGGACTATTCATAAATCAAAGCTTTTTCCGTAAGTAATAAAGCATCATGTAGATGTATATATTGATACAAGTAAAATATAAACCAGTAGCACTAGGAAGACAGTATATCAAAGCAAAACATGTTTCTGTCTTTCAGACATTTGAGGCTAAAGAGCAGTATTTGCCTGCTTCTGATCATTCTAATTGTTTCATGTGGCATGTGACAGCAGCTCCACAAACAGACAGGTAGGGTTTTTTTCTATGCAAATATTTTCTGAAATAAATAACAGTAACATTTTTTAACAGGGATAATAATGACCTGTTTGAATAAATGAAAAACCTGACAGTTTGGAATTTATTAATTTTGGATAATGTTGGGTATTGTGTGTATATATATGTATGGGTCAAATTGAGAACTCTTTTGTTTCTGTATTGAATCAAAATCCACAGAAGGTGAAAAGAGCTTTTGTACTTAGTACAGGTCTAAAAATGAAGGATATTGACATGTGGGTTCAGATGTAGCACTGAACAAAGACACAGCCAGCCATTGCCCAAGGTAAATCAGTGTTTAAAGACAGAATTGCAGAAGGCAGCTCATGAGCAATAGGTTACAAAGAAAAGGGTGTTTTATTCTTCTGAAGAGACAGACTTGGGAGGACATATGTCTAACAGGTCTAAAGGTTATTGAAGAACCTCCTATCTAGTGTAGAAAGCAGGGGGATTTTGATTGCAGGGGCCAGAAAGAAGTACATGTTTCTTGAAAGGAGTCAATTGTAGAAATAAAAATATTTTGGATGCTGTTGCAGGATTCCAAAGAATGCTCAAAAGAAGGGAGGAAAATGAGGCAGAGACTTTAGTCTTTTGTCTATGTATGTGTACTTATCCTGCTCATTAAAGTAATGATTTTTAAACCTTAGAACATAAGCATGTCTCCCTGCACACTCTTAACGTCTCTGAAGAAGGCTATGTCAGAGTGAAGTTGCAGCTAAAATGCATGTGCTCAGACAAACAGAAATTAAAAATAATTGAAGAGAAGGTGCCACTTGTGTGGAGGGAGAGCACATGCTCTTGAAGTGCATGATCAAGTGCATGATCTTGAAGTGCAGATCAAGAGAGAAATGAATAGTGAAGCATAAGAGCACACATTTTAACATAGTAAGACCAGACAGGAACCCTGGTGGTTGTCAGTCTAGGAAGCCCTACTGGAGTTATGATCACCTTACACTCGGTAGTGTTAGGAAAAAGGAAAGAAAAAGTCTGATGGTTGTGACACTACTGAAAAAGTTCTGTAGATTTCCTGAATAAAACCAGTAGATTTTAGGCAAAAACAGTAACTTCTGTTCTGCTCCTATCATCCATGGAGTTTGCCAGTATTTGGCTTGCTTTACTTAGGAGGAAAACATCTATAATGCTAGTTAGCAATATTTTTAATGGCATACTTTTGCTTATGAAATATGTATACAATGTCCTGTTTCTCTAAACAGAGTAGAAATAAATAGCAGTAGCTTTCCTTTTCACAGTTTTTTAACCCCTCTGGTAGCTCTTGTGTAATGCAAAGCATCACGTGCTTGCCCTCAGAGCCATGTAACTGTTTTATCTGTTTATTTGTGTAGTAGGCTAGTAAGCCCCTTATTTGGATTTTTTTTCTGCCAACCCGAGGGTAAACTTCCTTGAATGTTTTCTGTTTTGATTAGTGTTAATGTTGCCTGAGAATGTCTTCCTACATTTCCCAGATATTACTGCAGAAAGGAGCAATTAATTGCTTTTTTTGTTCTGTTTTGCTGGAAGGAATGCATTGAGTTCAGTTACCACACTTAAACAAAACGTGATTGACAAGACGCCAAAGACAACCTTAATGGCAGCAATCTCTCTCATCCTAGAATATCCATAGATCAGACTTTTTTCTTCTACTTCAGTTACGCTAGTTAGAATTACTTGTGTCTTTGCCTGAAAACTGCAAATTTAGTTTAGTCGTCCTATGGAATTTTTTCAGCAAATTTGAAGATAATTGGTAGATTTTTAACATTTTACTTGAGTGGTGATTAAAGCATGCTTCCGTATTATAAACTCTGATCCTTGTCTACGGCTTCTTTTTTCCGCTTAAACTGATGGATGAATTCTTGACCTCTTTTGAAAAGGCAGTGGATGTTTTAGCATGGACTTCATCAGAATTAACATTTCATCCAGGATGTTTAATGGTGTTTGATTTCATGCAATCCTAATTCTATTGTATTTCTGACATCCAAGATACAGCAATTTCCCTGCCTTTCCCTTGCCCTTGGACCTTACCCATTCCAGCTGCAGCAAGAGTGCAGAAGACTCAGAGGCCCTAATTCTAACACAAGCAGCACTTTGCTCCCTGTCATGTCATTACAGAGAGGGACACGTCTCCCTTATTGGAGCAAGAAGTCTTCTGCTCATATAGGACGCAACACAGGGTCTCCACTGTGCACTCTGATACAGCAGGTATACTTCCTTGCAAACTGATCTTTTTAATCTGGTAACTTTAAATAAGGTGGACTTTTCAGAAGACATGCTTTATTTAAATAGTACATATTTTTGGTAAGAGAGAAGCTATGTTATAAAAAAGCCTATGAAAGATGCTTAAAGTATGTTTTTAAATGAGAAACATCAGCAAATATAGATCTCTCTTTAAATATTAAATATTTATGCAATGGAACAACCAAAGCCAGTATGTTAAAAACATTATTTTAGACACTGTATACACATGTCATACAAGCAGATTGATTTAAATAATGTAAAATAGTTCTATTCAATAGCAAGCTTTTGAATGATAATTTAAAGTAATACGTAATTTATTGTTTTTGTAGAACAGATCCACTTTCCATAAGAGAAAGCTGGGTAAATTTAAGTTTGAATGTGTTCTTTGGCCTTATATCTTAATCTATCTCTTCTCCAATTTTTTTCTCATTTTTATGGAACACAATTTTGACACAAATTCAGGCTGATTAATGGCAGACTTTGGCAGATGAACCTATTATTCATTGCTTTGAATTTGTGTACTTGTTTGAGATTTTTAAAATGTGTGTGGCATACAATGAATCTGATTAAACATTCCATTGGTACAGTGAACTAGTATCATCTTGTTTATGAAATTCCTTATTTCGTAACATCTGCCAAATTTAATATAAAGAGATGATAACATGAACTATTTCCTACCTCACCCCCTCTTTGACTGTGAGAGAGATTGTGATCATGTGGGGAAATATGAGAACTTTAAATAATAAAAAAAGTGTCCTTGCTAACAAACTGAATTCATAAGTAGTTTGCAGTCTGCTAAAAATAATTGCACTTCACAGCTGTGTAAGCAAGCTTATATTCTCCCTGTGCAAGTTCTTCTACTCAGCCACCTCTGAGCAAGCAGCTGTATGATTACTCAGCTCGCTCTATTCTAAGGACAGATTGCAAGACTTGGCATTTTGATTTGAGTAGATAAATAGGAAACTGCAGGATGCGAACTGTACGATGTAAACTTGCAGCATGTCAGCTGTTTTATGATAACTGCCCCTGTGCACATCCTTACACTGCTATACTTGGTGGCAAAGGTGGTGAGTGTGCCTCACTGAATGATTATTCCCCTTGCGTGTACCATGCGATGGAAATACCAGGTATTTGCCTTCTTCCTGACTGAAAGAGCAGCATGTCAGCCATGTGCCAGTCATGGAAGCATACACGATGCACATTTAAATAACAGCTTTGTAACATTTCCTTGGCAAGAAACAAGTTCTGTTTTGTTTTAACAGTGAGTAACCCCTCTTCCTTTGCTGCAGCAGAACAGGCTCCATATATAGCTGCATAGCCCACAAGAACGGAGAGAAACTGAGGAAGGGCTTCTGAGGGAAGTATGGCAAAAAATTCTTCTGCATAAATTCTTACTCTTTCCCCCTTTATTTCTGAGAAAAGGAGGTGCTGCTCCCCTCAGTTGTTGCTGCCTGTTCACATCAAAAAGAAACAGAAGAGTACAAGACTAGCTTGCAGCATGCACAGTGCCTAAGTAACTTAATACTATTACGTTATCTTATGTGTTGTCACAAGAAGAAATGCTATCGCAGTGATAGAATATTAGCATTTGTTAAAAAACTATCAACTTTTGTCTCATTTTTACTTGTTAGAAGTTAATTTTGTGCATATATGATCCTGATAGTGCAGATGCTTCCAAACTGAACCACACTGCAATTATTCCATCGCAAGTACGTTGAAATGATGCCACTTAAGAAAAAGGTTAAAATGCACGTCTTGTGAATATTTACCAGTTGAAAGTGGAAATGTCTTATTGAAATATACTGCCTGCATACATCTTTACTTATTTCCTTTTACTGTGTTAGGAAAAAAAATTTGCAAGATTTTCTCTCCTGTAAATACTGCAGCAGTTACACAGGTATAATGAGTGAGGCGGAACTTTCTATTGTCTATTTCATAGAGATAGAATAATTAGCAAGTTTTAGTGATTCGGTCCAATTTTAGTCTTTGTGAAAATTATATTCAGAAATTGTAACTGGCAGTAACTTGTGACAGTTAAACAGAAGTCTCTTTTCAGATTTCCTCATGCACCTGCATAGCAAACTGTTGGAAAAAAGTTTAAGCAAAAGCATTGTGGAAGTCATGAAATGTGATAACCAGGGATGTCAATTTACTGCTTTAATTTAGACCTAAAATGTGACAACCTATTGTACAAGCTGAACGGAGATTCATTCAAAAGATTATCCCACATGGATTAGTTGTAGGGATTAATATGTACAATAATTTTTGTTAGGAGTGGGTTTCTGATCTAAACGAATGGCAGAAAGTAATTAGTCATTAGTACAGTACCTGACATGAGGTATGCATGCATGGCACCACAATTTATTTTAGGTTTTTTTATTATTAAGTTGCCATCATTATATCTTCTAAATCTTTACCATTTGTTTAATAATTGACATTACTATCTTCAAGACTAAAATGAAACAGAAGAAAAAGGTAGCAATATTAATTGCATTGTGAAGGCATCTTTGTTATTAGATAACTAGATGTTAGGAAAGTGGTTTTGTTTTCTGTCTGGTGCTACAGAAAGAATGCAGAGAAAACTGAACTTGGCTCTGAGTGTTGTGTATTCTGAAATGAATAGATTGAGTAAATATGATTTTAATGGTATGTCATTGTTTGAAAATGTATTTTGTAATATCAAAGCTTATTCCAACTTCATCATTTCAAAAGAGAAATGTTGTCATAAACAGCCTTGGACAAAGGCTGTTTGGACTAGTTGGACAAAAATATAACTAATAATAACCTTTATTTTACTTAAACAGAGTTCTCAGATACTTGGAAGGCTGTTTTGGAATTTGGGACAGGAACCTGCTGTTCATACCTATTTGAAAAAAAGAAAAGTACTATTCTCAGGAGCATCCAAAATTAGGGTATGGTATTTTATTTATATTTTTTAAATGGAATGCTATTTAAAATTGTTACACTTGCGACTCTACAAACAGCTGTTGATGAGCAGAGCCATGATGAGAGCTGTTGATGAGAGGCCCACATGTGGGCCTCTTTTTTTCTACTTTGAGATAATTCTGTGCTACAGTAATAATTTTGACATTTTTCCTTTTCTTTGAAGACAGCTTGTCATCTGCTAGGCAGGTTTGGCTGCCCTTTGTTTCATTCACCATAGTACTTAAACTTTCGTAGGCCTTTCTCTCAGTCCTAAAAACCTCACTGCATGTAATTGTTCTACTTCATGTGTATAGAAGCTCATGGAGTAGAAAGCAAGACTGGACTCAAAAACCACTTAACATTTTTACTGTAATGAATGGTCTCTGAGTCTTAATTGTCAAGTTGTAGGTGTCAGCTCGAAGTTAAACATATCCCCCCATTCAGGCATGCCATTCCTGGAAGTTCAGAACATGTGTGAGATATTATACCAAACACCTCATCCTCATTTAGGAAAAAATCTTGGACAGATACCCTTCTTCACCTTTCTCTAGACTTCTAAGTGGGGGTTGCACATTTTTACTTTATGTGCTGATATTGCAGGCACAATTTCAAAAAAGAAGTAAGGTAACTCGGCAGAGTATCATTCAGGTTCAATTAAACTGCTTCCAGTGTCTCTGCTAGCTTGTTTAGGATAAAGTTCAGGTATTTGTGCAAAGTACCACATCTTAGACATTTTATTTCACCTGTTGCTGAAGAATTCAGCATTTTCAGTGAATCAACAGTTAACTATACCCTTGATGAGCAGTAGTAGGGCAATGGCCGTAGTAACAGGGTTCTAAACATATGTGATAAAATAATACCCAAAGTATTAATCCTTCTTTTAATGCTTATATTACAGTCATGCTTTGACTGGGGGCTTGCATGTTCTGCATAGGAAATAGAATGGCAAGGAAGTGGCTGGAAGGTGAGGGAAGAGCAAAAGGGATCCCGGAAACTCCTCGTACTATAGCATCCACCATCAGGTGATGTTCATAGGAGCTTTTTTCTTAGGAACATCATCTAGGATTCCAAAGGGTGAATAAGTTTCTTTCCACAAGCAACTACTGTCAGTTTTCTTAGAAATAAATAAAGGGATTGTGGTAAGATTTTAGTGAGTCTGGACAGTCACAAAAAGGCAATTCATGAATCCAGACAAACCTGGCATTTGAAGAGCTTCCTGAGGCAGTGCCATCCCCTTCAATTCCTATTTTTTCTGTGCTGGAGCCCCTGATGAAACTCTTCTGCACTGTTATTTCTAGTATTATGGACTAATAAATATTAGAACTAATGTAAGGACACTCATACTGTCAGATGCTCTACTTTTATCACTACATTGGAGGGCGATTACTTCTTTTCCTTTCCAAGAGTATGTAGAATTCACCATATGTTGCAGTGTGCTGTGAAAACACAACAGGTCAGCAGTGACAAAAATTCACGGTTTTTATTTGATTGTGAGTTCATAAGAAAATAGAACAAACCAGTAAATAATAGTGATGTGAATATACCAGGAGTTATGTGAAGGAAAGGTATTTGCCACAAGTTTTGTGATCTGTAAAATTTTATCCTGTGTGGGCCTTCAGTGAAGCTAATCCAAATACATCAGAGCTGAATTTTGTCATGGGGTAGTGAGAATGACTCTGGATTTACATTTTACAAGGGGTTCTCAACTGCAGGTGTTTCCTGCAGCATATTTGCCATCTGACCCTTACCCATTTCACACACTCTCCTAATGCCAATTGTAAGTTCACTACTATTTTGTGACTTTACCTTCTTTTTTAAAGAGTTTACTCTCAGCATGTAATTAATGCTATGTATTATACTGCAAGAAACGAGTATGACTTTTAATGGGGTAGGTAGTACTGTTTATGTAGGTTTGGTTTGCTCTCCCTCTGTCGTTATCTATTGTACCTTTCTATTTTATCACTAGATGGCAACATAGCAACGCTCCATATCAAAAGTTGCTCTACCCAGAGATGGGCTTTTTCTATCGCATTTTTCACAGCAGAGCTTAAATAATTCACCCCACCCCCCGAAATGGGAACATAAGCATTCTGGCAATTTCAGTAAATTGTTTCTTAATGGTGTGAGTTCTGGTATTACTTTTTTCTATCTTATTAACTGCTGCTTTTTTAGACAACTGAAATGCAGAATAATCAAGTTAGAGCAAATAACATTGCTTTATAAATTAACAGTCTTTTTTCTTCCAAATAAGGAAGAGAGTCTATTGATTCATCTGAATCATCTCACATATGCTTGGTTATTTTGTGGAAACACCTTTTATTGAAGCCAGTGGCACGTGTGTTCACATCTACAAGAACAGAATTTGCATCATTTTTGCCTTTCCAAATATTTCATTTACTGAGATAAGTCTGGAAGTTCATACATCTGTTGATAGAAAAACACTGAAGTAAGTTTGGGGTAGAACAACTTGTATCCAATAATCATATGCAAGAGTCTCCTTAGCATCCCTCTTGAGAGCACTGAGCCCACAGACTAATTCAAATTCTAGTCAGACTGGACAGGATGATTATCACTAGACAAGGTATGAAAACTGAAATTTCCAACTCAGTTTCTCAGGAGACATATTTTCCAGTGAAAGGAGAGAAAAAGAAACAAGACCAATCTTAACTGAGCTACCAGCTTCTTTTGCTCTTGGAACCTTGGACAGACTCACAGTTTTGCTCAGTATTTGGTAAACGGCCAGTGAGAGGCTCTTAGGCTTCTTAAGTCTCCTCTGAAACTCAGCAGCAGCTTCTCAGGAAACTCAAAACAGTTTGTAAGAATAGGAATAGGTTCTGTCCTGCATCACATTTTCTCCAGAAGCCAAAACTAGAAAGCTTATACTCCTCCCAGGTCTGCTTTATACTGACCTGAATTTTTTGATTTTTAAGTTTCTGTCAGCCCTGCTGTATCCGGATGTAGTGAAACAGAACTGTTTGGGCCTTGATACTTGAACAAGTCATCTTCTTCAGAGATGCTGGCCTTTTGCACCCCATCAGATCCATTATTATCCTATGTATTTAATGAACAAGTCGTATTATGCCAACTGAAGTTAGGGAAGTAATATTGTAAAGCCGTGCAGCTACTATTAATTGAAAAGTAACAAAAATAATTTCTCTGTCTTGATTAACTTGCATTATCCACACCCTCTGTTTCTTGGGAATGTTCGTCAAGGAAACCTCTTAAGTTTCCAACTTACTCCGGACTTGACATATTGGAGCTACTAGAGCTGTGTTCATATCAATGTATATCCTAATAAAGTGACAGTATGCTATGCACCTGTAACTGGGACGACCACACAGATTGTTGATCTCTGTAAGGAACCCATCAATGAACGGATTAGTAGAATTAATTAATAATTCTATGCAATACACTGAGTGTGGGCAAGTGAAGCATATAAGCATAAGGATATAGAATTACATAATATGATTTGTTATTTTTTAATCTGATTCTCTAAGTTAGTTGCTTACCAAGCATACTAACATTTTCTGCTTTCAGTGCTTAAAATATCTGCATTAGGGATGCATGTGTAACTGTCAATGTGATGCATACCTACACACACACTGAGTGTGTAAGAAACCAAGAATTCTTCTTCCCAAAGGCTTAGAAATTCCCAAGATTCATGACAATTTCTTTTGTCAGGTTTGCTAGTCTGCATGATTTACAATAAGCCTATTCCTACACATAGGTTATCTCTTTTAAGCCCCATTTTCTCTTACTGCTTATCAACACAACTCTTGCTGAATTATCAGTGACCCTGACCATCATCTGCAACAGGGTTTGGTATTAGTTCTTGTTAATCTGTTTTCCTCTGTGCATTCCAAGTAGCTCAAAGAAGGCTGTGGGAAAGGTGGGGAGAATGTGTCCTCAGTAATAGTGAAAGCTGTATTATTCCATGGAGTTATAATGTTACAACCATTCATTTTTAGCTCCAGATACTCTCTTCTCAGTCAGATCTTTCAGTCATGTACAGTTTCCAGACACCACTAAGACAGGAATATGCCTGGTTTTGTAAGTTTAGAAGTTAAAGTCCAACTGCAGGCAAATTTTCATCTTTTTCTCCCTGATTTAATTTCATCATCTATCTTCTGGAATTAGAACAGAATTTGGAAATAATTTTGTACCACTGTAGGTGCAGTTCTTCTACGAATGTGACATTAATCAGTAGCTGAATTTCTTTCAGTCAGTTCAACTGACTGAAGTTTTCATCTTTTAAGTTTCTCTGTTTATCTTTTGTTTCTTCTGTTTCCAGATTATGGACTGTTGATGCACCTGCAATATCTGGTGACATCATAGCAAAAATACATGAAAAGCCAACGGTATTTCAGGGATGCTTTGTTCTAGATACTCCTTTTATAATTCCAAGGCCCAAACAATCATTTCCTAGCAAGGAAAATTACATCTCACTCTGTTCCCCCCAAAATAGTGACCTCTCTGTTAAATGGTCTGCATGTTTTCCAACAACAACAGTTTTATTATCAAATTTTGGAACTTTCTATAAAAATGATGGATTCAAAACTTATATAGAAATAAAAGTTCCCTCAGATGCTTTGACCCAAGGCCTAAATAACAATGTAACCAATGTGACTCTAACAGAAATGGAATCATAGTTTTAATAAATGGTACTTTTTATAAACAAGAAGCTAATAATTTTTTTAAACTTGAAGCAGAACACAAGCTTCCTGAAAGTGAAATAACTGGAATACATTCAAGATATTGGTGTTCATCTGTCTATCCAGTGCAGGTAAGTTATCTGTAGTTCTCATTTGACATTTAAGATATGGATGGTCTTCATTAAATGTCTGGATGAATCTATTTTAGATCTACTTTTCATTGATGTAATGCTGGGTTTGGAATTAGAAATGACCAGACAGCAACAACTTTATTTAAAGAACATTTTGAAATAAGGTCTGCACACTGTGGCTCTCACTGCATGAGCTCATGCAGCCATATGAAATCATTTTTAGGATCACACCTTAAATTCATAAATTAATTTCAGTGAAGCTCTCCTAATTAGATTAGCTGAAAACGCATCCCAAAACATCTTGATTTCTTAATGTACACCCTTGATATAAACTTTAAGAGAAGTTACCATTTACCTAATCACTGTGTCATTTTTTTTAACAGAGTGGAAAACAATTAAGTACTTTGGCAGCATGGACACCTACTGAGGTTTATCTTGGATATAATGAAACATTTAATAAAATAGGAGATACAGCAAACGTAGTGAAGTTCTTAAATTTTCCAAACGCTGCTTCTTTATATATAGAGCCTGTTAGCTATGACTCAGTCCCATCTGAAATTACGTTGTTGCTGATCTGCAGTGGCTGCAGCTCTTCCAGACTTTTTCTTCTGGCAGTTTATAATGCCAACAATTTTGGGGCTTAAGAAATCTTTACTTACCTGTTCCTTGCAGTTCTGTTATGAGCATGATATACATAAATGCAGCATTGTCATCTGGGCTGCTGTGGGATGATGTGAGCGTTTACTACACCTGCAAAAACAACACAGATAATGGATATTTTCAAGTATCTGGATGAAAATTTTCTTTATCAGAGATGTCTCATGGGAGCACTATTCACCAGATTATTCTTGGTTAAGTATGTTATATTTTAAGTAGTTATTAAGGGTTTTTTTGTAATTAAGTGAGAAAGTTAAAGAAATTTCAAGTCAGAGACCATTGAAGCTACCTTTTTGTAAATGACAGTAGTAGAATAATATTTATTCATTTCATTGGTCTGTTAAGACTGAAAATGATTATTTTTAGATGGACAGACATACCAAGAAGAGAGTTAGCAAACTGTTATTCTTCAGGTATTGTTAACCTGCACCCCTATCAGTATGATTCTAACCTGCTTCCCCTATTCAGTATGGTTCTAATAAGAAAACTCTGGCTTTCAGCCTTAGCATTTGTTACAAGAAGATAGCTTGATTATTTTTGTGCAATTCTGTTTGACTAGAAATTTAATGGCATGATAGCTCTGATTTTTCTCAAGAGAAGGTGACTGAAATGGCATGACAACAACAACTTTTTCAGTACATTAAAGAGATTATTTTGCAACTTTATGACTTTTTAAGGCACTCACTTTCAGATTATAATCACAGCATCATATTGAAAATACCTGGAATTCCCAAGTAGGACACAACTGTTTTAAAGTCCTTTTATTCATTATTCCAGTCTCAGGAAACCCCATCAATTCTTTTCCCAAGGTAGTTACACATCTTTAGTTGGCTATTAAAGGAGAATTCAACTGAGCAGATGCCATTCACTCTACAGACAATGGTATGTCTTTTTGACTACTTGAGTCACCTGGTAAATGTACAAAAGTCCAATCTGAGTCCGTATCCGTGAAGTTCAGTGGAGCAGTGGGGGACACCACCCACAGCCATGTCCTACAAAATTGTTCATGAAACTTGAGAAATCTTATTCTACAGTTTTGAGCTGTTGTTCCAATCAAAAACACTTCTGAGAGTGCAGGATCATTTGGAAAAGCCCTCTCAGGCAAAATTTGCCAGCTCCAAAGGCCACAATAAATATTCATTGGGACTAGGCTTGCAAGGTGAAGCTATCAGGCTTATTGGACACTCAGTCTTACCTACTGATGCACCTTATGTGACACAGAGGATGGCTCCTAACAAGGTA
Organism: Ciconia boyciana; assembly: GCF_034638445.1. NCBI lineage: Eukaryota > Metazoa > Chordata > Aves > Ciconiiformes > Ciconiidae > Ciconia > Ciconia boyciana. Next base: position 88,868,507 of record NC_132936.1, read on the forward strand.
GCCTGGTGATGGCTTGAGAGCCAAGCTTATCATTGCAAATACAGCAGCAGCTGAGAGACTATTTACAAAGAACAAGAAGTAGCTAGGCAGAGCTATGGCAGAACTGCCAGCCCAACTATTGCACAGTGCAGGTGGCCAGGCCAAGAGTACTGGCAAGAAGATTGCCAAAGAGGAGTTGACAAATATTTTCGCTAAAGATAATAACCTCCAGATACCATAGAAAGGCACACTGACAGTGCCATGAGAGGAGGTCACAGGATAGTACTGAAGCCGTTTTCTTGGTGGCCCTTTTCAAAGAGAAGTCAGGCTTATGAAGGCTCACAGAAGACTACACCCGAGTACCATTTATGTACTGACTCAGCAAGGAGAAGCATGAGAAGGAAACCCATTAATCAATCTTCCAGTGCTCTTTGTTGAGAGTTTCTGCCTCATGGCCACTGCAACTTCCCCAGCCTGACTAGCGCTGATCCACAAAAGTGTTGTGTTACTACTCCTGGCAAAGGCAAGAGACAACTCTGTCCAAATGGGAAGACAGGCTGAGCCTCTCGCCTTTTTTCTTGGGGGACTGTGGGATGTTTCAAATAGAAGTGCACTTTAATATACTGTAGTTATAAACACATCTGCATGACAAAATCAAGTCCAGCAACATACCCTACATAAGGTAATGATTACGCTCAAATGCAAAACCAAAGTGTACAGGAGATGGAAGCAGGGACAAGCTACCAAGGACATGCAGGGACAGAATTGGGAAAACCTAAGCTTGGCTAGAATGGAAACTAGCAAGGGATATGAAAGGTGACAAGAAAGGCTTCTGTAGGTGCATCAACAGCATAAGGAAGAAAAAAGAAAAGGTGGGCCCACTGCTGGACCAGGCTGGAGATCTACTGACTAAGGATAAAGAGAAGGCTGAAGTATTGAGTGCCTTCCTCCCTCAGTCTTTATTGACAAATTCTGTTTTCAGTCTTACCAGGTCTCCATTCACGTTAGTAAATTTTGTGGGAGAGAGATACTACCTACAGTATCAATGGATCTAATTAGGGACCACTTAGATAAGCTGGACATGCACAGTCCAGCTGGACATGCACAGTCCATATCATTAGAAAAAAAGGCTTTCTTTTTTCTCCTGGAGCTGACTGTGGAATGGGATTGGCATTCTGGTAGAGGTGACCAGGTAGGTACCCTGCATATGATCACATCCCCTTAAAGACAGCAAATTGTTTCACTACAGCAGTGTCTGCAGTAGAAGCTAGTCATTTCTCTTCTGTGACACGGGGATCTTCGAAGGAATGCGGAATGTGTGACTCTAAAAAGAAATTATGCCAAATCGCTGAGGGCGTCTGCGTGAAGCAAGGAAAAGACAGGAGATAGGAATGAGGGTGCTGAGTTGTGCAGTCCTTGCAAGCACACTGCAAGCATGACAATGCTTTTATTTTCAGGTGTTTCAGGAGGGAGCTGCATTGCTTAGGATGAGAGTAGACCTCTCGGGTGCCTTTTCCAAAGGAATCTGAAGAGTGTAAAAATACTGAGAGGTTCAAAAAGCACAGGCTTAGTCTTTTGTGCTAGGGCATTTGTCTCAACTAAATGAAGGCTCCTGGTTTATGGGATGCATCGACCTGTAGTTCAGATATCTAATTTAGGGTAGATGAATCCCAGATACACTGCTTGGGCAACCTAGAACCACATGAGCAGAAAAAAGATTCAGCCTCTCACTTAACGTAGGCACTGTGGAGGACCCATATAAAATAAGTTCCAGAAGTAGAATTGGACATTTTTTCAGATTCTCCAGATACCATGAAGATATCTTTTCTCTCACTAGACGGATCATTGTGGTTTAAAGATTTTTATTAATTATTGTTTTCTTTAGTCTCTTTTAGACATTTACATTTTACCATCAAACTGACTATACTTTAGAATCCAATTATACAAAGGCACTGTGAGTATCAGAAAATTTATACAGTAGATGTTAAGTTGATAATGTAGTTTTGATAAGAAGGAATTAAAACTTTCTTCAGTACTACACTAACTGCCCTGACAGTTATTTACATAAATTAAATAATACAGTTAATATTGCTAATGGAAAAATACTGCTTGTTGCTGTAATACTTCAAGAAGGGCCCTATGCAGCCCACAACGGACATGAGTCACAACAGGGAAAGCAAATACAATATTTATAAATTATAAAATAGATAATCCTGATACAAGGGGTTTATAAGGCTCCTATTGACAGAAAAACCATGCACATTTTACCTAATACATAGATTTATTCCAAAGTTGATTTTCACTCTTTATGTTCCAGCTGACAGGCTTTTCAGCATGTTGAACAAACCTACATCCCCAGGTTATATTCACTGATGAGGATCTGGGGTTGGAGATCAATCCTAACTCTCTTATCCTCACTTTTGTTTTAGACTTGCACACAGGTTTATTCAAATCTTCTCTCCATCTCTAAAAGTGTTATTGATACCCAGGTTACTCAGGAGACAGTTCTGACCTTCTTCCATACTATTAACTAGCTTTTTTCAGAAACGCAGATGTCCCTTTGACGATCAGGATGTTGTTGTGTTTTGTGTATGAGTGAATTAATAACAAATTGATAGCCTACTGCAGGCTAAAAAATGTCTTCTCTCATTTGGTAAGCCTTTTTACAAATATCATTGTAGAGCCTTTCCAGACTCTAAGCCTTACATTCCACATACAAACTAAGAGCTATTCTTCCTAGAAAGATATACGAGAGATTACGGAGTGTGGCACGATGGAGCCACCTCATTCTTTGAAGGAGATGACTTCAGCTACTGTTAAAATAAGCCCCTCAACATGTAGCCTTAGTACAGTGCTCTGGCAAACGACCGCATGGGACTTTTGTACGTATAAGAAAGAGAATATGAATAAGAACTAAGAAGATCAGTTTGCTTTGGTGCGTAGTGTTGATAAAGCTGAGACTAATATATTTGTGTCCAGTTCTAATATCCCCTGTTCAAAAGGAATGTAAAAATACTAAGAAGGCTTTAAGATCACAAAAATTAGCTGGTAAATGAAGGAAAAGTTTTACAATGTGACACCTAAGAAATCCACTTGTTTCATGTTTGATAAAAGAAAGTGGTCATTGCCCTCAACATTTTCATAATGCTTGCAACTCTGCACAAGAAAACTAATGTAATTTAATGTCAGGCTTAAGTGTTCCATCAGATATGCTGTAGGAATTAGAACGGTATGGTTTTCCCCATACACAATGGCCAAATTACCCTCTGTGAGGTGAAGGTGTGTTTGTTTTCACTCTCCTTTGAAGCATCAGAGTTTGAGCACAGATTAATATCATATCAGACAGACTAAACCACTGCACTGGTATAGTTGGGAGAGTGTTATTCCACAGATGCATGGGTTGTTAGACCTTGTTCTTATGTTTAAAATGAATTACAATTCCCTGTTATTTCACAGGGTTCAAACCTTCGTATGTCACAAGGTAATCACCTAAGAACTGAAATGCTTTAGTTAACTAAATTTACTGTGCTTTATTTAGAAGAATCCGGATGTAATTAAAATGTCCTGAGATACTCAGAAAGCAAGAGTAGATGCCTAATAGTCCTAACTACTGTGATTTGTATGCTTTACTAACAGCTTTCCTTTATTTGTTCCCATAATTACACTCATTATATTTTTAGTAGTTATTTTGCCAGTCTCATGTGTCCCCTTAAACTGGTCTGACAATTGGTAATGAGCTCAGACTCTGTATTGTGTTTTGTTTTGAATAGCTGCTTTTGCTTTCCATGCAAGACAAGATTTTTACACTTTCAGTTAGGTGAAGCATCCACCCAAAGATTTTGGCAAATGATCCATGAAAAGGGCTAAATATCACACATGGTCAGTCTTCTTTGACTTCATCTTTAAATCAGCAGTACTGCAACCCACTTTAAAATCACTGGCATTGGAGCTCTTATGCCAGGATTCACTCCTTTTTTTTTCATCCAGATACTCACCCATTTGCCAGGAATCATCAGACATTGGTAATGCCTCCTTCATTTTGTTAAGAAAACCCACCATTGCTTTAGGATACCAGATTATTTTAAAACCTTCTTCAACAATTAGCACAGACTTTATACTTTGGTGAGCTGTCCTGTAGTCTTCTGGATTCTTTGACCAACTATCACCCATGAGAATCTCACTGCCAAAGAATGAAACAATCTTAAATCTATCAGTAAATCTATCATTGGCAGGGCTCTACATCTTGCACCCCCATCTCCAAAGATCCCAAGTCGTGGCAGAGAATACCATATTTCTCTTTAGCTACAATGGTAATCACCTATGCCATTGATAGTAACCGTGATGCATAAAAAGCAAATGCATATTTTCAGTTTGCTCTGTGCACCTGGGGAGAAGGACTGTAAGGGACTGGATGCCCAGAATTAGCACACGTATTCCTCTGCCTCCTTTTAACTCAGATTAGCAAATTTATCAAGCCTACTTTATGAGCAGAAATTACTTGTGGTTTCTGAGGTAATTCTGCTTGTGTTTTGCTCAAGCACCCCCATGCAGTCAAATGTGGTTGTTTTCAGGCAGGTGACTTCCCTAGTCACTTGCGTGATGTGAATCCATCTTTGAGCCCTTCATTTAAGCATGTCTGATTATTTCACACTTCCTCCTCTCTGCTCCCTCCCCTCAGCATGCTGTTCAGTTTCTCTTTCCATATCAGCTCGTACCTGTAATGATGGCAGGATCCTCAAAATGTCTGTGTGGGTATGCCATTCCACCCTTTTTTTCCTCCATTCAAAGTAGTCAAAATGGATTGCTTCTTGGCAAGTTACAGAATTCATGCAGCTGATTTTAGCCCAGTATTCAAGGACAAAGGTCTTGACATTAATATACTGAAGTATAGAGCCATAAAGACCCCTATGTGCATCTGATGATATCATCACTATGCTCTGCATTGAAGGACAAAGTAGCCTGATTATTCTTTTGTCAGAAAGGGTTGATCTTTAAAAGTTTTGAATCAAGCTTCCAATTCAACTCTAATATTCCCCTTCAAGGAGTGCTAAAAATGCTAGTGAACAAACCTTGCCATTTCAGAATCTCAGATCACAGATGGGAAATACAATCAGCTGTCTTCAGTACTGTTTGCAAGGACCAATGATTTTCTGAAATTGGCATTTCTTTATGGAAAACTACAATAGGAGCAACCAGCTAAGTACTCTGTTTTAGGGCTGCCTGAGTCAACAGTCTCTGACTGATAGATTTCAGCTTCAGTGCTACAGTAGGATGCCTTATGGCTTTCAACTTATCTCACCACAAGCCAGAGTTCTGCAAAAAGTGAATTCAGAAAGGATGTCTGTAATTCTGCTTATTTCCACCTTCTTAATTCCAGATTCTACTGCACCTGTTAATGGGTTCAATAATAAGCCCAAATCTCCCACAACAGTGATCAACCTCCCACCCAAACTTGAATTTTCTGCATTGCAGAATGTGGTTTGTCTGCTGTTGTGGTTTAGCCCCAGTCAGCAATTCAGCCCCACACAGCTGCTCACTCACAACCCCCCCCCAGTGGGATGGGGGAGAGAATCAGAAGAGCGGAAGTAAGAAAACTCATGGGTTGAGATAAGAACAGTTTAATAATTGAAATAAAGTATAATTATAATAATAATAATAAATTGTAAGGAAAAGGAAAACGACGACAGAGAGAGAGGAACAAAACCCAAGAAAAAACAAGTGATGGAACTGCTCACCACCCGCTGACCGATGCCCAGCCCATCCCTGAGCAGCGATCGCTGTGCCCCGTCCAACTCCCCCCAGTTCATATACTGAGCATGACGCCATATGGTACGGAATAGCCCTTTGGCCAGTCTGGCTGTGCCCCCTCCCAGCTTTTTGTGCACCTGGCAGAGCATGGGAAGCTGAAAAGTCCTTGACCAGTGTAAACACTGCTCAGCAACAACTCAGTCATCAGTGTGTTATCAACATTATTCTCATACTAAATCCAAAACACAGCACTATACCAGCTATTGAAAAGAAAATTAACTCTATCCCAGCCAAAACCAGGACATCTGCAAATTGATTTCTCTGGAATCAATTAAGCATTTAAAAATCACTGACTGCCAGGACTGGGTCTCATAGTCCCTCAAACATCCACCTGTAATACCACAATGATACCTGTATTAGTACAGTGGGAGTAAAACAGGATGCTGACATTGTAGGTGATGTGATAATAAAGTAAGAAATAATAGGTGCCTCTTGCCTCCAAATGAAATGACCTTGATATTGATGCATTTCATTTCTTTGGTGTTACTGATTTATTTCAAAATAAATTATAACATAAATTCTTGTTTTGGGCGAGGGATTCTTTTGTAGAGAATTAACCAGCGGTGTTATGTCAGTTGAACTGCAGCCTAGCATCTTTGAAAATGCATGGAAATTACATGATCAGGTAGGCACTGTAGCTTGATAAGGTAATTTGAAAAAAAAAATACAGTAACAATGCTTCTCAGAATCTTTTGAGCAAATCCTGACCCACTGCGAGGAGGATTTCACTCCAATTCATATCCTTCCAATTAACTAACATCAGGTAAAATAATATAAACACTGTCTAAGTAGAAATGCAGAAGAGAGGAAGTTCACAGTAGAGTATTGATGAAAAAGTGTCCAAGACGAGTAAGATATGAAACAGTTTGTGGACAAGAAAGGAGCCATAGTACTGAACCAGCATGCAGAACTGGTGCAATAGCCATTATTCCCGTTAGTAGTGGCCAGACTCCTCAAAGTGCACGGACGAGGTTCATTTCTGGAAGGTTTCCTGGGTAAACTAAAGTTTGTATTTTTTTCAGGTATCTTACTTTTATGTTGGCTGCTCTCCAGGAAGGCATATTGTTGTTGAGAGGTAAGTTTTAGTCATTTACTTACTTCTGGGTAACTAGTTGAAATAAGTGCTAATATAGTGGTATTTTTAGCCTCATATATTTCACTTACTAGATTTAGAAGACATTTCTTTTGCTGCATAAATGCATAAAAATAATTGAAACGTTTATCTCTTAAAATTATGTACAGATTTATATAGCTTATAACTTCTGAGGAAAAAACCTAGCAAAAATTTTTTTTTAATAAAATATCCAACTTTCCATAATATTATCAATTCTCGTTATCATCCCTGGGAAAGCCAGCGTAATGTAGGTATCCTTTATCCTGTCTTGGGGCAGTGGGATGGAGAAGATAATCTTCTGATGTTTGTTCAGCCTTATTTTCATATAACTCTCTGAACTGTTTACATCCATGATTGGAAGTACAGTATTATTAACTCAAACTTCATTCTCGTACTCAGATTTCTGACATATCAAAGACTTCAGGAAAGTAAAAGCATAACCAATAGATCTCTTTTACCTTTAGAATTACTTTGAAACTAGCCTAAAATTTATCCCCAAAGACAGCTTTTTCATATTTTCTTTAAAAATTCATATCCTTAGAAAATTCGGTAACATCCTGGAATTATTGGGAAAGGGGGTTTTGTGAATAGAGTTCAGAATACCAAAATAATAGATGAAAAATTGTTGTACAAATAATGATAATTCTTAAAGTGTAGAATAATGAAAAGTCATTTACAGGTTTGTGCACTGCTGAAGTAATAAATGAAGCTAATTTATACAGATTATTTTTGCTTTGTCTTTTAGACCGGTAGATGTAGTCTGTGAAAAACGTAGTTTCACTACCTACAAAATACCTGGGTAAGACACTGTATTAACAGCCCAAAGACTAGGCATTTTGGACATACTGTCATATGAAACTGAAGTGCTATATTTGAATATATATCACTTAATATAAAATGAGGCTGTTCTGATACTAATATTCCTTACCATCTTTTTCTTTTGTTACGGGACAGACACAGTACTTATGAACTTAAAGTGAACTAGTATTCTAAGTATTCTCTACCAGAATAGCCTGATTGAATCAATGCAGAAAACTACTGAAATATTTTTTTTCGCTTCTCAGATTACTCTCTGAAATATCTGCAAAAGCATTATCTGTACCTGATCCCAACAGGTTAATGGGCATTTGCTGTAGTTCAGAGTTTCACCCATTGTGCTGTTAAATGAACAGTGTAAAGAAACTGGGGACTGTAATTTTTCAGTTATCTAAATTTTAGTTACTAGTTCTGGGTAATGCTGATAGCAATAGTTGGCTACAAATCTTTAGAAACTAGTGTCATTTTTAAGTTGATTTTTAATAACATAAGGAAGTTTAAACTGTATAGTAGAAAGAAAGACTGCTGCTTATGTTTTTAAGTCATGGAGAAGAGTGGCAGGTTGAAATCTTTTCTGTCTAAACAATTGACACTGTGTTATATCAAGATAAATAAACATAAGAGGTTTAATGATTGTTGATTTTTTGTTTCATTAGGAAATTTCTGTGGAACCCAACAGATGAGGACCAGGTAAGAGTTACAGGTTTCATTCTAGTTGGGCTGCATATGAAAAAGAGAAACAGAGTGCAACATTCAATACCTGAATAAAACTTCTCCTTTTTAAGATAGGCTGTTATGATTGGGATAAATATCGTTGCCTAATGGAACTTCATTATGAAGGATATTTCCAACCTGTTATTTCCTTGTAAGTAAACTGCTGATAAGTTGTGAGGCACGAGGAAGACGACTTCTACCAAGGTTGTGTAGGGATGTGAAGCTGCAGAAAGCGTCCAAGTCCAATGACAAGAGTAATGTTATCAAATCTTTATGTTCCTTTTCACACATAGTACAGGATGCTTTGGTCTCAGTGGGTATTGCTGCACCACATCAGTGCTGTAATTGAAAGACGCCTGTGCTGGTTTTGCCTGGGCTAGAGTTAATTTTCTTTATAGTAGCTAGTATGGGGCTGTGTTTTGGATTTGTGCTGGAAACAGTGTTGATAGTACAGGGAGGTTTTAGTTGTCGCTGAGCAGTGTTTATACTCAATCAAGGCCTTTTCAGCTTCCCATGCTCTGCCAGGTGCAGAAGAAGCTGGGAGGGGACACAGCTGGGACAGCTGACCCCAACTGGCCAAAGGGCTATTCCACACCACATGACGCCATGCTCAGTATATAAAGCTGGGGAAGAAGAAGGAAGAGGGGGACATTCGGAGCGACGGCATTTGTCTTCCCGAGTAACTGTTACACGTGCTGGAGCCCTGCTTTCCTGGAGATGGCTGAACACCTGCCTGCCCATGGGAAGGAGCGAATGCATTCCTTGCTTTGCTTTGCTTGTGTGCGCGGCTTTTGCTTTCCCTATTAAACTGTCTTCATCTCAACCCACGAGTTTTCTCACTTTTGCTCTTCTAATTCTCTCCCCCATCCCACTGTGGGGGAGTGAGCGAGTGGCTGTGTGGGGCTTAGTTGCTGGCTGGGGCTAAACCACAACGCCTTAAGATGCCTTAGAGTAAAACGTCTTGTCAGCATGCTGCCTACCTGTCTTACCCTCCACAGTGGCAGCAGCTCTACATGCTCACTGATCCATGCACAGTTCTGAATACAAAGGCTGATTGTGTGCTTGTGCTGTTTTATTGAGATGTCACATTCCACATGTTTTACAGATATGATGGTGATTCATATGTTGGAAATGTTGAAGCAAATTTTATATTATGGGAGATGAAAGGCAGAACTGACTATGGGTACACTTCATTCATGAAAGAAGTAAGCCATCTACTGAGAATGTAATTTTAATGTTTTATGCATAATGGTCTACATGCAACATATGACTGTTCTTACACATGCTGAGACCTCTTTAGTCTGAGTGGATGTATATAGCTGCATAACATTTTAACATTTCATATACTGGACTTAACATCATAGACTATTCAAAGTTATGCATGTGGGAGGTATTGAAACAATACAGTAAAGAGAAGAAAAATGTGCCCAACAGAATATGGCTTGGGAAATTAAACTTCAAAAATCACTTTGAAATTTCAGACTGCCTTCTCTCCAAAGAGAAAAAAAATGATACGCACTAATCCACATGGTCATCAAAACTAATTCTGCCCGATCTATTTATAATTAAAATTAGTACACTGCTTCCTTTTTCAGTAGGATGACAAAGGATATTTAAGCCAACTCCTCATCTGCATATGGTGTTATGGGAACTTTGGTAGCCTCCTCTGACAGGTCAATTTATGAAAGAACTCTTTGACACTCTTCTCTGTATACATATATAGCCATGCTGGAGGTTTGGACATGATCCTACTTATCCATTTGCAACCCTAACAAACACAATTATCTCTTAAAGGTAAGTAAATCAAATATACTGAAGCATGATGCCACCTTTTCATGTACCATACTTTCAGATGATACACATTTAAAATTCACATTTTTAATCTGTTGGGTTTTTTTTTAATTTGTATTTTTAACAGGCAGGTTGTCTGTATAAAACACACCCATGATGCTTAAACAAAGTAAAAATTCTACATTGGATAAAATATGGGGACCACAGGTATGAAAATGTATGTTTAGAAATAGCTGGTGATAGCATGAATAAAATCTATTGTGATCTTACTTCATATTCGTATTACCTGGTATCATTGGAGGAGGGGGGCATGGTGAAGCACTGACAAGGTGTAATAAAGCTCATATGACAATGCTGCATTGGTCTAGCCATAAAATGATCTAAAAGGATAATTTTGTGCTGAAAATACTTTATTAGTTAATATAATACCTTAATAATTAGTTAATAACTACATTGTTAGTTATTATATTGCAAGAAAGGCAAAGGTATCACTTAATACTCAGTAAAGCATTCTTTGTGGTCAACAATAGGAATAACTGAAACTCTTGTAATACAGAAGACTGTAACACAAAGAAGAGTGCTAGACAGGAAGCCAGACAGGGATTACAGAACTAAAAAAAATTCCTCAGATGCAAACACTTACCAGGAAGCTGTCAGAAGAAGAGTGGGCTCAAGCCAGTAGAAGCAGAATAAGCAACAAAAATTGTGTTCATCCTTCCTAAAAAATAAAGGCAAAGAATGAGTTATTTCTTGCGGACAAGGCTGGAGTAATCTGGCTTGAAATTTCTGCAAAACCTTATCTTTGCCCTGTTGTTCAGAGAGACAGAAATTTGTCTGAAATCCTCTCCATATCAAAGCCAGAGACAGTTTTGTTACCAATGCCAGTTTGGAAAGGATTCCATTTGGATATCCGATTTATCAGTAGTTTCCTTGGCATTTAGGTCAACTTCACAGCGTTTATTTCCCATCTAAACAAAATTGTCTCACAGAACCCCAAATTTGGGCTTTTGCTCAAAGGGGCAATAATGTTACTACAATTCAGTAAGCATTTTTAGTAATCTATCTGTGGTCTTGATACTAGAAATGCAGCTATAGTTAAATTTAGGGTGAAATCTATTTCGTCATTACAGTTACATCTGTCTGTTTAAAATAATTCTACCATTACAACATACTTCTAATAAAAACAATGCTGCTTCTATGCATCAATTCATATTTAAGAAGCCTGACCTATTTGTACCCTTCTCATTACTAGAATCTAATCTTAATCACAAATATAACTCTGGATAAATTTAAATATCTTTGTAAAATAGTTTTGAATCACAGAATCATAGATGAGCCCAGGTTGCAAGAAACCTCGAAACATCATCTGGTCCAGCCTTTCGTGGGAAAGAGAGCCTAAATGAGATTATCTAGTACCGTGTCCAGTCGTATCTTGAAAACCTCCAGGGATGGGGACTCTACCGCATCCCTGGGGATGTTATTCCAGTGAGTGATTGTTCTCACTGTAGAACAATTCTTTCTTACATCGAGATGAAACCTCTCCCAGTGCAACTTGCAGCCATTGCCCCTTGTCTTCTCCATGTGGCTTCTTATGAAGAGAGCTCTTTTTGCTCAGTATTGCTCTTTTTGCCTTATGTATCAATAATGTTATTGATATTATGCTCTAGGGGAGGCTTGGCTTTCAGATCAGTGTCAGACTCATTCCCGATCATATGTTTAGAACAGTTGATGTACACATTTCCCCCAGTTTCCTGCCTTTCATAGGAGACTGTCAAGGTGAGGTAGGATGAAGACCAAGTGGTTTTGCTGGCCTTCAGCAGTCTAACTTTTCCTCAGCAACTTTGGCTTCAGGATCTTCTGAGACTATCAGTCAAGAATACCAGGACACTTCCATTATTATTATACCAACTTGCAATATGTTTTCCCGCTTAAATCCTTTTCATCTGCCTGGATGTGGATGCTAGTGGGGTTAACATAACCTTGCTCTTACCAGTGAGGAACATTCTTGTAAACAGGAGAGAGGAATCCAGAAGATCTATTGAGACAGGCAAGTTGAAAAGGCTTTCAGCTCACTATTCATGAAGATCATATTTCCTTTATGAGCTCTCCTCCAAGCCGTGATTCTTTACTATGTATTCAGATTGAAGAGTCTGGGTCTCTCTGTTAGCTCTGCTAAAGCCCTGATAGCTCTGACAGCTCATTTCATGCCATTTTTTAGCCTTGCACAATTACATTAAAAATTATTCTATGTGAAGGTTTATCTGCTTTTCCCACCCTCTTGATGGTAGACTTTTGAAGAAGCAAAGCAGACTCAACTCTCCTGCCAGCAAACTGTTCTTAATGGAACTTTAATTACATTTCTGCATCTTTTAATAAGAAAATCCTTTGCATATGGGACTACAAACCTCTTCTAAACATGTCCACTAACGTAACCTCTTCAATCACCATTACCTTGGCCCATTAGTGTAGGTGAGAGTCAGTTCCTCATGGCTGACCTTTTTTCTAGTTTTCTATGAAGATAACGTGACTCTTAGAACACACATAAAACTCTTACCCCAGACTTTTTACTTTTATTTAGCCAAGGAAATGCTTGCATGCATCTTTTTTCCCTAAAATTCATTCTTCTGCAGAAGCGACCCTTCACATCTTATATGTTAGTGTACCTTCTCTACCTATATTAACAGGACGATTTTCTGACTAACAGAGCTTACATATGCATACCAATGGTATGAATGTAGACATGTACAGATAGACGATACATCTTGGGAAATGTACAGGAAGTAACCTCTTTTTATATTTGCTGTTTGATTGATCAGATTCCCACTGGAAGCCATGCCAGGAACCCACAAGTGTTATGAGGTTGAAAGAATGTAAAGAGAACGTATGAACCATGACATCTGGGGTTTTTACCTTCAAGCAGCCAAGCTAGATGGAAAAAAAAGAATATGTTCTGTAATATCCTCAGAACTAATGCTTTGTCCTGTCCAGGACCTTCTTGTCCAGGACTTTAGCCATAATTATGAAGCATCTTCATGCCCCTTTCAGATTGAGGAAAATATTTTCTGAAGATTTTCAGAAATAAATTCTGAGGCATCTTCCAAGTTCTCTATCTATTTTATATTCTGTCTCTTCTGTTTAGTAGTAGCCTTGAGATCTGTATAATAGAGACTGAATATGATAAACTGAATACAGACTACTTACAACTGCAAAATCAGAAAGTTCTCTAAGATTATGTCTTTAGGAAAAATACAGTTACTGTAAGGACTGATATATGTGTTTGGTAAATTATTGGTAGTTTCTTAATAGCTCTGTCAAGGGACTGAATTATATAATTTATGTTCATATGGGCATTTAATTTATGCTCAATTGAACATTTTCATAGCAGAATCTATTAGTAATTTTCAGCCACTACTTGCACATAAAAAAACCACCACACCAAACCCGTGTTTGTGTTAAATTGCTTTTCAAAGCTAGTTCAAAAATAAGGGTTTCTGTTCAGAATTACAGATCCTGTTTTGTGTTTCATCAGAACAGTACAAAGGAAGGACTGCAGGAGCCGTATCAGATTTTAAACAGCACTTTGAACAATTACATTGTTTGGGCTACTAGTCATCGTGCCATTTATGTGTTCAGAGTTAGGATATTAGATCGAAACTGCAGGTTATTGTCTTTTTTTTTCATGTCATAAAATGTAATGATGTGGGGTGAAAATGGACGAAATACCTACCACTGATATTTTTAAAATATTTTTGCTCAGGATTTCCTTTGGCTTTGGGTGCTACCAAGATTTTCACTTCTACCTAGCTCTAACTTAGAAATTAGGGTGTCATTTCTCAGAATCCTTGACTTTTCCATTTTTCAGACTCACCCACAGCATATATACTGAGTACGTAATCTGAAAACAATGAGGCATTTACAAAAAAATAACCATACTATTTGTAAATAAACATAGGTTATCTGAAAATCTTTGAAAATGTCCTATCTATCGTTTTACAAGAACTTACGAGAGTATTGCTTCTATTTGAGAATATTTGTCTTCCCTTTACTGCAAACCAACAATTTAATATTTCAACTTTTTTATCCACTCCAAATTTTTTAAAATAAATTGATCTGTATAATATTTAGTGTACTACCCCACATCCCATATATTTTGGGAACATAGATAAATTCCAATAAGAAGTCAATAAAATAAACTGGTATGTTCACATTTCCTGGTGGCTTATTTCTACCAGCCAACCTTACACTTGAAACCAACAAGTGTAAGGTTTCACAACCCGAAAAAAGGTCCTGGCACAGGAGAGAGTTCTGGCTTTTCTTCTCCCCTTCTTTCAAACCCGCTTCCTTGAACCACCAGCACAGAGGTCAAATGGGAAACAGGGAGGACTGGTTACTGCACTGCAGTTTCTGCAATGTTCCCTGCTTATACTAAGCCTACAGTAAAGAGAACAGTTTTCAAACTTTTTCTAACCTCTCTCAAAGCCATAAATGATCCCTTGCTTCCTGATCTTTGCAGAGACACGTTACCTCCTGTTTAAACCTCCACAAGCCCTGCTGATACCGCTGGGATGACTCTTGTAGAAAGTGCTTTTTCCAAGGCAGAGGACACATAAAAACGTGTATTTACATGCCTGAATGCCCACAAAAGTTGACTTTACTGCGGAAAAAATAATTGTAACTGCAAATATATTAAAAATCGACTATGTACTTAATTTTGAGTGTTACTTATAACTTTACAAGGTTTTGAATAATGTTAATAATTTAATAATTTAATTTTCTTATCAAGAACTTAAATTTTTCATTAAATATGTAAGGATGGGTGATTCTGGGCACCGGACAGTGTCTTAAGATTCTCTGGTTTTGTTCTCAGCTGCAAAAATAACCTAACAGGGCTTTTTTATGTGTTTCAGTTTTTGTGATGTAAAAGCACTCTTTGCAGTCCGTACATATGGTGTAATTGAAAGGTAACAGCTAGTAGACGTTCCTAAATATTATTGTTATTTAATACATTATTCTTCTAGTCTTATTCTATTATTTTCTTATTTAATATTTGTGTGAAATAAACTTGATATTATAAAAGCATAAAGACAAGATACCATGTTCTTGTTCTGTGCACAAGATTCACGGATAAAGGCAGAAGAATTTATCCACACATTTTTAATGATGCAGTTTCTCCAGAATCTCTATTTGAAAGCGAACAGAAAGTTTGCCAGCCTGTCAAACCTCGCTTGGTGTAATGCAAGTGTTCTTACAAGATCCCCAAAGCTAGACAGGTCCCTTGCAACTGCTTAGACTCGTTTCTAGCCATTAATATTAGTCTTGCAGAAATCGTGTTCCCGCAGCATCCTGGTAAAAATACAGGATTTGCATGAATAGGAATAAAAAAAATTTTAACATTATCCCATTAGCGCTTCTCCAACATACACAGAAACTTCAGAGATTTGCATTAGCCAGGCTTAGAACTTATTTGACTAGGTGAAAAGTGTTCAGAGATATTACTCAGATCCCGCGCCTGCAGGCCTCAGCCTGGTAAACCAGTGGATACTACTACCTGCTTCGCATTCCAACTTCTGTGGTATTTTATTTTCTCTGTTCTGCACAAAAGATAGCTGGAGTTGGAAAGCTTTTTAAACCAAATGAACTTCTAAGGACCCCAGTACAGTCATCTCTTATTAGGAAAAGTCTTTATTCTTGTTCCCTAATCAAAGGAATTGCCATTGACTGAAAAAGTCAATTGCCATTGACTGAAAAAGCAAATAATTTAGGTATTCCTGTTGGATTCTGAATTGTTATGACCATACAGATTAAAAGAAATCCCTAATAATTAAGCAAATAAATATTGTCATTACTGTATTGAGTGAAGGTACTGCCAGTATGAAATCCAAGATATTCTTGACTAATTAAGGCAGGAATCTAAAAAGTAATTGGATTTTAAACCTATTTCCTTTGCATTTCAGGTCAGATACATCTAGAATTAGGCTCTATTCAGTCGTCATGCTCTTCATCTTTTTGGTTGTCCTCATCATCAGCTACAAATATACTACTACAAACATACAAAGATTACTCAGCTTTCAAGAGAACTAGAGCAAGACTTAAAGACCAGTATCTATCATACTATCTATCTGGACTTAAAGACCAGATTATCTGTCATACTAACGATAACCCATAAAACAAATTGTCAAAATATGGTGTCATTTTAGACAGATGAAATATTATTAATGTTTTATAAGCACGTTTTGTATCTCTATAATATCATTTAATGTATTTAGTTTCAATTAAATATATTAATTTTAATGTATTTAAAGTTGTATTCAACAGAATACAACTTTAACCGATTTGCGAGTATAGGTCAGTGGTGGCTGACAGACAGCTTAACAGACATTTTAACAGACATCTTTCAAGCTGAACTAAGTTAAGCTACAGTTGTGAGCCTCATGCTTGTGTTAGCCTGACCTTCTTACAGCTTTCGCTGACTTACCTAAGCTATTAGCATATCTTTTCAGTGTGAAATCTGATAGAAAAATGCATGCAAAATTTCCACTCTATCCAAGGGGCTGCAGCCAATTCAGTTCCCATAATGAGCAGCACAGTCCATAAAGGGAGTATTATATGTTCCTAAAGACTTTTTTTTTATACTGTATGTTTTACTTATTGCTTAACAAATGATAATTCTATCTTTAAAGTACATATTTGGATTATATACCCTCTCAAGCTTATTCTCTCCTTCAATATATAAATGTAAGGGTTACAATACTTGTTGTAATAGTTGTGTTTTATTTGAATCTGTTTTTTCATTCCAGCTGAAGACATTTTTGCACTTCTAGCCAGAATTTTCTTATTGGCAAGTTAAGATACCTTGCAAAGCTTATACTGTTAATGGCAATTGTTCTGTTTGTCCTAAAATATGTTTAATAAAGCTCCATAGGTAAATAGATGGTTGAACTTCTCATAATAACTTTATTTGATATTCACACATTTATGAAAATTTTCAGAAAGATTATAAAAGCTGTAGAAATCTGGCACAAAGAATATATGAGCATTTTTAATCATTTGTTACTGATTCATTTTGCATGATTCATATCCCATCTATTTCAGTACAGTTTGTACCAAGACAGAAATCAGAAAAAATCAGAAATCAACTTTGAAATTTCACCTCCAGTGAAAACAGTCTGTTCCTACTGAACAGTAAGTCAGTCTTCCCTTAAGAGAGGATGGTCCCATGAGCTGAAGCAGAGCCCCCCAGTTCCTTCTGGAGCATTTGAACATCTGTGTTCCACCTTAGCTGTGAGTATGCCAAACGCATGGGACACACAGGAGGTGTGTAGCAACAACTGTGCAGGGTGCTCTGCATCTCTCTGTGAATCTAAGATGCCTTAGTCTTCTCTCAGTTCTCTTTTACGGCTGAAAATTGGTGCTCCTCTGATCTTGACTATTTCTATACCTTTGAAAACTAAACAATGGCATTTTCCATAAAGACAAGAAACCAGACTGCTCTTTAAGCACATTTCTCCCATACAAGGATAGGAAAATGTCATGGCATAAAGTAAATGTAGTACAGATTGGCAGGCAATGATTTTGGTTTGTGTTCTTCTCTGAGGAGATTTTCTGTGTTCCCATTAAGGGCTCAAGCAGCTTGGCTTTCAGTTTTACAAGGCAGAAGTCCCCGGGTTCACACATTATACTTCTTTCGTGGTAACAGTGCCTACTCCTGATCACTGCTCCTTTATCAAATTGCCAAACTGATCTTAGTGAGTATCTTGGGGCATCCCCATACCATACCTTCTCACTCTCCAAATTACTCAGATAAATGCAAACTGCTATAAAACATACTATATAAGGCATAACTTTCTGCAGTATTCACGCATGCTTAACACGGCTTCTGACACCTAGCTAATCACAGGTTTTTTTCTCAAAAGAAGGATTTTCCTGTCTTTTGCAGATAACTGCATGAAAAGATAAACTGCATCACTGAGGAAGTCAGAGCTGTAGTACTGTGTTACTACTCTATGGAGTAAGTCCAATACTTAAATGCCAAAATTCAATTTTTAGGTCAAATAAATGACACTTTGGGGCTTTATTCTTCAGCTTTACTCATATAATATGAATTTTATCTCTCTCCTGTCACTACAGGCTAGAAGTTAGGTTTTCCTCTCCTTTTTCTTCACAGTGCATCTTGTAGACGAGCAATGAACAGGAGAGAATGAAGACTAAGTAATTCACTAGAAGTCATTCCAGCACTCTGTGTTTCTCCCTTCCCGTTAATGTATACTGTTAGCTGGAAATGGAGTCCCTGCCTCTTCAGATAAGGTTTTTGACCCCTGCAGTTTTTAAGATACGATCATATTTTCCTCAGTATTCCCTGATATAGAAGCAACTTTTTCCTACCAAACTTTTTGGTTTAATAACTACCAGCTTGTCCCCTAGCTGCCAGCCAAAGGAGCAGATGAAGAACATGACCCAAAGGAGTTACGGACATCCTGTCCACAGGTTTACTGTTTCACTGGCAAAGTACAGCATTACTGCCAACAGTCCTCATATGGCTAAGATGAACCACAGGTTCATACACCAGTCTCTCAGGCATTTGAATTTCATATTCTGACAACCAGTAGCCAAACCTCTGGTAAGTTTTTGCAACAATACTAGTTTCCTTTAACCAAAGATCACTCCCCAAAGTAGGAAACAAACTGATACTTTTTTAACTGTCTGCATCAGCTGTGCTGTGGTACTGGAGGAATGGAGCTGTTCTGCATGCAAAACGGAGCCCAGGGTGCAGAGCTCAGCAGCCAAGAGGATTTTTAGCTGTGAAAGAGGGGCTACACATCTAACATCTAAACATCTGCAGCCAGAAATGATAGTGGAAGCCAAAATACCCCTGGGGTGGTACATCCTCCTTCCTGCAGCACGTTCGTCTCAAGGGCGCATCCACAGCCTGTTGTGAACTGCACCTTTTTTAAAAGACAGTAGTTGTCTTTATAAAACCAAATCTGCTGGAAGAGAGAAAGCATCTTTTCTCCTGTTGACGCTTTTACCAACTGGAATTTTGTTTTGCTATTGCTCGACAAGGTTATACATAAGGTTACCTTACCACTAAGTTATACGACAAGGTTACTATCGAAGGTGTTTGCCACCTTAGAAGTGGCCATGCATTCACCAGTATCCACCTGTGGGTTATCTGCAGGTCCAAAAGGCTCAAACGTTACTTCTGCAAAGCCAGCGCCAATTCCCGCTCTTCACTGAACAGAAAATGGCGGCGCCGGGGGATGCTCCCCACACGGCCCGAACACAGACCTTCCCGCCACGGGCAACTAAGAGCCTTAACGTACGCCTGCGTTATGTTCCACGTAGAACAGGGCAGCCTGCCACAGCCCAGCAGGTGTGACAGCGCGGCGCTGCTGGCTCCGCCGCGGGTCTGCCCGGCCGCGGCCTGGGCCCGCTCACCCGCGAGGGGTGCGCAGCGCCCGCCCCACGGGCCGCAGCCGCCGGCTCGGCAGCCCGCACCGGGACTCCCCGGCCGGCTCGCCCACCCCAGGCGCCTCCCCGGGCCGCAGATGGGAAAAGGCGCGGCGAGGGCCCCACCAGCCTCGCCCCCCCCCACGCAGCGGCTGCCTGCGCCCGCGGGGGGAGGGCCGGCGCCGGGGGCGGCCCCGAGCGCCGCGCGCACCCCTCGGCGGAGCGGCGCTTGGCAGGCCGGGAGCTGTAGTCCTCCCCGCCGCGCTGCGCGCCGGGAGCTGTAGTCTCCGCCGGCCCGCTCCTGGCGGGCGACGGGGGCGGGCTCGAGCGGCTCCATTTTGTGCCCATTGGAGGGGCTGCCAGGCCGTCCCGCGGCCCCGGCGGCGGCCGCTGCCTGCACCGCTCCCCCGTCCGCGCCCTGACCGCCGCGCCGCGCCTCCTCCCTCCCTCCCTCCCTCCCTCTCCTCCTCTCCTCTCCTCTCCCCCTCTCCTCTCCCCTCCTGCCGGCCCCGCCATCGCCACCGGGGTGGGGCCCGCGCCCGCTTGCCCCCGCGCCGCCCGGCCCCCGCCGCCGGCCGCGGGCTGAGCGCGCCCCCCGGGGGCGAGAGGCCCCGTCCGTCCGCGGCGGCGGCTCCATGGTGCCCGCCGCCCCCCCCCGCCCCGCAGCAACAGGCAGGACGAGGAGAAAGCGGCCCCCGGGGGTCCCCACCGCCCCGCCGCCGGCCTGAGCAGCGCCGCCGCCGCAGCGGGAGCGACCGAGCGGGCGGGGGGCGCCCGCGGGCCGCCGGCGATGGCGAACCAGCTGGTGATCCTCAACGTCTACGATATGGTGAGCGCCGGGCCCGGCGCCAGCGGCCCGCCGCGGCGGCCAGGCCCGGTCCGGGGCCGTTGGAGGCAGCGCGGCCCCGTACCTGTGGCGGCGGGCGCGGGCGGCGGTCCCGGTCCCCTCCCGGGAGGGCCGCGGGGGCCTGCGGAGCGTCCTGCGGGGGGGGCGAGGGCAGCGGGGAAACTTTTCCTGCCCGTCCCCGCGTGAGTCGGCTCCGTGGGCTCCCGCCCGTGGGGGCAGTGGAGCAGGAGAAATAACGAACCCGGGGCGGGGGGCGATAACTCGGGAGGTTTGTCGGTTCCTACGGGTCTTTTGTGACCTGCAACAAAAGTTTGCTGTGGTGCCGGGCCGGGCCTTTCCGTGACAGGTAGCTCCGCTCCCAGTCGCAGAGGAAGCTCTGCCCCTGCCCCTGCTGTGCATGAGTAGCGAAACGTGGATGTCCCGAGCGCTTCTTCCTCTGGTACTGCCCCCAGGGCTCAGCAGGGGGGAGGCCCTGCCTTTCCTGCTCCAGAAAACCATAAAAGTGGCTGATTTTTCCAACAGGATGGTAGTTGGGGGTAACCGCTCTCTCTGTAGGGATGAGTTTTGTAGCGCCTTGTCAGTAATGGGTTTTTTTCCAGACCAGAATTTTTGAACAGTTTTGGTGTGGCTGCAACTTAGTAGAAATAAGGGATTTGCTCCAGCTCGATTTGCAGTCCTATGAGCTCACCTTCCCTCCCTTCTGGGTAATCTTTCTGTGACATCTACAGCAACTGTTGTATTGTCTTATGTTCAGCTGGAAGCTGCTCAAATGCCATGGTAACAAATGAGGTGTAAGTACCTGCATAGAACAGGAGGTGCGGATAAGTAATATTAAGAAAATATTATCCGTTAATGCGTTTCAATCGCTAGAAATTAGAGCAAGTAGCACTAGTTCTCTGACCACGTTTCAAGGCTACTGATAGTGGGACAGTAAGGTTGACAACTAGCTTCAGGTAACGTTGTTTGCATTACTTGGCTTATTTTGGATAGGCTTTCCTGCCACCACCACCGCCATTTTAAAGTGAACTTTTGGTGTTTTGAAAGGGTGAAGGTGTATAGTGTAGAGTCAGTGACTGCTGGCAGAGAGAAAATGCAGCTTGTTTGCTTGGGAATATTCGGGTTCTAATGATAGAATATTTAATAGCAATCAATAGGGAGCTATCTGGCTTGAAATTAAAATTATATATGAGATTACATGAACTAGCCTGATTCTTGTCATTATTTTCTTTCAACCTAATACTTATCATAGAAATCAATGTCCCTGTCAAAGGATTTTTTTTTTCCACCTCACATATCTGAGTTCTGTCTCCAGTGAATACAACCTGTTACTTCTACTTTGTTTTTCCTTCATTGTAGAGAATGAGGGGAGACTGGAGACAGGAGCAGTCTATTCACTGTGATTTTTCTGAGAGGGGGAGGAAAAAATGGGGTCTTTGCTCACCTGATTGAGCTCATACATGATGCTGATATGGCAAAAAGTCGCTGTGCCTTATTTATATTAGGCTTAGGGAGGGAAGAATGCTCTGTCGCATGCATATGTATGACTTCTCTGGACTACAGTTAAAAAATATACATTGGAGAAGCTCTTTTAGCATGAAGAGAGATGGTTTTACATATATTAGCTATAAATATTTGTACAGAGAAAGAAGTAGGACTTCAGTTTCAGGACTGTTACATAAGACAGTATATGTGAAGTCGAGGCTTGACGCACTTCTGACTGGCTAAGATGGAAGACCCAGTGTTCTCACGAAGACTTGCTTAGCTGTGCAAAGTGTCACCTGCACCCAGTTCACAGGCAGGCTGTGAAAACTTAACAGAATGGACTGTCTCCTGTGTAAGTGCCTGCCTGGAAAGTAATGTCATGGCCTCTGTGAGAAACTCCATTCTTGCTATGACTATAGCATTGGTGGGGTGTGACTTCAGCATGCCTTTTCTTTTTCTCTTGTGATAGTCTACTCTTTCATTCACATGGTTCTCCTGCATCTCTTGCTCCTTAGATTTCTTTGTTGCAACCCATATCCTCCTTTCTTTTTCCTCCAGAGCTGAATTGCTGTGATCGGTTTTACTCCAGCCATCCTAGGGAGGCTGACAGTTGACAGGAGGGAAGGGAAAAAAAAGCAACAGGAAGGTTGTTCTCATAAAAACGAGTGTCATACTTTTCCTTAGAACATGTTGGGGACTGATGGTTGTCCTGTTGTGATTAGTGGGGCTGTGCCTACGTCAAGAAGTAGTATAGTCTGTAAAGCCACCATCTGTGGAAGGAACTTATTGTCCAAAAGAAGCAAGCCAGCACATTTATTTGCAGATGTTTGATCACATGTAGGGGTGGCTTTTTGTGCTTTGGTCTGCAGTTGTGGCATTTCTTGAAGCTGTACATTACCACAAATTATACACAGTGTAAGCTGAGACCACTAAGCAGAATACTTCTATATCCTACTTCAGCTGTGTTTGTTGTTTTATAACGATGTCTACATTATTTGACCATTAAAGAAACAGATTTCCTTTAAACTGGAAAGAAAAACTGAGGTTCCCACGGTGTCTGAAAGACACTGTCAATATACATCCTGCCTCAGACTCTTTTGCTAAATGATGTCTCAGTCCACTTTAAACTTGTTTGAAGCAGGAGCTTAAACTAAAGCCGCACTTTCATGTTGCATAGCAGTTACATTACTGCATGCAGACAGCCTGCTGAAATCAATGATACTGCATTGTTTGGGGGCACTAAGGTGGGGGGAAGGGAAGAGTCTTTCGTAATAGCTATTTTGAAGTTCTGTTGACTCATCAAATCCTGCCAACTGTGTATTGAGGCACTAGCAGGTTTACTGTTTGCTTCTGAAATTTCGTGTCACTTGGAGGAGGGTTTGGGGTTTTTTGTAGTTTAGGTTTGGGGTTTTTTTGTTTCACTTTTGGAACAAGAGACCACCGTTAGTCACCTGGTTGACAGAATCAACACTACTATAATTGCAACAGTCCTATGAATAGCTTTATTTTAACCTGAGTGCTAACTAGCTTCATTTCCCAGACCACTCCTTAGGTGTGCAGGGGAATACTAGGTGACCTTGCTCCTGTCGAAACTGCTTACAGGACTGAGTCAGTCAGTTTTGGAGCATATACCCTTCCATTGTCCTTAGCACTTGAAAAAGTGAAAATCTTTGATAAAACCAAAGGGTGAGGAGGGGTGCATGTGTTGTACAAGAAAGTGGACTTTCAAGTACTGTTAACTTTCCCGAGGGAGAGAAGCTTAAGGGCATATTTATATGCTGCCGTTCATGCCTTTGAAAATCTTTTATGATCATTAAAAGGGCAGGGTGAAGACTTTGCTATATTGTGTTTTGAGAACCAGACTACTTTATAGTTTCATTTTAACTAGCTGCTATTTTTAGGAGTCTAGCTTTCTTGTGCCCAAAGTAGCATCCTATTTTTTCCCTTGTCAAATAAAGCTATAACAATCTAAAGTATTAACATAAACGAAAGCTCTGAAGAAAGTAATGAGGATATTTTTGAAGCACTGGGATTAGTGTTCTTCTTTCATTTCAGTGACATGACTTTATTGTGCGCATAGAAAAACAATTCTGTAATATTTTTGTTCTGATAGTTGCATTAAACATGAATTCCTGTTTTACAAGACTGACTTACTGCAAAATATTGAGGATACAGGATTGTGCTTCTTCTATACATTCTACTATGGCAAAATTCCTATCAGACTAATGAAGGGAATCCAGTTTGTGTAGTGGAAGCAAGGAT
The DNA here is from genome assembly GCF_034638445.1 of Ciconia boyciana. Classification (NCBI taxonomy): domain Eukaryota; kingdom Metazoa; phylum Chordata; class Aves; order Ciconiiformes; family Ciconiidae; genus Ciconia; species Ciconia boyciana. The sequence goes on from NC_132936.1 coordinate 88,892,767, forward strand.
GTAGCTTTTGGGATCAGTTTGGGATTCCAGAATTTACGGCATGTTACTGAACCAGCGAGCTATATATATATATGTCCTTTAATTTACAATCTTTATTTTGTAAGTCATATATAATCATTTCAGCTGTAGCCAAATTCAGTGTATTTTAAGTTGCATTTGTCCTGCATTTCTTTCTTCAGTGAGATAAGGCATTTGTTCAATGAGAAAATGTGACCAACCTTCCAATAGCTGATCCAGATTAAGTAATAATTAGATATAATTACTGTTCCTAGGGGGAAAGTAATTCTGCCTTATTGAAATTCTTTTATCTTCAGTTAACCTACTCTGTTCTTACTGGAACTATTAAGTGAAGTGCCAGCTTGCTTTAGGCACTTCTTCCAAAGCTGCTAACATTTGTTTAATTTGCCAACACTGCTCAGGTTTTGTAGTCCTGTGAGCCTGTGTATTAGGTGGCACCAGTAAGAAGGAGTCCGTACTTGAATGGCACTGGACTTGCCAAACGCCTTGTTAGAGCAGCTTTCCATCCCATTCGTCTGCTTCTGTACGGATCGACAAGGAGGGTTGGTGACCTGCTTTTCTGTCCTCTCCTTGGACAGAATATTCCCTATACCTTGCATTAGGTTTCACAGGGTTGTGGGAGGGGAGGAGCGTGAATAATTTTTCTCTCTTTCTGCTTAGTGACAAACTAGGCTTTATTACTTCCAGTGCTTATGGGATATCTTGTGTAACTTTTGTTCCATTTTCAGAGAGCAGCGATAACCTTGCTTGGCATTAAGAGATCCGATGCTTACGTGATGTGTAGGTTATTTGAAATTCAGAGGCCGGACCCAGAGTTTTCTGGCAGAATGGGTGTCCAGGAGAGGAAAGGCTAGAGCACTAGGGACCCTGTCTAGCTCAGTTCTAGATTAGGTTCATTTAGGTACACCTTCTCATTAGGCAAATGTACTCTCTTACTGCGCTGACAAACTGTATGTTGAATGTGCCTACGATTTTGACTATAAATATAAACCTGAAACTATTTTGAAATGGTCAGCTGGTAAAGTGTGGGATAGGACTGGCTTCAGAACTGAAATGGGTTTATGTTTAAGTAGCTCTTCCATTTTCCTGGGGGCTTTGATTTCACTTGAATGAACAGAATCCTTTTTTTAAGCTCACAAACCCATTGTTAGTTGGGTAGTCTTAACATCATTCTCCTTCCTTCCCCTCTTCTTGTTTTCTCCCTGTTCTATGTCTTTTTATACAGACTAAATCTAACCCAGTATATTTCTGGATGTAGCTTGATCTGAAAAGTCTGGTTAGATACATACAGACTAGCTCTGCTCTTTTCTGGGGGGAGGAAGGAAAGAACTTTAAATGCACCTTTAAATAGACTAAGGTAATGATTTAGTATAATCATCCATACCCTGCTAGCTAACATCACAATGCATTAACAAAGCCAGAAATTGCAGCATTAACTTTGCCAGAAAGCAAAGTGTAAAGTTTAGTCTTAAGCAGAATTTATCCACGGATCTCAATGATCCTTAGCTTTAAATAAATATAAGGAGCAAAATCTGTCTTCTGTTAATTCATGTTGACAAAACTTCCCACAACTGGCTTGTCTAAAGAAGAGAGCATCAAATCCTCAGCATCTTGTTATCCAGGTAGTCATTTGTGTCCTGCGTCTGCTAGCACAATTGTGAATTTTTGGCTGGAAAAATGATATGCTGATGTTTGGCAACTGCTAGTGACTGAATTTGAGGGACCATTTATTTTAGGTTTGATGATACTTAGAATAAGGATGACTGTACAAGCCAAATACATGCATATCTAGTGCCTGAAAATTTGTAACTTTTGGCCTGACTTGCTCTTTTTGCCATTTAAGTTTTATAAATAGCTTCTCAGCCCAAAGTTGAGTATATCATTTTTATTGGGAGAAAATGGCTTTCAGAAATGCATGTTATACACCATGTTTGTAATGGCCCTGTAAATTATGTACAAAGTCCAGCTAGCACATCTTAACAAAGTGTGACACCTGTAACCTTTTACATTTTTATCATCAGTTGTGCTGTTTTAATAGTGACTTCACATCAGAAAGCACTTATTATGTCAACAGGTTGTATAAAGAAGATAGCTTCTTTTTCTTCCTGTTTGCTAAAGAAATATGAATTTGCTGGGGGTACTACCTCATACCTCAATACAGGGGTACTACCTGTATCCTGCCTGCCAGCTGACTTTTTGAAGTCTGCTTTGTAGAAACTCGCAGGGGTGCCCTCTGGGACCAGATGACCCTGGAGGAAAAATCCCACTACTGGAATAATTGACAAAATAATGTTTTCCTTGTATTTTCGAGAGGTTTTTCTTGGTAGCCGATTTCAGTTTTAAGGACAAGGTGGAGGCTTCTTTTTTTTTTTTTTTTTTTTCTTTTTTCTTTTTTAAGCCTTAGTTTGAGGTTCCTTTTTAAATTATGTGTCACTTGAAAATTTTTACTGCTTGGAGACTGATGTTTTGAGGGTGGTGATGTAGCTGAGGAAAGACAGTAATTTTGAGGTTTTCCCTTTCCAGAACTCTGTGCATCTTTAAGGTCTTGAGGGTAATAGTGAGCTCCTGATAGGCACGAGCTCCTGATAGGCGCGAGCTCCTGCTGCTTTTGGAAAAGGAAAGAGAAAGCACTTTTTTTTCCTTCCCCCCTTTTTTTTTTCCTTCCCGCTTCCTGGTTTCCTTTTGAAATGCAGCTATTATCTGTTGGCTACAATAGAAGTGATATATTGGAAGCGGGTGTTAAACCTATGCAAAAGACTTGCAGTCTGGACAGAGCTTAGTCTCTTGTATGGTGACCACCAACTGAGTATTCAAAGATGAAAAATACTAAGGTAATTTCAGTCCGTCTTGCATATCTCTGAGTATGTCTCATGCTCATCTGGTCATAAGCAAAAGTGTGATCATTGCTATAAATGACAGTTGGTGTGTGTATATTACAGTCCTACATTCTGATGTTATTTAAAAAACAAAATAAGTGCTCCTGCAAAATTACTGCAGTTGATTCTAGAATGTGTTCCATCTAATGGAAAACTTTACAACCTGTAACTTGTTGACAAATGGAAAGTTGATCTGGATTTCTCCCTGTACGGTCTCCTTGGTTGACAGACATTAACAGCACTAAAACACTGGAGTAGAACCTAATGGAATTAATTCACTGTGTACAGTTGGGGAATTTTACTGGCATGTTCTGTTCCCATAAAATGGGTTGTGCAGTTTCACTTCGTGGTAGGGTTTTATGCTTTTGATGTGGGGGACAAATACATGTCAGTCTGCTATCAGAAGACAAATCTGTATTGGAAACTAACTAGAGCCTTTCTTGTTTTCTTCTTTCTTTTTAGTATTGGATGAATGAATATACTTCTTCCCTTGGAATTGGAGTGTTCCATTCAGGTATAGAGGTGTATGGCCGAGGTATGTACAAGAAAAACATAACTTACTCTTTGTTCTGGTAATGCTGTTATTTAAAAAACATTTTTCAGGTAGTGAGGGAAGTCTGGCTCCCGAAACCTGTTCATCAGTTTTCTCTTAAACTTCTAATTTCTCCTGCCTCTGGAAAAAAACCTTAGATACGAATAATCCAGTAGTCATCTTGCATTCTTGTATAAAGCTATGCAACTATGAAAAAGCATGCAATTTATTCAGCTGGGCATGGAAATGTTTATTTTAGGTTTTGAAATACCTATTGTTAAAACAAAGGTATGCTTCATGTAAGCATTGTTGAATCATGTTTCGTCAGTATTCTGCCAGCACTTAGTGCAAGGAGTTAACTTTTAACTACAGAAACAATAGTCTGTTGCAGATAGGCACCCAGAAGTGCTTGATGGTCAGGAAAAACTGTCTATTCCTTATTGGTAAGTTGCTTTGTTTTAAAGAGACCGTTTCTTTAAAAGGCATCTCATGCATACTGTTTACAAAAGATACACTTGTGATAAATACAGCAATACATACCGATTGTGCTAAATAGGTTGTACTTTGGGGATGCAGCTTCCTGATCTGTTCAGGACACTTTGAATCCCCGTTGCTGCCAGAAGGTGTTTCTGAGCATGCTGTAGCACAGGCTCAGGTCAGAAGTGTTCCTGCCTAGCAGTATAACCTAGCTCTGAGGTGATGGTGTTGCTAAAAGTAGTCCATTTAAAGAAGAAAAATCTACTTCAGTTCTTTTTTTGGAATGTATTTGGAGGCGAGGGGAAGCAGCAAAAGGTGTGGCATGCAATCCAAAGACCACATTGTACAAAGTTACCTTAAATGATAAATGTTTCAGCTATTATAACAGTCACATTGTACCTGGGTTTGCAAGTGTTATCAAAGCAATGAATTGACAAAATACAATGCTTATTGTTAAAACTTTTTTGGATTTCTTTTAATCCAAACCAGAAAGACCTGACTCTTAATAGTACTGTGCCTGAAACCCAGTTCTTGAGCTGTGCCAAATACATGTGCCTCCCTTCCTGTTCAGATTATCACAGCTTTCTCATATAGCAGGTCATACGCCTGCTAGAACAATGACTTGCATTTTTCAAAGTACATCAAACTTTATTTATTAACCTGTTGTAAAAACGATTATCCACAAAACTGAATGCTAGACCTGGATGATGTGTTACGAGTTTGAGGAAAGGAAGTGTGAAGTCATGCTTAAAGCTTTTTATTGAACTCTGGGTGTGGCATGCTGTGTTATCTTACAGTCACAGAAGGAAGCTAAAGCACACCATGATATTTTCATGTACTGTAAGTGCCTATGCCAGCAGATGCTACGTGCAGACTTCAGATGCATGCACAGGTTTACTTTCTTGTTATAGTAAAGAACTCTGGACAGTTGAACTCTTGCAAATCAAAAAATTAAAAAACCTATTAGGCCACTACTTGCTGCCACACTTACAGCTGTAGTGCGCACTGAATAGAAGTGACATCAGACCTTTGAGGATGCAGTACTTTGAATCCCTGATCTACAAGTATGTAAGTGGACTCTTAAAGATAAGCATGTATAAAGAACATAGGTAGGATTTACAGTTTAACTTGTAAATCCTCACGTATACAATGAAAACAATATATACATACTGTAAAGTTATTCCAGTTAAACCTGTACACTGATGTAGGAAATTTCCTGTCAGTTTTTACTGAGGTTGACTAGTAACTAACAAAACTATTCATTTCCAGCTCCTTGCATTTGTTACCCATGTAAATAAGATGTCTGGTTTATAACTTTAGATCCTTGTGAAGTGATCTTCCAGTCAGTGAGGTCTGCTGTTCTTTGCTGTCGTTGTATGCTGTTTTTGTTAAATCTGAGCTTTCTCTTTCAGAATTTGCCTATGGTGGTCATCCATACCCTTTTTCTGGAATATTTGAAATTTCACCAGGAAATGCTTCTGAGCTAGGAGAAACATTTAAATTTAAGTAAGAAAGATACCTATTTTCTTGCTTTTGAGAAGGCATATTAAAAAGACAACTTGTTGCATTTTTTTTGAGGATAGATGTGTTGAATGATACTACAGGATTTCTGACTTCCTGAGTGTTACTTAGTTATAAATTAGTGTGTTTACTTAGAAGTGAAAGATGGACAGAGATGATGAGACAGCAAAGTGTCTACAGCAAAGAACGTTATTTTTAGCATACCATTAAATTCCTTAAATGTGTACAAATGATGTGGACTTGTGGCTAGCTTTTGTTATCCATACAGTATATACAAAGGGGTAACTTTTTCAAGGTAGTGAAATTTTTATTCAAAGAAAAAGCTGAAAAATGTTGCTCTTCAATGTTTCCCCATGTGTCTCTCCCACTTTCTCCGTGTGAGTGCCTTGACCCCTCCCTGCATTACAAGCTCTTATCTGTTCTCAACTGACTCTTAGAAACAATATCCTTTGGAGATGAGGGGAAAATTGCATCCAGAGTTTGTCAGAATTAAGTTGCAGAGAACTTAAGTGAGCTGCATGTGGACAATAAGCAAGGACATAATCTCTCATGATAAAGATAAAAGTCGTGCTGTAAAATGGAATAGAAAGAATTTATGTTATTCTAGGAGGGCAGAAAGATCTCACCGCCCACAGTGGGGTGACTTCTGAGCAATGTATGAACAGTAATCCACCTATATCATGGAAGCCTGATCACCTTCTACTCTCTCTGTTTCTTTTCTAGAGAGGCTGTGGTGCTAGGCAGTACTGACTTCATGGAAGATGACATAGAAAAAATAGTAGAAGAGCTTGGAAAAGAATTCAAAGGAAATGCTTATCACCTAATGCACAAAAACTGCAATCACTTTTCTTCAGCTTTATCTGAGGTAAACAAATATGAAGGTCTATAGAAAGGTTCTTCCCAGGTGGCTACAAAGCGTCATCTCCTTCCTGTCCTTTGGAATGTTTGGCCTAATTTCCAACTTCCTGTCTCTGTTACCTTGGACAAATGTCACTGGTTTTCAGGTTTTGTTTGTGCTTATGGCCAAAGCACAAGATTTTGCTGCCAAAAATGCTAAATATTGCTGTCATACATAGTTTGTGTTCAAGCAGGGGTACATTCCTAATAGAGAGACCTAGTAAATGAAGTTATTAACAGGATTTCAAAATAATTTCAGATGCTTCAGAGATCACTACTGAAGATAGAACCACGTGTTATTTTTATCAGTATTTTGCCACAGAGCCATCACACTGAAAATAATTTTTAAAATTATGACCTACTGTTAAAGAATAACAAAGGCATTGAAGTTTCACAGACAATGTTAATCTTCTGCTTGAGAGGCTTTTGTCAAGTTATTGCTCTGCCAGCACCTGCGTCAGTAGTTAACAATCTGTGCTTGTCAGAATTTATTCTAATGTTTCATTGAAGCACTCCCAAAAAGGGATGGCTGTTTTTTCCATGGTGAACTTCAATAAAATTTAATTGTTCTTTTTTGCAAAGTAGTTAATGGCACACTTATTGTATAGCTTGTGTTTTGTGTAGACTGTTTGATCTTCCAGTGGTACCAGAAAATTTTATTGAGATGATGATTCATGTGCAACACTGGTACAAGTAAGTAGGGTGAGACACTGACAAAGCTGCAGTTGGCATGAAATCTGGCCTATATGGCCAGGTTTTTTGCCATACTCTTCAACTGCATGGTCATGTTGTTTCTATTTTATGTCTCGTCCGATTTAGTGTTCAGATTGACTATAAAAACAGGGATATAATTACATGTTAAATGCTGCTCAGTTACAGCAGAGTAATACTCCCATTAGCTATGATTTTTCTCCAGATTTGCACTGGAGTAAGTAATACCAGCAGTGAATATGAAGGTAGTTAAGTAAAATAGCTCACTCCTTGAATAGTGACAACAAAACCATTTAATGACTGATGTACAGTAAAAACAAGTATTTAATGCAGCTTTATATACTTTTGAGGAGTTGAAACCAGTTTTGCATTGTATAGCTTCTCAGGTTCCAGTGAACCTAAGTGTGTGTGCTTGGCTGTGTGCTGTAAGATAGTGACGTCTTGTGCAAAGTCATCAGAGGCCATCACAGTAAATAGCCTCTGCTGTATGCATAGCTCCATGTAACTTTAGTATTGACACTGTATTTTTGACCACTTGATTTCAGGGTGCTTTTTTGTAATAGTGAGATTTCTCCTGCAATTTCTATTTCTGAGGAATTGGCGGTGAATAGAAAGCATACCTTAACTCATTTCTGTGCCTTTTATAGAAGTTATCCAAAAAGAGTGAGGTGGTTAGGCTTTTCAGGACTTCTAAAAAAAAAAGTGTAGAACCATGTGTCAAACTCTCACAGTGGAAAACAAGTCTGCTTGTGTGACTTGGGATGCTGCTTTTACTGATGGAAAAAGTTGTCTTAGTGCAGCTAACCTGAGTGCTTCTTGACCGGTGTTTGCAATACGTAAATCGTAAGGCTGCTGCAGCCTTTGCTTTTTATTTACAGTACTGTAGTTCTGTTACTGCTGAATCCAGAAGACAAATTAATCCTTTCTTCTCCCTTCCCCCCTAGATTCTGTGTGGAAAAGAGATTCCACGATGGGTGAATCGCCTTGCCTACTTCAGCTCTTGTATACCGTTTCTCCAGAGCTGTCTGCCGAAGGAGTGGCTAACTCCTGCAGCCCTCCAGTCTAGTGTTAGCCAGGAGCTACATGATGAGCTGGAGGAAGCTGAGGATGCAGCAGCGTCAGCTTCCTTGGCAAGCTCAGCATCTGGGTCTAGAACTGGACGCCACACCAAATTATAAGTCCTCCTCCAAAGCAACAAATGGTTTGAAATACTTCAGTTTAATCTCTCCAGCAATTGACTTCCTGACAGAACATGAGAGCTGACTCTAGAACATTGTTTTTATATGCAAAAAAGGCTCTCATCAACCCCTGTTTCAGCTCAGGATTATTTGTGTAGTGAAAAGAATTGCTGGGAGAAAAGGGAAGGATTTTGTGTGAAGCCACCCTTTTCATTTTCACCTGTTTGGTAGACCTGGGTTAACTTAACATCTTGTATAAAGCAGAACTTAAATTATTTGTTTACAGTATTGTGTACTGCTGTTTACAAGTCCTGTAAGGACTCCTGCCACCATGGAAGAAGAGAGAATTTGAGTTTGATTTAACTGTTGGTATAACTCAAAAGCAGTGGTATGATGGCCTGGATGAACTCTCCCCTTTGTTTTTACGATGTAAGGCAGGTGAACATTAAATTTCTAAGAAATGCCAGAAACTGCTGAATACTATATATGTGAACAGGGTACTGTGCACTTAAAGTGGCTGATGTAAACAGGTAGATTCCAGGATGTAGGGAGACTGGTTTTGTCTAAGATCTGTTACTAGAAGTATGACCTCTACATTAATGAAACTGTGGATTTTTGCACATATGAAGGGAAATTTCTATCTCATTACAATGCCCATTGATCCCTTTTGGTTTTTTTTAACTCAGCCATGTAGTTTGCATCCTATCTTCTGTCTGTATTTACAGTCGCCTTCAACCAGGATTTAGACATGTGAGTATCATCTGTTAGAAGCATCAACAAATTTTTCACTGTTTGGTTTACTTGATTTCAAACTTATATATAAAAGTTAGTACTTCTATTCTTTTTTTGTTTCATATAGTTTGGAATAGTGTAATACAAGCCATTTATGGTTGGGGAATGGCCTTGCTTTCTGCTGCTGATTTTGCTCCATTTGAGTTTGTAAACATTCGTGTCCTTTTTTTTCTCGAGCTATAAATTACTGCCCAGTTGTGCATATCCGCACAAATTACAGAGAAATCCTAATTTATTTTCCCACAGTCTCTGTCTGTGGCATTAACTTTTTTGTCAGATGTAATGAAGAAAAACCTGAAAATTGCTTATGCACCTGCGTGTTTACACAGCAGAACCCACTAATCTGCACACATAATTATATCTGAAGGTAAGAGATATTATTTTCTAAAACACAGAAGTATGTTTGCTGGTAGATTATAATTAGAGCTAAATTATAATTAGTGATCAGAATATATAATGGAATGCCTTATTCTTGTTCACTTACCAAGAGAATTAATGGTTCTTCCAGTCATTAGTGTGAATTAGTGAGGTTCTCTTGTGCACATAAGGATACAGTAGCACAAACATGAGGGAGGTGAGCTTGTGTATTTTGAAAGACTTGCTGCCTTAAACTAACAAAAAACATACCATCCGTAAACTGATCAGCTCACAAAGAAGTGTGCATTACTAGAAGTATAAATGATTCTTACAAGCTTTATTTTCAGTCTGTTGCTGGGTTTAGTTTTTACATTAAGTGAAATACTGACTCTACAGTTTCTGCTGTTTAAAAGGAAAAAAAATCCTCTTAGGAGGCAAGAACGCTTCATGTTATGAATGTTCCTAGCCATGGGTAGTCAGTGCCATTGAACCCTACAGGAAGGCGCAGTAGGCTGTACCGTAGTAAGAATTCTTATGATTGCCAACTCCGACTCATGATAGAAAAGAGCAGAAGTTTTCTGCTAGCAGTTGGGTTGAATCCTTTGTCAGACAGTCTCTAAGTTTTCACTCATCTTCTGTGATGCAGTGTAGGTACAGAGAGAGAGACGCTCAGTTCTGGGGGAAAAAAAATCAAGTGAGACTCTTTCTGGAAAGAGTGGGATAATAGTAGAAGTCTCTTTAACTGTAGTTTGGTACGTGTTTTAGTAATCTCTTCTACCAAGTGGGAAACGCTTAAGACTGACAAGTCTACCACTGACTACGTTCTCTGGTCTCCAGACGCTGGACATACTGACTGTCCCTGTTGAGTGCTTTTTCACTTGAATCTCTGAATTTGAGTTCTCCTTTCTTTTTTTCCTGTAGTGAAAATGAATATGGTGGTCTCCAGTCAACTCTCAAGCATTAGAACTGAATCTCGCACTACTTACAGCTAAGACAACAGGCCACAGACAGGTTATTTTGTCTCTGCTGTGCAGCTGTGGTAGTAACGTGACTAAGTCTCTTGGCCAAGGCAGGTCCTTTACTTCAGCTCAGGGTTGAGGCCACTGATCTAGCAATGTACTGTAGCTTTTCCTAGGTTTTAGGAAAAATAAATAGAATGAATTTTCATTGCTACCTAACTTTTATGTACCAAAATCAGCTTTTTAGGCTTCTGATATATCCAGAGCGCTAGGTCACAAATCTCTACACCTTCATTAACACACACAACTACAGCATGTACAATGCAAGAACATGACAGATCACAGCACAGTTTTTATTTAGAAGTAAAACGAAGACTATTTTTTATAAAGCAGACTGGAAAGTTTGTAACAAAAACATTCATTTTATTGGTAGCTGTACAGGTGAAAATACTGTCTTATGCTCCTTTTTTTGTTTGTTTGTTTGTTTCAAAACCATCCATTTGTAAATCCCATGAGGAAACTGACACCTGAACCCTGAAGGCTGTTGGGTATTGTATCAAAGCAAGCGGTACTGTAACTTCAGTCGTGTGCTGTCAACTCAGCCTCCACTGGATGCCTCCAAGAAGTCACCCTGCCAGTGGTTACTCCGATTTGTTAGCAATAGAGCAAGTTACCTTTCACCAGCATTACTGCCAAGCAGGGATTACTGTAGTTGACTAATGACCACACTGTGCTAGGACTAGAACACTCCAAAATGCTGTGAGAAAGCTGGACGCCTGTGGAGTCTTTTCCATCAAAACGGGTAGAAAAATATCACTACTTCAGGGTTCTGCTCTGTTTACTTTCTCATTCTTGTTTAATTTTCTGTAAGATAGTACTTTTGATACGTATTATATTCTTTAACTCAAAGTCATTTTATTTAAATGCCATTTTCTGTTCAGCAAGCCAAAAAAATCCAATGTATTGTCAGTGTGCACCAGTAACTTCAGAGTCGCTTGGTAAAAACATAGTTGCATTACTTCTAAAATTTGCAATGCAATTCTGATCACTATTGATACATGATAATTTTCACTGTTGGAAGTTGGTTACAAGCTGAATATTCACTGACGCATTTTTTGTAAACTTGTATTCAAGTTTACTGTACTACATAGTTATTTGTATAAAATTCAAAGAATTTTGACTTTTGTTACCTGTACATGGCAACAAGTTGTCTAGCATCTTAAATCCATCAGTTTATTAAAAATACTTTTATAAAAAAAGACAGTTGGCTGCGTGCATTATTCCCCTGGTACCTACAGCTTGTATTGTCAGTGCCACCCAAGCTGATCTTTGGTTTTGAAACATGCTTTCAAAGGATAGTAAAACTATCCAAGGGTTTCCTATAGTTAAGCTATAGGCTATATTTTGACATGGGCGTCAGGGGCTGCAGTTTGGTTTGTCTGAGGCATTATTAAGAGCCACTAGTTTTTAATAGACTAAATGCAAAATGTTTTCAGATTTGGTGTGCTAACTACAGCTACTGGTGTATGAAACACTCAGGATATGCTTGGTATATGTTGCAGATACGTGCCATATTCTACAAATTTGCTCGAAAGCCCAGACCTGTAGTCTGGATTTGCACCAAAGCAGCCACGAGGCACGTGGGGTCTGCCTTGCTAATTCCTTTGAGCAGAGCAGAAGGATCCAGACTACGGTGAAGTACCAATGGCAACACCAGCCTAAGCCACTGCTGCCTGTGCTGTGCCCGCTTCTGCAGCGGCAGTGTCACTGGTGGCACGGCCCAGCCCTGACCCAGACTGGAGAAACTCCCCTGGCTGTTTAATTAAAAAGGTGCCAAGCTATTTCCTGGCCAGGGCAGTTCAGCGGTTGGGTTGCAGCCTGACCGCCTGCACAGTTGTGTGGGGTGGTTGCACCTCTGCTCGAAGCTGTGGTTGCTCTGGTCAGCAGAGCTGGCTGCTCCTTGCAGCCACGCTGGCCATGGGGTGCCGTGGGGCAGCTGCGCGGTGCGTCAGCCGGCAAAGCGAGCTCCCCAAACATCCCAAGCTCAGGCACAGAGCTGGCAGCAGCCCTTGAGGATGGGCTCTGCCAGCACCCAGTGGTGCTGGCTCTGGACTTTGCAAAACGCAGATGGGTGCACGTGTCTTGACAGGATAGATACTTCTCTGCACATTCAGGGCACTGATAAATTGGAGCACTGTCCTGTGGCTGTCAAAGCCGGTGCTGCCCTGCCGCTCTCGCCTCACAGCTGGGAAGGGGATGTGTTTTGCCATGCTTGGCGTGCTGAGCCTGGCATCTCTGTGTGCACTGCTAATGAAGATTGGCTAGGACACGACTTGCTGGAGAAGCTGCCAAGATAGAGGGGTGTTCCCTTTTCCAACTGCTGCTGGACACTAATCACTAACAAAGCTGCAAGAGAGTTTGAGTAACTCGTAACCTATTGAAAGGAAGCTTGGCAACTTTGACAGAGTTCATCAGTTTAAAACAGTGAATTTCAGATAAATTCACTTGTGGCATCTGATGGCAAAGAGCGCCCATCCACTTCTAGGAAGGCGATCAATACACAAAAAATACATACTGCATTGTTTGGTTAATGGGTGAGTAGCTGAGTTTAACTGAATTGTTCTTGAAGAAAATAGAAATGTTTCAAATGAAATTTCATTTTCTAAAACAGTTTCTTCAGGCATGCACGGTTTATGTTGCAAATTTGTCATCAGAACAGCTTCTCAATAGGCAAAGCTTTTTTACGGCTAAAGGCACCTTAGTCGTATCACTCCTCCAAAATAAATGTTTTCTTTCACAGTGCTTCATATAATGCAATGAAAATGGTTATTGAACAGTTCCTGACTTTCTCTGCTACCCTTTGGTTTGATCTACATCAGATCATAAAAAAACTTCAGCAAACTTTTCAATGTAACAGCTTGTCAGGGAAGCCCATGGCATTGCTTTGAGAAAGCAGCTGTACTCCACCAGTAACTCTGATTCCTACTGGGCTAGAGTCAGAATCCTGTCTTTCTCACATGATCTGGTCTACTAAAATTAGCATATCACCAACTAAACCAGGATCTAGCCATAAAGAAATGCGAGATTCCTGCACTGGTGCAGTTTTAGCTTGCTTTGGGGATGGTAGAGGGCTGCATCTATCTAGGTCTCCTTAGAGGGATGTTATTCACACCAGACCAGCTCTCCATCCCTGTCCATCTCCGAGCAGCAGCCCAGGACAAGCAGAGCTAAGGTAGCGCCATTCCTTCTGCACGTGGAAGATGGGTGGCCAGCAGTTCTTGTGTTCTTTTCGAAGTGGTGTGTCAATCCTGTAATCCTCAAAGCAGAAAGCCTGCTGCGCTTGCCGATTACCTGCTGTGCTGCTTCTAGCCCGTGCGGTTGTGTGAAAGGAGAGGAATCGCTGTTAGTGTCTTCTGAATGAAGTCAACGAAGGTGAGAGAGAGGGGCTTCACCTGTGCCCCATGGGGGCTGTTCAAACTGAGCTCATGGGTTTCAACTCTTAACATTTCCTTTCAGGGAGCCTTTTTTTTACCTCCTTATCCCCTTTCACCTTTCCACAGCCCGAAACAAGGCACCCAAATACGGGACTTCAAGAAGCCACAACTGTGTTGCTGAATCATTCCTGCGAGGGCTCACCATAGCTTGGGAGGAGGGTTAGGAAGGGGTTCAAGCCATCTCGGATGAGAAAATCCTTTCCCGCAGCCGCGATGCCAGCCTTGTCTTCTGCCCCAGGCAACTGCAGGGCAGCAGTGTGGGGGCTCAAATGTGCCTTCTGAGGGGTTTGGGTCTGGTCCCAACGTGGCTGCTGGCATGGTCTATACAGGTCTTCCTTTACAGTGAGATAAATGACGTGAATAGGACACACGCACTCCCCCACACACACACCCCCGCCAAACAGGGCACAGGCAAGTTTCTAGTGGGCTCTAGCGAAACGTGGCCAACCTCCACGGCCAGCAAGGGACGGGGGGGAAGAGACCCTGTTCCCAGAGCGCGCCTGAGTGACACAGCACTCAGTGACACGGTTTCGGCTGGCTCCCTCACATTTCCCAGGTCTGAACAGTCATTACTGTTAGCTTAAGAAAAGCCAGGGCTTTCCTCTCAGAATAAGAATAAAGCCCCATTAAACCCGCCTAATGACAACACAAATCATGTTGAACAGAAAATGGCTTGTGTTCCCTACTCGGACTTCTGAGGCTTGCGGGTTTTGTTCTGGTTTTCCCATTCCTAATTTGCCTGTGGGAAACACTGCCTCCCCTCAGCCCTCCCAGTGCAAGCATACAATAGCTGCTTGTTTTTCGCCTGGAAGGAATTGCTGAGCCTTTAAATAGCTGGAATTGAGTTTATTTTTCTACTGTACTTCAGCTCATTCATTACCTCAGTCCTAAAAGTGAGGATTTCCAAGAGCACTGGAATTTCACTCCCAATTTTTTTCCCAAAAGATGCTCTGCATCTTAAATTTCATGCTCCAGCCCCGTGTTAGAGTCACTAGCTAAACCTGCGGTGAAGTGTCAGCTTCCAACAAATTAATTCACATGCCGTTAAGCAAATATGATCTGAGTAGTGAGGACTAGCAAGAGCCGACGGCAATGTAGCCGGCTCAAACACAACTGTAAAGGTCAATTATTTTTTTTATGTCAGAGAGACTTGGAAAGTTTAGTGAAAGCACTGAACGAGAACCGATGATAGTCAGGGTGACCAGCTGAGTGGAGGCTGCTCAGGCTGGCTCTTACCTCCAGCACTCTGGAGTCGAGGGCAGAGAAATGCCTTAGGGAGTTCCCCGGCTTTTGAGGATGCTCTCACCTTTGCAATTGTTTTCTTTAAGCTGCTTTGCCCTTCCAGGAGCCTTATGGCTTCTGTGCACGTTAAGAGGTTTAAAGGAAGGACAGTCTCCATGGCCCAGACTGCTGCCTCTGCCCCATGGCTCCCCACACAAACGCTTCCCCGGTGAAACAGCCACGCCGTGGCACGCATGCAGGGATGTCAGGCTCACCCTGTGCTTTCAGAGAGTATGGATGAGCATGGCGTGAGAACCTGCAGCCTTCAGGGAGACAGGCAGCCTCTGGCGCCTCTCCGGGTTGCACTGAGCTTCAAAGTTGTAATGGTTGGTGCTAATATTGCTGAGATTGTCTTCAAATGAGGAAAAAAAGGGTTTTATACTAAATACACTGACATGTAATTATTTATTGATAATATGCTAATACTGCAGAATTAAACCAAGTACAAACAGGAATCTGTTCAGAGCTAGACTACACACCTTCCCTGTCCTAGCACGTGGTATACCCTATATGTAGCACATCCAGAGCAATCAGCTCCTCAGAGTCATCTTTTTCTCCCTCACTCTGTCCTCTACAGATGTTCAACTTCCTAAATGGCCTCTGAGGACCTGCCTTTTACCTGCAGACCAGGTAACCCTATAGGTCATGACACTCTTCCCTGACTGTGTCCTGAGCTAATCTATACTCCTTCCTTATCTTCTGGGGAGGTTTACTGAGAATGTCTTGAACTAGCAGCAACCGCCCAGAAACGGGCTCTTGTTTAATGTCCACCAGTGGTGGCCTTTGCAGCATATACCTGGTAGTCTGGAAAAGCTCGATTCTGTCCCTCCTTGCAGACTCCAAGGTGACTTTCTGCCATCTTTCTGAGCCAGCTGTTACCTTTAAGCTGTGTCTGCATGCTGGAGAAAAGTGCTGAAGTAGGTTACTTTTCAGCTGATCACCTTCATAAATTTTAATCTTTCAGTTTTATAGGAAAAAGCCCCACCCTAAAGGCACACTTCTAGTGACTGTCAGCTTGATTTTGAGAAGCTAGTCTTTGAGAAACATTAGAAAGCCCATGTCCGTAGGTGGCTGGAGAGGCCAAAGTACTCAATTAACTTCTAGTTTTTTCAACTGTGGAAGCCTGTGCTGATGACATCATCCTTCCATGATGACCTCAGAATAAGGAAACCTTTGCCCTCCCATTTGAGCAGCCCACAAAAGCTCTCTTGGTGCTCCTTTCCCAACAGCAACTTGCTTTTGGGACAAGAGCCACGGGGACAGACTGTCGGCAAGGTTAAATCTCTGCCACTGGGGCACTGCAGCAGGTGCAGTGCGTGCCCTGCGAGGGGACCCGAGCCAGCGCCGCGCCATGCCATGCCACTCGGACGAGCAGGACGGACGCTTGGAGACGCAGCAAGAGATTTCAAGGGCTCCATCTGGGTTCCCCCCTCCCCATAGCATCACCTTACTCTCACTTCAGAAGAAGCCCCGACGCAATTGTTCCAGCGTTAAGTGACCTTTCAGCAGGAGGGAGGGCTGCCACTCAGACCCAAGGGCCAAAGCTGCTTTTAAATTTACAACCAGGTTTTTAAGTAATACACTCCACGCTGATGCCTGCAGTGTCTGAAGAAACACAACCAAAAGCTGCAGCTGAGCTTGGGTCAGACAAGTCTCCTCTCTCTACCCAAATGCACAGACAAAACCTCTAGTTATGGAGCAGCGTGATGTGGGTTTGTGGCTCCTTAAGAACCACCACCTGCCTGGGGAGGGAGATGGATGTAAGGAGGCTTGAAAAAGCCCAGCCATCGCTCCCCTCTGCAATCCCCGGTGCCAGCGCCCCACAGCCACAGAAACACTATAGGCACAAGCGCTCCTGGAGTCTTCTCCAGCGGCTCTGTCCCTCCCCGCGGGGCAAGGCCATGGGAGGGAAGGGTCCGTCCTGGCACTGCCCTTACCGCCCGGGCGCGGGCAGGGGGAACAGCCCGCTCTCGTCCCACCTCCCCAGCAGCAGGCGCAGGAGCTGCCTGCCTTCAGGGGGGCTCCCCGCCTTCAGGGGGGCTCCCCGCCATTCCCGTGCTGCGAGACGGATAAGCAAGCCTGAAAAATAACAAAGCTGGGCTCTAAAACTGAGGGGGGGATGAAATGCTGTCCCACTGAACTGCGCAGCAAGCCTGGCTCCTGTAGCACAGTCCCACGCAGGGGATGGGGTGGGATGGGCGAGGATGGGTAAGGCTCTACTGCAGGTTTTAGTACAGGACACGCTTAAGGCACTCAGTCAACAACCTGGTTCACTTGGACAAGCAGCAAAGAAATAAACAGCCTGGCTTTTATACTTTGTGAGGCAAGTAAGGGCTTTTCTAATGGTTGCATAACACAATGTTCCCATTTAAACAAAAAGCTGGGGTTCTGCTCACCTTGCCATGCTTATTTGAGGCTTGGAAGAAGAGTAAAGGTGGAAACTGCTTTTTCTGTGGTAAACTCCTGGCTGTGAGGGCCCAAAAGAGCTCTGCTGCCATGTGGCTAAAGGACAGACTCAAGCCACTCCTCCCTCCAGTGAGCACAGGGACCGGGCTCAGGAGAACGCAGACATGCTTCTCTTTGCTGGCTGGAAGAGCTCACCTTCAAGGCTAGTTTAAATCCAAAAAGCACCCATAGAAAGAGCGTCTCATCAACACCTGGTTGCTGAAAGCTCAAGCTCTAATTAAAAAAAAATGTCGCCTGGTGCCAGACACTAATTGTCCTGATACAAGTCTTGATTATGGAAATGCTACAAGTCACCCAAACGTGGCTGGTCCCAAGCAAGCATCTGCCCAGCACCGCCGTGTTTTGTGCCAGCGTAACAGTGCCGGAACACCTCAGGCATCACCCCCCCAAGACAGTAGCTCCCTGCTCCCTCTTCTTGCCGATCCCTTCAGTTTGTGGCTGGAAAAGAGCACTTTCCAGGCAGCATGATTCAGTGAGGACACAGCGCAAGCACAGACTGACGCTAACGCTGCCCGTACGGCTTCGCTCGTCAAAGCTGGCCTCAAAAGGCACAACGGCGTGTTTGCACCTAGTGCCCTTTAGGAGTGTAAAGAGAAGTAGGTAACATAACCTTCACCACAAATCCTCCCATCTCTGCGGGGGCCTGGGACTGCCACAGCGGTGGGAGGGGGTGTGAAGACATCTCGAGACCCTTCCTCCCCCTGCCCTCCTCCCTGGCTGCAGGACAAGCTGCCCAGAGAGGCAGGAGGATGTGGCGGGATGGGGGGGACGGGCGGCAGCCGGGAGAGGCACTGCATCGGGCTGCTGCCGGCCGAGCAAGCTGAAGCCTTCGGGCCTGGGCTAGCTCACCTCCCGGCAATAAGCAATGCCTCTGCATGTGCAAATGGAGGGAAGCCCAGCGGCACGGGCCAGGGAAGGACAAGCAGGTCATCGGTCCTCTTCCCTGTACACGCTGCAAGTCGTTTCTTGGTGTCCATGGAAACCAGCTGCTGCAGACTGATGCTATGAAAGCGACTTCCAAGATTAAAGCTAACAGATTTGCTTTGCTCTAACGAGAGTAGAGGGACTCATCACTGTATTGCCCTGTGTGTGGCGTAAAAAAGGTTTCAGAGAAGTTGCAGGTACCCCCGAGACGACCTGCTGGCAGCCAGCACTGCATCACCTGCCCCATGTCCCCGACAGCCGGCGCAGCCACAAACCCCAGGCAGGGGAGAGGAGGAGGAGGAGGAGGAAGGAGCAGGGACTTCCAGGTCCCATTAGCTCCTTGCAGGTGGGTACAGCTCACACCAGTACAAGACGCAGTGCTATTGCCATCTCTGAGGGCTGAAATCTGTTGTTTGCCCTGCAAAAGCCAAGCCAGCAGAAGCAGCAGCAATGTAAGATCGCATGGCGAGATCTCCGAGAGGCTGCAGGGAGACTATGCTGCAGCACCTTGAGTGGAAGGGGTAAAGGCAGCAATGGCGGGTTAGAGACAAGTGCAGTTACTGCAAGGCTGCCTGTCCCTCTTACCCAAATACTGAACGGGGGACACTTTATTCAGTGTCTGCTTTCATATTTGACATGGCCACCGAGTGGTCAAAAATCAGTCTTGTATGAAGACAAAGTTTGGATAGGCCAACTCTTACGTAAGTTGCTCTCAGAAGTACATGTATTATCAAATAAACCAAAGTCATGCCTCGCAGAGAAGCTCTGTAGCAACAAAGCGAGCCAGTCTTTGATGGAGTCATTGGCAGAAAAACATGCAAAACTTAAAAAGCTTAGCTCTCCCTACATATTATTAATTACTCGATCAAGCTTCATTTGTAAAGAGTCCATGAATATATAAAGAGGCATTCAGCCTAACAAGAGGAATGCCACAGCCCAGGTTAGGCAGCACGGCGGAGGCCTGTGGTTAATGCTCAGACAAGCTGTGCCCACCACCACAACAGCGACTTGCCTCTCCTGTGACAGGCGGCAGAACGGACGTGCAGACTGTGCCCTGTGCCTGTTAACTTAATGCAGTGCTAGCACCTGCAGGTAATCACTTCGGTGGAAGAACAGCCTTCCTAAGGTATAATAATCAGGCAAATCAGAGAAAACAACTGGAAACATGCTAGTAGGATGGAATTCATTTTTAGCACGAATTTTGATTTTTCTAGAAGTTGCTCCGACATTTTACAAAAATGTAGTCAAGAATACAGAAATGCTGCAGGCAGCCAAATCAGACATCCAATATTTTTGTTCAAGTCCTGTAAATATGACAGCTGATCATGGCACTAACAAACAAGTGTTCATTACTGAAAAGTTCCCGTGTTCCTCAGGTGCAGTGAAAGCTACATGAAAGCTTCCCATGAATATTTTTCTGCATCTCTGCTGTGAAATCCACTTGTCGTGGTTTAAGCCCAGCCAGCAACTAAGCCCCACACAGCCGCTCGCTCACTCCCCCCCCAGTGGGATGGGGGAGAGAATGGGAAGGGTAAAAATGAGAAAACTCGTGGGTTGAGATAAAGACAGATTAATAGGTAAAGCAAAAGCTGCGTGCACAAGCAAAGCAAAGCAAGGAATTCATTCACTGCTTCCCATGGGCAGGCAGGTGTTCAGCCATCTCCAGGAAAGCAGGGCTCCAGCACACGTAACGGTTACGTGGGAACACAAAATGCCATCACTCTGAACGTCCCCCCCTTCCTTCTTCCCCAGCTTTATATACTGAGCATGACGCCATATGGTGTGGAATGTCCCTTTGGTCGGTTGGGGTCAGCTGTCCCAGCTGTGTCCCCTCCCAGCTCCTTGTGCACCCCCAGCCTCCTCGCTGGTGGGGTGGGGTGAGAAGCAGAAAAGGCCTTGACTCTGTGTAAGCACTGCTCAGCAGTAACGAAAACATCCCTGTATTATCAACACTGTTTTCAGCACAAGTCCAAAACACAGCCCCATACTAGCTACTGTGAAGAAAATTAACTCTATCCCAGCCAAAACCAGCACACCACTCAAAATGACTACACCAGATTACCCATGATCCCATTTCTGGAGAGACTCCCACAGCAAGGCTCTACAAAACTTGAGGATGTAAAATTAGAAATCCTGGGAGCAATTTGTGCTCTCTTGTGGAGTGTTTCATCCCCCTATGCAGTGTTAAAGTGCTGCTATGCAGGCCATGGGAATATAAACACTAATTACTGTAGCCATGTAACTGAAGTCATAAAGAACTTTACAGTACGACTAATAAGCAAATAGATGCTAAATTAAGAACCAGAACATGATGGCCTATAGTCCATCAAAGGAGGAACAAAGCCCCTCAGAAGACAGATACAGTATTTTATGGAAGAAATGTGTAGCTCAAAAGTCTAACTGTGGCATTTGAAGATACACAGCATGAACAGACACATGGTATTGCCGATGACTTGACCTTACATGTATGCTGAGCCTATCAATAGTTATTGATTAGCTGAAAAGAACATGATGGTCACTCCATAGATGAGGACAGCAAAAGAAGAATAAATTATACAGCTTATAAGGCAGTGATTACATATACAGAGAGGGGAGCTGTGGCTTGGGTTCTTCGGACTCAAGCTGCCGGACAGTCAGGGCACAATTTAGTTGCCTACACACTGGGATTGTGTCCCTCTTGGGTTAGCCACCCAAATAAAGTACTTTTCCAGCTGATTTATTACTGTCATGGGAGTAATGAAACTCACACATACTTGAAAGGAACTTGTTTGGCACAGACAGGATTTGCAGGATTGAGTAAGCTGTCCATCGTGAAGCCTTTCCCAGATTTCCTTCTGAACCTTCCTCCCAGCTCACATCAGAAGAGGCTCAGGTGCTCCTTGGAGCCTTGCCAGGGAAGGTAGAGGCTGCTGTGAGGGAATCGGCTTTCCAGCCTACTATTTTTCTTCCTGGATGAGCAATTTGTCTCAAAGTACTCCACCTCCTCTGAAACCCTCTCACGCACATGGGTGGCATTCCCTGAGAGAACAGCTCAGTCACTCTCCTGATAAGCTTGCAAAGTGCATGGCTTCATGCTCCAGCTGGTCCAGCCATGGCTTAGCACTTAGGAGCTGCTAGGAAAAACATAGCACCTGGGTGTTGTCTAAACGGTTAGGGCCAGAACAGAGTCAGGAGATGGGTCCCATAGTAAATAAAGGTCTTGGACAGCAATCAGAGAAGCCAGGTTTTGCATCAAACCAAGGATTTAGGGAGGAAGCTTGGTCAGAAGTCAAGCTGACGTTGAGAAGACAAGGCAGGAGCCTGGACAGAAGGCGAGAGGCACTCAAGGAAACCCTAGAGGAAAGGATATCTGCCTTGTGAGGACCCGCTGAGTAGAGAATAGATTTGTTTTCAAAATCTTCTTTATTCTGTCTTACAATGTAGTTTAGAGAGTTGTGTTGTCAGACTTAATTGCTTTCCTATTCTAATAAAAGAGCCTTGGACAGCCATGTGCGGAAAAGTGGAGAATAGCAGGGCAAGGTCAGCTCAGCGTGCTGGCTGACTCATCCCAGCACAGGCAGCAATACTGGCTGCTCAGGGACGCAAGTCCTTAGATTCTTCTTTGCTGCCAAAGCCTCTAGTTGCCCCTGAGCCAGTCAAACCCTCAGATCAGGATATGAACACCCACGTCTGACTCGCAGATCGTTCACCTCGTCTGTCTTACCTCTGTTCAGCCAAACACATCAACTTTCAAACCGATTTTCAGTCTAGAATTTGCTTGACCCACCATCGCTATGGGAGTGGAAAGTGAGTTTCAAAATTGTCTCCCAGTGTTCCTTTTCAATAGCAGCACACAAAGTACAGGAAAATCTCCCATCAGCCTTATAAAGAGCATCTTGTGCAACCTGTTAACTGAAAATTGTCTGAGACATTGACAAATGCAATTTGATCACACAGTGATAACTGAACTCTACCCTGAATCACAATAGCAGGGCCTTCTGATAGTGGCACTGAACATTTTCTCTGTAGCTTTCTCTTGCACCACCAAGGTGTTCTTTCAGTTCACTGATGCTGCCGTGCAGCTGCTGTCCTACAGCCGTAAGACTTGAGTATCCTTAGCAGTGGGAGAAGAAACTGGGGCTGGCAGGTATACACCCAGAACTGCTGCAGGCAAGTCGAGCAAATGACACATATGAAATCCGTGTATCCTGATGAGTGATAAAATAGTAGAGGCATTTTATTTTTTTTAATCTGACTCATGCATTCACTTCCTCTGTCTGAAGGCAACACGCAGGTGAGAACAACTTTGCTTCCAATAACTGGAAGAATTTTCCCCCACATGGAACTTCCTTGGTCAGTAACTGCTGGCAAGCAGCCTGGGGAATTTCGAATACGGTTTTAAAACAGTTTCTGAAGCAGGAAGGGACCTTCAAAAAGGCAGTGAAATTGAGTATTTCTGAACTGATCAACTAAGCCTGGACTAAGTGTGTTACCTTCTAACCATGGAAGGTCAATGACGAGATCTGTAGGAGGGGCTCAGCACTGCTGGGATGGAGTGAGAATGGTATGGTGGTACCAAGAAGTCCTCGTAGTGTTTGGAGACTTTCACTGACCCACTCCTGTAAGTGCATGTCTGATCTTTGCTGCACACTTTCCTAGCATTTGTATTCTTTGGGGGACCTGGAAGGGGGCAGAGAACATGGCCCAAGGGTTGCTGATGGCCTCTCCTGACCCTGGATCAATAGCTGTCCAGAACCTTCCCACGGAAGACAGAGGTGAAGATATCTGCATGCCTCAGTGCTTTTTCCTGCAGGAGGCAAAGTTTCTGGGACAGAAGAGGTCTGCCTATCAGGACCCTACTGGGGAGGGAGCTTGGGGCATGTATGGTCGTGAAGCTGTCAGTGGAAGGATAGGTGACCTCTCCTGAGAGCTGAAATGGGGCAAAGAGAGAGAAAGCTTTTGATCATGGAGGTGGGGGAGAAGTTTCTCTGCTGAGAAGGTTCCTTCAAACCCTCCATGGCAGGAGCCACCAGCTCCACCTCCGACCTCTCTAACCTTTATCGAAGTTCCCATCTGTGGCTGTTGCTTGCAGAGCCTTTATCAAGTTTCCCTCCACCCACCCCGTTTCCCACCAACTCCTTTTAAAGGAGCATTTAGGCAAACCACGCACCAGCTCCTTTCCCTTTCCTGTCAGATTTTCTCAAAGCAGCATAAAAGCAGTCTTCCACCGCTGCTTTCTACAGGGCAGAATACACAAGTCACTGTGGCTACCTCCTTCTCTCTAACAGGCCAGTATGCTCAAGGCTAGTGAGGGCAGGTTACCCAGAGCTCTGGAGAAACATGGGATGGTTCCTCCGGGCTCTCAAGGTGGTTGTCAAAGCCCCCATCCAGGTGGTGACACAAGGAAGGTCAGAAGGACACAGACAGCCAGTGAGGATGGGATGGTGGGTCGCAAGCCAGCCGGGGAAGTGTCTCGCTTCCTCGCCAAGGTCGTGCAGGGCACAGCACTTACCAGCAATTCAGAGGCTGTCGGGAAGACTAGCACTCTGCTTGCTGTCCACGGCCCACCCTTTCGCAGGGAGATGACTAAATGCATGTTCAGCTTCCACGCTGCATGTGGTAAGGCCAGAGGTAAACACAGCATAGACTTTTTCCGCTCTGTACAGGGACATGGTTCTGTGACCCAGGGATGCAAAGCAGCGTGTGGCGTCTTCCATCACGTACAGGAGCACTCAGACACCGCAAATGACCCAGCCCCCAGTTGCAGACACGGTGCTTGTGTCCTCCCTGGGTCACGGCTGGAGTTAAGGAAGATGTGACAGTCATTAATTCTTCTAGCGAAGCCTATTGTGTTTCGTAAGTCACATGAAGTGAATCACCCGAACATCAGATACTTCAACCTACTGATCCAGTCCCGTTGCACTGAATTACTTTCTAATGCAGACATAGCTCCACTAGCACAAGGATCCCCAGGAATAAGCAAAGCTGTAGCAAATACTGGGCTTGGGAAGCGGAGGGGAGACCAACAAAGCAGCCAGCAGCAGCTCCCCGCAAGAGATGGGAACACAGTTACAGCTGCTCTTCTGTGGATCCACAAACCAAAACAGACCTCGCTTCTTGGGGCTCCTCCAGCTATCCTGCTCGGACTGCTCAGGCTCCCACTCCATGCGGGCAGCCCCAACCAGCCTGACTCACAGCAGAAGACATACAAGGTATGGTACCTGTCCTCCACATCGCAGCTTTCCCAGATGTTGGATTTACTCTGATCAGACATGTTAGCTGGATGTGAAAGCAGGCTGCACCCACAGGATAATATATTGGTACTGAGAATTAAATACATGAAATTTAATGTTCCTTTCACATCAGTACCTTGTAGAAGCATTAATTTGTAATGATGACTTGAAAGTGTACATACGCAAGAAGGATGCTAGAAGCAGAAAGGATTTGTGTGCGGTTTTTGTCTAGTCCATACTTCCTACACAATTTTGGACAAAATGACATCTTGGGATCCCTTCCAGCCCCATTTCTCCTGAGTTTATAGTGCCACTAAATACGGTAACTTCATTGTTATCAGGATAGAGATTATTGGGAAAGACTCTTATCTTTCTGGACAAGAAAACAGGTTTTATTGTTTTATTTAATGATGCTATTCTTCACTGATTACATGGTGTTTTAGCACTTGTCAAAATTCAGTGTCTGTACTCTGACCTCTTTTTTCCCCCCAAATCATACTAATAACCTCAGTAAATTTGAAGTTATCAGTAAGCTTTAAGGATCCGGGGAGCTCAGTGTTTTGGTGAAATATCAGTGTATGTGTGTTAAGATGGATTCTAGAAACTTTCCAGGAACTGAGCTGTATTAATGATGAAAAAATTAGGTTTAACCAGCATTTATATAAATTCACAGATTCTGGACAGTTTGTGGCCGATACACTTTTACAAATGAGCTAAAATCAGTCCGTATGTCATTCTTCATAACTATACATTGAAATTGTAGAAGAATGTGAAATTAACTGAAAAAGCAGCACTCTTGTGGATAACAATAATATAAAAAATTAGCACTTTTCTCAACTGAATTCTGCACAATTTCGTTAATTACCTGTCTTAGCTCCGGATCTGAAATCACAGCCGCTTAAAAGCCCAGTGACAGGTGACAGATTGTTCTTAGCAGACACACCCTTAGTAACTAAGGAGCTGATGGTTACTGAGTTTTAAATAAAATCAAAATGCTTAAATTCTACTCCTCTGAGTGCATAGCAGCTCTGCATTTTTTGGAGAAAGACCTAATAAATGAAATAGTGAGGGTGTGGGGACTGTTCCATGATTTGATTTAAAAATAACAGTGTAATGCCTGAAGCTCTTCTTAGGGATTGGTCTTTCGCCACAACTCATCTGAGCAGATAATTACGCCGGCTATAGGTAAGATTTTAAAGAGAACTCTAATACGTTCCAAATAAATCTGACGCTTGCCTGTAGTTAGGCTGGGGAAAAAAAAAACCAAAACCCAGAACTTTGAACAGCATTAGTTTTTTAATATTCATTACAAGCATTTGAAAAAGATGGGGGATTTAAGATAAACTGCTGTATCGCAATGATCATCTTGATCGACGAGTTTAAAGTACCCTCACAGGAGGTAAACAAATGTAAAAAGGAAACCATAAAATACGGGAGCATACGTATTGCTCCCAAGCGCGGGGACGAGGTGGGAATCGGATGGAACCGACACTATTATTCAGAATTACGCTATTGTAAGACCAAGCTAGGACTCCGAAGGACCATTCATCAAAGTAAGAACTCCTTTCCCTTCCTCACCTTAGAAATGGCCCCTCTCTGAAGCACAGGGTTTGGTGAAGCTTGTTGTTGAAGCTTCCTGCCCACAGACTTCCCCAGGACCAGAAGAATAACTCACCAGCTACGTCTGGCTGCTGTTAGGCTATTTTAGCTTTAGCAGACCAGAAAAACTAATCTATTAGAGATCAATTATATCCAGCTGTCTAAGAATTTTAAACAGTTTATTAGTGAGGTAATTAAGCACATGTTTAGCTTCTGCTCTCATTCCTCCAGACATACTGAGAAGGCACCAGTCTGACATGCTGGGAAAATAAAACTGTCAGCATGGGAAAACGTACGGGAAAATAAAACTACCAGCATAAAGAAAGAAAACCTTTTGCCTAGATCAGTAGCCACTGAATAGATGCCCACACCCAGGAGGTCTGCAACTGAATTTAGGGGGCAGCTAGCTATTTCACTGGTGAGGATAATGGCCCTGGGCCCTACACTAAGGTTAGGGAAACTCCTGAAGGCTTCCCCAGCAGCCCCGCTGTGCACGTGCAGGGGGACGACAACTAACAGCTCTGTGCAGAGGGTGCACACGAATCCCCAAGTCCACCCAGAGAGCTCCAGCTGCCCTACTACTTTCCAAAACCTCAGAGCATAGCTTCTGCCCCCCACCAAATTCTGCTGGCTGTCTTGCATCAGGTGCTCTGTAGAGTTAATTTGTAGATATAAGTGACTTCAGCCCAGCTTTAGGCAGGAAACTAGGATCCTCCAAAATCAAAATCCAACAGAAGGTTGCAGCCCTTGGTAGCCAGTCACCAACAGACTGACTCAGCCTTGAGGCCAGGTCACAGCGTGGCGTCAGGAAAAGAGCAAAAAACACTGGATCTTGAAAGAGCAGCAACAAGATATGAAGTATTTTTAATCTCTGATCCTTCACAGAAAGCAACAGAAACCGTGTCAGATACAGAAATATTTATATGCTAAATTAACACTCTCAGTGTGCAAGACATGAAGTCATTCCTGCCACTGAATGAGAAAAACCTTGAATTCTTGCCAGGGAACCTGGACACCACAGCGGGACACCTGAGGTGCCTGCAAACCTGGAACAACTGTTTGGAAATAATATGTTGTGCTTGACTTTGATCTCTCAAATCTCAGCCTTGCAGACTAGCTGTTTCTTATGAGACCCTTCTGAAGCCATAAGCTTTCTCTCCTTTGCCCCTTGCCAAAGGTGTGCTATTTTGTATAGGAGATCTTGCCCTAGCATACTGAAACCAGCCTTTGCAGCACGATGAGAAAACATACCCTGATGCCTCTGAATCTCTCGATGTATTTCAGATGGCAGCTGTCTTAGAAGTATACTGTTTCTTCCAGCAGAACAAAACACCTTGCATCTGGCAGGGTACTAGGAGACAGTCATGTCACCAGACAAGGTGCTGTGGGGCTAAGTCAGTGAAACCTGTTCGGTACTTGATTACAAAATTAAAATCGAAAACCCAAACCCCTTACTTGTGGGGCCCCCCCCCCAAAAAAAAAAAGAAAAAGAAAAAAACCCCAAGATATAATGAGATCTACCTGATGCCCCATATTTTTTTTCTAGTTGATACATGGCACTGTTTCCAGACATCCTTCCCAGTTGTCCGATTTGTCTACTTTGATACTCTCTGCTCCTTGAATGTGGCTCCTCTTTCCCTGTATGCTGCCAATTATACATCTACTTTAACAGCACATCGCATGCAAAACACATTGTCAAAGTGGGTCCTGGCACACCACTTCTCTCCTCTCTTACCCTTCAGTTCAGTGATAGCATTATATTATATCACTGTCTGGGTTAAAAACGAACCAGTTGTCCAGACCGTAGTACATTAATGCAATAAGAAGGTTCCTTCCCTTCTCTGGGCTTTAACCTGATCTTGGCAAAAATGCAAGAGCCACAGTGAGTAATGCAAAAAGTTAATTTAGCTAGTGTTGGATATACAGGGGAAAGTGTAAGGACAGGAGAAGCACACCATACTTCCTCAGAATATCCTTGCAGCCTCCAACGACGTGTGCTCAGGGAATTCTTATGCCTGAGAGGGTGCCTGAGCATTTAATAGCCTTCAACAGATTTTTTTTTTTCCGCTATGAATCTTCTAGTTCTGTTGTGCTGTTTAAACAGCTTATTTCTAAATAAATTTCTTACTGGCGCAACCCTCTTCAGTTTGTTATGAATTCTCAGAAACCACATCCCAAAAGAAACAATTACCATACAAATATCTTATTAGTTCTAGTCTCCACTTTTCCCTCAGGAATTAATAAAGATTAAGGCTGACACATTCATATGACAGACGTGGAACACGAGGCTCAGAGTTCATAATAAACCCCCCTCCACACTGTTCGCGACAGAAACCTCAGGACAGCTACTGTATTTTGAAAAATTAAGACATGAAATGGAAGGGGAAGTTCTAAAAGAAAGTTAGGATAAACATGTCAGGAATGAAATGGGCCTAAGTAGCGTAGCTCTGAGGCAAGAGAAGAGTTCCCTTCCACACTCCTGTTTCTATAACCCGATGGTTACTAGGTCATTATTATTCAGATTTGTTTCAGAAAGAGCATGTATCTCCTCATGTCTTCAATTTCAGAAAACAAGTTCTACATCTTACAAAGTTGCAACTTTAAAAAATGGACCAAAAAGCAGCAGAAATAAATACTACCGCATCTGCTTGAAGTGGATTACGGTGACGTACAAGAAAGCTTAGTGTCTGTCAGTATTTGCCACTAATACATTTAAGACATGCTTTATAGACAAAATAAAAGTAATTTACATTATATGACAAATTTTGGTTAATTAAGAAAAACTCTGTTCTATTTTTAGTCAGAAGCATCCTTAAGCCCAATTGCTACTGATAAGTCAGGAAATTCTACATGTAGCTCTACATCTAACAGTATAGCTGCAATTATAATCGTTATGTTTTATATAAGCCTTCTTTTTTGATATAAACCCCTCTTTCTTTGTGAATCAGGTGCCTGAATAAGATAAACAGATTAAAAGATCTGGCAGAAGAAATAAAGCCATTAGAAGCCTGCCCTTGTTTCCTTGGCTTTTAGGGGAGTACATTGAATTAACATCTCTTACGTGTTGCCGCTGAAAATATCATTTGTACAGGCAGCGAGGAATAAGTTAGGCAAAGTCAACCTACAGAAATGATCAGCGAAGCAAACCCAGAATAAAACTGTCTTGCAGTTGAAATTTAATTTGCATTAGCATTAATGCTGGGGGGAAAAATGTAATTTTTCTTCTTCAGTTGCGCAAGCGTGGTTGCTGACTGCCTTGGCAACAGCAGCCCGCACACGCTCGTCGTGCCTGCCCGTCCCCACATGGGTGGCTACTCCGACATAACCTACTGCGCAGTATCTCTACAGCCATCATAACAAATACTTACCACCACAAAGCTGTCGAAATATATAACTCCTACACATTTGCATCCAATAACATACTGTCCTCCTCCTGAAGGACAAACACCCTCACGACAACTGAGGACATGAGTGGAATAACCATCCTCTTCCCGACTTCTGGCAATTCTAAGTACCCCTTGCTTTCACGGCTTACGAAATGGCATGTGGCCACCACAAGCAATTGCTTGACTGCTATTTAATTAGCTTCAGGGTGACCACGAAGACAGACAAAAAGTCCCGCTGGACATCTCCAAAATTTGTCTTGAGGCATGCCTCAACTACTAGCCCAGGAACCTGATGGCCTGCTACCTACCAAACAACATCTGCGACGGAGCGACTTCTTGAGGCACTTGATCTAAAGCTGCCCTGCTCTCAAAAGACCAGTGTGTTTCTCCCCTCACAACAGCCAGGCAACAGCGTTTTGTGTACTGTTAATTTTCAGCTGCATCAGGTGATGCAGAGCTGGCGGTGCAAAGGAGAAGGCAGGATTGCACAGCAAAGAAGCGGAAGGCCTGGACCACCTCTGGTGTCAGCAGCCCACCTTGGAACAGTTTAAGCTACGTGTGGAGCTGAACGGCAAAGCAGAGAGTGGTTTGATACCAACAGACAGAGCAGCCCCCACTTGCCAGTAACAACTGCTACGGACAGACCAGGAGGAGAGCCTTCACAAACCACCTGGGCAGAGCATGCAACCCTTAGGGAGATGCTGAATTCATCTCACTGAAGGTTAGTTACCTGAAAGGTCTATGGCAGCCATCAACCTAAAGTGGTTGTCATTCATACCACCTCGTAAATGTATTTCTTAGGACAGGCTGTCGCATCTTTTGCAGGTGCTTGCTTCTCCACAAGGCTACATAAACAGCTTATGGTATAGGAATAACTTACACGACAAAGAGGTGCTAAAGGCAGGAAATTCCACGTTTGTGTGATGGCTTCCTTCTTGTAGGGAGTACAGCCCAAATTGTTTCAGAAGGAACGAGATCCTTGTATGTAGGTTCAGACCCCTCAAGAAAGTGCTCTGTGTGATGAAGGAAGTCAACACTGGAGAAGTCACTAAGCCAGGTTCCTGTCTGCACGGTGTGACATGAGTGCCTTTGGTCCGCTGCCCCGTGTCTTGTACACGGTGGCCTCCTTCCCGCTGCCCCATGTCTTGTACATGGTGGCCTCCTTCCCGCTGCTGGACTGACACGAGTTTTGCCTGGCCTGACCTTCAAACACGGAGGTGAAGGGTGATGGGACAAAATAAGGATTGCTGCCAAAGACCAATCCAAACCATTCCCAAGCTGGCAATTTCAGGGTGGAGTGGACCGGCATGCAGCTTCACAGCAAAGGATGCTGCACCTTATTGATCAACACTAATAAAAATAAGGACTGCATAAATACAGTAAACGTTCAAACTGCTGAGAACAAGCATCAGCCAGCATGCTATGATGCATAAAATCAAGCATGCATAGGCAGCTTCCGTCAACGGTCTCCAACTCCGCATCATGACATTAAGGAAAGAAGTACCTTTCTATATCAGTCGTGTCCTTTAGGGTCAGAAAACCAAGGCAGCAATCCCAAACATATACACGAGGTGCCTGGCTTCCAGAAACGGTGTAGCATCCCTGTCAATGGAGGAAGGCACGTAGGCCAGGGCACTTGCTCTGCCACCTTCCCCGCAGGACATGCTGGCAGGACACGACGGAAGATACTCTGGGATGTGCCTCTGCTGGGCCAGCTGTACCAAGGGTTTAATCAAGGGTCGGTCCAGCCCTTGTAGCAAATCACGCTGGCAAGGCAGCGGGCATATTTCAGCAGCTCTCACATTCCCTGTACTATCATCCTCATAAATGTAACGGTACCACGTGCCTGCACGGCCTCATCCCGCTTTATCAACTAACAGGCTAAAACCTGCATTTTAGCTAGCTAGAACAAGTTATCCACATTTTTATTTGAATCCAGGATGAGGAAAAGAACATCCTACTTCCAGAGCCTTCAAAACACGTCAGGAGAAAAGCAGCAGAAGTACGAGGCCCACGCTTCACGAGCCGTGCCCTCCTCGAGAGCCGGAGGACATCGCCCCGCGCCCCCTCGCACCCCGACGTCTCAGGTCCCTACGGGCCACGAAGGCAAGCCAGCTGCGGGCTTGAGGCTATCACGGAGGTGTCACACCAGCGGCCCCTCCGCTTGTAACCTAAGGAGGCTCCAGCTCAAGTGTCTTCACTGATCCCAAGCACTGACAAGCAGCCCTCTGTGTACTCCCAACTCCACAGAGGGTAACAGTTAATAATTTTAGAGCAACTTGTAAAACAGATGGGGCAGAACTGTGATGTGCAGTAGCAAAGCAGATTAATGACTGAGTAGCAAAGAGAGGGAAAAAAATGACAATGTTATGTTTATTGCCAATGGGTATTAATTTGTGTGATTTGGGTATCTGGAAAAGGGACAAGTTACATGCAGCACTAAGGGGAAAACCACGCGCTTCTCCTTAGCCTATTCTTGACTATCAGACAGAAGATGCTGTTTGTGTAATCCACTCTCCAGCACCTGAATTCTACAACCAATTTCCTGTTTCAAAGCAAGAAAGATCCTTCCATTCTTCTCCTTCAAAACAGGAACTTCTGCAGGCCAGGCCACCTCATGAGCAGTAAAAGCAGTGTCTGTTTTTCACCACTGTGGCCTTGTTAATCTCAGACACATTAGCATGCTCTTGTGATTTTTTACTATATTCCTCAATGTTTGCCATTGCTTAATAAAATGCAATTACATTTTTTAAACCAACTAAGATAAAAACACACATTACAAGCTCTTCTCAGGAGGGATTATGCCAATAATTTTGTTTTTCACGTTGTAGCAAATGCCCTATGTTTGCAGCACTACATACCTGATATACACCAGCTTTAAAAAGGCGAAACCACTCACAGTTCAAGCGACATTTACTGTTCTTTTTAAAACGGAGAGTAAATGTATTGAATCAGCGTGTTCCGTGAATTCTGAACATTGCCTGCACAGTCTACAAAGATGATAAAACAATGATAGATTTGGGACTGCTGGGAAGGATTGAGACTTTCTAATCCATCAGAGATTTAAAATAGTTTATGCATATGCACAATAGCACTTTTCAACTAGTGATACATGAAAATTGATTATGTGTAAAAGTACATTGTTTCCAAAATCCTGAAAACACATAATAACAGAAAACTCAAATTGGCTTAAATTTCAGTGTGTGAAAAAGACATTTTTATTCAGTATAGGATTAAAAAAAACCACATGAAAAATAATATTAAACAAGGTCTGAAGATATCTCATTCCTCCTAGAAAAGTGATGTGTTTCAAGACACACTGTTTTTTAGATCAAAGAGCAATACTACACATCTCTCATCCCTGTTATACTTCACTGCCAAGATGGAAAAGGTCCTAAATTGAACCTACCCTGTAATTCACTACTTAGCAGGTGGAGACTTGTTTTCTTGCTGCAATATGTATTTTTACAGTATCTTGCAGAACGGTAAAACTCTGTCCTGTCCTCTTCAGATATTACTACAGGCACAATTATATATCGAAGGCATAATTTCCAGCATGCCTACGTGATTTAGCACAGGACTTACCCCTACTGAACCCACTAGTGTTTTGTCTAATTTAGTTGTAAATGTCCCGCACAGGATCATTTTCAAGAGCACTTCTTTTGAAACAATTCTTCCTCCACCTCCTTCCCCCTGCCACCAGGGTACTTTTCTCCCAGTTGCACATCATCTTTTCCCCATCCCATGCCAGTGCCCTGGGTTGTATCCTGTGGACACTGAAAATAACCTCTCCTCATCCGTGCTGTCGGTGTTGTTCAGGCTACCTACACAGGCTCCCATAACCTCCTTCTCCCACTAGGTGCTACTCACTGAGCGTGTTTACGTCTCCTAGTC
This sequence comes from Ciconia boyciana, assembly GCF_034638445.1. Taxonomy (NCBI): domain Eukaryota; kingdom Metazoa; phylum Chordata; class Aves; order Ciconiiformes; family Ciconiidae; genus Ciconia; species Ciconia boyciana. The sequence goes on from NC_132936.1 coordinate 88,926,341, forward strand.
CTGTTATTACTCTTTTAGCTTTTAATAACTCAGCTCAGACAGGCCGAGGCCTAGGCCATCAGGCCGCGACACTGAGGCCGGGCCTCTCTTCGAGGATTTATGGTACACCACTGAGCCGCCAGCCGTCTTTAAACCCGCGCCCAACGCCGTGACAAGGAGCGCCGCGACCCCGAAAGCAACAGGGAGGCACACGGAGGAGCCGTGTCGCTCTCCCCATGCACAGGGGGCCGAGGACACGAGCGACATGGCGCCGACCAGAACCGCCCCTCCCGCAACAGCAAACGGAAGACCCCGGCGGAGCGGCGGCGGGAAGCGGGCGGCACCGGCAGGGAGGGGCCGGCCTGCCCTGCCCCACAGCCTGCAGGGCGCGGGGCCCTCAGGGCGCTGCCGCAAGCACTGCCGCGGCCGGCGGCGAGCCCCAGGCGGCCGCTCCGGCTGGGCCCCCCCCGCGCACCGCGGGGGACCCGGGGCACCGCGATCCCCGGGCACCGCGCCACCACTGCCGCCGCCCGCGCCCGGCGGAGGCGCGCGCCTGGAGCGGGGGGGGCGGGGCGGGCTGAGCGCCAGCGCCGCGCTCCCCCCTCCCCCCCGCGCGTGCGTGCGTGCGTGCGTGCGCGCGCCCTGCTCCGTGACCCATTTCACTGAACAAAGGATTTTGCTGGAATCTCAGCGCTAGACCTAAAATGGCGCCGGCGCGCTCGCCCGCCCCCGCCCCCCGCGGGCACCATAGAGATGGGGCGGGCCGGGGCGGATAGAGCGGCCCCTCCTCGTGCCTTCTCTACGCGGCCGTAGTCCGGCCTCGCTGGTGCGTGGCGGGGGAGGGGCGCGGGCCGCGGCAGGCGCTGTCACATCATGGCGGGCGAGGGCGACTCTGAGCCGAGGAAGGTAATGGAGGATGGGGGGCGGCGAGGGCCCCTTCCCTTCCCGCCCCGCGCGCGCGGCCGCAGCCCGCCCCCTCACCGGAGCGCGCGGGGCGCTGCCCCCCCTCCTCCCCCGGCTTGAGGCGGGCGGCTGAGGGAGCCGGGCCCGTACGGTCCGGTCCCGCCTCGCCTCGCCTGGCTTCGCGCTGTGGGCGGCGGGGAGGCCCCCGGAGCGGCGTCCCCGGTGGGCGGCAGGGCCGGGCCGGGTCTGTAGTCCCCACAGGCGCAGGGGGCCGGCGGTGCGTGGAGCCTCTCACGCGTTTTAACGTTTCACCGCCCGCCCCGCTGAAGCGCAGCCGGGCCCTGGGAGGAGGAGGAGGATGAGGAGGAGCTGTGCCGCCGCCCGGCTCCCCGCGCCCACGCGCGTCAGTGCCCGCCAAAGCAGAGGGGGAGCCCTGTGCTGGGGACACGAGGGGTTATCGCAAACCACTTGTGAACCCCCGCCGGTTTTGCTCCAGAGGGAATAATTGGGGAACGGTACATGGAAACCGATGGCAGAACTGAGGCTCTGTGCGGCCAAGCGGGTGTGGTGGGGTTTTTGTGTTCGTTTTTCCACGGACCCCCCTACGGGTCTTTTTCTTTGAGAGTGAAACGCTGTCGTGACACTTAAGCCTTCATAGCGCCAGTAGCTAGAAATGGTTAGAGTCGTAACAAGTGATTTCAAGCATAGCAACAGGTGAAATACTATTTTAAAAGGATGCATCATGCTGCATGGATGTAGCAGGAATACCTTCTTAGCCAACAACAGCAACATATCAAGTGACTTCTTCCTTAGGAGAGTACTTGAAATTACTCATTAGGAGACTAGACTGATACAGACCAAATCCTTTTCGTGTACACAAGGATTGTGTGGAAACAGCTGATGGTCGTCCATAGGGAATGCAGATAAAATTATTGATGGGGATTTCCATACTTGCATACAAATCCAGCTGTTGTCAGATGCTTGCCATCCTTATTGCCACAGTCAGACATGTTTCACAATGACTTGTCTCACGGAGTTGTCAGCCCTCCACAAATAGTTGACTGTAGCACTCGCATCTTCAACGTCTACTTTGTGCAAGTAGAATAGCTGCACAAAAAATTAAAACCCTTTAAAAACCATCTTGCAAGATTTCAGTTGGTACAGTTGCACATGTGATATTTAATGGTCTAAGGATTTAAACACAACAGAATGAAGGCAAAGTCTCACACTATCTTAGGGATTAATAGCACAAAAGAATTAATAGCACAAAGATGTGCAGATGTTACCATGGTGCAGCCACCTTAACCCTGACCCATGTCATCTGGAGGCCTTTTTGTGTCTAGTTTCTTACTCCTGCTTGTGGTGCTAACATGCCTTTGCAAGGATATTTGCCAGGTGGGAAATACGAGTTGTATTCAAGTTAGAAGACTTGGGTTATGCAGAAGCCAGTGTAGGCATCTCTGAAATTAAAAACATATTTGTCAGTTCACAGTTGGGTTTATGAATGCCACTTGAAAATTAAATACAAAACTGATAGATATAAGCTGGAGTAGGTTATAAATATGAGGCAGAGTATGAAATAATTTGGATAATTTTTACCAGTAGGTTCATTTAAAAACTTACATGTTGTATATAGAAGAATTTCTGTGCACAGCCCCTATTTAACCTAATAGGATTAGGTTAAAAATTACTGGTTTCTAAATGTTTTTATTCAATGTTCAGTATAAGGTTCTCTACTACGTGCCCATTCTCCAGTAATTTCACTCTTTTTTTTTTTTTTTTTAGCACATTTGCCTTTTCAGGTATTAAAATTACATGGCATAACTAACTGCATAATTGATTGTAACCGTACCTGTTTGCTGTGATGTATGTTGGTTTTGAATAAAGATCCTGGATTCTTAAGGGTTTTCTCCCTTCCCTTTTTGGGGAATGTAAAGGAAAAAATGAAATAGTTATTTTATAATATTCAATAGAAAGGGTGGATCAACAGGTTTGTACAAAATGTTGTCACCTGTATCAATAGTTAACTCTTCCGAAACCATTCCTGATACAGCTGTGCATGTTCACTTTTGCTCAGATATAACCCTGGAAGTAGGAAATCCTCAAGTGTTTATTTTTGACTACTAAGATAACAAGTCAGTTTTACAATGGAGTTGGTATTATAGACTTCTACAAAAGTAATTTTTTAAATTTATGGTGTGTTTTTTTCTTACAGTCCTTTAAACTCCTAGGATTTCTTGATGTTAAAAGTGTCCCATGTGCACGAGAATCAGTGCTCTATGGCTCCCTGGGATCTTTAGTTGTGGGTCTTGGACATTTTTTAGCAACTAGTAAGTATTTATTCCTTCTGGGGTTTATATATTTATTTGCAAGGGAAAATTAATTCCTATTTGCTGTTAGGTTTTATTAATAATGGGAAGTCATCCAAGGTTTTCCTCTAATTTTTTGAGGATTTTTGTTTTTCTTTCAGGTAGAGTTAGAAGATCTTGTGACTTTGCAGTTGGTGGCTTTATTTGCACAATGTTAGGATACTGGTATGTAAAACGCTTCTTGAATTTTGACAGGCCTATGTTGGCTGCTTTGTACAACGTGATCCCCATGTGACCTTCCACACTGTTTTTGAAACTCCATAAAAAACTTGCCTAGCAAAGTGTCCTCTTCCTTCTCTCCGAAACACTTCTTTTTTAAAAGGAAAAGAGTTCAATGCCTTTGAATTTTTATGTTAATACTTTTTTAAAAAAAATTGCTATTGTTTCTTGAATCCTAAGAGATCAAACCACCCACTTATTTCCGTCCTTCTTAATTCTTTCTTTTTTCCTTCACATATGCCATCCTTCTGTCCTAATTATAAAGACAGCATACTAAATGGTCATGAAATTAAGATCCAAATTATAGAAATTAGCATTTTCCATTGGACTTGTATATCCTGCTCCTCAGTGGCTGCATAATGTTTGCCTTAAAGAAATAGCAGTTGCCCTAGTATTTTCATTATGCATCATTTAATAAATGAATTTTACTAGCATTATTATATGTGGTTTCAACTGTTCAACTGGCTGAACAACACTGATTTGATACTATCACTCATATAAAGCAGGGAATCAAGTTTTCTTTTCATCCCCTCCTCTAGGTTTTACTGCAGGTACAATTTGGCCCAACACAGGATCCGGCAAAGAATGCTTAAAGAAGGAATGAGAAACAAAATTTTATTTGAAGGCAGTTCTCTTGATCCAGAAAGAAAACAAACTGGCAATGAAAGAAGCGATTCATAGTCTGCTGTAGAGGAATCTGTGGTCTAATACAGCTTTGGGAGAAGGTGGTCCAAAAATGGCAGCCTTCCCTGTGAATGTGTGAGGTGCCTAGAACTGATAAATCATGCTGGTTTTCCTAGCAAATCCGAGCAAGAAAATCACAGCGAATCTGTTAAGTCAGTATACAAGCCTTCCTTTGTTTCATATATGTATGTATGTATGTATATGACTATGTACACAGTTAGGAATGACCTCCTGTTAAACATCTGGGAACTGATGTGTTCTGTTACAGGGTCTCGGAGGATTAATGACAGTGTTTTGGGACTGCTTTAACTTCCATTATAAACAGAGTGGTTTGTTTTAGCAAAGTTGTAATGACATCTCATTTAAATACAGGAAAATAGTTTCATCAGCTGTTCTCCGAGTAAATGTATCCTTCAGTGCTACTGTTAATTGTGCTGTTTGTAAAACAGGAATATTTAGACAGTAGGTGAAGGCTTTGCTGGTGCCAGGTGGGTGATATCAGTAGCTTTTGCAAGATTTCAGCTGCAGAATAACTTCAGATAATTCATATACACTGTGAAGCTGAAGGATTTCCATCTTTGTTCTGTGCAAAACTAAGAATAAAATCACACCTCAGAAGCAGTCTAAGCTATATAAGTAACTAATCTTCTTACTTGATTAAAAATCTTGCTCTTCTGTTTAAGACATTTCCTTACAATTGGTGGAATAATAATTTACATTATTTGTAAGTAGCAATGGTCAGTAGTTTGTGGGGTTTTTTAAAGGCATGTTCTACTTGTATATTTCACTGTACATTTTCAGTTAAAAGAAATATCACTATATAATTTCAAGGAAACCATCTTCTTTGGAAATATGGTGTTAGATCTAATTGCATATTGGTAGAAAGATGACTGATGGCATAATATTCCTTGCTTGCTTCTGTCTACACCAGTGACACAATGTACTTACTTTTTTCACAAAATGATCTCTAGTATACTACGCTGTAAGCACTTTTTGGTCTGAAGGCATTCACTGAGCAAAACCAGTCCTTTCCCCCTACCCTATACTTAGTCTGAGGGAGTTTGCGATCTGTTGTTAACTCAAGTAGGTGGAGGGAGGTTTGGGAATCCAGATGTAAACAGCAGCATTGCTCTACTTATTTAATTTGGAAATATACATGAAAGCACTAAACAAATGTGGTGTTTACACTAAGATAATTAAACTCTTACCCTCTGTGGATTAGCCTCTTACAAGACGAAAACAAACCCGTATACTGTGTTTCCTTTTCTTCCTCTATTCCTCCTGTTTCTTCTGGAGGAGACAATAAAGATAAATCTATGGAGGACATTCAGTTCAGTAGTTTTATATAAAGTCTCCAGAAGACTTGGGTTGGTGTAATGAAACACTTTCTGTCCTCACTGCAAGATCTAAACTCAGAAGTTAACTGGTAGCTAACTCTAATCCAGAGAAGAAGAATGTTTCCCCTTGGTTCTGTGCTGAGGGAGAGGGAGGCTCCTTCCCTTTGGATGGGGTAGGAGGTGTTGCCTCAGAAAGCCCTTGGAGCAGCAGCTGGGAAACTGAGTGAGCCATGAGCAAGGACTTAGCAAGCTCCTGTTTTAATACATGGTTGAGTTCTTTCCCATCTGACATAAGAAAAGGAACTGCAGCCTAAGCAGGGGGGCTTTTGGCTGCGAGGTCATAGTTCAGCTGGGGAGTTAGGAAACAAAAGCACGCAGATGAAAATTTACTCTTTGGCAAAGAGCAGTTGTAGAGAAAGAAGAGAGTGCTGTTTTGTACTGATAGGAAAGAAGTTAGCGTGCGCCTAACGGCATCCTTCAAAATGCGCAAGTACTGTGACTGCGTGAGAAAAAAGCAGAAGCATCACTATACTGTGTAAATTAAAAAATCTGGGAAAAACTGCAGCTTAGATCCTCTCTGGTGTTAACTGGTGTTGGTTTAAGCTCCTGCATTTAAGGATATTAGCTCAATAGTGCTTAACTACAGTATCAGCAATTCTGGCCAATAACTATGCAATTCTAGATGTATCTGCATTGCGTAGATAACCGATCTAATACTTCTGCCTCACTGTGCAAAATGTAAAATGAGTATGCCAGACGTTAACAGAAAATGGGGGAAAGAGGCAATACGCGGGCAGGCTGGCCGATGCGTTTGAGTTTCATTATCTAGTAAAAGTTGAGGTGGAATTGAGCTAACCTAAAGTCAGAGCCTTTGCTGAAGGGGCGTGGGGAATAAGACAAGGAAGCTGTGAGCAGGACTCAGTTGGTGTGAGAGGGGAGGGTCTGCAATAGCAGAGGGAAGAATGCTCATGGTGAAACCACGCAGGGGAAGAAGCTGCAAGCTTCCAAGCGCCGGCTACAGCAGCTCCTGCACCAGCTATGGAAAGTGCAGTGGAAGTGATGATGGGTTACAAACCCCTGTTGAAAGGGCGAGGGACAGGACAAAACCCCAAAACCTCGAAGGTATTAGTTGTCATAAATTAGCATACATTCACAAGAAAATAAAAATTGTAGTAACTGAATAGAAGTAGTTTTAACATTTGAAAACAATTTCCTAACTATTTTTTAAACTAGTGCGCTGCATCCGTATTAATGCTAATTTGTTTAATCTAAGTCATTGTTGGAAACACATAGCGCGCGTCTGTGTTTTATTCTTGGACTTGGTATCTTTATTTTAAGTATTGCTGCTAATGACAGATGTGATAGTTCTTGCTTTATCGAGGTTCAAAACATTCCTCAAACTAAGACATACTGGACAGTTACTAGAAAGGAAGAGAAAGAGTAATTTTGAAGCTGTTTGGTTTGCAGCGCTCTGAATGAGCCTTAAAAGGAGAGAATGAAGTATAGCAACTTTGAGCTATGAAGTTGCTAAAATCTTGTTTATTTGACCGACAGTTATGTTACTTGGTCACTAAAAGGTGACTGCCAAGCACGCTTAGTTTTTATCCCTGAAGTTAGTAAAATCCTCCCTTAAAGCAATCTAAACCACCGCCAAAATAAACAGATGGGTTTACGGCCCCGTTCGCTCCTCCGCACCTTGCTCTTCCCGCTCCCCGCAGCAGCGACACTCTTGGGAAAAGGTGTTGGCCAGCCCCCCCCCACCCTCGGGGCTCCCGACAGCGGCCAGCGCCCACTGCGCAAGGGCGCGCGCCCTCCAAGCCTTTCAGGAAGGAAAGTCACTGTCAAGGCCACAGGCAGAAACGCGGCAACCTGAGGTTCATTGCCAGCTCCGTTATCAGAGGCGTGTGTGACCGGATGGCCTCTGCTCTTCGGTGCCTTTCACTGAAGCAGTTGTAATGCTTCAGCCATCCACAACTGCGACAGGCTCAAAACCCGAGAACTGTTTTGAAGTTGACAGCAGAGGCAATTACAGCTGTCATCCTAGACTCGTCGTTCGCGCCTTTACCCAAGCAGAGGTTTTTGGGAGACGTTGTCGGCGTTGCCTTCTCACCGCGTTCTGCAGGCTTCCAGGCTATTTTGTGTGTCACCACCACCCCCTCCAAGTCCTCGAGTGCTGCGAAGGAAAGGTCACCTCTTGTCATTAACAAATGAGTCTGGCTTTTGGCAGAGTGATTTTTTAGGGGGGGGAAGTACATTTGTTATTTCTGGTGTAAGCAACCCAGGTAACAGTGAAGTACTGTGTGAACTTGGTCGTAATGAGCTCCCAAGTGAAAGATTTTCTCCAGCTTAGTAGACTAATTCCCATACTTCTCTCATTCCTCTATCCAGGCTTTTAGCTCAAGAGCTCAGTGGTTACCAGGGAAAGTTGTTTGGTTTGCTCCATTTACGGTTTGAAACAAATATGTTACTGCCTTGAAAAACTGATCAGAACAAAGAATTTATAGTATGTCCATATGATCAAGAGGAGGATCTTTTGATGGTGGGGTTTTTTTAATTTGAAGAACTAAGAACTAATTAAATGTCAGAAGTGGAGCTGAGTTTTCGTTAATGTGACTCAAGGCCTTGGAACATACATCCTTCTTACGCTTAAAATGAAAATATTACACTAAGCAAGTATGGCTGTTAAACCCTCAGACGGGGGCGGGGGAGCAGGCTGATGAACAGACGAGAAGAGAAGGTAAAGCCTTGGATGAGACAGCGTGAGTATAACACAGGCCTTTATTCATGGCTACCAAAACCCTAAGACTTGTTTGTAGGCCCCCATGTTTTCATGAGCTCTCTGTTTTTTTCCGCATGGGCTCGCAGTTTGCCTGAGAGCCATCCAGCAGCGGGTCTGCCTGATCCGGCGGGAGGAGGTCACAGCATCCCTGTTTTAAAGCTGAGGAGCAGTTCGTTCTGAGGAGCGTGTTTTAATCCTTCCGGCTTCTGTCATCCGTCATGAGCAAGGCTGCGTCACAGCTCTCAACTTTCCTGAGCGTGCCAGGAGCCCACTGGCAGCCCATAGAATGTACCGTGGGAGCAGACAATTGCCGCTGCAGGGCTCGTTCTCTTCAGGCTGGCCACAGCTCCAAAAATACCCAGCCTGTATATTGTGGTGATCTATTTAATGGAACCAAAGATTCCCCCTCTCTCTCTTCACGCTCTGAAGAGAATGAAACACATGCTTTGCTTATTTTTTAAACTCCTTGTTTACTTTGTCAAATTCTGTTACAAAGAGCAGCAGATTCGCTCTCAGCCAACGTGGCGTCTCCCCCCGGACAACGGATCCTCATCTCTCCTATTGATGGCAAATGGCTTGTGATCAGCTCTGGCGATGCCGGTGTGCATTTATCCGTGAGACATCTTGGCCTTCAAGCGCACATACACATGCATGACAGGCTTTCAGAGTTCACCTACAAGCTTTACAACTCTGGCTGATGCTTCATGCTTTCCATCATCCAGGTCAAGAGTTCCTACCACCTTTACCTTGCCAGGTGGCCAAACCCAGTGAGAGATCTTTCTCCACCACCTCATCACTGTGATGCTTTGCACAGATGCTGCAGAAATGGGATGAGCGGTCCACCCAGCCCATTTGCCCATGGCTGCTGCTTCTGAGCAAATTCGCAGCCAGAGTGCCCACAATTCCTGCCAACAGAACATTTAGGATGCGTTACTTACTTAAGCAATGAAAGGGAAGCTAACATCCCCTGCCCTGCCAGGAAACATTCAGGCCTTGGATGAGGTAGTAGCAACATCGCTGAAGATGTAAAGCCAGTAGCTGAGTTATTATTGGGCAGATGCATGATCACAAATGGCTGTTGCAGGAGTCCTTCATAGAGCAAATATAGAGGAAAAAATTTTCAACGGCCTGTTCCTCAAAATAGAGGGGATGATACTCTGTTCAGGCCCCACAAAGAAATCTGGAACTACCAGTGATTATTACATGCTGTGCTTACAATGCATTCATCCAACATTTAAAGCCCTCGAGAGTCACCCGGAGGCGGCATTGGGAGGCCATGACAGAACTTGTTTGACTCGGTTTCTTAGCTCTGACAGTATGCAAGTGCCATGTTCTTCAGTAACCACCCGCTCAGATTCCCAGATGGATAAAAGGAGCTCAGCCCTTTCTTCCTAAACTTCACAAAGTCCCCTTGAACCGCTACTGCGGAGGGCTTCTTAGCCCTGCTAACAAGTACGATGGTCCTCTCCATCCCAAAAGCCAGTCACCATTCACCATTTCTACTCACCATTTTCTATATCCATTCATCCTTCTATCGGAGACAGCATACTTTGGCTTGTACACCTCTATCACCCACGTGTGTGCTCTCGAGACCATCTGAGATGCACCTCGAGGACATCTAAGTGGGCCACAGAGTGGCCACCTACCACACGGCCAGCAAGCCGCTCCCCCAGAATAACGCTCAGTTCAAGCAGAGTGAAGGATGTCCCCGCGCACACACTTACGTGGGCACACGCGTGCAGCCATGCTCCCCGCACTTCAGGAATGCTCTGAGAGCTGCACGGCTGTGAGACGCCACAAACCACAGCCCTGTATTAAATTGCACGCCCCTGGTGCGGCAGCAAACCTGACAAAATTCAGGGGAGTTCAGTTACTGATGCATCAGCAACACCGTCCATCTGCTGGTGACCCCCGGTGGGATCCATGCTAATTGGAACGCTTAAGGTGCAGCCACCGTTCAAGGAGGAACCCATGCACTCCCTCCCTTCCCCCACCAGCCTTTCAGTTGCCTTCAGCAATGTAATTTTCACTGGTTTGTTCTGGAACTAGAGGAGGATACTTATGCGTGGTTACTTGCTGGATACACACCTTTCAAGGCAGTAAGGATCTATAAAAGCAAGCTCATGCCTGAAAACTTCTCTTCGTTTTCTGCGCTAGGATCTGCCGAAATAAACCACTGGAGTCTCTCGTTTCCCTTCTGCGGGTGTTTCCGTAAAGGAAAAAAATAAAAAAGGACTGGCCAGCTGCCAAGTCGTGGAGGCACATAAATATCCCCGGGCTGTGCCAACACGGCTACCGAAGCAGTAGCAGCAGCCCCCTCCTGAGAATGCCCGGCAGCAGCTGGGGAGACACTGGTTTTTTGGAAGCATCTCCTGGCCTCCACCTTCTCCACCGCGGAGCAGACCATGGAGTTTCCTCAACACTGAGCAGAGCTGGGCTCAGCGCGCTGCCCTGCGGACTGGAGCGCTGGATCACAGCGATTCCTTCCACCTCCTCCTTTCTTTCAGAGAAAGCGGCTCCTACCGCAGCCACGTCTGGGAGCCAGCTGGTCGGCTCAAGCACTGGCAGCTGGCGTGGTGGTGCTCGGTGGCCCCTGCTCCACGCAGGAGATACTTCCCTTCTCTTTGTAAAAAAAGGGGCAGGCAAGCTCATACAAAAGCTATGACTGAAGGAATGTCTTAGGTCTGGAAACCAAATGCACTTCGTGACGTTTAAGTGTTGTGTTTTCCGATATGTAAGTACTGAAATAGATCTTACTGTGCTATCACAGCCGCTTTCTCCCAGGTCTCTCAGAGCAAACAGGGGGCATACACAAGACATTTAACTCGCACAAGTAATTTATGTCTAATATTTCTTTTTGAGATGCTTGCCTTACTATTTAACAATTTCATAAATGATCTTTTTAAAAAATTAATATTGTTATTATTACAGGGTAGCTGCTTGCATAATAGAGCATACACTAGAGGCTGGGAAGCAGCTAGCTGAATAGCCGCCCCGCTGAAAAGGATAGGACCTACAGTGGACGCCAAGTTGAACGTGGGCCAAGAGTGTTCTCACTGCAAATAAGGCAAACCACAGTCTGGGCTCCATCAGGAAGTATGTCGCCAACAAATCAAGGGACGTACTTTTCCCTCAGTACGTGACACTGCTGAGGCAGCGCGTCCAATATTGCTGTCCAGCTTTGGGCCTCTTGGTCAACAAGGATGTCGAAAAACCATAGAGGCTCCAGTGAAAAGCTCCCAAGGTGTTCAGGGAGCTCAAGCGCGTGTCCTCTGGAAAAACGGTGGAAGGAGCTGGACTTAGCCCAAGGAGGAGCAGGCTGTGGGGTGACCTAATAACCACCTGATATTACCTGCAGGACAGTGACAAGGATGGAGCCAAATGCCTCTTGATAGTTGCAGATGATGTGGCAGGGGCAATGGCCACAAACTCTAGCTTGGGAGCTTCCGACCCAGCAGCAGGACAAACTGTTTTACTACGAGGGCAGTGCAGCACTGGAATAGGTTGCCCAGAGAGGTCGTGTAATTTCCACCCTTGCAGGTTTTTGAGCTTCTTGAGCTTCAGCTAGACAAAGCTCCAGCTGACCTGAGTACTAGTGCCAGTCCTGCTGCGAGCAGGAGGCTGGACTACATCTCCAGAAGGCCTTGTGAACAACATTGCTGCGATTCTGCAACCTACTGAGAGATGGAGAATCCGCAAAACCTGAGGCAGAAAAAGCCCAGTGCAGTGCAGAGGACCACCCACGCAGTAACGTCCCGGTTTGCTTTCAAGAATTCATTCCGTCGGACACCGTGCTCCCAGGCTGGGCTGGAGGCCCCGCAGCACCCCAGGTGCTCTGACAGCAGCAGGAGCACGAAGCAGAGAAGACAAAGCGTGCACAACACGGAGCTGCCGGGCTTTGGGTACGTAGCTCCGCTGCTCGCAACTCACACGCGATGCTGCATGGGGACCCACCTCTGCTAGCTCAGCTATTTCCGAATCTTGTTCCTCAGCATGATGTGAGCAAAGCCCAAGTGTCATTTCGTTCAGAAAAAAATACTACAGTAAATCCCTCCAGTGAGGCTTGCTCATTTCCTCTCCCCCATCTCGTACTACCTTCTTACCACAAAGACAAAAGTCCTTTCATAATACAAGGGCTTATCTTATCTACTTGCTCAACAGTCCACAAAGCTGAAAGTTCAGCAGAGCCTGAACTTAGCTCTAGCCTTCGTCTGAATAGGTTACATGGAGACTAAAGAAGAGAATCGAGCCTTTCGGTGTCTCTCAGTTTGTCAACAGTCACTGGTATTTTAAGCATGCATTTACGTCCAGGGAGATCTTCAGTACTATTCTGGGCCTTTTTATTTTACAACTCTCTTGGGCATCAGCACCATTTCAGAACTCATGCTCCATCGGTGCTCCTCGCCAGCACAGACCTCCCCATGTCTAAGGCAAACCAGTTTTTGTTAGAACTTGAGGGAAAACCTCCAGAGTGGCAGAAGAGTTAACATAGGCTGACCTGACAAAACGAGGGCCACACGCAGACCAGAAAACACATACTTGCGTTTTTATGCCACATCAGTTATCAGAGGTGTCCTAGTAAGCAGCCATCTGGTCCTAGCTAAGGGAGAAGTAACACAGAGAAAAACGAGTCCCCTTTCACTCCTTGTGCACTAACCAGGCAGCAGATCCCCGAATCACTGTTTAGTGTAAATTGCATCTGCCCTTGACTACCAAGTCGTAAAAATTTTTTGAGCATGAAAAAGTTTGAGGGAAAAATTGGCTGAGCTGTCTTACCCATAGTTTTGATTTCAGGAACTTTTAGGACCAAAATTACTCTGCAGATTGGAGATTGTCTACTAAACCAGAAAAGAGAAGAGAAAACTTGCTCTAAAGTAACGCTTGTATATCAAGTCACCCACATGAGTAATCATATTACAAGGTTTTTTACATTTGCCTTTGTTTTTTCTCTTTTGATGTTGACAATGTGTTAAGCATTTAGCATCTTTTTAAAGCTACAGCTGAGTTTACGTAGCAACTGATTCATTGCTGAATCTTCCTGCCGCTCCCAGTGCTGGCAGAAGGACAAAGTAAGGCAAGAGCCACATCCAGATCGATTACTGGCCAAGTCCCGATTTCAGCCAATTCCCTGCAACGGCTAGCTCTAGAGAGGCCCGCTGCACTGGAGGGGACGGCTCCTGCCTCGGTCACCGAGCAAAGGAGAAAAGCTGCACAAAACCAATCGCTAATCTGCTACTAAAGAAAGAGAGGCCTCCTTGCCCCCTCCACCTACACGGGGTGCTTTGTCTAGGATGAGGCGAACTGTGCACGACAGAGAGAGGTGCTGCTTGCTCCAGCTTCACCACAGCCAGTTTGTTAACACTGGCGTCACAAAGCTGCTCTTCTCAATTTCCGCTTTCCTCTCAGCAGCTTTTTCTGACATCCTGGAGCTCTCCCCATCCTCCACAGCGCTTCAGGCTGAGACGGCTCCAGCCGTACTTACTCCTACCTTACTAGTTCACAACTACAGTACGTGCACACTTCTTTGCTTGGGAGAGTCCAACCCCTGGCAGTTAAACACCTGCAGCAGTACTGAAGTACCTCACGTCTCTTTCTAACTTAGTTTGATTTCTTGTGGCTTAGTCTGAGGTTGCACTTTCAAAAGGACTGGCCTAGTTTTCCAAAAGGTCATGAGCAAGGAAACATCTGAATCTTAAAAGATGACTTCATCACCTATTTCTATTAAAAACATTGGTCAAGAGTGTTGCAAGTGATTTAAAAAAAAACCTAGTCACTCTCACCATGAAGAATTTTTTTTTTATTCAAGTGGCAGGGACTGCACGTGGCATTGCCAGAACACGGGTTTAATTTATTCTGCCATCAGAAAAATTGGGCAGAATTTCTAAAAGTTTCTTTGCTGATCAAGAATTATTCTGCAATAGGCACTGAAAGGAGCTTGTGTACCGGTGCCACTTATACCGAGCTCCTACGCGCACAAGACAGCATTGCTGAGTACTCCCCAGGCAGCACAGGAGAGTGCAGCGTGCCAGAAGGGCCAGTTCATGACAGCAGAGCCGGGGTTTGGGGACAGGGACCTCATAGGGCACGCCAGAACAAAGCCAGGCCCCCATGTCCCACCGGTAGGAGTCTATTTACAAAGTCCATTTACTCTCAGAGCGCCCAGGACGCAGACCCCTTGCCAATAGCACGGTGCGTCAGGGAAGCACCTCCATTTACAGTGCGTACCCTAGTGCCTGTTCCAGCAAAGGCAGAAATACAGCTGGGGTGTTTTTTTAAGTGGCAACTTCCTCCCGAGATATCCAGCACAGACCTGCCTTCGGTCTGCAGCTAAGCACATGTGGCCCCATCTGCAAAGCAGGGTGGCTACAACCTGTTGTAAGATGAGATGTAAGCAGCTTCAGCAGACAGGGCTGCAAGGAGAGTACCGCCAGCAGCACGTTACTGCTGCTGCTGCCAATAGCTGCGCAGACATCACGTGCCACGTTTCTACTACCGAACCAGCTCCAAGGCTCTCCAGGTTTGTGCTCCATTAGACAAAACCCCCTCAGTTTGAAAAAAGCAAACTGTTTTTACTCCATTAGAAAAAAACCAACCCAAACACGAACCCAAACCCCGTGTTGTATGTCACTAGCATCTGCCCCACCGCTGCCAGCAGCGTGGCTGCTGTACTACAGGTACTTTTCCTCATGTAAACAAGCCCTGACAAGCTCCATGTGACAGATGGCTCAGCCCTCTCCTTCTGGTAACATACAGCTGTGCTTTCCTCACATTTCTGTGGCCATCAGCTAAGCCTTCTATTGCCTTTATTAAACACAAACTGCAAATTTAAGTGTTTTAACATTTGTGATTTTCTAGGTAAGGGCTTTTCTATACAAGCCATTTTCAGACAGCAAAATAAATCCCTTCTCTAGGAATAACTGGAGCTAAGATGAACTGAGGGAGCGTCTCTCCTTTGGGGGTGGACCCAGGCTGAATGAACACAAAGCCTCATGCAAGTGGTGGTCTCTGCTCTGCCGCGATAGTGGGGAAGCACTGCGACTTCTGCATCACCCTTCTGAACTACACGTGCCTCAGGGGTGGTGATGGCAAAGCTTTTTTGAACTCCATACCTCAGAACGCAGGCAGCAGATAGTGCTGAATTTAATCAAAACAGCTTTTTCCATAGAGGAGTAGTTTTAGTAGAAACAAATACTCCTCTTTCAAGTGTAAGACAGTTGAAGCACTTCCTCTCGTGTAGGTTTTTTTTTTTTAACACCATACATTGAAGAATTTAAAACAAAACATCCCAGCCTTTTGAATTAAAATACAAGCTTTACAACCACATAGTAAGTGTAGGCTCTTATATTTCAGTTTAAGACTATGTAATTTTATAGAGTACCAAAATAAGCAAAGGATCAGCACTCCATACAAAGTGTTAGTTCTTGGGAGGAGAATAGAAAGGAAATGGACTTTAATTACACTAAACTTTTTCTGCAAGTCTAAAGAAAATTCCATTTCAGCAAAACAGATTCAGGTTTAGATTCCCCACAGTTCTAGTTCATTAAATAGTGTTTCTTTAAAGAAAATTTGCATTTTTCTCATTCAAAGTAAAGGGATGATTTAAAGCAATATTAACAAGGAGGTGGTGCTGTTAATGTTTAATGTCAATATGCAATGTCATCTTGCTATAAAGGCTAGAAGAGCAACACAACTTTATCTTTACTTCTGAAGACTATTAGAAATCGACTGACATTTGAGCAAAGTTTCAAGCACGCTACACCAACTCTAGGTCTATGCTGCTGGTAAGCCTCTGCTAGTCCGTACACTGCAGCAGGCAAATCCCGATGCCCAGATGCTGGCAGTGACATGTGTTTTCACATGTACACGAGTCCGACTTACAATGGTTATGTCTCTCCCCTGTCTTACAGCATTAAAATGCAAGGGAAGTATTAGCTAACATTGCCACTACAACTTTACAAAAGCGTAAATGTGAACAAAATAGCGGTTAACACAAATTGAAGCGCTCTGTTCAACTCCAGGATTCACTCTCTACAACAACCCTCCTGTCCTATTCCCTGTCCAGCTTCCTCCCCCCGCTCCTTCCCTAATGTCTATTTTACAATAAATAGGTTAAGTGGATTTACATGATGCAAGCGCAACTGAAAAGACTTTTGCCCTATACATATAACCATGTTAAATTGTGATATTATACACGTGATATACCTCTAAACAGAGCAACCACCAGTTTAGATTTTTAAAGAAGCACAAGTATTTCAGCATGTACACATTAATGAGTTTAAAACTGTCCAACATCATCGCTTTCATACATTCTCTTCCTCTTTATAGCCTTAAAGGGATTTTAGACCTTGATGGCAACAATCCCAAAACAGGAGTAAAATGAATTTATTTTATTGCAAACAAACGTCTAGAGTTAAATTTCTCCACCCACTTTCTTTAAAGAGAAAAGGAATCAGCAGGCTAAGGAGATACACCCATTTGAGAATTGACATGATTAAAAATTAGATATAAAATGGGTGACTCACAGTTTCATTAGCTTACAAAATGGTGGAGTAACTACTACAAGCACACTAGGTATACAGTATTTTGTGGGGAAAGAGTTATACAGACACACAGCTAACTTCATATAGATCCCATTAGACAACTGGATTTACAACAAGTTTTGTTTAATAAGAAATGGGCAAAGCCAGCTTCTTTTCAGAATCAAAATGCAGAACAAATGGAAAAGAAATTATGGTGTTGTACCTTCACAAGTTTGAGCCTCCACAAATAATGCAACCAAGTTTTACAATTTTAAGAGCTTCTACATACACTCCACCTTCACTATTTTGCCCCAGGCTTCCTCTTTGCCCCCAACATCTTAGTGAGTTCCAAAGGTTACAAAAAAGTCCTAGTTATTGCCAGAAACTTTTACCTCCCCCTCCTCCCCTCCCCACCCAGCAGCTTCATAGAGAGGATGGAGTGTAATATGGAGCTTTACATGATCTCACGGTATTCATGAGGGCTACTAAGGAGCCTCCATACGAATCTGGTTGCTAACTTTTCTATCGTATTGTGACATGACTCACGACTGTTTCTTAGAAATTGGGGGATGGGGAAAAAGGAGAAAATTCTTTAATAAAAAGACACCAGGTACAAAGCAACGTTTTACTTTTGTTGTGGTAAAAAAAAAGTCACATTTTACAGATAAAATGTAGAACCCTGAAATACTGACACATTCTCTTATCGTGCACAATGCTGAGGTTCTCTTACGAATCACTTTAAAACTGCAATTAAAAATGTACAAAAAAAGAAAAGAAAAAAATCAACCCACAAAGCTTCTAAAAAAGGAACCCGCAGGCACTTCCTCTTGTGGAATGTTTAAAAAGTTAGCCTACTAAAGAAAACAGTCGACTTCTTGTGAAGGTTTTGGAGAAATATGTATCAGTTCATTTATTTGGGTATTCAATAATATCCTTGGTGATAATGCTGACTCCATGGCTTCTGACCCCAGAATTGCTGCAATAGATGGATAAATAGTTAATTTTAACCTGTAATCACATAACAGTTACATTTCATACAGAAAAAGTGTTTAACAAACATCTAGTTCTCCTGGAACTTGAGATGAAGAGTCCTCTCAAATAGCAGCAAGTTCCTAAACAACCGAAGGCAGTTAAGTTCACTTCACAGTAGTAACGTGAAGCCAAATTCTACATACCATTAAGACCGATAAGCCATAGCTGATATTTGATATATTGAGACCATCAAGCCAGATTAAGTTTTGCACAGAAAACTATTTATAGCAGTATTACCTGGCATTAAAAGATTTTGCTATCCAGTTTTGATTACACATCTAATTATTTCAGACAGTATTTTGAAACATTCAAATTAACATCAGTGAAAAGGTAAAGTAACAACTACTTACACCCTGCTGCCACTGGTTGTAGCCCTGAGATTGGTTTTTGTAGCCACGATTATTTCCCCTTCCTCTGAAGTTCTGCAAGAGGACAACAGTTTTTAACTACTTCATCTATACGGATTTTTCAGAAGTGTACTGACACCAATCTTTCTATTACCACCAAAACATCACATACCATATAGAATCTTTCAAATACAAGCTATCAGGCCTAGGTTAAAACAAACCAACCAACAACCTCCCTGAAAAACACTGGAACACCAAAAGCCTCCCCCCCTCCAAGCAACTGCTGCTTAAACATGGGGCAAGAACCTCAGAATTAAGCCAGCTAACACTGTTGTTGCCAGTGGTCTGGAAAGCTGGCTAATCCAGTTCTGACTCACCCTATTTCCAGCTGCTAAACTGCACCAGGACAACTAAAAATACAAGAGCTCGCCTATTTTTAGTTAGGAAAGGCTGTAGTTGCTACAAGGATGTGTTATCTGATCAGACAAAAGGATATGGGCCATGCAACTGAAAATAGAAGAGCCAGTCCACAAAACTTCAAATAAAAGTTACGGTACAAAAAGGGACATTGATACTAGTAGATAAAATATTGCATTTCTCCTGTTTGTCAGTATTAGACAAACCTGAGCCATGTTTACTAGCTTGGGCTCCATCTGCTGGCTCTTCAGTAATCCAAATTATGTTTTCACATACTTCCACTGATATTCCACCAGTTAAGGCCTAGGTTAGTATGTCTTTACTAGTTGTGTTTGATACCAGACACCAAAACAAAGACTCTCTTCAGAGCTGTTTCCAGAAAGTTCCCTGAACACTTGATAAAGATACACCTTAACCCTAAGGCCAAACAACGGTTACTACTATTTGGAGGAAAAAAAATTAAATAAAAAAATGAATTAAAGAAAAATCAAACCCAAGCCTTCACACACACACTCTAAAAATCTTCAAGACGACAGAGGTACAGTCTTAACATGGAACCCCCACATCAGCATCAGAACTTCTGCAACACTCAGAGCTCTGGGCACATACACCACATTAGAAAGCTAGGCCTTTTAGTGGGGGATTAGTGCAGTACCACAAACAAGTCTGTGGCTATTTGCAACCACCAAACCTTTCAAACAACATCATCCAAAGTACTGTAGTCCAACTAATAAATCCCCCCAAAAGCATCACCTGGTTGTAGTTTCCCCTGTTGGGCATTCCACCTCTGTTATAGTTTCCTCTGTTTGAGTAGCCACCTCTGCTTGGAAAGACAGGGCCACGAGGATATGGGTAGCCAATTGCACCGCTGCTGCCACCGCCACCACCACCACCTCCACCACCTCGCTGAGGCATGTTGCCTCCCCTCCTGTTGTATCCACCACGATTGCCAGGAACTGCAGGGAGAGAGTTACTTCAATCAAGTAATTGTTAGGTCTTAAGCATATCTTACGTGAAGATTACTGTTCCAAATAACGATGGCATAATAGATGTCCAAATTCAGTGCAAAAATTTCACTGCAGAGATGAAGTTATCTGGTCATAGTGAAAAATGGTCATTTAACCACGCACTACCCCACCAATACAGCCCGGTACACAAGTGAACACCAAACCTAACATAAAAAAAATCAAAGCTGTGCCTCAAACCACATGAACAGTGTAATCCAGGATTTTGGCAATGCTCACTTTTAAGGCTGGACAATTAACTTTGCACTAGTACATTAAACTTACTGAAGCTGAAATCAAGTTTCCCACTACATAATAATTGCAATGCAGGTACTACAAGCTTTTTTCTTCTTCCCCAGCAGCAGCAACCTCCAGAATTTACAGGGTTATTTCTAGGCTCACCTCCTCCTCTGAAGTTGCCCCGCATGTTGAATCCTCCACGACCTCTCTGACCCCTATTAAATTGATTTTTATTGCTCTTCTTGTTCTTCTTTGAGCCAGTGTTCTGTTTCTTTTCCGGTGGAAGAGATTTCTTACTTTCCTCTTTATATTGTTCCAAAAGCTTCTGAGCTTCTTCTTTTTGCAATTCTACATAGATTATTTCATCAAAACATTCTGCTACCTCTGGCAGTGTGAAGTTCCCTATAATTGCAAAAAGACTGAGTATTCAGCATCTACATTCAGCTCAAAGCCGTAATTTAACCACCTTTCTCCCATTCTTCCCCTCCCCCGCCCCACATTCCCTCAGCATAGGGACAAAATTACATAATTTGATCATTTAAGAAATGTAACAGTGACAAAAGAAGTAAACAGGTCTTCATGGAGTTGCCAGTACTGTTCCAAACCTTGAAAGCATTCTGCCTATATCTTTTTTTCTTTTATAAGCCTCCACTCAGAACACCAGTTTCTGCCAAATATGTCACTTATATAGGGCACTTTATGCCAAGACAGCTTTGTGCATCTGCATGAAGCATATCAGCATAACTGAGTAGTGTTAAGGACTGCAGCAGAGGGAACACAATATAGTGTTGTCCTACAAGTTACAATAGTCTTCCAGTTTTGTTTAAGTACAGCTGTTTAAGATAAAGTGATTTTTTAGACTTCACGTTTACTTAATCCTTTGAACAGATACTCAGCATCCTAAAACACAGTATAGGATTATGTTCCATGCCTTTCATTTTGAGAACTGCATGCTCTGGAAGATCTTTTCCCTCCACCTCTGCCTTCTTTTGTGTTCTTTGCTTGTAGTCTTCATCTTTTGGGCAAACAACAACTGCTTTGCGCTGGAAGCCTGCAAACAGGCACATTTTTCTCCTCTGCGCAGCTGCAGACACATTTGTCTGAAAAAAATGCAGTAACTTACTACACGTAGCTGTCATTGTAAGAGTTAAGGAAGTCAACTTATGGTGTATAGACTTCACCTCTACAAGAGCTTGCAATGAAGTTTACAAATAACTGGACATAAAGATGCTGCATAATGCAAAGTTACGAGCTCATATCCACGTGTTAAAACACTATTCCTCCCACATCCCATAAATCCAGAGAAGTTCAGACAAGCATTTGTAGTAATATCTCAACTTTGTGTCCCCTGAATGAGTAGTATGTCAGTAAGTGAAACAACTGCTATTACAACATAACTTTAATCCCATTTAATTACTGCACTACAGCCTATAACAAATTTCTTTAATCATTTTTCACTGAAGCTTCTACCTGATCCAAAATGAAATTCCGCTTCTTACGAGCTGCAATCTCAATGAACTTTCCAAGACACTGTGGAGCTCTCTGCAACAGTGTGTTAAGTTTCCCAGTGTCCGCCATCTGCCGCTTAAAACCTGCAACCTATAGAGAGATTTTCCAGAGTTAAAGTAGCCCCGATACACATGGCTGACATTTTTCTTTGCTAAATGCTTTTCACCTCGCTTCAAGCATTGTTCAATTCAAGGCCATGGCTACAAACTCATAACTGAAATTCCCAAAGCCTCCATAAGACAGAGCTTTATAAACAAAGAATCTAGGTGTATCAATACAGCTGACTTGAAGGTATACTCATCACATTACTAATTCAAAGCTAAGTGTTCTATTCTGAGGATGGTGATAAAAAGCTTCAGAATCCTGCTGTGCCATGTATGAGTAGCAGCTCAGCAAGATAAAAATCTTTAATGGTCACTAGCTAACCAGTAGCCAGTTTCTTAGATTTCTCTGATACAAGAGAACCCCGTGGCAGCCCAAGACCTAGGATCTACAGCAAGTCTTTAACATATCAACAAATAAAGTGTCATATTATCACTTACCATCATTTTGTCCATAATAGTATTTGTCCCAAGAATGTTGTATTTCCCAGGATTTGCTGCTGCATGTTTGGTAACCCATGTAGTCTTGCCAGCTCCAGGCAAGCCAATCATCATCACCACCTATGACGACAGGTTCTATACTTGAGATACTAGTTCAAAGATTTTCTTTAATATGCAACTTAGACCAGCAAGCCTAATGGAAACTGACTGGGGGGCAGGGGAGTGCCAGGCGAGGTGAAGAGTCACGGGATACCAAGTATTAAAGCCCCCAAACAAAAAGGCCAGAGAGTTGTGTAATAGTCTGCTTAAACACCACTTCTATTCATCTGTCTCGGCAACTTTGAGATTATCAACAAGAAACTTACCTCACAATCTTTCTTTTGCTCAGGTCCCTTTGGTCCTCGGACCCTATCCTCCAGGGGAACCTTCTGGATGAAGGTATACTCTTCAGGTACAGGAAAGTAAGGTTCCTCCTTCTGACCAAAGTTGAACTCAACTGCACAGTTATGGCAGAGAACATGTGGGAAGAGTGGCCGCCCATCAAGAACTTCCTTACTTATTTTGAATGCAACACCAAGCTCTTGTCCATTCTTGGAATATGAGAGTTCCACTTCATCACCATCAAAATTCTGGTTTTCAAACAAAGCATTAGTTTGGATAAAATTACTCACCTTACTCTGTAAAGTTATATTAGTCATTTCACTGTATTGGCTATATTCACTCAACTTCTGTAATACTGTTGTATCATAAAGGAACTACTTAAAAGCTTTCTCTTAAAATGAGTTACTGTCGATGATCATCTATTTTTTTTTTAAAAGGCTTTAAAGATATTTGTGAATATGAAGTCGTAACATGTTCACAGCAGTCACTGTCGATAATACCTGTTATTTCTGCCTCCCCCCCCCATGTTAAACAACTTGTCTTGCTCCAAGTTTTTCTGTATTTGGTTTACTGCTTCTCACATCAGAGCAGTCTAAAAATTCAAGGATGTTTTTCCTCAGAAGAAAATATAAGTGAAAACTTACAGCAAAACATCCAATCACATCATTTTCATCAAACTTCTCACCAAAGTCTTCAGTCTCACAATTGCATGTCTTTATTCCTTTTAGAGAATACCCATAAGAAAATTCTTCTTCACCTGAAGAAATAATTTAAACTTATTAAAAATAGGCATTTTCACCTAACCTTTTAGAAATACAATAACTTTACAGCTACTTAAATAAGCTGCTGTTCGGAATGTTTTTAACGCCAAAACAAGCTATGTCCCCCAAACAGCTACAGCTCATTCTGGTATTCAAAAACTCAATACTCTCACTTGAGATGGAACAGTGGTGTTTCCCCCATCCCAGTTTTAAAAGCCTTATGCTGCTGGTTCCAGATTCATGTTGACATAAAGCTGAACTACCAGATAAAGACATGACTAAGTATTTTTAAACTCTGAAGACCTGATTATGCACCAGTATACCTGTAATGGAGTTAGTCAGAAAGGCTTTCTGAATTTAGTCTCCAGTAGCACTTACCCCTCCCCATTTTAAAGGGAGTTTAGCAGACATTCAGCCTATGCGACAGCTGAGGATGAAGCTGCAAGGAACAAGCTAACAGGAAGTGTCAAACACAAGAACTCAGGTGGAACTTAAGTACTTAACTAGAAAGTTGCTGCTCATATCAGAACATACCAATTCATACACATTTCCCACAAAGATGTATCTCAGCAGCAGGTATTAGTTATAAATACCATTATGGTCAGTTCCCATGTGTCTAATGAAGTTGTACTTCTTTCTTCCTAGCTACTTTCAGAAATGAGGATTCTACCCCCAAGCCAGAAGAATGATAATGTAGTTATTCAGGAATTTTTCTCCACTCGTTAAGTCTTATACCACACCTCACTCACTCAAAAAAAAAAAAAGGCGGCAAAATCCCCCTCTTCCTCTTTATCACACTACATGAAAAGGAAAAATCCTTCATCTTGTCAGGTCTTCAAGAATGTTCTCCACAACCCATATTTGACCACCAAAAGAATTAACTCTCAAATCATGTAATCCTTACAGGCCTGAATAATTAATTATTTTATTTGGTCCCAGTAATAAACTTTCTCACACCATGCCCAGCGAACAATTCAAGTTAAGAGCACTTTTCAGAACACATGGCCTACAATCACCAAGCTTTTCCCATCTGCTTAAGAAAAAAAATGGCTTAACTTCAACCACATACACAATAAATAATACAAAAGTAATCAAATGTTTAAGTCTTACCAAGCAACATTCCACTTGTGTTCAGTGACCAGCCAACTCGCACTTCATGTATGTCAATGTCTTTTGTATACAGGTGTTTAACAGGAATCTTTTCTGTAACCTATTTTTACATTATTCATTAAAAGGTATGCAGTATTTATTGACATTAACAAGATGGAAACACAAAGGTAACATCTGGAAGCTTTACGCTTTGGTTAAATCTTTCCTAAGTCTGAGTAATCACCTTCTGCAAAAATAAAACATGCTTAAGTATGTGAAATCACAAGCCAATCACTAAATAGTTACATCTCCTGACTGAGCAATGAAGATGCAAGATACTATATACCTTCAAAGCACTTAGTCATAGCAGTCCCTCTCAGTGGCCAAAAGCCTCAATCCTTTTGATACTGTATTAAAGTTACAAACAAGATGTATACATATTTTTTTAAAAATAATCACTATGAAGTTGGGATTAACAGTAAATTACTTAGCCAATAAAATGTGGTAATGGATTAAAAAATTGCTTTACATAAACTGGGGAAAATATTACACTCATCCCTTTCCACAGTAAGCAGACTTCCTGGGCAAGTTGCCAGCTTCCAAACAACATAACCAGATTCAAACAAACCACCTTAAAGCACTGGAATCTGTAGGCAACCAGGTGTTTTCTAACTGCCTTTACAAATTTCACCAAACTAAAGTGAAAAACTGATCAGTATCCTACCAGTTTCCACAACTATTCAAGTCAGGTGACCAAGGTGAAACTGATTTGAAAGTGAACAGGGCAATAAATACTGACATCAATTTCACTCCATTGGCCTTCCAAAGTTACAGGTACCAACAGACAGAGAAATCGCTCAATGCAAGAGCATGGAGAATGGGATCACTACCCACTCCTCATGGTAGTGGTTAGATTTGAAAGTACTAGAGGAAGAGAACAGAGTAAGCATTTCTATACACAGGCACATCATATGCAAAGAAGGCTTTAACATCGCAAAGTAAAAAAAAAAAAAAAAAAAATCACGCTTTGTGCCTCCGGTTACTCTTTCGTCAACAAGTTGGGAGAGAGAAATTTGTCATTACGACGCTGATTGCTTTTTGCCATTTTTACCCTTTAGAACTCTTGCCCTCAAAATTCAAGTACTCGCTAAATACTCACATTCACTGCACACACGTCAGAATTATTCAGGTTGGAAGGGACCTCTGGAGGTCATCTAGCCCAAATCCCTGCTTAGAGCGGGTCAAACTCAAAGACTAAGTAGGGACAGAAAAAAGGGCCGCTGGGATAATTTATATCCCTTTTTAAAAAAAAAAGCCAAGCTTTCTGTAATATTCAGAAAGTACAAGCAAACTTCTGACTAGTGAGTATCAAAATTCTTC
The DNA here is from genome assembly GCF_034638445.1 of Ciconia boyciana. Classification (NCBI taxonomy): domain Eukaryota; kingdom Metazoa; phylum Chordata; class Aves; order Ciconiiformes; family Ciconiidae; genus Ciconia; species Ciconia boyciana. The sequence goes on from NC_132936.1 coordinate 88,951,832, forward strand.
AAGTGTTGATGCATGAGGTGCCAAATAAAATTCTTGGTTCAAAAATGAGACCAGAAGCCATACATTCAGGGCAAATGCAAGCTGCTTTTTTTTGTTAAATGGAAGTTCTTATAAAAGAGGAAGCAGTTTTGCTAATTGAGCCAATTTTTATCAAGAATAATTTCACAGGCTCGTAAGAGAAGGCCTTCTGAAGGTTCTGTTCACCTGAATTAGTTTTAACTAAGTACAAAAACCATGACAAGTATGAACGATACAATATTTAAGCATGCAAAACAGTCTTCCATAAAACATCAGTTTAACTCACCTTCATCTCAAAGCAGACTTTGCCTTTAGAAACTCCATAGGAGGCTCTCCCTCCAGCCCAAAGAAAAGCAAAGCTTTCCATGGTCAGAGAGGAAGCACTAAACCGGTCTCTTGATATTTTAAAATGCAGGTCACAGTTATCTGTTAACATAAAAATCATTCTGTTTACTCTCACTACAAAATAAAGTACAGCTCTCCAGTTTTATGCATTAAAGGTGATTTCAACTTTCAAAGGCGATTTTCAAGACAAACTGTCAGCAAGTGCTCGGCATCTTTCAGGAAAGCAACTGAACACCTGCCTAGAGAGAGCTGCAAGCTGAAGCTCAGCCAAAAATTTTACAAAAAGCTAGCTAACAAGAATAATTTTCAAGGTGCCATCTTCACTTCTGTCAAATTCCCCTCTATTTTTTCCATCTGCTTAAAAACCTGAATTTCACCTCATCTATTTGAACTTTTTTGGTCAGTTACCCAAGATACTTCCATCAATATAGAGCAAAGGAATCTGCATTGTGCTCTTTGCATTATTTGCTAGATACCTTTTTTTGAAGTCTTCTTACCGCTTGTGCCCAAACCTAAGGGCAGCTGAGAAGTAAATAGGAACACAAGTATTTTTGTCTAAGTACTGAAAGTAGTACTTTGGTTAATGTAGTCATTTAGCAAGTCCAATTAGATTAAGCCAATTAAAATAAAGTCAGTTAAGTCAAATGCAGATAGGTTAAGCACGCAGAGTGTGGTAAGAGAACCTGCTTCACCTAAGTAACACGATCTGCACTATGAATTCACCTATCACTCTTAGAACTTAAGTGGAACCTTTGTTTTACAGACATCTTCAGAGCTGCAGCACCATGAAGTTTCAAATTAATCTTCTAGTAGGTTTCAAAGAGACAATGCAGAATGGTAACATGAGGTGCAGGATATAGCACTTGAATTCCCCAGAGCAAGGAATCCCTTGAAGAAATTCCAAACCTATTTGACAGTTACAAGAAAGGAGCAAAATTAGCAAGCAGTGAGTTCTTCTGCCCTGGTATAAAATCTGCATGCTGCCCGAGTACGCTAAAACGCAGTCTTCCCTGTATTACTGGTAACTCTCATGCACAAGATCTTGTTTTGTTTGCATAAAGCCATCCCCAGTTGCAACTACAATATTTGTGATCCAAGCATTTTCTCATTAGTACTTCTAACTTATTTGTTGCATGAAAACCAGATAAAATCATACAGAAGAAACCCACCTGTGTAGCTTACTTTTAGAACAACAAATGAGAACAGAACTTGAAGTTACAGCTTCCTTGTAAGACACAGGTAATAAAAAGCCCTTAAGAGTGCTAAACCTCTTATATGTCTGGATCATTATGGTCCAGAAAAGAGAGCGCCAAGTTGTTACACAATTCGGTCTTAAAGCTATGTTTCATTCTGATCTCCAAGCAGCCTGTCGACACTTTAAACTAAATCACAAAGTTTGTCCAGTAACAAAACTTTCTACTAGAAATAATTAATACTGAAAAGTCGCTTCTACTCAGTTATTAGGAAAATCAGAAGCTCCCACAAAGGTGGCTACTCACCAGATTAGTGGCTAGAAACTTGAGATTTAGTTACCAAAATGTCAAGGATGGCATATTCAGCAATTTACATGGCTGTAAACTAACACCTCCTTCCATTTCAAAACATTTCTTGGGGAAAAAAACACCTGGAACTACTAGCAAATATGCCAGATAACGCCAGAATTTAAGCTTTCCTTCCATGGCACTCTAAGAATCCAACAAGTTCAGGCGTCACTTATTTTAAATTTTTTAACACTGCACTATGTCCTTATACTTACCCTCAAGAATACAAACGTCAAATTTGCCCCAGTCATGGTACATCACAACAATAGTAACATTTATAATCTGCCTCAAGAAACCCCCCGCTGTTTGTAGGTACTTGGCAATTCCTATGCCCTTCCAACCAATTCTCTCTGCCATACCATTTGCAAAAATCAACCCCTGCCCCACAAACTCCCACGTAGCATGAATGGGTCATTTTTCAGGAGACCTTACCTGATTTTTTTGGTTAAATTTGTCAGAAAAACATGGAAAAAAAATACTCCACTGGTTGGTATATAAATAGGGCCTCAGCAAGTTATGCAGGAAGCTCACTTCACAAATTGTACTACTGTAACCACCTACATTACTGACTGTCGGAACTTTCTGAAGTGAAAAGCTCGTGTGCTATATAATGGGTTTCTCATATAAGCTGTTTCTAGGGTATTCTATGCTCACTCTACATTTGGTCAGCTTAGTTTCCATACTAATTAGTGTTTTGGTTAAGATTTCTTCAGAAAACTGTGTATCACAGACTTCATGGGAAAACCAAGCTTATTATTGCTAATAAGAAGACCCATATATCCTTCTGTACTTTTGTATACCGAAAATGGGTGGAAACACCATTTCTGGGTTTCTTGGGGGCTGATTTTTTTTCAAGTTACTCGGTAATGAAAGTCAACAAATGTATTCACCTCACATTCCAGAAAGTGTGGTTTTAAGATTAAAAGCGTAACACCACATCTTTCCAAAGTAAAGGAAAGCATGTTTACTCACAAGTATCAAGACAAACCACTGTGTCGTCAAAATGTTCATCTTCTTCTTCAACAGGTGGTTGAGGGGACTTGGCCCTGAACAAAATAAAACCAAACAAAAGATATTAAAGCTACATGCATTTCCACACTGTTAAAATAAGTATTTCTGTACCTTATTGCTGCTCATTCACAAAATGCTGCCCAGCATCAAGCTTATTTACCTGCTGTACTTATTTTCCTCAATGTATTCAAAATATCCACGGCCATGGTCTTCACGTGGTCTCTTCACTCCCCTCTTTTTCTCACCAGGCTTTTGTTCCGTTTTAGCATCTCCTGTAACAGAATTAATGATTTTAATTACACCAAGTAACTCTTTAATTGAGAATAAAATCCTATACAGCGGTTCCAACTTTGGAAACTGTAAGAACCTACAGCAAGGGAAAAGCAATAGTACCCTAAAAAAGAATTTTGCTTTGTACTAAGATAAAACCCCGTTATCTCGAACTATCTCAAAAGACTCAAAACTTGTCTGCTAAATCATCTCTGATGCGCGACAGGAGCGGCCAGCACACCACGCAGCAGCTGGTACGGTCCCCGATGTTAAGATCCCCACAGAAAAGCCAGACCGCTCCCAAGCGGTAAGGGGGGAAAAAAAACAAAATAAAAATCGGACACTCCCCCCCCCCCCCCCCCCGCGACGCCTAGACCCGCACCCCCGCCTCGAAAGCGGGACATTCCCGGCCGCTCGCAAGGACACCGAGCGACCGCACGACTGCGCCTCCTCTCGGCAGGCCGTGCGCGGCGGCCGGGGCGGCAGCCCTGCGTGGGGCCGCCCGGCTGCCTGCAGGGAAGGGATTCCGCCTCCTCCCGCCTCCATTGTACCAGGCCTTCCCAACGCCATCCCGTGCAGCGCCCAGGCCGGAAGTGACGTCACGCCGCCGAGCGCTCCTCAGCACAATACAGCGCGCCCCAGCGGCCCCTCCGCCGCCACCCCTCCCCCCGCGGCCCGGCGCGGCGGCCCCTTCCCCGCGCCTCCCCCCCCCCGCGCAACGGCCCCTCCTCCTCCTCCGCCAACCCCGCGCAACGGCCCCTCACGGGACCCCCGCCCCCCGCGCGGGGCCCGCCGCAGCGCCCGGCGGGGAGCACGCGGTGCGGAGCGGGGCCGCGCGGGGGCGGTGGATCCCACCCCTCCCCGCGGGGAGGCGCCGCCGTCGCGCCCGCTCTCGCGCCGGCCGCGAACGCCCTCCCGCGCGCGCCCCGGAAACCGCCCTCCTGGCCGCTGCTCCCCCTCCCCCCGCGACGGGGGTTCCCGGGGGGGATTAACGGCCTCCCCCCACCCCACCCCTTCCCGCCGCGCACACTCACCCCCGGTGGCCTGAGCCCCGGGGCGGCCGCCGCCACCGCCACCTTCCGCTTTCTTCTGCTGCTGCTGCTGCTTGGCGGGGCCCGCCGGGCCAGAGGGGGCCGCCGCCGCCGGGGGCCCCGAAGCGCCGCCAGCGCTTTTGCCGGGGGCTTCCTTGGCGGCGCCGCGCGGCTGCAGGAGCGGCGGGGGCTGCTGCTGCTGGGGCTGGGGCTGCGGCGGCTGTTGCTGCTCCCCGTGCCCGTTGGCGTCCCCGGCCGCGGCCTCCTCCTCGTCGGCGAGCTCGTCCTCCCCCTCTTGGAAACCCTGGTCGTCCCCGTTCTCATCCTCCTCCTCCTCCTCTTCCTCCTCCTCGCCGCCCGCCTCCTCTTCCATGGGGCCGCCCCCGGCCCCCGCCCGCTCGCCGTTCTCCTCGCCCAGCTCCATGGCGTCGCCATCGGCGGCCTCCAGCCCTTCCTCGTCGTCGTCCTCCGCGGTGGAGGCCGCGGCCTGGTCAGGGCCTCCTCCTTGGTGGAGCTGCGAGGCGCCCCCGCCGCTCTCGGCTGCCTCCCCCTCCATGCTGCCGTTGCCAGGCTCAACTGCGCTGCTGGCGGGGCCTCCCCCGCCGGCCTCCTCCTGGTCTAGCGCGGCCTGGAGCCGCTCCATGAGCTCGGCCTTGAGGCCCTTGTCGGAGAGGCGCCGCTTTTTCAGCTCCTCCTTCAGCTCCGACACCTTCAGCTTCTTCACGTTCACGGGCGAGCAGCTCATGGCGGCGGCGGCGGCTCGATCCCTGGGCGGCGCGCGGGCGACTCTGGGCTGGGGCGGACGGCGGCGGCTCTGGGTCGAGGCCCCGGCGGGAGGCGGTGGGTGGGTGGCGCGGCTGGTTCGTGCGGCTGCGGCAGCTGCAGAGCGGACCCGCCTGGCGCCAAATCCTTTCACCGAGCTCGCGAGGGAGACGCGCCTCGCGGGGCCGAGCACGCAGCACTGCCCGCCCCGCCCCCGCGCACGTAGTCCCTCCTCCCCCCCCCGCTACCGTAACGGCCGCCCGCGCGCGCCCATACCGTAAATACCCGCCCGAGCGCAGCCGCCCCGCGCGGATCCCGCCGCTCTCACGCGTGGGGTGCCGGGCGCCGCCGCGCCGGGCCGCGGAGCGGAGCGGAGGGGAAGAGCAGCTCTGCCTGCCGGAACGCCCCGCTCCGCGCTAACAGCTGTACCTGCGCCATGTTGGGCAGGCGGTAGCAGGAAGCGCGGCTGCACGCACCGCTGTTGTCCCCTCTCCGATACACCGCTTCGGCAAAATCATCCACTCGGGACTGGAAGTCAGTCACCGTGTCACCTGGGCAGGCCTCCGTCCGCCCCTCTGGCGTGGATTAAACCCGAATAAGGTCCCAGCCCAACTAAACAGCACCCCCCGGCCCTGTTTCCAGGCCACCGGCTGGCAGGCAGAGCAGCTCTTCCCTCCCCTCGCTCCCGGGCGCCCGTCTCGGGCCTAGTCCGCGCGGTTTATTGCGTAAAGGGTTCGAAAACGAACACTGCTACTCAAAATAGTTAGCCTGATACAACCTCGTTAACACAGTTACATAAGGACAAAAGTAGAGCTATATACCCGTTTCTTCACTGGCTGCAGCGGCGAGAGGCATGCGTAGACCTGATCTTTAACTGGACCAGGCTGGGGCTAACAAAGCCACGGGGCTGACAAAGGTTTTTCAAGTGCATTAACCCTCCACCGGACAAGCAGCACTCTTATGGAGCTCAGCACAGAGCCGATCGGCTAACCAAAACGGCTCGGTTTTCCCTCTTTTTCCCTTTCCACAGCATTAATTCGGGGCTCTCCTCAGGCACTGAGTTGTACAGTGGTTGAATGTTTCCAATTTGGTCAAAAGTTGCTTGAAAACAAACAGTAGGGTTTCACAAGAACAGAAAGGCAGCACTTCTCTACAAGTCTGCTTCCTTAGGGAGCCTGGGTAAAAAGCTAATTTTCACTTGCGGGGGGGGAAGGAAGGCAAGTCAAACAACTAGAGGACCAGTACAAAGCCCTACTGAAGGGAAGGTGTTTGGCATGAAGCTGCCTTGTGGCAGTACTGGTCGCGTGGCCTTCTGAACCTGAAGAAGTTATGTTTACCTGCACCGAGAGAAAGGGAGGAGAGACGAGGAAGTCGCCCCGTTTTAACTGCACAAGGAAAGGGCTCTTCTAAGCCCACACACATACTGCTCTGTCCTCAGTCAGGCTGGATCCATTTGGAGGAAATATGACTCAGTCAGCAAGGTTAGCTCAACCCATCACTACACAACAGCTTGTTGGAACAGAGACAGGGAGAGCTCCCTCATGCAATACGTACAAATGAGAAAAAGGTTGCCAGAACCTTTCCCTTACTATAAATGTGAGTTAGTAGATTTTATCTCAGTCTAGTAGGTCAGAGTCATCTCAATAGGGGAAGAAAAGGATAAGAGTGCATCAGTGCTAGGGAGAGGTCAGTGCATAATCAAGCTGCACCAACATTACCTTTGTCCGTTTGTTCACGAAAGAGCTATCTTAGCTAGTCTGCTGAGGTACTCTTGGTACATACTCTTCTGCCAAGGTGGTAACAAAAGTAAACAGGGTTTACCTAGTTAATATTGCAAGATTACTGACTGAAGCTTACAGATAACTCTGCACTAATTCAGATGTCATCTGCCTGTCCAACCTCCATGTTCTTTTTTTGAATTTTGAATGTAAAAATTTTAAAAAGAAGCTACATCACTAAGTCTTCATATCTAAACCTCAGAGACAGAGCCCTACATTTAGACATTGATCCAGCACAGGCCTCTTCACACGTTGAGCCATGTTTCTGGAAGAGCTTCCATCAACCTAATCATCTGATAATCCCTCTCACCACTGCAAACTTCATAGATTGATAGATTCTTTTAGGCCAGTTTTGGATCCCTAAGCCTTACCTTAAATTAGCATGTCTGCACACATTCACAGCACCTCTGCGTTAGAAAATGCCCTCATTCAGAACCACCCTAGAGCTGCAGTCCTCACATGTAATCCCATTCCTAAACAATGTCATGTCTGCCTACTTCAGTAACATGCTCATACTGCTTTATACTCCTGTTACCATGGAGAAACAAAACAGCTAACAGCTTTGAGGCACATCAAGAGATTACTTACCCTAAAGCATTCAAGCCTGTATATAAAGGCACAAGTATATAAAGTAAGAATCTTTTTTTTTTTCCCCCCCTGGAAATTTAACACACACACAAAAAATTCTCAGGTTGGTTAAGTTGCTAAGGCTATCCATTAAACCACTTAGAAGGCTGAACTTTTTTTTATTTTTAAAAGGAGATTAATTCATGTCATAGTAGTAAGGGTACTATCTAACTACTCAATTATACTACCAAACAAATATTCTCAAGTGTAGTAGGACTGTGCTTTCTAACTACAGTATGCTGCTGCCCATTATTATAAAAGTGAGAAATCCCAGTTATTTTCAGATGTCAGGAGATTTAATTGTGGTAAGAAAAGCATTTCTTATAAAGCTGAGTACATAAAATACACACGTAGCTGATATAGATGTGTAAACTTAATAGCCTCTCAGTGTAAAAAAACAAATTAAGGTTTTTTTCTGTTTAAGTTAAATACATATTTCTTACACATTTGCCTCTGGGGAAGACTCTCTTAAGATAGCTCACCTGTCCTCTGAGTCCTATGTTTCAGGAGTTTGCCTTTTCCCTATTCATACTTTGAAGGGGAAAAATAAGTTAAGGGGATATGCTCTCCTCATTGCTGTACTCTCTCTTAATTCAGATAGTCAATCCTTCAACTCAGCTTTTCCTAGATCATGCAGATAGATACCAGCCATATCGTAAAAATGAGTGTTTGGTAATATGAATTTCTGAAACAAGAAAGTGCTAAAGGAAAGCACTTTAGCTTTAACTTGCAAAGCTGCTACTCATAGGATAATGATGGCCATATGAAAAACAAAACATCATTGCTGATAACCACAAGTAGTCCTCCATTAAAATTGCCCTTTCTTTGGCCCTATATAAAATTAAAAATAAATCTTCCTTTCAATTTAAATAGAAAATGACATCTACCCATACATAACACATGCAATTCTATGCACTTTATTTATCCATCATATAACATTTTCCTCCTAACTGTTATTTTCTAACTTAAGAGAATGGTTTTCTCTCTACACCAGTCTCCCCGCTCAAAAGTAATTTAGGATCCTCCCTCTCAGACTTGGCCCTTCAACAGATCAGTTACTCTGGTTTCCCTCACTTCTGTTTGTGCTCCTTTAGACTTTAATTAGTTGCTCTCCTCACCCCTAATTTTCTTTCCATTATTCACCCTTAGTCCTTCCAAATGCCTCTCCTCCTCCTGTTTGCCAAGAGCAGTGACAGAGGGGTGACAAAAAGAAGAGCAGGCTTTCAGGAGGGGACTGGATAGTCTCAGGGGTCCCACCCCACTGGGGCTTTGAACCTTTTCTGAACCTTTCGGTACGCTGTCAGTGTTGCAGGAGAACCCAGGCATTTATCTTTTCCTCGTTCTGCTCTCTTACAGCCTTGTCTGCCCTGTTCTGGCTGTTCTTCTCATGCTTTACCCTACATCTGACCATCACAATATGCTCCTGGTCTCTTCTGTATGTCCTTAACCCATCTACCCTCAATGAATATTGCCTTCAGAGTTCCACATTCAACACACCATTACTTTAAAAGAGAATATAATTCTTGAAATACTCTGCTGCCTTTTATGATAGCAGGGAGCATGTGGAGCAAGTCTTTTTCTTTCTCCCTTTTCATCTCTCCTCATGAAATCCTCATTAATCTTTATTAGAGCCAGTCAGAAATTTTCAGACATTTTTAAAGTGCTAATTTGTCACAAGTGAGGTTGCATGACAAAGGGTCAGTTCTGATGATTTCTTAGCCCAAATAACCCCTTATCTATATATCTCTATAGATAGACTATCTGTAGAGACTCTGCCAGGAGGTTGGGAGTTTGTTTTGGAGAAATACCACTACACTGGGCTGTGCTCCTCTCTCTCCCTGACATTCACTACTGCTCACTATCAGAGTCAGGATGCTGAACTAGACTGACCTTGCCTTGTCCTATCTATAATCTCTCCATGATATTTTAATATTAAATGAGGTCCAATTCATCTCAGAAACGAGGCGGTCGTTTGCCATAAGGCCTATTATTTGCACAGGAACTAGATCATTTAGGTCCTAAGGATGGTTTCGGACCTAAGGATGGTTAGTGCCTGATTACAAGTAGAGCTAACAGTGTTCAAGGGACTGAAATTCAGGTTTCCAGCACCAGTTTGGTGAGCCAGTCCCTCCTCAGTAGCATCTTTCTCTTATTCCACTTCTGCATGGCATTCCCCTTTCTGCCATGGTACCCTTTGGGCCTCCAGGTGGGCTGTCAGTCAAAGGTCAGTACACAAGTCCTTTTTAAGATCCCAATGCCATTTTGCTTTTCCTGTACTGGATTAAGTACTTCAGCAATCCCACCAAGTACAAGGAAGGGCTGCAAAGCTACACTGGGACATCACAAGTCAGCCACAGCCTGTGTTTGTCACCCTGTAAAGGGCAAGCACCTACTGACCCCATAGAGACAAGAATCCCTCTTTCCCCTTTTTCAAGAAGTAGCTTTTCTTGCTTAAAAAAGGCAAAAAATAAAACCATGAGTTTCTGAGAAACAGTGTCTCAATTCAGAGCATTCAAAAACTCACACAGCTTCTAAGCCTGGCCCTGGGAAAAAGGCTGCATCCTCCAACATTAAAACCAGGATTCATTTTGGCTGTATTCAGAGCCATTCAGAAGTTTACTGACCACACACTAAGTGTTCCATATCACCTAATTTATAAGAAGATATTCAGTTCAGGAAATCAGACACCTACAGTTTCTTGAGATTATTGTTGTAACCTGCCACATATACACATTTACTAGAGTGGGGCTGTGAATGCCGAAAAATTAGATAGACGAAACCCCTCTGCATAGCAGTCAGTCTGTGAAAGAGGAGGTAGCATTGTGAATCAACTTCCAAAATACTGTTTTCCTGCAAGAAGACAGTGTGAAACAACCATTTCAAGAGAGTATCAATTAATCTCTCTAAGGGACTATTAAGACAATCGTAAGTAGGTTTTAAAGTGGAGTGTCAGCTCCAGCATACCTTCCTGCTGATATACCAGAAGAAACACATGGTCAATATATGTAACTAAAACCAATTGATCTCGGAAGACAGATGCAAGAAGATGCAAGGGTGGCAGGACAATTCACAACTGGCAGCCAACAGACCAGCTCTTGCCTAATGCAACTTTTCTGTTCGAGCTGACTTTACAAAAAAAACAAACCCCGAAACCCAAACAAAAATCCCCAAGAAACCCAAACAACACCCCCACCCCCACACAGACACTTAATGTCCAGATGACCACCTTCTTGGGTTGTTCTTTCCTCCTGTTCTGATGCTCTGCACCCTCTATAGTACACACAGGACACTCCTGTCATCATTTTACTCTTTAAGACTCTTCAATACATCTTTCTCCTTCCCCTCTTGCAATGTTTTGGTCAAAAACAGGGAAGCAGCCACACACTTTTCGTGGCACCAGAGCGCTGCCAGCTCTTAGGCATCTCCTCTGTTCCCTCTCCTCAGTTCACAAAGAATGGCTTCTACAGATTGGGAAGGCCTTGCTAAACAAAACCACAGAAACCACCTAAAACTTAGAAGAATATTGTATGCTAACACAAGGTACTACCACGGTCCAACTGCATACCTTAAATCTGTGATGGGCAAAGCTGAGTAAACAAACTATTTTTGAATATTCATTAAACCACGTTAGCATGCTTTCAAGATGGCCATTTTTGTAATGAGGGCATGCCACACAGCTGAAGCCCAGAGCATTCACAAGTGTACATATCCCAGCAATAGGATGCTTATTTTTTCCTTCCTGAAGCTGTTGGCTTATTTGTTTTTAAGTTCTACAGCCTCAGGAGAAGTACATGCAGACAGAGGCTGTACCTCAGACTTCTCCCTCACACTACTTCCTACATAGGAAACGTGTCCAGTACATTAAAAAGAAAGAAAGAAAAAAAAAAGAATTGCTAGATGCCAGGTCACTTTGCCTGTCTAGGCACTGTTCTGACAGTCCTACAAGGCTGTTGCTACAAAATCCTGAGGTCTGCTAAGGTAGCTCCAGGACACACCAAAGCATCAGAAAGCAACTGGGAAAGTGCAGAACTGCCTTTCCCCACAATCTTGGTCTCAGATCTCTTCACTCTTACCTTTGGAAGCAGCATCCCAAAGTCTAGCTACTTTTCTGTTAGGCCTCAGAATATGTCAGCACAGAAGAGAAGAGGAAAAACCCCTCAGCACAGTTTGTGAGAGAAGGAAACAGAGCCTTTCCCTTTCTGCCCTCTCGCCTCCCACCACACATGCATGGGCTCAGAGAGCTACACAAAGCTTAACTATGCACTAGCAAACAAAAGCACAAGCCTTAGTGACACAACTTTAAGAACATACACCATAAATCAAGAAATTTAGAAAAGCAGGATAAAGAAATGAGGTCAGAGGTTTTTGTTGGTGGTTTGGTTTTTTTTAGGAAACCGCATTTTATCCAATTAAGTTTACTTCACTGTAGAATGCTCCCTGGAAAGAAAGCCATTTTGTCATAGACTGCTCTTTAACCCACTCTGCTGAAGCAAATCTGCTCAGCCCTTATTTTCAGGATGAGGAAAGCCAGCATCGTTTCACATGACAGACTTAGCAGCAACGGAAACTCTTCTGGCAAAATGATAAAGCAACTGCTAGCAAATGGCTACAGGTAATTTCCTAGGAAAGCATCCAAAAACTCAGTAAGCCCCCTGCTAACTCTCTGAGAACAATGACTTGACAATAAGCATCAGAAGAAAAGCACTGTCACTTAACCTTGCTGTTCCACATCCATAGTCCACTCCCAGGAGCATACTCTTGCCAGAAGGCAGACAGCCCTTCCAGCAGGTATTATAAACCACAACCAGGTATCCCATCAGGTCACGCTGCTTTAAAGGAACAGAGCCAGCAAAACGGGGAGGGGGGAGGAGGGTCAAAAGTTTTCTAGGGGCTTTCTGCTGCAAGGTAGCTAATCCAAGAGTGAACAAGCTCCTAAACTACCCACCTAAAGTCTTCTGATAGCAAACATAAAGCAAACCATCCTTTTAAATAACAGCAGGCCACCGTGTTTTGTGCAGCACCCTGAATTATCAGTATTTGCAATCCAAGGCTCTCTGTCCTATAGCTTTTCCTATGTCCCAGGACCCCTGTGATTCTGCTGAGTTCATTACAGGGTCAGGGCCTAAATGAGATTCTGGATTTTATGAGTTCTTTTTCATACAAAAGAAAACAGAACTGCCTGGCAGTTCCTCTCTGAGATGAGGCATCTGCACTTGTTTCTCCCGCTCCACTTATCAGCAAAGTAAGAGATCCCCAACAGCAAAAATTAAAACAAGTAAGAAGCAAGGTGAGCACAGCATGCCAGTCATAACATAGAACTGTTTTAACAATCCTATTATCCATACAGGACAGTGTTTCCGAAATAAAATAAAAGCTGGTTGCTAAGTGACAATAGGGTGCTTGTCTATCATTTTCAAACTCAAGAACTTAAAACCAAAAGTATTGTTAAAAAGGAATGAAAAAAGACACATGCACTCCAGGCACAGCTCTCACACCTTCAAAACAGAGAAGAATCAGACTGTCTACAATATCTAGAAAGTTTGTTGTTGTGATTGTTGCCAGTATATTTCACATGGGAAAGGCTCAGATACTCTAGTTACAGACAGCACTGTGAAATTCTAATATACTGACACACGAAATGCAATTAAGAGTAAAAGTAAAAAAAAAAACAAACCACTTGAAAAAGAAGCAATTATGTGAGAAAATAATGTTATAACTGATCAGCTTTAAAGGAAATGAATGCAGAGCATTCAGATGGCAAATCTTTAAATGAATGCTTAAAACCAACATTTTTCCTTTATCTTCTATTTCTTCTCTGAAGCTGGACTCATCACAGAAGCCAACAGGCTTTTTTAACTCCATAGTAACTCACTCTAGCAATCCCTGTCCAAGTTCTTAGGCTTGACAATATGAGAGTTTGTACCTAATACCATGCTGTAGCAACCAGCAATAAATCAGAAGCAAGCTTTAGGTCCGCTGTTTATTGCAAGCACCCTTATTATGAGGAAATATTTCTGGTAGTATTTCCTCTTGTTCCTTTGTACTTCTCCCTTACTGGTTTATAGCTTTCCCTGTATTCTCTTCCCCATTTGTATGTATTTCAGATGCTTTCATATACTTGTAATACTTCACCATAATGATGCAGAACTTCACTTTGCTGGAACATTGAAACGTCTGGCTTGAACCTGACTCGCCCTGGCAGCGGATCGCAGCGTGTGGCAGCCCACATGAAATGAGTTGAAGATCTCCGTCTGCTTCCAAGTGAACAAGGACTGCTTTGGAGAACGCTACCCCAGATAACACCCAAACTGACAGCCTGGGAGGGAAGTGAATGGACATAGGTGCTGAGTCACTTTTCACTTTCATCGCTGCGAACAGGTAACAAATCCACAGAAGCCAGTTTGGATACTCAGCAGGGAAATTTCTCTCACGCCTTCCTCCTCCTTCTCCCCGCCATGCAAACAGTTAGTGGTGTGGAGGGGACCACACTGGAAACTTGCACTTGTGGAGCCAGGGACGGAGCGCTTCCCTTCGCAAGAGGGCTAACTGAAACCCTTCAGGAGCCAGCGGCTGGTACGCACTCATCACCCACAGCTGGCAGCGCGTCGGGCACAGTCTGCCCGTGAACAAGCACCTGGAGGCCAAAGATACCTCTGAGCCAAGGCTGGAAAAAGTCTGCAGCCTGACGCAAGAAAGGGAAGAATTTGGCTGGGACGAGTGCTTTGGTCTGACAGGGAGGCTGTGGCTTGCAGGCAGAGGGCAGGGAAAAAAGCATGAAGCGTAAACGATGGAGCAGCCCACCCTGTGCGGGCTGAAGCAGAAGGGCTGGTGGAGCAGCGAGGAGCCTGCCTGCCTGCCTGCCTGCACAAGGGTGGGCTGTCAGCAGCCTCATGCTGGGATGCTACAGGGTGCCTTCTTGGGTGATATCCAGAACGGATTTGAATAAAGCGAAGTTTAAAAAAACATTTAATAAATACCAGTGGTAAACACTGTGCTCTTCCAGAGTGTGTTCTTGATTTTAAGCAGTTTTGTTGAAATTTGAAGTTTACTTTGCTTCTTTCATCAAATTTATTAAACTAATTTATTACTGCTTCTCCTGGAATCGCTTCAGAGATTCTGTTAATTCTAGAGAATAACAAAAATGAGAAAACTCCTTAGCATTAAGAAAAGGAAATTTATGAAACGCAGTATTTTAATTAGCAATAAACTTGCTTGTTGCAGGGCACCAAGATCTCTTAAAATCCTAACAGCCTATATTTTAAAATAAAAGCATTTAAAACTGGGCAACAGTATGTTAATTTTCCCCTTTCTGCCCTTTAGGTATTATATTTGGAACCACACTTGTAGGGATAAAGGAGAAGTATTTTCTTTCAGTACTTTTAACAGTCTGATGTTTTATCTGAATTGGAAATTGCATTTGATTTCTGTCTTCTTTTTTCCAGTCTTTACTGTGGCTGCATCTGCTGAAACTGGGGGTGTAAGAGAGGGAGAAGTGTGATTTACAGTGGTGGAGCTTACTGCCGAACTCACTGGTGTTACTTATGTGAGGTAAAGCTAAGCATACATATACGCCTCATGATTGGGATTGAGTGTGAGTATATGCCTCAAGACTGGGATTTTTCCATTAGCCATTTAGATCTGCTGATATTTGGGATCACTAGATCATCCTCTCTTTCCATTTTTTTTCAAAACTTAAAGATCCTTTATATATCATTCTGACAAATACAACTTTTCTATCTGATTATCTACATCCAGTATTGCTTTCATCCTTTTGTTTTCTGATGCTTCTGTTTCAAGCATTTGACTGTGTTTTCTCACTTCTGTTCTTCATTTTTGTTCTATTTTGAAATCCTCTCAGTTAGGTTTCATTCTAATTCTTCTTCTAACACTAACACCTCACAGATCTTTTCTCTTCCCAGTGCATACTATCTGTCTTTCTCAGTAGATAACACATATGCTCTCTCTCTCCAGCTTCCAGATATTAGCACTTTTATTCTTGATTTCCAAGTGACAATATAAGTGATTAATTCCGTGCAACTATTTGTGATCACAAAGTTGACAAAAAAGAGCTCTTACAAGCTAGGTTTGGCTGTGAAACCTTATGCTTAATATAAAATCAGTTCTTACCTGCTGCAATCCACCAGGCTATTGTAGGATGTTGGGAGGATGGACAAAAGAATTTGGTGATGGCTCTCTTAAAAGCAGAAGACATCTTCCCAACGTCAGCCATTGGGTTGCTGCTAATGGCACTGGCTCCTTCATAACTAACCACACCTTATGCAGATCCAAATGCCAGGCCTGGAGCTTTGAGTGATCAGTGAATTTATGGAGCTTTTTCCCCCCGCCCTTTGTCACTCTGATATTACTGAAGATTGTTCCTACTGAGAAAAGGAGATGGGTATTTACTTCTTTCAAAGTCTCAAGTCAGAGATTCTCCTCTGTGTTTCTCATTTCTCAAATCTATAGGGAAGCCAATAGCTCTAGGCTGATTAACTTTATGCATTCATATTTTATGGCAATGAATATAGGTTGGAATGTGATAAAAACAGAGCTCTAAAAATCAGCTTCTTCCTTCTACTATTCAATCAAAGTAATCCCACAAAGCCAGAAAATCTCTTTTATTCCTTTCTGGGACTGTGTCGTATTTACTGAGGAGGTCTTCAGTCACTCTGGAAACTGGACTTCTGAAAATATGCTGAAAATTTTGGCTGCTAGAGTTGTTTAGGAGAACAAGAGATTCTCAGACTTCTGAAATTTTAGATCAGAAGAATCATGTGTATCTCCATGGCTACCAGATCAGTTCAAGCATCCTGGCAGATTTCTGGTAGCCATTTTGGAAGGTTTCATAGATAAACTGCTTAGTGAAAAGACTACTGTAGCCATGCAGGCTTGCTGGTGAGAACAAGGCTGTATATATTTGACCATCAGTCAGAAGGGAGGACATATTACCGCACCACCTTGCTATTTGACCTTGTTAAACTTGCTGGTGTCAGGGGTAGAGATCAACAAAGTGGCCTGTTTAGTGTCTTGGGATCTTGCAATCATGGGCCTGTCTACATCTCTCTGAAATCTGGACTCCTAGCATGCAAATATTTCACTATGGGAAGTGGAGAAGTGGTGGTGCCACTGAAGGGAAGGCTTCAAGAATGTGTCAGCTTCCAGGTGCATCTTTGGATGTTTACAGAGGCACACAGGACACAAAAGGAGAACCTTTTCAAAAGGCTCAGCACTTGGGTATGCCATCTGCCCTAGGTCCCGCATTCTTCCCACATGCCTCCCTTCTTGCTACATGCTCTACATTTTCTTATTCTACATTTTCTGATTTCTACAAATTAACCTCAGCTTCACCTCTTTAATACTAAATTTTAGTTCTCTCTTCAATCATGTATCTTCAACGTGTCTTGGATGCTCCACACTACACCTAAGAGACAAACTACTTGCATAGGGATGGGGAGAGAGATACAAATATTATCTTAAAGATATTCTATACTATCTTAAAGATATCCTAAAATATGCACTAACACTCAGCCCACATGCAATAGATATATGATACAATATCACTTTTCAGGTAAGGCATTCTGAGCTTTTGGAGGTTTGTTCTTAATCCTGTAAATAACTACAGATGGAAAATCACTTACATGTGTTAGTGTTTGAAAAATGGGAGTTAAAAGACTTATCCGGGGTCACAGCTGAAGTCTGGTAACAGAGGAACAACACTTAATTTCACTGGCAGATTCTATCTAGTTTAGCTGCAGTGGTTTAAGATCTTACTGTCCCAGCAGCTGTGTTGCTTGAGAGGTGACAAAATGGGATGTATGATCACTCCCTGGGTCACAGCTTTGTTTATCAATTTAAAATATCAAATGTGCTGTGCTGTGTTGAACAGCCAGGGTGAGGTGAAAAGAGGTGGAAGGAGACGTACTGGGGCATCCCCACCCATTGCTATCTGATTCTTCTGTTAGAGAGGGGGAGATGCCAGCTGGCAGTGGACGGTAAGGTCACCAGGAGACAACAGTATTGCCTCAAATCACTGCAGCAAGGTTTGGTCTTCAGGCTTGCAGACCTTGTGGTTTAGTTAAAAACTACCCTCCCTCTTAGACTCTGTGTTTGGTTGAGTTAATCTAAAGTGACAGTAACTATAGCTCTCAAGGTGGCGATGATGTATACAGCAATGCCAATAAATACTGCTGTATCATTAAAGTATATATAAAACAGATAAAAGATGTGTTCTAATTATATACTTCAGTAAACAATTATAAGAAAATAACTGTCTCACACTGTAACTGATACCACTTTTAGGTTTATTTACATAGCTATCCAATTCCTGATGGTAAATCGTGATGCCAATGACATAGAACTGTGAAAAGGTTACCCATCTAGGGTTTACTGATCCTCAGTTTCAGATGGATTATTAAACTTGTATTTCCACTTTGTAAAGTTCAGTTAGCAGCTTAAAACTCATGGATATATTAGGTAGCCCATTTTCACTGTCTTGCATAATCTTAGCCATAACTTCCTTAAGTGAGCAGGTAATTGATTACAGCTTTCCTAATGCTGCAAATCTTTACATGTTGGAGTAATCTTACACACTGATCTGTGTATGATCGGTGTGTCTGATCAGCACCTGTCTGATCAGCAGCTGTGGCTTAAGCAGTTGTTGCTCCCTACGTTATGCTGTGCAAGTATTTATGTGGCTATTCAGCAAATGAGAACTCATCTCGCGGAGAAATAACCCATTAGTACTTTGTTGCCTATTTTTTTCCTGGGTTATTTTTCAGGTTGTTTGTCATTTCCCTGGTGTGGTTCATTGCACAGCTTCATAAATGCTTAAGTGATACAGTTCTGAATGTCCAACCCTAAGACAATTTAAATGGCTTTATCAGGATATTTAAGTGCCTCTTCCTGTTAAGTCTCCTTTATCTCCATCTATCTACAGTATCTATTGGAATCAGTTTAGCATGTTGCAGTTTTCCCCCCTCCTTAGGGCTCTGCATGTGATAACTACTTGTCTTTCTGTCCCACAAGGCTAATGTCCTTATTGTATCTTCCTTTGCAAACACTCACCTCTACCTTGAAGGTACCAACTAGCCATTTTACTGCAATGGTCCAAACGATTTAACATAATAAAGGTAAATTTGTTTGAAAATGAATGCCACTGTACTCTGCTGAAGGGATGCAGCTTCTATTTCAGAGCTGAAAAAGGGATCATATGTCCAAAACCAGTCTTTTTTTTTTTTCACCAGCTCTGTCAGCTAGTCTAATCAATGATGCTTCTTTTTTCAAGCCCTGCTTTTGCTTCCTTGGTGGGCCTCCACATGAACAGAGCATGACTGAAGCTAGTTCAGAACGGCAGGCATCTGAGTTGAGAGAAGGCAAGCCAGCGATGGACCAACAGCCCCTTCCACCCGCTGATGGAGGATTGTGCTGATAGTCTCAGGCTGGTGCTTGGTGGCAGGTCTGTCTTTGCTCAGCCCCGGTCAGCTGGCCTTACGCCATCCCTTCTGCTGCGCTAGCCCAGCTCAGAACCTGGCAACCACAACAACAACAACAAAAAAAGAGTATTTTTTTGCTGAATCAGTTTCCTACTCAGATCCTTTCATGGCCATGTCCTGGGGCATGGCAGAGAAGGTGATACAAGAGCAGGTGGTGCCTGTGCTTGCCCTCCTGGCACAGTGCCACTGAGAACTCTTGACCAATCCAAAGTATGTGTTACCTCTCCCAGTGTTAGTTACTGTGTCTAAATGGCTCAGTAGACAAATGCTTCCTAATTCTAGATTTATGACATATCTAAATAGTTACACTGGCAAAATTTACAAGTTTTGATGGCTTATATTTCCTGTTCCATGGAATAAAGAATACAGCAAAATGTCAACTCTTCCTGGTAAAATTGGCTGAACTTCAGCTTTTCACAGTGTAATAGTCTATTGTGGTATGAATATTTTACATTCATAGCCAACATGCAAAGTATCTGAGCACAGATTAGATTTTCATTAATACAGTTATGTATCTTCTGGCCACAGTGCATCAAAGTCCCCTAGCCCCCGCGAGAGAATCAAACAGGAGTTCAATCTCTTTCTTATTCTAAAGGTAGAGAAAATGTTCCTTGGATGTGTCTTAATTCTGTTCCTTTTTTTCCCCTCTTATGCAACAAAGTATATTTTTATTTCAAAGTGACTTTCATTTAACAATGGTACGTCTATACAGGAAAGTTTACAAAACATTTTCTGTACAGTATCTCTAGTTAGAGTAGAGTTAACATTATTTAAATATGGAAACTAATTTAATATCTGCAAAATTAAAGCTTATTTTTAAGTAATAAGAAAATGTCATGAACCTGGAAAAACAAGCTAGCCATGCAATTAGCCCTCTGAATAAAAAAACCCCTGAGATGAAGGAGCATGGAGGTGATGCTTATGCTATAACACTAGTCTTACCTATGCCATTTGAGTCAGTGGAGATGAACAAATCGTGAATCAAATTAAGATCAGTCCCACAGACTTTAACCTTATTCCTACTGAAATTCTGAAGTTAACATGAGCAGGTAGTGGGGTCAGACTTGTAAAGTGAAATCCTGAACACATTAAGTTAATGGGAGTTGTCATAGAATATTATTTTCTCCCTTACTGTCCTACTGTAGATTTAAAAGGATAATGCTACATAAATTCTCCAAACATTATCTTCACAAGCAGATGGTCTAGAATTTTTTTTAAATAAATGAAAACTTGCATTCTGAAGAAAACAAAAAAATCTTAAGTGCTTAAATTGATGGGTTTTCTTATACCCAGGTCCATTTTGATTTTGATTATTACTAACCTAGTGAATGCAGCAATATCTCCATGCCAAACAATCTTGACAGATGATCTAAAAGAATGTAATTCTGCTACTCATGCACTAGGAGGATTTTCTTGAGTATTAAAAAGTACTATATCGTGCCTCATGTAAACTGATTAAGTGCCATATATGATCATTCAGATGTGTAGCCTTAGTTCCTCCTCTCATCCCAAAGCTAACTACTCCTGTGTCGTGGCTGATGGCTTTGTAAGATGTACTTTGGGCCAGTTTACACACGCTATGGCCTTTATACCCTTAAATTGCATGTTATGATATAACAAACAATGAAACATGAGCTTTTTTTAACAGCTTGGTTCACATTATTGGTAACATAAACTTAATTCCAGTGTTCAATATTCCCATTCAGTTGTGATTGTCCAAATGTCAGTCTGAAACCTATGATTTTGTATTTTTCTCATATATCTCTCTTTTTACACAGCCTCTGGATAACTACATTATTAGAGGGCCTCCCTTAAATATTGAACAATGACCAAAGAGTCTTTCGCTTTTTTAAAAACACCAAAATGAGCCTTATGGGTCGTATCAAAGGTCCATCTCTTTGAGCATCCTTTCTCCTAGTGAGGCCTAAAGCAGGAGCTCAGTGGAGAACCAGGCAAATGGATATCTTGAATACTCTCTCTCTCAGCCTCCTACAAATGGTTTGTGATTCAAGGACTTCTGGAGCTAGGGGCGTTAAAGAGTATTTCCACGTATACAGTACCACTCATGGGTTTTTCTTCTTTTCTTCCTAAGTACATAAATTCAGTGATTTGATAGTATGTTATTTGGGGACTTTTCGGCATGGTATTGAAACATGTGCAGAGAACTTTCTCAAAAAAAACAGAGAAGGGAAGAATGGAGTTTGCATTCATGTTGCCGACGTCATTGCTTTTGTCTCTTGCAAGAGCAGTTCCACTGACAGTGTCTTGCTGCTCCAGAAGTCCCTCATTCCTGAATTTCAGGCTGCTGGCTGACACCTTCCAGGCTCCAGAGGAACACAGGTGTCGTGCATATGGAAACCAAGGTCTTCATTCGAGGAAGCAGGCTTTCTTTACCAGTACAGGGCCCTTGAACTTGGCTCGGTGTTCAGTGGCGAGCCCCCGCTGCCTGTGGAGCACGGGGAGAAGTACTCATGGCAACCCGTGTTGCTAGGCAGATGGATGATTGTGTTTTGTTCCTGTCACTGTGTTCTCAGGGATTCTGGCTTCACTTCTAGATATAATTAATGGTAATAAAGTCTGAAGGTTAAAATATGTGGATCTCTAGGGCCATTTCTGTGCCCGGGTGGAATGGGGAACAGCATCCTGGCACTTACATATAAAAGCGAGAGCTTTTTTCTGGTGCAGCTCTTTAGGCGTAGTCCCAGAGGCTGAGCACTGCCAGTAGCTCCTTGACATTGAGGAATATTGCTGAGGGAAATAAATACTTCCTTTTTCCTAGTAACTAATTTTTAATGCATGTTCAGCCATTCTTTCTCAAATGCAGCTTTGTTGAAGCTGGACAGGAGCAGCTAAAGATCCATAGGATCAGAGCTGTATATGAGCAGCAAGAGATACTTGCCAGGACAGCTCCAATGCCATCCTGTGGACCGAGACGGATTTGAGATGCTGCTATTATAAGCGGCCTTCGAAACTATTATTTTTCCCTTCCTTCCCTCCTTCTGAGTTTTACTTACAGACTCAGCCAACCACTGAGCTTTCTGCCTCTAAAAGAACATCTCCCCTTTCCTGCCTTCCTCCCTCTTTCTTCCTCAGTTCTAACTGCATGGTCCAGCTTCCTGGCTGTGCTGATTCAGATGCTTGTCAGACCCTTTACTGAATTTCTAAACATGGCAGAAAACTGTTCACTTTTTGACGGATTGTTTTTCTACTATTTCAGTGACTCATACCTGCTCTCAATGAATGGTGGAGCCAGTAGAAGGTAGAAGGAAGATGTGCAGCCAGCAGTAGAGAAGGAAGGACAAGACTTGACGAAAGAGCTGGATCCTGCCCTTTTAGCATTGGTGAACTTCCCATGTCTCATGGAATGGTACCCTCTGACATTTTATTTAAGAGATCAGATTTTGAGCTTTTAGATTTATTACCTGTATGAAAAATAAAGGAACTCCCTTGCCAATTTATGTGCTTTTTGCTGTTCTGTAGGTCAGAGCAGAAAGACTTTTATTTTTCAAAAAGAAAACAAAATGATGACAGATAAGGTTAATATGAAAATACCAGCAGTCTGGAAGAGGTCAATGGTAGAGCCAATAATGGTGGCCTATTTTTCTGTCTCTACCCACTCTGTTAGGCATCTCTTCATCTGGTCCAAGCATAGGATCAAAGTCTGCAGTAACAAAGAGAAAAAGGCAGAAGAGAAGCTGTCTTCCCTCCCACACATCAAGGAACAAGGTAGCTGCTCTCAGTGTAATTTACCCAAAATCGGAAGGGAAAGATACAGCATAGGCAAGGAATGATGGAGTCTTTTTCTCATTTTTATCTGGTTGCTGTGTATCATTTGGGTGAACAGATAATGTTTAGATAATACTCTGTTTTGAAGAAGCTGTTTCTGAGTCACTCAAATCAGCTGCTGATCCCAGAGGAAGAGTGGAATGGAGATGCCAAATGCACTTGGGTCATTCGTGTTATATTGGTGAAAAAGGGTATTGCGACACAGAAACACCTCCTGAGTGGCAGGGCTGTACCCATTTAGCTACAGAGGAGGTAGAGGTAGACTCCTGTCACAGAATCATAGCTATTCATTTACTTTCTCTCTGAAGGGCAAATTAATACGCTTCTTTGTGCCTTCAGTTATATGGTCCCCAAGGACCCACAGAGGGAGTTCCATAGTGAAGGCCTTCAGCAAGTGTTCGGAGCAAAGATGTGTCCAAATGCTGCAACCCTGAAGCCATGGGGGGACACTGCTTTCTAGGACGTTATTATACCACCTTGAACTGCTTTATCTTTTACATCACGTCTCCCATTTTAGAGCTGTTTTTTATTGCTGAACAAAATTTCTGAACATATGCATGGAAAATATACAAAATGTGTGATAGGACCCTGATAGCTGAGAGGAATGTATGTGATGAAATTAGGTGCAGAGGCAAGGGTACCTTACGTCTAATAGACTTCAGTGGATTCAGGCCTTGTATCAACAATGCTGGTTTCTTCCATATTTTCCCTGAGATATTTTCTGACATTTTAAATGAAAAATTAGAAGTTTAAAAGGGTATGTTCTCTTCAGAGGAGCTCTTTAAAGATCTTGCATGCAGCAGCTGATATTTCAAGCTGTTGAATTAGTAGTTCTGGGTTTCCTTTTGTACTTGTCTGTGCCAAAATGCGATTAGTTGTTTCAGCCCACTCATACCCTTGGTTTGAGATGTCTGTGCATTAAGTTAGAAGGGAAACAGTCATGTGGTTCAGGTCCAATATTTGATCTGCATTATAATTGTTAACATTTTTTTCCTTACATAGATTTTTCAAGATATGTTGCCAGGAAATTTTAAAGCAGCGAGTTCTCATTTCGAAGTGCTTTCTCGTTCCATATTTTGTTCTGCTCCTGGAGACAGGCAAGACACCAGAGCCCTGTGTGTCAGGAATTGGGGGAAGAAGGGGAAACAGGTGCTGACACTTAGCTGCAAGCTATTGAAAGCAAAAGGAAACTCCAGGCTGGAGCAAACGAAGCACTTCGATTTACAGTAATTGTCCTGAGTGGAATCTCAACAACACGGGCAGGACAGTGCAAAATAGTTTGCTGAAATTAGTATTAGCTGTAAGTCACAAAAGATTCTGCAGCTAAAAGTATCAGTCTTAACAAGTACAAACATCCAGGATTTGACCAATACTTTTACATACTCAGAACAATGCTCTCCCCGAGGAGCTATTGTAGCAGCTTAGGAGGGCCGGAGTCAGCTGCTACAACGGGACATAGACATTGTGGCACACACAACGTGTCATAGCTGTTGCGGACTTCACGATTTCCCCTTTCTTGGTCGGCTTTTACACACTGCTTTTGTTACCATCCCTCTTGGAGGAAACAAAGACAAGTGTGTGTCAAATAGGAAAGGGTGGTGAGGAAAGCCAAGCGCAAGCCCTGGTGAAATTGCTGGGAAGATGTTAAAGGTAGTGGCCTGAGTGGAGTCACCGTCTTATCACATCACATTTGCAGTGACTCTCTTCAATTCAAAGGCTCCTGTAAAAACACAAGAATCTCAATAAATTTGCACAATAGGCAATATTTATATATATTTTAAAGCTGAATGTTGTTCATATTTTGGGTATGGATTTGGCATAAAAACCTGAATGACTAGAACAGGATTTTTTAAAGCTTTTATTAGGGAAATGTGGTAAACACTTTGAATTAGTGTAGCATTTGTAGAAGAGCTGTAAATGTCCTATGATGAATCAGATGATCTGGAAAATGACGTAAGAAATCTAATGTTGGGCACAATATTCAAAAACATGAAATTCCACGTTTGGGGTAGGGGAGGGAAGAGATAAGAAAGCTCCGTCCTTGCCAAAACAACGCGTTTCCTACTTTTCTTCAGTTTCAAACATGTGACTGATCCACCACCATAGATCTACAACCAGGAAAGGCAAAGTTTTTCCGTGTGGAGGGGTAGAGGGAATAAGAAATGGGACCCCTGTAAGACTGAAAGATAAGGGCCTTTCCTTCTGCTGCTGCTGCATCCCCTAACTTTGGCTGCCATGCTGTTCTCACCAAAACTTCTGTTATGAATTTTAGAGGAAACAAATCCGTGCTACTCCTGTAGTCAAACATGTAATTTGAAATATTTAGTTACTTTAATAAACTGTTCAAGTCTGTAGATAACCTTTCAGAGGGATCAGCTTTGTTAGAGAGCGTGATCAGCTGTTTTCCCAACAGAGTAATGGTGTGTTCTCTTGGGCATCTATTATACCCTCTTTACCCTGAGCCACGTTCAATAAAAACACAGAAATAAGTGGCTGAAAGGCAAATAGCAAATGTTATAAATGTTATTAAAAAAGTACGAGGTTTTTTTTAGCAAAGAAGCCCCATTTACCTTCAATGTGTTTTCTGAAATTTCAGTCTTCCATGAATACTGAGCACGTCGTAACTGTTTGAGAGGTAGAGATGAGCGTGTGAGGAGTCATCATCCACCCGGGCTTTGCAAAAATTTAACATCTGACAAACAAGCACCTGCTGTGGCGAGGACAAGGTTTTAGTTCTAGGAATTTCATAAATATTTATTTTCTATGAATATATGGTTGCATCTTGCTGGAATATTAATATTTATATTTTCTCTACTTTCACAGTTGTTTCAGAGTCAGAAGAACCAGGCATCGCAAGCGTGTCTGCTAAAACACACAGCTAAATTTAAACTGCAGTTTTATTTAATATCACTAAGACAGAATATTTTAGCTGTTTCAGAGCGATGGTATTTAGAATAAAATGTTCTTTCACTTTCTAAAGCTCAGATAGAGGGAAATCTCTGAAATTGCTGGGAAGACTCTATTTTTAAGAGACGTGGAGTACTGTGAAGTGGCAGGTTTAAGGGGCTCGTTCGGAGCCTGGCTGCAAGGACAGTGGTGCGCAGTGCTGTGCAGAACCCGCCCCACCTCACAAGCCAGGTGTGGGTTTTGGTTACGGTTTTCCTCTCCATGGCACAGGTGGGATTAACAGCCTAAACCCCTGCGTGGGGTGGCGCAGGGCGCCGGGGCCTGGGGAGCAGGCCGGCGCTGGGCCTCTGCATTGGGATCCAAATTTTGAGCTCGACCGATGTTGTGGGGCGACTGTGGCCGTGGCTCCCTGCCCGGTGCAGTACTCGAGGCCGACACGCAGAGCCTCCCCCGAACTCCTTCCATCACCTTTCACTTGCTTTGTATGTTACCAGGACGCGAAGGCCGCAAGTGAGGAGCTTTCCAGGGCGGAGGGAAGGCGGCTGCGTCTGTCAGCCCGGCCCGGTGGGCAGGCCGCCGGCAGCCGGCCTCGCCGCGCCCGGTCGCGGGGAGCGGCAGCGGCTGCGAGGAGCGGCGGCGGCGGCGGGAGGAGAGGGCCCGGCCGGGCCCGGCCAGGCCCGCGTCGCCATGGCGACGGCGCGCGGCTGCTGCCATGGCGGAGAAGGAGGGGAGCGGCGAGGGTAAGGCCGGGCCGGGGCCGGGGCCTCCAGCCCCGCGGGCTATGCGGGAGGGCTGGCGCGGGGACGGGCCGCCGCGGGGCGCCGGCCGAGCGGGGCCCGCCCCGCCGCGGCCTCAGGCCTGCGGCGATGAGAGAGGCGGCGGCCGGCGGCGTCTGCCCTTCCCGGCGCTGGTGCCAGGATGGCACACGGACGCGCACTGAGAGACACAGACATACATATACGTTTGTGTGTGTGTGTGCGTGCATGTATACATATATGTATATATACATGAATGCATGCACACGTACATATTTACATACACGTATAAATACACCCGCTGCCCCCCCATCGCATTCAAGGTGGCCACACCACTGCCTCCACCTCAGGCCTGCCCCCGCCTCAGGGCGAGGGGCTTCTCCCCAGCACTCCCCGTCACGGGGGATGCCACCGGTCGCCCGCTGCGATGCCACCCGCGGTCAGTGCCACCCGTGGGCGATGGCCACGGGTGCTGGCAGCTTTATGGTTGTGTTACTGCGGCGCAGGGTGCACCCGGAGTTGATGGCAGTGGGGCCCACCACCTCCTCACGCCGTGGGGTGGCTTCCAGGGCAGGCGGGACGGCTGAACCAGCTGCTGGAGGCAGTTGGTCATGGCCCCTTGTAGTCATTTCTGGATGCATCGGGCTCTCTCTGCCAGGAAAAAGTAATCTGTGCTGCTGATAGCACCATGGCTTATTTTTAGAGGCAAGCGTGTTCTACTTTAGGGAGCGTTGCCAGAAATTATATTTTACAGGCTAAAGGTAATTCCTCCTGCAAGGATATTCAAGTATCGTTTTGAGGAAAATGTACTTTCTGTAGAACTCACAATATTGTGACTTCTAAAATCCATCCTTTCCATAAGTAAACTAGTGTGTGTTGTAATAGTTTGCAAATTCTCAACATTGTATTTGAAATAATCTAAATAACAGATTATTTCATGTTATTTAGGAAAAAGCCAATATATTCTGTAGAAAAGTCCTGTATAAATAGTTGCTGTGGATGGTGCTGAATGAGTAATTTGATTTTGGTAGAAGTATTTCTAGCATGCACTTTGCAGCATAGATATCTTGCAGAAATTAAGAAATAACACTGATGTAGCTTCAATGAGGACTGTTCTAAAAGTATTTTTTCTTTTACATTGTTTTTCATTTTTGTTTAGTCTTGTGAAAGCATATTTTTTGCATCTTTCCAGTTTTGCAAATGAAGCTGAGGCACAGTGCTGGCAGAGGTGGATAGAGATGATAGGATAACAGCCTAGAAGTCTGCCGAACCATCTGAGAAGAGGGAATCTGGTGTTCTGGCAGGATAACAGTAATATTGGGAAGTTCTGGCTCCATATATTTTGGGCACCCATATGTACGATATTGAGATTTTGCACCATTTTGTCAATCCACAGGCAGAAACTCTTGGAGAAGAAAGTTCATGGGTTTTTGATTGCTTGATTAACGGCTTTCAATGCTGTTTTTGTAGTTTCAAAGTGAGAATACTTTGTAAGAAGTTTAATTACTGTATTACTGAAGACAGACTCTCTTGGTTTTTTGTTTTTTTTTTTTACACTTAAATGTTTTTTAACATCCTGTAAAACACTGTTCCCAATAGAGTATCAGATATCATCTAGAAGAAAATTGTGCTGTCATCCTAAACGACCTTGACCCATAAACTCCATTCCTGGCCCTACCAGACTTCCTGATGGATCATGGAAAGTGGCATAGTGGGCTTTGGTTTCCTATCTGTAGAATGAGGACAATAACCTGTATCACAGGGACAAGGCATCTGACTTACCTTCCGTCACTCAAGAGAATCATAGTCTGTTATTAGGCAGAAGAGTTGCTTATTGCCCTATATAGGTGTCTCATTATTATAAACATGGTTGAGGTAAGCTAACAGTCAGTGTCTCATTAAACTGCAGAAGCAATCCCATAAGAATAAGTCGCTTACACCCATTTCAGAGTTGCTATTAGACTTCTTGCAGTAGCATTTAGAGGGTTAATTAGGATTCCCCAATTCCGGATTCACACATCGCTCATGCTTTCTTCTGACAAGCATTCCACACCTATGCAAACTGCAACTTTTACTTTATTATGCTTCAAACAGAACAATAACATTAGTTGTATTGTCAAATAATTAGTCTTTAGGGTATTCCTCTCGGTTCTTTGTAGAACTGCAGTTCCACCAGCTTTCATGGTAAAGGTTTCCCTTAGGTCCTATTATTTTCAAGTTTTGTCTTCTTCAAAGTTAAAATGCCTGCTTAGATGTTTTACAGGTGTACATGATGTACACAAGGAAAAATGGTGAAAGGCCGAATCCTGCAACCTCTTGTACATCATGTTACTCACATGAATATTACCCTTTAACTTATGCAATTCTTGTGAATAAAATCTTGTATGTCCATAAGTGTTAATGGGATCATGCCCATACTATCTGTAGCTGCAAGTTTTATGTATGAATTTATATCCCTACATTTGTGCTTTCAACATTGTTTAATGTTTTTTCTTCATACCCATCTGATTACGCTAGACTGTTTGCTTAATATTTCTCTTCTGTATATTTGTCCCTATCTTCCCTCCTATCATTCTGTTTCTTTCCCTTTTTCTGCTACTTATTCAGTCTGTCTGTTCTTCCATTTGCTCTCAGATACTTTCTTTGTAATTTGACATAACATGTCAGATTTTCTAAGTTTTAATATCTCTGATCTCAATGCTGATGTTACTAGAACCTGAAAGCAAAATGTCAGACCGGTAGTGCCTGAAGTAGAACTAGACAGAAGACAAGACATATTTTTCTCCAGCTGGGATTTAAGAAATCACATGGAAGTACATAAAGGAGAGAAAGCTCAGTGTTCCTATATCATTATGGTAATGTTATGTAATTGATCAGTATTTTCTAAGACCATATTCTTTGTGCCAGTTAACGCATATTTAAAATGCAATTAATAAGTCACGAATTTTAATCCACAAGGAAGTATATTAAATAGTCTGAGCTCCTGTTTCACCCACTTATGCCCATATGAAACCGAATAACTAGTTCTGGATAACAGATGTCCTCCAGGAAGATACCTGATTCTGATGCAAAGACCTACAGAGATGGAGAGTAACCATTCTGTGATGATGGTTTTCTCCGGTAAATGATTAGTAGTTGTTCTGGGTAGTTTGGGTTACAGCTGCAATATGTAATCAGGCCTCACAGATCCTCTTTCCCACTTACGAAACAGTCATGTGGAGGTTGTTAGTGGAGATGGGAAAGTTTTCACCCCAATTTTAGTGCCTTATGTAAATACAGCAACAGTGTGTTCAATCATACATATATATCTGCTCTTTAACTGCTCTGATTTGCCGCCTGGCACACTGGTGAAATCAGAGATTTACTGGAGTTTACATTTGGTAAGAACTAGCTACATACCCCATTCAACTACTCCCTTCTTGCAAAGAAGCAGAGTTGCCCCTACTTCACCTACCCTGCTGAATCCTCCCATGTCTGGAGGTAGGATCTAAACCTTCCATCTCCGTGTCACCTGGCTCTGCCTGGATTCTGTATCGCTGGAGATACTGAAAATGTGCTATCACTGCTCATTCTGTTTTAATGAAGTTGCAAGGCCAAGCTTAGAGAGCCTAGTAGCTGCTACGAGCGATGTAGGCAGTCGTAACCATTAATTCTGCTCAGAGCACACTTAATTAACATGGAAGTTTCAAACCTGACACAGAAAAGCGCTTAAGGGGAATCCTGCTGAATGGGATAATGTGATGCACATGATGCTTAAGCACGTGAGTACATTTAAGGGTCTTGCTATATTGAGGATTTTAAAATGTATTTTTGAGAGTTTCACAAATAAGCATCAGCATTTGAAAGGTAAAAAAGCTATGGATTAAGCATTCACAATAAACCTTCAGGCTAAAGTAGTCCATCAGACAAATTATCTCTAATTTAAAATGTGGCAGTGTTTCATTTATGGAAAAAAATACAAAATTAGTATGAGTTGTTAAAAACAAGTAGCTTTCCTAGGGCTCAAGCAAGCAATATTTCATCTCTAGAAGAAAATATGAATATATGAGATCACTTAGGAAATCAGTGTGCAGTTTTATCACTGGAATTTACAGATGAACACTATGAATATTTTTATATCCTCTTGTTGACATTGCTGTGAGAAGTTACGTGAGGAGAAAAGTTTATAGCTTTTATTAGACTGTAATGCAGTTTAACATGCACCTTGACATCAATCTGAGTTATGTTTTAATATTTGTACTTATTTGAGAGTGAAACAAAAAATAAATTATGCCCATCTCCCATGGACAAACACAGGCTGTAGATCCGATCCTCTTGGCTATACTCCTGCAGTAAAAGTTGATCTCAAATGGATGTAGAATAGGTAGTTGCAGATTGACAGGTTTCTTGTTTCCATGGTGCATAAAATGGCAGAATTTTTTCAGTTTGACTCTACTTCTATCTGACTTACTGAATAAAAAATTGGCTGGTGTGCAGAAAGGCTTTAAACTTTTTTGTCTTTTAAACAATGCCAACCAGCAGATACGCAGTGCTGACAGGGAGCTCGAGAACTCCCACAAATTATCTTTCCAACAATAGTTAACATGTTATTAAGAATTTCCATGTCTACATACTAATTATTCTGAGATCTGAGGGGTTGGGGTTTTTTTTGCAATTGAGGAGTACCTTTATTTTGTGTGAACAGATACTGCTTCATTGCCATTGGCGATAGAATGTGGCGGGCTAAAGGTTGTGGAAGGGAAATCATCTTTTCGGGTAACACAGGTCTGACGTGAACCTGTTGTTGAACGTGCTCAGCGTTTAGCCCCCAGGTGGGAGATGGCCATACAGACAGGGGTGCTGGTCACACCACTGCTCTGCCCCAGACAAATCCTGCCATGGGGTCCGGCTGCCACTACGCTGTTTCTGCCATGGGGGAATGGTTGAGGTGGGAGGCAGAAGCTGAAAATAGCTCCGACACATCCTGTGAGGTATCCTGAGGTGAGAAATAGCTGCGGCAGCGATGTCCCAGCCCAGCCTGTGCAGAGGTGGGCCTCGTGCCCGGCGTGGCGGAGATGGCAGCAGGGCCATGGGACAGTCGGAGATGGGGCTGGGGATGCTGCAGAAGGTAGCCAGAGAAGCAGGGAGCTCCCTGCGTGGAGCTTGCAGGTATCTGGTGTGGGGGTAAAAGCTATTGGCACGATAAGGGGCAGGAGGTCCCAAAACTTACCTCTGGCCCCCACGGCTTTTGAGGTTGGATTATGTGCTACCTGACAGGTCTCGGGAGATATTTTTATAAATGGTCTTTAATTGTAAATGTCCATCTTTAAGAAAATACAGACTCCCCACTTTTTGGAAATGTGACATCCTTACTGTTCAGTGTTACATAGGTGTGGGTAGTATGTGAAAGCCCCATGAACATAAGATTGGAAGGGATTTCCTTGTGTCCAGCCTGGGGCTGTATACAACCATAACTTTCAAAAGCTTATCAAGCTCCATCTTAAAAATGATAAGGATTATTGTGTCGCTGGTGTAAGGTCACAGGAGATTCTGGACTGTTACTACTGATGGTCAGGTTGAAAATTAGACATGGATTCTGAAATTTATCTGTGAACAGCTTGTATCCTTTTTTTCCCTGTTTGCCAACTTTCTCCTTTAGTTTAGCCTGCCTCAACTGGTTATAGAAATAAGTCTTATTCCCCATTGATGATAAATGTAAATGTCTTAAATTTGTCAGCTGTTCAAATTCAGAATATTACTCTTAGGCAAACAAAAAGAAAATTGGAGGTTCATATTCATTCATGATATGTAAAGAAAGTGATTTAGCACTGTAAGTGATACTTTTAAGACAGCTCCTTAAAAACCAACCAGCTGCAGCAAACCCCTGTAGTCCCTTGCCATTTTGGTTCACTGTAACAGTCTTCCTTTGCTTGCTCAAAGCCCTCACTCCAGAGTAGTGCAGATAGAATTGCAACCAGTCTAGAAACTACTTTTTTTAAACTCATTTGAGACCCTGTCAGGCAAATTGAAGGGCTTATGATATGTTACATAATAACAGCATGTATTAAAAGTCATACTTAAAAACCCTCATTCTCCCATTATATTGTAGACAATTACGGTTCTTTCAAAAGAAGAAAGTTTACAAACTGCTGTATTTTAGCAGCACTGCTGTGGTGCTGTAGTTAAACTTTATAATGGCTTATGTTTAAAATAAATTAATTCTCAGAGCACTAATACCCACTTGATTCTGGTCCCTGGTTCCTGACCACTTGAGCAATCAGTGTGCAGAGGCAGTTTAGCAGGCATATTCAATTTATGAGATGTTTGGTGCTGCCACACATGCAATCAGATGTACATGCACGCCATTGGGGACAAGTTATAGAGTGCCCTGTTGGGGCCATCCCACGTCATTGGCAGAGTGAGCTGCTGTTGTGAGGCACGCAGCAGCGTGTGCATTACTGCATTTTGGTGGAGCTTGGTGTGGTGCATATGTGTTGTAGGCCGTGGGTGTCGGAGTTGTCCATTGTGGGTCTGCCATCTGCTTCTGGGGCCAGCACTGTGGAGAGTCCGGGAAAAATGGAGACTAATGCCTTCTGTGACCACACAGCATAGCAGCATGGGTTATGTTCTGCCAGTGTCGCAGCCTGTGTAAGCTCTTCCTTTTCAGCAGCAGCTGGAGGTATAGCAAGACTCTCAGCATCACCAGGGGAGCTATATATCCTCACAGGGCATTTTGCTGTTGGTGATGAAAGAGAATATAAGTATGGGCTAGACATAACTCTTTCATTATATCCCAGGTGTGGCTGAGATGAAAGATACGGAACAAATTGCAAGAGTGGAGATTACTGTTTTTGCCAGCTCTGAGCTGCAATAGGAGCGCTGACTGGTACAATTGCCAGAGTTGGGATTTCAGGGATGTGCAAGACATCCCTAATGGAGATTTATGCTGGGCTTATCTCTGCCTTATGAAAAGGGAGACTGCATGCAGCTGGTATTGACTTTAAAAAAGTGTCACAATTATTTTTTGCAGGCTAACAAGCGTCAAGTGCTGTCATTTCTTTCACTTCACTGTAGGAAGGATAACATCATGACTTCCCTCAAGAGAAGTATAAGATATTAATTGTATATTATCTGTGAATCACAGGCGTACAGGACGCAGTCCAGGTCTATGCATAGATGGGTCTTCCTTGCCTTCTTTGGATGACTGGAGGCATATTGCCACATGCTCTGCTCAGAAGAGATGATCTTTATATCAAAAGGAAAGGATTTTCCCCCATCATTCTGCAAGTTAGTGTGACAAAGCATGTTGTTTCACTGCCCTCAGTGTCAGTTGCATGCAATGGCAAGTATTTGGCAACTTGTCTGTTGACACCAGCTAGCAGAAGGAGAGCTTTGCTGTCAGAGCTGGACCTGTGCAAATGATTAGGGTGAGTGATATTACTCAGAGCTTGCTGCTTTGCTCATGAAGCTCCAGGCTTCGTGAAGTCAGACTCAGCCACCACTTGACTAGCTGCAGAATGATGATGTGCTTGGCTGGCTGAAATTTAGGTCATAATTGAGACCTGTTAGGTCCAATTCGGGTACATATTTCTTCCTGAGAGTTGTTATTGCATGCTGCTTCCAAAGTAATAATCTGCAACAGTTGTGAGGCCTGTGTAACTAAAGCAGCATGGCTGTGGCCGACTGCTTGGGAAGACAGGCAGGACCAAATCCTGAGAGCCATAGGTGAACATTTCATGCTGTGTCCTGATCGTTGCTCTAAAAATGTTACAGCTACTCCTGACATAAAATGTGTGACAGCTTATCAAGTGAAAATGCATGTCGTTATGATCCAGGACTCAATAGCTTTTCCTGTCCTGTAAGGTCACTGTAACTGTCCCATCCCGGAGTCCTGAGGCCCATCTCATCCAGCTCTTCCCTCCAAGAAATGCAAAAAGGCAAAACAGGTTTGAGGAAAAAAAATATATTTCAACACATGACCAAATATTAGATTAAAAAAAAAAGAAACTGGCTTTTCTGCCTTTGCAACTCTGCAACAACAAATGCACAAAGTGTGGGCAAACAGACTTGCGTGAAAGCTGGGAAGAGAGAAACTGCTATGGCCAGAGTAGGTGCTGTTGTACTTTGAAAAATGCTCAGGAGAACTGCCAAGCGTTTCTGCTGTAAGTAATGATGACTCCAGATTCTTTGAAGCTCTAAGAGGTTATCCCGACTTTTTATCTGAAGTTTGGGCATACACAGGGCATACCCCGCATGCATTGCTTCTGGTTCCCAGTGCTATATATTCTCCAGAGGATATAGGCAATAAGATGCATGTTACTGTTCACAGCATGACACAGCTGCAGTATTTAATACGGGGGTGACACTGGGTTAGGATACAAGGAGTAGGGCGCTTAAGAAGGTCAGGTCAGGGCATTAGCTGTCACTGTTGACTGTTTTAGAGCTCAGAGAGACTTTGTACTCAGGGTGATAAAAATCTGTAAGCTGTAGCTATAGGGAAAGGTGCGAGACAGAGCTGTGACCTCGCACAGGAAGATGCTTGTCACTGGGCTCTAACTGCAGTACCCCCAACAGCCAGGGGGACAGTGGGAGATGGCAGGAGGAGCTCAGGGCTGTGGCGAGGTGGAGCTGCACCCAGTCCATAGGGCAGCAGCAGCAGAACAGTAAGTTGGAGCTGGAGGAGGGCTGGCTGCCAAGTATTTGCTTGTGCACTTCCCTGCTACTTACAGGTAGTAACCCTCCTGCACAGTATCATCCTGGCTGGTCAAAACGAAGAGCAGAAAACCTGCCTGTGATGCTGGGTATGTGGGAATCCAACTTGCATTGCCATTTCCTGATGGAAGGGTTTCTGCCTACTACCACCAGCGAAGCAGGGGATGATGGCCTCCACTGGAACATTTTCATTGCAGATGTAAAAGGAATGCAGTAGCATGGCTTACAAATTACTCACTAGAAAATGTCAGAATGTCTTGCAATTTTAACCTGAATTAGGCCAACTTGTGGTTTTCTTTTCTGACTTTTTTTTCTGGGTGTGCTGCTAGGTCCAGAACACTTCATCAGCAGGAGAATCTAGTGTTGTATCCAAGTCCTTGCCCCAGCCTGCACACCTGCATTTCCAAGGCCAGGACTAGCCCATCTTGGCTAGGTGCTGCTATGGGCCACTGCCTGGGCTTGCGGCAGATCAGGAATCCCTGCCAGAGTCTGTCTTGTCTTAATTGCTTTGACCTGGATCGTGATGCATGCTACATCCCAGATGCACGGTCATACCAACCAGCCAGCCACTGCACCTCCATTTCTCCTCTTTGGCAGACTCAGACCAAACCACAAATTTGTTTTGTGCGGTGAAAGTAGGAAGGACTCCTTCCATTCCATCCCACCAAGAAAAAATTGAAAAATTGATCACTCATCAAACCTCAGCTAGTGCAGAGTTTTGAGGAAATTGAACTCTAGCTGAGTACAGCTAGGTAGTATTCCTTGATCATTTTCAAGGATTGTAGGCTTCTCTGCTGATGCTTATGAAGACTGGTGCTTCAGTATATGTAGATATATATGTGGATATAGCATATCTGCACAGATTGTGTAAAGTAAAAACATCAGGGCATATTTTGTTCAGCCCTTCCTGAGATGCATGAGGTGCTGTCGCTGACATGGGTTGATACGTACCTGTGTTGCATCACTCAGACTAATTGCCTACAGGGAATGGAGTTTTCCCTAGCAAACCGTATGATTGTAGCATCCTTCCCCCATATATCCCAGGATTGTGTATACTTAGCTTGCTTTCACCAACAAGCTGCTCAGGAACTCTTTGAACAGCAAGAAGGAAGGATTTTCTTGCCTGTAGGGCAGGGGAGAGACTAGTCATGCCCTCCCTTTTCCTGAAAAATAAGTCTCATCACCTGGAGCTGGATCTAGACTGCCAAGGACACAGTCACACGTGGCACCTGAAGAGATGTGAAGATTATGATGACAAAAGCACAAAGCTGGGAAAGGAGATTCAGCAGAGCAGAAGAGTGCTATCCCAGAGGGAACAGTGCTCCAGGGCAAATCGAGCCAGCAGTGTCAGCCACCTCTGCCTCTGTGCATTTCTGTGTAAGGAGCTCAGCCAGCTAATAGGAAAGGCAGAGTTGTATCCCTTACCACATCCTCAGCACGTGCTGATGCTTTTTTTTCAATGGCACCAAACTTCTGTATGCCTTCCCCACCAGCAAACCCGCTACAAATCCAGCCCTGAAGAGCACTTAGTGGAGTTTTACAGACTGTAAGAAGCACTGTATGACATTAGCAGGACTCCCGCTGGGACCCACTCCCACTCAGCCACTCTAACATTTAACATTCCCTGCCCCTCTTCCCTTCACTTGCAAGTTCTGCTTGGTTATAAATAGTTTCAGTAAGTTTAGAGTAAGTTTGCTTTGCATTTTATATGTAGGAAATCCTTATGCCTTTTATTTCTTTGACAAACAAATTGCAATCATCCTTTCTGGGGATCTCCAGAAAGAATTGGGTGGAACCAGGGAAATTAATGTCTCTGTTCTGGAAGCCTGGGCACAGAGAGGCTGTCAGGGTTGTAGTATAGGAAGTGATGCAGAAAACAGTGGTTTATTGGTCCCCTCCAACATATGGGCAATTTTGTGTTACAGCAAGCATCTGTCAAGGATTTTGCAGAGGTAGCAAGGGTATCCCTCGTAATTTGCCCTTCTCCATTCTCATAGGCAAATGCATTATCTGCAGCAAGCCCAGGCAGTGGTTGTAGTTCCACTGGGGCTTCATGCTGACATGCTTTGCCATCTGCATCCCTTGGCTTTAAGAAATACAGTGCAAGCCCTGGACAGAGCAAGCAAACAGGATCCTGGTAAGGATGTGGGAGTCAGGTTTAATGCAGCAGCTGTTCAGGCTGTTATATCATTATGATTCAGGGCAGATAGGTATGAGTTATGAAGTACTGAGGATACAGACTGATCTCTGTGGACTGGTGTGGGAGCTGTTTGCCCAGCACAGACCAGGCAAAATAATGGCATCTTGCAAGAGCAACCAGAAGTGACAGCATTAAAATGGGTTTGATGACCTACAAGAATGTGTACCACGAGGGAAAGAAATATTTTTTCCAGTGATGAAAAACCGTATTTGATCCAGAAGGGAGGCCAGTAGACAAGATTGACTATGACTCCAGCACCTCTGGGGAGAGATAACTGGGACAAGAACTTTGTGAATGGTGGATATTCCCTTTCAAATCAATGACACGTTAATACAAATTGCATTTTGGAGGCAGTGTGAACTATAGATTTAAACACCTTTGGATATACAAGGTGATGAAAGGCATTGACTATTTGTGGCGTCTTATCCAGGCATGGCATCCTCCATGGCCTGTTTTGTTCTATGTTATAGTCTCAGTTAGATTAAGAATTGTATGAGCATCTAGAAGCTTGACTGCTTATCAAGGCAACAGTAGTTTCTATACTTACTTTGTTTCTCAACAGTTTGTTAGAGAAATTTCTAATTTCTAAACAGTTTCTCAAATTAGTTAATTGCCCCATTAATTTTGTAGTTTTGGTTCCCACGTATTAAAACATCTGAATCTATGGTAGCTTAGAATGCTATGGCATTTAAAATACCATCTACTGAACAATGAAAACCTAGGATAATATTCAGGATATCTTGTTTCATCAGGTACTGGCAACTTGTAGCTCCATTGGTTGCTGCCAACTGACTATCACAAACTGGATATATTTTCCATCTTGGTATATTGTTGCATTTTTCAGCTTTGAGATTGAAATGCACAGTTGTTATATCGTTTTTTTAAAGTCTTTAATAGATTCGTCAACTTCTAACTGAAATAACCAAAATATTTCTATTGTGGTTGATCTGAACTCTTTTTATTTTTTTTATTACTAGCATCATTCTATAAAATAATCTGATTTCCATAGCCAAAGCTGGAGTCAAGATAGTGCTTAATTTTTTACATCACTTTATTATATTTTTTACCCATGTTACAATTGTCTTATGTAAAGAAGACAAAAAGGAAAAATTGTGTTTAATATTTTTGTGTCAGAATTTGAAGTAGCTTTTGCGGTTAACTTTGCCACAGCCTTCATCAAACTGACAGCCTGTATTTTATTATCAGACATCAAATTAATTACCTGATTTTTCTAAAACCTTATTTGCTGCTGGTGGTTTTGTTCTCATGGTTATTCGCACCACATGCCATGGGACTGTGCGAAGATTGTTCTGATTGCTCCACTCTGAGAGCTCCATTCTGTGTATCTGTTTTTAAATATAGTCCTTTTATTTTTATTCTCTATTAGTAAGCTAGTTACTTTGATGGAAACAACCAGGTAATTTTTTCGCTCTCACATGTACTACCATTA
Organism: Ciconia boyciana; assembly: GCF_034638445.1. Taxonomy (NCBI): domain Eukaryota; kingdom Metazoa; phylum Chordata; class Aves; order Ciconiiformes; family Ciconiidae; genus Ciconia; species Ciconia boyciana. Next base: position 88,990,496 of record NC_132936.1, read on the forward strand.
GGAAAAGAGGTATGACAATAGGGTGAGGTTATGCTCTTAGCCCAAGGTTGCTTGCATATATGATGATGAGTGTGTAGGTCTTTGGTTTTGTTGATTCACACTGATGATGGGGTTTGCTTGTTTATCTGAATACCACATGGTGTATGCTGCCACAAACATAAACAATAGGGAACAATGATATGGCTAGTTCTCAACAATTCTGAAAAAAATGAAAGAAAAAGCTTTTGCTGTTCTTGAGATTTCATTTCTGCTTCTTTGAGAATGCTTGAAAGTGACCTCTGCAGAAACCAGTTAAGCTTTTTTATCTTCTACAGGAAACAGACTAAAATTCAGATTGCCTAAGTATCATCTGTGATAACATGGGACGCTTCTCATCCAGGAGAGAAAGCATTATCCCTTTGCTGAGTCTGCAGGCCATAGCTTGGATCCCCAAATTGGACCAGGTACTACTGTCAGTGAAGACCTCAGCCTGGCCATTTCTTGGGAACTGGCTTATACCAAATGTAATGAAGCTGCATCTTTTATCTCTTCACTCAATCTGAATGGCTAAACTCAGGTGACAGATTTCTCATTGGTGCCATCAATACTTTGCATCAACCTGTTTTCTTCAGATTGCAGTTCAGGAATGGGTTTATCCCTTCTTTGGAGGAATCAAGCTGCTTTATAAACCTCTTGTTTTTCTTAAAAATCTGCTTGATTTGTCTTTCCAGAATGAAGACTCTTCACTGAGCACATATCTTAAATTATTTCATTATGTATCACAAGACACAAAGAAATAACATTGCATATTACGCAAGCTTACAGCTTAATTATATTGTTCCTTTCTTTTCTGGTAACTAATATATTAATATCATACGTGCTATAGGAGGTACAGAGTAGAGAAGAAAATATTTCTCTTGCCTCAATATTTTTAGAGCATGGCATACTGTTTCAGCTTATTAGGATGACTGTACATTAAGCTTCCTCTGGAATAAAGAAGGTCACTAGAAAAAATCTAATGTATGCCTTTTCTTCTACAGAGCAGAAAGGTCTTGCCAATAAGTCAGATTCAAGTGGCCTCAAGCTTGTTTTCTCCCTGTGTTCCTTTTCCTCAGTAATTTCCTTAAAATAGAATTAGTTAAATGCTGTAAGGTTTTCTTATTTGGGGTGGGGCAAGGTTTCTGAATTATTTTCAAGTCAGTCAAGCTCCCCACACTTAACATGAAGGCAACACAAACATTTGTGGCAGAATAATTTAGAGAGTTGCATACTTTGCTTTGGAGTTAGGAAAAGAAGGAGTAGCATGGAAACACCTTACGCTGGTATCATCACCAATAATTCATCTGATGACACCACACTGGCTTTCCCTTTTTGTTCTGGAAACACAATGTCTTGATAAAACGGATGAGCTTATTTGAGAGTGTTTGAGATTTCACCTGTGCTGGTGATGCTCAGTATTGTGACTGCTTTTTAGTATCTTGACCTAGGCGATGGTCCAGTTAACACTTGCCTAAAAGCCTGATTAGATGTCGTAAGAGCTAATTGATAACCTCCTCAGAGTTGCAATTGTGAAGTCTCTTATTGTTTTTTTTGCTTCATATTTAAGCAAATATACATCGTACATTTCTTCTCATTAGAACTACAGTCAGATTTGGTTTTTTTTTTCTTTCCCCAATTCTTATGCCCTTATTTCCAGTAGGGGTTTTGTGAAGGATTTTGGAAGAGGTCAGATGAAACAGTGGCTGCAAACATCAAAGACAAATCTCTTTTGCTTTTTAGTTCATCTCTTTCATCCTTTTGCCCTGTATACCTAGATTATAAATTGGGAGTCACCCATAAGGGAACATGGTACTGGTTTTTCACATCTTCAGGAATAGCACCAGTCTCCCTTCTTACTGCGGAACTGTTCCTGCATCTTGACACATTTCTAGGATTTTAACTCCATATTAACGCTGAAAGGAGTAAGATCTATTTACCTATTTCTGCATGTTGGCCGAACCTTTTTTTTGACCATGCAGTAGGCTCAGTTTTTAAGCAGGGACTTCACACTTACTTTTTTGTACCTTTTCCACCTCTGGCTGGCTCAGATATTCCCCATAGCTCAACCACCTTCTCACCTCTCCTTTTTGATTGGCATTGTATGGCAAGACAGAGAGTGTTACTTGTGATTTTGGGGATCATGGGAAGAGCTAGAATTTGCAAAGGATGGTCATAGGGGCGTTATGGAAGAGTGTTGGAGCAGTGTGGGGAGGGTGGTTAAATACCATAGCTTGGATCCGTGAGCAGAAAGAGAAGGTTCACTGAAGTTGAGTGGAGATTGCAGGGCGCTTTAAGACTCACATTTTCTCATGTGGCTGCCTGCACAGTCATGTCCCTTCTTGTGTCCATTGCCTTCTTAAAAATGTTCCTTTTTCTTCATAGAAGTCTGCCAGTTTTTCAGCTGACAGGACCAAGGCTGCTGCCTACTTTTTTGGTTGAAATAATGGCTAGTGGGAAAGAGAAGAAATGGTGCTGGAATATGTAGCCACTGGTAAGATTCTGTACTTCCTGCTAATAAACTCCCGTTAGTGGATGGGGAGATCTACAAAAGAGCTGTTGATAACAACACTTTTAAATAAAACCAGATCAACAACATGTAAACGACTCTAAAACTGTCTGTCACTGAGTTGGGATTACCCAGTTGTGTCCCTTGTCCTTTCAGACTGACTAGTTCAGCCAGGCAGCCCCGTGTGAGAAAGTATTCCTGTCCCCAGAGACCTCAGGGGTTTCCTCACACCTGCTTGTAACCGTAACATAATACCATGAAGAGAGGATGAAGTAATTAATGAGACATCCACATGCATATAGGAGTTTAAATATACAATTGACTATATTTATTAAACTATACCTAGATTAATGTTTATAGAGATTAATGTTTCAGGTGTGTTGAGCAGTAACACTAAGTAATAAAATCAAGTCCACTGGTGCTTCTACAAGTCAGCCCTTAATTTTACTCTTTACATAGCACAAAAAGAGTTTTAGAGTACTGCATTGTGTAAGTAGGCTCATCAGGCTGCGTTGGGACTAAATCTTTTCCTGTGAGCAGCAGACGGGTGCTGCTCCCCAGCATTTTAGGTGGTTGTTTAATGTTGGCCTACCTGTTCTTTTGATACTGCTTTTTTCTGCACATAATTTCTCTTCAGTGAAAGGAAGGGTTGGCTTTTTGAACCATCAGAGCAACTGGCCCCAAGGAAGAAAAGAAAGCCACCTTATACAATTAAACGAATGGTAGAATCTGTCAAATTGTATCAACCAGAAATCACTTTTTAAAATGCTCGTTACTCAAGAGTCTGGCAGAGCCACATCTATTTAATTGCTTCTGTTCCCTACAAAGACTGAAGCTGTGGTCTTTGAAGAAGAAATGTCACAGCTGAGGCAGGTGTGCTGCTTAAGGGCTGGCTTCAAATGGGCCTCGGAGTGCTGGGGAACAGTCTGGACAAGCTGACGAGGAACAATTCAGTCTGAAAGAACTAGCAGAATTAATTTGGGAGTCGCAGCTCCCTGCCAGTCTTACTTAACTGGCAGCATCTAGAGCTTTATCTAGTTCATGCTAAACAAACTGGGAAAACAGCAAAGGATAGTACAGGAAAGGAAACTGATAGTGAATAGACTTTTGTTGTGGTTTAGCCCCAGTTGGCAACTAAGCCCCACACAGCCGCTCACTCACCCTGCCCCCCAGTGGGATGGGGGAGAGAATCTGAAGCAAAAGTAAGAAAACTCGCGGGTTGAGATAAGAACAGTTTAATAATTAAAATAAAGTAATAATAATAAATTGTAAGGAAAAGGAAAACGACGAGAGAGAGAGAGGAACAAAACCCAAGAAAAAAACAAGTGATGCAACTGCTCACCCCCTGCTGACGGACACCCAGCCCATCCCCGAGCAGCGATTGCTGCCCCCCAGCCAACTCCCCCCAGTTTATATACTGAGCATGACGCCATATGGTATGGAATAGCCCTCTGGCCAGTTTGGCTGTGCCCCCTCCCAGCTTCTTGTGCACCTGGCAGAGCATGGGAAGCTGAAAAGTCCTTGACTAGTGCTCAGCAACAACTCAGTCATCAGTGTGTTATCAACATTATTCTCATACTAAATCCAAAACACAGCACTATATCAGCTACTGGAAAGAAAATTAACTCTATCCCAGCCGAAACGAGGACAGTATCCACCCCTTATTCTATACCATCTACGTCATGCCCAGGTCCTACCCTTTCCAATACATTCCAATTAATCACCACCAGTTTCCCTGTCTTTTGATGTATGCACACAGATATCATTCCCTTGGCCTATGGGCCATCCCTCTAAAATGTCCGTTGGGTTCATTTAGTCCATGACTTTGGGTTCCATCTGTCATAATAGTCTTTCAGGGCAGGAGAGATGGTGTGTGGTGTTGGATTGTTGCATGCTGAAGCCAGTTCTGGTTCCATCACTGCTGGACTTCACTTGGTTTCATCCAAGTTAATTCTTCCTTAATCTGGGTGATTCTTACTGTAATACTGTTAATATGGCATGTAGCAACCATAAAAATAATGACATACAGTATTATATAGCAATTATCATCATACCATTCCGTTCATTGCCTATTTTCACCCAAAATCAAATCCCCTTGAGGTACACATCGGACTTCCCCATCCTCCCGCATTACCCACCAAGCACACCCAGGTCCTTGAGCAAAAGCAATCCCACAAATGGGTTTTCCTTTGCCCAAGGCAGGAGCAACCCAGACTGTCTTCCCCAGCGTATTTTTTACGTGCACTACAGGGACTTCATCCCCCTCTACAGTACATAAAAGTTTTGATTGGGCAGGGCCAGCTTGATTGACAGAACCCCTAGTGTTGACTAACCAAGTGGCCTTTGCTAAATGTGTATCCCAATGTTTGAATGTCTCAGCATCCATTGCTCTCAGTGTAGTCTTTGACAGTCGATTGTATCGTTCGATTTTCCCGGGGGCTGGTGCATGATAGGGGATGTGATATACCCACTCAATGCCGTGCTCTTTGGCCCAGGTGTCTGTGAGGTTGTTTTGGAAATGAGTCCTGTTGTCCGACTCAGTTCCCTCTGGGGTGCCGTGTCACCACAGGACTTGCTCTTCAAGGCCCAGGAGAGTGTTCCAGGAGGTAGCATGGGGCACAGGATAAGTTTCCAGCCATCCGGTGGTTGCTTCCACCATGGTAAGCACATAGCGCTTGCCTTGGAGGGTTTGTGGGAGTGTGATATAATCCATCTGCCAGGCCTCCCCATATTTATATTTCGGCCATTGTCCTCCATACCACAGAGGCTTTAACCGCTTGGCTTGTTTGATTGCAGCGCGTTTCACATTCATGGATAACCTGTGCAATAGTGTCCATGGTCAAGTCCACCCCTCATTCACAAGGCCATCTATATGTTGCATCTCTTCCTGGATGGCCTCAGGTGTCACGGGCCCACCAAGCTATGAATAATTCGCCCTTATCTTGCCAGTCCAGATCCACCTGAGCCACTTCAATCTTAGCAGCCTGATCCAACTGCTGCTTGTTTTGATGTTCTTCAGTGGCCCAACTCGGGTACATGAGCATCTATGGGATGTACTTTTACAACCAGGTTCTCCACCCGGGCAGCAATATCTTGCTACAATGAGGCAGCCCAGATGGGTTTGCCTCTGCGCTGCCAGTTACTCTGCTTCTGTTGCTGCAGCCACCCCCACAGGGCATTTGCCACCATCCATGAGTCAGTATAGAGATAGAGCACTGGCCACTTTTCTCGTTCAGCAATGTCTAAAGCCAACTGGATGGCCTTTACTTCTGCAGATTGGCTCCACTCACCATCTTCTTCAGCAGTTTCTACAACTTGTCGTATAGGACTCCATACAGCAGCTTTCCATCTCCAGTGGTTTCCTACAATATGACAGGACCCATCAGTGAACTGGGCATATTGTTTCTCATTTTCTGATAGTTTATTATAGCTTGGGGCCTCCTCAGCACACCTCACCTCCTCCTCTGGTGATATTCTGACATCTTTGCCTTCTGGCCAGTCCATGATCGCTTCCAAGATTCCTGGGCGATCGGAGTTTCCTATCTGAGCCCGTTGTGTGATCAGTGCAACCCACGTGCTCCACATAGCATCAGTTGCATGATGTGTAGAGGGGACCCTCCCTTTGAACATCCAGCCCAGCACCGGCAGTTGAGGTGCCAGGAGGAGCTGTGCTTCAGTACCAACCAGTTCTGAAGCAGCTCAAACCCCTTCATATGCTGCCAATATCTCATTTTCAGTTGGAATATAGCGGGCCTCGGATCCTCTGTATCCCCGGCTCCAAAACCCTAAGGGTCAACCTCGAGTCTCTGCTGGTGCTTTCTGCCAAAGGGTCCAGGTAGGGCCATTCTCCCCAGCTGCGGTGTAGAGCATATTGTTTACGTCTTGCCCTGCCCGGACTGGCCCAAGGGCTACTGGATGAACTATCTCCCGTTTAATTTGTTCAAAGGCTTGTCGTTGCTCAGGGCCCCATTTGAAATTGTTCTTCTTCCGGGTCACTTGATAGACAGGGCTTATGATCAGACTGTAATTTGGAATATGCCTTCTCCAAAAACCCACAGTGCCTAAGAAAGCTTGTGTTTCCTTTTGCTAGTTGGAGGATACATGGCTGTTATTTTGTTGATCACATCCACTGGGATCTGATGATGTCCATCTTGCCATTTTATTCCTAAAAACTGGATTTTCTGTGCAGGTCCCTTGACCTTTCTTTGCTTTATGGCAAAACTGGCTTTCAGAAGGATTTGGACTATTTTCTTCCCTTTCTGAAAAACTTCTTGTGCTGTATTGCGCCACATGATAATGTCATCAATGTATTGCAGATGTTCTGGAGCTTCACGCTGTTCCAGTGCAGTCTGGATCAGTCCATGGCAAATGGTAGGGCTGTGTTTCCACCCCTGGGGCAGTCGATTCCAAGTGTACTGAACGCCCTTCCAAGTGAAAGCAAACTGTGGCCTGCACTCTGCTGCCAAAGGGATTGAGAAGAACACATTAGCGGTATCAGTTGTAGCATGCCATTTGGCTGCCTTTGACTCCAGTTCGTATTGAAGTTCTAGGATGTCTGGCACGGCAGCACTTAGCGGCAGCGTAACTTCATTTGGGCCGCGTAACTTCATTTGGGCTACGATAGCCTACTGTTAGTCTCCACTCTCCATTAGACTTTTGCACTGGCCATGTAGGACTGTTAAAAGGTGAGCGAGTGTTCATGATCACTCCTTGGCTCTCCAGTCAACGATTCAGCTTATGGATGGGAATCAGGGAGTCTCAGTTGATGCGATATTGCCTCCAGTGCACTGTTGTGGTAGTGATTGGCACCTGTTGTTCTTCAACCCCCAGCAACCCCACAACAGAAGGGTCCTCTGAGAGACCGGGCAAGGTAGACAGCTGTTTAATTTCCTCCGTCTCCAAGGCAGCTATACCAAAAGCCCACCGGTACCCTTTTGGGTCCTTGAAACACCCTCTCCTGAGGTAGTCTATGCCAAGGATGCACGGAGCCTCTGGGCCAGTCACAATGGGGTGCTTTTGCCACTCATTCTCAGTTAGGCTCACTTCAGCCTCCAATAGAGTCAGCTGTTGGCATCCATCCATCACTCCAGAAATACAGATGGGTTCTGCCCCTATATAGCTTGACGGCATTAGGGTACACTGTGCACCGGTGTCTAGTGGAGCCTTCCACTCCTGTGGGTCTGATGAGCCAGGCCATCGAATACAGTTAATGTATCTGAGGAATGGATTTTAAGACATTTTGTCTTCTTATTGCATATGTGGTAGGAAAATAAATGAGAATGAGAAAATGAGAAAAAAAGACAAGTATCTGAAGCATTTTAGCAGCATAAAAATGAAAATAGTATGTCATCCCTACAGGACCCTGCATTTGATGAAATAAGTTGTTGTAGGTATTGGAATCTTTTGTTGGCATGGTATGTTTAAATATTTATTTATTTAAGCCATTAAAAGTAATCAGGTAATTTTATCTTTTATAATCTTTGAAATTATGTATTGTTTTTCTAGTAAGTAGAATAAGTGAGTGAAATCTTTTATTCAATCAGAGCGTAGGTATTTCTGTGCTGAAAACTGCTAAATAAGTGCTCCACAGGGCAACATGAAACTTTCATTGATCTACCCATGGAGCAGAGTCTCCTTGTACAGAAAGATTTCAGTACATTAGAGCATCACATCTGCTGAGTTAACTGCATGTCTGATCTCTTGATGGTATAATTTTATAACTTTATCCATTACTTCCTAGAGCTGGAATCCATCTTTTTCTCCCTCCCAAAGAGAGGTTTTGAGTGAATCATAGAAGTCTTCAGATAACTAGCTTTGCCATCCTGAACTATGTTGAACATCTTTGGCTTTCATTCCTAGAGGGGGGACAAGAGATTTAGGCAATAGCTTATTAGGTGTTCACTCATCTCACAGAGAGTCTTTGAGAGGACTACAGTGTATTACGTTTTCTTCCATGGATATGGCTCTTAATCACAACTTCCTCTCAGTTCTTGGAAGAAATATAGATTATCTGGGAGCTAGATTAAATCATCAAGTTCATTTCATTCCAGATTTCTTTGTCAGGCCTCTTGAAACAGGTAAGATTAATGTATACTGTTTTCACAGAAGGCAAAGCTTGAAAAGGCTGGATGGCTACATAGTTCCAGTACTGGAAATCTCTCCGTGCCTCCCCCTGGTTAATTTTTATTTCTACAGAAGGCTCACTCATCAAGCCAAGAATATATAGCTATAAATATTCCTTCAGCATTTCTCTACTGCAAGACATAGTGTACAATTGAAGTGCCTGATCTCAAGAACTAAACTCCAACAGTCTACACTGGAGACTGGATCCAAGACACTGAAGTCACCGAAAAAACTCCCATCAAATTTAGTAGTTTGAGAGTCTTTAGGGCCTCTTATACAAAGAATCAGGTCCACTTAGATTTAGCTGTGTTTTTTGGAAAGGAATTAAATGTGGATTTTACTGCTTAGGCGCATAAAAGGTAGGCATTGTTGTCAAGCTATGAAAAGAATACAGCTTGTCCTGCATCTGAGGACTGAATCGTGCTCTTCCTCAGTGAGCTCCAGTCTCCAATCCATCGTACGTGTACCTGCCCATGCTTCCATCAGGGGAATAAAGTCAGAGAGAGGAATACAGGATATATTCCTACCTCTCTTCTCTTCACGTATGCTCTGGGGGAGTTCAGTATCAAACACAAATGGAAAGCAGCAGGCACCTGTACCTTTATAAGAGGATGCACCTCTATTCTATATGAAAAAGAACTTACTTATATCTGGGTCAATCCACTACTATATTGAAGTGCATGCCGCCTATGGTGGGTTGACCTTGGCAGCTGCTAGGCACCCACCCAGCTGCTCTCTGCCCTCCTCAACAGCACTGGCGGAGAACATACGATGAAAAAGCTCATGGGTCGAGATAAAGACAGGGAGATCACAAAGCCAATATATCGTTTAGCTATGTTCAGTTCTGATACCCTTTGCCAGAAAACAGACATTTCTGTCATGAGGGTAAGGGAGCAAATGAAAAAAATGCTTGTAGACTGCAGCCCCACAGATTCCCAAACTATTTGGATTGTAGAAAACTAGGTATGAAATTGTTATGCCTGTGGCAACACGGTCCAGTGGTTTATTGCTGGTCAGAGCTGCTCAACAACACTTAACACCAAATGAGCCTAAAGAAGAAAATAAATTAGTTCTAACAGAGGAGAGCTATGTTTTAATTATTACGCTGAAAATACAGAAGAGAAGTGTGCAAATGAGAAAACAAGTGTACCTGATAACAATCTCGTGTTGTCTGTCACTCAAATTTTCCCTGTGGTGTCTCTGTAGAGGCTGTGGGGCTAGCTCACAAAATGCTGTCTCCTGAGAGTTGGTTTGTCAGCTGGAATTTGGGGCTGTATTTAGCCACAGGAACCAAAAGGTCAAGTCCATATCACTTTGCTTCCTATATTCTGTCATTCAGAGTCAAACTACGACATTAAGAAATGGGCTAACCAGTTCACTCTTTATTTACCCTGGCTTCCTTGCCAGGGAGCTTTTTTTTTTTGAGATGGACCCCTTCCTCTCTTTACATTTTGCTTTTCAGAATTTATTTCCTGGTACTTCCCTTACCCCCAGAATGCAATTTCTGACTTTAGACAAGATATACCTATAATAACTTGTGGTTCTTCTTTCCCCATTCTTTGAGATTGAGATATAAAAAGGAAATGCAGCAAATTACTCCTTCCCCTTCGCTGGGATCGTCTTCCTTTTCAAACTGTTACAATAAATTATTTACCATGAGACATATTCAGTGTGCACATATCTTAGCCATCTCTTTATTCCTGGTTCTCAGCTTTTCACACAGTATGGCTAACTTAGTGGACACGGAGCACTTATGCTTCCTTGGATGCAGGATGAAGAGACTCAGCCCCATCTCAGGGCAAGCCTGGGCCCACATTCGCCTTGCTTGTACCACTGGTACCATGGTGTCCAGGAAGGGCTGAGGCTCATGGTCCAGAAGGAGCTGTGGTGCACTCTGGCCAGGGTCCGCACCTGGACAGCTAGGTGATCTTGCAGCTGAGACACACCATTACCACCAGACTTGATGCAGCTGCAGAGCCATAGCAAGGCCATATTACTGATATAAATGACAGATTCTGCATTTCGAGTGGGTTTTTTTCAGAATAACTTCTGCTTTTTCCAAGTCCCCTTTATCAGTTTTGGTGCTTCTGCTGTCACAATTCTCAAATGGGAAATAAATCAGTTGCAACAGCTCAGTGAATCTTTCTTTTTCTTTTCTTATGTTTCTTTTTGCAGATCGCGCAGTAGCTGAAATCGAGAAAAAGATTATAGAAGCTTTTGAGGTGTTTGACCATGAATGCAATAAAACTGTGGATGTCAGGTTTGTAAATATCTTCACACAGAAATATTACAGGATCTAGTATAGAGATAAATAACTCCCTAGACCTGCATCTGCTTTATCAGAAAATGTAATTGAAACAGTCCTTTTGGCTCTGATCGGACAAGTATGTCTTTGCTTATTTAATAGACAGTTTGCATTGTTCAGTGTTTGAAGACTGAGACTGGCTTGAGAGAGGGATGCTGGGACTGCTGGAGTCAAGAGGCAAGAGGAAACTGCAGCTAGACAAGAAGTCTAAGGCTACAATTATTACTAGCAAATCTCTGCTCTGGTAGCTCATTTGGCACTGTAGGTCTGTATGGATCCCCTCGCTTTCAGGTTAGTTCCAGCTCATCAAGGAGTGTCCCTGCCAGTGCGTGTAACAGTTACCTGCTCTCAGTAGGTGTCCCCAACTGCAATGCATCCTGCACATCTCTCTTCCTCTGGGGTAATGTGGGAGGTGGATGGTGCTCTGTCAGGGAGGTCTTTTTAGGAGACTTGGAAGAAAATGGAATATAATTTGATTTAATAACAACAACAACAACAACAAGATGATAATACTTAATTGCACCAAAAGTCCATTTAGCCCAGCACCCTCATCTGAGCTACTAGTAGTTACTTGGGGGAGGAATATAAGGAATTGAGCAAATACGCAGTATTTCTTGTTTTTTGTACATCTGCCACATTATGATTTGAGTGGCACCTGGGGTTTTTTTGTCTTATGATAAATAGTGAAAATTGTTCTATATTAATATTCTTGACACCATTAATGATTTCATAGCTGTCTGTCACATTCCTCCTCCATCACAGTAGTTTAAGGCTGAAGAGTCCGGATGTGTTTAATCTCTCAGGAGATGCTATTCTATAGCTCTGGCCATTCTTTTTTGTGCTCCTTCTTGTTCAGCTATCTCCTTTTTGAAATTGAATGACTAGAACTGGGCAAATGGGATGCACAGATGGGAGTCAGGAGGGAGAGCTGCATGTTCTATACCTTTAGCATGCAATGTTGTGGAAATACAAACAAAATATATGTCTGAGGGGGTAAGAAAAAGTTCAGTGGAAGAAAAAACCAGACTGATAAGGGCATAACTGGCTACAAGATACTGGGCTAAAGGAAGTCAAATTTAAAAATTCCCTAATAATCTTAATTCTAGTGTTTTTAAATTCTGGTATTTTTAAAGTTTGACTATTTGACAGTGCTATTTTAACTTCATTTTAACATAAACATCCATACATATAACAATATGGCTTTGTTATACAGAAAACACATGTTTATGTCTCACTGAGCAGGTTCTGAAGTTGTTACAAGCTGTTGTCATTAAAGTTTACTGAAGTAATTTTTCATATTTCCAATTACTATTTTCACAAGAATATCACCAGAGGTTTTAATTATAAGTCAATTATTGAGTATAAACACTACAAAGGAGTGTGAGAACTGGTGAAATTGTCATTAGACATTCCTCACAAAGACAAATTGGAAGACGTCTTTAAATGTTCCAAACGTCTTTTCTACATCAAAAAACAGAGGCTAGAGAGGTGCAAAATATTTATGTGATGGTTTTAGCAATGCCTACTTACTAGTGCTTCTAACTTTAAGAAATTATGGGTACTTCATAGAAGTGAAATGATTTTTCAGTTATACTAGACAGGGAGAATTTCAGGGTATGTCTCCACACTCGGTACAATTGCTGCTCCCTCACCGGTAGGGCTCTTTGGGAAGCGTGCTCACTTAAATCTCTTGGCCCATCCCCAGGGAGGTGCCTGGTGCCCAGAGCTGGGGCTGCCCCAGTGCCCCCCGGCTGCTCTGCTCCTGGCTGGGGTGGTGGGACGGGCCCTGTCTCCCGCCACGGGGAGCCCCTGCCACTACCACCCCCCCAGCCCTGGGGAGCCCCTAGCCCTCACTGCACCATGACATACCAGTTGCTTATTTGTTTGTCATTTACATCTGTAGTCCTGGCTAAATAGCTGTAAAATTTGCTACACTCCTCACTCTATTATAGAATGGATATAGAGCTTAATAAAGTGTTACAACAACAAAATGATACAGATAGACTTTTTAAAAAATTTGTTCATTCAGACAGTAAGTCATAACATGTGAGAGGAGACATTCAAAAGACTATTTAACATAGTAAATGCACAATTTCACATTAATTTTTTGTCACAGTACAGTTACTGACAATGAACAATAATTTATTGTCTAATTTTTCCTAGCTTCATGTTGCAGGAATGTATCACAATACTGGGATTATTAATGGCTGATTATCTTGTATCAGAAGGTGGCAGTACAGCACAATTCTTAACCACAATTGTAGATGTGGGAATATTATTGCCTGAAATATCAGAAACCTGAGAAGAATATGGAAAATTACCCTGGCTTGACAGGCCAACACCAGTATTGCATGACTCCTAATGCAAATGCAAGTTACTAAGACATTAAGCGTGAGGAAGACTGTATTGTTTCGTGCTGCTTACAACACACCCTGAGTCAAGAGCTTTCATGCTTTTGCAAATCTTGTCATTGGAAATGTTATATCTAGGGTGAAAAACATGACCCAAAATTTTATTGCGTCTGTGTTACAAAACCTGTATGGACATAAACTCATTTTAACCATCATTTTTGTATGCTAGAAACTACACAGCAGAAACTGCAGCTGCTGAACTGAGTGAGAGGAAGTGGCTGGGAGGAAAATTACAATTTCCTATCTGGGTCCTTTAAACTCCATGTTACTACCAAATGTGACATGACTTTTTTGACCACAGACACTTGAGACAACATCCTCATGCTGGTACACACACAGGCTGCCAGAAACAGCAGCCAGCAATGCCAGATTTTGCAAACTCTTTCAGGGCCTGGCTTACCTTAGTCACGTTGTGGTTTTGCTGATGTGAGAGGTGAAGCAGGAGGTTGATGGCAGCCTTCCCATCTCTGGCAGTCTGTGAGAGCAGAAATAGTGTGGGACAGCAAGGAGGCAGCATTTGGGTTAGGTCTTTTACTGGGGGAGGCAGAGAATATTTACAAGTATCTTTTCGCTGGAAAAGAGGAGGGAGTGCAGGAGTGAGAGCATCAAATACAGAATATCCATACTAGAAATAGGATGCATGGACAAGGATTATAAAAATAGGACTAAATGTCTGACCTCATTGAGGCCAATGGCCAAACTTCCATTCACGTCCACAGGGGGCAAGGTTTCAGTGAGTCATTTGAGCAGATGGCTTCATTTCATAACAACTGTATGTGTGGGACTGGGTTTTGTTTTGTAACTATTTTTGTGCAGCCAGCCTTCTCCTCTTTTTTGTCTATTGTAGTGCTTCTCACATGTTTTCAGTCAGAATGGGAGCTCCTCAGGACCTGTCTGCGGAGGCCAAAGACTGACCCGTATAATTTTATGTGCGCTTGATGTGCCACATTTGAGATCTTACTGTTGTAAGATGATTTTACAAAGGTCATTGCTTCTTGTATCTACCATTTTTATTAGGCAATCTATTTTTTCCACCAAATGTACTGGTGAAGATGAGGAAACCACAGAGGTTTGAATCATGAGAACCATGATTCAATTGGATGCTGTGGATACTTATTCAAATGTACTTGAATTTCTGTGTCGTAGAATTGGATTGAAAATCACAAGCAATATTGACGCTTCTGTTAGTTTGTTTTCAATCATACCATAAATCTCATTAGTAGTCTTTTTTACAGCTTTTCAGTACTTTTGCATCTCGTCTGTGAAGTTGTTAATCTTTAACTTTTCTGAGGCATTGCCACTTTGGTCAGAATTTTATTTAGAGCCTCAGAACAACTGCACCAGGTTCAGCAGTAAATGCAAGCTATGAATATATTTTGCAGCGTAAACAGGGTGGTGATAAGCCAGTGTGTTGGTCCGTTCGACTCTTTCAGAGCACAGCAGGGGCATGGCAGGGCTGCCTCCTTCGTGACCTTTTGTAATTGTTCTTTCCTGCAGTTAGAATTTGTATCTTTATAGCATTTAATGTAAACATATAGGTTTCAAAGTGTTGTATTAACTATATAAATGTAGACTTTACTGAAGTTAAATTAGAGGACAGCAGTTGAAAAGTAATCTGCACACAGTACACTGCAACACAATGGTAAAGAAGAATCTTGGGGAAAGTCACAAGAACAATTATACTCTTCCAAAAAGCTCCAGAATATTTAATGTCTGTAAAAATAGACATTGCTTACTGAGATGTCATCTTAAAAGTCCACATACATGTGCTTATGTGCTCGTATATGCATGCTCCTGTACGCAAACTCTGAAATGGTATCTGGATTCTCCACAGACACTCTTGTATTGCAGATTTACCAACAAAGATGTTCTTTCTTTCTTTCAGAGAGATTGGTTCAATTGTCAGGTCACTGGGTTGCTTCCCAACGGAGGCAGAACTACATGAACTGCTTGCAAAGGTAAATGTTTAGATATTTTGTATTTTTTTCAGTCTTAAACTTGCACAAGTTTGGCCCTTTTGCCTTGCTGTGTGGGAAACCTAAGCTCTTTTCCCAGAGCTTGGAAGTGTCATGGAAGTGATTCAGGCAGGCAGGCGGGCAGTCTCTCAGGTTGCCCTGAAGCAAGCCTTTAGGCTGATGAGGTAACAACATTGATGGGTTAAAATGAGGAGTCTTTGACTCTCTTTTACCCCAGAAGGTCAGTGTGACACTGTGCTAAGGTGGAGGGGCGTTTATAGAAAATGGAGGAAGAATTGGTTTTGGCTGATTAAAAAGAATGTCCTAAACCTCAGTCACATTAGGATATCCAAACCCTAACCATCTCACTCTTCTGGACATGTCATGGGCACACACTGATGATTAAGTAATAAAAATTAGTTCTTGAGCGGGTGTTAAAATTATACATCACATTCAAAAAATACACAGAGGGAAGACGTGCTATGTTTTTTCACTGGGTCCTGTATTGCTCTCTTATAGCTAGACCTCCCAACTTTCTGTTCCTCCTGAGGTCTCTCCCGGTCTTGAGATTTCTCCGTTATAGATAAGTAATCTTTTCTTACTTGATTACTTAAGCATGGAAGTCAGAATTCAGACATAAAACCTCGCAAGACCTAGCAGTCCTCCCATTCTCCTAGTGATACGCAGGGGTAAGGAACTTCAATCACATTTCTCCACAGTTTTTTGCTACACTAATTTTTGTCTCCTTACCTCATGCTTGTAATAGAAAGGATGGTGTGCTGGTGCCTTGGCAGGGTATGGTTAATAAGTGGGACAAAGAAGTGGGAAAAAGACTCCACATTCTTTTTGCAAACGGATATGCTGCGTTAAGGAATGGAAGATGCTGGGGCTGAGAGGTGGGGGAAGGATTTTTTGCTTTTTCATGTATAGGTCAGGATACTGGGAATTGATCTCTCTTACTCTTTTCCTCCTGTCCCCAACAAAAATTTGCATAGTTGCAGTAGTAGTCTGTCCTCAGTAGCCTTGTCTGGTCTCTTGTAGATCAGAATTTAGTGTGAGAAATCTTGTGCTAAGTCTTGTGAAAGTGACGCAGCTGCTTCAGATGAGGAAGTGCAAAGAACCATCAGAGTAGAAGGATCTTTTAACATGATACTGCAATCTGTCTGCACTGGTTCTGTACTCTCAGTACCAGATTGTCCCAGCTCCCACTGACAAACAAGACAAAACGGAAAGAGAAATTATGGTGCTTAATACAGATGATATTTTTAGTGGCCCACAGAGATTTTTGTTTGCAGCAAATGAACAGTGCAACTGACTCAAGATACAGAATTGAGAAAAGGAAGGGGATGCTTTGACCCAATCCCCCCCAAGTCCAGGGGAACCAGGAGAGTTTTAGGGCCTGCCTTCCCCTCCCAAAGAGACTGGACTTTCTTTTTTTTTTTTTTCCAATTTTCAGCATTACTGAAAATTTGAGATAAGTAATACATAACAAAGTACAATGCAATGCAGCTATGAGGCGGAAGATTCTTGAGATACAACAGTGTAACGTGTATGCAATTGTTGATTATAAGGATATTAAATTAAAGTACAAATACTGCAAGAAGAAAGAATACATTCAAGAGGAATGGTCAACCTTAAAGAACACTGAACTGGAAGTTAAATCTCAAAGAAGGTTTCACGGTGTCTGTAAATGAAACCTCGGCATAGGTTTAATACCAGAAGAACACTGTCAGAACCCTTCATGTATTATGTTAATCACTAATATATCTCAATTTGTATAAGATACCATTACCATTGACTGTGGTAAATACCATTTTATCTTAATCTAGATAAAGTAAAAATTGTCTCTGTTGGCTGGTTTGTAACCAAGCTATTTCCCCAGTATTTTTGCCCATTGTAAGCTGTGATTC
Source organism: Ciconia boyciana (assembly GCF_034638445.1). Classification (NCBI taxonomy): domain Eukaryota; kingdom Metazoa; phylum Chordata; class Aves; order Ciconiiformes; family Ciconiidae; genus Ciconia; species Ciconia boyciana. The sequence goes on from NC_132936.1 coordinate 89,007,724, forward strand.
ATTTCTGTTTCTCACTACTTGTGTCTCTCAGTTATCTATCTTCCCATTAGCCTTATTGTAGCTAAACTAGCATATGTTGACTTCAAGTTATTCCTATCTGCCAAATCAGCATTCATATAATTATTTTATCTCTAAAAATTATCATATACTGTTTCTTCTATTGCCTTATGCTAAATGCTGTACTTAATATCATATATTTAGTCCTGCTTACAAAGTTAAGATTAAATGATAAGCCTAGAGATGGTGAAAGCTAATCTGAGGGTTACTACAATGCCTGGAGTTTGGAATCCCAGGTTCAGTGCACTGCTCTGCTGCAGATCACCTGGATAACTCTGGAAAATGGTTTTGTTTCTTTGTGACTCAAGTCCCCAAATGTTACATGGACAATAATAGTATGGCTGTGAGAGTAGAGATACGAAACATAATGAGTGCTACAGTACAGTTGTTACGGGAGCTGTGGATGTACCCAAAGGAAGGAGAGAGAGCAAACCTCACAGAGTTTGAGCAAGCAAATACTGTAACAGCCACTGTGAAAAGAGGAGGAATTACAGAAAAAGGAAAACATCAGTGGGAAATGAGCTATAGGAGTGAGCATGAGGAAGAGTAAGAGGATACACATACCTGCAAATCTGAACACTTACTGACTTAGGCAAGGTTAATATATTCAGTTTACTCACATATCTATCCAATGTTCGAAATAGGATTAATTTTAACAGTTCAAGATATTGCTGGGCCTGTAGAGCCACTGAAATGGAAGCTGTTCTTTCCAGGTCAGAGGAAGCTGAGGTTGCTCATCACCTCCCAGGACTAGGTGCATTGTCAGGAAGGACATGTTTCTTCCACAGACTGCTTTCTGAAGGCAAAATACAAATAGTACACCAACAAAAAGAGGCAAATCTGGATGATATTTGTCAGTGAGGGCTGACATTTTCACAGGTATTTGTTACGTTGAGCTCTGAAGTGGTCATTGCCAGTGAGTTCTTCTGCTATGAAAATTAGGATGACCTTCAGCTGTTTGGATGAGCAGATCTAATGTTTTGTGACTCTTATACATGGTTTACATAACTTACCATCTTTGTGGATATTTTGGGTGCTTGCTTTTGGTTGTTCTGCTTAATATAAGACACATCTATCTGTTTCTGATAAATAGCTACCATATTTCTTTTTCTGTCTCTGTGGACTTCTGACCTAATACTAGTTGAAGCACAGATGTTCCCTAAAACATCCTGTGTTCTTATCCATCTCAGTATTTGTGATGCATGGAATAGTTCAGTGTATTGGCTAACTGTTATGTCACTGCAAAGAAGTTAAGTTTTGCCAGGTATTTTGTTACACCTTTTCAGTCAAGCAAGCAGTAAAACAAATGATTCTGTAATGGTAAAAGGTACCATTTGATTTAGCATGAAGCATGCAACAGTTTCATTTCTTTGCTAAAGATCCCTTCCTTTAGGCTTACCAAACAGAAGGGAAAAAGTGCTTTTTCAAGCCAATTTCCACTCTAAAGCAGCAAGAGGTGGTGGCTGCCTGCTTTTAGCAATCAAAACCCTTCAAGAGCACTGGAAAAGAGCATGCAGCAGTTGCAGCTCTCCATTTAAGCAACTGGATGTATCAGGCATCACCCCAGCTCTGACCCAGCTCCCAAGAGGAAGATTTCTTACTTTGTCTTTTCTTGGCTCAGTTAGGAGATTTCAAATCAGTGCCTATTTGAGTCTTCTTTCAATCTATCTGAGCTGTGTCTTGGAGAGCCTAGCAAGGTGTCGATGCTGCCATGTGAGACCACAAGGCATGCATCCAGTTTCAACACAGACAGGAACAGGCTAGCTCCATTAAGAGGGCTCCTTTTGGGAGTAAAACTTGAAATGTTAAGGGAAGGGATGCACCCCGATGATAGGGAGCAGTTTTTACCATGTTGCTCATCTCCTGTGGAAGTATAAGAACGTGGTGAGAATGCTTCAAGAAGTCCCCGATGTTTTGGGACTCATCTGTTAATTTAGTTGAGACGCAAAGGGACGCTTTTCTTTGTGTAGCATTTTATGGGCTGCCTTATGAGTGTTTCAGACTGCCCTGACTCAGTCTGCCTGCCTCTCTGGTCCTTCCCCTGATGACTCTCTCTGGCTATGAAACATGTGGAGGCAACAGATTCCATCCTTGAGGTATACTAGACTGGGGCTATGTCCAAACTAGCACATTAAATATGCCCAGAAACATCCTTGAGTGTTGAAGCCAGCTGGCACAGAGAAGCTCATGTCTACCCTGGTAAATGTTTTATGCGGAGTGGCTGCACAAAGCAGCCTGCTGGAGAACAGTCTCTAAGGTCCTAGCCAGGCCTGGTGACTGCTGGGGGGAGTGTTAGGTGGCACAGGCCAAAATCATGCCAGGGAATGTGCTAATGGTTTGCTGTTATGGGTGGTCACATTACACTGCTTGGGAATGTTCCAGGTCCTGCTAGGCTTTACTGGTATGAATGCAGTCTGAATGTTTAAACCTCTACTGAGTTATTGTGGAAGATAAGATCGGTTACTAGGTGTCCAGTTCCTTTGCATGAATGGTTTCTAAGCACAAGAGGGCAATATTGAGTTGTTGAAAGCGTCTGTAATGCAGGACTGTATTTTGCCTGGGATATTTCTTCCTCTGATTTCTTTCTATTTGATCACAAGCATTTCACTCAGATGTTATGGTGCCATGTGATATTAAAGACCTGATCTAAATATTCAAAGTCTAACTCTGTCATTTTAATGCAGGAACCACCCCAATTTTCTGGTTTTCGTATTAGTTTGCTAATGAGTCATATAATCTGCCATACTTAAGTTTTATTTTTAGGTAGAAGAAGAAGAACCGACCGGATGCATTCATCTGGAAAAGTTTCTTCCAGTGATGACAAAAGTACTACTCAACAGAAGGTAATGGAAAGTGGTTTTTCTGTGTCTGTAGTTTATTCCAGATTGACAGGGTTGATTCTGAAAGAATAGATCTACAGTAATTTTATGTAACTGGAAGGAGTACAGATTTTTTTTTGTTATTTAAACTCAGTTTACATTAGCTTGATAGATTTTGTTTCAAAATTACTTCACTCAGTTTACATTAGCTTGATAGATTTTGTTTCAAAATTACTTTGTCTACATAAAATTATGTTGTATGGATGATATAAATAATAACAGCTTATAATCATGAATTGTGATAATGTGTAGCTTTTGTATTTTTAATGTGAATCAGAATTAACTTGCTATTCAACGTGTTTTGTGCATCTCTGAAATACTTTATATGCAAATTAAGGTCATAACCATTACTTTCTCTGAACATGTGAGTTACAGTTACTGAGAAGCACAGTGTGTTACAGTGTATTTTCAATAAGTTCTATAAATCAGCTTCATGTTCATGTCTCAAAATGACTGCCAGGTACAGTTGAATGTACACAACTAACACTAAAAAACTGCCGCTCTATAAATCTAGAACAAAACCACTGTTCATTATTCAAAGGTACTTAGAAATCTTTGCATGTACACAGGAACTTGTGCTATTTTGATATTTTGCACTAAAAGCAAGATTACTTACAGGGAATTTATCTTTCTTTTTAAAGATGGTAGCCACGGGTTTTGGGAGACTCAGTCTTGTCCAATACTGAGAAGTTATTTTGCACCCAGAGGGCATTTGGTAGGAGGGTGTTCTACACATGAAATAGCTATTTCCCCAAACTGTCTCGTAGCATCCAGAGGCAACAGGGTCCACTTTGGGGCTGTGTTTGAGAGTCTTTGTGCCCGTGTCTGGACACGGACCAGCCAGCAGTGTTTGGGTCCCGGTGTGCCTGCGCCGGTGCATTGCCTTCCCAGGTTCCTGCACCTTTGCCTTCTCTGGCCTTCATGGCACATTTCTGGTTCCACACTGCTGTTCACCCTTTCACAAAATGATACCTTGCTGCTCTGGGCTTGCTGCTTCTCCTTCACACCCCCTCCACACAAACATACACACACATGCACACACAAAAACCCCACACACTTTCCCCAGGCTAGTGCAGGCTTGTCAAGACCCACTTTATCTTTTGGGGCACCATGTCCATAGTTCACTTATCCAAGGGCACATGAGATTTCAATCACAAAAAACAAGGCCTCTTCTTAGCACATTTGATTTTTAGATAGTAAAAGAGCGAGGCGGGTCTGGATGAAACAATCAAGCAGTTAGAACCTCCCTGGCTTCAACATCTTCTCTTTAGTATTCTTGGGGGTTGGTGAGAGTCTGCTGGGCTACGGAAGGTCTCCGTTGCTGCACAGGACTTCCTTTCCAGCTCTGAAATCAGGCACACATATGCGTGCGCACACGTGCCCAGTTCTCCTGTCTCTCTGAAATTGTTAGTGACAGACCTTTCTTTTATAGCTACCAGCCTCCTTTGCTCATCATCAGCTCATTACTGTGAAAGTCCCACTAGGTGATCTGTTGCCTAGCTACCGGCGTACCTGGACAAAACTTTGTTTTCTTGGTTTGGCCATCTTCTGTTCAGTGCATTGGCTACATGAAATGATTCAGCTATTATTGATTCCTACTAACCCACTCAGCCAGCCCAGACATGCAGAAGCCATTCAACTGGCTCCTTAGCACAAGGAAAATTAAACAGGAGTACAATAACAGACATGAGAGGTAAAGATATGGACAGTTCCAAAAAGCCAAGCTGGAATTAAATGTTTGATAGACAAACTTAGTAAATTCTCATTGAAAATAAGTTTTCCCTTTCCTTTAGTACTCATATTTTATTCTTTCAGAATAGTACAGTAGCCTGCCAAACAGTGACTTGACTTAACTTTTCTGATTCAATGGTTTCAGCTACCGGCCTATTCCAGAAGATGTTCTTCTACATGCATTTGAGGTCTGTAACTAAATATTCAAGTACCTAATTGCTGGAAAGAAGTTGCTGATTCTTGATTCAATATGGTTAAAACCACAAGTTTTATTCTTTTTCTTTAAAGGCTTTGGATGAGAATAAATGTGGATATATTACTGAAGAGGAGCTGGTCAAATATTTGACTGAAGAAGGTAACATGACTTTTGTAATATCAGTATTTAAATAAATAAACATTACATGTGTATATGGCACCTTGAGGTCCTCATTCTGCATGCCAAAACTTGCAGGAATAGGTACATTGTCTTCAAACAATACTGTTGCTGTGATGAGTGGCTGCAGACTAGAACATTTCGCTGGTGAATAATGCAGGGAAAGAACATTTATCTGCCTGCTTGCAGACATTATAAGATAGAGATTATTATTATTAAGAGTCATAATTCGGTCTTATGTGGACATTTTATGATTCTGTGCACATCTATGTACTTCCTAAGGATGTGCCTCTTTTTCTGTCCTCCTGTAAAATTGTAGTTAGATTTCCAGATATTGCAGGTAGTTTCAGTGCTCATTCATTCCTGCATTATCTTGATATTAATTCTTGTGCCGTACGCAAACAAAGAGATTCAAAGACCAGATTTAAGTTGTATATCAAGTAATCCTCAATATCCCTTGGAGAGCCTGCTTTTCTTGCATGGCTGACTCATGCCTGCCTGCCTCAAGTACAAAAAGATGTGCAGGCTTTGCGCAAGACCTATCCTCAGATGGGGACCTTGTTCTCAAAGAGGGATGCAGTAGGCCATCAGCAGCTTTGAAGCTCCTAAAAGAGAAAAACCAGAAGCCTTTCATGATGTAAATACAAGTGGAAGGATAGCCAAATGAGAGATAATAATTCTCCTGTACACATTGGAAGAATTCCCTCTGACAAAAACAGTTGTTTCGAAATCCCTGTGGCAAAGAGGAACAGGCTGTTTTGGAGTCTGTGAACTAAAAGGAGATCAGGAGATCCAGGCCCTCTGTCTCCTTTCCCTTAGACCAGCTTGCTTGGTGTGCAGGACTTACACTCGCAAAAGTGAAGGAATTGGACCCTTTGTATTGCCCCTTTTCTCCCCTGTGTGAGGACTGAAAGGAGATCCTTGCAAGGGAAAAGCAGGGTAATTTGCCAGCCCTGAAAAGAACATTTATCAAGACAAAGTGTTATTCTCTGCTGTCTTTCAGGTGAGCCCTTTACTCGGGAAGAAATGGAGGACATGCTCTCCACGGCTCTAGATCCAGAAACAAATACTGTTCGCTACAGAGACTACATTTCAATGGTGGTAGTAGACGAAAGTTAAGATCTTCCCCTATAGTGTTTGAGATGCCTTTTGGTAACAGCAGTGTAGCTTGGCAGTTAGTTGAAATATGTATCTTAAAGTATAACAAAGCTTGGCTTGTGACCTTCTACTTATAATTACAATAAAATCTGTGTAGCTATATTTCCTTGAGTTCTCTATACATATTGAAATATATTCACACCTGGAAAAAGAGCTCTTGACAGAAATACTGTGTAAGGTCTGGAAAAGAAATCATGGAATTTGGTTTGAAAAATAACAGGAAAAATAATGTTAATGCAGTCAAGAAATGACTTTACAATTGCTTCTGAAAAACTAACGGAAAATGAGACCTGTGAAAGCGGGTAATAAGTAGGTAAGTGAGTACCTTAAGATTACTAAAGTTGTGAAGGCATGCTACTAAGATTAAGCTTTTATATTTAAATGTAATCCCTGTTTGTGTTTAGCTAATAAGGCACCAGGTGGGTTACTCCTTTTGAAATAATATAATAGATCAATAAACTTTCTACGATTTCTAGTTTTGTCAAATATTTGTGCTTTGTTTACCATAGGCAATTAAACTGGACCAGTTAGTTTCATTTTATGTTACTCATCCATTGGCACATGGTATTTTGCTTCCATTTTAAACATGCAGGTAACGCTAAAACCATTGCCATAGTCAAATTTACAAAGTAATCCTTGAGAACATTTCTGTTACTATAGGCAATAAACAGTTCCCCTTTCAGAACCAGTTTGAAAGTCAGGAGCTAAAACTGTTCAAAACTTAGGATCATAGGACTGGAATTTGATTTTCATAAACTGATGAAGCACCATTTTTTGAAAGATGTTAGTGTAGAATATGTGTCTCAACTACCCTTGCTAGAAGACCACCACAGACCTTACTGCTCTTCTCATTTCTAGCTTAATAATTTTCTTGACCGTTACTGTACTGCTGTCCTTTAACTTGAGTTCACGCTCTTTCCCCTTGAGTTCTTGCCTGTACATCATCTTCTGACAAGCGACCGGCGGTTGCCCTCAACTGAGGAGGTCTCAGCTTGTAGGAGAGGATTCTGTGGGCTGGTCCCCAAGGGCACCATTTTGCACTTTGTGCTCCATACCTTCGACCACATTCCTGTTTTTCTACTCTCTGTCAAGTTTGGTTTCCTCCTGTACAGCAGTGTCCTACCATTCCTCTGTCTTAACTGCGTATCCCAGCTCTATGTCATCAACGGACTTCATCAGCTGCTGAAATCCGGGGAAGACTGACACACAGAGGCATTGAATGCCTTACCCCCTGTCATGCCCTTTAGTGGCAGAGCTGAAAACAGAGCACAGGGCTCCTCATGTCAGGTCTTTTGCTCTACCCATTTGTTGCACTTGAGGTGGAAACTCAGAGGAGGTGTTTTCATACCCAGCTGCAAGGGAGCTGCTATGCTTCACAAAGAAGAGATTAGCACAATCTAAATGTGGTGATGGAAGCAATCTGAAACAGACCGTTTTTTAATTCTCTTTTTACTTCTCTAACCCAAGTTGTCTTTCACTGATATTTTCTTAAACAGTAAGGCAACAAAGAGTTAATGTAGGTAAACAACATTTGCCTAGTTCTAAGCTGGATTTCCATCTGGAAACCACTGTTGCACTGGTCCTAAGACTGCAATGCACTCTTGTTAACACATTTACTGTGTATTTCATTTCTTTGTCAGTAAGAATGAACAACAAAGGCAATCATTAGTGTTATAATGTGTGAAAATACAGATTTTTGAAGATTAAAGCAAGAGCAACAAAGGCCCATTAAGAAAATATATTTTTATTAGCCTTCTTTAGTTTCTCTTTGGAAGCTGAAATTATTTTCCCTAGATGAATCCTTCTTCCGTTTGATATACAGTGTGTTGCACTGGATCTCTAACACAGCTGGTGTGCATACAAGTTTCATTCATATTCTGCAGTCTGGGAGCCACTGTCAGCCTCATCTTGGATGTTAGCAGGAAGACGCTTATTTCGGGAAATCATTTCATAGCTCGCAGTGCTCCAGAGAGAGCACAATTTGTTTCTCGTGGTGCTACCCCAGAGGCCGACTCAGCTACCGCTGTATCAAATCAGGATGCCCATGTACAATACAGTTACAACTCATAGTGCAGATAGGATCTTAACATATATCCTTTGATGAATATATAATTTTTTATCCTACAGTCCTCAAATGCAAGGGAAGAGGGTATTCTGGCAAGTAAAAAGTGGGATTGTGTCTGACTTTATCACACAGCAACTCCTCCAGCCCCATCTTCTTATACGTGTCCCCAGGAAAGATGCGTGCAAATAGGACAGATAAAAGCAAGTTGCAGTCTTCACTTTGGGCATAAGCAACCAAATTCCATTGCCTAGAGAGTTTCCAAACTGGGGGCGAGGGAAGTGTCGAGAACCAATCATCTCAGACTCTGTAGCATCCTAAAAGCTGAGTGCTCCCTGCCAGCTGGGATCATGTAGCAGTGATCTGACCGGCTTGTGAAGGAGCTGCCCCGTGGGTCGCCCCAGAAGCGGCTGAGCAGTGCCGTACGTGACTGTTCCCTTGCCCTTGTCTTTCATAACTTGCCAACCCATGCCGTGCCCACCCATCTCCCCATGGTGGTGGTGGGCTTCATAAGGGGACTCTTTGAAGCTCCCTGGGACGGGCTCTCTTAGTGCCTTGCATCTCTGTGCTCCCTAGGGATGAGCAGGGTCCCATACCCTCAGGGGAGGAGAGGAGACCTAGGGAACCATTTTGCTGTAACTAAAAAAACCTCTTTGTTTCTAAATTTGAAGTAGAAAATACATTATTTTGTCCTCATCTTTGAGGTGCACAGACTGAACTGCTGAGTGGTCTTGAGCTGTCTCTTGCTACATGCCTCTCCTTGCTACATGCCTCTCCAAAACAGAGGCTGTTTTGCCTCTTCCCTCAAGATCAGGAACCAAGATAAGGGAGTGGATCGTGCTGGGAAGCCTCTAGGGAGGAACCAGCCTAGCACCTGGACTAAATCCATACAGAGAAGCAGAGCCAAAGCTTTGAAGAAGCTAGGGAAGTCGGAGGGTTTTTGACCTAGTTGAAGGAGGGAGAGGGAAGGGAACTCATACATACCCAGATGTAAAAAAGAAAACAAAAAGAAAAGAAAAAGAAGAAATCAAAGAAGCAAACCCTGGAAACCATCTACAAATACAACTGAATCAGCAGGCTGTTTACATCACTGCTGCAAGTGGTAGGCTGGACAAGATTTTACTTGCTTAAAACTGTAAGTAGGTTCAGCTGTGTCAGGGCATATCTGGTATATAGGGGAGACCTTCTCCTCAGTCTTACTGATACTGTGGAGAAATTCTTCCAGCTGCTGAACTTGCGTTTGGGAGTCCCATTGCGTGTATTCCATTGCTTTTTATGTTTCCCTCACCAGCTTTGGAGTTGCTTCTCCAAAACACTTTTCTGTTTGCTAGTGACAGTCCCATATATATTCACACCTGAAGGCTTCAACATTTTCCCATTGCAATGCATACCAACATGGTATTTACAGTTCTTTCAGACTCTCCACTGACTGTGGGCAGAAACAGAAGTTGCAGGACTTCCTCCACCAAAATGCTAAAGGACCAGCATCAGACCTGGGACTCCAGGAAAGGGACTGGGCTGTTCACCTATGCACCTCCACCCATGTTTTCACAGAGGCAAGAGCCTGCAAAATGTTCAGGCTCTTACCTCTGTTCAGGCAACAAGAATTTGCAATATTTTTCCTTCTTTCTCTTGTTTCAGTCTATCTTTTCTCTTGGTTTTCTTATACCTCGTTTCATTAATCCAGTTGCGTGATAACCTGTGAGGTTGAAAATGCAAGAGTTTTGCTCTGCCCCACGCTGCTGATGCCCTGCTGCTTGCTCTGACAGCTGCCCATATCAGGGTGTCATTTATCACCAGATCTAGACTTGCTGCCACTGAAATCAGCACTGGCAAAACTCTCATCACGGGTAACGGGAAGAACCTAGGCCTTCGGTTTCAGGGGGGAAGGTGGCTGGGGATGCTGGAGTTCAGCCAAGGCTGGGACGGGAAGCTCTGATTTTTTAAGTCCTGTAATATACTGTTATCATTGTGTAAAAGGGAGAGTGTAGTCTCGACAGTAAGGCACCAGGTTGGCAGTCAGGTTTCGTTCTAGACTTTGTGAGAGATATTGGGTAAGTCATATAATCTCTCCCTAGCTGAACTTTCCATCTATAAAGCCAGAGTAATTATAAGGAATAGGAGACAGGGAGTATCTGTCTTGCCTACCCGGACTGTCGACTTTTTGTATCACTAACTGATGTTTGCACAGTGTCTGGTACTATGATGTTCTGATCAAAATCAGTGCCTACAGACCTCCCTGTCACATAATTAATAAAGTTCTCAGCCTTCAAGTCTTTTGTTCCAGACTGTACATTCAGGTCACAACTTCTAAACAGGTCAGTCTGCAGCAAGTATATTTGTTTTTCGTTGAACAGAACTCTGTTTCATCCTGTCTCATGCCATGATAGGTCTGACTGTAAAACTAACTATTGAAACATCTGGTCTTATTGTTGGAAGGATTTTTTGGGCAGGTCAGTACTAGGCACGGGGACTATGCTGATTTAAAAGCTAAATAAAGATGTAAGTTGAAACAAAGCAGATTCTCCTGTTTAACCCATTTTGAATCCCTGGGGCTACTGTTTGGCTTAGTATAGTTCTGAAAGCCAAGAAAATGTTATTCATTATGCTCAAAAGATTGATCACAGCATTTATATCCTGAGGCCCAAATCCTGAAGTCCTTATATAGACAGAGCTCCCATTGACTTCAAAGGGAGTTCTGTCTGCAGAAGAGCTTCAGGAATAGTGATGTACTGGCTCAGAAGGCACTGTAAAAACCTTTTAGTCTCTTTAAACGAAGCCTCGTCTGTGGAAGATCTAACAGAGGTGTACAACCAGCATGCAAGTTGTGTCATTGACTTGACCAAAAACATAAAACCATGGGAGTAGGTAGTTAATTCTTGTCTACAGTAATGCAAGCAAGCGAGATTCAACAAGAGTCAGCAGACAGAACTTTTCCGTATTGTTCAGAGTACAAAAAGCAAAATCTAGGGATGCTACTGCATGGAGGCTTAAAAATTACCTCTTCCTGCCATTATCCTGGAAACACTGCAGCCTTAAAAACACACACATGTTGCTTCTGTGATTTCATATACTAAAACAATTCCTTTTATCCTGGACTCTAACTATTCCTTTTAGAATTCCTTTTAGAACAGGCTTCCTTCCCTGTTGCAAATACTTGCCTAAATGATAGCATAAAAGGAAAAAGTTTGAAATAAGGTGTTTCATGTAGAGGAAAGCCTTTGAATGTTTTCTGCCAGCTCTAGTCTCTTTCCTGCCAAGATAACAGCACCCTTCAGTGCAGAATGGGTGCTAAGCTTTGCTTTATGGTATGCAGCCATGTCTTCCCCTAGACACCAGCCTAGTGATTAAAATAACCAGAGTGAAGTTCTCAAGTGCTCCAGAGGCGTGATTTTGGATCTGATAATGCAAGAATTTGAAGCTATCTGAGGTCCTCCACATGTGCAAGTTATCCAAGTTTTATGGATTACAATACTTTGGGTTTTACAGTGATGGAATACTAAGGATGTGGTATGGTCCAGATGGCAACTAGTAGCAAAGACTGAAACTTAGCTTCATTTTTATTTATAGTAACACAGCCAAGAAAAACTCAGTACTTCAACTCTAAGGACAACTTTGTTGAAATACCTATTTGCATGGTGAAGTTGCACTCAATATTGCAGAGACAAAACTGAAAAAACCCCCACCGTAGCCAGGTTTCATATGGTGTTAAGTTGTTGCCTTGAGAAGCAATGCTATTCTTCAGAGCTCCCTCAAACACAGGTGCATTCAAATTCAACTCAAATTTGATGGAAAACTGAGATCCTCTCTCTAATTCTTTGGGCTTCATCAAAGTTGCAGAGATAGTTTGTTAAGTTAAATATGATGTTTCACCATCAACTGTTGAGATCAGGAGCGAAGAACTTCCTGAAGAAGTTGTATAACTAGGAGTGGGAAGAAGACCACTCTAAACACAAGGCCCTTGACTCAACCCATTCCTAGAAAGAAAGAAAGAAAGAGAAAAAGAAAGAAGAGCTCCATTGCTCCATCAGAGCCACAGTTTGTTGACTTTCAGGATACGTTGTAAGACATATCTATTTGCTCAAGATAGCTATTGTCCAGTTTACAGAGGCTGGCCTGAGTCTGAGGTTCAGCTGTTTGAATGTAGTTTGCTTTCATTTCAGGTAGTTTCCTCTGGTGCCTCCTCATCTGGAGGCACAATGCGGCGCTGCTGTCATTCACCTTTTTATTACAGGAGCCCTACGAAGCTCAAATCAGGAATAGCGTGTGCTCTAAAAAAACCCCAACTATCTAATCTAAAAACATCTATGATGAAAAGCAGGGGACACATACAATAAAACCAGTTACATACTCTTTTTATAGTTATTTTATTTAATTACAGTGATTTGCAATTTATATAAACAAGCTATGAGTTTCCTCTGTTGCTCCTTTGCCAAGAGAGGTTTCTTTTTGATGTCACACCAAATTGTCACCTTGAATCGTGTAAAAGTACATGTCCTGAAAGCATCTGTAGAAATGCACTGGAAACAGAGGTAAAAGGAACTGTTGAAAGCATATAAGCATTGGTTTTACACCTATGTGAAGTAAGAGGTTCTTCCTCTTCATTTCCTAGTGGCAATGTGCTGTTGGGCTTTCAAGAAAATGTTCTCACAGAAATTTTCCAGCTCCATGGGGTAGAAATGAGTGGCCATGAAGAAAGGGGCATGTGGAAATGTGTCCTTTGGATTTGCTCATATAAATGACTGAAACTTTTTTTTCCCCCATCTTCCAAGCCACAAAGGGATGCAATGTCTTTTGGCAAAGTAGTGTAATATGAGATGCGTTGTTGGTGATATCTTTGCTTTCCTCTTCAAAAATGTACCACGTCTCCAGCATAACACAGTGGATTAGTTGGGATAGGGGATCTTTCCCAGGAACTTACTCTTTAAAACAGGTAAACGAACACCAGGGACAGTAGCAGACCCTGCAGAGCTTAAAAAAAAAAAAAAAAGAGTAAGAGATAAATCTCTTCATATGGACTTTTCTAATTGCCGAGGGCACGTTCTGTCTGGCAGAGGTGATTTAGCAATACCCACTGAGAGGATGAGCTCTAGCAGGCAGAGAGGAATAATGCTAACTCTTCTTTTGGATGGGATGGCAGAATTTTAACAAGGGATTCCCACAAGCCCCATAAGCTCTCTCTGTAGCATCCTTATTTCAGAACCTGACCACTTGGTGTTGAGGGGAAGAGACCGTTTAAATGTTCTGAGAAGGGTCTATACCCACAGACATTAGCCCCTAATTGTGGAAGAACATAGCCACTTTGTAAGCCATGCTAGCTAGCCTTTGATAGCCGGAAACCATTGCCCCCATAGGAGGCAATGTCAGCTGGAAGCATACAGCTGTAAAATGAAGAGAAAGACTGTTCTCCTGTTTTCTCAGGGTAACACAGAAGTTGCTCACATCATTGCTCACTCCCTGCCCATTCTCACTGGGGAAGCAAAGGCTTTAGCGATGCAGCCACAAGGGGAAATGGTGAATGATAAACTGCAGACATTTGGGACAAACATAGAAATTAGAAAAAATGATCTACACGTAGATGTGTTGAAGCCATACACTTTTTACGTGCAAAGGTCACACCCAAGATAGCTAATGTCAATCATGCTCTGTACTACTACATGCTTACAAAAAGGTGAGCTCAGAAAAAACATTTAAATTCAGAGAACAAATTATTCATACACAAATCAAGATGGGAAATAAAGTCCAATTCAGTGACAAGGACTTGCCGAACAGGGTCCCTACAAAATGGGAAGAACCAACACCTGCATTCAAAGACTGACACACAGGGAAACAGTGGCTGCCTGGGCTAATATGTCAACTTCAAGAGATCAATAACCATGGAAACCTCAGTAAAAGGAATGCATCTTCAAGGAAATTCAGAAGAGAGAGGAAGAAATCATAACCGGAGAACCCTTCAGGGGCAAAAATACACGTATTCCGCTCTCCAGAGATGCTTGTACAGTTTTTATTTTTAAACAAAATACGTTCTCACTGGCATCTATGAGAAACTATTTTGTGCAAAGGTATTGTAATACCTCTTTTATATGTTGTCACATTTCTGAATTTGTGAAGGCCCTGGTTTTAGAACCTTATGGTCAAACTCAGTTTTCATTTAAACAAGAAATAGGAAATAATCTGCCTTCCTCAGTTCTGGCAATAGCTTCAAAATAATAAAAACAATCCGAAAGTAAGTAACTCTGGAAGACTGCAGCATGCCTTTCTAAACATATTTAATGTGTGTTGTACTGTCCTTTGTTGGAAGGCAAATTCTGATTAGTGCTGTTCAAATATGACTCTTATTTCTGTAATCAGTGAGGTCTATGAAGTACGCCATCAGAAACTACAGGTAAATAGTGGTGGGAAAAAGACAAGAGCGCTCTCACACACAGAAAGCTTGCCTGGCCTTTCAAACAGCTGGCTGAGAACCAGATCTATGCATCAGCTAATGAATGCATCTCAAGAAGCAAGAGAAGAAACAATGCATTCATCACTGCTAAAATTTAACTTTGTAACTTACCTTTCGGCAATGAAAATTCATAACAAGGATAATAAAAAGGGCAACAGAGGAACATTCTTCCCCTTTCTCTATTGGAATTACCTGCTGTTTGTCCAGCACTTATGTGCACCCAGCCGAGACCAGCAAGTTCACTTTCCTTTTGTTATGCTCTGAACCAGATATAAACCGTAAGGTAAAACTCTTCCACTAAACTTCTGCTCTGCCGATGAAATCTTTAAGCCTTACAATATTTGTTTAAGAACAACAGATAAGATTCTGTTTGCAGGGCATTTTTCAGATACTGGGTGGATTAAATAAATTTGTTCAGAAATGGCCGTCTTCCGTCCTTGCTGATCAACAAGTGTGCCTCTGAGCAGCGGCATTTACAGACCGTCACTGTTCCCTACCTGGGGGGAAAGCCTTGCTCTGTCCCCCTTACAGCCCCACTACAGCTGCCCCAGCAGACTCCCAGTGGTGAAAGCAGCCCCCAGCTTTCATACTGCCACTGCTGCTTCACTGACAATACAAACACGAACTATATCAAAGAAATTACATTAATGACAGGCCAGGAAAGTCACACTCCTCTCACCCAGGCTTGTAAAAATAAGATAAACTCTCCACATTACCTTCATGTTACCAACAACATCATTAATCTACTACAACCCTCCATAGGGGCCAGCTTTGCTGTCCATTAAGTGTCCATCTCACAGAGATGGTACAGTGTTTTTCATCATCCTTGACCCTCATATGGAGGGTATGGACCTCACACAGACGAACAGAGGTACCTCGGGAGACAGCAGGAAGGGGTCTTAAAATTCCCATCTCCCGGGTCTTTGTCAGAGGGGCTCACAATTAACATGATTATATTCAGCAGGCTCTGTATCTTCTGTGTTCACATCATATCTTTGTATAAATTTGAAATCAACTCGTTATGTCCCCATGTAGTGGTCTACTCAGCAATCATGTTGAGAAGAAATTGGTCTCTTTGAAAACTGTGTATAACTGAGCTACATGTACAGAGTATGATTTGTACAAGTAAATACTTTCTGGCCCATAAATACCTGTACTGTTCTGTTGAATGCAGAATTAGGCTCTTGCTGAAGGGCCCTGTATATTATAGAATAGAGGAAGAGTACCGATACCATTTCAGTTGTTTTATCTCTAACCAACATCAGCATTCACAAGTGCATATTACGGGAACCACAAGGTGTTTAGCCTGGTGCCTACTCTAGTGGGCTGTTGTAAATTCTCTGCCTTGCTAGGGCAGTTTGCTGGAGACAAAAGCTGTACCAGAGGCAAACTAGGGGAACATGATTAACCTACCCAATGTCATGGTATTGTGTAGATCTCTTTTTCTCTCATTGCTCTAAAAACTGCAGCCCTTAGTACTTCCTTTGAGTTGTTTTTGCCTGTCTTGATTCCTGGAATGTGCCAGACACATGCCATTAGGGAACCAACAGTGCCAAACTGCTCTCTTATCTTCTACCTGTCCTCACACTGCTGCATCCAAAGGACATCATTATTTCCTACACTGAAAGTTCAGGGGGCTGTGCCTTCTTCAGCAGTACTTGGATGGGTCAAAAGTTCATATGCAAGAGCATTCTTTGACTGCCATCTTCCTCCTCCTGGAGAGAATGCCTCGTTCTGCAGGGGTTCTGGTGGCGTCAACAGCATATTTTGGATGCCTGCTAATTACAGAAATCTGTAGATCCTCCATGCACTGCTACATTCACAGATTAGAAATGGTTTCCATTTTTGCAGAACAGTCCTTCAATTACTCATTAATTGGGGCTCCGTGTTCCACTTTCCTGCATGGTCTGTGCTTGCTAATCTAGTCCATGGGTCAAAGGAAGTTATTTCCTTGTAAGCAGAGTTCATTAAGACAGATTCTTCGTATTTATTCCCCTTACTGACATCTTCAAGACCCTAAAAACAAGTTGGGCCTGAGAAGGAAGAGAGGTAGCCTGGGTCCTTTCTTGCAACAGATGTGATGTCAAAGTGCACCAGCAAACAAGTCTCATTAAGATGCCACATCCTGGTGCCAACCACTTGGCGGGTATCGTGAATAAGAAAATGCAGACCCTGTTTAAAAGTAAGGAACTTCTTACCTGCTTGAAGAAGGCATGCAGAAGAATTTCAGGATTAGTCTTGTGCTTCATGAAAAAAAAAGGCTTTGTGGTTGTGATGTATGCAAGTTATCCTCATTTATGAAGACAAGAGCTGTAAGGTTCTTGAGTTTTAAGGATTGCTGTTATCAGTATTCCATGTGGCTACAGCTTGGAGAGCAATCTTGAATATACAGGATGTTGGCTTTAGTTAGCAAACTAGTTTCATTTATGTAACCCATTAAAAAACACCTCCTTGGCCTGTTTGCTCAAAGGAATGTGAATTGACTGTTATTCAAGACTGGTTTACAGAACCATTACTGGTAATGCTTATAATTAAGAGACATGTAAAATAACTACTGTAAGTATCTATAATGCTTTCTTGTTTCACTACTTAAAGTTTTAATATCTCCTTAGTAAGTCTGAATACAACTCTGATGCCTAATTAGCCCCACTTTCATTTCATTAGTATGCTAGAAACAAAAAGAGCAACAGGTGTCTAGGCAGGTAGGTAGCCTTTATGGTAAATAGTTCATCTTAGGAGGAGACATACTTGTTTTTCTTTCAACACAGAAAATGGTAAACACAGAGAAGCACAAAGAAACATGCACACCCACCCTTTGCCAGACTCCTGAATGCCGTACAGACCTTCCCCTGAAGAAGCCTACAAGCTTGTAGCCTTCATTTTATTGTAATTATTTGTACATTGTATTTGCATGGCATTTAGTAATTCTGAACGTGCCATATGGCCCTAACTGCCCATTCTTTTCCAGATTGACTTGAATTATATGTAACAATTTTTTCTTCCTGGTTTATTGGATACTCATTCAACAAAGCTTCTTCAATGCACATGGACCCCCCCACTGATTAGTTAGCATCTGAGCAGCTTCCTAAACCACTTCCTTAAAAGGTTACAACCTTCCTTTTGAAGTTTAAGAAAATTTGTTCCAGTCAAGCATGTGAAAGAATGTGAACAACTGGACACACCTGACATACACAGAAAAAAAAGGTAAGTCAGTCATCTATATTTGTCAGCCAAAGATGTTTGCTTTCCAGATAATTCTGAGAACCACCTTCCTTGAGACATCAATCTTTGCAGGTGGGAACAGGGTGGCTGTCCGACAGAATAGGCTGTATCTCCATACAGGTCTTCTGAATGCAACTTCACAGCTGTGTGCCATGTAATAGAACCGTTTCAACTTTAGAAATTTTGGCAATACTCTTTCTGGTCGCTCTGGAACACTCTCCATACTTTTTAGCAACAAAAAAGTTTTCTCTGTGATAAAGACATCAGCTTGAGGCCCAAGTAAGACAAAGATTCTCTGAATGATGCAACCTTACATACATTCCTCTCTAGAGGGTGATCCTTACATCAACTTTCATCACCACCCTGAGGCAGAGTGCAGCTTTTCCTAGAAAAGAAAAGTCAGAATCACTACATTCTTCCTTTTCTGTTTTAAGCAGGCCTAGCATGCTACAGAAACACTCCATTTCTCTTGAGATCTTCCACTCACTGGTACTGGTTTGTTTGTTTATTTGTATGTAAACAGCCTTAAAAGAACATGCCTCCCAGGCTTGCAGTATCTCCTCCACCTAGCAAAGACACCATCATCATACAGACTAAAGTGTAAATAACATGGAGCAAACACCAGCCTCCCACCACCACCAAGAACACAGATCAACACAAAATCACCCGAGCCTTCGGGATCCAAAAGGCATCCTCTCCTCAGGCTGCCTCCCCAGCCCTGCTCTGTGCCTGTCAGTGAATAATGGAGCCCTGGCTGCTCCCAGCGGTGCGGGATGGCATCCCGTACACGTTCACAACTGCAGAGATTTGCCAGCTCCAGGGCACAGATTCCAGCTCTTTTGGACAAAAGGCCTGTTTCAGTTTGCAGTCTCATTAGAGAAGTAACTGTGTGAACATACTGGCACTCAAGGCTTTTCAGTAAACATTAAAATTACTAACAAGTGCCCTCACCTAGCAATGTTCATCCCAGAATATTGGTCTGTACTTTCAGACGGAGCCAGCCTCAGATGGCCCTGCAGCATGCCACATTTTCATACCGAATACCTCACTGCTGTCCAAAACTCCTTGGTCACAGAATGGCAGTGTGACTCTCCTACAGCATCAGCCACTTTCCAGACTCTCACCCTGCTTCTGCTAGGAGATTTGAACCAAATTAATTACTGCAAATTGATGTCGTTGCATCATTGCAGATCAGCCATCGTGCAATGAATACAGTGGTGAGGCTAGTGCTGGTTAAAATGCTCAATAAGGATAATTGCATGGGTGAACATTTCTTTAATATGCACAAGGCTAAACAACCAAATTAAAATGTAGGCAATTATAAGCACTCTGAAGCCCTGACTATGCATAAAGAGGCATCCTGACGGGTCTGAAGAGGGGGAAACCTCTGGGAAAGAGGCAGTGAGGAGCAGTGGGGGCAGACTAAGAGTGCTAACCTCCTCCTCCACCAGCACAGTTGTTTGGAAAGTATTCATCTTTCTACGGTGCAGTTACTGCTGTTATGTTAAATTGGCTTTGTCAAACTGACGCAGCTTTATGTCTGAACATTGCTACCAGCTTAAAGCTGGCTCTCTCCAGTTCAACTTGCACCTGCTCACATGGGTACAAGCTAAATGGGTGTAACCAGTAAAAGGAGCTTTAAATCCAAACAAATAATCATCCAAGAAGGTCACGCTGATTTCATTAAGGCAATTTAAACTTCCATTTATGTTGAATTGGTAAAACTTTCACAAGCAGACAAGCCCTCTCTAAAGAATAGAAGAACACAGTTCTGCTGAACTTGGTAACACGAGGTAATGCATTCCACTCTGCCAAAGCTTTCCAGCAGTTGGAAGAAATGCCCATCAATTGCTGCCAGCCCACCCCCGAAACTGTGTTTGTGTTGCCAGCTGCCAAGGTATGGCATTGTTTTCCCTCTGTCATGGTGTTTGACAAAACAGTTATGGTTCAGAACAGAGCCACACCATTAAGGCAGCGGGTGGGGACATGCTGCTGAGCACAGCTGCCCCTTGCTTGTGTTGCTTCCAGGGACAGAGCACAGCTTGAGGGGACAGACGGAGACTTTCCTAACGCTGTGAGTATGCCTGCCCTGAAACCATGCAGCAGCACTTTACCCAAGCCTGCCTGGGCACACAGACAGGCTGTTGTAGTCAACTCCCCCACGCTGACTTCTGTGATCAGTGACAAGACTGCTCATTTGTTTAAACCTGAAAGAAATTCCTGTGCACAGCAAACCATGCTCACCTGGAGCACCAGACTCACAGTGTCCCTCTGAGGAACAGGTATGCCTTACTCGTCCCCTGCTCTGAGCACTCCAGAGCTGTACTGCCAAGTCTGAACATCCCTTGACGGGCAGAGACAAAAACTGCAGTCGTCTGGGTGCAGTCGTGAATCCTCCTGGGCTCCCCTGATGGGTTATTCATATAGTCAGAGCAGGAGAGCATGAATAAGCTAGAGGAAAACTCATTGTGGTAGACAGGGAAGGGCAAAGAGAGCAGCTCTATATCTTTCTTGGCCACTGACCTGCGTCCACAGGAGGTGCCAGGTCTAGCCATGGCTCTGCCTCCCCAGCTGCCAGCGAGCTGATGAAGAGAGGATACAGGGACCAAACCGTGACTTTCAAGGCAATGACAAACTAGAGGCAGGTAACAAAGTGGTGTGAGGGAAATGGCAGGCAGATAAGCCAGTCATCAGCCCTCTGCAGTTGCTTCATAAAGAATATAATCAGCATGGAATGATGTACAGCAAAGAGAAAAATGGAACATTATAATTTTTGGAAATCTGCATGCTGTAAGGCTCACTTTTAACCCTAAACTTGGTGATAAAAGAAATGTATGAAATGTTTGAAAAGGAGTTGAAAAAGGGTTTCAGATGAAACAGATGCTCACAGATCTGGAGTGCCTACCGTTACAAAAATCTCAGAAACATACTGGGGTGAGACCTCTGACGTAGCTTATCATGAATGTAATTCTCTGTTGTTTGAGCACTGAGTTGAATCAGTTCACCTCAGGTGAGCTGAGGGGCAGAAAAGAAATGCCTGCTACCTTTTATATAGTGTTTCATTTAAGGCATTTACACATTCAAGACCATGATGGACTAGTGCTTGTGATGCCAGCTCAGTTGTTGATCTGTGCTGCTGTAAATTACTCCTGCAACAAGAAAGGATGGAGCATAAAAAAGGTGATGATACCAATGCTTCGCTGTTTGTGTCTCAGGGCTGCCTGTTCACTTTGCTATGTTATCTCTGCTTACCCCCTTCCACGCTATCTGCACTGCTTGCCTGTGTCCCTGGCTCCTAGGGCAAAGCAGGCACGCACGTTGGCTTTGTGCTTGCTACCCTCCAGCAGCCACTTTGCCTGTTTTCTAACCTTGGCACATGCTGGCCTATATTCCTCCTGTTAATGCCGTTATTTGTTAATACCATTAATACCATCTTCTCCCCTCTTCTATCCAAAGAAGATTACTGAGAATAATTCTTTTGGAAGACACATTTTTCCTTGGCCCCTGAGGTAGTTAAGAGAGTCTTTGAAGAATGTTTAAAAGGAATCCTTTGCCCTCTAGTATCCCCAGCCAGTGTCGCTGTGCTGGGGAGAATCGCTAGCAGTGTGCCGGAGCCAGGTCCTAGCAGTTCAGGCTTCCCTGGGCCCCCTCAGTGTGGCTCCGCTGGCCGAGGCAGCCCGCAGGTGCTTTCACTGGGGGCTTCCGACACAACCCCACAGATGCCGGGTGCTGCTAGAGCATTACTCTGGAGGTGGCTCCACCAAGCCTGGCACAGCAAGCAGTCGGTGGCTTTTCCACGTGCCTGTAGAGGCAAGCAGGGCTTCTAGGCAAGAAGCAGCTTGCATCTTTCTCCTTCGGAACCTGTGACTCTGGCTGTTACTCCAATATTTTCTTGCTCTGTTGCTGTTCTGTGTAAAATCTGCACTGCTAGGGCTTGGCACTTTGGGCTTCACAGGTACTCCCCCTTTGTTACATTTTTCAGGCTTGCCTTTAGTTCTGGAGTTGCAATGAATGCTTATTGTGCCTGAGTAACAGAAAATGGGATTCTGTCAAATTTCAGTATTTGAATTTATGAACTTAACCGAAATTGGCTGCAGACTTGTCATCGCAATGCATCCCACTGCATAAAATGACTGTAAACTTCTCTATGCAACCCTTCTCTGTGAGTATATGTGTGTGCATGACACCGCGTCCTTTATTACTTATGAAACACATATCAATATTGTATTAATAAGTAGGCATTGATTTTTACTGAGAACATAAAGATTTATGAAAGTAGGCAGTGCTGTGTGGCAGAAACTATGAAAGCAGTTTCTAGAAAATCTATGAAGAATTTTACATTTGAGATATAGACAAATTTTCCATTCAAAGTAAATCCAACTAGACAACCCTTTGTGGAAAATAGATTGCTTTACGGTATCAGGCAAGGGTGAGATTTAAAGGCAACTGGTTTGCAACAGAATGAGACTCTTTGTCCAAATTTGGAAGCCACAAATGGCTTCCTTTTATATTATGGAGAGATTCAAGGGGGCTCTCAGTGAAGCAAGGAAAGTACAGGCTGAACACCTGTGCAATGGCCCTGAGGCAAAAGGGCTCCGCTCAGCAAACAGGGAGACATACCCCTGTCAGGCTGACAGTAAAACTCTGCTGTTGCTTGGAGCAGGAAAAAGTGTATTTAAAGCATACTGATGCAGATTGCTGGTAACAGCAAGAAGTAGAGGCTGCAATAAGGACCACTTAGAGAGTTCCCTGTCCATGTTACCCCACCCAGAACTAGGGTCTGTAGCAGTGCAAGAGAAGTACACCTTTTCAAGCATCACTCTTTTTTTTATGCTGATACACAAGGTAAATCTTGGGACTGATTTAGGAATCGTGGTACAGCAAATACCTCGAAAGCCAACTCATACAGAGGAAATGCCCAGTCTTAATTCTCCATGACATCATACTCAACAATTGTCAAGAGCAAGTAGAAAAACACACTCCAGAAGCATAGTATATCCCAGATAGATACTGCAAAAGGAGCATTACCTACAATATTGGAAGTACAAACGTGGTCTATACTGCTGATTTCCTCCTGTACTGCATGAATTCCTAAATCCTGCAGAATACTCAGGCTGTGGATACGCGCGTTTCTGCTGATGTGTGTGCTATCCAAAAGGATAAGGGACTTAATGTGCCCTTAACAGAGCTTTTGACTGAAACGATCCTATACTTCGGCAAGGGGATAAGAACAAGAACTGGAAAGGTTTTAGAGAAGAAAGATACCACACTGGAAAAGTTCTGGTGATTTTTTTTGTGGCTCTTAATAATTAGCTGTTTCTATCTTTACAATTAATTCTTTTGTCACTATTACTACAAATGCCTTCAATTTCCTCCCTGTCCCCCAACGGACTCCAGCTCATTAATAGGCAGCTTTAAGCAAGTATCGGAGCTGTCATGCATTTCAAATCTCCCCAAGGAAGCTTTTTAAAATTGTAAGTAAGACCTGATACTGAGACTTATTAGCACCAAACTTGGAAACAAAGCTTCTGTGCAGGCAGTGACGACTCTTCAAGTTACAGTTGCTGTCACCTTTTTTATGCTGAGATTTATTATAAATGTGAATACCTCAAAGGATTTCTTTGATGCAACCAACATTTCCAGCTCTCATAAACTGCTGTTTATTGATAGAACTGGGCTTGTGCCAGCATCTCAGATTTGAGTGATGAAGCTGAACTTCTAGGTCAGATTTAATTGCACCCACACTGAGATATACTCAGAAGAAATCCACTGAAAGGAGCAGAGTGATCGTACACCACCACAAACGCACTGCGGTGTGACGGAGAACCTGGAAGTTTGCATACTAGCTAAAAGACAGGTAACAACAGTCCATAGAAGAGCAATATGTAGACCGAGATCAAAGTCCATCCTCAGTGCTTTGAGACCAGCTTTTGCTCGAACCTCTGGCTGATACTTATGCTTGCATCCAAGGCTTTGGCTCCTGTCCACTTATAAATGTCTGAACAGCCCCATTTTTTCAGCTCTGTCTGGAGTTAAGGAGAACAATTAGTCTAACTTCTGAACTGCTAGCATAAATGATTTGCCAGGACTAAGGTTAAGGCAGATTCCCATGACTACCAGTTACAATAACAGAAGAAATGTGTAAACTTGAAATCGAGAGGTAGCTGTGGCGTTGCCTGTCATTGGCACGTTGGTGATTCTGCTAACTATCGTCTTCCCTTAGTGACACACAGGGCGGGAGGGGTTGTAAGAGGAAACCTCATCAGCTTCCACACAAGGGAGCCTAAAGAGGGGGGAGAAGGCTGTACCTCAGTGTTTCTCAGAGAGGAAGGTGTTAGCCCAGAGAAAGGGTTCCTAGCAGAGCTTCTTGCTGGAGTGATACCATAGTGTCCTATACTTTGGCCAGCACAAAATAACAAGAACTGGAAAGATTTTAGCAGCAAAATACCTCAAACTGGAGAATTTGGAATATCTCAGCTTTCAAAAATTTTCACAACTCAATAAGGCCTTTCTTGAGTAACCCAAAATCTCAGTGAATACTGACACCTGTGAGGAGGGAGAGCTGATCCAACAGCAACAGAGCCATCGCCCAGGCTTGGCCAATAAGGTCATGCAAGACTGCAAGTTGCAAGAGGAGCTCTCTCAATGCCACCTTCTTAACAGTTCCCCCAAACCTGAGAGGTGAGAAAATGGAAATTTGCTACTGAGATTCTTCAGGCTCAAATGAGAATTTCACCATGTCCTGAGGTCCTAATTTCCTGGCTGGAGATGTTCTTCCTCCTCACCACTCATGACCCTAGTTCTCCACATCAAACCAAACTTAGCCATCAGCTAAGGACTGAGAAAGCCGTGGACATCGTCCTCAAGATCCTGCCATGTGGGTGGGTGTCACGGTTTAACCCCAGCTGGCAACTAAGCCCCACACAGCTGCTCGCTCGCTCACTCCCCCCTGGTGGGATGGGGGAGAGAATGGGAAGGGTAAAAGTGAGAAAACTCATGGGTTGAGATAAAGACAGTTTAATAGCTAAAGCAAAAGCTGCGTGCACAAACAAAGCAAACCAAGGAATTAATTCACTACTTCCCATGGGCAGGCAGGTGTTCAGCCATCTCCAGGAAAGCAGGGCTCCATCACGCATGACGGTTACTTGGGAACACAAAATGCCATCGCTCCGAACGTCCCCCCCTTCCTTCTTCTTCCCCAGCTTTATACGCTGAGCATGGCGTCATATGGTGTGGAATATCCCTTTGGTCAGTTGGGGTCAGCTGTCCCAGCTGCGTCCCCTCCCAACTCCTTGTGCACCCCCAGCCTCCTCGCTGGTGGGGTGGGGTGAGAAGCAGAAAAGGCCTTGACTCTGTGTAAGCACTGCTCAGCAGTAACGAAAACATCCCTGTATTATCAACTCTGTTTTCAGCACAAGTCCAAAACACAGCCCCATACTGGCTACTGTGAAGAAAATTAACTCTATCCCAGCCAAAACCAGCACAATGGGATCCGTTTTTTTCCACTGGGTTACTCCATCGGCTCCACTGCCCCTTTGCCAGAGATCACCTTCCCCTCAGCCACGCTGCTGGCAGGCACCCAGGCTGCCAGTGCCTCCTGAAGCCCTGAGTACGAACCTAGGTCGTTTGTGCTACTGCTGGAGCCCTCACCCAGCCGGGCAGCAGGCAGGACGCAGGGAAGCACTGTCAGGTGGGCGGGAGCTGGCTGAGAGCAGGCACCCACCACAGGCCCAGCTCTCTGGGGGAGCACGGCACAGGTCGGCACACCGGTAGGACATGACCCTCCCGGGAGCAGCGGGGCAGAGGAACCGCGTTACCGTGCCCTGCCAGGGAGGCAACGTCTCCTATCCTAAAAATCCAAGGAGGAGTCCAGCCCTGGAAAAAGGCACGCTTCGACAGCCCTTTGCAGCCGTGCCCGGAGGAGCCCGATCCCCCGCCCCAAGGATGGCAGGCATTTCTCTGAAGCCTGCCAGCTGAAGACAGCGCTGCTCGCCGCCGGGCCCCGGCACCCCGTTACGGATCCCGTGCCCCGGCGGAGCTGGCTGCTCGCCCGCTGCACCCGAGCGGGGCCGGGGGAGCGGCGGCCGCCTCCGTCCCGCACCTCCCCGCGCGCCTCGGCCGCGCCCGTCCACCCGCCGGCACCAACGGCCGCCGGCACCAACGGCCGCCGCCGCCCAACCGTCCCCGCGGCAGCCCGCGCGCCGCCGGCAGAGGGCGCCCGCCGCCCGCCAACGCCGCGGGGCCGCGCGCCCCGCCCCACCCGGCCGCGCCCACCGCCGCCCCTCAGCGCCCGCCTGCGGGTGTAGGGCCTTGTCTCCGCTCCCGCCGGGGTGGGCCGGCAAATTGGCGATGTAGCCGTCAGCCCCGTGGCTCGTCCCACGGCGAGGACTGGCTGCGGCGCGGCGGTGGCTCTGGGGACTCGGCGGGCGGCCCCCGCCCCGAACCTGCCGCCGGAGCTGGGGAGAAGCGCGGTCACTCAGTGCCCGCCTCACCTCCCGCGGGCCGGGTCCTTCCCTCCGCTCTCCCCCTGCCAGGCTGCTGGGAAACATACAGCCTTTAAACGCCGTTTTGTTGCCCGTGCTCCACCAGCCAGCTGCAAGGTGCTGCCTCGCTGACCCTGCCTGAACCGTCGGGGGGTCCGCACACGGCCTCGGGCCCGAGGATCTGTGGAGAAAGCAGAGGCCGGGGTGCTGGCAGAGCTCAGCCCCCCGGTCCCGACTGGGCCCTGGTCTGCAGTTTGGAAGTTGTCAGCACACTTGTCGAGTTGCTGCCCCTTGCCCACAGGATAGCCATCGTCTCCCGAGGTAGGCATGCCATTGCACACGGGATGATGATCACTGACAGAGCAGATGTGGTTAGGCAGGCATAGCTAGCAGCTTGGTAATTAAAGGTCTGCTGAAAAACAAAGCAAATCTGCCAGTTTGTCACCAGAATTGCTGAGCCCAGAAAATGAGAAGTTACACACCGTGGTGTAAATGGCACGTGGCTGCCTACAGTCAGTGTCTGGGGGCCTAAAAAGTATAGCTGCTCCGTACTGCTGTAGACTTGCACGGCATTTTCCTGCATTACCTTGTCATCCCCATCACGTCTGTCTACAGAACAAAACATGGGATCTCTGCGTGCGGATTTATGTGAAACCCATTCACATGCGGTAGGAGCCAGGGTGCATCTCCTTTGTTTGCTCGTTTGGTCAGTTTTCTGGAGGCACCTATGTAAAAGCATAAGGCACTACTGGTGCAGCCTGACTACCTTGGGCGGCATCACTCGTGTCAGCTTTATATTAAAGCTTTCTTACCCAGATCAAGAATGGCTGCTCCAGTCTAAGGGTGATAACCCAGTCAAGTGAAAACACAGCAGAGCACCTTTCTACTAGCAGAGTATCTGTGAAAACAGAGAGGCACTGGGAGATTCCTTGCTCAGGGTACCCTAGGGATGGGTACCCTAGCCCAGGTACATTAGGGATGCTGGAAGGGTGCATTTATATGGAAGTAACAACAGGAGGGTGGAAAGGTGGATGCAAGTCCCCTGTGTGTTCTGCCCTCTCAATTGCATCAACCCATCCATATTGTGACCCTATCGGGGGACATGGCATTTAGCTCCTTATTGCATCCATTTCTGAGAAAATCAGCAACTTCTTTTGAGGAGGAGGATTTATTAGAGATGATTGGCTATCTGCAGGATTTGAAATAAAAAGGGATTTGTAACCAGCTACACATAACCCGCAAAAAGAAATCATACTTAGAGGGGAAAGATTAATAGGGACACAAGTCTGTAGAATCTCATTGTTAAGAGATCAATTTATTATGCCCTTGACTGCAAGTTAAATTAATACACGTAAAATTACAACGTGGAAAAGAGATGCCAGTGACTGTCATAAATACAGCTTGCTTTTCTTTCCTAGTTATTTAGGGAGGATTGGGAACACTTGTGAAATCATGTTCATTAAAGCCCTGAATAGAGGCAACTAACCAATAACTGCGGTGGAAGCAACAAGGTTCCCCCCCGCCCGCCCTTTTCAAGAAGAGGGGGGAAATCACAGACGTCAATCAAGAAATACTGCAAAATAAAATGGACCCTCCTGGCAGCCGAGGCACGGCGCAGACCCGCGGGGAGGCTCTGGCAGTCTGCTCGCAGCCGCCGGCCCCGCAGCTCCGCCGCTGACCGGGGAGCGCAGAGGGTTCCGCAGCCCGGCTCTTCCTTCCCTTGCAAAACTGTCAGGCACAAATGGGCAGGAGGATATTGGCTGCAAGGGACGCGGAGGCTCCTCCCAGAGCCTGGATCCCGATATTTTCGGAGGATTTCTTTTAACTCAGTTACAAACCTTGGCGAAGAGAACAAGTTGCCGCTGTAGCGGAGGCAGAAAGCGCCTCTGCGAGGGCGAGCGGGGCTCCCGCTCCCTTCTCCACCTTCCTAAAGCTACCTTGGATGCTTCGCCTCACTTGCGGAGCAGAGCTGTGCTGCCTGCCGGGGGGAATGCTCCTGCTCTGGATGTTGCTGTTTCTGTGAAAACACGGGTCGTAGGGGAATGAGAGGGAAGACAATGAGGAAAAACCGACCGGGAGAAAGCCCCATCCCCAGGCGTTTTCCCGAGAACTGACGGTGTTTTGGGGCTGAGCGATCCCGTCGGAGGCGGCGGAGGCTGCGCCCGGCGGAGGGAGCAGGCTGCCCGCTCCGCGGGGGACTTGCCGGGACCGGCGATTCCCTTCGGATGCGGACTGGGAAACCTGTAGGAAATTCTCCCGCCGCGCTGCGAAGCCACCATGAATTCAGTGGCTGGAAATAAGGAGAGGATTGCGGTCACGGCGCGGAGCAGGAAATACGGGGTAAGTTGTCGGCAGAGGGGCGGCTCGGAGCGGTGCCCGCCGCCGTGCCGGGGCTCGCGCGCCCGGCGGTTACCGGCGCCGCCGGCTATGGTCCCCCGGCCCCGCTCAACTTCCCCGGCGGGGGCGGGCGAGGCGCGGCGGCCGCCGCGGGCGCGGAGCGTCCGAGCGAAACTTGCCGGCGCCGCCGGGCCTCCCTGCCTGACCCGCTGCTCCTTCTCCCGCTCCAGGTGACCGACCCCTGCTCCCCCACCAAGCCCGCCGCCCCCTTCTCCCCCGAGAGCTGGTACCGGAAGGCGTACGAGGAGTCCCGGGCGGGGAGTCGCCCGGCCCCGGAGGGAGCCGGCTCTGCCCTGGGCTCCTCCGGCACCCCGTCTCCAGGCTCCGGCACCTCCTCGCCGGGCTCCTTCACCGGCTCGCCGGGACCCGCCTCGCCCGGCATCGGCACCAGCTCCCCCGGCTCGCTGGGCGGCTCGCCGGGCTTCGGCACCGGCTCGCCGGGCTCCGGCAGCGGCGGCGGCTCCTCGCCGGGCTCCGACCGCGGCGTCTGGTGCGAGCACTGCAACGCCCGCCTGGCGGAGCTGAAGAGGCAGGCGCTGAAGCTCCTCATCCCCGGGCCCGTCAGCAGCAAGGTGAGCGAGGGGCCGGGGCGGAGCGGAGCGGGGAGGTGCGTGTGCGGCCCGGCGCGGGCGCTGCCTGCGCTGCGGGGCTGCAGCCGCCCGGGAGCGACCCCCACAGCCGGTGGGGCTGCGGGCCGGCTCCCCGTTGGGGCTGCCGGCCACCTGGGCTCCCCTCTGCCGCTGTCACCGCTGAGGGTTTTAGGGTTTACTTGGGTTCGCCCCTTCTTGCTCTTGTTCCCTTTTCCCATCCTCTCCTCCTGCTTCGTGTGGAGCAGGGTGTCTCCGCCTCCGGAGGGCTGCCAGGCTCCGGGGAGGCCTCTGTGACAGTCCCTCAAGCTCGCTCCTTGCCTCCCTCTTTCATTGCATTGACGGTGGTTTTGTGTTGTTGTTTCCCGTGTACTTGTTCCCAGTGAGGGGCAAGCAAGGGCGGGAATGCCACGTGGGAGTCATTGGTCCCTTCCCCGTTTGCTCTCTTTGATCCCTACAGGATGGAGTTACAAAATAACCTGAGATTTGGCAGACAACTTAGTGGTAAGGTGTGTACGGTCTGATGCCCGTGGCTTGTACTTCTATTGTGGGGCGAGGTGCAGCAGAGACTCACCTGTAGCTCCAGGTTCAGATGAGGCGTTAAAATGCTGCGTGAGTCCAAAGTTCACCCAGGGAGGCTGTGGCAGACAGTGGCATTGAACCCAGCTCTTCAGGGTGTCGTTAACATAAGGACAACTTGGTGATGCTTCTCTCTTACACAGCACTAAATTTTTAAAATTTTTTTTTTTCAATAAGAAGACTTAAAAGTACTTGAAGCTGCTGGACCTTGAGTATTGGCTTGAGTAATCCTGTGCCTAAAGAGCATGCAAGCATTTCTGAAATCTGGCCTCGGGTTTTAAGAGTTGACTGATCATGGATAGAGTTGGAAGTCTGCTTTCTGCCTCTGTTGGGGAATCTGGTACCTCCAAAGGCATACTTTGAAATTCCATGGTTTTCTTTTGTTTGGCATTGTTTTTTGTTTTCCCTGTTCATATAAAGATTAAGGCTAACAGCCCTAAAAGAATGACCAGCAGCCCTTGGCTGACCATGTGCTACCAAAACAGTAAGCACTGGGCTCCTCCATAGCAACCCTGTGAGTGTTGTATTGTGAATGGGTCCACAGCTCCCAGAATGTAATACAATGCAATTTTGTTTGCCCTGTTGGGTCCAGGTACTATCAAATGATAATATTTACTCTTCCACTTCAAAGAGTTTTCATTAGTGGTTACGATAAAGAGGTATCATGGAAAAGAGCTGACTGCTGAGAAAGGGTCCCTGGTATTGCTGTTGTGTTGTACTCTCCATTATTTATTTATGTACCATGTGAGTGGGAGTTGGTCTCTCTTGAACAAAAGACTAAGGGGCTGGTTGTTACCTTGTCTCAAGAGCTGGCTTAACTGAATTACTCATGAAAAGGGAAAGGTAGAACCACCAAAATTAATAGTCAATTTAACCTTATTAATACATGGCTGATTCCCTGGAAAGTGGCCCTGTACCAAAATCTTCACAAATTTCAGGCTGTGTGATTTGGCAGTCACTACCAGGTGTGGGTATAGGTGGGAAATAACTGACACGGATATGGCAACCATCAGAATAACTGAGACTGGGGGTGTAGGGAGGATAAAACATAAGCATCAAGGCTTTATATCCCTCGCACAGTGTTAGAAATTGACAGATTTTGCAGTCATGTAAAGACTTGTACAGGCTTCTCTTATTGTAATAGTGGTCGTCATTGCCCATACTAGCCTTCCTGAGATGTTACCCTCGTGTCCCTATTGTTAATTGTTCTATTGTTCATGTAGTTTAGCTGATGGTGTCGTACAGGCCAATCTTTATTCACGTCAGTAGTAAGCCTTTTCCATTTTTAGCCCCCTTACCCTGTGCTTTTTCTCTTCTAACGCCTCCTTTCCAAACCTTCCAGTTGTGTAGTAGTGCCATTTACAAAGCCATTGCTATCCAATGTGTAGATGTGGATTTAGGGGGAAGGAAAGAGGCACAAGTACGGTGGTCTTTGCGGGCTGTGGTGACCCTCTGCCCTATTCACTTTGCTTAATAGTACTTGCAGGCTCAATGCTGTTGAGGTACTCCAGCCTTTTGTACACAGTTCCCTTCCATGGATGGGTGGTACCTGCCTGTGGCTATTTGCAGAAGCATCCCTTTCTCTCATCCTTTCTGGCTTATTTACAACTGTTAAAAACTTTCTGGGCTTGTGACTTCTGCCTTCAGCAGACACTGCTGAGCACAGTGAGGCTTTGGACTAGGTGATATAGGATACAAATATCATGGCTAGTGCCATTGACTTCTTTGGATCGGGTATGCTGTGCTGGTCTTGCAAGTTCGTTGTTGCTGGCATCCACGGGGTAGCCTTATCAATGTCTGCTTAGGGGAAAGCAGGGCCTGTGAGCTGCCTTGGCAGGTGTGTGCCACAGTAATGCACTGGGGTTGCCCTCTGAGGGTGAGATGTACACGGTCTCTTGCAAGGATGTGGAAACTGTCATGCGTCCGGGGAAAACTTTGGAGTGAGGCTGAAGTCTACCATGCTGTGTTAATGTAGCTGTCATTCTTCAGGGTCCTGTGAGGTTTACTCTTGATTGCTGCTATGGGAATAGGTTTTTTGGGGGAGGGCTGGAATTGATCCCACTGAGTTCAGTGGAAGAAGAGTTGCACTTCCTGGTTCTGGGTAGTCCCTCAGAACTTGCAAAGCATCTTACAATTCAAGACTGTGGTGCCCAGTAGGACACAGCTAATTGGCGATATGCCTTTATTAGATAAATTTTAAATGCTCCATTTAATTGTTCAGTCATCTTCTAGTCAGCTAGATCTAGCTGACTTACACGATGATTTTTATTGGTGCTGTTGAAAACAGCCTAGAAATTTCATTAGCATTATAAATATAGTCTGTGGCACCTGTTTCACACTTATACTGTATTTAGAAATGCATATAACCCTGGGTATTGTGCATTGCAGAACAAGCAGCATATGAGGGTATCTGTGTTTTGACATGTATCTAGTAGCAGATACTGGAATTTGCAGTAACTTACCGGAATGTGAACGTACATTGATATTTTCTACAGTGTGTAATCATGTAAAGGTTTGTGTATATCTGCAAAGTGTAATAGTATACTTAATTGCTGCATAAACAGACCAGGCTTTATGCATGAAGCTATGTACTGAAGCTTTTCATTTGATACAGAAAAAGCCACACTTAACCTAGAGCAAACTGCTTCTGACTAGCTCATTGTTAGGCTTGAGGTGTTGAGCTTTCAGTTTTAAATAGAAGCGTTCTCTCCTAATACATTAACAGGATGAAAACTTGGGATTTGAGGGGTTTTTTTGGTGAGGCACAAAAGTGCAAAATATATAATTATAGTTGTGCTATTTTATTTTAACCATTCAAAATGCCAGGTTCCCTGCCAATTACAAAAAGAAAAATGCTAAAAGCTTGTTGTTTCTTTTTCCCCTCTTGTGATACAGATGTGACTTAATGATGTACAGCAATTATCTGCATACAAGGGGTTATTTTTTTATGAGAATGAAATCTTATTGTAATCCCCATGTGAAGCACGCCTGTGGGAAATGACGAGCACAAGTGGTGGGTATAGTTGCACATTGCAGTTTGTGACTGAAAGGATCTTGGAGCATTTGGTGGCCATTGTTTGTGGGGTTTGTTACAGCATCAAACACTTGCATGATGATAAGGATTGTCTCAAATTGTTTTTTTAAATTTTAAAAGCTTAAAATTAAGCTTTTTCTTAGGCTATATTTTCAGAAGGCCATCAGACAAGGTTCTAGCATAGAAGTTTATGGCATCCCTGTTTATCAGAATTTGTGTGAAATCTGGTTGTCTTGAGTTCAAACCTGTGGTATCCTCTGGCTTCAATGGAACACTAACTTCACAGGCATCCGACAAAAAAAATCATTAAGTTTAACTGAAGAGTTGCTATATTTATGTGTATCAAATTATATTGTGTGTAAATAATCAATTGAATGCAAATAAGAATAGTCTCAAGCTGGCGATTATAGATTTGTTAGTACAGGATTCCGAAAATCCTGAATACAGCCTTTAAACCAAGAGGTAATTTGAATGTGTAGACATGAATATCTGCTTGAGCATGTTGTGGATGGGTGAGGATGTAAGGATACTATTTTAAATGCTAGAGATGGATAGCACTGATGTTGTTAGGTGGTTTATATTCTGGACTATCGTCCGAGCTAAAAAGTCTGTGCTTCTGAGTGTAAGAATTGGGTAAATTCTGGTTTAGCACAGTGTGTCTGTGAAAGGGGGAGGGGAGGACTTGCATTCAGGGTACAGTTTTGTTTTCTTTTTTCATGAATTTACTGACATTTATCTCACGTTTTGCTTGCGTATTGTTGAATTAGCCATTTCTATTTCAGAGGTGTTCAGTAGTCAAAGACTCGACTAATAATTATTAATAATGAAGAAAGCCCTGAAGCTGATCTAATGAAAAATAGGTTCCTTTTAGCTTGTAGCTACTTTTGAAACATCCCCAGTAGAGACAGGACAGTAATGAACCCTTCCTCAAAGCTTAGCAAGTGGCAGAATAATGGAATTTCATTTCTGTCCAGACCTTTAATTTGTGAACAAGCACGGCCAGTCTGTATGGTGACTTAATTCACTGTGCAAAAATCTCAGGCACCTAATCATTTCATCCCAACTCATTGTAATGCAGATAGGATTATTGCATTAGAAATGTGATTTTAAATGGCCTGAGGCAGTAATTTGTCAGCATTTGGAAGGATTAACTCCATTAAAGTTTAGGCAACAACAACCA
Source organism: Ciconia boyciana (assembly GCF_034638445.1). Taxonomy (NCBI): domain Eukaryota; kingdom Metazoa; phylum Chordata; class Aves; order Ciconiiformes; family Ciconiidae; genus Ciconia; species Ciconia boyciana. Next base: position 89,041,911 of record NC_132936.1, read on the forward strand.
TTCTTTTGTGCTGCATCACAGGTCACAATACCAAACATTTAGCATAACTCATCTGAGACTCTTCTTACAATTGTATGTTTCCTGGCAAGTTAGGAAACCACAAGCTACTTCAGTTACCCTGGAATTACAGCTGCTTACAGAGGTCCAGAGGAGACAAACGGATATGCCTTCACCTCTGATGAATTAATGTAAACCCTCTCCTAGGAGCAGCTGTAAGTCTTGCTGTCTTGCTGCTGCAATCCACAGTGTCAACATGTGAAATGATATAAATATTTCTTTCAAGCTTGCAAATGTCTTTGAGGTAAGGATGAAGATACTGTATATTAAAGACAGTGTTTTGGGAAGCTGTCAAAACTGTTAGCTCTGCAGCTTTCTCCATGGGATCAAAAAGGCTTGCCATTACTGAGTGCCCTGGAAATTAGGAACAGGCCTGTGATTAGATTTAGTGAATTGAGACTATGGTGTTTTTCCTTTCAGGAGGGGAAGTACTTTTAGGAGACCATAGACAGAGCTGTTTGCATGTGGGGGGGAAGTACTGACGTTTTATCTGAAGTAAATCTCTAAGGAGGAGCAAAATTTGAATCAAATTGTTTTTTTACGGAAACTTGGCTGTGAAGCTGAAAACATTGTGTTCAGAAATACAGAGTCAATACTTAGTCTGTAGCTGGCCTCTTCATGTCAGGCTATTATTAAGTGACAGAGTTCTTTCAAGTTGCTTTATACATGCCATGATGCACCGATCTCTAAAATAATCTTGTATCTTTACATAGTCTTATTATTTTCCTTAGAAGTAAATGTTGCAACATCAGTAGCAATCTTGTATAACAAGCATAGGATTTTGGTGTATAATTTTGGAAGGGGAGGAGGAAGAAAGGTAGTCTGTGCCGAATTCCCAAGGCAGTGTTAGGAAAAAATGTCACGTTACCAGTATGGGCCATCAGCATGTAATAGGATTCACACCTGTGTCAGCAGATTATTAGAACAGTGTAGTGCTGTGTATGTAGGGTTGAAAGACATTTGCAGTTTTGCCACGTCAGCAGCACATAGCCTTTGACATCATATAATTGGGGTGCTTCCAAGCACTGAACTTGCAGCTCGCCACCGCAATAAACTTGACTGGCATGCTCTACATAATGATGTAGTAGGAACTGCAGCATTTTGTGACATGTGGTCCGCATGTCAAAAGCATGAGAGATGTTCTAAGTTAAATTGCTAGCTTAGATCTTAGCAATGTGTCATGCTATAGCCCGAGAGGCATGTATGTTAATAAAATGTGAGGAATACAAGCATATGGGCTTCCCCCCTGCCACTAAATAAATAATTCCTAGTCCAGGTTATTTGTTGCTGAAGCTGCAATTCAAGAACTATCCCTGATTGCAGAAAAGCAGATTGCATGTTTACTTTGAATTAAGCAAGCTGTAGTATGTAACAACACCCTGATAAACAAAGTAGTATCCCAAGAGTGGAAAGTGTTTTCCACAGTCTTTCCCATTATTGGACCAAATTTTGGTTGCACTGTGACACTGATGGAAGTTACAACAATTAATTAAGGTATTGCTTTTCCAGAAAGCAGTGGTAAAGTAATAACTGCAAGCAATCTGCTGCAGTCACACATTGAAATGCTGCTTTTCTTTGGAAGCTTCAGCTTGCATGTTTGAAAGACATGGCAATGTTTCATTGAACAGTTTCTGTTTAACATGGGGTGGTCATTGGAGCAAGGTTGTTCTAGATGATCATACCATGGCTGCAGATTTATTTGTAGGTTTATGGAACTCAAATCCCTGGTGACTTATGTTGCCCAGTTTCATTTTCAATTGCCTTCTATGCAACATTCCTACATTAAACCAGGCTTTTAAAAAGATAAATAACTATGAGCATAATTAAACTGCTAAGAACTGTGTTTAGATCTCTGGTTTTGAAACCTGAAATACATAATCGGGCACCTTCTTGGGACAGTTGTAATATCTTGTAGCATCTACAACCAGAATATGCATTTGCTGATGCTTCTTTTCCTTCTACTCCACTCCTTAGATGATGTTACAGTATAGCTTAGTAATGTTTTGATGAGGATGTTTTTGAGGTTTCTCCAAGTAAATGCACAGACCCACACAAGACACTTAACAGGGCAGGGGAATGTTGACTGGGCCGTTCTGAGCTTGGGATGGAGGCTGTTCAAATGATCCTGCAAGAAATGTCAAATATTGAAAACTCTTTTCCTTGTATAACGTGAACTATTGCTGGTAACTTAGAAAAACAGTGAAGAAGTGGGTAGGGAGAGAGAAGAGGTCTGGATCTGAACTTTGTCAGTCTATTGACTTACATGAAATTGGCCCTAGTGATGGGATTCTGACTTCAGTGAAGTCAGCATGATTTCATTTAGGCCACAGCTCTACCTGTCATATACCTCTAACCAGGGAATACTTGCATGGATTTAAAGCAGCAGCCAGACATGCTTCTTGGGCTGAGCAGGGCGAAGACATCCTGGCCCTTTGTGGGCTTCCCAATGTGCATTTTCTTTCTCCTCTCCATATGAAGGTCATAAGTTAGCATCCCTGCAGGTCTCCTGGGTGAATACACGGTGGTTGCTCCCTGCCTTAGTTCTTATCAAAATGATAGATAGTTCAAACACTTTCAATAGTGCTGCTTTCTAAACTCAGATCCTTTTGATTGAAAGGTCAGGGAGTGACTAGATGTGCTATTACAACAGCAGATAGGAGGAGGCAGTGATCTCTGAGAAAGGTACTGATGAGAGCAGCATAATGCATCCAACCATAACCTCAGCTGTAACAAGTACAGAATATAGGGATTACTTTTTAGTTACTGTATGAAAGAGAAAGTAAAGGAAAATATGATACCAGCTATACAAAAGAATCAGTTTTAAGAAATTGGTGTGTTCAGTTGCAGCTTGGATTTATTGTTGTGGTATCAGAATTCAGTTTATTTCATTTGAAATAATACAGCATAGTAAGGCTGTTAAAAGCTACTTACCATTCCAGCATTGGTGTGCTTCTTAAAATTTCAACTTCAACTGCATTTACTTTTAGTTGTCACTAAGACCTGCTATTCTGTTCAATCTGTACTATTAAATCCTGTAGCCTATGCTTGATCTTGCATTTCTTATATATTATAAAATAATCCGTGTTTTCTGGGAGGGAAGAATAAAGATTTGAGTCTGAAGAAGCCTTCAGACTGGTTTCCTTCCTCTGAAACTGTATTCAGTAGCAGTCTTTGTGCAAAAAAAAAAAAAAAAAAAAGAAAAAGATTGCTAAGGAAGTTCTGTTTGAGAGACCTGAGGGAACTGATGGGGTATTAAATTGGACTTGGCTTACAATTCATTACAAAAACAAAAGCCTTCCCTCTCCTCAGAAGGAACTAGACACTTCTAGAGTCACATAAGTAAATCCTGGGTTGGCATAAGATTTTTGTATTGCATATTTAAATTTGTCGTGCCTTCCTATTAGAAAAAAAAAAGTAGGGCTGAGTCTGCTTGCTTTGTTGCCCTACAAGTAGGAGAACTTAACTTACAGGCCCTATGGTACCTGCTTTGTCAGTGGCTGGTCAATAATCTTATTCAATGGATTTAGTGGTTCAGGGAAAGAGTGTCAAATGCCTTTTTAAAAATTATTTTATTCTATAAAAAAATACTGCAAGCCAATGTGAGTGTGGCTCTGGAAAACATTTTAAATTTCTTGCTGGTGGTGTGTATCAGAGGAACTGTGTATGCTGGATATTGGATATTTGCATCCAGTGCAATACGACTGATGTAAAGCATCCATCCACCTCTAGTGTCTGTAGGAAAATCTTAAATTGGGAATACAGTCTAAGTGTTTTGGCTTCCAAATTGCCTTCAAGTGGAACTTGCTTTATATGTATTTATTTTTTACAAATGTGTTTTGACCTGTAGATTTTGTGTGATCTATTAATAACAAACCTCTACTCTAACTTATATTTCACCATGCCCTCTAAATAATAAATACTTTGATGTGATCATCTATTTGCACCTGAGTATTCACATCTTCTCTATTCTGTGGGCTTGCATAGGAACCAAATTCTTCTCACATGAATGTTTGGGGAAAAGCAAATGAAAGGAAACTGACATCCACAGTAAATATTTTCTTTTTCTGAAGAAAAAAGTGAAAATTCACAGTGGTTTGGAGGTTTCAACTTCGTTCAGAACTGTCTGAGCAGACCTGCCTCAGCAGTGGAATTAATTTTCCCCAAGTTGTGCGTGTTTCATTCCCTCTTTCTCTCCCACCCTCGTAACTAACCGAAGATAAATGAGGATTCAGGACTACAACCCCTCAATTTCTGTGGGCCGCCGTGTGGTTCTTTTGGGAATTACCCATTCCTTTTATCACAGGCATACTTGAAGGTATGAAAGAGGTTCCTGCAGTGCTGAAGAAGATGGTTGCTCTGGAGTCCTTTGCTAAAAGTGGGGCCTTTGCATGTTTCTGTCATGGGTCCTGTAAGAGTTGCTTGGCAAAATTCTGTCTTACCAAAGCCAAATTTGGACTTGATTATGCTGAAGTTATTCAGGAAAGCGGGCTTCTGCCTTCGAACCGATAGCTGGAATGATTGTATGCTACTATTTCAATTGGACAGTTTTATTTTTCTATGCCTCTCAGCTAAATGAACCTCTGACCTGCTAAGTGCCAAATGCTGAAAGAATTACCCGTTTACTCCATCCACCTGATGGACTCCAGCAGAAAGCCATTGGGCAATAAGGCAGTCTTGGCTTTAAGCAGGCGCTGAACAGCAAGAATAGAAGTCATTACTCTTCATTTCTCTATTAGTTTCACTGCTCATTTAATAGTGCCAGGCAAAGAAAAACATTAATATCCTATTCAGCAGCCAAATGCACCAAATTGGGAGTTGTGACTCGTGTGTTTTCCTCTTTTCTAATGGGTATCATTAAAATTTAACAAGTCATCTAAATCATGTTAGTATTCCCAGGGTTAATATTGCTGAAATTGCTGGCAGCGTTCCCACAGGAAGAGTGAACAGTGGCTGAGACTATGCGGCTGGCATTTGCTGCTCGGAGGGAGGTGTTGGGACTGTAGAAGCCCTGGCACCAGAAAGGCACGATGAAGTCTTTGGTGACAGGGGGCATTTGCAATACACATACATGTTCCTTCCTATTCACCTCTCCCTTTTCACTCCCTCCCCCCTTTTCTCTCCCCACTAGTCCTAAAGCTGTCATTTCAGCTCATACTCGTTAAGATTTCTAATGGAAATTCTTGACAATAAGCCTGCGTACATGTTAACCTAGAAGGAAGGCATACAAGTGTGCTAGTCAGTGCGAGTGTCAGATTTAAGAGATTGTTAGACCGTAGAGGGCTTTTACTGGAGGTCGAGAAGGCTAACAAAGCGGGAGATGCAATTAAAATGGTATTTGTTAGAGAGGAATAGCTGGCTGTCTGGGCAGACTGAACATGGGGAAATGATGGGTAGCTAGAAGGTCATTAGTGATGGCTTTGTAAGCAGTTCTGCAGCATGGGTGGTAAGCCTAAATCCAGAGCTGCTCTTTTAGCACACCTAATAAGACTTTCTTTTTTTCCTGTGTGTCAAATTCATTTTTGAATAATGGATTTGACAAAAATTCAGTGGATTTTGGTTTAGATTTAGAGATGGGAGAAATAGGTTATGGTGGGTGGGGTGGGGAAGAGAAGAAACTGGCTTAAGGGAGCTTCTGGGTACGCCCTCACATCACCATGAAAACAAAGCTCCGCAACATTTTGCGGAGTTGTTTTTTTGTAAAGTCATTGATCCAGTGTTCCTGCAAAGAGGCTGTTTGAGGAATATGAGATGGGACAGGCAACTCATTGAAATGCCCTCTCAATTTACATGACTAGTTGGGATCTGGTTCTTACAAGTTCTTGATGAAAGTTCTGATATTAAAAAAAAAAACAAACCCAAACAACCTTTCAGAATTGCTTTCCCCACCACAATCGTCTTTAATTGTTAGAGGTATCTGATGACATCTCTCCTTTTGTCCTTTTCTTGACTGGTGAACTGTTGGGTGTTTGGCTTTAACATCATCACCAACCATTTGTAAAGTTGCAAGGGGTGGGGGTAGGCACTTACAGGAAATTGGACAATACCTTTTGGTGTTCTAAAGGACATAAGCTGCCATGAGAATAGGAAAGGCACACTGCAAGGAGAAGTACAGGGCTTTGAGAGGAAGAAGACAGGGTATGGAAACAGAAAAGAAGTGGGGCATGAAGTGTGCCTTGGTTGGTCCAGGCAGCAAAGGAACAGTGCTTCCATGGGAAAGGTGGAACACTGGGGAAGCAGGGAGAAATGGGTGATAAACCAGAGTTCTCTAAAAGGCTGAGCTCATGGCTGGTGTCTTTAAAGCTTTACAGAAATACTTCATATGAAGGTTGTATTTTGTCTTGGGTTGGTGGCTTGTTGTTGTTTTTCTTTAAAAAAAGCCAACCCTCCCTCTCCCCCCACCCCCCCAGAAACCAGCAAGCAGACAGAAGAGTAGAAGGCAGTTAAACCAAAGTTGGCTTTGGTTTAATGCACTTCACTTTCTCATTCTGAAATTAGGTTTTCCAAAGACTAAGGTACTGGTGCATCATGTGATCTAAGGATGTGACTAGATTTTCTTTCTTACATCTAATTCATTTGTTTCTCTTTTGTTTACCAGTCACAAAGACCTATACGTTCCATACTGTCAGTTTGAGACTTGGTATAAAACAGGGACTCAACTCATTACACTAACAGTTTCACCCAACATAGCAAATAAATGACATAAGTTTTGATGCATCAGCAATAGGGTAGAACTTGGCGTTCTGGAGTGTATGAATTCAGCCTGGCTTCTCCTTTCCCTGTGCCTGTTTCTGAAGGAAAAAGGTTGATTTCCAGATTAATTTTAATTCTTATCATGTTGAGCTTACTAATTCTGTAGTATTATTACACTGGACACTCTAAGGGTGTGCTATTAAGTAGTAGTACTTTTTCCAAATACTTTAAAAGTGGAATAGAAAAGACTTAAGGTGTGAGAAGAGAGCTAAAGGTGGTGGTGGTGGGGGTATACGAGGGCTGAATGCACTGGCATTGATGGCTCTAAATGAAGCACTTTACAGACTGAAGTGCTTTAAATTGTGAACCTTCTTTGTCAGTCCTAGTTACTTAGTTCTTTCTAGCTTGGTCTGCCACTGTCTTGCCTGTTTAATATTCCACTTAAGTATAACAAGAGATGAAACATCCAAGATGCCTCTATCCTCCAGGAGTCAGCTCTACTGATGTGAATACTTGTGTTAGCTGTTTATAAGCAATGAGCTAAACAGGGGTAGAAAGAGGAGGGGGAGAAGGGGAAGGAAAACTGTTGTGACTTCTCTTAATTTATTGTTCTTTTTATCAGCAAAGGAAATAAATTCTGTCCCTTTCCTACTCCAAATGCATGCACTTTGGATAATAGGAATCGTTTCAATAAGCACACACTGCTAAGGCCCAGATAAGGGCTATTTCTGTGCTTGAAATATCAAGGACCAGAGTGTGCTATGTGGGAAGCTGGTGTGGAATCATGCTGCCGAGAAAGCAGTGTGTAGTAATGCGCATGGATGACACTGATAAATGGCTCCTCTAAGCACGCATCTGCAGCAAATTGTCAGACTGAGACTTCCCAGCATACCCTGGACCTCTGCATGAATGAAATCTCTGTTGTGCCATTATTTACCCACCTCCATATGAAATGAGAGGATAGGATTCATTGCTTCAATGCAGCTTTTATGAGTTTGCTCTCTTTATGTACATGTATGTGCATGTCTGTATATATTTCTGCACTGCTTCCTGCCGCAATGGCTGCAGAACTCCCTGTGTCCTCTCACTGATTAGCCATACAGCTTTTTGAAATGGGACAAAATGGCTTTCAGGGTAAAGGACAGGTCTTTTACTTCTGGAAACCTAAAATGAAATGTGTTCTATGTATTCTGTTCTTTGGCCAGACACATGTATAATTAAGGTAAGTAATAAGCATGGTTGGTTTTTTTTGTTCTTTTATTTTGTTGTGGTTGTTTTAGTAGAGGTTGTGGTGGCTGGGAAAGAAAAGGGAAAGGTCTTGGATTCTCTTTTTTCCTTTTCGAAGAATCATGATTACTGCCTTCATAAGGCAGTGAGACAGTCTGCAAATCTATTTTGCACTGAAGTAAAGCCTCTTATCTTTTCCTTGTTACCACTGGTCATCAGTGATGCATGGAAAGAATTGGACTTGCTCTTTGCCTTTCTTCAATATGTATTTTTTTTACTTCTTTGAGGTGATTTTCTAGAATAACTTTTCATGGAAACTGAAACACTGGTAATTTAAGTTTTGATGTAAAGGTCTCTTGAGATCAGGGTAGAATTTCTGGCCAACCTAGAAAAAAAAAAAAACCCAAACCAGTGTTTGGTGGTTAGCATATACTCCCAGTACATAAAGATCCAGATAAGTTCCCTGCTCTTAATTCCAGCCAATACATCAAACCTCAGGGCTCTGAGAAATGAATTTCTGTGGGTTTAACTGCAAGGATATAAAATGGTAACCTCTGACAGAGCAGCAGAAAGGTAACACTGTGTGTCAGAGCAGAAGGACTTACCATGCACACATAATGTAGCTACCAGATTACACTAACAAGCACCTTAGCCCAAGTTTGCCTTCACTGGCAGTGTAAATAAATCCAACAGGGAATTTTGGTGCAGCTGAGGTGAGGATATATGTCCTGTCCCACCACCCTGCTGTGGTGTTGATGGCTGTCTGCAGCTGTCTGCTCCACCCTGCTGCTGCAGCTCTCTTAAATTGTTGCTTGACTAGTGGAGCCCTCAGCTTCTTGCTATCTTAACCTTTGCCCTCAGGCTATTTCTGTCTGTCTTGCTGGCTTTTTGTAAAAAGCTTTAATATTTGTTTGCTCCGATGTGGAACGGGACTTTCCCCCCAGAATTTTCCATAGGAAAAGACCTTTTTTAATCACTCAATGGAAGCGGATGGATGCTCCTAGAGGTAGAGTCAAGTGATTTGTAACACTTGTAAATGAACTCCTCCCCTTGCCCCTGCTCCAGCTTGGATTTATCCACAGATGCTTTGAGGTGTACCTTCTCCAGTGTGGACTTATCCTTGGGCCACAATCCCTTCAAAGGTATACCTGCTGTGGCACAGACATAACCATGGCCACAGACACTTCGAGATGTACCTGCTCTGGCATGGGCTTATCCATGGCCACAGATACTTCAGGGTGTCCTGCTCCCGTGTGGACTCACCCACAGGTCACAGTCCCTTCCACTCGAGTTCACATTGGAGTTCCAGCCTGTCCAGTACAGCAGCACAGAAACAGCAGCAATGCCCTGGCCATCTGCCAGCCCAGGCGCATCGCCATTGCTGTTATCAAAATGTTCCCAGGCACAGCAGAGTAAGATGATCAGCAGTATAGCAAGCAGCAAAAGCAAAAAGCAGTCACTAACAAGCACTAGACTCTAATATACAGTAAGGCAAGCAAGGCCCATGGCAAGCACAGAAGCCTGCTGATTAATAGCTAAACAGCAATAACAGCTATAAATTTGATCTACCACATTCCAATCAAGCCTGTTGTTATCTCAAACCCTTCAAGCCCCACACTGGGTGCCAAAAAGGACTGTTGTGGTTTAACCTCAGCTGGCAACTAAGCACCACACAGCTGCTCACTCGCTCCCCCCTGCCCCAGTGAGATGGGGGAGATAATGGGAACAGTAAAAGTGAGAACTTGTGGCTTGAGTTTAATAGGTAAAGCAAGCAAAGCAAACCAAGGAATTCATTCACTCCTTCCCATGGGCAGGCAGGTGTTCAGCCATCTCTAGGAAAGCAGGGCTCCATCACATGTAATGGTTACTTGGGAAGACAAACACCATCACTTCAAATGTCTTCCCCCCCGCCCCTTCCTTCTTCTTCCCCAGCTTTATATACTGAGCATGGCGTCATGTGGGGTGGAATAGCCCTTTGGCCAGTTGGGGTCAGCTGTCCCAGCTGTGTCCTCTCCCGGCTTCTTGTGCACCTGGCACAGCATGGGAAGCTGAAAAGGCCTTGATTTAGTATAAACACTACTTAGCAACAACTAAAACATCCCTGTATTATCAACACTGTTTCCAGCACAAATCCAAAATACAGCCCCATACTAGCTACTATGAAGAAAATTAACTCTAGCCCAGGCAAAACCAGTACACACTTAGATGCTCATGGAAGTAACAGGGCTTCACACAGTTGCAAATATTCACATCAATGTGCCTATTACTGGAGTACATGCATAGATCTCATCTCAGTAAAATGTCTGCTGCTTCTGTTTTTAAAGCTGAGGAGATACAGAGCAACTTGGTGAACTAATTAGTTGCATAAAACGGAGTCCAGGTTTCCTACATGCTTGTGCTCTTGACTCATGGGCTTTTTGTTTCTTGCTAATGTTGCTCATCTCATTCTGCAGCAGCTCTTGTATGCTGGCTCAGCATTGGCTCTTCTGACTCTGTACAGAGAGGAAGAAGGGAGTTGTGGTTTGCATTTCAAAGCTGTCGGCCTTAAAGGGATTGGAATATGGCAGTTGAATATATGGTAACTAATTACCCAGTTATGACAAAAAGTCTTTTAGAAAGACCTTGACTTCTGATTCTGTGATTGGTACCAGAAGCTGGCTGTTAGTTTAACAAAAAAAAGAAGAAATTGCTAATGGGGTTGGGTGTGTTTCTGTGATTTTTTTTTTTTCCAAGAGTGTGTTTATTAATTCTCTTTCTTTTTTCCTCCTACCTTGGACAGTTCATATCTATGAATAATTTAATTGTCCTTGGCTGTTTGCTGTTGTGAATGGCATGCTGTTAGGCATTCTGTATTCATGTGGTATTTGTTAATGTTTGTTTTGTATTCTGTCTGCCTCTCTGTCTTTCCAGAGATCAAATGGATGATGCAAGGCTTGACAACATATAAATGCTATTAAACTGTATCTGAAAGAACAGAAAGGGGGCCTTTGTCATTTCATTAGTTAGAACATTAATTGGAATAGATTGTTCAGTGTTTTTCTTGCCAGTGGAGAAGTAAATGTTTATGAAAGCATTTTTCTACTTTTTGAAAGGTTTGTCTTGAGAATGTCTAGAATTTATAGGGAACAATTTGTACTGCCTTACATGGTATCTTAAATGTGTTCCCTCTCCGTGTTTCCTATCCCTAGACATTCTTTGTTACTGTCATTATTCACCAGGTTTAAACTGCAGAAATACCAGTTTTCAGATTTTAATTCTCTTCCTCTTCATTGAGGCTTGTACTGCTTTAACTGCTCTTGTCTTGGTACTTGTCAAGCAAAGAAAAGCATCTGTAACTTTTTTCTGATTGCATCCTTTCTGATCCAAACATAAGCATCATTATTAGTATTCCGAACACTTATTTAGATCCTGTCTGTAATCCTCATGACCCTCAGGTTGAGTCCCTGAGAACAGTAAGCAGAAAGCGCACCCCAAGCTACTCTGTTGTAGTCAGGTGTACTCAGTTTTGCCAGGTGAATGGGAAACCTGGCTAATGCTTTACTGCAATTCTATAGAGTGATCTTAGGGATGAGTGTCTCTTTTGAGAAAGCTTCATTCTTCAGAAAAAACATGCTAAGAAAAAGCAACAATAACATTTGTTAGCATGGGTAAATCACTTAACGCCTGCTTTCCTGCTGGCTGTTACATTAATAGTAACACTTTAAGGTAACATTGAAATTTTTAATCATCCACAATTAAAGAGTGTTTGAGTGTATGCTGCTGCTCTAACAGCCTCCACTTTTGTAGATATTCTGGCCAAGTTCCTCAAAGCCTCTCAGCTGCTGTTTATCTTCTTGTGTTTCTTGTGGTGCCTACCAGTCCGCTACATGTTGCTAGGCTTCATAAAACTGTTGCATATCCGTATAGGCAGCAGAGGGTCTTTTGAAGTGCTTCTGATGCTGGGTGCACCTAATGCAGAGGAGAGTAACTTTCTATAAAGCTGACCCCACTGTTGCTGGATGGCTGGATTGCAGGTACAGGCTTGCTTTGCTTGGCCAATGCCTTGAGAGTCCAGTCCTGTAGCTCTTGTTCCTGGATGTCAGCCAAGTGGCTGTGAGTTCTGAGACTGGGCATCACCTCTGCAGTGTCTCTGGAGGCAGGCATGTTTGGAGACACTGTTCTCACTGTGGGCAGTGCTGGATGTGCTGCCTCTTTGTCTGTGGAATGGCTTGTTAGGCTGCCTTTAATTTGAACCATCTGTGGCAACCTGCACACTCTGTTATAATACTGTTTTTACGTCAGACCTCCAGCGGCACGCTGTGAGTGAGCTGGGGACCACAGTAGGAATTAAGGTAGAAAATCCACTGGAAACATATTGCAGTGCCTGTACAATTAACTGGAAAATAATTATGTTCATTGTAAACCATACATCCTGCACCAGGCTCCATCTTTGTTTTTATTCTGGCAACTGTAGTGACTCTGGTGAAATTACAGGGTATAAAAGGAGGGTGAAATGTATCTGTAGCTGTTCCAGTGTTTGGAGGCCTCCCCTGTGTTGGGTGAAGCAGTATTGGAGTTTGTGCTTCCCTTTGTCACTGTCTGTTGAAGGATCCTGTCAGGCAGTCTGAGGCTTCTTAGAGCACCCAAAACATGGAGTTGCTAATTGCCTACAGCCCTGTGCTTTCTTTACATACTGCTGTTTCTCTTCCTGGAACCAACAAACACCCTGTATTCCTCTTTCCTTTAAAAAACCCTTCTATGCTGTTTTAACCTCTCTACCCCGTTTTCTGCTCTCTTGATAATTTTCTTTTTCCTAACTAATGACTCACCTGGATAGGATTGCTGCTGGCTCTTATTATAGCAATTAACTCTAACCCTAAGGAAATGGCTTGCTGTGTTGCCTGGCAGCCAGGGTCTGCAGGAGCTGGTAAAACAGAATGGATCAGACTTTACTTTTCCTTCATTTTAATCTTGTTATTGATCAGCAAGGAAAGCAACTTACTGTGAAAGATCTTGTCAATTTCCAGGTTGGCTAAGATATTCCAAATTCTGTTGCTTTGTTTTTCAGAGTTGCTGTGAATTCCTTACAACTTCTAGCAAACAGCAGAGGCTTTGGTGGTTCTGTAAACAAGGCTTCTTAAGCCTGGCTTAAAGGAATTGAGGACTACAACTGGAATCACTGTCATTTTTTCTTCTGCATATTAGACTTGATTTTATAGTGGTGTTTAGCCAAGCCTTAGTATTGTCTTTTATTTGGTGGTAGAGAATAATGAAAATACAGTTTTAAGTGAAGTTAGGGCCTTGGGAATACATTATTGTCTTTAGCAAGCTTGCTCACACATTCATAACTAAAAGCAGATGTGTAAGCAAGGGTTTTGAACATTGAACAAAATCCGAGCGAGCAGTATGTGTGTAGGTATCTCAAAGCAGGCCTCACTCTGGGTACCAGGTGTTATCAAAGAGCACCTCTCAACTAACATCAGAGGTGATAATGTGAACAAGCTGTCTGAATTGAGGCGACATGGCACAATTAAATCTTTATAGGGCTAACCACAGTCTGCTGAATTGGCTGCATGAGAGGAAAGGTAGATCTGCCTACAAACAAACACAGGGCTAATAAAGCTGCAATTTGTTTTTGCACCCCCATTGCCCCTTTTAATCATTCTTTTACCAAATGTCAGCACAGGTGGAATATTCAAACCAAGCTCACTGATCCAAATCTGTGGAATTGGAAAGGTGCATAGTACACCAGTGCAGCTCCCCTGGGCTGGAGTGCTGCCAGGCTTGATGGTAGATGTTTTGGGTTGGAAGGGATTCCTGGTAGTTACCTAGTCTAGCCTCCTCTTCAAAGCAGGGTCGACTTCAGTGTTAGATCAGCTTGTTCTGGGGCTTGTGCAGTGAAGTTATGAGTATGTCCAAGGCCAGAGATTGTACAGCCTCTCTGGGCCCCTGTTGACTTGCTTCTGCAGTCCTGTCCTCTCAAATGCGCATTCTTGTCCTGTCTCTTGTGCCAGCGCTTACTTTTCTGACCTTGTGGTGAGCTTGTTAGGGAGTTAACCTGGGAAAACCAACCTCTTCCCCAAATCCCTGGTATTAGCAAAAAGGGGACTTAATGCATGAAATATTACTCAGTAAATCAGACCTTGTTTCACCTATGTTCTCCTTCAGTCTGGAGGTATTTGTGTTTTCTAGAGCCAAATATCTACACCCAGCTGAGTGATTAAGATATGAACTGCTCATCTGACATCAGAATATTTGTAAACACTATGGCTACACATAGCTGCAGGCAGATGATTTTTCCCCATAGTTTATGACTGCATGATGAAAAAATGTACTTGTAACTAGAGGGGGGAAGTCAGCCTTTCCATACACTGCAGTCCAGTTTTTACACTTCTGTTAGCATTCCTCATTTTTTTTGGTAGATGATAGAAAAATGGGCAGAGGTGCTGTTTTAATTAAGAGAATGCCTACCCTTAGAATTGGTCTAAAGGCAGTGAATTTAGTATGGCAACGCAAGTAGATGGACAAGTACAGTATTGACAGTAGTAGCAGTCTAAATATAGTGTTTCATGCTCTACTTATGTGTGGCCATGAGTGACTGCTTGCAGTGACAAATAGTGGATTAAATACCATCTAATCAAAGAAGGTCTATAAGAATGGGAAAGGTGCTTGAAAACCATAAACGCATCTTACAGACACATCTGTGTTTCCCCTGCTCAGACTGAAAAGATGTGACTTAACTCTGCTGAGACTGCGGTGTTTGTGCTGGGCTGTCCTGGTGTCTGTCTCCTTAGCAGTCAGTCCAACGCAGGAGGTTTCTTTTCTGGAGCTGTACAACATGGAGACCTTCTACCTTGAGCTGCTTTTCCTAAATGGCAAAACAGTCTACTGCAAGGTGCTCTGCCTTTGGGAGGGAGTATGACACCAAGCACATAGGGCTCTTCTTGGTTCTGTATTTCTGGCCAGCACAGGCAGTGAGCTGTTAAGCTCCTCTGAGGCACATACCTTACACATTCAGTATTCTCCTTTGCCCCTGCCATGCTGTACCTATGAACAAAGAGGAATATCTACCTAATGAATCAAACACTGCATCTGCATTGCAATGGAATGAATTCATATTTGACTGAGAGCTTGCAAATATAACAAATTCAGCATCACTTCTTGATCTGCAGTCACTGAAAGTTTCTGCCTTCACTCTGGTGTTCAGCAAGGCTGAAATCTGTGAGGCCTGGATTGCTAACTGGAAAGTATCAATGGCTCAGCAATTTGTATTCAAAATATGGATGGACATGTATTGTGAAAGACAAGGACTTTTGCTGAAGCACCATGAGATTTATTTAACTCATCTGCATTTTAATTATAGGGGGGTTACTGAAAAAAACAACTTATTAGCCACAAAAGAATACATCCTGGTAATACTAGTTTCTCCCTGGGTTGTGAGTTTACTGTGGGATACCACTGCACTTCTCAAAATTATATCCTGGGCACTTTACTGTGCTTCAAACTTAATTTTGTTATAGTTCTCCAGTAGCCACACACCTTAAAGCTGATCTCGTGGTCCTGTAGGCTAAGATTTCTCTACTGCAGTTCATGGTGTTCCACTGATGCAGGGAGTAGATAGGAAGAGAAATTGCATTTCTGTCTTTTTGTGGATGTTGTGCTGCTAATTCACTTTCTCTTCATTCAGCTGTGGTAGAAAAAAAGAACTAATTGCAAGTACCCTGGCTGTGACTGCTGATCATACTTTGGGGTTTAATACAAATACAGGGCTGCTTCTACCTGTTAGAGGTATTTCAACAAGTTCAAAGAATCCTAGGAGTAGAGTAAATATTGCTCTATTTCTCTTGCATCATCCACTGCCCTTTTGTTAACACTTCTGCCCCATATACCCAGTGACTGTGTCTCAGTCCTTTTTGGAATTGTAGCTATTTTGACAAGCTTACAAAAAACCAAGTTTCTTTGCAGAAGCTTCTTGGTAAAAATAAACCCATACCTCTAATAGTCAAATTTTAAAGAGATAGTGGGACTAATCTCAGACCTGGGTGCCAGACACCAAGCAAGTGTGCTTTTGAATTCATGTGATTCTGAGCTTGCTCTACCCCTGTCCATTCCAAGGAGCAAATCCGAAAGCTCACTTATTGCAACTGTCTCTTGGGCCAAAATAGTAACGATGGACTGGCAAGGTAGAAATGAGCCCTGACAATGGCTCTCCCTCTCTGAGTGGAGATGGATGTGCCTTCAGTGGTGGGAGCACTGATGTGGTAGAGGAATATGGGTGCTAGATGCCAGTTTTCTGCCTGGGCAAATCCTCCAGAGGCTAGTCACCTGGGTTTGCTAGCAGAATTGACTAATGGTGTTCTAGTTCCACAGGTGGCTGCTGTCCTGCATTGTGGGAGCTTGCCAAGCATGAATGATGGGAAGAGAAAAGGCCAGGGATGAGGGGGAAAGCCCCCCCTTTTTTTTTTTTTTAAATTGCTGTCAGTTTCTAATGTCCTCCGAGCTGCCTACTTGTACCAATGAGAATCATACTTAATAGGAAACTTCCCATGCTCAGACAGTTTAATTATTCAAAATGCATTAAGACTTTTTAAATATCTGGACTTAGTTCTAGTAATAAATAGATTAGTTCAGTTTTGAAAATGGACTCACGTAACTCACAAGTATTAATGAATTATCCTCCAGCCTTTTGTCTGCCCTGGGGAGTACACGACTGGAGATCAAAGGTATGGAGGAGTGAAATGACTTGTCACAGTCACAAGGAGACTGATAGTTTGATTGCCAGGACCTGTGTTTTAATGACAAAAAGCAATGTGGCACAGTGAATAGTCCCTAACCTTCTATGTGGAAGCTGGAATTCTTTCTTGCAGTAGCACAGACAAATCTTATGGCCTTGAACAAACTATGCTACCTACAAGTTACTTTTGCCTTTGTTTCTTTGCCCTGATTCCTTTCTCTCTCTACTAAGGCTGTGCATTCTCATTGGGGAAAAAGCTGTCTGTCTTTGTACAGTGCATGGCATAAGGGATCTTGATTTTTTTGTTATTTTTTTAGCTGTTGCCTCCAAGTGCTACCAAAATATGAAACATAAAACAATACATGTGGAAACAGATTTTCTGTGTTAGATTCTTTCAGATTTTACTTTCTTTAATGTATTTTTGCCTTGCTGCTTCAGCTCTGTGGATGTCCATAATGCTCTAGATTGCCATTAAGCTTTATATTCTACACACTTGCATACAAAATGACTTTGTCCAGTCTAGTTGCTGCTGATTTACAAATTAAATGCTCAAACAGCAGTCTCTTCCACCCCCTCTCACTTACCTTCCTCTTATTTTGGATTACAGAAGAACCAGGTAGATTTTGTATTGCTAGTCCTGCTCTGTTTGTGTGGATTTTTTTTTTTACACTGCATATAAATACACTGGCAAATTTAAATTAACCTTGACTGTCACTTACTGTTGGACCAGGACTGACTTCATCCTACTGTATCCTTTAAAGAATAAAGTGTGTGTTAATGTCACAAAGACATCTCTCTCAAGGCTCTGTAGTTTTAAGCAGCCTGGTTGCCTGTGTAACGCTTGCTGACACTCAGAACTTTGTTTTCTAATTGTAGCAGAGGAAAATACAACCCCCGTCAGTCAGTGGTGGGTCAACGGAGAACAAAGGCAGTAATCAATCTAAGGCCTAATTAAAGGCAGTGGTGCCAGGAAATGATAGGGAATTCAACAGCCTGACACTCAAACTTCCCTAATTGGACTAGTGTTCTTTATAACTGCCCTGTGCCCCACTCCATATTGCCCCAGTTATGATAGCAGTATCTCACTCTGTGTTTAGTGTTTTGCTTTGCTCTTGAGTTCAAGGCAGAGATAGAGGGATCCATTAACAATGAATACCGTAGCTTTATACTCTTTCACTTCACTTTTTTTTTTTTAAAAGCTCAGTCACTGAATGATGATTATAAGCAAGTAGACAGTCTTCTGTAAAAAGAGATGGTATGGCCAAGGAGGAACATGCCGAGGCTGCTGCTGTTCTCTTCTCAGTTTCAACTGTGCTCTGTGTTCCTTTTTCTCTATTTTAAACTTTGTTCTGCAGGCCAGGTTGTCTATTTGCCTTCTGGGTAGTGTAGTAGCCCTGCTTCTGGGAATTTCATAAAGTTATAATTTTGTGCAGGATATAGCAAATAAGGGAAATAGTACTTACGGATGGAGAGGATGACTTTGATTCACTAACAATTTCATTTGAAGTGTTGTGGTTTCTACTTCTTCATGAGATTAAAAGGAAATCCCTCTGAACTTCAGGCAAGAAGAGGAGCTTAAACAGCAAGTATGTGTGACCAAGAAACAAAACTGCTTTCTACATCCTGTAACTGTATGATAAAATGTAGCAGTTGCCACAGGAATATGAGAAAAATCCTACAAACCAGTTAGGAGTTCTCTGTAAGTACAATAAATATCTGTTAGCTTGAGCTGTGCAATATGTTTAGTTAATGTTATTTAACTAAAGTTCTGTCACTTCTGCAGGAAAGGATTCTGCAGAGCGTCTTAAGTGCAGAAAAGAAATCCTGATGGAGTCCTCAGTAGCTTTGAAGAGAAATGTGTTTTGAGCATCAGACTAATTTGTTGTACTTCTGTGGAAACTTCTCCTCCCACACTTTATATTTTACTGTCTATTGGGGATTTCTGTACAATAGTGAGAAACAGTTAATTCTTTCTGAATTTCATGTTGAGAAAAAACTGTTTAGGAGTGAAGTGGAATGAGTGTCTGGAAAAAGAATGGCAAGATCTAGCCTTTTTTTGTCTTTTTGGACATGAAGATCTACAGCTGGGGACAGGGAGAAGAGAAGATTGTGGGTGGTAAATAGCGGCATGACAAAGAGGAATAGTTGACAGCACCATGCAGGATTTGATTTTGAATTTTTGCAACTGTATCACTGTTGTCATTCCCTCCTCAGCTATATAATAAGATTTCATAGTACAAGCTAGTCAACCATAAGTAATTTCATGGACTTCAGTGGAATGTTGCACATGTAACATATACCAACAGATTTTTGAAGGGCTGGGCTGTAGGCTAGTCTGTGGCATTAGCGTGCGCCTGGTAGCAGGGTGGGGAGACAGAAGCCTCCCCATGTGCCAGCTGCCCATCAGTATCAGTGAAACACATGCCCATTCAGTTTGCTTAGTAATGTGAATGCCACGTATAGTGGAGGCAGAGATGTTTCCCTGTAAACATAATGACTCTTGACATTTTTGTTTTCTTTTCAGAGAAATTGCAGGAATAAAACCACATCTATCTAGTTACTCACTGGCATAGTTAAGTGCGCTATCCCTATGACTCTTACTCCCAGGTATTTTTTAATTGAGAGTTGGATGTCACTGAGTAAAGGGATTCTTCACTGAAGAGGAAAGACCATTATAAAACAGTATTTAAAATACAGAGAAATGCAAGCAACTGTATTTGTGTTAATAGCACTTTTTTCATCCCAGAGCCATATAAATGTTTCAAAAGGAACTTAATTTTGCAGGTAGGTGAAACAGATCTGAGGGAACTAGATAGTCTCTGGACACAAATGAAGCCAAGTCTCTAGTCTTTTTGCCATGTCCACCACACCTGACAGCAGAACTAGCTCTGTGGATGAAAGGGTATTGAAGGAAGCACTAAACTTTTTTTTTTTCTGGTAACAACTGGTGTTGATGACACTCACTTTTAAATTATGCAAATATTAAAGCAACAGAGCAATTCTTACCTATACCAACACATTTGAGCAGTGTTATTCTCTAGTACCTAATCACAATAATGAAAGTTAATCCAAGTTGGAACTTCAAACCATTTGAAGAATCTCTAATAAATACAATTAATGAGTGGGCTTTCTGTATATATCAGAAACAGTGTTTCTTTGTATGTTACTTTAAAAACTTGGAAATGTCTCAGTTGCCTGTTGTAAGAGGTGTGGAAAACTCTCTACAGACTTGCCTGTCTCCTAAGCCGCCCCAGCCTCCTGCAAATTATGTACATTGCAGAGAAGCATTATTAATTCCAGTGGACTAGCCTGTGGCACAGTCCAAATCTGTTTATAATCTTTCAGCACTCTGATATTGCCTACACCCCTAACAAGAAGGATCAGAGGCATTCAGAGGGGGAGGGATGGACCCACATTTCAGTGTGATAAGTACTTTGAAAAAAGAACAGCAACTGCTTCCTGTTGAACCTCTACTGTTTAAGTCAGTCTAGTGGTATAGGAGTTTTATCATTTTCCACAAGTAAAAAAACTTGAATAAACAGATCTACCCAGCCAGTTATTAAGAGATGGGATGCAGGTTTTTTTGGATCTACAGGGTATTCTGATGCACTAAGTTCTTGGTCAGATCCTTTTCACTAAAGAAGAGTAAAGAATTTGGGGGGGAAACCAACCCCAAAATGCAATGAAATCATAACATTGTATCCCAGGCTGTCAAAGGCTGGTGCATCATTGTTTATCCTCTTAGGCTGATGAGTTTATTAGTATCTTTTTGTGTGCTCTAATAGGTTGCCATGTACTGGGCCTTGTACGTACTTGTGCTGCCAGCAAGATATTTAGCTACAGATCTAGCTGAGTAGCAAGTTTCTTTGAGCAGAAGAACCAGCTAAATTTGGGACTCCTTCTAGCTGGCAGGTCAATAATACAGCTCTGCTTCTATCTGGCAAGATAAGTTTTCCCAGCCTCCTTCTGTTTTTC
Source organism: Ciconia boyciana (assembly GCF_034638445.1). NCBI lineage: Eukaryota > Metazoa > Chordata > Aves > Ciconiiformes > Ciconiidae > Ciconia > Ciconia boyciana. The sequence goes on from NC_132936.1 coordinate 89,062,573, forward strand.
TTTAGTGCAGTGTGTAGCAGATGGATTTGAATCACAAGATTGGCTGATGTGCCATATAGAATGCAGCACAAGATACATGTCTGTTTAAATTCTCCTACACTTGGTGCAGAGAATAATGCTGACTGGAGGAAAACAGGATGAGTAGGTTTTTTGATAGACTTCAGAGGGTTTGTCAACTGCAAATGGAGAATTTTCTCTGGCTTTTGAGTGGATAGCGTACTTCTTCAATCGCAACTGAGTTCCTCTGATGTAGTGGTTCAAAGGCATCCATATTATGATTAGTGCTTGTCATTACTTATAATCTTTACCTGTGAATTAAATCAGAAAGCCTTCTGATGGGGTGATGATTTGTCATCAACAATCTGCATCTGAGTCGTGCACAATATTTGTTTGATAGCTGCTATTGTTTTGTGGCATTAGGAAGACCTGCTGTTGCAAAGAGACCATATTGCATTCTGCTGTTGCAAAGAGTCACCAGCTGCACTTCAAATTGCACTTTGACTATTTACATGAAAGGTTTGGGTTGTAACTGAAATTTCTATGAAAGCTGTTTACCCCCTTTCTGGCCCTGAGTGAAAGTGGCAAGTGAGAAGTTTTCAGTGGCAGAATCATAGAATCATGGAATGGTTTGGTTTTGAAGGGACCTTAAAGATCATCTAGTTCCAACCCCCCAGCCATGGGCAGGAACACTTTCCACTAGCCCAGGTTGTTCAAAGCCCCATCCGACCTGGCCTTGGATGTCAGGTGAAATGCAAGCACAGGACTGAGGCCTTTGCATGCCAGGACTTAACCTCATGCTGGACTTACAGGTTGGAATGACATTCGCACAAGGCTATTAACTTATGCCTACCTGCTTCTGAAATCTTCTTTTTTAGCTGGCATAACTGACAAAATTGGTGTCTTCTGTCTCATGTGTATTCAGATTTCCACTACATGCATCCTAACCTGTAGCCATTGCTGAGCTTTCAAGCTCATCTGATTCCAACAATATGTTTCTCCTTTCATTTGTGTTTGCCATTAAAAATCAGTATTTGCAGACACCTACCCAACATTCAAAGCTGAAGTTCATTGGTGTGAGCTATGAACACTTGCTGTCTGTCAGACACAGTAGGGCATTAATTAAAAGGAAATGACAGACTCCTTAACAATGTTGTTATATTTTCAAGGCCAAGCTTAATGTTATCTAGTGTGTTACATGAGATTATGTCATATTCATAATAGGGCAGGTTAGGAGTAGAAAAAATACAGCTCATTGAAATTGTTTACGAAAGTTTGTACACAGTGTCATGTTCTTTCTTGCTTCATTAGTACTGGTTGAGTTGTCTCCTGCTTTGTTTTACCTTTTCATGCCTCTCAGACTCCATGTTGGCTGTTGTATTTCATTATTTGCATCTCGCGCTAAATGCTAAGTATCTGTGGAAAGCAGGGTGCTATTATGGTGTGCACTGTATACACAAAAGCAAGGACTGCTCTCTGCTCTTAAACAATAGCAACAACAATTAAACTAAGAATAAAGTCTGAGGGTGTTGCTCAGTATTTCTTCTCTTGCTTGTGACATGGGAATACTGATTAATCACATTACATCAGTAGTCTTCCACCTAGACAGCTTTCTGTTCTGAAAGATTAGGATTATATTTCTAACACTTCTAAATGCTGCCAGAAAAGGGGTTACCAAAGCCAGGATATAGTGTCTCCCTATGTTTCCAGAGCATGCAAGAAGACCCGTAGAAGGATTTTAGGACTGAGGCCATGAGTTGGAGATACAAGTTTCACAGACTTGCCATGTAACTCTCTGCAAATTCCAGTGCCTGAGTTTCACTGTCTGAAGTACTACAAGCAAAGGACCCATTATACAAGGGCCACGGGAAACTTTAGCAGTTTTATGTTTTCTACAGAAATCTTCAGGTGAAAGGTGTTGTAAAACTTCAATGTGCTGTGGTTAAACAGTATTATCACTCTAGCTTATCACCACAATTGTAATAGCATAAATGGATTTGATTAAGCCACCATGAATAATTTGACATGATAATGAAAAAAAATTCTAAGTTGCAAACTGTAAACACAGCTGCTTATTCTGCTTTTATTGTAGAAGCAAATGAGAAAATGCCATTATATTGATATAAACTTTCCCCTAGGTCCCTGAACTTTCAATGGGTAAGGTATCGGAGGAAAAGAAAATGTTTCCTCAAACATATCCACTCCTTTTTCTCTTCCTCTAGGCAGCTGTTTTAATGACTGTAGGGGAATTTTACCCTGCAAGGGTTATTCGCTACCTCGATCATAACACTATAACTTTTAGGATGTTTCTACCCAAAGGCAAAAGGAGGTAACTTTGTTAAATGGCCTATAATTCTAGGTCTTGCATCTTACACCCTGCCCTGTGCTTAGTGCTCCCCTCTGTAGACAAGGGTGGGGAGAAGCTGTTGGACTGAGAAATCGAAAGCAATGAAATGCTCTCACAGGTTGTTACCTTGCTTTCAGATTAGCTAGAAGTAGCAACACAATGAAACCCTTGTGTTTATATTGTGACAGCCTTTTTCTGGGGATTGTTCTTCAGTAAGTAGTCAGTGTATATGGCTATAGCTCTGATTCTGCAAGCGATTGAACTGGCAGGCTGCTTTTGTGCCAATGTGTCTGCAAAGGTCAGTAATGGTTCCTGGGTGTAGGTAAGTGGTTCTCATGCTGTAAGTGTGACTGTCAGCTTGACAAGTCAGCAGGCACTTTATCTGGCCTTCCCCCTTCCTTGCTGGAGTGCCTGGAGCTTACACATAGTGCAGTGTGCTTCTCTTGTAGCAGTTCCACCGTTCTTGCTGGCTCTGGGCTAGCTGTAATATATGGGCTTTCCCATGAAGCACTGGGGGGCTGGCCTCTATGGCATACGCGTATGTATGCCAACTTGGTACCCTGTGTTCAGAGGCAGGATAGTGTTCTGGCATCTGTTTTGTCAGTTGGTATGTCAGTAAGGAACATGGTGCATGTGTGATATTCACATGATGCTAATGCACAAGCCCCCTCTCCTGCTTCCCAGTTCTGTGTGAAACAGCGCATGGCATTTCAGCTGAATTCTGTAGTCTGTGGTCATAGGAGCATGACTCTTCAGTCTTTTAAAATCCATGGTAGGATGACTGTGTGAGGAGACCCTTGATTTGTGAATCAGAACAGTTTGTCTAGACTCAGGCACAGCTTGGTTCTTAATTCTCTGTGGTCACTTGGGCTAGAGCAAAATGAGTGCAAAAGGGTGGAAATCATTATTCCATGTTTTGTTTGACACAGCCTGGTCCTAGTGAAAATGTGTAACGTGCAAGGCAGCAGGGAGCACAGGATGCTCTCAGCTTGAGCTGATTCTGTCATCGATGGTGTCATGTAATTACGTCAGATTTTAATATTCAGACCTGCTGGATTTTCTGTGTTATTTTCTTTCAAATAGCTACAAAATAGAGCCCTTTTTGCTTGAAATCAGCACTGTGCTGAGCTTAACACGTAGTCAGCTGTTTGAATAATGTCTGGAGAAATTCTTAGAGCTTCAAAATAAGTTTTGCTTGGATGAGGATATCAGCATTTAGTCTGGATATAGCTATAAAAGAAATACTTTGGAGGAAAGGTCACATGAGCAGGGGATGAGTTGCCTTTGCCTGTGCTATTTAAAAGACTATTTCAGATGCAATACATTATCTGCGTTTAAAACAGCATTAAGTGCTTTATTGCTGTCATAGTACGGGCAGTAGCAGAAACGAATTATACAGACTGGTAGAAGTGAGCTTTGACTTGACTTGCTGCAAATCGCTAATCAGGTGTTGAACGTGGGACTAAATATTAACACCTTTCAGGACACTAAGCACTTATAAACTCTGCCTCAAATCCTTGTAAAGGTACTTGGCATGGAGAAGGCAGAAGCAATTTTTTTGTCAGGGTAGGCATGCATTTGAAAAGGGTTTGTTGATTTGAGAGGCAATTCGTAATCAGACCCAATAGTGAGCTAAATTTCTAGTTCAAATGCAGCTGTATGTCAGTAATACTGAACAAATGCTGTTTTCTGGATGTTTGAAAGGAGTAGGTGATCAAATTGTACATGCACCCCCACTTCCAAGCTTCCCTGACCAGTAGAACTGCCACCTAGCAAGTCCTTCAGTGGTGGGCTGACCCCAGCTGGAAGATAAGCCCACAACCACTTGCTCGCCCCACTCCAGTGGGGCGGGGATGAGAATCGAAGGGCAAAAGCAAGGGGGAAAATGGGTTGAGATAAAGACAGTTTAAATGAAGGAAAAAAGGACCCCCCCTCACCTCCACCCTGAAAAACAAGAGATGCAAAAGCAATCACTTACTACTAGCAGGCTAATGCCCAGCAGTCTCTAAGCAACAGTTACTTTAGAAAACCTCCCTCCCCCAGTTTTACTGCTGAGCATGATGTTATACGGTCTGGAACATCCCTTTGGTCAGTTGGGGTCAGCTGTCCTGAGGCTGCGTCCCTTCCCAACCTCTTGTCTACCCCCAGCCTGCTCACTGGGACGGCAGAGTGAGAAACAGAGAAAGCCTTGGGGCTGCACAGCAATAGCTAAAACATTGGTGTGTTATCAACACTATTTTGGTCGGCCATCTAAAACACATATAGGCTGCTGTGAATAAAATTACACACCCCCCCCACCCCCACCCCACCACCCCCGCTAAATCCAGTACACCCTCCCAGTTAACAGGTTAAACACTGGATTTTGGAGTGCAGCAACCTGATGGTTTAGTTGAAACCTATCTTGGGAAGAAGGAAAAAACTTCCAACGGTCAAGATTGCCAGCCTGTCCAAAGCAATGCACTGTTAAGAAGCCAATTCTCCTTTTCTTTTTGTATGACTGTTAAGTTTTGTTTGTTTGGTTTTTTTCATTTAAGTCAGCAAAACAGAGAGGAAATTATGTACCAAATGCCTAAACAGATGTAGGAGATGGAGAGTAAAGGATGCAAGGCTCTATATGTTGTGGAGTTTGTTTTTTTTGGTGAGATTTTTGTAGTGTGTTTTATTAGAGGTTGCTTGTGGGTACAGATTGTAGATACCTGGTTTGTACAGAAAGTAAAGACAGAAAGCACATCTCCCATCTCTTTCTCATCTTCCCTTTCAAATGTTAGTTTGTGATTTACCCTTTACTTCTTCCTTATTTTAAGTGTTGTAATTCAGGTAGCTCCCACCACATTTCTAACCCTCACTGTTGAATGGCAACTGAAGAACTCGGTACAGACAGGTATCTTGATCCGTCCATCTGCTCATGTACCACTACTTGTGGAAAAAACAAGGCATATGAACACCTATATTTGGAGGCACAATTTTATTTTTATCACCAAAACTACTTGAACAAATAGAAGTAAAAAAAACAAAGCCAAAGTCCACACTCAGTTAACCTATTTATCCTAAGCTGCTTAAAGCATCTGTTTTGGGTGAAGTTCTAGATCCACTCTCACTTTAGTCCTAAGTTTGAAAAAGGTCTGAATAACAAAACTATAATTGCCATTCTTCCTGATAACAGAGAACTTGCTGCAATTGCATAGAAAATACTGAGTGCGCCTGCGGGCTTTCTCAATGTGCAAAATAGTCCTAAACTATAGCCTGCCTTTAAAAACATCAAATGCTATTACTGGAGAGCCTATATTCTTTAGAATAAGCAAGAGGGCGTAGGAAAGGAAGAAAAGGGTCAAATTGCCTACAGCAACTTTTGTGCTTTAGGTAGTGATGGACTGGCAGGTTGTCAAAACACAGACAGACGCTTCTGTAATGTATGAACAACATGGCATCAGAATGAATGAACAGTGTTCTGCTTTTCCAGCCTCCTTCCACCCCCGTCGCGTTATTAGCTGCATTGCATAATTTGTGTGTGTGAAACATTTTATAAAGTCAGTATGGTGCTTGTCAAACTACCTGTCATTATCCCCCTTGTAAAGCAGTTATTCTGTCTGTTCCTGCTTTGGTCTGCTCTCTTCCCCTAGGGAAATACAGCACAGCTGACTTGGATTTCAGTTTCAACTCCTGCCTAAAATTGTCCCTTCTGAAAAGCATTGATTGACTTTTGGTGGGAGCATCATTTGTAGGGCTGGAGATAGATCTGTTGCTAAGCCAAGATTTAGGTGCTTTTGGACCAGTCAGAGAATGCTGGTCATGTTTCCTTCTTCACCGGAATAAGTGTATTAACTTAATTGAGTTAATTGAGTGCTGACAGGAGAGATTAATCTCTCCCTTGATTTCATATGTCCCTTTTAATTTTGTTTATTTTTACATATTTAATTTTTTCAGTTCTCTTATAAAAGTGCTGTACATTTTTTTTTTTTTAAAACATGTACATTTAATGCTTTTGGTCTTCTTATTAGGAAATCCTGTTGAATGTGTTAGGGTTTTTAAAAAGTATTTAAACTTATGCTTGCAAAGATGAATTTTCATCACTGTTAAAATTTGTAAGACCAGATTTTTATCTCGCAAAATTAGCAAGTGACAGTTGAAGAAAACTCCCCACATTCTTTCATGTGTCAGGCTGTATCTATGTGGAGGGAATGGATGGCAAAGGTTGGGAGGTTTTACTGCTGATGAAAAAGTTAGATGCAGAAGGTGAGTTTTCAGGTAATGTTTACTGGGTGTTCTAGGACCTCACTTAAAAACTTGAGGGCATTCAGTTGCAAATATTTCATGCATCTATTCCCCTATAAATTAAACCTATCTTTTAAAAAGCAAAATATTTTTACTTTCTCCTGAAAGTAAAATGCATCTGTGTAATTCAGGGTGGCCTGAAGTTGCAGTTCTGAACTGCACAGAGATGGGCAGATGGAATTCTAAAGAATAAAAGATACAGCAAGACACACAAAAAAAATTGTAGGCAAAATTAGGTTCCACATAAATGTTCATCAAATTTGCCAGGCCTAGTCACCTCCATCTTTCCACTCTGACAGGTTTTGGGTGGCCTACAATGTTGCAGGCACTCAAGAATAGCTCCTGTCGGCGATGTGGGCAAGCCTCTGTGTGTGTGCCCATGTATGTGCAGGAGGTGAAGTAGCAGCCAGCTGCTCTCATTGGAGTTTATGCTTATTTCTGCTATTGCTATATCTGCCTAGGTGGGCATAACTCCCTGTAAAAAAAGAGTTGGAAGTGTGTTTCAACTGAAGAGATTCTGACATTGTAGTGTATTAAAATCACAGAAATAATTGGGCTGTCAGTAATTCTGTGCCTGTAAGATAGATGCGTGCCAGCAACAGGCAAGTAGGAGGTAGGATGTGAGGGTGTGCGTAAGGTCAAGGGGAAGGGCAGGCTATGGGAATCTTCAGGGAGGATGAAGGGACTGATGGGGTTATACTGCAGGTTGCCCGGAAGCATGAAGTGAAGCATAGAGCTAGGATACATGTGGGAAAAACGTTGGGTTTGGATGCAGGGTATGGGGAGAGGAGAAAAGGGACACCCAGGTGCTTTAGGGAAATTTCAGCTGCAGGTTTGATGTGCTGGCCTCTGCCCAGATTGCTGTGTCCCAGACTAAGCTTTGGCTCTGTTTGCTATAGGTAAAAATAGGCAAGCATTGCTTGTGGCACAGTCTCCATAGTAATCAAGGAAACAGTGTTTGATCTTGTTAGGTAACTAGGTGGACTAGGTTGCAGGAGAGCTGATTGTTGCTTATGAGCTGAAGCACTGTCCCTCCAAACATGCTGTTACAGGGACTGAGCAGTTTGGGCTAGCTAGTCCCTTGCGCTGCTGCAGAACTAGTGTTTTACTTGCCTGTTGCAGAGCAGCTTGTCAAGATAATTCACAAATGGGTATGCAGTGCTCAATATTATGAACCAAACCAGAAGATTAAAGTTTAGGTACAGGTGTTCTTGAGAGTAAACCCCAGCTACAATTAACCTCTCAACTGAAAACAAGGCCTGGAAGATGCTTTTCTAGACCTGCTAAAATCAATTTATGAAAGTGGCCCATCACTCCATTTAAGTGCTGCCCTTGGTCTTTCAAGAACATTTATTAGTCCTCTCTAGCAGCAAGTTCATCTCCAAACTAACATTTCCTTTTGCCAGTGTGTGACATTTCTGTGTTAGTGTGGTACAGTTCCAATTCTCTCCTATAGACAGGATGATTTTCTTGGCAATCTGTGATACAATTATATGTTGAAGCGTGCAGTGAGGGACTATTTTTGGCCAGTGATAAAATGACAATGATTGCACATAATTGCTGAAAACAATTTTGAATTTTATTAATGAGATACTCCAAACAACATCTTGTAGACTATTGTCTCAGTTAACAGCCAATTCGTAAGAGTTAAGTGTTGTGTAATCTGCATTTATTTCCCCTATTTATATTGAAATGACACTTGCTGTCCATAATTATCCATCCTGCAGATACAAGTTGTTGCTTTTTAGTTGCTGTTTCCCTTGAAAGAAGTGGAAATAAACACACAATTTAAAGTTGTATTGATTAGTCTCATCCAGGATATAAGCAGACTTTTTACTATGCATCTGTTTCCCTACATTTTGGGAAGACTAGCTGCAGGCACTGAGAATAATTCTAATAAAGATTAGAAAAGTGCTAAGGCTGATCACAGGAAAGTGTTTTTTAAATAGCGTGAAATGGTGGTAGGGATCTCGCTGGTCCTGATCCAGCAAAGATTTACATATTTAACTTTCTATATTCTGCTATCATTGGGACTATTTAGAGTAAAGAAAAATGACTAAAGAATGTGCAGTAAAGAAAATTAAGGGAACAAATCTTAGCAGAGAGGGAAATTCTATTTTGTCATGTTGATTTAGGGTGTGGTTTGGCTGTGCTCATGGGAGGGACAAGCAAGTGTGAGTGACAGTTACAATGGGGTGGTTGTGGGAGTTCTTTAATCTGCTTGCTTGCATAGAAGGTAAAGTCAAGAACATCTAACTCTCACAAATCTGTCAAGGAATAAAAAAATTTAGTTGCATGTCCTGCATATAACGAACAATTTATCCCCAAACTTGTAATGACCTTACTGTTTACTTTCAGGGTGGGGCAGAGGGATAACTGCTGCTGATTCTTCACATGTGTCCTGATTTCAGGAGGTAGGGCTCATCAGCACCCCCCACCCCTCTTTTTCTTCCCTTCTATCTTCCTTGCAGTGAAGGTATGGATGTACTGTACTCATGGTGGCTCAGTCCCAATTGGTATGAGAAATGCTCCTCAGTGATAATGAAATCAGCTTAGCTGAGTGTACTCCTACCAGCTGGCCCTGCTTTGTGAAGGAGGTTGGCTCTGAGGCTTCCTGAGGTCCCTTTCAGTCTGAGGGGTTCTGTGATCTTATTCTGTGATTAATGCATGCTTTACCCCCATGTTTTACCAATCTGAGGAACAGGAATTACTCTGCCAGGTTATATGTAATGCTTCTCTCTTTTTGTAGCATTGCTTTAGGAAGCTTTATTTTAGGTTGAAGTCCTAGCAGTCATCTGGGATCAAAACACTAGGAAAAGCAGTTCTCCTCCAGCAGATCAATAGAGGAGGCTTTATGTGCATCATTTCTTCCCCTAAATATTTCAAAATATTATAGGTGTAAGGAAATGTAGTCAATTGCAGAAAAATGGAAGGAAGATGAACATTTCCACTCTTTGGCTTTGTTCATCAATACTCTTTGTTTCAGGATAGAAGAAACATTGAGGTAAACTTACTGTTTTGGGCTAACCCCCTGCCCAGTTGTTACAGATTTAATAGAAATGCATATGGTTGAGAGATTTCTAGTTTGGTTTTGTCCCCTTTCCCATCAAATTGTTTATCTACTTGGGGAGGTATTCCTGCCAGTTTCCTGTAGGTGGTGGTAAGTGTTGTATAATGATGATTTATCTGACTGCAGGGGAGGATGAAGAGAAATTTCAATTAAGCAATTAATTTTTCTGTTGTGAAATCCTAATGCTAACAGATACCTATCTAGTGCTAGAGGAACTCCATCCACAGCTGTGATATTACCCTCTACAAGGAAAGAGCATGCAGTAAACTTCTGACACAGATCTGTCTCAATTACTGAGCCTTCTTCAGATTTCTGTGTCTCTTGGTAACTGAAGTTGTGTATACTTCTACAAATGATGTTTGTCTAAATAGTACCATAAGGAGTAGTTTATGGAATAATCCAACTATTTGCTTAATCAAATAAGTGATGATATTCAAAGATTTTTTTTTTCCAGAGGAAATGCTGTAATCTTCTGATTCCCCAACCTCTGCACGAAGAGTCAATACGTTGCTGTGGAATTCATAAGCTGGGTAGTATAGGCTGAGGAAAAAGAAATGAAGAGTGTCTTTCTCACTTTCTTCAATGAGGTGCAAATAGGATGTGTCACTGTGCAGTTCTGGTGAACAGCTATGTAGACAGTTGAATTTCTTGCTTATCTGATGAATTACAGGAATGTTTCCACAGATGCTACCCAGTGCAATTAAATATGGAAGGTACATATCTCTCTCCCCTTTCTTTCCACTCTTCATTTGCTGCTGCTAGCTTTGCCTTTGTGCTGACTTGCTCAGGAGGAGCGGAAATATGGGATTCAGAAACGCATTGCTCAAAATAAAAGCGTTCCACGTAGTTGTTACATCTTTGAAGCTGATAATAAAAGATCTGTTGTGACTTTTTTTGCTTGTGAATGTATGAATAAATTTGTTGATTAATTTCTTGTTTGTGATGTCTCCCAACAGTGAGTTTAACAGCTCTTGGCCCTTCCCCTCTCCTTTAAACAGGACCTCAAGAGCAAGTAGATCTTGAATGAGCAAAAAATGTAGCTCTTGTAGGGGGCTGAACTGGTGGAAAGAATGGACTAAAGCACAAAAAGCTTGCAAGTCTGACAATAGGGATCAGTTGATCAAACTTTGAACTTATTAATTTAATCATAGTTTCCTTCAGTTTTCCAGAAGGCTGCAGTAATCATAAAAATGAAGGATTTCTTTCAACTTCGAAGGTAGCAACTCTGGAAACACCTTAGTTCTTTGGGTCAGCTTTGAAGAAACAATGCTATTAAACAGGCCTGTAATCAAACAGACCTACAAATAGTAATCACTGGGTAAGAAATTATGGTCTCTTTCAGGCACAGGGAATATCTAATTAATCCCTGAAGCTATGGGTGGGCTAGAACACACCTGCTGTGATGTCTGGAAGATGACACCTTAGGTGTAAAGGGGCAGGAGAGCAGGGGAATTAATCCTCTATTAAAAAAAAAAATTAAAACAAAACCTCAAAACTCCAAACAAAAAAAAAAACCCCAAACAAAATACAAACCATAGTATTTCTTTTTCTCCAAGTTTTCTTTTGTAAAGGTCTTTCTCTAAAGGTCTGTCTTTGTCAGTTTTTGAGGAGACGATCAGACCCAGATGCTAACATTCACAGCATAAATATGTCTATCAAGCAGGCCTTGGATTAGTTTTATTAATAGACATTAAAGGCTGTACATAGTAAGCACACAGTTATTGGTACTTGCAGGGGAAAATGGTAATCTTGTGCACAAGGGACCTCTTCGGTGCACTTACCTTAGTGTGAAGTGTGGGTTGCAGCCTTTCAATCTGTGGACTACTTTTGACTCCTAAACAGACATGTGTATGCTTGCCTTTTTTCTTTTTTTTATCTTTTTTCACCAAGTCTTTATTATGAGTATCCTCATGAGGTCTGCAGGTGCCAAAATGGCTTGTGTCAAACAGGAGTTAACTAATGTGTAAAACATGAGTATATGGCTTTTCATAGAAAATCTTAGTTTTTCTGTTACCAAGAATAACATTCTTGGTCATCCGGTGTAATGTCATCTTGTCAAAGTTAAAAAGTATTTCACTATGAAAGACAGAAACATCTTATTTGCAAGACTATTTCAGCTGTACTTGTGGTTGGATGTGAATGTGAGACAAATCAGAAATACAGAGGAATGTAATTCCTTTTGGGCAGATATGCACTATTCATTCTGTGGTACACACCTTTTTTTTTTTTTGTTTTTTTTGTGTCTGTGCATGTAGTGTTTAAAGCAGTTCCTTGGGTGCTCAGGTTTGTGAGTTAAGCCGTTACCAGTGATGGTATGAATTTGGAGTGAAGTAGGGAAGTGAACAGGGGAATATATTCTCCTTAGTCTTTGTACTGTCTCACACATACACTTCTGAAAAGCAAGATTTTCTCCCAGATAATCCTGTTGTACTGTTTTGTTTGGGAGAACAATTGATGGCTTGTTTACAAGTATTAGTGTGCTGATATTTCTTTTCATTTTGCAATAGTTACATGCTCTATAAAGTTTAAAAAGGTTGGCACTGAGTAGGAGGTACAGCATCTGAAAACAAAGGAAAAGCCCTGAAGAGAAGCCCCATCGAAGTCTGCTGTTCCAAAAATGGACTGGTCCCAAGAACTGAAGAAGTTGTAGGATGAATGGTAAGACATCTACTGTGCCATCTGTGGCCTGTTGCTGCAGGTTACTGTATCTGAGCAGTATAAAATAGAGTTTAATTTCAACAGCTTTAGCCACACTTTTTTCCTATAGAGTCTATGGCTTTTTCCTTGTTTTATAGATTAAACTTACTGAGGTTTTGTGTGTGGTTTTCCTCAAACTGCAGGTTCTGTGAAGGTTTGGAATTACTATCATGAAGTAATATGTCCCTTCCCTAAAATCTTGAACCACAAATCTTCAAGAGCCTAAATCTGTAGTGGAATTGACAGTTTGTAAATCGGTTCTCCCTTTACTTACTGAAATAGTGTTACCTATTTGTCTTATAGCCATGAGGTTGCATATAGAGTACACTTTCCTCCCTTCTTCCTCTGCTTTATTTGCTGCCCTAAGGGAAACACGGGACCTTGAAAAAGAGGATTTGATTACATGAGCGAAAGAGAAGCTGACCTTCAGATGTTGCACCCTCCATAACTGGGGGAGGGGAGATAATGGTTTAAGCATACACTTGAAGGAAGAGAGATGTGCAAATCTTGCTTAGGGAGGCAAAACTCTTGTGCTCAATTACCATTTTACCTGAAAGAAGCTTGATGGTTTTGTCCCTGCTGTTTCATTTCAGGAACAGTAACTGATGTGGTGGATGGAGTAATGGGCAAGAAATCCTTACAAAAGCTATCCAGAAGCTGACATTCCATTCTGGGCTTTTTTGTCTGGTAGCAGCTGGTTTTGCCAGCTTGCAATCTTGAGCTCTGGGTGTTGCAGCAACCACCATCTTTCCAAAACCCGTCTTTTTATTCTAGCCTATCTCCTCTAGCCAGTGAAGTGTTTCTTGAGGTACAGGAGTGCTTACAGCTGCTGCTAATGGCTGAGAAGTGAGACATTTCCGGGGTGCTAGCTGTTATCTAGACATAGTTGACGCTTGAAATGAAGCTTTGACGTCAACTCCAAGTGGTCATTAATCTCTGTGAGGTAATCCTCTTTGCCCCAGGTCACCATTATTTATGTGAAAATGAGCACATGAAAGATGGTTTTGCAGGCATACTTTTATGTGCCCTTTAGAGCTGTTTTGATGCCAGTTTCAACCACTTCATGACACTTAATGTCTAGATGTCTCTGGAGATTTGAAACCTTCATGGTTTCAAAAGCGTGATGGAACTATTTATGTCTGAGTATTTCTGTTCAGCCTGATAGCAGCTCTCTTAACATGTGTTTGGGCCTAGGCAGTTAATCTATTTGTCAATACAAGGATCAGCTATTATTAACTTTCTGAAACTTATATACCCAAGCTTTTATAATAAACCATGACTCAGTACTTAAGACAGGTTATTGTTATTGTTGCCTGACAGAATGATTTCCCATTGTGCTTCTCAGAGACAGCAGCTTGAAGAACAGCATCAAACCAGCAGGACGAGAGTGCTAGAAAGTGTTAGACTTTCTTCTCTAAATACCGCAAGGTTACTGCTCAAGCAGTTGTACCCCTTCTTGAATCTGAGGGCTTTCTTTTTCCATTTACTGGATCAATCACTTTTAGTTGGATAAATAATGCAATGTCTTTATTTGGAAATGGAGAAATGGTGTTGCATATTAGCCCTGTCCTTTAAGATGCCTGTAATGCTTCTCCTGGGCTGGTAAGTTCCAGAAAATCTGCAAGTGTCCTCAGTTTCTCACCAAGTCACTGTTTAAAAAATATTGTGTAGTACTGGACCCTGAGTAAACCCTTGTAGTGCCATGCTTCACATTTTCCTAGCTTGATAGTGAATTACCAAGAACAATTGATCAAGAATGTCTGTTCAGCCAGCTGTGTGCTTCTTTAGCTGTAATTTGATATAAACCATGCTTCCGTAGTCTACTAATGAAATATCATGTGGTATAGCTCAGTTATATTCAGGCAGTTAAGCTGCACATCTACTACTTTTCTGCCATCTTTTAAGTCATGTATTGACATTATTTGCTTTCTGTTGACTGCTGTTATTCCCTACCTGATTCTAAGTTAAGTTTTCTTCTTTCATTTCAGTATTTTTATGGGTATCAAAGCTATGCTGACTATGCCTTCTCATTGCTTCCTTTCTACAGCTAGTAATTCCATTTGTCCTTTCAGGATTCCACCTATCCTGTATGAATTCTCAAAAACTACTTTATTCTAAGTGTTCTTGGTACATCTCATTAAACCATGCCAGCCTAAATATGTTCTGTGTACCTACCTATGCTATTTTATTTTTTTCTATTTTTTTCCTAGTTTACAATTCCTAGTTCTTAATTCTGAGTAAAAAGAATGTGAAGCCTAAGGTGAAAGTAATTCAGCCTGTACTGTGCCATCAGGTATTTCTCCACATTCTCTGTTGGTTAACAAAAGACTTTCCTACAGTAATGGACCTGTCTGTTCTGCATCCTTTCACTTACTTCTAATTATTAATCTAACTTCCTTATTGTCATTTTTTATTTCCCTTGGTAGTGTGCCTGTGCCTTAGCCTTTCTGACTCTTGTCTCTCTCTGCTTGTACTAGTCTCTTTATACTCACCCTTATCAATGTATCTTTGTTTGCAATTTTGTACCACTTCTTTTTTGACTTTTAAGATCCTGAAAGACCTCTTGATGAAGCCTTATTGAGCTCCTGTTATATATCTTGACTTTCATCCCCAGAAGAACATTTTGCTGTTGGGCCTCTTTATTCTACCCTCCTATAGAAAATAACAGCATTTCATTTTTCCCTTCCGAGTTGCTTCCTATGGGATCACAAACTCCCTCGCCTCTTTTTTCCCCTTTTCGTATTCATTGTTGCAGGATCACTTCAATCTAAAATGTCTTTTATGCTTAGTCTGGCAACTAGAGGCATTTGTTGCAAAGGAGGTTACAAATGTGATCACTAATTTTGATATAATTGACAAACTAGGGTGACTAGAGGCTGAGGGAAACTTGAGCCCGGAAGGGCTCATGTTACTCAAAATCAGATTAAATATCTAGAAGGGGAGAAACTCTCATGCATCAGGGCACAAACGAACCCCTAAATGAATTGGTATAGAGGAGATGGATGGACTATTACTGTGATCAGATACAGCTATTTCTGTGCTTTGCTGATAACCTGAGGGGTGGCAGATTGGTGTATGGCCTGTCAGAAAGGAGAAAACATTTGCTTCTTCCACTGTCTGTCAATATGTGTGTATTTTTGGGATAAGGATTAAATAATCATAATAAACATCAGTGTTGCTACTGGCTGTGATAAGGAATTATTTCGTTTGGGTATGTGAGAGTTGCATATGGGATCAGATGCCAGTATCTCTAATGGTGGTGTCTGTAGAGAGGAATTTGTTTCAAGGCTGGTGGAGTTATTTTAAATCTACCCTTGTAACAATTCATTTGGCTTATAAATGAAATATGTGCCGCTGTATCTAGAAAATACATATGTGTGGGGACAGGTAATTAAAGATGCAGTAATTTTCACATTGCAGTTGGTCTGTGTTTGCCAGCAGGATTGGCTTCATGCTTATCGTCCATTCTATGATAGTCATGTCACAGATACCTGTAGGCGCATGACTACTTGGAGCACAGAGAAGCTGAGCTTCCTCAGTTGGTGACATGTCTGTGTTTGTCAGGAGTATGGCAAATAGCAATGGCAGCTTCATCCATAACATAGCTCTGAAGTTCATTATTTTCTCACTCTTTTCTGCTTAAAAAAGGTACCAACAGTCCTTCAGCTGCTTGTTTGTTTGTTTTTGTTGGTTTTTTTAAACTGTTTAAATCGTGTCCCCATAATACCTAAAGTATGGGGTTTTTTCTTTTTTTAAACCTGTCACTTGGTATATAGTACATCACAAACTTTGGAAACTAGGAAATTGCTTTCCACAGGAGCACTATTTTTGTTTTGGCATTTCTGTTTGATTTCCTTACCAATTAACAAAATGGTTTTCCTATGTTTTTAAGGGCATTGCTGTGGATGAAGGGGCGTTATGCTGCTTAAGCATGGTCTACTGTGAGGCAGACAGACCACCCATTTTCAAAACATTCCAGAGAACAAAAGATGTTCATACTGACAGATCATATGTTCTGTCATTGTAACACCAAACTGTTAAGTAAAACTGTCCCTCAAGGCAAAGCATTTCATTTATTTTCCTTTGAATGAGTAACTTGTTTATTAAGATGTACTAAGTGGCTAAATCCAGATTGTACTGCAGGCAAAGAAAATTGATTTATCACAGCTCTTTGGTATTGGATGTTTTATATTTAGTGGAATTATCTTTAGTATTAGATTAAGGAGAATATTTTGATAGGAGCAGTTGGATGAAGTACCAAGTCCTGTTCTAGAATATGCAATGTGTTGTTTTTAAACTCTTTCACTCAAGAAGTTGTAGTGGTGACTGAGAGATTCTGACAATGGATGCTTGCAGGAGTGAGCAAGGCACATGAGCAGCATGTGCATACCTGCCTTCATCAGAGCTCTTATATTGAGTAAGGAAAAAACTTGGCATTCTTATGCAGACACTAGATCTTTTGGGGAATTAAGACAGACATGGTCATGCTGAACTCTGCTTATGTACTCTCAGTAGGGGTCATCTGGTTGACACGGACTATCATTAGAAGACACGACATTACTTTTCTTAGGCTGATATTAGTTGTTTCACTGAGAGGTCAGAAGAGATGGGGGGAAGGGCGAACTGAAGAAGGCAAAGGAATTCTGTGTAAGGCCTGGAATTGTTTGAGAAATAATGTGCTTGTAAGTGATTGCGGAGGTAGGAGGCAAAAATGTTCTCTGTGTCTGCATTTACATCTATATATGGGATCTCGATCTGGCAAAAGGGGCTGAAGCTCAGGGAGACAGTGGGCACAAAGAATTAGTGGTAACAGTTAAAATTCAAAAGAAAGTAAAAACCCAGCACCAGATGTTCTAACCTTGTGCAGTGCTACTCAGTCATCTCGTGGGGACACGTGGTGCTGATTAAGCTTAAAACTGCAAATAATGATATAAATTAGCTGGCTAGTGGTAGACTGTTTATGATACCTAGCTTTGCAAGATTTTGTTACCTCATCTGAAAAACATCAACGCAGACAATCATGTCTAAAGCTTTTGGGAAAGGGTTTAAGGAAAGCCAGTGGTAACATTGCTAATGATTTCTCCTCCCCACCCCCAGACCTCCCCCCCAGTCTTCCCCTTTCTCTCTTTCCCTTACTTCTCTGCTGTTACTCACTTTTACACGTACTGTAGCTGTTGGCACACTGGAACTGCTCATGGGTTTTCATTCCATCTGTGGTCTTGGGCTCTCTCCTCTGGACTCTCTGAGTTTGGTTTGCGCATGGCTTTGTGACTGAGCTATGCCACCAAGATTTGGCAGTAAAACCACCTCTGACAGGCTGTGAAGCTGAGAAAGCCACGGTGATGCTCAGCCTCATTTCTTCCATCTGTGAAAAGCTGAAAAAAGCATAGAATGAAGTTATTACCTGTCCTGTTTTACGGGGATTGGAAGCTGCCCAAGGAGGGGGGGTGGTCTTTTAGCTGAGCACTAGAGCACTATGTAGCACTTGTGCCTCTGACTGTAGCTGATTTCTCTAAACCATAATAGGACTGATGATGATAGTTTGTAATCCCTTGGTTCTAGTATAGCAACAAGGATTATCTAGAGAGGGATGAGATTTAGAAGTCCCTGTTTGCAGACAGCTAATACAGCCACCTCAAATATTGTTGCAAGATCTTTCTAAAACTTGGTCCAAAGTTGACACCCTAGCTGTGCTGCATGCTATATGTTGGAGCCTGTTAATTCTGACCTATACATCCTGGGTATCTTGCTAGGTAATCCCCCCAGACACCTGAGCAAACAGATAAAGCCCAAATCATCTGTCTGACCAGGAATATGTCCACAGCAATTGTGTAGAAATCAGGAACACACTTGTTAGTAAATACTAGTAGGCTACAGCTTAGCTTCCCATTCAAGACATTTCTCTGTAGCCCACATGTATTTTATCTTTCTCACTTGTTCCTTTGGGTGGGTGGCAGGGAGAGCAATAATCTACAGAGCCTTCTAAATCCAATTTTTTTTCTGTTCTCCCCCTTTGAAAGTCCGATTTCCCCCCTATATGCAGACACAGCTGTGTGGTCTAACTATGAAATAGATTGTAGTCAATTCTGCCATCTGCTGATGATCTCTTCTGGCTGCTTGCCACCATGCTTGTAATATGTGGCTAAATCCAAATCAGTTGAGGACATTAGTAGGATTCGGCCTGCGCTATGGGTAAAGAGAGGCAAAACGTGGCCTGGCTTTTGATAAAACAATTATTTTTGTGCTACTAGAATTATTATGTGCTAAATCAGGATTCACGGGCAAGAACTGTATGTGTTCCTGTTACAGCTTTATTAACTATGTCATATTAATGTCTTAATTACTGCTGGAAAACTGGCCAGTGTTTTGAATCTGAATGTCCTCAATTGCTGGGGAATATAGGCAGTAAGAGGGGATTTAATATGTAAGGAAGTTAAACCTTGCCTGTATTGGTCTTGGGATATACCAAACTTGCTTCTATTGCAGTTTGGGTACAGCTAAAATTTCAGCAATGTATTATTTGTGTGCTGATGCTTTGGTGAGGGGGCCTTCCAGAAACAGGGGGTCTCGCAGTATTTGTGTGTTTGTGGGGGAAAAAGTAAAGAACAGAGTGGAACTGTATCCAGCTATTGATTTGTATCTGCATTCCTAGTCCTTGCCTTGCCCTGGGTCCCCAGTGCTTTTCTGAATGTATCCCAGCACCAAAACCTACCTTTTGGGCCAATCTCTCCACAGGCATTGAACCATGAAGGTGACAAAAATGAGAGGAAACCTACAATGAGCCTGCAGTAGATGACTTCTGGAACATGTTATAAAGATAAAATACTGAAACAATCTCTGAATATACACCTCCTTCTTGTTTTTTAGTTTTTATATTAATTTTTCATATAAAAGAAGCTGTTACTGTGGCTGCAGTAGTCAGGATGGAAATGGTCTCAAATCAGATATGTGATATCAGTCCTCATTTTTTAGGACAGGCTGGTCACTAGGGGAGGGAGGAGGGGAAGAAGTGACATCTGGCATATTGCACACCAGGCTGCGTTTTAGGGGTTTTGCATCTTCCTCAAGAAGTGTCAGTTGGTTAGAGCAGAAGTTCTAGCTAGGCCATGTTTCTGGTGTAGCAATTCTTACATGGTATTTCTCATGCTATATTTTAACTCCTTTTCAGTAGCTGAATGTGTATAGAACATAAAGTAAGCAAAGGAATGTCCACTGGAGTATTTAAAACATATGCATGCTGGTAAGTAGGGTGTGAGGAGGATTTCAAAGAAATGGGGAGTAGGGTGATATTTTAATAACAAGCTATACCCCAGGAACATGGGAATTGAGGAAGCTATCCATGAGATCTGCTTAGAGAGTGACATCTTTTAGTCTTGAATTCCCATATCTTGTCTTTCTTGCTGCCATGCTATTCTTTAAAGTATCACCGATAACTGCAGGTAACTCCTGCCTTCGAAGAGTTGAGGCTAAGATTAGAGATGCTCCTTGATGCTTTTTCTGTCTTTTTTTACACACCTCAGTTTTCCAGCAGAGGCACCTGGAAACTCAACGACAGGACTGGCAGACTTTCTTTGCCCTGAATTCCTCTACAAGTTATACTGTGACTTGGCCTCAATTTCTGCCAGGCATGCCTTGGGTAAAGCTACCAAAGATTTATGTAAAAGTGGAAGGAAGGCTAGAGAAAGATCTGAGTAGGCGTCAGATAATGACAATCATTAGAAATTTTAGCCTCCAATCCTGGAAGTACTTAAGTATGTGCTTTATTTTAGGCACCATGACTAACTGTAAGAAAAGCAGTGGGACTTCAGAGACCCTAATGCACTACAAGGGAGAGATGTTACATAGCTTCAATCTGCAGTATGATTTTGATCTGTTAAATGGTACTTACTTTGCAAAAAGGTTTTCCACCTTCTTCCATCACACCATGCTGATCCCTTTGTGTTTTAACTGAAATTCAAAGAGGACCTGGAACCTGAGGAACTACAAAGAGGGGGAGCGTTTCTCCCCAACTGTGGCTTTCCAAATACCCTTTGTGCTTATTGCTTTCCAGTTCTAAGGTGGTACTCATCTTCCCCCTTCTTGACTGGAGAAGCAGAAAGTTACCCATTTATCAACAACAGTTCACACTCCCAGTAAAAAGACCAGATATAAGTTGGGGTGAGGGAAGGAAGGGGAGAGAGTGAGTGGGTATGAACTGAAGAGGTTCTTGGGCTCTGCAGTAATTCAGGCTCTGGCTTGGATTACTGCCAGCCACTGGGGGTTACAGTGCTGTGGGAGGAGGAAACGGGTAGATATACAGATTTATTTAGCAGTTAATTCAAGTGGTTTGTAAGCTTTTGAATGGTGAGCAATCCGCCCAGTAGGGGAGCTCTTCCACTGTGTCTTGTGATGCACGCTTGCTATTAAGTGTTTATAACAGAATGAAAGCATGTTGTGTTAAAACACTGTGTATTTAACAAGCAGCATGCCTCTTAGCTAATCTAACAGACATCCTGTGTTTGGCTGGAGAAGTATAAGAGGTCAGCACAGCCTTTTTTTTTTTATAATGTTGTTTAAATTCTTGTTGACCTCCATCCTCTTATGAAATAACGGAAAAGTTAAGCCCACAAGTTCAGCAGCTTTTCTTAAAACCTTAAGTGATTCACTGACACAGACATTGAGAAAGAGGGCATCAGTGTCTCCTTACAATGCCTGAATACCAGCCAGTAAGCATAGCTTTTTATTTGAACGCACTTCTAAACATAGAATAGATTTTTAAAGTGGCCTTTAAATAATTGGGACTTGTGCCCTTTTCATTATTATTTATTTATTTCTGTTTTCAAGTACAAACTTTTAAGTTTGCCCTATTTTCTTCTGTGTCCATACCCTTGGGTTGTGTCAGGAATATCAAGCTTATGAGCTGTGTTATCAAAGCTTGGGAATATATGATCTGGGGTGGCAACAGGACATATTAACCAAAGGTATTAAATCTTAGCCAAAGGTGCTTTATCTAAAATTTTAGTTGTACAGTTATGTTAAATGAATGTAAATAAAATACAATGTCTTCTAAAGTAGTCTGACCTGAAACATCTTCCTTTCTTGACAAATGTCTATGGCTGTCAGTATAGGTGGTGGTAAGATGTGTATTTGGGATACAGGAGAGATGCAGTGTGCCTTATGAATTATTTTAGTGGTGAAGTGAGTAGGTGAGGTGCTATATATATAATCAGACATCCCCAAAGATGGTTGATATGTAAGTTTGGAGACACAGGGTAACAGGAAGAGTTCTCTAAGAACTTAAAATGTACAGCGCTAGATGTGATTAAAGAAGTGGAAAATAGTAATTGGATTTTTGCTGGTTTGTTTTGTCCCGCTACATCTTGTGGACTCCTTCCTGCTATAAGCAAGCTGTACAAAGGAAAGAATAGTGGTCAGCCCACCATACTTCTCCTGTGCTCAGATGGGGAGTTTCAAACTGTTTTTCTAGACTTCCCTTCAGTTGGCTATGGGCACAAAGCAATTCTTTAGCTAGAAGACTGGTGTTTAAGGACTGGGGAGGAGAAAGGGGCTGAGTTTCTGGGAAAAGGAGAGACCTATTTCTGCAGCGGAATTGCCCCAGTGCAAGCTGGTCTTCCAGCTGTGCAGCTGCCAGGACTTGTGTGGGTTGTGAGGGAGGAAAGAGAGGCTGACGTCTCCTGAGTCAAGATGGCAGGTTTCTGTTTTGCTGTGGGAACTGGCTGGCAGGTCCTGAAAAAGTGCAAGTCCCTGCCCAGAGGGGCACCCTCATTTCTGGGACCATGACTGCAGCAGAGTTGCTGTCACCTGGTGCAGGTACGAATTACATTTGGCCCAAATCTTTGGAAAGCACTACTCCTGCTTAAGTGAATACTATGTGAAATCTGTTTTGGTTTACATGAGATATACAAGGGAAATGGCTTTCTTTTGCAATCCTTCATTTTGTTCCCCATGCAGCAAATGTAATGTTCCTACTAAATGCTAACAGCTGTTGATAATAGACAGGTATCAAACCTTCCACTGGTTCCTGTGCAATGTGAAGGTATGTTCAAGGCTGCCACACAAAAGCACCAACCATATAGTAAAATATTTACCTCCTTCCAGCTGTGTTTTTTTAAGAAGTATCTACTTTTGCCTTCAGAATCTGTTTCCATCATGCTGAATTGAATGTTTCATAGAATTAAAAAAAAAAAAAAGCTGTTTCAATACAGCTTTCCAAACAGTAGGTACCAAGCCCACTCCTCCTTTTATCTGTAATACTGAAATACCTTCTACAAGTCATTGGTGCCAGTCATGTCTTTGCACTCTTTAACCTCTGGAGAGGTTGTTATTAAGTCTTTTCAGTAGACATGGCAGCAGCTGTTAAAGAAAGTACGATTTTCTTACAGGTAAATGAATGTTTACCTGCAAGAAAGTCAGTTCAGCATTTTTGAGCCAGAAGAGTCTTGGGTGTTAATAGCAAGAGTTGTGAAATATGCAGCCAATCTCTGAAATAATTCCAGATCAAGGCTGAACATACTGAACACTGTATGTAAACAACAGTATTTGTGTTGGAGCTGGATCAAAGCTCTTTTCTGTTTTAAAAGGCTAAAGCATGAACACATTAGTGACTAGAGATTAACATTCATTTTAGTCATTTCAGGTCTGCTTGATTAGCAGTGGGCCTCTTTCCAGGCTTCACCTGTTTCATGTGGGGCTACCAAACTGCAGGGCCTGCAGGTTCTGCAACTGAGTTTTCAGGGTAGAAAAAGACAGTGTTCAGCAAATATGATTCTAGGGATTCACTTGCAGGAAAACATACTTTAAAATAAGCCAATGTACTTCTTCAAAACTTACAGCTGATCTTTTGCTGTACTGAAGAACTGGCTCCTTCTTTTTTGCCTTCTTTTTGTCTCTTGGCTCATTGCTGATCCAAGATATTTTACTACTTACTCAGTGATTTAGTTTCTTTAACAACCTTTACTAAAAACTTTCCTGACAGTGTTTTTAGAAATAGAAATAAATGAGAAACTGCTTGCAATTCATTCACAATTTGCATGCTGAAGAACTTGAATAGATGGCAATAGTACACCTTGCATGGTCTGTACTGACTAGCACGTTATGCTGTGTGGCTTTTCCTGTAGTCTGCCTCCTTGTCCTGGTTTCAGCTGGGATAGAGTTAATTTTCTTCCTAGTAGCTGGTATAGTGCTGTGGTTTGGACTTAGTATGAGAATAATGTTGATAACACACTGATGACTGAGTTGTTGCTAAGCAGTGCTTACACTAGTCAAGGCCTTTTCAGCTTCCCATGCTCTGCCAGGTGCACAAGAAGCTGGGAGGGGGCACAGCCAGGACAGCTGACCCCAACTGGCCAAAGGGCTATTCCATACCATAGGACGTCATGCTCAGTATAGAAACTGGGAGGAGTTGGACAGGGGGCAGCGATCGCTGCTCAGGGACTGGCTGGGTGTCGGTCAGCGGGTGGTAAGCAGTTGCATCACTTGGGGGTTTTTTTTGTTTGTTTTTTCCTTGAGTTTTGCTCCCCTGTTTTTCTCTCGTTTTTTTCCTTTTCATTACAATTCATTATTATTATTATTTTATTTCAATTATTAAACTGTTCTTATCTCAGCCCATGAGTTTTCTTACTTTTGCTCTTCAGATTCTCTCCCTCACTGGGGGGCAGGGGAAGGTGAGCCAGCGAGCTGCTGTGTGGTGCTCAGTTGCCAACTGAAGCTAAACCATGACACTCCTGCTACAGAATAAATGGTAATAGTATACACTTGGGTCAAGAAAACCAGTGAGAAGTGTTTTCTTACGTGAGTGGAGACCTCCACATCTGATGCTGCTAGTAGAAGGTATTGCCATGTTTATCTGCCTTGATCTGAGGTATTTGTGCAGGGCAGATGTGCAGTGCAGCCTCCCATTGCTGAGGCTCAGGACGAGCGTGTTGGTAGAACGGAAGCTGTGAAAGTCACATAGCACCTATGGCACACCTATGGATAATGCCACCCAAAGTCAGGATCAAAACCAGGACTAGGACCTGGGGTAATGTGTGAAACCTGCAGTGGTCTCTGAGGTAAAGCTTTGTGTACTGACTTTTGTTCCCCTGTTAGTAAGGAATGGAAATAGGACTGTGATAGGTTAAACTACACACAGTAACACCATTGTAGAGTTCCTTCTAGACTAAATATTGGCTTTACCTGGACTTTCTACTTCCTAAATCATTTTGGCATTGGCTCCCCCTTCAGAGAGAGATTGCTCTCCTTCAGTCAAATGCCAGAACCACCATAGCACCAATTCACAGATCTGTGTGTTCCCCCTGCCCCCCAGCTTTTCCTTTCTTAAAGTCCTAAAAGGAGAAAAACAAACTATGCCAAACAACAAAATTAAAGCAAACTGCAGTTGGATTTGTTGGCCCTTTTTTTGAAGCAAACCTGGCATGCCTCCTACCTTTGAGAAACCTATATGTCCTGCAGAAGTCTAGGTTATAGATTTTTTTTTTATCAGTAGGATTTACTGTGGTATTGTAACGTGTTGGTGCTAAATACAGATCCTAATGATCAGTTGGTCGTTGATTATATAGGAAAAGGTTTAGTTCCTCCTGCATTAGGAACATTGGTATTGACTACTAAGCATAAATATTATTTTGATGTGATGATTTCAATTAAAAAACAAACAAAACCCAAAAACCCAGAACCAAACCAGTTTCTGTCCTTAAGCCATCCTCTGTTACTAGATATAGAACTGGGGAGCATCAGGAACTAGTTAGTATCCCAAACACTTGCCCGCTGGCATTTGAAAAAGCAAACCACTCTGCAACAGTTATACATCTAGATCCCCTTTTTCTAAAGTAAATAACATGGTTTGGCTTTCATTAGCAGATATAGGCAAAGGTCATAATAGAAGTGATAAAGGGATAGTTTTTAATGGATTTTCTTTCACTGATATGGTTCTATATAGGTTTTTAGAAAGGAGAGAAGAGGAATGCTGTAAGTCAACTGTAACTACCATGTTGTAATTTGGTGCGAAATGCCACTGATGGATCTTTTTCCTTACACACATACTCTATACTTGGAACAAACCGTGAAGATAGATTTAGCTTCAAGTGTAAAGATCTGAGGGCCGATTTACAGGGTAGCTATAAAATATTTGAGCTTGTGGGGTTTTAAGTGTACTCACAGTTGTACAGCGATATCTACAAGGTGGTGGCAATGTCTTACGTTGAAAAGAACTAGCCAATTAAAAATGTGACTCATGGCAATCCATAAGATATTCATATTTGTTTAGAAGAGTTGCTGTTTGTAACCTTTCAAAGAAGAGGTCACAAGAAGGAAGTAAAAGAAAATATGTTGAAGGTCCGATGTTTCATCTAAGTTATACCTGTGAGTTTTATGTGTATTTTCTAAAACCAGAGAGCACACTGAAGGTATAGCGTTGTTTACTGACAGTACAAATGCCTGCTTACATGGAGCTTTGTTAGATCTGCTCAATAATTAGGTACAGTTTTGTGCTTGTCAGTACTGACTCTTCTCAACATAACTGCTGGGATGTGAGAAGCAGGATAATGAAAAGTTGTTTTGAAGTTAGTTATTTGAAATTACCTTCTGTTTCTTTCCATAAGGCTCAAGAGTTCAGAGCCTTCTTGAGATAAGTGTAATACAAGTAAGTTATGCTGTACATAAATGTGCTGTTATAATGCTGTACCAATTATTGTAAGTAACGAGCTGGAGCAGAAGAAGAGATAGCAGGTAGCATGGAAAACATCATTTAAATATTCAAAGGAAATTTATGAGAAGTTCTGGTCACAAAGTGTAAAAGGATGTATTTCTACTGGATGTTTCTTTCAAGATACTATTCATTGATAGCACTTACTTTCACCTCTTCAGAAGAAGAGGCACCCTATTCCTCATAGAAAGAGAGGGATTCTGATGGAATTACTCAATCTCTACTCATTACGTACGTAATGAATTGAGCATGTGCAAGGGTCTCCTCTAGTTGAAATGCTAAGTCTGCTCAAGCTTGTTATAATGGATTCAGAGAGGTATTTAGGCATATAATTATCTGCAAACTGCTGAATCTTGGATGTCTGTCTGCTGGCAGTTTTAATGGAGAATCTGTGTCGGAGGACTGAGCAGAGTTTGGGTTTGAAACCCACCCCTGTGGTTTTTCCTCTTTTCATTGGAGGTAACCAGCATGGAGCTGCCAGCACCAGTATGGTGAGAGGGGGAGGTGTAGGTTCTCTAAAGATCATGTACAAGAAACCACATCTTGTAGTAATTTTTTATCACTCGGAAAGCTGTTCTGAATCTTTGCTTTAAACTCTGGGTACCATAGAATCATAGAATGCTTTGGACTGGAAGGGACCTTTACAGGTCATCTAGTCCAACCCCCCTGCAAGAGCAGGGACATCTTTAACTAGATCAGGTTGCTCAGAGCCCCATCCAACCTGACCTTGAATGTCTCCAGGGATGGGGCCTCTACTGCCTCTCTGGGCAAGTTGTTCTGGTGCCTCACCACCCTCATTGTAAAAAATTTCTTTCTTAAATCCAGTCTAAATCTGCCCTCCTTTTAGTTTAAAACCATTACTCCTTGTCCTGTCACAACAGGCCTAGCTAAAAAAATCTGACTGTCTTTCCTATAGGCCCCCTTTAAGTACTGGAAGGCTGCTATAAGGTCTCGCCGCAGCCTTCCCTTCTCCAGGCTGAACAACCCCAATTCTCTCAGCCTGTCCTCACAGGAGAGGTGCTTCTCAGATCATTTTTGTGGCCCTCCTCTGGACCCGCTCCAACAGCTCCATGTCCTCCTTGTGCTGAGGGCTCCAGAGCTGGACGCAGTACTCCAGGTGGGGTCTCACCAGAGCAGAGTAGAGGGGCAGAATCACCTCTCTTGACTTGCTGGCCACGCTGCTTTTGATGCAGCCCAGGATACGGTTGGCCTTCTGGGCTGCGAGTGCACATTGTCGCCTCATGTCCAGCTTTTCATCCATCAGTACCCCCAAGTCCTTTTCTGCAGGCTATTCTTGATCACATCATCCCCCAGCCTGTATTGAAACTGAGGATTGCCCGACCCAGGTGTAGGACCCTGCACTTGGCTCTGTTGAACCTCATGAGGTTCACACAGGCCCACTTCTCGAGCTTGTTCAGGTCCCTCTGAATGATATCCCTCTGAATGATATCTGGCACGTCAACTGCACCACTCAGCTTGGTGTCATCTGCAAACTTGCTGAGGGTGCACTCGATCTTGCTGTCAATGTCATTGATGAAAATATTGAACAACACTGGTCCCAGTACAGACCCCTGAGGGACACCACTTGTCACTGATCTCCATCTGGACATTGAGTTGTTGACCACTACCCTCTGGATGTGACCATCCAACCAATTCCTTATCCACTGAACAGTCCACCCATCAAATCCGTATCTCTTGAATTTAGAGAGAACGATGTTGTGGGGGACCGTGTCAAAGGCTTTACAGAAGTCCAGATAGATGACATCCATTGTTTTTCCCTTGTCCACTGATGTGGTAACTCCCTCTTAGAAAGCCACTAGGTTGGTCAGGCAGGACTTGCCCTTGGTGAAGCCATGCTGGCTGTCTCGAATCACCCCTGTCCTCCATGTGCTCTAGCATAGCTTCTAGGAGGATCTGTTCCATGATCTTTCCAGGAACAGAGGTGAGGCTGACAGGTCGGTAGTTCCCAGGGTCATCCTTTCTACCCTTTTTAAAGATGGGCACAATGTTTCCCTTCTTCCAGTCACCTCACTGGAAGACTTCACCTGACTGCCATGACTTTTCAAATATCACGGACAGTGGCTTGGCAACTACATTAGCCAATTCCCTCAGGACTCTGGGATGGATCTCATCAGGTCCCATAGACTTATATATGTTCAGGTTCCTCAGGTGGTCACAAACTTGATCTTCCCTTACAGTGGGAGGGGCTTTACTCCCCTGGTCCCCAACATGTTGTCCATTCACTTGGGAGGGATAAGGAGAGCAGTTGCCAGAGAAGACTGAAGCAAAAAAGTTGAGTACCTCAGCCTTCTCCTTGTCTGTTGATATTAGGTCACCATTCTTGTTCATCAGTGGAGGTATGCTTTCTTTAACCTTCCTTTTCTGGTTGATATACCTGTAGAAGCCCTTCTTGTTATTCTTTGCATCCCTTGCCAAGATCAGATCCAGCTGCGCCTTGGCCTTCCTGACCCCATCCCTACACAAGTGGGCAGTGTCCCTGTACTCTTCCCAGGTTACCTGTCCCTGCTTCCACTGCCTGTGCAGTTCCTTCTTGCTCTTCAGTTTGACCAGCATGTCTTGACTCAGCCACGCAGGTCTCATGCCAGCCATGCCATGCCATCTCTTCCTATAGTAAAACCTTCATTTGAGGAAAAGAAATAGAAACCTCCAAACTAGTAAGGTATTTTTGGCTTAGAAATAAGATTTTTTCTACATTATGATTCAATTGACTTAGCTCCCGGTGCACACAACAGATCGTGTGAACACTTTGTGCAGGAGAAAACTGTCCCCTAGGTGAAACCTCAAATTTACGAGTTAAGATTCCTTGCTTTTCCTTGTAGAAAGCCTTCAGTTCTTTCAGTTCCATATCTTTATATTAGTGATCCCAGTCACCAAAGTCTTTAGCGTATTACTAAGTTACTACATGTCATCTGCTCTGCAGTGATTTTTGCACATGTTCTTACCAATGCATCTGTCTTGTGAGAAGTGCAGGTAGGGGATGAGTTAAAACCAGCAGTGTGAGGTACTCCCATGAATAGAGACCCTGGGAGAGCTTATTTGTGGTCACTTTAGGCCTACCCTTTAGCAGCTTCGCACCTTGTCCAGTAATTTGTGATAATACGGTGTCTTGTGTGTGGGTAAAAATCCAGATATAACAAAATATTAGATGTGAAAAGTTACTTACCTAGTGGTTTCAGTGTCTCTTCTGGAGTTTTCTGATCATAGCTGAAAGTGTTTGGCAAGATTGGATTTCTGTCATTCCTGCTTTAGTGGCTCAAGTCTTTGAACTATTTATTGGTGTTTTCTTGTCCCAGACAGGATGGTCCACAAGTGACTGTTTATTGGAGGGACCCACGGTGTCCCCTGGCTTGTGCTTTCCCAGGTTGCTGTGACTCTGCCTCCAATCTCTGAATCCCTGTTTTGTGTGTACCAGGCGAGTTCCATTTTGAGCTTTTGTTTGAATCTTAACCTTTCACTCAACATTCATGTGGGCAGCTTGACTGGGCCTCCAAACTGATTTTTGGGAGTGGAGTTCCATAGGAAATAGATTGGGCTGACTAGGATGTGTCTGAAGTCCCCTGGTTGGGATAGCAAGCCTGGGGGAGGGGACCCTACCATAAGAATCCAGTCAAAATCATTCTCGTCAGAAAGTGCCTGTAGGTGCGCTCCATGTCCATGGTAGAAAAAATACTAAAACCTCAGCAAAGGATTCTACTGAGTTGTTGTTATAATGGCTTTGGTAGATTTAACCTTGAAATTTTGTGTGTGTGAGGATGTAAGGCTAATTTGTAGGATTGAGAGAGACTTCAATGACCCCTATCTTAACTCAGCTGTCAAAAAGACAAATTAACCCCTTTCCAAAATCTTTCTTATCATTCATCACTTCTGGTTTAGTCTGAGAGCTCAACTACTCACTTTTAGTTGCCTACAAACACACTGCCTGTGTGGAGGCATTTGATAAGGAGGCATTTGCTAAATCATTTTGGGAAATGAAAGCTAGAGAGATAAGTTAATTTTGGTAATCATTTGGTTAGTTTTACAATCAAGTGTCTTTTCTATTCCCCAAATTACAAGTCAGTTACAATAGTCACGGTTTACTTAAAGTTACAGTAGTTCTTAATGTGAATGAAATATATGTCAAACTAAATTAAATTTACTCTTTTGGTATTGCAAGCCCATACCTATTCCTTCAGAGCCTAAGTCTAGTAATAGATCTAGGAGTACAAATAAATTGTAAAGTTCCATAGCTGGTTGAGTGTCTAGCATTGGTCACTACAGGCTCTTGTTGGTTAGTTGTTTGTGTCTGAAGTGGGGAAAAAGAATTCCATTGTATGTAACTTTTCCCACTTCCTCTGTTTCTCCCTTATTGGGAATGAGCTGCATTCAAGAACAGTTCTTATTTAGGGGCTGTGTACTGCTTAGGTTTCTCATGGAGCAGAAGTGGGTGGAGGTGGGTTTTCTTTTGTTGTTTTGATTTTATTTGTTTTTTTAACTGAGACATTTTTAGTACTGCATAAATTTACATTTTCAGATTAATTTCTAGCAGAGTATTAGATGTTAGTTTAGATCTCTGTGTTACTATGGGCTGCTTCTTATTCTTTTTACATTTTAATTGTTTATATGAAGGTATAGTTCTACTTCTTTGCTCCTCTGGTAAGAAGGCAAGCTGGGAGTTGCTTTGTTCTTTGCTGTAGTCTTCGGCTATTTCTGAGCCAATAGGCACGGAATCTGGAAGCAACAAAGTTTAAGTATGTGGAGAGTTTTACCGCATTAAAACCAGCATAAGAATAAAATAAAGTCTCGGAAACTTAGCACGTGAGTGTATTTGTTTCTAACTTGAGTGGCGAGAGTGTGGTTTGGGCAAATTACTTGCTATGATCATGCATTGCTCTTTTGATGCATCAGAACAGAAGGTCAGAAAGACAGCTTAGAAGAAAAGTGAGATTATTCAAGTTTGAAAAGAAAGGTGGTGTCAGGAAAAATGATTCTAAGAGTAGTTCAAGGAAAAAATACCAAAGAATGAAATATTACTGAATTACAGTGCTGTAATTTTTTAACCTACTGCCACAGACTGCATTTCAGTTTTTTGTGCATAAATTTTAGTGCAGCACTCTTGATATCATGTATGCAGACAGCTTTTCAGTCACCCGAGTTGCTTTAATTATCATGGGGTAACATTCTCGGTTTGTTCCACTCACTCCCAAATATTCCTTTTTAAAGTTCCACTTAACCTTACAGGTAAACAGCAAACTGTATGTTTCATGATATCTCTTGCACACTTCATGCTATGCTGATTTCATTGAATCTGCTTGCACAGATAAGTACTCGTCTGTTTAGGCGCTGCTGTAGGTAAGCCCAGAGCATTTGGCATTTCAGACTTCAGACCTTGAACTTCTTCTGATGTACTTATTTGGACGTGAATATGAAGTTTTGAAGTCAATAAGCATTCTGGATGTGGTTTAAAAAAAAAAGTGAGGACTCCTACTCTTAAGTTTGAGAACTTCTTAGAAAAAACCCTGAACTGCTCTATTTTAGAGGGCATGATGTGTTCTAAGAGGCTATTGGCACAGTAAAGATGCAAAGCTCAAACATCCTGTATTAGAAGATGGACAGGAGACCATATCTGTGAAAATGACAATCAACAGAGCTTGCATGGGACAAAACTTCTTCCCTGACTCTGTTACTGAAAGTCATAGGTTGTTGTTTAACCACTTTTGCACAGTGTCTACCTTGTAACATGAACGAGAAAACAAATAATGTCAGGAGCTGCTGCACCGATGACTTATTTCCTTCTCCTTCTCCATAGTTCCAAGTGGTTGTTTTTGGGTTTGATTTATTTTTCATTGTTTCCCTTCTTTAGTATTTGAATACATAAGCTTGTTCTGTTTATAAACTCTTGAATTTGGAAAATATCCTATGTCATAGTTCAGAGGCCCTAACGTGTATCTGACAGAAATTTAAGAATAAAGGAGGAATAATTCCTTCAGTTTTGCAATAAGAGAAGTATTCTGGGCAATTATTGATGGAGGCTTATCTCAGGAAATTGTTACTGGAAGAAGTTTTAAAGTAGACAAAATCTTTCCACAGCTTGATGTCATGATGACAAGTACAAAAGTTGCCAAGTCTTCAAAAATCAAAAGGCTTGACACCATGAATACCTACATCCATAATATGACACTTTAATTTTTAAAACTATCTTTTAAAATTTTGCTGTTTATCAGTGTCTGTATGTGTGGAGGAGGGGCGGGGATAGTGTTTAGCTCTTCCGGAAGTTTGGTACAGTGACTCTGAAATAGCTCTTACCACCTCCTGGTAGCGTCACCGCGTTAGCCCCGCACAAGCTCTAACAAATGCTGTTCTCCCCTGCAGCCTCTCCACTGCCCTCCTAGAGCTTGTTGAGATCTCGGGAGGGGTGAGCAGCCACTGGTGTTCCTCCTCTGGCGAATGACAGGGCTGAAGGGAATCTTCCTTGTCCTGCTTCCCCCAGCCTCCTCTGCTGGGCAGAGAAGAGGGGAGAGCATGTTCTCCCCTTCTGCAAGAAGGGAAAAATGCACTTCCCAAAACCTTGACAAACAATCAAGTTCTGCTGGATCAAACTGTCTCTGACTTGGTGTGCTTAGGGGACTGTTTTTTAGGGGAGAGTTAACAAGGACAGCTTTGTCAAAGAAGTCTGATAGTCAGAAACACTGATGTACTATGCTTTACAGTTACATCAGAGGCTGTTCCTTGTGGGTGGCTTGCTCTGATTTAATGATTAGGAGGCTATTAACTGATTGTATAGTGCTTTTTAAGGATTATCTGGTCAAACCTACATTAAAAAAACCAAACCAAACCCCTCAAAAAAACCCCCCAAACAAACCACAAACAACACTTTTTCTGTTTCACAAAGAAATGAGTCTGTTCTATAATTAACTATTTTTCATGTAACTTCTAAAAATAATTTTTCTGCTTTTTGATTTCTCTTCACTTTCCTAGTTTAAAAGCAATGTAATAATAGTAGCCAAGACAGTTTAACCAGGCATGCTTGAGCAGTGAGATGATTCATTAATAAGTAGGTGGGCTAGAGTCAGAAAGCTACTAGGGCAATGAGGAAGGACCTGAAGAATACAAAGACAAATATTTGCTTATTAACATCAGGTGAGAGAAAGAGAAATCTGTTTCTGAAGAAGCAGTTCCTTCTTAGGCCCTAGGTTTGTTTTTGCCTCTTACTCACTGGAGATAATTAACCCAGTCTTAAAAGGATGGAACTAATCAGATCTAGCAGAGAAATGGGTTTTGTATGAGTGTGGACACATTGTTCTAGGTGGGTGGGTCAGAATCTGTCTCACCTGGGAACTAGTGGAAGTCTCCATTGCATGCTTTGCTTGGGCCATCTCCTCTATTGCCCCATGGTTTCATTAGTGCCTGAATAAACCTGGTGCTTTAGTGTGTCTCAAGACAATTTAGTATCAGTAGTCTGTTCAGTGAATCCAGCTCATACAGAAAATTTAAAGGAACAAGATAAATCAAAATAGCCACATTTCCCTTGGGATATAAATTCTGAACCTGAATTTCCCATCAACTCCTAAGCATTGGTGTGTGTATGTGTATGTACTGTGTGTGTCTTTGTATATATGTGTGTTTATAAAATTATCAAGTGGATAAGAACAACAACAGGAAGAATATAATACAAATATACAAGTATATTTGTAGTCTGAGCAGAATTACCTACAAATGGAAGATCTGGGGATTTTTTCCTATTTGTTTGCCATTAGTGGGTATTTCCAAGAAAATACTGTGTTCTAGTGAAAACTTAGCAGTTGGTTTTTCATATGCATACACATAATCCACTCAAGCTATTCCCTATTCACCTCATCTGACTCTGTTCCCTCCTTCCATTTAGGAAATTCAGCGTTCTCTAAAGCCCAGACAGGGGTTATCAATCATATTCAATATTAGGTTACTTGCAGAAGAGAGTCATTACCTTTAATGTGTAATAACTGCGCCATGAAGATAATACAATAAAATCCAAGAAATGTAATTTAGAAAGGCTTCCTGCTCAAGCTTAAAAAAAAAATGTTATAATCCCATCCTTAGGGTCACAGGAAATCTTGTTTATTTTATTCCTTCTACTTTGTTTGTGCCTTTTGGGGCTTCTTGCAGAGTAATGCATCACCTGCCTGAGATGGTTCTCAGTGTGGGTCTGCTGCGTTCAGCTATTTCTATAGAAACACCCAAGAATACTTTCTGTTGTAGTATAGCTGGTGTGCTAAGGGCTGCTGCAGCACAGAGAGCAACTATTGTGTTGGATTGTGATTGTAATGGTCCTGCTAAAAATCTTATGATTTGGTGAATTACAGGGAATAGGACTACACTGTACTTTTGACATAGGCGTGAATGGTGCCCAAATGGAGATACTGGAAACCTGGAAAAATAAGAAAGCTTTTTGTGTTCAAACATGTCCCCAGAGAAGCAAATGGCTGTTTTCTGGAGTGACTTCAGTGGGAGGGAGGGTCAGGGTGTGGAGCTGCCCTTACTGCTTTTGTACCTTTCTCTTTGGCTTTGTTCTCCAGCACTGACACACTAGTGTGCCTGGCTGTCCCACCAGAAGGGAGCAAGATAGTGTCAGCTTTAGAAGGTGGAAGAGTAATGAGGAGATAAGTAGTAAAGGAGACTTTTCTGTCTGGGGAAGGGCAGTGTAGCCCAGTCATTTCAACCAGTCTTTTGTGAGAGATTCCCAGCTCTGACTGGATTTCTCAGGAACAGTTTAATGCAGTGGTTCAAATTTTTTTTTTTTAAACCAAGAGGCAATGGCAGATCTGAGCTCAACAGTGTTTCTCCACTCCTAAAGATATGGCTAGTAGGTGTCCTTGAATGAGGGGATTATTCCTTTTTTCCTCAGCATCTTGGATTAATAATCTTACTCAGATGCCAGAATTCTTCTCCCTTTGTTTACTTTATTGGTAAATGTTTACCTTTTCAAAATGTTTGTTAAACTGTTCATTTTAACTTTATTTCACTATTTCTCCCTCTTTTGGGTACCTCCCTACTAGGCTATAGCTGTTCTACTTACTATAATCCAAATCTGAGCAACAGCAGTTTCTGCTAATTTGATAAATTCAGTTTTCCACGGGGGAGTTTTCCATAGGGATAGGGCTTCCATGAACTATTCTCTCTAGAATTAAAGACTGTAGTCTCCAGTTAGCATGTGTGTCTTTGCTGTGATATATTTTGATGCTAAGCTTTTAATGGGGATCCTACTCTTTTTCTGTTGGAATATGTTTCCTCCTGCTATTGCCTCTAATGGTACATATCTTGGAGAGCAAAGCAGCCTTGTTAGGTAAAGATGACCTTCTTTGGACTTATTTCTTCATTCCCTTTAGGTGCATACTTGTAAGTAAGTGAACAGCCATGCAAAGTAATAAAATCAGTCAACTTAACTCAAGTTCCTTTAGATCTAAAATTATAACTAAGCAGTTAATGGAGTTCACAGTACTGGTCCTCTGTATTACTAGCAGAGGTAACGATCAAGGTTTGAGAGGGAAATACAAACAAGAACTGGAGTACTACTGGGAAAACTTTGTGGAGGATTTTACTCCAGAGGTGGACAACTGAAAGCATGACAGCTAACCAAGCTTCTGACCCCTTCCTACATGAAGGCTTTGGTCAGGTTATGTGGTACCAAGGGGCCTGAGGTAGGTCCCACTGGGAAGGAGTGGACTGGTGGTAAAGCTTCGAACAGTGTTTTGCCACTTCAGTTCACTTAATATTCAACCCTGAAACTTCATGTTTCAGCAGGCGATATTAGGAATTCTGCTTCTTTAACAGTCTTACTTCAGTACGGTAGTATGAGTTTGTAGTTTCACTGGATGTTTCTTTATGTAAATAGTTTGAAAGAAAACTGAAAGAATTTGAATTCTCTCTCTCTATAGGAAATGTCTCTTTCCCCCAAAGCTCTGAAAAAATAGATATCAGTTAAAAATAGAGGCGGATGAATATACAGAAATCTCCCCTCTTCCTTAGTTGTATTTCTTCCCACATGTGCAGCCAAAACTTGAAATGAACTTGCTTTTTACTATTCTCATAATATTGATGGTGCATTGTCTCTGGACACTGAAATAATCCAGTAAATGTGCTCTCTGCTTAAGTGCAACTTTAATTTGAAAATCACATCCATAGCAGTTCTCAGAAATCCTATTTGAAATTACTAAGCATTATTGCTCATGCTGGAAATGCTTTAAAAATCAGTCCAGTCAGACACCAGAAGCTATTTCAAGTGACTTTTCTAGCCAATCTTTTTTACACAGCACAGATCAGAATTAGTCTCTGCACACCAAATATAGTCAACACCCTGTGATTATTCTGTGGAGTAAGAATCCTGACAAAGCATTATGGAATACATTCTAAAAGAAAATCATAGTTGATATACCATAGAAAAATGTGAAGTAGATTTGTCAAATTATATCTGTTGTGAATTAGTGTCTTGGCTTGAATTAATAAGAGAAAATTATCTAGAGACTATTATCTGGATGAAACTTGTTGATGCAATGTCATATTTGATCTATTAAATATCTTTTTCCTAATACTGCACCTATGGCTAGTGAGCACTAGTTTGAGGTTTCTTATTTTTCTAGGCTAAAAAAAAATTTATCTGAAACTCCAAGGGCCAAACTTTGCTTCTCACTGTAATAAAATAAATGTTGCATAAATGAGAGAGTAAATCTGCTGCCTTTGTATACTCAACTGGTTGGCTATCAGATTTTGCTTAACTGGAAACTGCATCTGAGTAAGAACACTAGTGTTTGGAAAGATGTCGCTGTGTGATGAATCCTGACCCAGTACTGGGGGAGGGGAGCGTGTGTGTGCATGGACAAATCAAGATAGCTCTATGTTGCAGCAAATTGAACAGGGCTGTGACTAAGTCTGTATTTCCTTTAAAGATATTCTGAAATTTGTCTTAACTGCTTGTTTATATCCACTGCTCTTACTCGTCATGAAACCAAGTCACCATAGCCTTAGTCACTAATCATTTCAGTCTGTCCAGGGCTTTGCCTGTGTGCAAGTCAGAGAAGATGCCATCCAGTTTATCCTGCAGCTGTTTGGACTAGTATTGATTTAGCTGCTGTTTCCATGCCCCATCTTTAAGATTTCTTGTCTTTCATATTAAGTTGTCAACCAGCTGAGAACTCATCTTTCTTAGAATACGTCTCTGCTGAACTGGTTGGGAGATCCCAGTGTGGCTGGTACTCAGGTCCCCAACAGACAGCTTGAATGGGAAGCAAAAAGCCTTCAATGAAGCTACAAGTTGGTAGGAAGTGATGTGAAAAAGTTTAATCTAAGAGTAAATCATGCAGCCAAGCATGCAACTTTCTGCATCCTGATTTCGGGCTCATAGCATCTTTCTGTGGAAGTATTCCACAAGCCTTGAGTTCTGAGGGGACTGAATGTAATCACAGGCAGCAAATGATTATTAGCACTGCAATTTAGGAGTAACATATCTCACTTCAGTACTCCTCTTTTGAGAGAATGAAGTTCTAAAGTGAGATACACAAATACCCTTGAATTGTAGCGGTAGCTGGAGATCTTTGCTCTACTGACATCCATTTTAGCTCTGACTTTAGGGCTAGGAAAGAAGATGGATGTAACCAGTTTAGATCTTAAATCATTAATACGAAGAATGAGATTAACTGTGCTTTGTTGAAGAATGCCAGTCTGGAGGTTTGCCATTTTATGTGTTGTTGGAGAATTTGCCCACTCTAGTTTGAAAATGTTTGCTGTGTTTTTAGTTTTAAAAATTAAAATAGCTTGTTACAAAAATTACTTTTAAGGCAAACCTTGTAAATAACTTTCCTTAAGGGGATATGTCTCTTGTTTTCTTCAGGCTAATGCCTATCAGTTTAAAACTGTATAGTAGTGGAGAGTGTGCCTTTTCTTAAGTTTATTTTTGTGGGATTTTACTTACTATGTATAAACCTGCAGAACAAAACCAAGACTCATGTAAAACTACATAGCCCTTGTGTTCATGTATGTGTGTCTGAGACTTTGTGGTTTCCTCTGAAATGGAAACTGGATGCAGAAGTGTGTGCTCTACTTCTGTAACTTGGCATTAAGGTGTCAGGCAGGAGAGCCTGTGAAAATGGGAAATAAAATTTTTCTCTGAAGGGAGAGTAGATTTAGCATTCCTACTCTTTTGTTCTTAAGAGCATTCTGCTGTTGTTCTGCATTAAGAAAGTGATTCTGTGGTCTGTTTACTGTGGCCAGAACTTCAAGCAATGAGAGATGGAGGACTGGTAAAATGTCCATCTGTCTGGTGCTCACAAGCACAATTTGTTTGTGTTTGTGATAAAACTAAAATGATGCTAAAATTCTAAGTCTTAAAGACTTAGTCAAAGAGGATGGCTTTTACTTTAGACTCCTAATGGAACTGCAATGGCTTGAGCAAAGCTGGTTTAGTTCCATAGTTTAACCTTGTCTCCGCACCTTACAGTTTCTTTTAGCTTTGGATTTTGTTGCAATAATTTTGCACAGTGCTAGTTAAGATCTGCACTGGGGATAATGGAATGGAGGCATCAGTAGTGTCAGGAGATGTGGGTACAACATAATCTAAGGTAGCCAAATAAATGTTAAGTTGAGCTGGTTGCCTGATTTTTATGTTGTTACATATCTGTGGCTAGACTTCTGTCAAATATATACACACATAAAGTGGTTCTGCTAAGCTGAGTTCGTTTTTTTTTGTGCAGGCCTACGTAATGTATTAGTTCATTGTCTTAAGATCACAGGAGATCTTAAACATATGGAGCATGCTTAGTATGATAGGGTAGTGTTAACATTCTTCTTTTCTTTTGCTTTTGTTAGTTTTAAATTTGACAGTGGTTCCTGATCTGTGGCTCGCAGTGTACTTGTTAGTGGTTAGAGGGGAGCGGTACAGTTCTGTGGCACTGACTGTCTCCTGCTGCCATTCGCATTAAGAAAGCTACACACATGATGCACTGGCCTAATATCAATCTGTGGTTCTCATCATCTCTGGGCTGTTACAAAATTATGGCTTGGAGAGATATAGACTTTGTGCAGTAGGAACTGGTAGGGAATGTGTCTTCAAGATCCTTCCAGTAAGCCATGGACTGTCCAGTGAAAGCCTTTTGGAAGCCTTGAATTTCTGTGTTTTATGTTTCTTATGATATGGAGTTAAAAAAAAAAATATTATTCCTGTGAGTTTCACCACAAGATTTATTTGAGCTGTTAACTGCTGTGATGAAGGTGATCCCTGAAGTCTTCAGCACAAGCTTGGTAACAGATGACTTTGTCAGGACAGTATATTGGATCTGTTACAAGCAAATGATATATGACTTGAACAGATCAGGTTTGTCTTGGATTTTTGTTCTCTTGTAGTGGAAACTATGTTGCACAGTCCTTCACCTAATTATTTAATAAGGACAGATACACTGGAAGTATGGGCAACACATCCACTAGCGTACAACAATCATTAAAGGCTTAAATTTTTCTAATTGTAATCTAGATTTTCATTTAAATCTGTTGACAGAGGAGTTCTTGACTGGGAGACAGAAAAAGACTTGTCATGCAGTTGATACTGCTTTTAGTAAAGCCCTGCTGTCTCATTGGGCTGATTGTCCTATTCTTTGGAAGAAATGGATCATGGAATGGGCCTGGGCTCCTTGCTCTCTGTTGCTCCGTGGTAGCTGTCTTGTATTTCTCATTGAAGGGAGCTGTGGTGTTGGAGTGGGCACTGCTTTGGCTCTTTGTTACATTTAAAAAATATGACAAAACAAGAAAAATACCAATTTTGTATTCCTCTTAGAAAAGTGTTGTTTTCATTGTTCATGTGGCTAGTCCAAGGGAAACAGCAGGACAGTGTTTGTGAGCCAGGGAAATGGGATTTGTTCTTTGAATTTGTAACAGAAATACTTACAGCTTGAGCAAAACCAATTAAAGTATCTGATCTGCTTACAGATTCATCAGATT
Organism: Ciconia boyciana; assembly: GCF_034638445.1. Classification (NCBI taxonomy): domain Eukaryota; kingdom Metazoa; phylum Chordata; class Aves; order Ciconiiformes; family Ciconiidae; genus Ciconia; species Ciconia boyciana. The sequence goes on from NC_132936.1 coordinate 89,102,614, forward strand.
TTTTTTTTTCTTATTTGATGGAGCGAAGCTTGGAGCAAACAGATGGAAAGTATCATGGGAACTGGAATTGATATAGCTTTTGGTAGGAACCAAAATGTGATTTGGTCTAGTAGCCTTTCTTTTCTATTATTTTAATTCTTAGTATTGCATTCAGGGAACAAAATGAGTCTTCCTGTGGGTTATTCATCACCTGTAATTTTCCATAAGTGTTTGTCAAAGTCTCCTGGAGTAACTGTTTTTGTTTCACATATCAAAGGAAGTGAGATCAAATCCTGTTATGGTGTTCTTTTCCATCAGGTTAGCTGAGTTTGTTCTCATTTTAGAATAAACTTATGGGGGGGGATGGGCAAAAAAGTAATATCCAATCAGCAATTGTTTGCATCTTAAATATTCAAAATAAAATTGCATCTTGCTAAGGCGAAATAAGAAGAGAAATCTTAGAGAAGATTAGATATGAAAGACATCCCACAAATATTATGTGCACGTAAATGTGCTCCATGTGAATATTGCCATTAGTGGGCTCAAGCAAAGAACGTTGCCTGTGCAACAATGTGTAGGTCCTCACTCTAGCCCTTAAATTGTCCATTATAGAAGAAACTCTATTGTTTCTGTAACCATGAGAGGGCAAACTGCTCATGCACAACCCGTCTGGCCCTGACTGCTAGGGACTGCTGATTTCCTTCCCCGTACAGACAGAAGTGTCAAGTGATTTTTTTTTTTTCTTTTGAGCAAACTTTCTGTGGGATAGTGCCATTGTCAGAGTAAACTTGCTGTGGGAAGTGTTTGCACAACCTCCATGGGGAAAATGTTTTCCTGGAGTGTGAGGTGCAACACCTGGGGAAAATGAGAGGAGATCCTAGAGAATGAAATGTGTTGTCAGGGTATTCGGATAAGTATGTTCATAACAAACATAGGTTCATGTCGCCTAGCCTGAGTGAGGCAGAGTGCCCACCACCAGACTTAGGAGAAAGTTTGCCCTTTTAGAACCATTTTGTATAAGGAGATAAAACTTTTCTTCTCCCTGAGCAAGTGAGCAACAGAGTGTATTGCTTGGTGGTTCAGATAGTGGTATTCTGCATAAGAGTATGATGGTAGGAAACAGGATCTCTGTTACCTATGCCTTATACAAACACCCAGACTGTTGGGGGCGGGGGCACAGAAGACGGAGAAAGAAAATACTTTCATATGCGTGTCACTTAAAAAAATCTGACATTTTCTTCAAATTCTGCAGAGATATTCTCATTTAATCTGATTAGCAGTGGCACAAAGACATTCTCTAGACTAGCTGGCCAGATTTTGGTGTCTGAAACTTTGTAGTGTTGGCAATGACATTCACTGTGGAACCTTGCTGCTCTAACTGGGGTCGCAAGCTCTGGTCTTCTGCATTTGTCCTCCAAGCACATGTCTTGCATGGAAAAGTGTTGGGTAGGCTTTTTTGCTGGGTGCCTTATAGATACTGATTGCAGAAGCTCGCTATCAGGAGGAAGCCTTGGAAGAAGAGATTTCAAAAAGGGCATGTATTACATCAGAAGAAAAGTAAGGTGAGAATTTCATTGTTAAATGAACTCTTTGGTCATTGGCATCAGAGTGAATTTTATCACTGTCTCGGATTTGCTGTGTCCTCTTGGAAGCCCCATTCTTAAGAGAGAGGCTGTGCTGGTTTTGGCTGGGATAGAGTTAATTTTCTTCACAGTAGCTACTATGGGGCTGTGTTTTGGACTTGTGCTGAAAACAGAGTTGATAATACAGGGATGTTTTCGTTACTGCTGAGCAGTGCTTACACAGAGTCAAGGCCTTTTCTGCTTCTCACCCCACCCCACCAGCGAGGAGGCTGGGGGTGCACAAGGAGTTGGGAGGGGACACAGCTGGGACAGCTGACCCCAACTGACCAAAGGGACATTCCACACCATATGACATCATGCTCAGCATATAAAGCTGGGGGAAGAAGGAAGGGAGGGATGTTCAGAGTGATGACATTTTGTGTTCCCACGTAACCGTTATGTGTGATGGAGCCCTGCTTTCCTGGAGGTGGCTGAACCCCTGTGTGCCCATGAGAAGTAGTGAATGAATTCCTTATTTTGCTTTACTTGTGCATGCACCTTTTGCTTTTTCTAATAAACTGTCTTTATCTCAACCCATGAGTTTTTTCACTTTTCCTCTTCTGATTCTCTCCCCCATCCCACCAAGGGGGAGCGAGTGAGCGGCTGTGTGGGGCTTAGCTGCCAGCTGGGGTTAAACAATGACAGAAGCACAGTAGCCTAGATTTCTCTGGCTCTGATCACTTTTGTACTGTTCCTGGGACACATAGCCATGAGCCCAGTTTTAACTGACTAGTAAAACTGAGTTTACAGCTGTGGTGTTGACTGAGTGATGTGCTAGCAAGAATGCCTAAAATATAGTCAAACTTGTTCCTTTTCTTCTACAGCCTGTTCAAAGACTCAGTGTTTGAGAAATATTTAGTGAAGAACTGGAGGGCATATGACAAAGTAGCGCTGTAACAGTTTCCTTCAAAGCTCCTCCTTTTTCCCCCTTGCCCTCTGATCTCTCCTAGTATTTTGTGCAACAAAAGGAAGGCATTTCTTTGTGAATGAGAATTTTGCTTCTTGGTAACGAGACTTTCTCTTTAAATTTTAATCTGGTGAATGTGTCCTAAGAAGAACCAGTCTGATACTCAACTGAGTCCTGGCCTGCACATCATAAGCTGGCTGTTACAGTTGTTCTGCATTGCGACAACAGTGATTCTCAGTTATTTATGGTTTTGCGAGAAGTCAAAGAGCCAGACCAGAACATGTAAAGTTGACATATAGGCACAATTCTAAAGGAGCTATGGCTGAATACTGAGATGTATGCAGAGTGGTGGTGGTGCGGATGAAATTGCAGCTTAACGAACTGTGGGAATCTTGTTGACTTTTCCCAGTGATTTGACAACTGCCTGTTGTCCCAGAGCTGGGGCAAGACCCCCTGCCTCCTGAGGCCGAGGAACATCCACAGATGGCTGGGCTGTGTTCTGCATGTGGTAGAAAACAGATTCTGTGAACTCTCGGTGCTGCTTGCAAAGTACCTACTTACCTCAAAGTTGATGGTAATTCACCACTGTTTCTTAAAGTGGAAGTCTTTTGCCAGTTAAGTTTACAAGAAGAAACCTCGGAGACTGGCTGTCAGTTAAATCCGGCACAAACCCCCACCATTTTACAGCTAATCTTTCTGTTTCAGAGGCATGTTTCTGTACCTATTCTTTCTCCCACTTGAGATACAGTCAGTAACTGCCAGATGCTAATAAAATTGTAAGGGATGGAGATGCTGAAATGGCATCCCTTTGGTATAACTAGTGCATTCCAGGGGCAGCAATAAATGCTATCTATCAGAGGCAGGGAGCCATTTCACTCTAGCACAGATGGTTTAGTGTAGCTAGAGGAGAGGGGGGGAGGATAAACCCCACCTGAGGGCCGACAGGGGAATTGTGGGCATTGCAGCCTTGCAGTTGGGATAGAGGATAGGGCAACATCAGAGAGATGTGATCTGCCACAAATAATGCACCTAGACTTCAGGTGGGATTTACAGCTCTGTATTTGTCTGCCTGGGTATATGATGTTCAGTGCAAATAGTAGCCTATTGAACTGCAGGAGACAATGTGTTGCTTGGCTGTGCTGCTTGCTCAGTTTTCATAGGAGAAAAAACAAAACCAAAAAAACCCCCCAACCAAAACCAAACAAAAAAACCCACCACCACCAAGAAACTCTTCTTTTGGGCCATGTGCCGGGCATAACAACCAGACATGAAAGCAGCTTGGCACCAAGGACTGAGGGTTTTTAGTCTTCCTCCAACCTGTGCATACTATACTGTTTCTTTACTATAATACCTTTTGTACTTCTGTAAGATAATTACGATGCTAACTTTGTTAAAAAAGAAAAAAAAAAAGGAAAAAAGGAAAATTGACACAGTGACTCCTTTTAATAGGATTACAAGGAACAAGGACACTTCCTTTTTGTGCCTGAAAACACTCTTTTTAGCCTGCTTCTCTGCCCACTCCGGGAGGACAAATTAAAGAACGTCTACCAGGCTCCGTGCACCCTTCCCAGATCTAATTCCTGAGACCTCTCTTGTGAGCTCCTGTGGAGGGGCTCCCTGCTGAGAGGCAGCCTGATTGCTCTGCAGAAATTGCTTCATGCTTCCAAAGGCAGGTGCTAAGTCTCCACCACTGTGGGAGAAGACAACTTAGAAACAAATGAGTTTTTAGTGATGAATGATAGAGACCAGGCTGATGGGTTTCCATTTTTATCCCCACTTCCCTCCCACCCTTTCCCCACATTTTTGCTGCTGTTATCGCCACATCCAGCTGGGATTTGTGAACAATTTGGCTGGCTCTTAGCCCACTGTGGTAGGTATTGCTGAAGCCAAGAGGAATGACTTGACTGTGCAATAAGAGGAGAGGCTGGTGTGCACGGAGGTGTTTTTCCAGTGGGAACTATTTCTCCTGTGCTTCTTGTGCCCTTTTCCATACTTCTCTCATTTTTGGCACCTAGAGACCTATGTCTCTAAAGCCACATACAAACATGGATAGCCACTCTACTCCAGTAGCAGTTCATCAAAGCCCTCTTCATAGTGCTTTTTACAATTCTGTAGATAAACCTCCTCAATTAATTTTCCATTTCAGAATTTCAATTCAGGTGCAGCTGGGTATGGAGGTAGTGGCCTACTTGGCAACACTTTTCCTTCATCCTCTTACATACCAGAGACAGTGTGTCTTCATTTAACTTTGCCATGTTTTATTTAGACTGCAACCTAACCCTGCAAATCCCATAAAACCAGCATGTCTTATTACCCTTGTGTACTACTGATGCTGCATTTTAGCTAGCAGTAACTATGTGGTACTGCGAAGAAAGCAGGGCAGTGGAGCAACTTCATGACAGTATGTGGATAAGTTCACAGACAGGGTGGACACATAGACTGGTTGAAAGTGTATATTTTTATTATTTAATTTTAACTTATTGTTTTTAAATGTGTAGGCCTATGTATCAAGTACTCAACTAGCAAAGCTACCATTATGGCCAAACAAACTCAACTAACTTTTCAAGCTAAGAATTGGAGGGTTCATTGTATTCAGCTGTAGAAGTGGTGTGCCTCCTGACCTCTGTCCTCTGTTTTTTGGGGTAGCTGAGCTCTGCTGGGGAAGGGCCTAGGGTTGCAGGTATCATGCTGCTCAGTAATATAGGGGAGCTCTGCAAATGAGCACTGGGGGATGTGAGACCTTGGGCTGCTGAGCTGGCAGTAAAACTATCCCTTAGGAAAGTGGTGCAGGCTGCTTCTTTCTGACTTGCAGTGCCTCTTCCTTAGCCTTCTCAGCACTGTTCAGGTTGCCCTGGTCCACATTTGAAGATATGTGGAGGACAGCAATTTTAACTTCCTGCCTTTTCTAACCATGCCATCTGTCCATAAAGACCTGAAGATGAGTAGAATCTTGATTCTTAACATTACTAGGGGTCACCCTTCTGCTCCTTAATGCTGCTCTTCCTGCTCTAGTGTGGCAAAGATGATAGGCTTAGGTTGTAACATGTCTGAGAGTGCAATGCTCATCTCCCTATAGCTAAATATGCCATGCACACAGACAATTTCAGTTTTAATTCCTATTCATCAGATCTTCAGTGGTGGCCCAATATTCAGTAACATGCTTTTTTTTTGTGGTGGTTTTTTTTTTAGTACCTTGGATTCCCAGGTTATTTCCTATCTGAGTATTAGCTAGGCCTGCTCTGTTTCTAAAATCAGATAAGTTGGTGTAATTTGCCCAGCTGTAGGCAGCACTGGGTTGTAAGCTCTATACAAAGATACTTATTAAATGCCATTTTTCCTATTTCCAAATGTATTCCACTCTGAAGTTGAATTATTGAAGAGCTGCACATAGTCTGAGAAATGACACTCAAACTGTAGAAACAAAACATGTAAGATGTAGGCCAAACTTCAGTAGTACAGCATTTTTTAATATGAGGATATTGTGTCACTGTAAAAAGATTGAGTGGCTATTCCTTTCAGTTAATATCAGCCTCATATTAGGGGATTGTTACTAGTATAATGCTGTCTGTTCTTCAGAAGGTGTCTAGTCAGAAATGTATTAGCTGGAAACTCTACATGCTGGTTGAAAGAATCTGACTTCATCCTGCAGAATGCACGTGCATGTTTTCGTAATGGAGGGCTGAGTGAGTCCTCAGAATTGCTTTGGGATATGGGAAGGCTGGTTTGCTTTATATGTCTGTGGGGCAGGTCAATTAAAACTGAGTTTTAATTGAAGCTGTACCAGCTTACCCAGGCAGGACCTCCCCCTGCTGCCCCATACTTACAATAAAAATGGGGATTGACTGTTTTACATCATGTGTAACTACCAATATCTATATCAGATTTGCATCAAAGGGTGACAGTGTTTCTAAATCAGAGTAGGAACGTGGAAAATCTGCCTTGTCAGTCAATACAAAGGTGCAGAGAGATAGAGTAAAAAGCCTAATATTGCCCAAAACCTGCTTTGTGTATTCTGAAGCTGATAAAGAAGATGCCATAAATGGTCAGCTACTGAGCAGAAACTGGGAAATGCCAGTATCAGTCAGAAATGTGGTGCCAGACAGGAGCATGGATGAGTTTTTAGAGCTAGTTATTTACCTCTTTTCCCTCTTTCCCTTGATGTTAAATTGAGGTTTGGTCTTTGTCTGATCTCTCCTGTCATGTGGATTCCTACTTTGGCATCCTGCCTTTTGAGGGTGATCTAATCCTCCCATGACCTAAACTTTGCTCTAACTGGTATCAGCACTGTAGCTGTTAGAAACGTGTGGATGCCCACCTTTTAGAAAGCTTTTGAGATTAGGATCCAAGCCTCTAGTCTGAAGGACATCAGCACTTAGTGGTATCCCTGCAGCATAGGCCCAGGAGTGCTGGCATCCGCTTGTGCGATTCAGAGGCCACGTGGCTCCCAGCCTCACTTGCAGGTTCAGTAACCACACTGAGAGCAGGGAGTCATGTGCAATAACACAGAGAGGGGTAGGCTGGCTGCACCTTCAGCTTTTTTCTCGGCCTGGGTACTATTTAAACTGCAACAGGGAACCAAATGTATTAGGCCAAGCTAAGACTGGGGCTGTACAGTGAAATAAAGGCGTGCTTGTATCAGAAATGGTATACCTGCATTGGCTTTGAGATAACTAGTCTGGAAAACAATAACCAAGAAGAAGTAATAGCGGGGACTTCAGAGACTGCGCAGACATGTCGGGGATCCTGGCATGTGCTTGGCCTTATAACCTTGATTAAACACTGCAGGTCCATGAATCATACTAATTTGAGGCACATAACTAAATTCTGTGCCTGCATTAGTACAGTCTTTATACTGGCTTTCTACCATCAGCAGGGAGGAACATGTCTGTTGGATAACTGAGTTTAAGGCACCTCCTGAAAATGATTCAGAAGACTTCGCATCTCTGGCTGTTTCAGGAGCCTGGAATGATGATGTTCAGTACTTCAGTGCACACATACAAATTTGACAGGGTGAGCTTTAACTGAAGTTTGTGCTGCTGCATTTTTGTCACAGTGAAGGCCTATGCTGTTAGTATTGGGGCAACGTAAATATCTTGCCTTTGTGGCTATGAGCCACTGTGAATAGGAAGTGGGGTATATAAGTTATGAAACAGAGCTCTCTACATTTTTATCAAGTGTTGTATGAATGGCTTCGCTTTTTACAACTGGGACAGGAAATTAAGGGTGGCTGCTAAATTTGTGTTTGCAAGTTTGGTGAGGACAAGCAGGTGATCAGTGAATTTCAGATCAAAATGCTAGTCTTTCTCTTGTCTTTCTGTAAGTAGATGTTGAAGTCCCAACATTTGTAAGGGCCCATCCTGTGAATGATGCTAAAGCTGAAGCAGTTTCATTGTGCCGAAGAACCATGATAGGCTGTTAATCCACTGCTCTTGAGGATCGGAGTGAGACAGCCCCATTCAGGAAGATATATTGCTTTCAAGGGTAAGCCCAAAGAAAATCAATCCACAGCAAGCAGAAAAGGCCACTTCCATGTTGGGTGCAACTGTGTTTATCCCAGAAGTTTTAGGCACATTGGCTGCAAATTGCTGTAAATTTTAAATTTAACAATGATGCTTTCTGTACGCTAGTGCTGTTTCCTTTACTGTTTTTGATTATTGTGAGGGCTTTTGTTCTATGGGAGTGTGTGTGAGGGGTGTGTGTGGAGGTTTTTTGTTTGTGGTTTTCTTTTTTTTCCCTCCTTCTATGCTCCTGTGTAACATCTATATTACTTGGTATTGTGCTTCCACATCCCAGGGAACCATCAACATTTCATACATCAGATTTGCTGGGAGACTATTGTTCACTTCAGAATTCAGAAATCTATATTTAATTTTAAGGTATTTACTGTTTTCACAGTAATTATTTCCTTTTAGTAAATTAAATGGCTTTAATGTTAATGAACAGCAAATTAAGAGAGGACGAAGGACAGAAATACTCGATTTCCTTGTTCAGTATTAACAGAATAATCTTGAAGGCATCCTCCTAGCTTAGCTGAAGACAATTGATGACCTTGTATAGGATTTGGATTATATGGGTTTGGTTTCTGACTCTGAACAGGCTCTCAGTTTAATCTGGCTGTGATCTCTAGATGTTTCTTGGCTATAAATAAAGCTGTCACAGCAGTGGCGGGTTCATCATCTCATGACAGAGCCTGTGTTCCTTCTCCTGTACCTGTGACTACTTGGACCAGAGAAGCAGGGATGCCTGACTGTGCTTTATTTGCTAATCTTTTACCAGTGGGAAGTCCAAGGTTGATATTCAACCTGTGGGCTAATGGGAAGAAACAATTACAAGTGTGGTGTTTTTCTGTCATCTCAGAGGTGCCGCACCACTTCTGTTATTCATGTTGGTTATTCTGAACACTTTAATGGGTATAGTTTTTTTGGAATAGCGTTCTGGTCATTTAGGAACTGGGTAAATGAGCCTAGCCATAAACCATCCTGTTAGCCTTTGCTCTTCTACTGAGTAGTAGGTGGAGTTATACTTTAGTGCCTAAGCTGATTTAAAGAATGAGAGCTAACAGATAGAAATCACATTTCTTCTGTATATAAGCTAAGAGTAAGTTGCCTCTTTGTGATTTGTGTTTCACAGTACTGTATGATTCTTCAGAACATAAACATGTGCTTAGTCTAGTTATCTCAAGAGCCCCTTTATCTTGGTGATGTTTTTCAAAGTGAAAAAATGGTCTGAGAATTGTAAGGTAAGAGTCTGAACTGAAATAAGTTGACATAGTCTATGGACTTTACCTTGTGCTAGGCTGATTTCTAAAGTTTTATCCATGCTCCTTTTAAAATCACCTGTAGAAGAAAAAGGTATACTACTTCTTCTATACTGTATAGTTTTGTGAAGTTTTCTCCTGTCAAATAAAGCAAGTACATTTTTTTTCTTTTTCTTTGTATTACCTTTGACCTTGCCTCTGCATAGATGCCATTGGAAGTCATATGGAGTCCCCCTGCTTCTGAGAGAACGTAAGCAGAGCTGGTCAAGGCAAGGTCTGTGCTTTGCTCTCCTTGTGCTTAAGGAATTCCAGGCTGGGGGCTTGCATTAGGAATTCCTGCAAATAAACCACCAGCAACAACTTTGCTTTTTCTGTGGAGAAAATGACTTAGAATGTATTTCAGTATTTTAGCCATATTATGCAAAAATGATTTGCAGTAATATGTTCATTCAAACCATTTGATGGATTTAGGGTATTTTTATAGTCAGTGGAGAAAGGCACAGTCCTCCAAAGGTGACTTTACAAACTCAGACACTCTTAAAAGTAACCTGTCTTCTTCCTCTGACTGTAATGTGGGCTTAGGCTCAAGTGGTGTTAGAGTATCCCATCTCTGTATATCCCTTCTTATGGTTTTATGATGCTGTCCAAATGCTGTTCAGATATGAACTGAATTGAAAGCTTTTGAGTCATGTTGACTCTTGTAATGCCTGATGTTACCTGTGCAAATTCTTGGTTATACTGCTGTGTCACTGAGGAACTGTTAATACCATTAGTTGTCTTTTTGATGATATGTGTAGTTGCCAGCCTTTCAGGAGGGGTGAAACCTGTGGTAATGGAACTATGAAAGTGACAAAATCATTCAACTTGACTTGTGACTGTGCCCCAAAGCCTGCTAAGTGTGTGGAGTGCTCTGATTTAAAGATATGGTTCTCAGACTCAGCATTGATTCCTTAGATGAAAAGTGTGCTTGCACCAGTAGAAACCAGTCCCAGGTATTTGTCTTTTAGTAACACTAATAAAATCATATTGCCAAAGCAGATGGACTTGTCATTGAGGGATCCCTAAATGAAGGAGTTTATCACAGATTCCAGGTCAGGAAGGCTGATGCTTTCTATGCTGAACTTTTTATGTAATGAATGAGCCTCTCCTTGGTCAATAAAGTTTCACCTTGCTGACTGTTTTGATTTTCTTTTCCATTTACTTCAACTTCCTGCATCAATTGCATTCACACTCGCTTGTTGTTTTCCCCTTGCCATGTTGAGTTTCTGGTCTTATATTAACAGCCTCCTTCATAAGACACTATAAATCTTACTCTGGATGGAGAAAAGTGGATATCTCATCAGTTCATTGAGGGAGTCTTCGTGGTGGTGGGGGAATACTCACTCAACACACAAGCGCTAGCTGATTTGCCAGCTGGGCAAGATCTGCCTTTCAAGTGAGGTATAATTGCTTCTAGCTTCTAGTTTCGTGTTTAGTATGGTCTCCCTCTGTTTCCTGATGTCTGGGCTTTGGTCACTTGTCAAACGCAGTGATGATCTGTACAGTAACATGAGAAAGAACTTGCAGTGTACCCTTGTTAGTCTGTGGGTTTGTGAGACACAACTTTACGTGAGATCAAAGCAGAGAACTAAAACTTTTTTTAAATTGCGTGCTCATCCAGTAGATAAAATAGCAGAGTCTGGGGGGTATCTGTTAGCTAGTCTGTACTGCATGGAACATAGCTTGGGAGGTGTAAATCTATATCTTTCAGCTTTTATATATACCTTAAAGATTTAAGTTAGGCTTAATTTTCTTCAGATTAAAAGGTGAAATGGATATGCATAGACACGTGCACAATGCACAAAGCCTTCAGTCTGATGTATTTCTACTATTGCAGAAGCATTTCTGCTACTGTTGAAGCATAGCTCCTTGGCAATGCAACCTGTCCTCCCCTCTTTGCAGCAACTTCTGATGAAATACAGTGTCAAACCTTGATTGCTCAGTGTGTGGGCTTAGCAAAACTAAAATGTTACTTAAAACTCTGGAATAAAAACTGAAGAACCAAGACTACTCTTCAGAGTGAAACTACAAAAAGTGCTTATTTTTGATGGAGATGTCGCCCTTGTCCACCCAACTTGAGGATGAATCTCAGGAAAATTCATTGCAAGTCTCCCTGAGCCTGTTCCACACACAAAGTAATTTCTTTGACTTGGTTTTCTCTGAGTATATTGTGATTTGTGTGGTTGACTTCTGTTGGTATAAATACCTGGTAGGTCAAAAGTAGTGTTCATACTCTATTTCATGTGCTTCTCCATCTGGGGAGAAGATGAAAACTAACAGTTTAGTTTACACCTGAAAGATGCTTGCATACTGCTGTGGTGAGTGTAGTAGAACTCAGGCAGAGCAAAACGTCCAAATACCCCCTTTCATAATATCTGCTCCCTAGCGTTTGTTTCACTTAAATCAACACCCTTCATCTATTAATGGTACTGTTTCTGTGCCATACCTAAAAAAAAATTATCTGTTAAAATCTTCATTGTGCACACAGCTGAGCTGGCAGGATTTTGGTTAGAAACTCTGTTAGTAAAAGTTAAAATCTTGAGCAGCAGCACTTCCAAAGTTATGGAGCTTTTCACACGATGCCCCAACTGAGACGTTGATATTCATGAGCTGTTTTGAAGAAGCGGACACTGAGGAAACTAATAACTAACTGGATGGTATTAATTTGCTCAGATATTTGATCAAAGGTTGCTTATGTAAGGAGAACCTGGTAAAAGAGGGCCCCAGGAATTTGCTTTTCTGTTTGTTCCTTTTGGAAAGGGAAAATTAAAATGCTCCAAGAACCTAATTTTTTCTAATTTAAACTTCTCTAATTTTAAAAGAGAACTTGATTTTCTCCATTTTGCAGAGGAAGTGGAAAAGGGAGTTACTTCTCAGCATGCAGCGATCTTCTAGCGTTTCCTTAGCGGTAACTGTTGTGTGCTACATTCACTGATAATAGTTTGAAGTGTGATATACAGAGCAATCCTGTGGTTTTTGGGAGGGTTTTTTTTAATTCACAAAAGGTTGGAAAAAAGTAATGTTGTTGCATATTTGTGCAGTACTTACAGAAGAGCGGAGGAGTAAAGAAAAACTTGGGGCCGTTGTGAGGGGAAAAATGGAAAGAGATGCAGTCCTGGAATTTAGTCCTAATGGAATTAGTGTGAGCAAGACCAGGCCCTGAGTGTTTAAGAGGATATAAAGCACTTTAAAGACCTGAAGACCTGCTCTTGTTGTCTGACTGCAATGCAAGTTGTCTATAGATAGAGGCAAAAAATTTAATTCTTTCTTGCTCTTGCAAGATTTAGTTTCTTTTGGTTAGTATTTTACATTAAAAAAACCTAATGTTTTTCAAATGAGGGTAATTTGAGGTTTTGGATAGGAGCTCTCTAATAAACATAATCAAGAAAAGATGTTCTGTGGAGTAAGTCACATAATATCTGGATTTGTTACTGTGCTTTTCTTCCCTGTCTCCCCCACCCAACCAATACAAGAATAGTCTACAGTTATTTTTAGCTTTATAGGGTTTCTATTTTAATTTTTTTTTTAGCTGCTTACATATTGCAGTGGTATCCTGACTTCTGAAAAGTTTCTGGTAGCTGGAAACCCTGGGGACCTCAGAGGGGCAGGAAAGCACTGGGGGGCTTTGAAAGTAAAGGGAGAGGTGGGGGCTCAGCACCCACAGCCGTTTGTCTGCATGGTGCCTCTGTGCTCTCTGAGAGCAGAATTGAGAGAATGGTAGAGCAAATATCTTTCAAAAACTGAATTTTGTACTGGTGTCACTGGTCCAAGTCAGGGAGCTCCACAGCTGTGAACAGGGTGCTGTGGGTCTGCAGCGTGGGTACTTGTGCACAATGTTTGCTGGCCAAGCCTTTCTACAGCTCAGTGGTAGGTATGACACCCATTTCCCTCCCATGGGATTTTCTGCACACAGGACTGCGGTGACACCACTTAAAATTATCATCTTGGCAGCTTCTTATACTATTTAATTCTGTTTTCACAGACTTGTTTTAATATGAAATGAATAGGCCTTTGCAGAAGACAGAGGGACAAAATTTCTGTAGGTTACTGCACATTATGAGCCATTACAGCTAAAATACGTCCCTCCCTGTGGAAGTGCTTTACCGTCTTGTATGGCTACATGAGGAATCATTAGATTGTAGAATTCTTACTTTACCCTAAAAAATCCTCTTTTAGACATTGCACATAGTGGCCTAGGCAACCTGTTTCTTGGATTTCTCGTGAGTGACATGCTAAAAGCTGCAAATGAAACGTGACATAGGAATTACTTCCTGGGGATGAGACCTGAAAGGCATTTTAATGCATTGAATCAAGAACAGGCTTAAGACTTAAGGCAGTGTCCCAAATCTAGTGGGATCTGTCAGCAGGACAAGGGCTGCTTCCCACACAGGCAGAGTATTTACCAAAGGGCTGCACTGCACCAGTTTGCATGTTTGCTCCTGTTTTGGAGTGTGCCACAGTATCTTTGACAGTAGACATGATCATATGTGTTCTGAGCCCAGTTTGTACATGTACAGTAGGTGATCTCTGCTCTGTCACTGTAAAGGAAGCCTGAGGATTTCCTCTTCTAGGGAAGGAAGAGGGAATGACTTTTAGTAGTGGTAATTGCTGTGATGAGTTTTCACATTGGCCTCCCAGGTGCCAGCACCGTGAGTATGCCTAAAGACAGGGAATCTTTAGGAATCATGTCCCAAATGGTGGTTTGAACTCTGGTTGGGTTTTGCACCTTGCTCAGTTTGCTGCCTCTCTTCTGCCAGGTACTATAGCCCACACAGAGATCTGGATTGCTCCAAAAGAAATGAGAAAAAGTGTTAGGATCTATCTGAACATCAGGAAACACTTTCACCATGAGGGTGACTGAGCACTGGCATAGGTTGCCCAGAGAGGTTGTGGAGTCTCCCACCTTGGAGATACTCAAAAGCTGTCTGGACATGGTCCTGGGCAGCCTGCTTTAGGTGGTCCTGCTTGAGCAGGGGGGTTGGACAAGATGACCTCCAGAGGTCCCTTCTAACCTCAACTGTTCTGCAATTCTGTTGCTTTGCTTCCCTCACTCAGATTCTACCAAGGACTCTTGGCTCAGCCAGAACTGGGGGCCCGGGCAAGGAGAGTATAGGAAGTACGTGTGTTTGTGTTTTCTGTTTGGGGCTGATGTCAGGAAGGAGTCAGAATTATTTATTCATTGAACTGCAAATTCCTTTCTTGAAGTTAAAAACACTTCTCAATGTGATTAAGAGGAATAACTTGTACTGTCCTAAAACCTTTGAGATTTATTTTTGTATTGTCCTCTGAAAGCTGAGTTTATATGTTATTAAGTAGCAAAGGAGATGTTCTGTGTCAATTTTTTAAATGCTAATATGAACATGAGGAAACTAGCCATAACAGAGTTCAGGACAGAGACATTTCAGTGCTTATTTGTTTGTAAGAGCGCTGGGAACACCTTACGCATCTGACATGGCTGATATTGCTGCCAAGAATAAACGTGAAAACAATTGCGTACAAAGCCTGGCTGGGAACAGGGACAGGAGGTGGGGTGGGGAATCAGAGGTTCACATCTATTCTGGAAGATGGTGTAAAATGTTCTAGCTGTGCAGGTATAACTCTCTCTAGAAATAAAATGACCTTAATATGCAGTAGTGTATCCAATGTTTAATTTTAAAAAAGAAGCCGTAAAAACTCTGAATGTATTTACACACATCAAACTTGTTACAGTTATATTTGCACTGGATACCAAATGATGTCTCTGTAATCCTTCTCTTGCCGTGTCCCTTAAGTTTTTCATAATAAATTCACAAAATGCTATAGAAGTGGATGCCAAAAAAGCTCTCTGGTGGAATTTTGTGAGCATGCCAGAAAACATTCTATGGATGGTAACATGGGAGAGTGAGTTAAATTACAATACTAAATGCTGGGTTTAGTAGAGAACACCAAAAGCATTTAAAATTGGGGGAGAAGGGGAAGGAGGGGGAGTTGGACTTCCCAGTAATTCTAGACTGCCAGTCCCTGTGGTAATCAGTGGAGTCCTCAATGCAGACTCTGTAAACATTAATAAAACAAAAAGATCCCAGTGTTCTAGTAGCATTTCTGGAAAAGCCTTGAAGACCTTACATGTAGCTTGTGTAGTGTTGATAAAATACATGAAATAATTTCAGACAGAGACTGAGCTGGAGCCACAGTTCTGTTTATTAATTTCAAACTGTACAAATGGTTGCAAAAATAGCTAAAATGCTTGTAATTGAAAATATAGTGAGTGATTTGATAGTGCAATGCAACTATATTTTCACCCATAAACTTGAAGTATGGGTAACAAAAAAACCCCTTCACCTTTAAACATACTAAGTGGGGCCACAGTACACTTCCAAAATGGTCTGTTGGCATATGGGAATCGGGTCCTTACATACAGCTCCTGATTTGCAAGAGCAGTTTGGTTTTCCTATGGCACATATCTAGTATTCTTGCTAGCTTGAGTAGTGGCTTGAGTAGTGCAATGTCCTAGTGCTCTTGTGTCTGTGTTACTCTGCTCATAAGAAAAAGTAAATGCAAAGTAATGAGTGGATTATTGTAGGGCAGTCTCTATCCTTTGTCCAGGTCCTGAGTAGAAGAGCTGACAATGGAGAATTCTGTTCAGCTTTTTAAATATTTTGATTACTTGGTGGGTGTCTCTTTCTTTTTTCTTTTTTTTTTCTTCCCCCCCCCAACGTAACAAAGCCTGTGTGATCTTTGAGGAGAATTTCTCTTTGAACTTAACACATGGAGTATCTAAAGCTAGGCCTCTGGTTTAGAGGTAGCAGCAGTGAATTTCAAGAAGCTGTATAAGGTAGCAATCTCTGATCTGGAAGTCTGGTCTTGGATGTATTAAATTAAGTCAGTTGAACTGGGGGTCTTGTCTTTGTTTATGCTGATGCCCCATGATGATTGATCACTTCCCACACAAGGTTAGTCATATTCAGAGGTGCACGGCAAAAGCCAAGTAAATGACACTCCTGTGTCAAAAGGGGGACTTGTCCTTCTGGCTGGTGGTGCTGCTGTACTAAGCAGCCTTGGCATAAAACAGCCTATACATGAAGGTGTCCAGCCAGGCCTGGACAAACTCAGGTTCCCTGCTCAGACCACTGCCCTCAAAAATTAAGATGGGTTTCTACCAGACAAGTGGATTAAGGCCACAACATCAAGGCATGCAGAAGGCCATTTTTCTCACCAGCTCCCAGCTCTGCAGCCTTCCCCCACCTTTCCTGTTGCAGCCTTCAGACTTGTCTTGCTCCTTGGGAGCTGCCTAACCTTGGGTGTGTGGAGAAGGAGAGGTGGTGGCAGCACCGACTTCGCCTGACTCTTCCAAGCCCACATCATCTTGTGGCGAGCTGGACTTTGGGCCCAGAAGTAACACAGTGATGGCTGCTCAGCAGCGCACCTTCTGCAAGAAGAACAGATAGTGTGTCTTATCTTGCCATGCCTGAAGGTAGACAATGCAGCTTCTGAGGAGCCGGAGGTTTTGAACCCCGGAAGGCTGCTCTGCTATGTGCTGTTGGCCTAAGGGGTGCAGCCTTACTGCTGTGTGGAGAGAATGGTGCAGCTGCCTTGGCAGCTGGGGAGGATCTCATGAGTGAATCCTGGTGGAACACAGCTCTGGGGGTTTATAACCACAAGATACAACCTCATGTTTGGCAGTCTGTCTTTGTGAGGTTACATGGTTTCCCTGCCAGGTGTCACTGCTGAGGTGTCAGAGTTGCTCCTCATGGCTTATCCTAAGGTCTGCAGACACCATGGTCTGGGTTCCAGATACTGATATGGGAGCTGGCTGCAAAGGACAAGCACAATGCTTCATATTGCCATGCTTTGTGAATCTAGCCTAAAGCCACAGTGGCACCTTTAATCACTACTGATCTGCTCAGACTCCTTCTGTCCTCCCTCTCCCACTCTGTCTCCATCTCAGTGCAGCTCTTCTGCTACAGCATTAGAAGTAATGAGGTTTGGTGCTAATTCCAAGACACTGTGCTCCTTAGCCCATGGCCCATCTGCTTCAGGGAAGAACAAAGCAATCTCTGAAGGAACTGTCCAGGTCTGTGTGAATCAGAAGGAGTAGAGATATGCATGAGAGGTAAATAGTGACTAATATTAAATTTAAATTAATGAGACCCAGAGTCTGGAAATGAAACTAAGGAAAATAAGGTAATGCAGTGGTAGAATAGCTTTCTATCTCACCATTGAAGCTGGATTTCTTTACTCTTTTCTTTCTGGATATGTAGCTTTCAGCTATTCAGACAAAAATAAATTTAAGCCAGTACAATAACAACTCCTTGTTTCCCCCTTCCCTGCACTGTTTTTCCTTGAAGTGTCTTTCCAGGATGATATTGACACTATTCCTTTTTTCTTTTCAAATCTAAATCCAGATGTCAGCTTGTCTATCAATAAATAACAAAGTAAATTTTTTTTTTCCAGGTTGTGTGAATTACGCAGGTATGTAGATTTCATAACGTGTTTACTAATCAGTGGTTGCTGAAATTCTTACAAGGTGTTTTAGGAGGCTACTGGGTTACTCTACTAATCATAAATAATTTTTGTTTAAGGAGGTATATTTAAGTTTTCTTTAATTTGGGTTGATTTCTGGATCTATAGAGCTGAATCAGTAGGGGAGAACCTGGAGCCTGAGTTTACAGAGCTTGCTCTGTAGATTAATTACCAGAGATGCCCTTGGGTAGGGAGAGAGGGTGGGTAGCCTTACTCAGTGTATTTCAAGAGCAGTGCCATAGTGGCAGTGGCTACCTCCAGAACTAACAGCTTCATCCTTTCAGATGCAATTCCTGGTTCCCTATTGATTATGCTGTGACTGAGTACACAAGGAGCCCTGTATTAGTCTGAAGTCATGATCAGTGCCTTTAATCTTTGCAAAGGTTGGAAGTCCATTCTCCTTCCCGCTGGTTAGAGAGCTTTTCAGCTGATGCTGTAACCTGAGGAACATTGTATTTTGGTTTGAGGCTGGCTAATGTTACCAGGCTCTACTGGAAGCTTTCTCTCCCCCCTCCCCCTTCTTTTTTTTTTTCTTTTTTTTCCTTTTGCATGGCTCACTTGGGGACTATTTGGAAAAAGATTTGTAATCTTAGCCTTCATCAGACCACACAAGTCAAGAGGCTGATCCCCTCTTGGGCTTGTCAGCAGTCAGCTTATTCAGGACAGAACGTGAGCTGCGGTGAGTGGGGGAGGCATGTTTTTAGCCCACACTTGTAGATCGGTGTCATGGGGGGCCAGCAACGCTGTGCCGTTTGGCAGTGAGCGCTCATTATGTGCCTGTCCCCTGTGGTCCCACAGCAAGGGCTTGAGGCTTCTGTTCGTGGTGAATGGATGCAGGGAGGGGACTGCTTGGCCTCCTTCAGTTCTGAATACTTTCGTTGAGACCCTGGTGAGAACACTTTCTAACTGAGCCCTGTCACATCCTCCACCATTTGAATTGCTTGGGAATTTGTGAGGCTGCGGAGGATGGGATACAGGCTGTGGAGGCTGTAACAGCCTGGGGTTTCACAGTGTGAGCAAACCCAATTTTGAACAAACCCAATAGTCCTGAACTGGAACGATGCCTAGTTTTTTAGTTTGGGATGTTCTTTTTTAATAGGTGACAACAACAAAAGAAGTTATTAGCTATGCTCCAAAGCTCCCCTAATGCCACAAATCTGACTGTAAAGATATGTATTGAAACAGAGCATTTACCAGCCTGGAGAAGTGCCATGGTAAATGTTAGACCATGTTGCTTGCTGCTGGCTGTAAGTGTTCAGAAGTAGCAGTGTTCCCAGGGGGCTCACCAAGGCCCACAAAATTGTACTGTACTCTATATCTACTTCAGCTGGCTTCAGATCCATGAAGGTTTCTGCAATACCCACATCACCAGATGCCTGGCAGTCAAGTGACCATCAGCCTCTGGACCCAAGGCAGTACCTTTCCTCAGAGCAGCCTTGCATCATGCAGCTGTGTCTGCTTGAGTCACTGCTAGTGTGGTAGGTGCCTTCTGGATCACCTTGCGAGGGATCAGCCAAAACAAAAGCAGGTCCTTTGGCATCTGCAAAAGCCACAGTGAGTGGAGTTGGAGCTCTCTTCTCATGTAAAGCCACACTCAGCAGCCCAACAGCTTCCATCCCGACCACAGCTTATCTTCCCCACACATCTTCCTGCACTCACCAGCCCCTCAAACCCGGTCTCTGTCACCTACCCTTGGCACGAAATACCAAATCCTGTCCAATCCCTGCCTCAGCAGATGCAGGCAGTCTGCTGAATTGGAGCTGAAGCATATGCTGAAGTATACAGATTAGTTTATAGTTTGTGTAGAAAGTCACACACAGACATAGTTTAATGAAATTTAGCAGGTACATTTGCAGCAGACTTAAGAGGAAAAGGCTGTGTGTTACGGGCTTGTCATAACACACGTTCTACCGCTTGAGCTGTGCTGGCATAGTTAAACAGTGCAACTGCCCCAAGGCTGGAGAAGAGAGCTTTGCCTGGCAAAAAGGTGTCCCTTGCACTGCAGCTTATCCTCATACTGTATGTGAGACAGTTGTGACAGTGTAATTCTGTTCCCACTGAGAGCTGGCAGATTCTTGTTACTTTCATTAG
Source organism: Ciconia boyciana (assembly GCF_034638445.1). NCBI lineage: Eukaryota > Metazoa > Chordata > Aves > Ciconiiformes > Ciconiidae > Ciconia > Ciconia boyciana. The sequence continues at coordinate 89,122,511 of NC_132936.1, forward strand.
GTTTTTTTGGGTCTTGTTTTTTTTTCTTCCTCCCCTTTGCATACCCCAAATATTTATACCGTGCTAACCAAACATAAGCTGATCGTGCAACTGGAGTGGAAACTTGCAAACAACTTTGCTCCTGAAATTATTCCTGGCTGAAAAGCTGAGGTGTGCTCGTGCTTCCTGCCCTGTATACTAGGTGGAATGAATGTTCTTTCATGGCTGCTCTAATGCCCTTAGATTTCTTTAACTGCATGGAGGTTGGGGGCACTCAGCACCCTCTAAGGTAAAGACTTTAACTTTTGTGGTGCATTTCAGTTTGTTTTCATGTCTGTAATATTTTTGTACAAGCATAAAAATGGTATCAACATATCTACACTATTGTACATGAAAAACGTGTAGAATATAGGGGCATCAGAAGTGATAAAATTTGAGAGAAGTGTATTTACATATACAAATTTTCTTTCTAAAGAAAAGTCTTTGATATGTTACATCTTATTTTAGGGGTTCCAGGAATCACAGGCAGTAATTACAAGTGATTCCATGCGCACAAAAGAAATTAAGCAAAAACATAATTAGACAATTTGATAATTAGATCATTAACAAGCTCTTATTATAACTGTGTTAATGGAAACAGCTATAAATACAAAACTATATCTGGTTACTGTCTGGTATTACATCAAAACTGAGGAGCTTTCACATGCAAGCGTAACCTACCCTGAGATAATGTAAAACTGTTAGAATAAAATTTCAATGAGTTGCACTGGCATTTTTCTTTTCTCTGTTCACATTATTAATAAAACCAAAACCAAGTGCTAATAAAAATAATGAGTAATGTCACGCACATCCCAAGTGTTAAGTATGGTACCAGTTAACCTGAAGCTGGGATTAGTGCACAGAGTGGGGCAGAGAGTCACAGCTGAGGGGCAGGAGAAGGGTCAAAGTGTATCTGCCGGGTTTGGGAGCTGTGCACCTGGTAAGCCTGAGGCTGGACTGTAAAAAGCTGCGCAAACCAGGGGAAGGAGCATGGGCATTGTGTTGCTGGCAGGAAAGGAACAGGATGGTGGTGCTTTTCCCTCTCTGAGGAAAAAAGGGGATTTCCAAAGACTGAGTCACTGAAATATAGTTTGATCTTGGATATGATGGGAGTTTGAAGAATCCTGAGGCAGGAGCAAGCAGGGCAGCCCTTTCGTGGGTGAATGGCTTGGGGTGAGAAGGAGGTGGTAAATGATAACAGGCCAAATGTTACTGAGGGGAAAAGATTCAGCAGATCGACGTGAGACTGTGAGAGCCTGTACGGCTAGACAGCAGGGGACATTAGCTGCCTGTGGAGCAAGTGGCTGTCAGCACCTGGTATGTGGCTACTATTTAAAGCAGCAGCCTGCTGCGGGCCTGGTATGTGTTGGGGAGGATGTTTCAGACAGGTGCTGTCAAACCCAAGAGCTGCTTACAGGATGCTCTTATGCAATTTCTGTCCACCCGAAACACAGCATAAAGTCTTTTGGGAAAGTAGGGTGGCATACGACACATTAATAGAGCTGTTGTGATCTTCCTTCTAGATCAGGAATTCCATATCTTTGCTGACCCCATCAGTAGACCTTCAAATTATTTGTATCAAAAATTAGTTGGGGGGAAAAAAATCCTTTCATAGATCACTGCTTTGATTTCTCCTCTCCCTTCCTTTGTCCCCTCCAATTCATACCATCAGCTTCAGGTAGGTATCTCATCTTCTCCTCTGCAAACTCAAGGGTTGAACAGTGACCTGGGACTGTCCTCCATGGTCTTAACTAACCCTCCAGCTTTCACACTGCCCACTTGCTTGATCCTGGGTGCATTCACATGAAGGAAATAGCTCCTAAAGAAGGCATGTAACAGCTCTGCAGATGTTGAGGTGCATGTTCTCTAGTTCAGTCGGGATAAAAAGCTGGTGGAAATCCCCTGTCAATACTAGTGTGAGATGTGACTGCCACTGAGTGATAAGAGCAGGTTTGTGTGCAGCTTGGAATGCTCCACATGTACAAAGATTTGAGAATCAGTGCAGAGAGGAGACTCACTCCTATTTCCAAATTACATTTTAAACGATGTTATCTATCTAATGCAAAATGGAAACACAGAGAAGAGGCAAATACATTTCAGTTTTTCATGTGCCTCTGACTGTGAATGTGCATGGGAGAGACTTCATTATTACTGTGAAGTGGCTGTTGTCTTTGTGATATACTTTCCTGGTGGTTAGGAACAAAATTCATTCTCTGTTTCCTAGATGTCACACAGATAAGCTCCATCTGATTTTAATAAAGTGGGCAGGATTTTACTTTTACTTGCAGTTTTGCTAAGATTAAGATTACTTGGATTGCCTGGTGTTTTCATATTCAAGGACATGAAAGTCAGTCAACTTAAAGTGTGAATTTCAAATGGCTTTGTTAAACTGCAGTAAAAGTCTTCAGGTTTTAACTGACCATAATTAGTGCTGTACTAAGGCTTGCAATGCTCTAATTCTAGTCAATCTGTGTCCTTGACTTTCCCAACTCCTCTCCAGTCAAGTTGAGAAGGGTGGAAATCTGATAGTGGCAGAAAAGAAACTAGAGAAGAGACCCTGAATGAGTGTTGCCTGAGGAGAGCATATCCAAGATGTTAAAGGTAGCTCTGCTGAACCAGGTTGGAACCTCAGCATGAAGTGGAGAAATTGGTAAAATTGATTCCAAAAGCTGAGCGAATAAAAAACAAAAACAGAAAACCCCGAAAAACAACACCCCCACCCCCAAACACCCCAACAAAACAAAAACAAACAAAAAGACAAAAGGAAGATTGGACATGCAAAGGCAAAGCTCTTTACCCATTGCAAAAGCCACCAATAACCTGTGTCAGTCTACAGATTGTTTTTCTTTTTTTCCTCCAAAACAGTAATCTTGCATGCAGTTTAAAGATACTGATGTTTCTTAGAGTAGAGAGAAAAGCATAAGAGTGAGCAGGCAGAAATGGTTTAAAAAAACAGGATACAGAAGTAAGCTCAATAGGACAGAACATTTTTGACTCTGATGCATGTCAATTGTACATGTGCTGAAGCTGAACAGATTTCATAAAAAATGTTACATACTGAATAGCTCTTTTAAGAATGCTGTTATGAAATAAAAAACACAATAATTTTTCTAATGATTGTTTGCCTAAAATAGAAGGGATATGATTCTCATGTTTGAAAAGCAGTTACAAGAGGTTTCAGCTTGCTACAAACCCCTTTATAAATCAGGGGAACAGTAAGTATATAGGTGTCACAAATACTGTCCTGACCTTCACATTTGTCATGTTTAGTTACCATTCTTCAGGTATGACAGCCGTTTGAGAAATCACTGGTTACAGTGTCAATAGTAGCTCAGTGCTGGCATTCATCAAAGAACTGTAATGCTCTTCTCACAGGAAAAGCAAGCTAAACTTTGAAAATGTGGAGGTGTGTCAGAACAGTAATTGCTACTGTAGCCTGATTACTCAAAGAGGTTCAAGTGATCTGTTGATTTGATGCTTATCAAAGCTTGGAATAATGGGGAAGTTTGAAAGGATCAAAGAAAAACTAATGTTATTCCAGTATTTTAACAGGTCTGGCCCATGTAATCATAGGTCAGTCATGCTTATCCCAGATGGGTTTGAAAGAGTGGGTGACAGGATATCAACAATAAAGAACATTTTCTTTGTGAATGGCAGTCAGAAGTATTTTATGAAAAAAGGTATCATCACATTTGCCACATTGGCAAGGAGTGAGACTAAACATTTGGTTGATAAAGCTAACTGTTCATAAGCTCTTGAAAGCATCTCATTCTAACAATGGGTCAAATTTGTAGCCAGCCCCCTGTTGAATGAAGAGGCAGCAATAGCAACTGAGTTCTGTGTGGTGACTGGAAACTTGAGCAAAAATGCATCTGTGATACAACTGGGTTGCATGCATGACACAAGACTACTTATAGCAATGATGCAGAGAAGTACTAGGGGGTCAAGGTGAATAATCAGTTGAACACAAGCTCATAGTGTGCTCTGGTGGCTAAGAAAGCAAATGCAATCCTTCAATATTCAGGCAGGAAAATACAAAGCAAGGAGGAGAGAATGGAGCTGCTGCTTTTTTTCCAGCACAAGTGATGAAGCTTCTGCAATTCTGTGTTTGTTTCTATGTTTTATGCTGTAAAAAGGGTGCTGACAAATTCTGCCCCTTCGGCAACTGCTGAGTTTGTCTACCACATAGCTGTAGAAGAAGCTTCCCTCCAGGATACCGTGTGCACGCTGTGGCTGCAGAGTTGGTCTGGGTTGCAGAGCTCTAGACAACTGCATAGCAGAGCTCATTGGGAAAGGCTTGGATTTGCACTGCTGAATGTGTATTTAGATTTTCCTGCTGCTATTTCATCTCTTCTTCTCAACCCAATTAAAAATCTGGCTGCTGTCTAGCTATCAAATGCTAACACAAACACCTGTGTGCCAGATGTGTACAGCTGTAAGTCCGTCAGTGCTGATCCATCATCAGAGCCATAAGCCAATCCACGGAGTAATTAGAAAACACTTTTTGTTTTTTCCCCTTCTTCTGTCCCTCCTCCCCATTTTTAATCCTCTTATTTTTCCAGGGTTTTCTCTCTTTTGCTTCCTGCTGCTGCAAGTTTGTAAGGTGAGCCTTGCTCAGACTTTGTCTCTTTCAGATAAGAAAACAGAGCCTAAACCAAGGGAGCACTTTTTCTGGCTGCAGAGTGGCTGGTTTATACTGACAAATGTTAAATTATATTTGAGGGACAAAAATGGTAATAGATAAAGAGGGTGCGATATGATAACACTGCAGAGGTTTTTACTGCAGTTGGTAAGACAGTCTCTTTGCAAGGGCTTTCTGGAAGCAGGCTAATGTAAAAAACCTCTTTCTTATTCCACTATGCTTTCCTCATGACCTCTGTCTCTCCTTTTGCCCAAGTTCCCTACTTACACCTCTCCACTTCAGGATTGCCTCGTCTCTCCTCTCCCCAACATGTAGTAACAGTGCTTACAGGGGGACGTTCCTGCTGGGGAAAGGAGAGAGTTTCAGAAGGACAAGGGGGAAATATGTTCTCCTTGTCTAGCAAAGAAGATGAGACAGTTTCATTTGCTCAGCTGGGAGTCGTAATGGATGGCTTATGTGAAGAAGACATGTTGGGCGTGAGGGAAGTCTTCTGTGATAGAGAGGGTAAGGCAACGTGGCCTTGCCCAGAGAAGGTGTCAGTTGCTGTGTACAGAGCAATAGAAAACATGAGAGCACCTCACTGCCCGCTTGGTCTTGCTTATGTGCAACTTTGGCTTTTACTTACCAAAACACTGCTTGTGCTAGCGGAAATCCTGCCACCTTAGATAATTCAGATGATTCAGTCTTTACTTAGCTAACTGATTTTTATCCAGGGGTTCCCAGCTCAGTTTGATGGTACAGTGCTATTAATTTATAGTCATGGTATGTATTCTGTCATGCTTATTTGAGAAAAAACTCCTATTGACTTCAGTTTATTTGAACATACTTTTGCTTTAACAGAAGTGGTGCCATTGTAACAGTGAGGAGCTGTGTTTCAACTGTTGGGGCTCTGGAATGCTGAAAACAGCAAATCTCTGAAATGTAGCATAGAAGATGATAGGATATGTTTAAGTTAGGGTGCAGAGTCACTTGGAAAATAGCCCAAGTGCCTCTGGAAAGTAAATTTACAAGTATAATCTCTTTATTGGGCTGGAAAGTACACCCTCAAGACAGAAAGGAGAACAGAGGAAGTTTTTTTTTTTTTTCCTAAATAGAGACCAACCATGGACTAACAGGATTGTGTTTAGAGCAGAGATGTTTGCACAGTCATGGAAAAACATGTGTTTTTTATCAGGGTTAAAGCTTGCCTCCTACTAATGTTTCCTAATTAGTTCTTTTACTCCCCGCCTGTGGAGAGTGAAAGTCTGGAAAACACACTTCTTCCTGGGCAGAACTTTGATCATTGCTTTCCTCTGCTTCTCCCCTCACCTTGTGTGATGGATGACATACCAGCAGTCATTGCTGCCTGGACCCTTTCAGAAACAAAAGAACTCCGTGAGTCTTCTGTAAGCATCTTCAAGTGGAAGCTGACCTCTGTGATTTAGTTAGTATTGACTGCTTTGTTTTTCCCTGAAGAGCATGAATAATATCGGTGTTGAAGAACACAATTTGATAAGAAGATCTTGAGATCCATTGTATAGTTGAGTTTTCTCTGACGTAATGACATAGGGTTACAATGTCTAATTTGCATAGGCTATAGCTGACCGAATCAAATACACTTGTGCACAAAATCTTAGAGAGTATGTCCTATACTAGTGTCTGCCTGCTATATGTTTGCAAAAAAGTAGTATGCATATGAGGTGCTTGTATATGAATCTATGATCAGCTAGATCCCATGTAACATGTAAAAGTGCAAATTACTCATCCTATTTCTTGCCTGCCTCTCTGTCCACCAGTTGAGCTCTGCCTGCTTGCATCGTTTCCTTGAGCTTTGTGCAAATGTATGTGTGAAATAGACTGTGCTTCATGCTGAAAGTGGTTGTTTGCTTCCTTCATGAGGAAGATGGGCACCAAGCTGGGTAGCAGGAAGGAAAGGATTACTCTGTAGTCTGCTTTCTTAGTGATGGAGTTAAAATGTCATGAAAACTATACAGCAAGGTACAGATTTACAAAGGGAGATGAAAGAGAGGGAGATGCTTCTGCACTACCTTACATGATCATACAGTAGTGCCATTCCCCCTCCTCCATGAGGTCAGGACTGCATTTACCCTGGTACAGCTGTCTGTGTACTTCAGCGTTTCTTAACTAGTGCCTGTTTGCTGGGTACATTTTCACTAGATAAAGCAAGAATTCCTCAACATACCTATCTATGTTGGGTCTCTAAAAAGCAAAACTTCCTTCCCTCTTTTGTCTTTCCCATGTGGGTTTTTAGTTCAGGACCAAAGATGAGGGATTAATTACTAGCTGGTTACAATGGAGAAGATGAACAACCAAACATAGCTGGAATTGGTGTTTACCTGAGCTTGAAAACTGAAAGATAATGTGAAAAGGCTCCTTGCAACAAAGCTCAGCGTGCACTCTGTGTAGTTCCCTGCTTGCCTTGTGCATTTATGCTATGGTTTGCGTTGTGACTGATCTCCTGAAGCTCAGACCTCTTACATGCCTTCATTTGTTTATTATAGGAAGAGGAGTTTATAGTAGTGCTGTTTATACTAAAGATGGGTGAACCATGACAGCAATAAGAGAAACCATCATGAACCTTTGCCCTGAACTCAAACCAAACTTTTTTGTGATTTTTAAAGTCCTGTTTCAGTTTTCAGTGTCACTGTACTTTGTTCTGTCAGGACTGGAAATGGGTGCCAAAATATAAATGGTATTTCCAGTGTCAACCTCAGATTTCACAAGCAAATCTGCTCTCATGCCAGGGAGTATGGAGTTTCTTAGACCTCACAAGTTTCAGTAGTGAGTATAACCTTTCCAACTCCTGCTGCTTAGTGCAGCTAACTCAAAGCACTAGGTTTGCCCATCACCATTTCATATGGGACAAGGTACTGTCATATGCCTATGGGACAAGATCCTATTTATCGAACTAATAAGTATTCCTAGGGGAATGTGTGCAGGTGATTAATTGCAGATGAAATACTGAAACAAAGTGCTATGTAGCTGCATTTCCCTGCTATACAAGCAAGGGTGTAGTGAGTGTCCAGCTTTGGCCTCCTTCCTGCTAAATGTGTTGCAAGCCTGTTGGCCAATTCTTCTGCGAAATTATAGTGGAGCTGCCCAGTGCAGAATAAGAAAGTAAACTCTCTTTTAGGGTCTATCAGTTTTGTTTTGAGAACAAAATGTGACTAATGTGTTTCTGGAACCTGAGTTTCTCCAAATTTATTTGCTGTCCTGTAGGCTTTTCTGTTTCATATTCCAGACTTGGATCCAGTGTTGAGCTATCCATCTAGCAGAGTCTGATAGATTAGTAGGGCCAGTCTTGGGAGTAATCAGTTCAGGTTGTGTCTGTGTTCCTCCTTTCTGCTCCTGAGGAGGAACAGTCTTTCTTCCCTCTCTCTCTGTTTATTGTTGTATCAGAGAATGATCTGATGTTTGTTTTAACACTGAGATGAAGCTGAATTCACTGCTGTCCAGCACTCTTTAAAGTTGGTGTGCTACTTGAATATTTATATCATGCTGACATTTGCTTACTTTAGAGAAGGCTTTATTTCCTTGGAATATTTATCATAGTATCCAGGAATTTCCATGTTGAACTGCTGCTGGATCTGAATGTTGTATATAATTACCTGGGTTCAAGCCCAGTTGCCTAAGGGAAGTTAACTTCCAAAGAACAACAGATAGCTCTGTGGCATTAGCTAGCTGAAGGAAGAGCTGTCAAGGATTTTTCCTGGACTGACGTGGAGCAGCCTGGAAAGAAGACTCACACCTCACTTAGCTATATAGGTAGCTTTGTCTACCTCATTATGGTGAGAGTCCTTTCCCTGCATACCTGGCATCATGGATGGGGTGCCTGTATCTGATGTGATCTGTTGACCTAGTTATGGTCTCAGATGGAAAATAAGATTTGACATCTTTTACATCCTGTTTTTCCCCCGATTTCCACCAGTCCCTTTCCCAAAGGTTAAGGGGGGAGGGTTGGTGCAGAATCCAGTTCCTGCCTTCCTGACACACTTTGATGCGGTGACCCACTTTGTGCATAGAATAGAAATGGCCAGCTTGAGGCTTGATCAGATCTCAGCCTCCTGTTGTTTCCCATCAGCTTATAAGACTCTCTTGGGCTTCTGGGGCTAGAACTGCTCTTTTTCTGCTGTGCATAAAGAGGCACCATGATTTATGAATCAATTAATCACTGCATGCTGAGGAGCTGTTCACGGTAGTTAAACAGTGAAAATAAAATGCTTGAGTATATAATAAAGACGGATCATAATGAATATGACCCTCTACCAATGAATTCTCTCCCTCCCTATGTTATACCCCCTACCCATTCTTTCCCAGTACAGCCAAGCTATTGAGACATGAAATTTGTCTATCTTGGATGGCATGGGGCTCATCAAATTACTTGATAAGGGTGGTGTCTATTTGTGTGATTTCCACCCGCACACACACACTCTTCCAGTCTGATTTCAGTTTGCTGCTAAAGTTGATAAATCCACAGAGAAGAGGAAAAAAAATTGATACTACTGATTGTAAATCTTTTTGAGTAGTCATAAGAAAATCCACCAATAAGTCTCCAAAACTTAAGGAGGGGAAGGTGAAGTCTGCCCTGCCTGGTCTGTAAAACCACAAAAATGTGGTGTGAAATTTCCAAGAAATATTTCCATCACATAACTGCACAAGAAATTTCCGTCACATAATTGTCATTCTTTGCTCTGCGTAACACACACATCATTGCTGTGCGTTTCTAAAACTGCACGATACTGTAAGAACTAGGCAAGTTTGGTAATAAGCCCCTGCTAAGACTGCTGTTTGGCTTCACAACTTACTGAAGCACTTTGCAGTTTAGGCCAGCATTCAATGACTGTAGTCAGATGAGGGTGGCATGTTGCTATGTGGAGAGCACCACTGCCATTCAAAGATCTACCTGTGAGGTAAGGATAGGAGGCAAGAGGTTTTTAAACCTGATCACATGGTTTTGCACCAAAACTATGCTTTCCATGAAAAAAAATATTCATTACAAATTATTGACCCTATACATGTTCTATTTTCTAAATAAAATTATTGTTTTATTTGACATTATCAGTAGATACTCAAAATAGTGGTAGAACATTTCATTAACAGAAAGGGTTATTTCCTGTCTGAAAAGTGTATTCTTGGTAAATGAAATGCTGAAAAGCTCTTGAAAACTTTGTTAAATAACCTTCTGTTTTGAATTCTGAAAAGGATTTTGGGAGGGTGATGGTACTTCTGTGTTTTCATTTTGTTGTGGTTTAACCCCAGTTGGCAACCAAGCACCACACAGCTGCATGCTTACCCTGCCCTCTCCCGGTGGGATGGGGGAGAGAATCGGAAGAGTAAAAGCGAGAAAACTCGTGGGTTGAGATGAAGACAGTTTAATAGGTAAAGCAAAAGGTGCATGCACAAGTAAAGCAAAATAAGGAATTCATTCACTGCTTCCCATGGGCAGGCAGGTGTTCAGCCATCCCCAGGAAAGCAAGGCTCCATCACATGTAATGGTTACTTGGGAAGAAAAACGCCATCATTCTGAACATCCCCCCCTTCCTCCTCCTTCCCCAGCTTTATATACTGAGCATGATGTCATATGGTGTGGAATGTCCCTTTGGTCAGCTGGGGTCAGCTGTCCCAGCTGTGTCCCCTCCCAGCTCCTTGTGCACCCCCAGCCTCCTCGCTGGTGGGGTGGGGCGAGAAGCAGAAAAGGCCTTGACTCTGTGTAAGCACTGCTCAGCAGTAGCGAAAACATCCCTGTATTATCAACACTGTTTTCAGCACAAGTCCAAAACACAGCCCCATACTGGCTACTGTAAAGAAAATTAACTCTACCCAGCCAAAACCAGCACACATTTTTTCTTTATAGGCAGGCTTTGAAATTTTACATTTTTGTTTCCTGAGAGTATTTCCTGGATTTTCTGAGTACCAAGAGCTGGCATTGATGAGTACATGGATTTGTGAACCTTGCTACAAGCCCACTGTTTTTAGTGGAGTTGCTCTTGATCTCACCTGTGTAACTAAGAGTAGATTTCATTCAAGCCAGAAATTAGGTGCAGTGGTGTGAAGCAGGATAATTCATTCTCTCTGCCATGCATTGAAGCTTGCAGTGGAATTATAATATTTGCCATTTATCAGTAAAAGTAAAAGAATTTTTTCTTTCCAAGACAATCTAGTTTCTCATTTTTGTTCAGCTCTGCTGCTGGCATATGTTGACTGTATCTAATGGCCTTTGTTTGCATTCTAAGCTTATCTCATAAATTGGCTTTTGAAATGCACAATCAGCAGTAATAACGTTTCACTGTGGTGACCATGGTTAAACATTTCTCTCCTGTTTCCCCCCTCCCTTCTCTGTTTGATTTTTAGGACCCAGGTTTCTCTTCAGTGATTCATGACAAACTCCAAGTTCCCAATACAATTCGTAAGGCATGGAACGAGAAGGATAACAGATGTGATGTTTGTGCCACACACCTGAACCAGTTGAAGCAAGAGGCCATTCAGATGGTGCTGACCTTAGAGCAGGCCGCCAACTCAGAACATTACGATGCCTCGCCAGGCTCTCCCCCACCTCTCTCCAATATCCCCACATTAGTGAGTCCCCGGCACATGGGCAGCCTGCAGCCCAGGGACTGGGCATATGTGCCTGCTCCTTATGCTACATCTAATTATACGGGCTTTGTTGCCAACAAACACAGTGGAAAACCCAACAGCCTAGGAATTGTTAATGGGGTGGAGAAGAAAAATGGCTCTTCTGGACACCAAGCCAAGGTCAGCTTTCAAATGGCCACCAGCCCCAGCAACGGTAACGTTCTCAACTCTGTGGCTATCCAGGCTCATCAGTACCTTGATGGCACCTGGTCTTTGTCAAGAACGAATGGCGTCACTCTATATCCATACCAAGTAAGTATTTTGAAATAACAAAATATGTTAGTTTTCTTCCCATCAAAGCTTGCATGGGCATGCTAACACTGCTTGCTCCGCTTGGGGAGAAGTAGAGCCATTCACATAGTGAGAACCTCAACAAGGAGTGCTGTAAATTCCCTTCTCCCTGATAGGTGATTGAGTTGGGGGAGACACAGATCACAACCAGTATTAATTAGAACACCTTTTATTAATTCAGCTGTTTTTTTTAATAATAGACCCAAACTGTTGTTATTAATAGCAGATAACTGTTCACACAGTAAATGCAATTATTCCCCTGCGCAGTTCACAGTCACTCTTGCTCATAATATTTGGTTAGAGAAACATCTGGGAGGCCAAACACACTTGTTTACTCACAAGTGGAAAGCATCACTGGTGCACCAGTGACTTCTGGGTGGATGTTCAGGAAGTACCCAGAGGGTCCTTTGGTTCATCATGTGTACATATGATCCTATATTCTTTGTCTAATTATAGCAGGCACTACCTTTGTTGATGTGTTCTAAGTTACATACATTCTTATTGATGCTAGTGTGTGCTGGTGGCCTTCTGCAGATTTGACTGATTCTTGGTGTTTTGATTTTTATCAGTTCTTATGGATTCAGCAGGTCCACTAGTCTCCAGAGCTTAGCAGTTCTGGGGAGATTTTAATGTACTTCTCATCATGTTCTTTTCGTTCTCTTTGGCCTGCTGTTTTCTGGTACACCACACCCGTAAGTACCTGTAGAACCCATCCACACCAGCTTGCACAGAAGGGGCTTTTATGATAGGAGGTAGGCTTTCTGAGGCACTTAGCTGCAGGTGGTGGGATTTGCAGAGTGCCCGAGCACTGGCAGATTGCAACACAAGCCTATTCTTTTGAGTTCTCCCAGCCATCTCTGTTGGCTTCCTTAGGCACATAAATATCTTTGGAAGTTGGTCCTTCTACTAAGTTATGAACAGATTGCAAGATAGATCCCTAAATTAATATTTAACATTTATCAGTATGAGGGCAACTGGTATTGCAGCCAGAAAAAAGCAATATTATTCATAAGCATTAAGATATTGTCATGCACCAAAGAAGACTTGGTAAAGCCAGGAGTGAACTACAGTTATTTTATCTGGAAAATATGTGACTTTATAGTTTTGTGGATCTATGCTCTAGTGAACCTGAATCACATTTGAGCAGGTCAGTATGCGATCATAGTTTGATCTAAGAAAAAAAAATCTGATCTTAGTTTGATCTAAGAAAAAAACCTAAACAAAGAATGCACATTAAGAAAACTGAATAATTATTATTTGTATTAGGAAAATCAGTTCAGTTTTATTGCATTCACAATCTTTTAGGTGAAAATATGTTTTGTTTACTTTTTAATAATGTTCTGGGTTCCTAGATGGTTCATTTTGTCTTAAAAATATTCACTAAGGAGAATCTAATATTCAAAACTTTCCAGGCTGATCCTGTAGTTTGGCTCCAGTTAGATTAAGGACTGTTCCCTAGCACTTCCCTCTCCTTTCAATAACCTGGAAATAGAAAAGATAAAAGATAGCACCTGAAGTCTGGTAGCAGATTTTGCTCCTTCCCCCCTGCCCCAAACCCAACCCAACCAACCAAAAAAAACAACCCCAAAAAAGCAAACAAACCAAAAACTCCCAAACAAACCTAGCAATGTTGGTCTGTGGTGAACTGTGTTGATAGTATATTTTATGTTCTCTTTAAGATTGCAACCTTCAAATGTTGAAATTCTCACTTTACTCAAGCGTCACATTTAATTGTCTAGTCAAGGAATAATAATGACAGCTTTTGTCTTTAAACATGTTGAAAGGATTTTAGTGTTTGGTTACGTAGTATCTGTATCAGACTGGGAATTAGTCAAGTAAGAAGAAAAACTTTGAAAAGTAATTTGTTTTTAATTTGAAGTAGTTGGGAGAGGCAAGCTTTGCTTTTTCTGCTTTTGTGTACAGAAACCAATTTTATTTGCTACGCATTTTCAGAACATCTTAGGTCTCTCTCCCATATAAATATATTTTTTATTATGTACTTACTGTTGCAAAACTCTGCTAGGGAAGAGCACTAGGAGGATGAATCTATTATCTCATCTTAATTAGAACCCTTCTTGATTCGAAGGTGAATTAAAAAAGAGGTGCTAGCTACTTACTTCCGAATGTCTACATATTAATTAAATTTTCTTGCCTTCCCTTAAGAACAGTGATTAGAAAAACCTCACTGTGCATTAGCTAAGAGGAATAGGAAATAATTTATTGGGATAAGAAGCCTTGCAGACAGAAGTACAGTACCCTTCTACATCATAATCTTGTTAAATTGATGTCGAGGGAGAAGTCAGTTTCATGGCCCTAGACTTAATGGCGCCTGTTGTAGACACCTCTCATTGTAAATTAACTTTCGTTAGACAGTCTAGATAACTTGACAGAAATGGTTGAGTACCTTGAAAACTGACCGTATTTTCTTCCTTGAAGTATCACCAAAAAGTGAAAACATTAGTTTGCAAGTGACATTCTGTGTCTCAGAATTGACTTATGGCAATATCAGGCACCAAAAAGGATTCCTACTGTTGTAAGTTCAAGGATGTTGCTCCCTTCCTAGGATCTTCCCCTTCAGACTGCCTAAAATTAGAACCTTGTTATGGGGAATGAATGACAACTTTTGTTTCAATTCTGGTGGAAAAAAGTAACACAAAAAAATAAAATGAGTGTTGTGATACTGTAGGGCTCAGCTGCTGCAGTAGTGTAGGGCAAGTCTTAAATTGCATGCCACTATTCATCTGCTTTTGCAGAGAGAGTAATTGCTATCAGGAGTAAGTAAAACAAATGTGAATTTATGTACTACCAGATTTAGTAATTTATTACAGCCTTTTTACAGTTTACAGCCTGAAAAATAGAAGTAGTAATAATGTCTTTAACTGGAAAACAAAAAACCCCAAGTGATGGAACCGCTCACCACCTGCTGACCGATGCCCAGCCAGTCCCTGAGCAGCGATCGCTGCTCCCTGGCCAACTCCCCCCAGTTTCTATACTGAGCATGAAGTCGTATGATATGGATTAGCCCTTTGGCCGGTTTGGATCAACTCTCTTGGCTGTGCCCCCTCCCAGCTTCTTGCGCACCTGGCAGAGCATGGGAAGCTGAAAAGGCCTTGACTAGTGTAAACATTACTTAGCAACAACTAAACCGTCAGTGTGTTATCAACATTATTCTCCTCCTAAATCCAAAACACAGGACAGCATGTCAGATGTAAAAGAACCTTTCTAATAATTTCATGGAGGTATTATGGGACCTCATCAATGGATTCTCCTAAGAATAAGTCAGAGAAATAGCTGCTAAGAATTGTTTAGGTAAAAACTGGTGTCACCTGGAGATTAGGAGATGGTGTAGATGACCCCATCAGTCCCCACTGGCCCTGTTTTAGGTGATTCCATATGTAGCCACCCCTTGACTAGACAGAAACAAAGATCTGGTTCCAAAATCCTGTGACGTCCCCTAGGCCTGGCTCACAAATGAACAGCTGACACTGTTTTCTGTAAGGGGCTGAATAAAATTTTGCTGGTAAGTGGTCTTCTTACAAGACAGGGAATCAAAGGCAGGGAAAGGGAATTGATTGATCTTAAACAAAAAGCATGGCCTGTTAAAACCCTCCTACAAACACTGGAATGCTGAAATGGTTACTTGGTCAGGGTAAAAGTGACCCCTTTCTGTTGAATACATGTAGGAAAATACCAGCCAAAATCTAATAGAATTTGATCCAGAGTCTGAAAATTGTGCTCTTTCAGTCATCAGCAGGTAGCATTTGTATACCCTGGGGATCAGACTGTGTTTTAACACTTGTAAAGGCTTCTGTTGGTCTCCCTGTCACTCAAAGGGATTTCAATCCTTCCCTGCTCAGAGAAAACTCATTTAAATTTGTGAGGTTTTACCTGCGAAGGGCTGTAATTATTTGTGCAGCTGCTAATGCGAATTACAGGATACTACACTGTTAAGTACATTTCTGTTGCTTACTGGTTATTAGGTAACACTTCTAAAGAAAAAGAAACCTTTGGGCCTGGGATAGATACTAATGTAGGAGCCAAAAGTCCAAATACCTTGATGAGATGTTTGCTTCTCGTAATTTTTATACAGAACGTCATAATACATTGAATGCATAACATTTTTATTACTTTATTACCCAAAGCTGCTAAAGTAGCTAAAACAAAAACAACACATTAAAGAATAAGAGAGATTAAGATAGATTTGAGTCCTTAGTAGTTCAGACTGATTTAGGGTTTGCTTTCAAGGGGAAAGGAGTTGAAAATAGTCACTAGATTAAGCTGCTTACACTAAAACACTTTTTCTGGAGTAAAAGCACTCCATTTTTTAGAGGTAGTTTTTCCTCTTTAGAATGGGCACCCTCTTTTAACCTAAATTAACTACATGGTTCTCGCATGTTGGTGTGCCTCTAAACCAAAAGCATGGCATGAACTGCGTTGTGGTGTGAGCTGCAGAACATAAAACAGTGGGCATTTCCTCAGTCCTCTAGTTACCTTCCTGGATCTGCATAAGAATCTTTTCATGTCTTTAAGTTGATTATTTAAAAAGCCAAAACAAAAAAAATAATTAGCACAGTGTGTTTGGGAGATTTCAGTGACAGGAAGGTAAGAAAGAACCAGAGAACTGGAAAAGGCCAACTGTTCCAGGAACAATGTGGGCCGTGAAAGGGAAGGATGGATAACAGAAAACATGGCTGCTGATGTGGGTGAGCACCGCCTGCTCCAGACCTTGAGGTTGTGAAGTTTGAATTTGGTAAGGAAAAAGACAGTGCATGTAAGGATTTGAGTAGGGGTATTGTGAACATAATGATATTAAAGGAAAAAGTGTTTCTTTCTCCCCTGCGCTTAAAAAGACCCTTTTGACCAAAAGTTTGGAAAATGAGATCTTAAACTACTGAGAGCCTCTTGGCCCCAGGCGTAATGATCTCAAGCCTATTCAGAGAGTTATCAAAGGCTTTGTTTGTGTACAATTGATGAAAGCCTACAGTATGTGCTTTCTGTTTCCTCTTTATGTATAATGTGTGTTTAGAAGAACACTGCTCTCTGAGAAAGTACCAGCTTGTTCTGGAGATTTGCAGTGATGAATGATTTGTTTGGAGTTTACTTAGGTCATGGCTGTCTTGTAACACATCAGTTCTTTCAGGCACAGGCTTTTAAAAAGAAACTGGTAATGATTAGATTTGGGCACAAGATGGAGAGTTCAGATACAGAGTCAATGCCTGTGTGGGGGGTATTCCCATCCAGGATTTTGATTCCAAGCTTTTTTTCCAAGTCTCTGCTGTCTAATTTATTTCTCTTCTACTTGCTGCCGCTTCTGTCGCTTCTTAAAGTGTTCAGCAGGATAAAGCTAAAATGTTAATGATTGCTACAACAGTGCCAGGGTAATTTAAGTAGCTTCTAAAGCATATAATGCAAGGTACGGAAATCCAGTTAGTTGCTCCATCTGTAGACTAACAGGTGTCTTCTATAATTATTCCATGCTTCCTAGAGCCAGACCTATTTTGCCAAAGCATTTTAGCAACAAAAGAAAAGGAGATGTGTATACTGTCTCTTCTAGTACCATGTCCTTATGTGACCACACACAATTCAGTATGAGACACCTAATGCAGGAGGTATTTTGCCTTTGTTCAGTTAGGTTTTGGTCCAGAATTTTTTGGATGGCTTATGTGTCAATAGCAGTTCAGTCACTGGATGTATGAAATCCACCTTTGAGTGTGATGGCTCCCTGAACATAGTAGAAAACTTTGTTCCTATTACTGCCAGCTCATGAATGATGATGCTGAACAAATGCGTGCAAACTCTTGCACTGATGGGTTTTTTTCATTCTGTGACCTGGACTCTAACAACAAAGTAACTCTATAGTGAGACTGTAGACTGAAAGTGCAGGAATTTTATTTCCAAAGTTTGTTTGACTGGGCCAATAAACAGATTGTCAAACAAATTCATTGGCAGTGAAATTATATCCCTGCTTAATTACGTCTGTTGCCCTCATCCCCCGTGCATTAGTTGTTATCTCTGAAGTAGCTTTCCTCTGACTAAAAGCCTTTTTAAACCACATCACTAATAATTAGATATGACCCTACTAAAGTCAGTGTATGTCATCAGCTGACATTTTGCCATGATTGTTTGATCATTCAATTTGTATATTATAGGAGCTGGCTATTTGTATTTCATTCCTCCTGTCCACCCCCTCAACTAACAACCCAGTTGTATACTGATTCTCTAATATCATCAAGAGGGGAAACTGAAGTCTATGTGAAGTGTAGGAGGGATTTCTTTTTTGCATTACTCTGGTGTGATTTGATCTCTTACGGCATTTTTATGCATGGCTTAATGACCTTAGAATCATTACTTTTCCCCTTCATGATACTGGGGTGACCAAGGGAAGAAAGAGGTAAAGGGTATCCCATGGACTGAAAAGAGCTAAGTAGGCTTATCCTATGAGTATGAAAACCCCATGACTCAGCTGTGATGTGAGGAAGAAATCTGTGGACTATTAGAAGAGTGAGTTAATCCTGTAAATTAGCAAAAGCCAGAAGATCACAATTAGTGAGGATTTGGAGTCTTGGTTTCCTCCCCTGCTCTGTAGCTTAAAGATTTTGTCCACGTGTGACTAGTTTCTTTTCTGAAATAATAGCTGTGCTGATTGCTTGCATCATTGAACAAAAGTATAAACTGAGAGGAGGGGAGATGTTTTAACAGTGGGAAAAATGATCTAGACATGGGATGGAGAGAGGGAGAAGACAAACTGATACATTGACAAAATTGTCCCTTTGTTTCTCATGCTGTAAATAAGGTGGCACAGAATCAGAGAGAAAAATGTTCAGCTTCTGCTTTATTTAATAGTTCAAGAACATAGAGAGTTAAGTTAAAAGACAGCCAATTTGGAAGTGAGAAGAAATATGCTTTTCATGCAATGTACGGTTCTGTGGAACTTATTGCTATGGAAATAGTATTGAGGCCAAGAGCTTAGGAAAATTCATAAAAGGATTATGTGTTTATGTGGGCAATAAAAAATCCCTTTCTGATATTAGGATAAAAAAATAGTAAGAGATAAATTTCCATATAGCATAAGGCAATTGGTATCTTATATTCTATGGAGAAAGCTTCTTTTAAGTGCATCCAATACATAGCTAAGAACTAGAATTCCTGAAACTACCACTGAAGCTTTCCAGCACAGGTGTAACTGGGCTGACTGGGAGAAGGGTACTGATATACTTAGTTGGCTCTTAGACTCTTTGTCCCTCTATTCGGAAAGTGGCCCTTGAGTGGCAGCTGGAGAGAGAGCCTAGATTAGAGCCTGAACCTGGTGAAGGATAAACACCAGATGACGGGTGCTGTGTTTTGGATGGAGGCCTGTGATGAACAGATTAGTGAAGAGTGCTTTTCCAACAGTTTCAACAACATTGCCAGAGTTCAACGTAAGTGTTGTACATTTCAGAATTATTTTATTTTCTTTTTTTAAAATTTTTTTTATTTCTTACTCGAGTGTGTGAAGATTCATGGCTTCTAAAAACTCTCTTGGGTTGAGTCATTCATATGAGCAATATGTTGGTCTTTAAAGCTGCATAAAGATTCAGTCCTGTGGCTGATATTCCTCCTGTATCTTGCTATTGTTCAACAACTGTTGCAAGAAGAAAGAAAATAGAAATGTACAAAACCAAGGGTAACTCATTCTAACTGAGATGTAGAAGGGAAGGAGGGGATGACAAAAGAATTAGAAAGCAAATTTTTTGGGAGTTTCCCTTTAGATTCCCAAAGGGTGCCACTCAAAGCAGGCACAGATCAATGTATTGTCTCCTTGACTGAGACATTCATTTCTCACATTGTTTTGCATAAATGGGACATAGAATTAAGAGTAAATTTAGGAACATCATCTTTAGGAACATAAATATTTTTTTTGTTTGCTTTTTATAAAATCCTCTTCTAACCTTTGATTTTGCTTAGAAAAAGATTTGGGCTTTTAAATATGAAGAATTGTATTACTGTGCAAAAAATAAACAGACAAAGCCTTTTTCTTTGCTATACTGTGCCGTGCTTCTGGGAAGTAAGGAATAAATAGCTAGAGGCTGATGTAACTCTGAAACGTGATTCCACACAACTACCATGTAAAACCATTGTTTTCTTTTCTCGGAAGTGTTTCTGAAATGGCGTCAGAAATGGAGCATCAAATTCTCTGTTGGGACAGCTCTCTTTAATTCAGTGGATCTGAGTTAAAGTGGTTGGTTGTTCCCTTATATTCCAGAGCATTGCAAACTTGAGAGGTGGGTGTTGTCAGATAAAATACATTCAAGGCCAGACTCTCTTCTGTCTCACTCCAGGATAATTGCTTTGCAGTTGACATGGCTACATCGGTGTAATACAGATAAGAATGAGACCAATGTCAACCCTGTAAGATCTGATCAGCCAGAGTGTGAGAACAGCTGTGGTGATGGGAGTGAATATGGTGTCTTGCATTCCAAGTGGGCTCAACTTCCCTTTGGGCTGGTAGACAGGGAAGCTTTCTTTTCCCATACACCTCTGGTCTGACCCCATGCTGGAGAGTCTGTTGGAAGTGCTCCTCTTGACAAATGAAAGCAGAAGGCCAATTGTCCAGTAGCTTTTGAACTTTGAATGTGCCTAGCTGTATTTTACGAAGAATAAGGAAGGATTACACCTGTACAGGGAGGAGAAAAAAGCCCCTCCCAGCTAATGAAACCGTCTTTTAAATCCGCTCTGAGGAGAAATGAAATTGCACTTCACCTTTCACTCCCACCTAACCTGTCTAGCTGAATTCAGAACTGCTGCAAAGGTTGAAGGGGAAGGCAAAGTAATGAGCTCTCATCTTCCAACGGGTTGGTTGGTGCTCATTGTGCTTAATGTCTCTAGCGAATCTCAGCAGGAGCATCTGTAGCTCTTCCTTGTATGGGAGCACCAGAGCCACCATCACTTATGCCATTAAGGTATCTGAGGACTTCAGTTTTATAAGCCAAAAAAGTCTCAGATCTGACTGGTAGATGTGAATGTCAAGTGGCTAAGCTGCAACCAGTGCAAGGTAATAGTTGTATGGGTGGGAGTGCAAGTGAAGTGTTTCTGTTGTGATAGCTCTTTGAACCAAATACACGCACCTGTCATGCTTTACTTCAAATTGTTTGATTCTTTTTTGAATTTGTGAAAGTGGAATATATATGTGTTTATTAAATAGCTGGCTAAATTTATGCACAGGCTTTTGGCTAATGGGAAAGACAGAAAAAGAATTAAAGGTTAGAACTATGCTTGATGAAATCCCTTCTGCTTCCCTAACTTCATTGTGACTGCATTCATCTACAATGAGTGCAGCTCGCTGTCACTGGATAATTATAAAACACACTTGTGATGTGAATTCTGCAATTTCTTTACACCTTTTACTGCACTATCTATTACTTTGCAGGAAAGTCAAGGCTATTACTAAAAGCAGAGTTTAGGCCTAGTTTTGAAAAATATTTCCATTTTAAAGCATATAGAGTGATATTTTCTTTCCTGTAAGAGACAGATAGCTGATAAATAGGGTTTATTATTGCTTTTCTTCCTGACAGGTTTTAGGCTGCTGGAGCTAGGCAGTGTTGCTGGATGTAACCATAAGCACAATCACTGTGTTTTATTCTTGTATATTTTCTCAGTTACTGCAGTGCAACATAGAAGATGGAAAATTAACTCAAGCCTTGTTAAAGGAATTATACAGAAAGCATCAGAAGAAAACGTATAGTAATGAAATATCATCAATTCTTAATTGATCAGTCTCTCTGATCCCTGAAGACTTTGTGTGAAGTTCATTGCCAATGTGCAGGAGGTAAAAATGGATGTGATGAGGTTCTCAGTTGTACCATACAGGTGTATCATGGTAGTGATCGCAGACAGGACTGGCAGGGAAAATGTGCTCAGAAAGCTTTGTCTACATTTGGACCAGCTTCTATCAAAGTCATTGTGAAGAGTCTTGCAATGTTAAGCAGGGTTAACTGAGGCTTAGTTTGCAAGCTTGTGGAAAATTTCTGATTTTTTTTTGCTTTGAAGTAATGTGAACCAAAACTATCATTGTTTGTCCTGTTCAGCAAATAATATAACCAGCTACTATTCAGGTGACTTAGGAGAGCAACACAGCTAAGGATTCCTGGCCACTAGGCCTCCCTGACAAATTACAAGAGTATCAGAGGGTGTCCTAAAGCTTATCTATTTTATTTTATTTTTAGGTGTAAATGCTAAACAGTTTGGACTTGATCTTAAAGGCCCTTTCCAACCTAAGTGATTCTATGATTCTATAAATAAACGATCAAGTTGTTTTCATGTAAATGGGCGCTTTGGAGGGAAAAATCTAGTTCTCATGTTACCAGCTTTTCATCATTCTCTGCCCTAGTCAGTCATCACAAGGGTCTTCGCCTCTGTAATCCTAAATGCCTGGAAGTGCCATTTGCAGCCAGGATTTAGTAGTGATGCTGATTATCTCCTGAGTGTTGTCTTGCAATTCCAGAGCCTTTGTAAAGATCCTTTTAAACATTGCCAGAGACCAGCTTATCAAGATTTATTCCCACTTATATATAAGTAGGTGAAATGCAGACTACCTGGTGTGATGATAGCTAGGGCTGGATCAAGATTTCTGGAAAGGGGCTTGAGACAGGGGTTATGTATGTGCAGGTTATGTAGGTTATGAGATTTTTCCAAGCTCAGTGATGTGGGTTTCTCTGCTTCCTTTTCCATTCACTGCTCAATGACTTTAATCATATATTGTGAGTATTTGCCTCTTGTCCCTGCGCCCTCAATTCTTTGGCCCTGAAGCAGTGACAGTCGGCACTGGTGCAAGGGGCCATTAGTTCTGGGGCCTCTAGGCATTTTATAATATAACGAATATGAATAATATAGCGCCTTATTCCTCGTATGTTCTCCAGTAAAGGTGGTTTCAAGTGTGGCAGTGGAGGTTTATTATGGCTTGGTTTCCTTTTCAGTGTGAGAGAGCGGGAGGGCACCTATTAGTTACAAGTGCTTAACAGAAATACTGGAAAACAACCGATTGCTCCTCAGTATCCCATTTTATCTGCTGGACAATTTTATATCATTAGTGAGAAAAAAAGATTTTTTTGATGCTATTGCTGCTAGTATTCTTGTGCCCAATTTGAATACATTGAGTAGAAATGTCTCTCCGTAATTTCTTGGAGAAGCCACAGATGGTATCACAGAAAGCCAAAGGACCTGTCAGTAGCCACAACTCTACTAGAGCAAGAGAATGGTTTGGGCTTAGGTGATTAGAGCATTTGCTCCCAAGACTTTTTAAATGTTGCATGGACATGGAGTGGGGAAAAATTAAATTCTACCAGGAAACATACAATGTAAACTCAGCTGAAAGAGAGCTGGAGCAGTAACTGTATAATATTTTGCAGACTTTAAAGTCCATTCCTGTAAAAGGACCCAAAATACTTTGAGCATCAAAACTAAACCTTGGCAATACATTTGAAGGAAACAAACTTTATTGTCCCATGCTTTATGTGTTAAGAAGCAGATGTACAGGAAACTGGAAGGATATGCCTGAGATGGGTGCTATGCAGTTTGCAAAGAGTTGAGAAAATAACCTTTCCTTCTCTTACACTCAGGACAAAAAGGGGCCATTTTGTCATTTAATATGTGGAAGTTAGATTTTTTTTTTTTCTGTGCCTGCCTGGAAGAATCAATACCAGAGTGGGTTATGAAACAGAGAAATTATAAGGGTTCACAACAATTTGGAAAAACTTTGGAAACAGAAGAGACTGACTAAAAATATCTTGCTGGTTGATTGTTTTATATCTTCAGATATGACTTGAGCTGGAATTTTTATCAACTGCACAGGGTTCATACGCTTTACCATTTACAACAAGCTGCTACTGTGCTTTCTGAAAAGAAAAAACTTAAAAACAAGGGCTTTGCTTCAGAGGGATTCACTTGAAAGCATGCCCTTGGGAAAGAACAAGACTATAGAAGTTTTAAATTGACCTCTGAAGTTTTTTAGGTTTTAGCATCATTGAAACTTATTCTTTCAAAAAGCTTCTGAGTCCAGGATATATCTCCCTTGTTGTTACTCTGTGTTAATTCCTAATAAAAGCAGTTCCAGCAAATACTAAAAACTTGTCATCCTTGTGCAATGCTCTGTTTCCTCCTAGGGAACCTTCTGCAATACTATTCTGCTGGAAAATCAAGCTTTGAAACTGTAAACTTTTTTTCTTGACCTTTCATAATGGTCTATTTCTGTTGGATAGGGCTGAACCCTGTGTGCATGAAACCCACTGTCTGTAGGGGACACTATGCAGGAATGGATATTTCAGAGTTCTGGTCCTCTGGGTTGGTCACAGGGTAAAATGCACCCATTTTACGTGGCTTCTGTTGCTGCGGCCATCGTGAGCAGAGCAACTTAGTGGTGGGACCTATTTGGAGAATTATCCCTGAATTTTTGGTGTAATGTATAAATAGTATGGAGAATTTAATGGTTTAATGCATAAGTGTATTCATTCCACTTTGGGATGATTTTCAATTTTTTGAGCATGCTTGATCTGGTTTCTTTATTTGTGTGGGCATGTATTTATGTATATACACACACAAATATATCTTTTTCTTCCAATTCATTTCCTCTAGGAAGGACTCCTATGCTGCTTTTCCAAAGGAAATTGCTGATGAACTTCAGGATAGATTCTGATCTGAAATCAGGTTCACTCCACTGGTGACAGAGCATCATCATGCTTTTTGCTTTTAGTAACTGTGTGCTGTTCTGCTGATATTAAGAAAATCAAAGAATCAGAGTACACAGAGTTCTGAAAGCTAATGTTGTAGAAGGGGGAGTGTTTCATCACCTCTTAAGAATACACACTAAGCAGCAGTTCTAGAGTGTTTCAGGCTTGATTCTTCATTACCCTACATGTGGAATAGTGCTCTACATTTTGGAGCTAGTTCATTCCTGTCTTGTATTCCCTTTGTCCTAGTGTAAATGACTGTGCAAGATGACTTAGTAAATGCCTACAGTATACCTTCTGAAGAGACATGTGAGACCTTTTTCTTCAGTTATACAGATTATAACACTGCACTTCCACTGGCCTGTAGTCAGTGATCCTTCTTTTGGCGTGTCACTGTGGAGCAGAAAATCAGTCCATGATGCTCTGTTAAAAATTAATTAAAATAGAATAAAGACTTCCTTTCAAAAATCGATTTAAAAGTAACTTCTGAAACTTTTACATTACAAACCCAGTAAACAAGTTGAA
Organism: Ciconia boyciana; assembly: GCF_034638445.1. Taxonomy (NCBI): domain Eukaryota; kingdom Metazoa; phylum Chordata; class Aves; order Ciconiiformes; family Ciconiidae; genus Ciconia; species Ciconia boyciana. The sequence continues at coordinate 89,147,321 of NC_132936.1, forward strand.
GGGGAAAAATCCAAAACATTTCATGTGCAAATAAAAATTCTCTGTGGAGTGCTGAAAGCCAAAATGAAAACTGAAGGTAACCATGAGGCATTTATTACAGTTCAGAATGGTTTACTAGAGTTTAGGCACCATTTCAGATGATAAGCCTGTTTGTTGTTCTTATATTTGGACTTAATTAAATGCATTTAATTAAATCTATTGTAAATCTATTTTATTCCCAAGGGGCCAGTTAATGTGATCTTGCTGTATGCTTATAAAAAATATCAACCAACAGTTCCTGCACTAATTTTAATCACTGTTTATTTTTAGACCCTAGTGAAGTGCATTTTGTCAGTTTTGTTTATTATGCAAACTCCTGGGGGCAATGACTTTTTGTCTTTGTGTCCTATGTAAAAGAAAGTGTATATTCATTGTTGTTGTGTTTAAAAAAAAAAAGACAAACAAGAAAAAATAAGGAGAGAAGTGCCATTTGAAGGTTATTTATGCTGACTTTTATGAGGAAGAAATAAATGTAGCTATAAGACTTTATACTTTCAGACAATTTTCTTAAGCTGATATTCTCTCTTAACCTTCTGCTTTTGACTGTTAAGATCTTTCAAGTTTTCAAGTAGTTTGTTTTGTTGTTGTCTCCTCTCTCTTAAGCTGCCAACAGGAAAAGTGATCAGGGTATGTAAAAGAACAAGAATAAAAATTAACAAATGTTAGTGGTAAAATTTAGGAAATAATAAACCTACAAGGAGGCAGAAATTAAGAAAATGACAAGGGCCTTAGATGATTCGCAAAGTACAGGTCTACCTGAGATTAATGTACTACAGAAATAGGAAATAATTTATAACAAAATCGGGAAGAACATGCTGTGTATGTACTGTGAAGAAATTTTGCTTTGAAAATATACACAAAGCGTACCTATGAGTAAAGAGTAAATAACTGGCAGTATTTACTGTGCGCACAGCATTCCAAAGTTAAACACATTAGGTAGTAAGTTGCATAAGACTTTGCATATGACTGTCATTTATTTGTCTTTTACCAGCCCTTCTCCTAGACAGGAAATGGCTGATACAAGATCATTAAAGCTGTATGGAGTCTACCCTTGGTTTGATCTAAGTTCTGTTTTACTGGAAAATAATCTTTGATGAATCAAGTGGTTATTTATTTGTCCACCCAAAATTCTCATGATAGGTTAAACTGATGGAATTTGAAAGAATATCCTCTTTTGAGGAATGGTTGCCATTTGTTAGTGCTGCAGGTTACGGATGCTCAATTCTTCCCTCTCCTGCCTTTTCAGAAAGGGCTACAGAGCACAGCCAGGCTAGGGCCAATGCCTCTTCTGCTCTATTATTCACTCTTCAGAACTATGGAATGTTGAAAATATGCATGTCTGTAGTTCATATCTTCCAAACTGATCACTGATTTTTTTTTTGAATGCCACCTGAGAAAAGTAAAGGAGTTATGTGTCTCAGTGTTGTCTAAAAAGAAGAGTTTTCTAAAATCAGTGATGAGGGGAAATACTGTTCTTCATCTGACCTTATTTAGCTGGTCAGGAGAGATGGGGATTGGTATTAATTACTCAGTCTGCAAGTGAATGTGCATTAAATTCCAGCTGAGAATGGACAGTCAGCATGCTTTAAGTTCTCAGTGTACAAAGGCTCTGAGGTGAAAAGTGGGAGTATGATCTTCATACTGTAAAGTTGTCATAGTGAATATGGATTATGATGGTTCCTGCAGACCAAAATGCAGATTACATATACTGGGGAAAGATCATTGTGTGCACTTGAATTAAATGCTAGGCCAGCTTCAGATAATGTGATGTTCGTCTAGCTCATCTTGGATCCCTTCAAGACTTGCAGGTTGAAAATGGCCAACTGAAACAATTTGGATTGGAAATATGATAGAAGTTGCAGCAAATGAGATGATGCAAAACCACATTTAGCTTGGAAAATAGAAGTAGACTAGGAGTATACGTAAAGAGCTGAGAATATGTTTAGTGCTGTGCAAGAAATATCCATCCCACTCAGCAGAGTACCATGGCAAGTGCGTGGCCTGATGCTCACAAGCTGACCTCTTTGCTGTGCCATTGAAAGCTGACCGGAACACAGAGAGGCCCAGTTCCTAAACCGTTTACAGTATGCACCAACAGAGCTTAATTTGGTGTTCAGTTGAGGATCTGCTCCTCCTCTTTTTGCTTTTGTTAGCTGAGAGGGCAGTAAATCTAGAGCAAACAGAAGACAACATAGCATAACTTTGCAGCTCGTCAGCCTATAGAATTCACTGCAGGAAGTAGCCTCCAAGTCAAATGCTTATAGTTGAGTGATTTTTATGACTGCTAATAACAGCTGTAGCTATGCAAACTAAGGTAATAAGGCAATCAAACCTATGCCTTAAGGGATTCACCTTCAGGGCCAGGAAAGAACTGTTTCTGTCCAATCAGTGGTCTCATTTGAAGGCTCTTCTGGCACCTTTTGAATTCTTTTCATGTATTCCTGTTAAAAATGACGGTTGTTGCTGTCATAAAATAATTTTAAAACCTCAGCAGGACTTTTTTATTATTAACATGAAAGTAAGACAGGTGTTCATGTATTGTGACAGAGATTAGAAAGACTGACCTTGTTAAATTTATAGAGAGGTCACTCCCGCTGATGCATAGCTTCTGCAGAACTGCCTGGGTTGTGTTTTTTTTTTTTGTTCTTTAGCAACTTCATACTGACTCCTCTGGAAATTAGACAATTTCATGGCAGCTTTCATTAGCACTGGTAACTGAAATTAGCTATTGCCATATCTCCATGTTGGTACCATGAAAGAAGGAACATCTGCCAGGGACTATTAATAGTAGGGACAGAAAAGGGGAAGGCAGCTACACAAAGCCAAAGGGCAACGCAATTCAGCATGACTGTTACATTGTGAGATAGTGGATTAGGCCATGGTTTGTGCAATTCACTGCGAAGGTGGAAGTTTTCAGCATGGAAGTTAAGGCTAAATGCTGTTTCCCTGTGGCAAAAGAGGAACACGATATTGTGCTTTTTGACTTGAGAAGCTGGCTGGTGTTGAGGTCTTGCGAGGTATTTGCATTGAAAGGATATGCTGTTGACTCTGAAGAATTTATCAACATCTCTGCTTGTGGGAATGAAATAAGAGTGTTTCCTAGGCAAGTGCAAGGCTCACAGTTCTGAGCCTTTTCCAGCTGGAATTCAGCCCCCTAATAGTGCCTTTCTTGCAAGACCAGTCTGTTGGTACTTCTCTTGTTTTCACTTCTGCACATCTTCAGTGCATTTTTGGATGGACCAGGTAATAGCCAATCCCCCATGTTAACATGTAACCCCACTGAACCCTTCTGAACATACAGTGTAACTTTTGAGCAGATCTGCATTCAACCTTGCATAATGGCTCCTATTTTGGCTATCCTAGCCTAATCTAAGTCTTAGGACTCAGACACATGATCAGCTTGATAACTTTTTAGCAAGCTTACTAAGACACGGTAACTGTGAACCCATGTTCATAGTTCACAGCAAATTCAAGATAATTTGAGTTGGTTTCTTTGACTTAGCTCTAGAAAAGTGATTGTAAGATAAATCATTATTACCTTGCATCTGCCACAGGCTAAGTGCGTGCATATGGACAGCTGTTATGACTCAGCACAGCAACTTATTTCTGTGCCTGAGCCCTCATAACCTTGTATGATGTCAGTTAGTCAGCCTTCAGAAAGCAAACTGGCTCCTAGACAGCATTACAAATGATGAATTGAATGGTTCACCTGAATATGTGCAACTTCAGTGATATTAATTTCTTTGTGAGCATTTAAGCTGATATCAACATTTTAAGAACTAAATTTCATGCAGAAGACTGGGTACTTTGCAGTTCTAAACGCTTCCTGTGGAATTGAGCCCAAACAGAGGAAGCAGAAAAGATGCTGCTTCAGGAATGAGACAAATTGCTCTTTTTAAGATGAGAGATCTTACTGGAATGCAGGTAGTACACTGGAAGATGTGTTGTAGCATTGGTTAAGCTAACTGAAATGGAGGGAAGGGACGCATCAACTTAATGACTAGACATTAAGATCTGAACACAGTATTTCTTTTTTAAAGCTTTCTTTGATGCCTGCAGGTTTCAGTGGATTTTCAGAAGAGCTGAGAGTACTTGGAGCCTTAGACCTATCTTGAGAGATGCAAATTTAACAAAGCATTCAAATGTGCACCTTAAGTTTTATTCTACTAAAGGTTGGATCAGGATATACGAGACTCTCCTCAGAGTCCTTTCAGATGATGAGTTGTTAATATTTCATTGAGGCAGCAAAAGAGAAAGCTGTGTAAGCAGTATTAACAATAATTGGTGTCAGAGGTTAACTTTTATTTAATCAGTTTTTAAAAATGTACTTTATGTGAAGATGATTTAGGAAAGTGTATGAAAAAGGATACTACAGAATATATCTTCAAACTTAGAATATTTGATGAGTTGAGAGATTTCTTGGTCTCTCTCAACTTAAATTTCCCAGGCTTCTGTATTGCTTGATACAAAATATGCCTGGCTTCCAAATGAGTTGACTCTTCTCTGCAAGCAATTCTTTTCTGTTTGTTCAAAAGTTCATGCCTCATGCAAGATTCAAGTCCTCTGGTTCCTCCCTTTATAAGGTACATTACTGATAGTCTTATAACCTAACACACAAAGAAAACAATTTGTATTATTGTGGTATCTGCCAGCACAGATATAATTAAAACTTTGGCAGCAGTTTATAGAAAAGGTGGTATTCATAATTTCTTTCTGGTGGGGAAGCCACTGGAATGGTACCAGTTTCTAAATAGATTCAAGGTATTTGCTAGATCCCTCGGGGTCAAACCCATGCACCTTTCCATGAGCAGCTGGGTAGGAGACCCATCAGACGTGTACTGATCTTATCCCTCAAAAAGGTCAGATCTTGAGGTGATTATGTGTGTGGGCTGAATTTGCATTATGCCCCATTCTTATGCAATAATCATTGCCGGAATCTCTAAGCCTGTTAGATTTTTTTTTTTTCATACTTGAGATGAAGAAGTTCTCTTTCTCTCCTTGTGTTTTCATGGTAGACCTTGATCATATGTCTTTTAAATAAAGACTAATGATCCAGTTCATACACCTATGTGTGGAAAAACTAATGGTCTTTTTTATTGCTTACTCTCTTGCCAGCTATAGAAAGAGGTTGCTTTCTGGGTCAATAATGCCATTTAAGTTAAGCCCACATGCTGACACACTCTGGTAGCTTCTAGAGCTGTTCTTGTCAACTGACAAGTGAAAGGTCAATGGCTTACAGATTGCTGTTCATGTTAGGGAAACAGCTACAGTAAGATTTGAACTTCTTATGATGTCTTGATGTTGCTGGCAGGTTAGTAACTGATCAGAGAAATGGAAGTTTGTTTTCATAAGAAATGTATTACTCCTGCATACAGTGAACTAGAGAGACTTGTGCCTCAGCTTCAAAAGTACAGTCGCTTCATTTAGCTGCTGCTCCGTGTGTACAGACAGGCAGAAGTCAGACGTGCTCATCTTTCATAGTCCACACACACTCTTAATTGCTGCACTGGTTATTTTAGCACAATTATCTCGGCCACTGAGGTCTTAAAAGGTAGCTGATGCAACAAGGGATTACAGTGTGTTGCCGAATCTGGATGTATGAAATCAACTCTGAGCCACACAAAAGAAAGGCCTTTTCTCTTGTAAAATGTTACTAATCTGATAGCAAATAAAAGTCATAGTAGAAAAAGATCCAATTAATTTCCAGCTGCACAGCTTTATAATGCAGCAGCAGGATATACAGGTAATTAAGAGAATTAACAGCTTTATTAAAGTAGATTTAAAAAAACTTCTGAAAGCTAGAGGCAGCCTTAGCTTTCCCACAGATTACCATGTTATTGTTGTCTTCTTGACGAGAAAGTAAGCAGTTTTATTGTGTTGCTGCACAGTATCTTTTTGCATTGCTGAAGTGCCTAGAGACACAAAATTGAGACCAGAACCTCTCTTTGCTAGCTGCTGTTCCTATTTTTCATTTGCAGAGTAACTATGGGAATATGCTAGCTGGGAAACCTTATATTGCTGTTCTGTCCGCAGAGACTTGGCTGGTGGGGCTTCATGAATGAGAAGCGTGTTTGGGTCAAGCTGATGGTACTTTACTGTTTTACTCACAAGGAATAGCTCACAGCATTGCAGGGGTCTGCTTCACTGAGGGAACCCTGGGGTATGGAGGGTAAGCAGACTTGCACCCCAGAGCGGCTGTCCTGCCTGTGGCATCCTTGAGGAGGAATAGGAGAGGCTGGCATGACCCTGAATGGATATCAGAAAACATTGAAGGTATTGAGGAAGGTGATTTATGACAGCTGTTGTGTTTTTGTAATGAGGTAGGGGCCTTACCTTTCAGAAAATAGTTTGATAATGAAGTAGTATCCAATAAATAAAATTTGCAGGCTGTTGCTCAGACTAAAGGAGTGCTGCAGACTACAATCTACTACAACTTCTATACAATGATTAAGTTCACTCTAGGTAGATGTTTGCTGTCCTGAATGCTTCAGATCATGTAATTTCCAATCCTCTAATATTTCCCCCCCTCTTTGTGTGCCTTTCTGCTTAGTAAATATATCAGTGCAAAATGAGCGAGCAAGGAGCAGGCTTGGTCAATACTATTTCAGACTCAATACACTGATTCCTTTTGGCGTAGATAGAGTACTAACTATTCCTTCCATGGATTACTTGGTTGAGGAGGGCATTGGCAAACTGAGAAAAGTGAATTAATTGCTAAGCCAGAACAAAATGAGTCTATATCCTTCACATCTCGGTCGTGGAGGTTCCTTGGGAATGTGCATCATCTTACATTTACCAAGTTATGGTCTGTATGGGAATTTGCTGATCAAGCAAATTAACCATTGTCACAGGCTTAATAGAGCAGATTTCCTGTTTTATAATAAAGCTTTCATTGTTGTCAATGCAATTCTTATTTGGTATTGTTTTTGAGGAGAGTGTGCTCAAGAAGTAACTCACATTTTCAGACAGTACTGTTGCTCTGTATGTTTTTGATTTTTTTGTTTTGTTTGTTTTGCTTTGCTTTTCAGTTCAAAAGCTAAGGCAAGAATGTGCACTGAGTGAATAGGTGAAAGTAAGAGGGAGAATACTGGATGGCTGACAAAATAGTGTCATTATTTACAATGGAAAATACAGCATAAATTTCAAAAATACTGTTTCATAAGGCAGAACTCTTAGGAGGAAGAATCAGAGGAAAATGTCTTGCAGTAGAGAAATCCATCATTATTTGGATTTCTGATTAGCTGTTGGATCAGCTTCTAAGTAGCTGATCTTAAGATATTAAGTGATTTGTTGTAAAATATTTCATTTAATGGTATGGGCTCTTGATTGTGAGATGGAACTAACTGGATCATAGCAGTTTTGATGTGCCCATGTCTGTGCAAACTGGGATTTCATCTGTGCTGAGGATTGCACTGGATCGGTGTTAAATAGCTATCTTGTCTATAGAGGGACATGGGATGTGGCTGCAACAGTCAAAGGTCATATTTCTTTTGGACAGTAGGAAGCTGGAGGTTGTCATTAAGCTCTAGGTGCTGTCATTGTAACTAAAGAATGTTTAAGTAGTTTATGCTAAACAAGTCTGACTCTCCCTTGTTAAATGCAAAGCATAATCAGTGTTCTTGCCATCCCAGTGAAATGGCCATCCCATCTTGCCACCCCCTTTGAAAAACCTCACTCTTTCTAAAGGTGCACTGTTTTTTGTTTCAATACGAAATCTGTGCCATGATGGTAGCCCCTTCTGCTAGATCAGTATTTCAGATTTTGTGTGCAAATTTGAATAAAGCAGGAGCAAAGCATGCCCAGGGACCCTCCTTAGAGCTTCAGTATTCACAATGAATAGCGAGTTGCCGACATTATGTGTGTCCTTTTTCCAGCTTGTTCCTCACAGAACACATTCTTTTGACAGGAAAGGACTATCAGGAGTTGCTGTATTGCTCTTGCTCACACAGTGTCTGTATCAGCGATTGCGTTGCTCTCGAGCTATAGCAGCTTAGTGTTCTGCTATCAGACAAAAAGGTCATAATCAAATGGCAAGATGCTATAAGACTATGCCAGTGCCCTTAGCTACAAGAACTTGCTACCGTTCCAAAATTATTTTTTCTAAAGGTGGATTTTTTCCTGAATAATTCCTTAAATGTCACCTCTGTTGTAGTGACTGATTTGTGACAGATGCGGAGTATGTCCTTGGTACTCCGTGGTATATTAAAGATGACTTAGCAAATCTCACCACTTTCAAGTTGCTCTGATTGAATGGTGTAATTGTTCCTTTTTGCGCTGTGAAGGATGTGTTAAAATTAATTTCATAGTTGTGTAGACAGGACAAGATTCCTCTTTTCCTCTACCCCTCTGCCCCCAAAACTCTACTTCAGTTTACTGGCAGTTCAGTAAACTCTCTACCAGATTTACCTCAAAGCATTTGAAGCTGTATTTAACAATGACATTTGAAACTGACTCTTAAGTATTTCCCTTTCCTATTTTCACATGCTAACCTCTTCCAACAACACTCTAAAATTATGAAAATGAAAAATAGTAAAAGTCAAATTATCCACATTTCTCTTTTTCTTTTTGGCACTCAGCACAGTGGATCCCAGCTGTCACCTTGTCCTTTGAATGCTACCATAGATAAATTTTTGCTGCACTTTTTTGTTACTGCACAGAACTTAATGCATAACTTGCATGTTAGACAAAAGGGATGAAGTCAGTATGTCCAGAGGGGCTCAGAGAAAATATCCAAATTGTAGGAAGAGGACCTACTACTTATACATTCTCTTGTTGAGAGATGCCTTCTCTAGGTGAAGTAGGACTTTGATATTCCCTTCATTAAACTCCCTTCTGCTGAAGAGACTCAAGAAGTGTCAGCTCCTGCTCAGTTTGTTTTCTGATGCTGCTTCCTATAGGCAAGTTACTGTAATTCCTCTGAAATTTGTAGTGGCTGGCAAGGTTGTGGCTTACTGAAGACTTAAGATTTTTATCTTGTTCTGCAATCCACCACACTGTCACATCAGACAGTGAACTCTTATACACTAAAGAAAGTGGAAGAATTCTTTGAGTTTTTGAAATTAATTTGAAAATTAGAGTTCTTGCCTCAACCTCTAAGAATTGGTAGGAGTAGGTCAAGCCCAGGAAAAATAGGGTTGCTTAGTTTTTGGGAAAGATTTGGTATTCTATACATGTGTCAGCAGGAAGACACGTGAATGATATACTGTGAGATGCCTCTCCCAGTGCTTGTTTCATCACTCCCATAGACCAGAAACTAGGCTCCTTGAGCCAAACAGGAAGAATAACTTTATCTTGTTATGACTGAGAGTAAACTCTGATGAGCCAAAAGGAGTTGGACAGAAGGTAAAAGATTAATATATTAGAAGAGACAGAACACCTGATTGTGTGTAATGAAAAACTTGAAATTAAGCTGCTAAGCTTGTGTTCTAAGCAGGTTTATAAGAATTTGATGTTTTTGGTGTGTTAAAGCTTTGAGAGAGGTATTATTTAGAACTTCCCTCAATTCATCTTTTAAAAGGGGGGTTCTCTCAGAAGAAGCCTTTTCTTGGTTAATGTAGATGCTTGCTGTCTAAAATAAGTCAGGAAGTAATTTCATCAGTATTTATTGGGTGGAAAATTCAGTGCTGCTCTGAATCAAGAGTGGACTACCAAAGAAGTCATTCATGAGTGTGTGTGTGTTTATGAAAGAGAGCTTTCTACCTTCAGTTTCTTGTTGCTAGTGAGCTTCTCTCCTGAGATTAGGATCTCTGGACACTGAGGATGGCTTTATAGTGAATTTGGACACAGATTTGTATCTTGAATTTGGCTTCAGACATAGATACATTTCATACATATCTGTGCATCCAGTTCATTCGTCAGTCAATGACGTTAACTAGATTTTGGGGATGTTCCTGAATGCTTCACTACCTCCAGAGCAAAGGATGTTTCACATCTTTCATAAATGCTAACTTCCATTTGTACAGTAATTTCAGTTGGGAGTCCTCAGTTAGGAGCTTTAGAAACATTAATGAGCTTGGCTGTAAAATGCCCTTATGTAAATACAATTAACCTCATACTGCATGATGGCAAGTCTTATGCACAGAGTGACTCTTCAGTTGGAATAGGAAGAGAATCTAGCCTGGCTGACACCTGTGGTTTAACTGCAGAGCCATCTTTTCCCTATGGACTAGGGAATTTAAATCATGACTTATCTCCAGCTCTTCCTGTATACTGTCAGAAAGCAGTGAAAGAGGAGGTTAATGGATGCCTTGCTTTTGAGACTGCAGAAAAAAATGGGGCCTTGGGAGGGACATCTGTCTTGTTCCCTCTGCACTTAAAAGGTTTCGATTGAGGCATAAAAGGTTGCGTTGTTCCAGGCTTTGTCTTTTTGTTGCTTATCCAGGCAGTGATGTGCTGCCAACAATTCAATAAAAGAATTTCTCAAAATATATCCTATTAACCGATCTTAAACCTCATGTATATGGTATGTGGGTACTCACAGAAGAGAAGGGAAAGAGCATTGAGGATTCTATTCTTCTTTTCCCCATTAAATCCAGAAACAGTATCTGGTGAGAGAAACAGTGACACTGAAGAGGCAGATTTATGTGAACTGTACTTGCCAGGCATACATTATTGGGGAGGGAAAAAAAAAAAAAAAAGCCTGAGTTTGTTAATGTTCAAAGTGTGACTTTCAACTGTGTCTTTTGAACAGGGATAGGGAAAAAAAAATTCTCTAAGAGTTTTGGAAATGTCTGTTCTATGAGTATTTTTCCTTAAATTCTTGATATATCCTGGGTGCATTTACTCAAGTTTGTGTATGTGTGAACTTCAGCAAGCAATTTCAGAGGACAAAGGGATAATTTGGTACTGTGACTGGAGGACAAAGTAAATGAGATGGTAAGATTACCTCCAAAGTCCACCCTTCAGTTTGGTATAATAGTTTAAATGATTTCTACAGTCTCCAATCTATGAGGCAAAAGAAAGAAATGCAATAGAACTGGCTCGAGGTCAGTAGTCTCTGGGTATATGAATTATCTGGACCTCTTTCTGCCCACTACTTTATGTATATGTATTGAACTCTGGGAATAAATGAGGATTTATTAGTCAAATATTGTGGGCACGTGTCTAGGTGTCTAGTGAGGTACTCAGCCTCTCAGACCCAGATGTACAAATTTGTGCACTATAAACAATACTCTGATAAGTACTGGACACAAAAAAGGCTCCAAGCCTGGCCCAGAATTTGGCATAGCACTCTTTGCCCTTCTTCTCCACTGGCTGCATGACCAAAGGGACAAATCCATAATTAAACATCAAGTTCTAGTTTGTTATCCTGTTCTTGCTTTGATATAAGGAAGAGATAGCAACAGAGTGACTTGAGGAACTAGTTCAAGCAAAACCTAATGTTCTGCTTGAGGTTACAAGGCTTGCAGTATCACAAGGTACTTCTGTGAGCTTTGACCTGTATAACATTAAGTGGTGTTGCAGGCTTCCCAGATAAGGAACAGTAGAATGTTTGAAATTCAGGGAAATATTTCAGTTTTCATTGCTTCTGGAAACATTTCACTGTTGAAAAATTCCACTTTGGCCCACAAAGTAAGCAAGTGCTAAAACTGGAAACCATTCCCGGACTGTGGCTTAAGCCAGTTCTTTGTTTTAATTTGTCTATGTCTTGTGTTAGGTAAAATAAAGTATGTTTCTATTTTGGTATTCTTGTCGACTGTCAATACACTGTCAACTAAAAAGTACCCCTGCTGAGGCAAACAGTAAATCAGTGGAGCTCAAGGACAGACGTGTGTGCATTTGGGAGTTTAGTTCTGAGAGAAAGAGATTTTTGCCCAGGAAGTCTGCCAGTGTGGGTAAGGAAACCAGGCGGTGGTGCTGGACCCTTAGGACCAAGAAGGTGCTCAACAAGCCCAGCATGCCCCATTATGAGTGTCCATCCAGGGCAGCTCTGGGAGGGCTCTCTGACATGGCTGTTTACACTGGAATGCTGCTGTTCACAGATAATACATCAATATCAACGTCAACAGTAGCTTCCTGTTTTCTGCAACAAAGCAAGCGGTGTGAATGAACAGGAAGGAGAGCTGCTGCCTCTCCAGCAAGCTCTGGTGGTCAGTACCATACAGATGTTTTGCAGCTTGCAGTTTGAGCAGCTGACCATCCCTGTAGTACTTGGACTGTTGTGTAGGGGACACGATAAAATAGCAGTACTACTGAAAATCCTACATTTATACAGAAACAACCCCATTCTGCATTTGTCCATAGTATATGCAATTGCTAAAATGAATATTATTTATCTCTCTTCCCTCTGTGTCCTATGGTTAGTGTGGTACTCCACAAATACAGAATTTGTAAATATGTTTGATTATTTCCAGCTTCTTATTCAGTTCCTTTGCATTTTACTATAAGAAAACATGACCTAAATACAGGCTTTATAAGTTCTTCATCCTTGTTTATTAAAAAGCATTAACATTCCATTTGCTGACAATATCTATTTCTCTCTGAATGCACAGGTGAGGGGGAAAGGTTTATATTTACATCTTTCTAAAAGAATCTCATGTCTTTTTGGTGCGTGAGTATGTGATTATTTTGGAGTGCTTGTATTTAAGAACTAGTTATTCAAAAGCTCATGAACCAAGCATCTAATCAGCTTTTGAGGAAGCTTGAGAATAATACCTTTCAGGAAATGTCCACAATCAGTTCGAGGCTTTTTATTGCTCTGTTTGCTCTGTGCTGTTCACGTTAATAGGACTTGTGGATGTGGGCATGGATCACCTGAAAGTCTCTATAATCACAGAAACCATTTAGTTCTGCTTTTATGCCCACGTCATGATGGATGTTTTCTGGGTGTCCCAAACACCGAGACACACAAACCTTTTCCTGTTTTGCAGCTGGCTGAAATGCCTCTCAAGCCTCACTATCTTGCAACTTCAGGGGATCTGACACCAATAGAAATGTGCTGCACTGGCTGTGGAAATTCATATTTGGAGCTGCAAATCTTTATTTGGCAGAAGATGATGAGGTTATGATTGCAGTTGAGATTGCAGTTGAGATAAGTCAACTCGTCAACTTCTTAATTGCTGTCAGGTTGCCATGGAATTGAGTAGCCTGTCCTGGTGACACTGTCAGCAATGGCAATTGACTAATGATGGTCCATCCCTGATTTCAGGTATATGAGTTGGATGGACTAAGATGAGGTTACGTTTATCAGTGTACTCTGCTCTGGAGGGAGAGCTTTTTAAATCTGCCTGCTTAGCAGTTCCCAACATGGCAGATGATGAAATTGGTTATCCCTAATTCAGGATAATTTGATGGGATAGGGAAGAATCTTGTGCTAATTCATTGCAAATATAAATAGCTGAGTTAGCAAAAATTATGGAAAATTTGAGGAAATTATTGTTTAGTGAACTCAAGTGTATTGGATGCCCCGAGTGGCCATACACAGGTTAGCAGAACACTGAAGAACAAATGTCTGTTTGCCTGCATGCTGGAAATGCAGGGAGGCATCCTGGCAGCCAGCCTAAATTCTTGTGTTTTAACAGTAGTATGAGATTATTTAAGTCCAGGATTTCAGCTATAGCCTTCTGAGAGCACTGTTCATTCAGTACAGTGAGTCAGTAAATTAGAAAGGCTCAGTGTGTGATTAACATGATAGGGGTACTTTCAGCAGTTTTACTGGTTACTCATATAATAAAGTGGCTAGTTTAGCATGCCTGTTCTTGAAGTATTACAATTGATTGGCCTAAAAAGTATGTAAAATAAGGATAAACTCTTAGATTATCTTCTTAGCCATAGCAAAATGGGTAACAATTCTCTATAAAAGAAACAGCGGTGGCTTGATAGTTGGTCTAAAAAATGTTGCCATATCACATCTTTTCCCCTCCCAAATACAAATCACAGTTCTTAAACTTTGCCTTTAATAACTGAAAAGTTTAACAGCTGAAATAAAGCAAACCTAAGCGGAAAAAGAACTACAGGATGTTTTCAAGTACTTTTCTTGATGTGCCTCACAAAGATGTTCTGTTGTTACTGTGGTGATAAGGATAGGCATGAGAACTGAAATTGAACAGCTGAGAGACTGGTTGTTGCAAACTTTTTGCAGAGAAAAGGAAGCAATGCCTTGGACGATTGCTAGCTATAATTTGGGAGGGATCTTTTTAGGCATATGTTGCAATTTTGTGACACAAATTAGTGAATAAAAGCTATTTGTGGTTGTAATGAGGGAAGGAGGAAAGGGAAGTTGTTAGGAATTGCATAAAGTACAATAGATGACATCACACCATTGTAAATTCATGCAGAAGTAACAGTCAGGAAAGTGAAATCAAAGTTTTGAGGAGGTGCTTCAACAGGGCTGACCCAGCTTTCTCTGAAGTCAATAAAGATCTTTCAGTTAATTTGAGGAGAGCTGGGTCAAGTCTGGTTGAACTCCATTTCTTTTCCCAGACAATGAAAAGCTGAGATGAGGCTTGCTAGCAGGGGAAAAAATGTTAAATAGGCCATCAGAAGAATGAAATCATGGGATGTTTAAAACCTTTTAAGAAAGACAATGAAAAGTGAGTGGTAATGATCCCAATTTTCCAGAGAGAGGATAAATAGTCTAGGGTCCCAAGGGACTCCTTCCTATGCTGCATGCTGGCTTTTCTGGAGAAAGGTCTACAAAAATACTTAATACACTGGTGCTGTGTTATTTTATGAAGGCAAACAAATGTATTTTTTTTCCTGAAGTAAAATATAAAGATCTTACACATATCTAAGCTGTCTCTCATGTAGCCTGAGGTAAAACCGAACAAGGATTATGGTTTACTCTTTCTTTTCCATATGGATGGAAAGCCATAGACATTATTGACATTTCTAGTGACGGGATGAATTTGTCCCATTAGTTTTAATGCAGACAAGGTTAGAGCTGAGCCAAAGTGCTGTAGATTAGCATGACAGAAGCAATGAACTTGTTCACAAAGCAGCAAAGATGTAGTGAATGAAATGCCTCTCTTCTCCATCTGCAACCCAGAGGCACTTCTGGATGAGGAGGGGTCAGCTAGTGAGCTTTAGCTGATGACACTTTTGTTTTTTTCTGTCTTCAGATATCTCAGCTGATGACAGAGACTAGTCGAGAGGGCCTGACTGAAGCAGCATTGAACCGCTACAATGCAGATAAGCCCTCCTTGTACAGCTTCCCTGCTTCCCAGAGCACATATGTTGCCAGTGAAGTATCCACAGGCACCTCGGTGGCAGCATCATTTTTTGCCAGGTAAGAGAGATTTCTCAGATTTTTCCTTCTCTGGAAACATAATTTCTTTCAAAGGAGATGATTCTGTAGTGAAGAAGTGGGGTTGACAGACTACAGCACGCATGTTGAAACATGGCTATAGATACAGATCTATTACAAACTTGCTGGATTACCATGAAAATGTTGTTTTATCCACCTGTATGCGTTTTTCTGTAAGATGGGGATGATACTTCTACCCTCTTCTGTAAAATATCTCTTTAACTCTTGATTTGGGTTAAAATGTGATTCTGCTCCCAGAATAATACCTGATTTAGTGGCATTTTTAGAGGGGTGTATCCCTGAATGAGATGGGCCTATCCAAGTAATTTTCTGAGATGGGCGATTAATTGTAGAGCTAACTGGAGGTGGATAGTTCTGTTTGGCAGGCAAACTTTAGGCTTCTTTATTGAATTTTACTTCCATCTAGGGAAGTTATCAAGATTTCTACTTTCAGACTGAAAAGTTAAGGTTTCTGATTTCATTTTCTGTCCCTGTCATGCTGTTGAATTGACCTGAGGGTCTAAACTCAGCCTTGGAACACCCTTTCTGTTGAATATTCAGCCAATGTTTCAAAAAATCTTGATGAGATAAAATTTCATTAAAAACTCTTATGGCTATCTTTATTAATTTGTTAGTAAAAATAGTTTGTTAAATGGGCATAGCAGCTAATAAGTGAAATATCCATTATGAACAATGGAAATATTTTTCTGTGCAGAAATATGCTCTTTGCCGAACATAATCTTTTTAGCCCACTTGAATCCTTGTGTAACCGAAGAAGTTGAAAGAATCATTGTCTTTTAAAGCTTTTCAATAATTAGAAGATTGACTTGGGAGGAGTTGTGGAAGTAATGAAATAACAAGAGAATAAGCTATTTTTACAGCACTTCCAAGCCAGTCTAGTGAGAGATCTGAATTTCAAAACACGGAGTGAACGCCTTAGGCATATTCAGATTAACTTCCTACCCTTTAGAGATCCAACTATTAGTAATTCCACATGATTCTATTTTATTTTAAAGGTAAATGGAAAACTTATAAAGTTGTTGGACTCTGTAAATCTGGAAAGAAGATTTTCCTCACAAACATAAGGACTGCATATGTTCAATCAGTGTCACACAATAAGTGAATAGTGTAAAAGGATTAAGGGTAGCATTTTAGAAGACTCAGTGAACACTGTTTGGGGCAGCTCTGCCATTTTTTCTTTACAGATGTGATGCTGCAATAGCAAATGTGAATGATGACAGTGGTCTTGATTTGCTGCCCTTTTCTGTTTAACTGCAGGCAGTTTAAATTAAAATTGCTGAATGTACTCATATGGTAATATCTAACCGGAGTGCAGATTGGGATTAGCACATATTTTAGCATGAATTGATTTATGAAGATGGCTTAACTCATTTGTTCTTCATTGTTTCACTGTTTTATGCTGAGAGAATTCATTTGCTTTTAATATACTCTGCTGGAATGCAGGAAACTAATTAATTTTACTCAAAATCCCTAGTGTAAATCACAGCATTTTAAGTAGAACTCTGTTAGTTTCTAGCTGGTGGTGTCAATTCTTGGGCATGCTTGGCCCAGCAGAGATCTCGTGTTTAGGCTGTTTATTTTTAAACTGTACTTAGCAAGACAAAAATGCCTGGTTTAGTTTGGGATATTGCATAATTAGATTAATATCACTTTTATAAGTCAGTTTTGTTCTGGACTTCAAGTTATATCACCTGCTGACAGTTCAAGCAGCAAATCCAAGTCAGTTGTTCACTGCTTGACCTTTTAACAAGAAAATCCACAACTTTTTTTCAAAATGTGGATCTTGTTAATTTTTGTTTTGCATCTTATGTGTATATTTGCATTTTTGTAAAGCTGGGGTAAGAAGCATAAGAACCCACATGTATGTGTATTATAAAATACAAAGTAGAAGGCAGTGGTTGTCAAAGTCATTAACATGGTGTGCTGTTTACAATATGAAACAGTCCTTCATACTAGGCATATGAATTCTAATTTTTTTTTTTTCTGATTGTAAGTGGCACATGGAGTAGTGATGACCAGCTGTGCCTGTTTTTTTTGAACGTGTGTCACATGCGATGTTTTCATGGTCAGTAAGAAAGAAATTATTACACAGCCAGGAAAATTTGCTGATGTGAAGCTGAAGTTGGAAGTAGAAGAGCAGAAAATATTATTTTGAAATTTGAATAATGTCCCACAGTATTTCACTCTAAGTTCCCTAACAAGCAAAGCAAACCTTGGATGAGGCTCAGATATAAAAGTTATCCATCATCAGGAAAAAAAACCAATTAACTAAAATGCTATAGTATGGAGGAAATGGCAAGGCATCCATGGGAACTTTTGGTTGTAATTACTTGAGAAACATCAGGAGTGGAATACTGGGAGCTCATAATTTTTCTGTTCTCAGGCACTACTAGTCCAACAGTGATACTCACTTGACTGGCCTACAGCTGGCATTGAGCCATTGAGAAGTGTCTGAAGGCCACAGTGACTCTCAATCTTTTGAAAAGTCAGGAGACTTATCAGTTGTCTCAATACTTGACTGTTATGTTTCATGGTCTATAGCTAACAGATTTCCAAGCCAGCTAAAAGGGCTGCAACTTCTGTGAATTGTCATTTGTCGGGATATTGCTGTAAGAGAACTTATGATATGTCAAGATCCCCATGGGACAGCATGTGAATGGTTTAAAGGAATGAACATTGAAAACTGTCCAAAGTGCTCTGCCGGTAGGCTTATGAATATTAGACAATACAGGTATGAATAATGAATTTCTCATGGTGATTCTTAGACAGAAACTGAATTCAATCTATTGCACTTTTAATGACAAGCACCAAATTTGCCTTTCTGTTCAGGGCTATCACTCATTTTTGTCTCAGATATCCTCCAATCCACGCTAATTTAGCATCATCTTGCTTCTTACTAGTACACATTTGTGATGAAAATAATTCATTTAGTGAATGTGAAATAATGGTAAGATTCTTTACACAAAAAGAATAATTCGCAGAGCATTTTAGGATTTTTACATGAGTTAACTTTTGCCTCTAGTTTGGATCTTTGTCATAAGAAGCAC
Source organism: Ciconia boyciana (assembly GCF_034638445.1). NCBI lineage: Eukaryota > Metazoa > Chordata > Aves > Ciconiiformes > Ciconiidae > Ciconia > Ciconia boyciana. The sequence continues at coordinate 89,165,672 of NC_132936.1, forward strand.
TGCATTTTTGGGCCGTTGCAGTCTGTCTTGCCTTGTGTCCTCCAAGCACAATGTAGGAGTGTGCCACCTCCAGTTAAGGGAGAAGTATGTGCTGGTGCTGATGCTGCCAAAGAACTGAGGGAAGGACCTTCTGTCGCTTGTCTCCCTGGTGTCTCTGTGAAGCTCTAGCAGATCAAGGGGCATGGTACTGAACGTTGTTCCTATCTATGCTGGTTTCTACACGGAGAAAATTTCTGGGACTCTGACTTCAGCTCTGGTCTGACTACTCCATAAATAAACCTGCCCTTCTGAATAAAACTTCTCTGTTGCGACTGGGCTGTAGAGCTACAATAGTCTCTCAAAGGGTGACAGCACAATGCAGGAACTAGAAGTCAAAACTGGACCAGAGCCTTTCAGTTTTCCTTACAATACCTACAGGTTTTTGGGATCTTGGTACTGTTCCTCGTTTGCCCTGTCACAGTAAGCTTGCTTTCTTGGAGAAGAAAAGCTTTTATTGCATCAGGACAAAGGAGAAACATAAAAGCCTATTTCACTTTGGACCTCAAAATGTAAAAAATTTTGAGGAGGAGATATTTTTAAATAGTAGTCTTGAAAGTTGTTTCTTGTTGCTGGTCAGGAAGTGTAACAGTGTATCTTGAACAAAAGCCTGCCTCAGTCTGAAATCAGATATAGTCATATTTGGATTAATTGAGCCTAATGGGAATATAGATAATCTTGAAAGTAGCCTGAAAAATCTGTTCTAGGGATCATTTTCCATGTCTTTTACAGCTTAAATGCTAAGCAGGGGCACACAATGCTACTGTTGTAGATGTAGCAAGGCATGTTTTTCAAATGAAATGCAGAAATGTCCAGGTTTTTTAAAAACTTCTTATTTTGAGACAAAATAAGAATAGAAAACCTTAGCTTCATGTATAACTGACATGTAGCTACTCAGCATGGGAAAAGCTCTAGTTACAGTTACCTCCATTCTTGGAAAAACTGCTGGTGACCCTCTCCACACTCATTCCCCATGCCTGTGTGGTTTGGCAGTTGGGGGAGGAGGAGGTGAGGCAGTGCCTTACTGCCAAGGGGTATTGTGAATGTTGTGTTCAAAATGCTGCTGAATGCTCCACGGATTTCCCTTCCACTCCTGAGAATCCTTTTTGAATCTTTTAAAAAATTCTGGTACGTATTGCATGAACTACAAAGCTTATATGAGGACACTATTTGTGGGACCCTCTTGTTAAAGCTGCTGTGCTGTTTTGATGACTTAGCACTCCAGAGACCCCAGAATCTCATGCCTTGCTGTTTTTTGCACACATGTGATAAACTATCAGCCCATCACACAACTTTTGATGTTTACTGTTTTTCCTTATAGGTGCAATATCATGCGTCTTTTGTTGAACCTTAAAGTAAGGAGCTAGTCTGCACAATCTTTGTGCTTATGGGGAAAATTTTTAAAGAACGAAAGCTTAGAATCCAGGAACACTAGGGCTTTTCCTTAAAGACTGTGTATTGTTTTAAATTAATCATACCATTTTAAGGTCCTGGCTTGAATTTTTTGGAGGTCTGGGGGAAGTTCACAAAAACGAACTTTTCCTGGCATTGCAGCAGAGGGTTTGTTGAAACATGCGCAGCAAAACCAGGCAAGAAACAGAGGCAGCAGCTAGTGGAGAAGGAAATGGGTTGGAGTGGGTATTCCTGTACCACAGAGCCCAGCTTTGGCTTGGAAAGCTCCACGGGAGAAACATTTGATTTGTGTCAGTAGTCCGTCTGTAACTGGCATAGCTGAAGCGTTACACTAGGTCAGGCATCTCTTCTTGATACTCCTGTAACTTGTGCAGGTGCACAGCAGGCTGTATAGGCACACCCAGGGTGTTGGTGCTGCCTAGGCCTGAGACACCTCTCAGGAAAGAGCCTGTGAACACTGTCAGAGAGCGAAAGCTGCTTGTCCCATGCTCCGTGCCTTTCTGAAGAAAGTTCTGTTGAAGTTTTGAATGTTTTTAAATGGTCTGACCTGCAGATGACTCAGATGACAGTGTTTCTTCATGCTGAAGAGTGGTGGACCTAACTGCTCTTTCAAGCCATGCAGTAGTTCCCTGGTTTAGGCACTGCTTGAGAAGTCCTTCATGTCAAATAGTGGTGACCTCAACATCCCTAAGAGAAAATTATCTTCTGACTCTTAGGTGAAAACATACTTTGGTTTCTTGCTGTCTAAACTATGCAGAACTTAACAGGATTTTCTTTCATTAGCTGAACAAACTAAATTTAACAGTTAAATTGTGGTCAGTCTCTCAGACATTTTGAAGAACTACATATTAACAACTCTGATCAGAATTTCTACTCTTTTCCCTCATCCTCATCATATACTGCATGAGAAATACGTAAAAAGAAGAATGTTAAGATAAAAGATCCACAGACTGTCTTTCAGTAGGAATGCTGGCAGCAAGTTTTAAAACATCTGTAAATCATTTTCACAAATATTTCTACCTTCAAAGCCTGTCTTGGGGCTGACTAGTAGGGGAAACTTCAATCACAATGATCTCAGTCAACCTGAAAGACCATGAAACAAATATTTAAAATTGGCACCTAGGTTTGACTGCAGAACTTCAGGGGCTGATTTTTCATACTTGCTCAACATTCATCAGAAATGTAGGAGATCTATGTTCATAGGTACATGTCATATGTCACTGCTTTTCTGTGCTCCCCATTGCTGTGAGAGCCCTAACTAACAGGCCATTTCTACTTCCTGTTATTGGTGTTATTTCATGTGTATAAAGTAAAATCCAATCAAAAGGGAATCTTGACTCTCCTGAAGCCAAAGGCAGCTGGCAGTTGGGGCATAAAGAATACTCTTTTTCTATGGTTCAATGTAAACAAAATAAAAATGTCCTGGCAGGAAAGACTGTGTGAACTACATCAAGAATAGCCAGTGCCTAGTAGTGGAGGCAATGATCTGATACGCAATAAAAAAATTAGGACTTAAGTGCCACATCTGGATGAGGAAAGCCAAAGGTATTTAAATGATCTCTAATTTTGCATGGTAGTTCTATCTTGGGTCCCAAACAACTTCCAGTGATTTTTTTTTTTTTTTCCAAAGCTGACACATTCCCCATGGCAGTTTTGTTTGAACCAGTTCATATCTTTTGATTACAAAAAAATGTAGCAACAAGATTCCAGACTAAGGTCCATTTCTAACAGGAAATGTGTAGGATACGTGTCCAAAACCATGATGTCTGAGTCTTTGGATACTTGCACGCTGCCGTTTTTTAAACAAAAACTTAAGAAAATGTATGCACTTTTAGACCTGGGTTGGAAATCTAGTTGTGATATGTTTAGTTTGGCATTGGGCTGTAAACAGAAATAATTTGAACCTTCATGCCAATTAGATCCACTGTATGTTGTCTGCAGATTAATAGCTTTTGTTCACAGCTTAAAATACAGATAATAGACCTTGATTTTTAAACAGGATTTTGGGAGTGATCCATGGAGCTATAAAAAGAAATAAGCTAAAATTACCGTTAGATTATCATAGAATACTATACTTGCAGGGGCACGCCATCTTAGCCTCAAAGCACGTAACTGATAAAAAGGTTGTAACTCCTCCTCATGTTCCTAGTATCAAAGTAATCCACTTCAGATGTACAGGGGTGTTTACCTTAAGTTAACAAATACAGTTTTCTGGACTAAGCATGTTTTAAAAATAATTATGTAGAACAATCTAAACTAAAAGATTACTATCCAGGAACAATTTATTGACCATTGAACAGAGAAATTAAAATTCCAATCCATGAAAGGTATCTTTGATGTTATGTCTGTATTGAAACACGCTATACCTGCTTCTGTGCGCTGCACAAGGTGAGTGTTTTCTGATCTGCACTCTTGCCCCACATATGGTATGTTTTGTATTGATGATAATGACAATCCCTGAATAATGTCGTTATTGAAATGGTCATCAAGGTTTGGAGTTTCTTGTGTAACAAGCTTTTCACAGTCTTGGGAAATCTTGATAATTTTCTACCATGTTCCCCTTTCTTCCCTTTTTCTTTGGAAAGTTTTGAGATATTATATTGTTTCTCTGTGATGCAATCCCCAATTCCATCTTATGAATATCTGATTCTGCAAAGCAAAGGACACAGACCATGAAAGTTTTTCTGCTTAAGAGGTTACCTTAAAATGGATATCTTGTCTCCTAAATATAATTCATTATATTAATTGTTTCTGATATATATTGCCTAAAAACCATAATCTTAAAGTTTTCTTGGTTCTTGTAAGAATCTGTGGTTCTTAGTTGCAACTTTTTGTTTCTGTAAATGTGTGAGTGCTTTGCATTGTTTTCATTTTTACTTTTTTATATACACAGGTTTGTGAACTTGCATCTGGAATTCATTTGCCCTATTAATTTTTATATGCTCAGTTATGTTCAATTTTTAAATTTAAAAAATTCATCTGGGAATACAAGACAATATGTGCTTTTCCCTCCTTTTTGCTGTCTGCTTATTTTCTCAAGTACAACTCCATGAAAATTTATGGTAACCAGGGACTCCATTAGCCAGTAAGCAAACACTGTCCATCTCTCTCAGATCCTAGAGTCAATAACTGATTATATTACAATGAAAAGGGCCAGTAATGCAAACACCTACTTAATCTACTTCATGCAATGTACATGCTTTGTAGAAGCTCTAAGTGTTATGTAGCCTCTCTTGAGGCAGGAGGAGGTAACCAAGACACTTCCTGTCTGCAGTAGTTAGCAATGGCCTTTGTCCGATGTTTCTGAGGTGTTACCTTAGCTTAAAGTTTGCTTTCTCTGTTTGTACCTCACTGATTGCTGCTATTACAGATAAGAAGCTTTACACCCATAAATGACTGTGCTGGCCCCATTCTTGCTGTGACTCTCATGTCTTAGATGTTGTGTACTGATAAATGCTCTGCATTGCCGGGAAGAATATTGGATGCTGATGATATGGCACTGAGGCACTGATTATTTTAGTAGTTTGCTAAGGAAAGGCAATTTTTCATGCATTTGTATTCCTAATTCTCCTAGGTGATTTCAAGCATTCAGTACAAAAGTACCTAGGTGTATGGAAGCTGAACTCCTGCTGCTCTCCATACACTATGCTAAAACAGAGGTAACTTCTTTTCTACTTCTCGCCACATCTTGTGATTTCCTGCTGATTTCAACAGATCGCAAAGGGAGAGGCTAACTAAGGATAGGTTTGGCCTGCTAATTTCTAAGAGGGCTTTTGAGGTGCCAGAGGACTTGCTACATGAACACCTGCTACTCACTGATTTAGGAAAACTTAAAAGGAACTGGGGTTATTTCCTTCCCTCGGCTCTGGCTTTCCCTGCACCTGACATGTACATTGAGAAAAATTGCTAGCAGCATATGCAGCAATCCTTCAGCACCTGTTACCAAAGACTCCTGGTGTTTAATCTTGCCTCTTACTCTTAGGGCAGTGGAAATAAAAATGGTCAGCATTAATCTTCTGACTTCTAGTATAGCTGTGACTGCTAACTATAGTATAGGCAACCTCATGTTGATTTACTGTTTTGCATATTTCTTGCTTCCCTTAAACCTTGACATAAGAGTTCTGATTTATAGTGTCTCTATCTTGGCTTGCAGACAGAGAAAGATGAATTGATGTAGTTGCACTGTCTATAGCAGAAAATTATATGCACCACCAGTTGTTTTTTCTGTCTGTTTTTAACACCATCAAACTAACCTTCACTCAAAGAGATCATAAATCTGTAGTAACAAGACTTTTTCCTAAACACCTGGAAGTTCAGAGTGGCAAACTTTTTATTCTGATTACTGCTTTCCTGTTACAAGAAGTACTGTTACAGTGCTGCCCCAGCAGCCTCGAAATTCCAGCTGTGATTTACCCTGTCTGTAGAGTTCTCCATCACCTGCTCGGAGAGTCAGTGTTTTCTTAACCTTGAGAGCAATCTATTCAACTGCCAAATGGCTTTTCCTTACCAATAAATACAGACCATTTTAGTTTTCCTTGCTCATAGAATAAAAACTCCAACAAGAAAATGGGTTGAAGTGTTGAAGTATTTGTTTATTGTCAAATAATTTAACATTAGGTAGACAACTGCCAGTTGGGCTTTTATATATGCATCCCTGTGATGTGGTTATAAAATATAAGACCACAGTACACCTGTATACACGACTAGGTGGATTGTAGCAAATAGAGATTTAGAACCTCACCTCTTTGCTCAGCTGTAGATTGAACATGATGCCCATCTTACAGCTGCTGTCCATTGGCATATTTCAGTCAAAATATTGGTGTGGTCTCTTCTGAGTAACTCAAGTTCAGGATTACACACATGCATTGCATGCAGGACAGAGGCTCCAGAGTTTTTTACCATGTATCTTGATTTGACACTACTAGTTGCCTTTCAGGAGACAGACCTGTTAAAGGATAAAACAAGAAACAAATGTACACATTTAGGAAATAAGTAACGACAGGAACATTGCACCTAACAGAGATAATTTTCCCTGTGAATGCATTTCTTGAGATTTCATGACTTTGGGGTGTAGTTTTAGAGGTTTTCTTATGATTGGGGAATTCTAGAGGGTTTTTCCTCAACTGTGTTTTCTGTTTAATAAAGAATTGGCAGCGATTTCTTCAGTCAAAGTGTTGACAGGGTCTGCCTCTTCTATTCAGCTGTCTATTTTCAGGAAATCAATAGAGACTTAATTTCTTTAAGATCTCTATTCTTCTGGTTAAAATTGGTCAATGGATTCAAATGTCCTTTTAGGGTATAGTCAGAAAGATTCACGTAGATTGTATATTAGTCATCCTCATTTCTTTGAATAACCAGGCTAAAAACTACTGCTGATAACAAAACCAAAGATTGCCTCACTAGTTATCCCAACAGTCATGAGAAAAAGGAACCAAGCTAGTTACTCTGTTGTGAGAATTACAGCAATAATCTCTTTGAATCTAAGAAAGAATGTTGAATAAGTGAAACTGTGGAAATCTAGACAAAGACAGAAAAGACAATATCAGCAGAAATTATTTCTGTTTCTTTTCTGAATACCTCTTTGTATGCAAATACAGGGAGAAATCAGTCAGCCTTTCATTGGAAAGGAAAAAGTACATACAGAAAAATTGGACAGCATTGTGTCTCTTGTTCAAGCCATCTGTAAGCAAGCTGAGTTACCAACCCATCCCAGATGGAGCATATCAACACTGTATGAAAGTTCAAAGTTGCCTATTTCTGCTTTTGCTTTTTATTACTGAAAGAGAAACAAATTAATGTGAATCTAAGCTTTCTGATTGCAATAGCTATTCCTTTTCCAGTTCTCCTCTTCCACCATGTTTGTCCCTTCCCACAGCAGCAACAACCTTTTATTAAGACAGAACTACTTTAATTCAGTTATGTGACATTGTGGAAATATCTCACTAGTTGTACAAGGTGAAAGACATCTGAGTTATGTCCAACTATGTATTTCTAAAATGTGCAGGATAGCACTGTTCAGAGATTCCCAAGGGCCCCATGACCTTTAGTTCAGGTCGGTTAATTAGCCTTGGATTTCCTGTTTGAACCTTGCTTATTTGGATTTATTTTGGTTGTCTCCATAGGATGCTACACAATAGGGTGTGTGCTCCAAAGCTGGCATTTCTGTCGGCCCCAACTATTACCTGTCATGAGTGAGACACAAACCATCATGAGATAAAGCAAAAGATAATTTCTTGGATCTTTGAGTTGTAAGAGTCTTTAGGTTTCACATACTCAGATTCTTGGTTGGTGGTGGTTTTTTTTTTTTCCCTCTCTGCGTGCATGAAGGTCAGAAGTGGACTTGCATAATGAAAGCTGAGAAAAATAATCTTATGATTCCACAAGTTGGAGAAACATTTTGTATTACAGAAGTCATGAAATAATGTTGAGAAGGATAGGCTGATAGGAATAAGGAATACATATATCTTCTGAATCAAGCTATGTATGGCAATAGGACTAGAAGGAAGGAAAACAAAACTCTGAAAAGGAAATAGAAGGGTTTCACTAAGTCATGAAATTCTGGGAGCACCAGTGAGCTAATATGCCACTATTTAAGGGTTTAGTGGAACAATCCAGGTCTCCAGGAACAATATTGGACGTGACATTGATCCACGGCAAACAGGAAAATACCTATGATGGGATACAATTAAAAAAAAATTAAAATATTGCCAATGAATTTAGGATTATGGAAAACGGCTGCTGGTCATACTGGCTTGAAATGTTTTTCCTGAGGTGATTACATGTTTAGTTAATAAAGTACAACTGATACAATACAATCTATGTGGATTTCACTGAGCTATTTGGGTTAACACCCTGTGAATTCTTGATTAATACTTTACAGCAACGCGAAACAAATTTGGAATGCATTAAATAGACTAAACTAGATGAAATTATGTATTATGTTAAATGACTCTGCTCCTGTTGGGATTCTGGAGAGATACAGAATGCCATAGGGCACTAACTGGAAAAATATTGTTAAAACTTTCAGGTGGTGTTGGGAAGGTTGTTAATAACAGATTGCTTAGTCATCTGGGCCAATGATAGGTATTACATCAGTGTCAAATGTAATATCATAAATCCAATAGTAAAGAATGTAGACGGTGCTTACAGAATAGGGGCCTATGTACTGAGAAGCACTTACTGGAAAGGATCTCTGTGTTAAATAGTTGCATATGAGCACACAGTGGGACACTGTGGCCAGGAGGGCTAGTGCAACTTGTGAACATCCGTAAGAATAAGAACATATGAAGAGAGACTGGGAAGTTACTTTAACTCTGCATTAGGAATAGATATGGACACTGCTAGAATATTCTGTCTAGTTCTGATGTCCACAGTCAAGAAAGATGCTGAAAAAATGGAGAAGCCTCAGAGAAGAGACACTAAGATGATTAAAAGTTTGGAAAACGTGCCTTCCAACAGCTTGACTTTAGTTTATCAAACAGATTTAGAGAGAGATGTGTTGACAGTGTGCAGGGAACCTCTGCAGGGAACAGAAACGTGATACTAGAGGACTCCAGTCTAGCAGACAAAAGCACGTCAAGATGTAATGACAGGAAGTTGAATCTAGACAAACTCAGAATCGTAATGAAATGTGCGTGTTTAGGAAGCATGTTTAGGAAAGGGCAATGACCTGCTGAAATGAACAAGAGTAGCAGAGAGTTCTCTTTTAGTGCATGTTTTTTAAGTTAAAATTGATATTTGAACAAAAAAGGCAGTAGTTAACCACAATTCGGGGAGCTTTAAGAGATTTAATGTAGGGAAGATCCATTGCTTTTGCTATGCAGGAAGTTACATTAGAGAGTCATAATAGTCTCACTTAACAATCTGGGAAGACATACTCGCTTGTGTGTGAAGGTGCAGCAACAAGGAATAATATTTCTGCTCCTCTTTCAGAGAGCAATGCTGTAACAAAGCACAAGAAAAAATTGCCATGAAGAAAGGAATAAACTATTCATTTTTTAATTTAGCTAGGAGTGATTAAAAACTAAGTCTTTTAATTGATGTGGGTTTTTTGTAGATGAACTTCAGAGTGTTGTGGTTTTTTTTGTTGTTTTGTTTTGTTTTTTTAAACTGCCAGTATCTGGAATTTTTGTTTTTGCCTTTTTATGCAAGAAGATGTGCGAATCTTTGTTTTTTTTCATAGCTTCTCTGGGCACACATCTGCTTTAGTGGTGCATTGTTTTCCTGTTCTTTTGAGAGTCCATCCGTTTCTTGTCTGTTTCAGAAAGTACATCAGTATATATCATTAAAAAAAAAAAAAAAGCCTTCCTAAAGTTATAAATGCTTTACTTCTTCCTTTGCCTCCTGGGTTGAGGATGTCAGGCAGCAAAGGTGATGGTCGTTCATTGCTGACACAAGTAGATCAGTAAAAATCATATAAGTGGGAAAAGAGCAGCCTAATATTTTGACATATAAATTAAGAGGAGAATTTAGCAGCCGAAGCTGAAATAAAAAACATATTGTATCTGAAGGCAAAGGCTTTGGGGAAAATGTCTGTGCTTTAAAATTACTGAATTGATGAAACCAATGAAAAAAAAACCAAACCCAACCCAAACAAAAAACCAAAACAAAAAAACCCCAACCCCCCAAAATCCCAGCTGTTCTACTTGATGGCTCATAAAATCTGAATAAAGTCCTTCAAGGGCTTTTTTTACAGGGAGAGACTATTTTTTGTATGCATAGTTATGGTAGCATCTGGTTCCTATCTCTGGGAATTCAGAGAATCCACAGGCACCGACATGCTGTCTGCTGCAGAGAAGCTCTACAACACAGATAAACGCTTCAGACAAGTGCGCAGTATGTAATGTAATTGTCTGCAAGCTGGAAAGATGTTGGGGTTTGCTGGGAGGAGGCAAAATCTGAATCAGTAAAGTTTGATTAACATAAGCAATAGGAGCAGCCCTTGCATAAAATTTCCTTTGTTCACCTGTGAAGAGTGGACTGATAAACTAGCAACACCTGAGTCAATAGGATTAATCAGTCAGAGAAGGTAAGCAAGGCATACCTAAGGCAAGAGGAGTCGGTGGATTTTCACAGAGGCTATATCCTTCACAGAGGGTTCAAACAATGGGATCGGTAAACTAATTGTCAACAAATTTGAGCATAAAGGGCCTTTTATGAATAATCACATTGGATTTAGTAACTGTTGAATGACAAAGGAAAGCAGAATTTGTCTCAGTTATTTCTGGTTCATCACATTTGTCATTCTAGTGCCTTATCCTTTCTAAAAACAGGATTTGTGTGTAAGAAGCAGTCACATTGTTATCTTATGTGAAATTATATTACATCATGGTAAGAGTTTGTTACACATTATTGCCATCTGGTATCACAGAAAGCAAAATCTTCAGGATGCCTTGAATGTGGGCACAGACACAGTGCTGATTTTTTGGCTTATGTTGTGCTCAGCACATTGTTTTGCTTAACAAGTAGTATGATGGAACAAATAGAGAGGACATGTAAAAATTTAGCTTCTCTTATGGCTGGAGATGGAGTCAGCCTCAATAAGAGTCAAAAATGAAATGCATTTAAGTACAACTCTGTGCTTGAATGAAGCTTACCTTCATGCCAGGACACCTGCTTGTGCACATACTGAAGAGGTGATAGCAGATATCCTGTGTGCCTCAGGGAACCACCATTATTCTGTATGAATATGCCCAACTTTTCTATAGTAACTTAGAGATTAGCGCATTTCTCCAGGAAACTGGAGAACTGGGTTCTAGGCATCCCTGAACCTGCAACGAGTAAAAAATGACAGCTCATGCAAGCCAAAGGAATGTCTTTAAATAACACGTGAGGGTGGAATAGGTCCTCGCTCCAATACTGTCAGCTGAGGATGTTCCACTGTGTAGGGAGGAGCGTGGGATCCACAGGGCTACTGGCAGAGAGTTAGAGGGAGTAAGCCCTTTCCTAGACCTGGAGAGCAGGGCTAGGCAGGTGCTGTAGCCACCGTTCTCTTCCTCCAGCAGCCACATCTAAAAGAAAAGAGAGGTGCCAGCCATTATGTGTGATTCTGTGACTACACCCAGAAAGAAATTTGGGGCTGTGACTTCCTTTTCCACACAGGTGCCTAGTTCTGTGCTACAAAAGTGCTGTGGTCTAGGAAAGAGACATTATTTCAGAAATGTCTGTCTTCAGCACTTCCTATGGGTCAGCTTATATGTTTGCAGCATGCCAAGCTGGGGTGATGTTGAGCCAAGTGCCTCAATCTTCCTATACTCTGTGTATAGAAAGTAGGTACCTAACCTGAGGTTTTGACTTTCCTATTAATGGACTTGCTAAGAAATTGCCATGCCTAAGGACGGCATGGATCTAGGCTGAAGTTTACACCTGAATCTCAAGAGTATGTTCAGACTAAAAGTTTCAGGTTTAATTGGCATTAAAAATAACAAAGTACATTGTGAATACAAGAACTATGTATTCCTAGAACAAAAAATTCAAAATTGCTGAAGAGACCAGGTTTCCAAGAGCACTGAGGTGGCAATGATTCAGGAGCCTAGGTCCCATTTTCAAAAATTATTGAAGTGCTTACAAGCTTAAGTAACAGTGAGTACCACTGGAATCTAGATTCCTGCACATCTAGGTGACTTCTGAAATTGTACCTGTGAAGTGATTACAACTTTTTCAGTACTTCCAGGAGGCAGATTTTATAGCTGTGTTCTGATCCAGATTTATCTCTGATTCTGCCATAAAGCACTATTCTTGAATTTTGAAAATTATGTTTATATTTAATTCCTAACAAACAACTACACTTAAACCCCAAACACATTATACAATATGTTAGCTCCAAGGGACAATATCCTAAATGAAAACAGATCCTTTTCTTTTTCTTCATGCCAGCTCTTTGTCTAGCAGTATGGCATTTGCACACACATATCCCAGATGTTCATGGAAACAAAATTCCTCTTTAATTTACAGCAGAATCTGGTTTTATCCCTTGCTGGCTTTGTATTTGTCAAACACACAAATGTTTAAAGCCTAATACTCAGATATGCTACAGTAGTGTTTTGCATGCCTCTTAAAAGCTAATGTTTGTAAAATCACAGAATAATTCAGATTGGAAGAAATACCTGGAGGTCATCTAGTCCAACTCCCTGCTCAGAGCAGGTCCAGTTACATCAGGTTGCTCAGGGCCGTGTCTCATGGAGCTTTGAATATCTCTGGATGGAGTTTCTACAACTTCTGAGTCCCTGTTCCAGTGGTTGGCCATGCTCATGGTGGAAAAAAAAATTCTTTATGTATAATTTGAATTTCCCATGTTGCAATTTGTGTCTTTTGCGTCTCCTTCTGTCCCTGTGCATCTCGAAGAGTGAGTCTGGCCTTATTTTGTCTAAACCCTCTCATCAGTTGTAGACAGCACTAAGAGCTCCCCTTCACCTACTCAAGGCTAAGTAAATCCAGTTGTCTCAGCGTCTCTCATGTGTTACATGCTCCAGCCCTTGACCATCCTGGTTGCTCATCTCAGTGGACAAAGAGATCATTGTCTCATTGGAGAGAAGATCATGGAGATATTCCTTCAGTGAGATACTGTTCTAGAAATATAAACTGCTTATAGAGGAAATCTGAGTATTGTGCAATGCAGCTTTTGCTGGGACTGGTCTTAGAGATCCTAAAATCTGAACTTTTAAGATTCAGGTTTTAATCTCTGATGCTGACTATATTTTCCATTGCTTTTACCTGAGCAATACATAGTCAGGAGAGACTGAACTGATTATATATTTGGTAAGATGATGTGTGATTTCAGATTTTAGATGTACTATTTTCTATCGCTGATGTTTTCTCTGCTCTTCTCATAGTGAATACGGGTAATACTGTGGAACACCCATGGTGGTTCATTCGTGTTTGCTTTGCAAAGTCTTTGGCTGGGAGTCAAACAGCATTGACAGCCCGAGCCTCTGTTTCACATACTCAGGAACTATTAAATATTGATGTTTCATGGAAAAAGCCATCATCGCGGACTGTTCCAATTTGGGCACCAGACGATTGTGTAGGCCGCAAAAGGATTTTTCCCTGGAGAGCTTTTCTGTGCGGGCTGCTGCTGTGGGCTAAGGGGGATGAAGGCTTGGCCAATGCCAGGGTCTTGTCAGGTGCTGCAGGGCTGGGGGGCTCCCCATGGCGGGGGGCAGGGCAGGGCAGGGCCGGGCAGCCAGGGCCTGTCCCGCCGCCCAGCCAGGGAGCACCAAGGCAGCCCTGTGCATTGGGCTCCTCCCTGGGGACAGGCTGAGGCCAGGCCGGGACGTGGGCCCACGGCAGGACAGGGCTGTGGAAAGTTGGAGACTGGCCCTGCTGTGGCATCGCTGGGGCAGGGACTGATGGCCCCGGGGGTTGACATGGCGTCCTGGGCCGTGGGCAGGTGGGGGGAGGTCCAAGGGCGCTAGGCAGGACCTGTAAGGCCTGTGGGTGCCCTCAGGGCCCTGACAGACCTAGAGTTGGGGCTGTGGTTAGAAGGGCAAAGCCTGGACCTGCAGTGGGTGTGAGGCTGGAAAGGGGGTGTGAAACAACAGTGCAAGGTGTGAAAAGGTTTCTCCCCTGCGAGCTTGCTCCTGTGGGCCACAGCACTGGGGGAGCTAAAGCTTAGCCAGGGCCTAAGATTAGGGTTAGAAGGTGAAAGCCCAGACCTGTGTCTGGCATGGGGCTGAAAAGGGGCTGCAAAATCATAGAGCAGCCTGCAAAAAGATTTCTCTCTCAGTGATTTGCAGAGAAATTTGGCTGAGGATCTGATTAATACGGGGAGGAGAGGAATTGCTGCATTGCCTGCAAAAATTACCAGACTGTAAGCATCTATTGGATCCTCAGAGCACATCCCAATCCTGTGTCTGTAGTGTATGAGAAACAGGCCAATAATTAGACCTGTCTGAACTGTAATTTTTGTTGGACTGCTCAGTTTGTTCAGCACTCTTTATTTTTACACTGGAACTAGTATAATTTCAAACTTCTTTGACTCCCACTATGGAGGGTCAGCAGAGATGAATATAGGAGTGAAATTCATCTCCATGAACCTTACTGCATTGGCAACTAACTAGTACCGCTCTAGTTGTGTTATTGCTTCAGCTACTAGTGAAAGGGGGAATAGAGAAGAGCCAGGAAATTCAGCCCAGGCCCAATTCATTTTGCACACAAGCCACAGAAAAACAGCAGCAAGTGCTAATTATGGTTTTTAAGTTGAGCATTTCCTCTTTCTGTGTCTGTTTGCAAACAGCAAATTCCCTCCACACCCACATAGTTGGAGACATGAAGATGATACTGGAGCATGCAAATACATACTTGTCTAGAAAATGACTTCAGACTTTCCTCCTTAGTATGGGTCTCAGAATAGGAGATTGTTTAACTTGCTCAGTGAGTCTCTCTTGACTAGCTGGATCTGCCTAGTTTTACCCCACACCTTCTGGCCTGGCAAGCACAGGCAAATAAATGCAAAGTGGTACAGTGCTCACAGAGCGTCCCTGTTCACCCTCAATTCTCTTCTTCCCTACTTCGGGGAGGCTGCTGTCTTCTGCACTTGCTTTTACATCTTTAGGAGCTCACAAGTCATTAGACAGTGCCCCATCTTGAGCTGGAATTTTATTCTGGACAATAGTGGGGATAATGTTGTTATATAGAATTTATCCGTGAAGGGAAAAATTCTTCTTCTCTTTCTTCAGTCTGTTGCTTCAAAGTTGATGTTGCAGCACCTGGTAAGTTGTACTTGTGCCCATGAGACGTGGCTGGCATCTTCTTCTCCCTATACCCTGGTTTCTCAGGAACAAGTGAAGGAACACAGAGTGCTCCCACCAGGACCCTGGTCTGGATGCCAGCACAAAGGGCTGAGACAGCTGGAGAGGTGAACTGCTGGGTTAGGGAGAGCTACCTGGCTTGGTGGTCAGGTGAAGGTCAGCAAGAGGAGCTGTGCGAGGACTAGAGTCTGGTGTCCTGTAATGCATGTATTTTCTGGAAATGTTCAGGGGATGTTCTGATTCTCACTCCCTTCCCACCAGGGAGGATACAGCCTCTGACAAATTGTAGTCTTCTGTCCCTGATATTCCTTGTATTATACCACAAAGTCCAGTAGAAGAGCAAAGCATGATCAAGGAGAGCTTTAAAAATCCTTAGGAGCAAACAGAGGGTGTGGTATTTTGTGTTCCCCTATATAAGCTAGGTCTTGGGGATTCAAGGGCAAAAGAGCTCTTTAGTCTCCAACTCCTTCCTCTGTGCTTTGATAGGCAGAGAATGATTTTTTTTTTCCTTGGTGCTTCTGTACCACTTTCAGTACGTTGACTTGAAGTTCATAGTGTTTGTAGTGATATGACTAACAGCATTTCATTAGAGCCCAATACAAATGTCTAACAGTTTGATCTTTTCTGATTCATATGATACTCCCATTATATAAACCTTCCTTCTCTAAACGGATTTCCCACCTCTAAAGGTTTCCTGTGGCCTGTGGGCATTCTTCCACCTTTTGTGGTTCCCCAGTCATCTCTCCCAGCTCATCTTACTATTTGCTCCTGCTTTCCTGTTACTGTTCCTTGGCTCCTTCTCCATTGGTATTTGCTTCCATATGGCTCTTAGTTCATTAACTTTAGGATGCTGAGAATCGATTTTTGCTGTGTAACCAAGAAATTCCTATCCCTCATCTTCCCCAGATGCTTACTCTTGCCCTAGTTTGGCTCTATGCCTTCCCTTTGATTGTACTGATGAACCTGTGCTGGCCCACCACGCTACACTATTGAATGACCAACATAAAGAATAGCCTTCCAGCGATATTAAGTTTTTTTTTTTTTTCCACCTGAATCATCCAGTAATTTTGTTTACAGCACTGTACTACAAATGGTTGTTTCAGTGCAGCTGAAAGGGGCAAGAGGCTGTGGTGGGGGCTAAAATAAGAATCTTGCAGGAGAGAAGAAAGGGTGTTATCTCTAATTTTATCCTGAGTTATACTGTTGCACATTCTAAGGCATGAAGATGGAGAGGTACCACATGCCAAAACATATTATTTCATAAAAACAACACAAACATTTGGGTGGGTATTTGTATGTCTCAAAACATAAATGCTACTTGTTTAAGTACTGAAGTGTAATAAAAAAAAAAAAATCACTTGATTGTTAAATTGTTGATGC
Source organism: Ciconia boyciana (assembly GCF_034638445.1). Taxonomy (NCBI): domain Eukaryota; kingdom Metazoa; phylum Chordata; class Aves; order Ciconiiformes; family Ciconiidae; genus Ciconia; species Ciconia boyciana. Next base: position 89,182,249 of record NC_132936.1, read on the forward strand.
AAGCTGCACCAGAAAGGATGTTAGCCAATTGCCAACCTCCAGTTTAAGATCTGGGTTTGTCTAGATCATGAAGTAACTGAGATTTGAATCCCACAATACCTGATAGTTTGTATATCTGTACAGAAAGGCTGCCTTGGCTCTGTTTGTTCAAAAGAATTTGTAAACCACTGTAAACAATAAAAGCTTGAGAATTGGTGCTTTCAGTCATATGTAAATTCTCATGGGCTTGTTAAATTTTATGGTTTCTAAATATGTGCAAATTATGATTAGCAAACAAGTCTAAATGATGGCTAGTGAGAGAGAAGAGTGAGCTAGTACTTTTATCTAAATGTTCATGGAGCTTATTGAATTACTCATTATAAATTGTATACATGTGAAATGTTGAGTTTTTCAATTCATCAGTCAAGACAGCGTTACCCTGATTGTTGCTAAAAAAGCAGTGTTTTAAATGATTCCTGTGATATGCCTAGGTAGCCGCAGGAGGTGTTCAGAGTGGCACCGAGTGCTATGTGGAATCAATTTTCCTATTCAGTTTTTAGCACTAGAAATTAGTCTTTTCCTTCTTTCTGATATTTTTTTCCTTTTCCCCTCCTCCCCAGAATCAGTAGGGTTCTACTTGGCAATAGCAAAGCCTGCTAAAAAGGTGGAGATGTGACCATGTATATGGCAATGGAGTCCTTCAGGTCAAATTGTGCATGTGCTCCGTATTCTGGTGGAGTTTCTTCTGCAGGGACATGGCTGGGTAACAGCAATGCAGGTTGTGCCCCCGAGTCCTCAGGGACGTCAGTGCACTTCAGGCTCGTGGGGGTTCACCTACCTTGCCTTGGTGAGGGACACTCGCCTGTTTCTCATGTGCTGTGAGGCTTCTCACTCCTGTTTTGCATCTTTCCCCCAGCTCTGTCCACCCCGCAGCCATTTCTGCAAGAAGCTCTCTGCTCTGCCAGGTGGGTTTGAGTTGCTTTGTCAGGACTGAACAGTGGGCTTAAAGGTAGATGATGATTGCTTTTGACCTGCAGCTTCTACAGTGCAGTTCTTTGCTGTTTTTTTCAAACTTCTCTACCATTTTGAAAGCACATTGTTGCTCATGGAGATCCAGTTATGCACCCTGTAAAACAGAGCAGCATATTGAAATTAATAAAGATTAATTAATAAAGAATTAAAAGAAGGCAATATAATTAATGCCAATCAACATGAACTTATGGAAAATAGCTCTTGTCAAAATGACTTGTAATCTCATCAAAAAGAAATATCAAGTAGAGTTGATTAAATATAATTGCATTGATGTGAAATTTGGTAGTTGAGGACTCTTAAGTCTACTGGGTGTATAAAGAGAGGCAATGGCTAGGAAATAAAGGAAGGCTCAGAGTTGAAATAAGGTCTTTACTATGAGGACAGTTAACTGTTGCAGACTGAAGACTGGTAAAAGATTATTAATGGTGATTTCTATAAATGTGCAATGCAGATCTGTGGCCTGTTATGTAAGAGAGCAACCATGGTGATCACGATGCTCTTTTCTGAGTGTATAAACCAGCAGATCTCAAAATGGGAAGGCACTGAATGTAGGCTGAGGAAGGGTGAAAGGATGGTGGGCGCATCTTGCAGAAGCATCAACTGTGAGTCAGGGATGGGGCCAGGAGAAAGAGCCGAGCTGAGAAGCCGTGCACTCTGAGGAACAGTGGAGCAGTGTATATGCTTTTCAGCGAATAGGCATTTATGTTAAAATTTATGAAATATTCAGTTTGTAAAAATGTCTTTCTAAATGTCTCTTACTTGCACAAATTCTCAGTTGTAAAATTATGGATCTTCACTCTTCCACCTATTGCCATGATGCACAGTGCTTGATATTTAATTATTTGACGACCTTTTTTTTTTAAGTGATGCTATTTCTATAGAAAGTTTCTGCTGAACATGAACAAGGGACATACCAGTTGCACTAAAAAAATAGGAAAAATCATATATCTAAATATTTGGCTACTGCCACTTTTTATTTATATTAAATAATACCTTATACTACTAATGCACCATTTAAGTCTGTGGAAAGACGTTGGTCTGAGTAAGACATGGTATTTGAGCTTCATCGGTTTGAGAACAGCTACAAGAAGTGTTTTGCCATAGGATAAACTTGAGTAAAATTGAGCTTGGGAGAGCTATGGAGATTCCTTTAGGGCACAATTCCTTCCTTTCTACGCCCTTATTCTAGGTCAGATTTAGAAGCTTGACATTTACTTCTGACTAACTTCCAACACCATGTTTTAATATCCCTTAAGCATTTCAGTTGTATCAACTAACACAAAGGGGATAAGTAGTCATGGAAATAATCCCTTTCTTCCACTTCCCTATCTAGTCCTTGCCTACCTGGTCTGGTGCAAAAGGGTCAGTTCTGATGAAAACAATATATATTTTTTTTTTTAAAAAAAAAGCTTTCCGAACAGAAGTAGTCTCCTGCGCTGAACCCTGACTTTGGATCAGTGTGAAACTAGTTAGATGACTGGCCAAGAACAAACCCAACATAATTGGTCTGCACTGACTGGGAACTGCACAAATTGCAGACTGTCTTAATGTGGCAAGAGGAATCTGAAACACAAAGTGTAATGTTTAAAAATGCACATTGGTAGGCTTGCTGCATTGTTTTGCTTGGTGTGATTGCCTTTTACTAAAAGGTTCTGAGGAAGAGGAGTCAGCCCGGTGCACGCTCTGCTCTGTCTTTCAGCAAGCTCAGCACCTCTCAGGTGCTTATCAGCTTGATATTGCACCACTCAGGATGGTGGGGGGATATTTTTTGTTTGTGTGTTTTTTTTTTCCCACTGCTGTGATAATAAATGTGGCTTCTAGTCATCTGTAATATGAGCTACCACATTCAAAGTTTCAGAGAGAAAAAATATATTTGCCTGTCAAATAGTTTAAGTCAGTTTTGAACCTAGAAATGGTGCAAACCCTTTCTTTGTTTCCATTTTTAATGAACGTAACAGACTGAAGCACCTCAGAAGTATCAAGCCTATCTTTAGCAAGGCTCTTATGCCCCTCTCATGTTTCCAAATGTCCCCCACTTTGCCTCCCTCTGGTCCCTGCATGCATTACCCAGTTGGCAGAGTGCCTTCCACAAGGACCTCAGCAGAAGGGCAAGAGGGTGCTACTGGGCCTGTGTCAGAACATCAGAGCTATCCTAATTTCTTACTGTGTGTAGTATGTGGAGTAGAGGCCAATGGAGATGTCAATTATAAATTATTAGTAATAATAATTAGCAGATAAAATCTTACCCCATTTTGATATTGATGGAAGTTTTGCCATCAGCTTCACTGGTCAAATTTTAACCTAACAAGAGGGCAAACCTGTTTGCCTGTTGTTTCTTAATCCATGAACAGCAATACTGATTGTTACAAAAGGGTACCGTGGCCAAACAAGATGACTAATGGCACTGGCATCTAACAGTGGAAAGGTGATGTAAAATCCAGTTCATCCTTATGGCTCGTTCACCACACTGTGGGCTCTGCCGCTGGAATCAATGAGGAGTCAATGAAACAATTAAATCAATCCTTGGTATTACCTCAGTTCACATGCCAAATTGCATGTGTGTCTCTTGCTGCTGGACTTTATACTGGTCTTGCATTATTGCCATCATTGCCCTGCTGTTAGTAGTTCGTGATTCAGAAGACCTCCTGTAAAGACAGGTTTTCTGAACTTAAAATGATGTGAAACAAGCAAGTTAGTCAAATCAGTTCTGAGATGTTTTTGATTATTTTGCCAGCTCCCCAGTTGCCTATACAATGCCTGTCCCTTCTTTTTCAACTGAATGAATTAAAATAATCAGTAATCAGCTCAAAATTGTACATGGGTTCAATTTTAATCTTCTTTAATCATCATAAACCTTCATTCTTGGTGTTTTCCAAGTAAAATCAAGAAAACTAATACTTGTGGTAAAAGGCTTTTCTTTCAAATTATAGCTGTGGACAAAATTGTACTTCTGGAATAAATGTGCAGTTTGTCCAATGGTATTCTGTACTTGTCTCCAAAAGAAAGGAGCAGAAATGTTCTGTCTGGGCTCTGCACTTCAAGAGTTGCAATAAAAATTTATATTACTCTAACCTCAACCTGAAAAAGTAAATATGCCGTGTAGCCCTTCTAAAGCTATTTCGTTTAATCTCTTGGTAGCATATGCATATAGAGATATTCCTGACAGCTGTATCAGCTGCACTCTTTTAAAAAATATGAAAATGCTGAAGTTTTTTAAAAAAATGCACACTGTAGTTCATTTTCATAAATAACTGTTTAGTATGGGAATGCATTTTCTTTACAGAAAAAAGTTATTACAGGGTTTAGTACTTATCTTTGATTATTTATGTTTTTATTTGAAGGTTTTTTGAATCATTTCAAGAATGTGGCTCTAGACATCTGATATCAGGATAATTAAAAAACTAGGACAAAATTTGAACCAAATTTCATTTCCCTCTGCATAGTATACCAGTGCAAGAACAGACGTTATTAGATATGAATTACCATCCTGGAGTTTTGATCGTCAGGATGAGGAGGCTGATTCAATCATCTTTGAATCTCATAGTTTGTAAATGGCAAAACATCCTTTAGTGTGGCAGCCCACCCAGTGCGTTCAGGCATTACTTCTGGTCTTTGACCTGGATGAGCATCACCTCAGAAACACCTTTTACATGAAACTTTCAGCAATAAAGTATGCTCGGGTTTAAATATTGGTATACGTGCTTATGCTGGGGGCGTGAGTATGAACAAATGCATTTTGCTTCTGTGGAAAGTGAGTAAATGTTGGTTTACTTATTAGAGTAAAGTCAGAATTTTTAATTGAACAAATATCACAGATTATTTTTGGCAGTATGTGGACAGGTAGTAGAGAGTGATCCAGTTCGCACTGAAACCAATAAAAGTCTTTAATATGATGGAAGCTGGGTCGAGTTCTTTGTAAGGTGTCTGATAGCTGTTAGGTGATATTTATCACTTTTAAAGTAACATCAACAGATATTGCACTGCTTTCGACAAGGTAACCTCTTAGCTCAGACCTTCATCTTCTTTCTCTTAACCTAAATGGAATAAGTCTGTCTTTACTTGTAGAGAAAGAAGGCTTTAACTTTACAGAAACTTTGTAAAAGAACACTCTCTGTTGAGGCTATAGCTGATAATTAACTGGATGCCAGACAAGGTAGTTTAGATAATAACATAAGAAGAATTTGTACTCATTAACTCCATATTCCTATTAAAATAAAATTTATTTTCTCTCTCTCTTTTTCTTTTTGGCATTTGGATTATAAATTATACACAATGTCATGGGCCACTGGACAGTCATCTGAGTGCAGCTTGCTCTGAATAAATGATGCTGAACAGCATTAGGCAAGTCTCGTTCCTTTACAGATAATTTTAATTAAATTTCAATTGACCTAAAAAAAGGAAAGAAAATAATTAAAATTATTAAGAGGTATTTCAGTTGACATAATCTGTCAGTAAGAAAGAGAGAAAATCAATCTGCCACAGAGTTTTCTGGCACCGCTTGTACTTAAAGCCTTTGCGTTATGATCTTTATTGACAACTGGAGGGGAAGGAGTTACCTAATCAGTAGTATCAAATCAATACTTTTACACACAAAGCGGTTCTGAATAGCATTAGTGGAGCGCCTTTCTCTGTTAAATAAATGTTAGCTCAGTGTTTTCTTAATGCATGATTTTCATCACGTATATTTAAAGCTGTTGACACAATTATCTTTACTGTTCTTATACTCCTCCTAAATGTCCCTGAACCAGTGGCCATGGTAACCCTCACTCACTGTACATTAGGCTACCTCCAACACTGCCTTACTAGGGCTGGTTGTTAATGAGCATCATTTGCTGGTTCACTTGTACAAGGTCATTCTTAATTTCCTCCTGGTTTTAGTATCAGCTCAGCATTGAAGAATCTCAGCCCTAACACCTCTAAGGTGTTTTTTTGTCTGGGAAAAAAAGGAATATATATGTATTTAAATAGAAATAGTACTTTGTTTAGCATTTTGCTGATGTATCATCTTATCAGTTTGCTATTTATTTATTAATCTTTTTACTGTTGAAATATTAAATTTTACCAATTCATGGCTCAGCACTACATGTCTGGGGCCTCCCTGTATACATTCTAGTTCTGCATATAAGATCCAAAAAATGCTATGGATTTATTGCCGTCTCTCTGCCTGTGGGCTAGTGTATGGTAAATGGAGTCCTATTTGCATATGATTATGTAGTTCTACCCTTGTTGTTAATACATGAATTGTGCATCATTGTTCTACTAACTGACAGACCCCTATCTGACTTCTACAATTCTTTCTGCAGGCTGATCTAGGCAGTGTTATCTGCATCTGCATGGCTTTCAGCAGAGCCTCCCTTGCAGCTGGGAGGTGACTTACTGAGCAGCAAGAAACCATGGCCAGAACTGCTGAATAGTTGGACATTGTTTGCTTTTTAAAAATGTAGTGTCTTGGAATCAAGACTAAAACTATTAAGAGTCTTCTGCTGCTTTGGGAACTCAGTTCCAGTTTTGTGGGTGAGGCTCTTGCTGTTTAGTCAGATGAAATGGAAATTAATGCAAAGCACGAGAATTTGGGCAAACACCTTGTTATTTTAACGGTCATTTTTCCTTCCAGAATCAACAGATTTGCAAGTCGCCAAATGGAAGATCACTGTAGAAAAGGGTTGTTTGACCCTTTTCTATCAGTTTACAAATGTACAATAATTTTTTGTAATGGTGGAGCCTGCAGTTTTTGATGATCTTAAAAAGATTGTAACTTACACCAAACGACAAATTTCAGATTTGCACAGCAATTGTGACAGTACTATTGTTTGCCATGTGTGATAGTCACTTATTTTTGAAGTCATGATCAACGTATTTATCATGTTAAGTAACAAGAGGCTGATTCTCTGTCCCACATGAATAAAGTAGACTCTGCTTTACGTTAACAAACTGTATTCTTGCTGGACTTCATCTTTATCAGTGTTTGCTCTTTGTGTGTATTCCAAATTACAGCCATTAGCTGTAAAGAAAGAAATATGTCTTTACAACTTTCAAGTCCCATTAGCATTACAGAACCCATAAAGCCATGGGAGAGAGAGTTTCTTTGGCCCGCACATTCCTGTTTTCCTCCAGGAAGCAAACAGCTGTGTGTGCATCCTTTGCATGAAGGCAGGAGGCACAAGGCAGCTCACCTACACCAGAGCTCCCCTTGGCGCTGAACAAGTGAGCCAGAAAGGACACAGTTTTCTTTCAGCTTGAGCATTTTGGGTTGGCAATAGGAGAATAAAAATCTTGTGAATTTGAAAGCAGAGTTAATTTGCTCAGGATAATTGAAAGACAGTGAAAAAGGAACCTCATGCTGCCTCTTTTAGCAATATTTCAGAGTGGAAACAGCTGGAGGGTTCAGGGCTTACTGGTTGGAATGATATGCAAAGAAATTAAATGGTGCTCGAAACACCCTGGATAGCTTGTCCTTTCATTGTACAGGATATTTGTTTGGAGGTTATTTAGTGGGCTTCCTTCTCCAGCCATTTTAGTCCCAATGCAAAAATTACTTATGTAACCATTTCTTAAAGGGAATAAGAAATCACTTTTGGAAATTAAATTCCTACACAGTGTTGCGAATAGTTGGGTGAGACTTACTGAGTCCTCTAGTTCTGGCTGGGTCATGAAACTAGTTAATAATTCTGTTGCAAATGACATGTCAGTGGGAGAAAACGGCACTGAGAAGCTGGTTACAGGTTAAATTTTTCTTATCCCTAAACATAATGACAAACCTGCAGTAACATGAATCAGGCTGGGTTGTTGCTACTTTGTGAGAAGTAGAAATGTGGTTTCTGGAGCAAAGAAGAGAAAGACAGACTAAGGGTAATGTTTAGAACTGTTTTTATTGCATCTGAAGAGAAAGCTGCAATTATACCTTAAAAAGTCAAAATTTTCACTTTAACAGCAGAAACGGATTCATGCTTCTTTGCATGTCCCGTGGTAGTATGTATGCCATGTGCAGTCATCATAGTTTTTAGTGACCTTTGATCTTTAAAACTGAAAAGGCTAAGTACAAGACAGTGAAACCTGACTGGTTTGTGAAGTCAGAAAAGTGGCTAATTCTCTTGATAAAGAAAGCAACAAGCTTCAGTGTATATATAATGTCTGCTCAAAAAAAAAGACTGTGAAAAAAATGTCATATTTGTAAGGATGAACAGTGTCTGGAATGGAATGTCTGAAGTAGTGATCTGAGTTTCTAAAGAACAGGCATAAAATGGAAAAAAAAAAAAAATCCATCATGCTGCTACTTTGTGCTGTTTGCTATCCATAGATGGTGATGGAATACTTCCACAACGTGCCAGTGTTGGCACAGCAGCATATACCACCCCATTTCAACCACCATCAAAATAAGCATTTGATTCAGTGTCAAGTGATGGTTTGGAAAGAATCTTCTCTGTGTCCAAAGATTAGTTTTAGAAGCCTACGGAAAACCCACAAATTTATGAAGGGCCAAGCCATAAATAATAAAAACTGTATTTGTTTCAGGGTAATGAGTCTTTTAAAGACAGAAAGAAATCACAGAATAGTTGGTTGGAAGTACGAAGTACTGTGTTCCCTTCTCTTTGTAAAGGCTGCTGTCTTAACATTGAGCTGTGTTAGCAGAAAACTACTGACTGGGTTTAGTTAGGTCTGCTGGTGAGCATGAGTTGAACAAGCACCAAAGTCAGTGCTAGAGAAGAGGAGGAACTGCAGAGCTGGAGTTAGGGGAAGGAAGAAAAGAGTACTTAAAATCTGCAGTGAGAGGTGCTGAGGGCAGCTGTCTGTCATGAAATGCCCAGCGTCAGGTGACTCATGAGCATGGTGACAACCATGGCATCATTAACCTGTGTCCAGATGGGAGCTGCTGCTGCTGCCTGTGGTAGAGGGACACCTTGGTTGTATTATGCACCAGAGAAGCATCTTCCCTCTGACAGCATAGGTTGACTGTGACCCAAAAGTGTACGTTAAGAACAAGTATATTGTTCATTCACTCAAAGATAAATAGCAAGAAAAAAGATAAAACGGCAAAAGGTCTCTAACTGTGTTCTTACTGAGATCTTCTCCTTTCCTTGCAAATCTTTTAAAGTTAGCAGCTTATCCTCCTACTCGTAAGATACAGTCCAAGCTGCCACACTGTTCACATGATGATATTAGGATCTTGCTCAGGCAGCTGCTGCCATTTGTCTCTAGCTCTCTCTCTAGCTCGAGGGCTTTCATGCATTGACCTCCCCTGCATCCTACATTCTGGGTTTGCTGAGGAAAAGAACCTGCATCTGAGGAGACTGGCATTTCTTCGGTAGGTAGCTCCTCTTTTCTCTTGTTCTACTAAAGAACCTGAAGTTCTTTCTGATAGCAGCTTACCTCTGTTTTGTTTCCTGCTTCTTGCACCTCTCAGCCTGCCCTGATTTAATTCTGTAGGGTCAGATAAGTTGCTGCCTTGATCTACCTTCAGTGTAAAACCGATATGCATAAAATTAATAGTGATCTCATCACCCTTGTTCTCTGCAGGACAGCTGTGGAGAGAAATGCTTCCTATAATAATGCATTCTGTACAAAACAGAATGTGGTTTTAAAGACTGCTCCAAGTATTATTGGAGACCCCCCAGAGGGGTCTTGATAGCTGAAGTCTGAACTCTTGTGTTGCCCTACTTTTGGGTGCTTTAACCAGATAACCCAACTAATTTTAATATATTTTTTTAAAAAATGAAATATGCTGTACTATATATTTGGTGCCTCTCAGTGACAGGTGTCCGGTTCCCAAGACAATTCAACAAAGACAAATCATGCTATCAGTCTGCTGAAAGGTGGTGCCTTTGGATCTGTGTGTGTTGCTGGAATTGTACGTGAGCTAAAGTATTTGAACTTCCATCTGGGTGAGCTCATGTTTTTAGTTTCCATTGAACAGATGAAACCAGGGATAAAGTGTGTACTGCCTCTGCAGTTGTCTTATCTTGTGGCTCTGTAACAGTTTCATGCTGGAGTATCTCTGTTCCTAGTGTTCCCATTCTCTACTTAGCATAAACATGTATGACAGGTAGAGGAATAAAAGCCAGTTGCTTTTATAGTATTTTCTTAGTGAAGCAGGCTCTACATGACTTGGTAGGGCACTACTTATTTTTTATACCTCAGGCTTCTAAGGCATGGACTTAGATTAAGAACTTGTTGGAGTTCGTAGTTGGACTTTAAAATGTTGAGCATGTACTTCAGTGATTTCTGAACTGGGATCTTGCAATATCAAAAGTGTTTGTTTCAAAGGGGAGCACCAAGTGAAAAAGAGCATCAGGCAATGGTTTCACAAATTGGTAAATTTGTTTTAAGGCCATCCAGAACCAGATGAAAAACACCAGGTAAATGGTGCAAATCAGTGAAATGATGTCAAGTCATTCTGCCAGTTCATGTTTGTTTAAGGTACATGAAGGGCTAATTTGCTCTTGTAGGCTTTTTCAACTAGATTGACTATAATCTGTCCTCCCTGCATTCGCAGAAATGCCAGCATGAACACTCTATCTAGTGATTTAGCTAGGTCAAGAGAAATACAATTGTATGCTTTTCTCCCAGTTAGAGCAACTTGTACTGCCGGGTAAACTGGGAATATGCAGATGTGGTATTAATGGTTGTATAACTATGACTGTAGTCTTTGAGGATTAGAGTAAGAAAATATGGAGGCTCAATTATGATGTACATCGTAGAAAAAAATAAATTGATGAGCTGACTCAAACTTTTGTGTTGTTCACCTGTTCCCAGCTGTGACTGCATGCCATCCTGGTGGTACACACCCATGCCAAGAAGCTGGATATGTAGCAAAGCCCAGGCTAATAAATCTGCTGGGCTTATTAGCATGGGCTCTACAGTGGCACCACAGGAGGCAGCAGGAGGGATGCAGGGGTAAAAGGATGCTGATGAATCAGCAACATGACTCTTGTGGGATGAGGAAACATCTGTAAAGCTTTTCTGAAAAAAAGGTGAGAAAACCAATACCGTCATGAATATTTGCTTACATTATGAACTTTCACACACCATTTTGTTTTTTCTTTGATGTGGGTCATGGTCTGCTGCTATCACAGTAGGGATGTTCAGCAAGTCCTAGTAAAAGAGAACTGTGTTTGTGGAAGCTGCTGTGCAGATTTGATAGGATGTTAGGATGGAGAGGCAGAACAATCAATACGCTGAGACATACCGTTAGGCAAAAACAAAGTGAAGATAAATATATTTTTTCTCTTTGATACAGAGTGAATCTTTGTACTGGAGAGCTCAGCTGTTAAATTACTTGCATTTTACTTCCAGGAGAATGTCTACTTTTGACCATGATGGTTTCAGAACAATCTCTCTAATACACTGTAAGACACAGTGACTGCAAAGACAGTGCTAAGGAATTGGTGATCCTCTCTGAATTGCAGCCCTACTGTGTTAGTGATTAGCACAGCACTCTTGCTTTACATTTTTCCCTTTGTAATATATGCTTCACTGGATTTTGAAAAATGCAGCAAAAGCTTTGAAGATGGATAACACACTTCTTTTTGCACACCACCACAAGCCTGCATTGTGGATGCAAGAGGCAATGAAGTATTCAAGCAGGAAACACGTTTAGTGGATAAATGGGCAAGAGATCTGTTTAAATGTATTTCTAAGAGTTGTCCAGAAGAAGGAGGATGATAATGCCATAGTACTGAGTCTTTTATTTCCGTCAGACCCTATCCTACAAGGTCCTCTACTTCTGGTTGTTCACAGTGGCTGTTTGACTCAGCAGCCTCATAATAGGCCAAATTAGTTCTGAATAAGACTATGAGAAAGTGCCTGTACTGCCACATAGATTTTCTGGTACTCAGCCTTGTGAGTTCAGTATAGACAGCTTGTGTGGGCTAGGCCAGAACCTCACAGAGAGGTTGCTGAAGGTTGGGTTAGCAGTTTCAAACACCAGAACCAAAACTGTCAGATGCAATTTTTTCTATTACAAGGCTATAGTAATTTTATTCACAGTTTATTTAAAACATAACTTAAAGACTGCAGTTTGATTTCCAAAGTCAGAGACTAAAATGAGAATGCTAGATCACTTTGTCAATTTACATGAACACGTCAATTATTAATATACATGGAACAGAGATGTAGACATAGAAAAATATACTTGTACACTAACTGAATTGTTCCCTTCTGAGTTCTTTTTGGTGGGAAATTATACAAGATGTAATGAAGTCTTGGAGTGGAAATCAAAGAAATGTCACCCTGTATGATTGGGTGTAATGGCACCAAGGGAGCCTGAAAGTATTGTCTCAATTTATCATTTCTAAGACAAGCGCCTTGCATTTTAAATGAAGCAAGAAAGCCTTCAGAAATGTTCTTTGAAACAGCTCCACTTCTGCATTTGTTATTTTCATAGTATATTTGAATTCTTGGCTTTTAAAATATCCTTTTGGTTGCATTGACTCACTACTGGTGAATCATATTTTTCCAGGTAAAAAAGGAAACTAAAAGTTTCCTTCCCCATTCCCTTCCACTCTTCACCAAATAAAAACCGCTGACCAAAAATATTGATTCTTCCTTAAGAGTTTTGTCTGATTGAGACCCACAGAATAAGGGTCAGCATGAAAGCCTCTGTTGTTTTCCAGCTCAGTATTTTCTTATGGTAATATACCTCATATCTTATTGTGTCCTCCTTTTCACTGGTAGTTTTCCATCCTATGGTCCATTATAATAAGAATATTTAAAATTATTCACTCATTTACTTTGTACTTAATCATTTCCTATCAGCTACTAAAGTTTAAAAAGTGAGCTTCTGTGATTGTCTTTTCCCCCTACGTCTTTTCCCTGCCTTCACTCGCACTGTTTTTTATAAAAACCTACTAAAATATGAAGCTAAAATGAGTTGTTTTTCTGAAAGCTTTCCACTGCTCTTGTGCACATTCTCCTCTTAGATTGCTCCTGGGGAGAGCTGGGATATTTGTTTCATTGATTAAAAAGTCCTGTAGAATTTGGTGGAGGCTATCTCCTATTCATAGACTTCTTAAAGCAGCTCATGGGATTTTAAAAGGGTAATGCCTGTCTGCTATAGAATTCAGTTAGTTACATAAATATTTTTTTGAACTCTCCTATGACCCATATGTTGTTTAGAGTATTTTCTACAGAGTTTGTTTAATTTCTTTCAAACTTTTATTGGTTTCATCCTTATATTTGATGGGAATTTCCCATGAGAAGAGGATAAAAAACCCCAATGAAGTATGTAGTGAAAAAAACACCCTCTAGTTGTATACATACTTTGTAGAAGAAACGTAGAACAGTGTCCTTAATTGGTAACATAATAAATAGATGTCTCTGCCTGCACTCTTGGGCTTATACTGTATTTGGGAAAAAATGCAAAATAACAAATGTTTTTCAAATTATAAAAAGCTTCCTAAAAGATTGAGTAAAACCTTTCTTAAAAAAAAATAATCCATAAAGTAACACTGAGGTGCCTGCACTATTTTTCTCTACTTTTTGAGCTTCAGATTTACGTCATGATATTAAATATGCCACAGTATAAACGACGTGTACTTTGTAAGATAAAACATTATATCAGAGTAAATAAAAGGCAGGATAACAATACAGACTATAGCACTGTATCGTTAGTATCACTTATGGTTTCCTATATGTTTCAATATAAATGTAAATATAGAGAGTGCCTTTTCTGAAAGTGGTGAATTTTGTTGTCTGTTGCACTATCCTCTGAAATTCTGAAAGCTTGGCATACGCTGTCCTATCCAGTTTTAAGCTATTCTGACTTTTTAAATTTAGTGAGAGCTTTGAATTGTGGATGGGAGCACAAAGGAAAGCTTTATCATATGGCCCCTCCATCCCTTGATACAAATACGCTCTGTCTCCTGTGCTGGTAGCTTATATTGTGCCTTTGTTGTGCATTCAAGTACTATATGACCAAGCTACATCTCTGGAGCTGGAAGTGCAGTGTTTTCTGTTAAAATATTTCACATATATTTGTGCATTCCAGCCAGTGATATCTGTGACACAATAGTTACTGCTTTTTGTTGATCTAGGATATGATAATCATATTTTAGATACCATTAATAGAAAAGCATAATTTGTTTGGCTTTGCTTTCTTTTTAAGAGAACTAATCTAAGGTTGCTGTAACTTCCTTTGCATCTTGGACATTGTGCAAAGCCAGCCATTTGACCATGCATGTGGGCTGAAGTAGAGGTCAATATGCACATACTGACTGGTTTGAACTGTAAGTACAGCTTTCCCAATCAGGTTTAGAATTTCCACGGCAAACCTGAGTACGGAGGTCCAACGACTCAAGACTCCTTAGAGTTGTCAGTGCATTCAACAGTTTTTGATACCTTATAGAAACACACCTAGTAGAGGAAAACACATAAACTTTACCTGTCTACCCTGTGTTTTCTGTTTATGTTGAGACTCCAAACCCTGTGCTTCTCAACATACTTTTTATACAACACATAGGTGGTGTTTTCACATAATTTACAGTCCCTTCAAGTAATAAGGTTGTACTTCATGGACAATTAATCTGGGAGGGAAATGAAGAAATTTACAGAACATTTAACATGATAAAACTTTACAAAATATACAGGTGTAGGAGAACATTAGGATTTCTGAACATATAAGATACTAATTCAGTAAAAGTGTAGAAGACAGTTTTGTATAGATCCTATAAGGAACAACCAAGCACAGAAAGATCAGCAGTTCAATTTACCCACCTTCTCTAATGGAAAAGAAGGCCTTTGAACAAAGAGAAATGCAGTGATTGCAAGCCTACTGATAACTTTAACATGGGTCAAATGGGAGACTAAATTGAAAATGTGCCTGTATCTCTGCTGGTTGAAGTTCTTTTGTCTCGGGCTTTCTCCTTTGACAGGATTTTGTTTCTGCCACCTATGGCTTACCCCCAGTACTGCAGTACCGCTGAGGATGTGTGCCATATTGCACTACTTGCATTTTCAACCTCATTATTCTTGTGTGATCAGAGAAGCTAGAAATTGAATTAGAAACCTCAAGGCCCTCTAAAGTGAAAAGTCAGGCAGAGATGCTAAGTTTGTCACTATTAGCTCTGTATGCTTAATTAGAAGTTCAGCAGCAGATTATAATTTGCTTTACCAGTGTCAAAACCTTCATTAGAAATGAAACTGTGATGAAGAGGAGCATGTGGCAAACAGAGTCTGTGAACCATACCTAAGGCCTGTTTATCTGGGACGACTGTTGGAGAGAATGAGAGGAGAGAAAATGCTGAGACTGGTGTTACACTGCATGAATGAAATAATGAATTTAAGTTGGTACTTCTGTGGAGCTGTTGAAACAAGCCTTTTAGGGGGTGGGGGTAGGAGGGAGGGCATGGTTTTCAAGACATTATGTTTTTCAGTTGCTGCCATTTCCTTTTTTCCTTAAACCAAAGAATTTAAAGACTGGACAGAAACAATAGGAGTTCAATGTAGAGCCAGTGCCCAGATACAAACAGTGGGATCAAGGTGAATAATGTTCTATATCTGTGGACTGTGGATGGGATTGGGCGGTTTTCCTCACTACAGGGATGCTATGTCACTTTGGAGCCCTTGTTTTAAAACCTAGCTCCCCAGACCCCCAGTACCGTATTTGTGGCTAGCAGCTAGTGAACCCCATCTTACCTGTTCTGATATGTTAATATCACCTTAAAAAACCCCCATCCTCAGCTTTAATTGTAAGAATGAAGGAGTACAGTGTGGTGGGGCCTGATGTGACAGAGCCTTCCCAAGCCTCGGTGAGCAAGTCATCCCAGTGTGCATGCAAAGGCTTGCAGACAGGCTGGCTCTGTTAGCTCTGATAACCACAGCATTTGCATTTTCACCCTCAACTACTGATTTACTCCAGTGCTTTTACATCAGATAACTTACTTAAATAATGCTAACAGACAGGTGAGGAGCAGTCACTAAGAAAGCTGTAATGGCTTAGGTGGGCAGAGGGAGATTTGTGGGTAAAGGTATTTAAGGAAAGCAGATTTTAGTTCAAATCATTAACCACTGGATGCAAAAGAGGTGTACTGCCAGACAGTTTTCATTGTGTTTTTTAGTGTGTCTCCTATCTATTGTAGATCTCTGGCGTATGTTAGCAACAGCAGGAGATTCCCATTTTCCCTTAGCACAGACCGTTATATAGTGAAGCAGTTCTGAACAACAGGAAATGCCTTTTCAAAACAGTGAGTAGGTATGTGATTTGGATTTCAATTCTGCTCCTAATGCTAACACTGCTATTAGCTTTAACGGGAGCATTTTAATATAGACCAAAATAGAGGAGATGTTTCTTCTTCTGAATGGAGCTGTGCAGGTGGATGGAAGTCTTGTGGCAGTGCTCTGTGAGAGATGTTGCGTAATTGCGTTAGGCAGCGTGAGAAGTAATGGCCTTACTCATTCTCATTGCTCCTTGTTCTCAAAAATCAGCCTTTCACCTGAGTACTACTGAGGTTACTATTAAGAAATGTTGCCCCAGATAAGCAAGTATGTGTTATCCAGCCCTGTTTGGGGATTGCCTTTAGTTATCCCCAAAGTAAAGTGAATTATCCTTGGAGCTGTGGAGATCTAAACTTACTATTTTTTCCCACTAATTGATATAAGCAAGCAAACTTACTAGGTTCATGAAGTCCTTCTCTGTATGCTTCTGTTCCCAGAGAATGCTTTGCCTACAAATGTACCAAGAATATTAGCTGAAGCCTGTTGACTTGCAGAGAGATTTGCTTGTTCCCTTTGCTTATACCAGCATGAGAAAGTCTGAGAAGAGCAGAAAACAACACACCAAGCAGGCAAAAACCTGTATCCAAAAGCTGGATCATGTCTTGCTGGTGCCTGGATACGAGCAATGCCCGTTCTTTTTTGCGGGTACCTGTGGCCTGATGTAGTGTCTCCCCTCACGTGACTGAATATGTTTCCATTCCAAGATCACCCTGTAGGTTGCACCCATCATTTCACAATGCTGACCTGTGTCTTGTTCGTGTAATGGATGTGCATCAGGCCACGCGACAGGGAGAGGCAGCAGAGCCCTTGGGGAAGTGAGTGGCCAGGAGTTGGCTGATGATGCCAGAACACTTCATCTTCCTACAGCTCACTCCCTGCCCCTGGCTGAAGGCCCTGCAGGAAAACAAGGGTGGCAGGAAATCATCTGTAGGTGGATGAATTGTCTTGACAGCTTGGCCCTTGCCTGTGGTCTGTAGGTGTGGTGTATGCTGATACCCTGGGGATCATTCCTTTCTTAGGCTTTTTGAACTTTCTGGATTAGTGGCTGTGGTGTGATGATGATAGTGCTGATGATGCTGGTGAGGGGAAGAGTGTTTTTTGCCGAACTCCTAATAGTATCAAAGGTAAGTTCAACAGAAGTAATGTGAATAGCATCTGGTCTATTACCTGTTAATGTATTGAATGCCTTGAGCATGTTGGCAGTGCTTTTGGTATTATTGCCAGCAGTTTGTCAAAACTGACTTGATTTTCTTTTAGAACCCTCAGAAAAATACCTAGGAGTATCTTGTGGCTTATGTCCATCACGGTAGAGACAGGCTCCTGCCCAGCTCTGGGATAATGCTGAGTTAGAAAAGCTAAGCTACATTCTCAAGCATCTGTGAGCTCATGAAGGTGCATAAAGATGCTCTAGCCCCAAGTGACAGAGTAGGTAATTGCTTCATGCTTTATAAGCATGTTGAGTGGATGCCAAGGATGTCAGCTTTGCTGGCATGCCCCTTCCTTTATTTGTTTATTTATTTGGGTTTTTTTTTTTTGTTACTGCATGCTGCATAATGTGTACACAGCTGGGACTACTAGCCGCTTTCCTTAGTCTTAGCTGTGAAAGCAAGGTCTTTAATGAAACTTTAAATTAAATTCTTCCCTTTCCATTGGCAAGCTTTTCAATTTTTTCCATTTAAAAAATGAAAAAAGATTGCATATGTGGAGAGGAAAACATTCTCCATCCAAATGTGTTCAGTATGTTTTGTTATGGACCATATATAGATGCCTCAAAATTTTTTTTTGACATGGATACTTTGTTGTTAAAATTATGAATTTTTTATCATATAAAATATCTTAGGCAAATATTTGAGCGTGTTTAAATGCATCTATAGTACATTTTATGGTTCACGCCCAGTAAAATTGGGTTTTACAGTCATCTTCTGTATTGTAGTAGATACTAGTTGTGCTTGTTGGTAGTGTCACATTTTGGTTTTCACATGATTTGGTTTTCATGCATATTATTTGGCTACCTGGTAACATATGTATCCCATCAATGTTCTGAGTAGCTGCACAGGGTTTAAAAATGAGGCTTAGAGCTGTCCGCCTTAGAGGACTCCAAGAGACTTCTGCAGTGAATGAATTTTTTCTTTTCTCTAATGTATTTAAACAATACATGATATCTCAACAGAAGGTGTGGGCTCATAGCAGTACTTGCTGAGTGAGTTTCTGTGGCCTATGTTATGCAGAAGGTCAGACAGGATTGCAGGATGATGCTTTTGACTTTAATACCAAAAAATCTCTTATATAATATATCTTCTTCAGAAACTTACTCAACTCTTCCCTTCTCTCTTGCAGAATTTCACAAATTAGGCTTGTATTATTGCATCCCACTGTTTTCATACAAGCTTTAAAAAGGCAGATTCAAGCACAGGCTGTGCTTTGAAAGGAGTGTTTGTATGGTTTTTATACATTTGGCAGTTGCCATGGTTAGTTATTGTCAGTATAACTCAGTTTACAATATAATGAGCTATTTTTGAGAAAATTCATTTGCTGCAGAGCATGAGTAGGTGCATATGAGCTTACGCACACCAGCATATGCTGGCATATAGCCATCTACACCCGTACGTGCTTCTGTCCCAAACATCCAGTTTTAATGATAAGTTCAGTGAACCGGCCTGTTACTTTATGCATATGTGTTTTGAAAGGAATAACATTGCTTGCTGTATTTGGAAACTGTCCCTATCTAACAGCAAGAGGTATTATGTGGCTCATGAATGCTTCTACCAGTATTTAATATAATTTTGTGTTATAGTTGATTCTCCATTACACAAGATAAGAGGGGAACTGAGAAACCCTGAAAAACCCAGACAATGCAATACTAAGGGGAGGCAGCTGAGTGACCATTATGCACAGCTGACTCAGCCACAATTTGGATAGCTTTGTGCTGGAGCTACTAATCCAGTGCTGACTTCTGCGGAGCAGGTAGGAAGCCAGGGTTATTTGCTCAGCCAGAACATCCATCTGTGCTGCTCTTCATTGCAGTTAAGACGATTTCCAAGAACCTACAGATCTAGGAAGCATTGCCTGAGTGGCTCATGTGGAGGCATGTCAACTTGAGTCTGGCTTGTCTTGTTAGCTACAGGTGTCCTTCTGCGACTGGGTCCAACAGGAGCTAATATCTTGTACTGTGCTCCAAGGGCACTCGTGGCTGGTGTCATCTGTTTAGTGGAGCACCGGGGCTTGTAGCTCAGGTGGGCCTTGCGGTGGTAGGGCAGAAAGTCGCTTTGGGAGTCTCTGATTCTGTGCTACTGTTGATCTGAGATGGTTAAATTGTCCTGAAATACTGAAAGATTGAATGAACTTACAGAGTGGTGACTAAGCACTAGCAGCTTTGGACTCAGAAAGCCCATTTTGCTGCTTGAGCTAAAGGAATTAGTCCAATAATTGTGTATAAGTAGTAGGTTTTAATACTTTTTAAATTCAGCCACTGGAAGGAGAGATGTGATCTTGTGCATTAAAGCAAGTACAATACGTAAAAGATTGCACTTTGGACTTTTTGTAGCGTGCCTTTATCTCCAGAGCAGCTGTGAACAGGGCTTGTCTGAAAAACAATGTGTGTAGATGTTTTTGATGAAAATTTAATACATTTTATTGCTCTCTAAATTTTTTATTAGGGTTTATATTTTATATTAAGGTTTTTTAAAGAAGAAGTAACCCTTCCTCTCTCTTCCTTTAAAAAAAAAAAAATAAAAAGAAAGGTCTGGGTAAAAAAATTTACGCTGGAAACTAACTGGAACTTTGGTTGCCACATCAGAATTGTGGGCTTTTATGTGGGCTAAGTTCTCTACCTGGACTAGGTATTACTGATGGCACAATGCTCTGTGTGCCTTCTGTGAAGAAAAGATATCCAGTAAAAAGACCCCAACCATTTACATTTCCTTAAAATAAATTTTTGTGTTAGATCTCTTCCACAAGAATTGTTTTTGACCAGCCATGCTTACAAAAGACGTGGAAAAAAATTTTGGTCCTCCCAGGAAGAATTTCTCAGGCATTCCCTGACTGCAAGGAAAGCTGAAGACATTGTACCAAATAGTGCACAACTGCAGGAAAGGGGTAAAGAGCCCTATTTTTAGGCGCTCTTGAGCACTTCAGAGGCTTGTAGATGTTGCGTCCTTAACAGTCCTTGACACTTTAGATATTCCCGGCACACACAGGCTGTTCTGGAGAGCATCGACTCAGTGATAACTGCTGAGGATCCTAGCAGTATTGTTCAGTGGAACAAGGCTACAATTTGATCTGAAATTTCATTTCAGATCATTTCTCCATGTGCATGTTATGGATCATTCCACTGTATTGGTTAATTGTGGTCTAGCGATGTAATTGGAATTCTGGAAACATAAATTAGTGTCATCCTCAAAAGGAACCAGAGCAAAGTGACATGTTTTATTGGTTATTCCATTTAGATATAATGTAATTTCAGATACTTGTAGGATTGGAACATTGAGGCCTAATATGATAGATTCTGTAAGTGGCTAGATTGGGTGCTTGATAAAAATTAATATTGAGGCAGGCCTTTCTTATTATTATTTTGGTCTGAGGCAGAAAAGATCCTCTCAGACTTATGTCTGAAGATTCCCCAAAATACTGGTATTACTAATTCACGAATCACTTAAACACAAATCAAACAGTATTTTAAAATTTGAAAAATTAAAAGAATAATAAAACCAGCTTAAATAAATGTTGTGGTTTTTTTCCACTCTTTCTTTTCTTATCATGGCATGTAGTCTGTGAGCTCTCAGTGTCCACTGGAATAGACCCCCATGTAGTTAACATAAGAAAGAGAAGTCGTCAATCCTGCTTCAGGTTCCAACTCAAGTTAACGAAACAGATAATTATTTAAAGAAAAATATATGAGAAGTGAACAAGTAGATAATGATGTGCATTCCTCCAATGAGTTTCCCTAGTTCCCTTTCTACAGTACGTTTGATTGCACTGTCCATCAAGCACGATATGAGAAGAGGATTAATTGGAAACGAGAGAAGAGGGGACCTGGGAGCACTGCATGCGAAGGTGACTGGGAGAGCCAAGGGCAGGGAAGTGAGTTCAGTATTTTCTTTGTGTGGTTTCTGTCAAGCAGAGTTCTGCTTAGCGCGCTGCCGCCCTCCTGACAGCTCCCAGGATTCTGCTCATTCTCATCCTAAATTGGTTTCTGCAGTTACAAATCCAAGAGGAAAAGTAAAGCTACTAATTGAATGTAAAGGCTTTCTGACTTGGCTCACAGCTTACTCCAGGGCTGCTGAGTGTCTACTTGCAGGCCATAAGTAGGAATGAGCTTTCTGTTTACAAACAGTGCATTTAGCTTGGCTGAGACTGCCCATTTAAAAAAAAAAACAATGTTGAAACTGTAGTGTCATGACTTATTTGAAACGTTAAATGGTATGTAATCCATGGAGGCAACACTGAGATTTTACCGCAATAGGTTATGCTGCAGTCTAAACTCACTGTGCTTGCTTCATAGGCACATTATCAAGGGAAAAGATGCAGAGTTGTTTTTAATGTTAAGAGCAGCAACTGTTTTCTGCTTCTAAGATTTACTGTCTTGAAGCCCTGAACAGTGCAGGTAGTATTTCCAGAATTCGAACAGCTGGCTTGAAAGAATAAGATAACACTTCAGAAGTGGGAGTAAGAAGAAAAACAAAGAAAAAAAAAATCAGCCACGAAAAAATAAGGCATCATTTTGCTTAGTTTCACATGAAGTATAAGCCCTGATTATAGGTTTTAAGACTCCCTCTTCCCTTCATTGAAGCTCCCCTGGCAGTCAGTGCCTACTGCAGCCCTGTGTCCTACTGCGGGGACAGCGGGCTGGTGGGTGCTGGTGGTGAGTGACTTGGCAGGACAGCTGCCCCTGCCCCCTCCCTCCCTATCCTTTCCTACCCCTTCTAGCTGCTTTCTTCCTACCTCTTGGGCAAAAAGAGGCAATGTTCAGTGCTGAGGCAGGCGTTCCCTATCTGCCAGGTTGAATTCTCTCTCTGGGCAACCAGCTGGGGTCACACCGAATTAGTTTGCATTGAAAAAAGTGATATTTTCTCATGCTTACAAACTTTGCCCTTCTTTCTATTTTCAGGCATACACTACCAAATCCTTAAAACCTCCTGTCAGCCTCATCTCCCACAGCCTGCTGTTTCCTTATGGACCTCCTGACTGTAGCATGGGTAGGCACGGGCCCAAGTAGTGACAGGCAATTGCCTGTGCTGTTCAAGAGTTAGCATGGGCATTTGGCACTCTCTCAGAGAAGGCCTTTGCGTAGTTCACAGGTTAGCATAGACCAGAGATCATCCCCAGTTTCCCTGCATTTGGATACAGGCACCCTGTTTTAAGGGCTGAGAGCGTTTAGCTGAATGCTGTACCAGCTGGTCTTGAGGCCAAAATACAATTCCTTGCCCATTTTATGTACAGGTATAGGCACAGAGGTGGGTTTCAGTTATCTAAGTGGCAGGTGACACTGTGAGACTTGTGCTGACACACCTTCTGCATGTGCTGCAGGAGAGGACTTTTGTTCTGGTCCTGGCCTGATTTGGCTCTGGCTGAAGTCGCTTGTGAAATTCCCTTTATCTTTGTTGTGGAAGCAAAGTTGTACCACAACCAAAAGCTTAAAACAAAATAGCACCCTCATCTGCCATGTTTATTACGAGAAGATTTTTTTTTTTTTTTTTTAAATTTCAAAGGATTGTCGGGATATTCTTCAAACATGGGACAAGCGCACCGAGTGGTGGTGAATGCTGATGCTCAGCAAAACATCTGAAACTGTCTTTTGGCTGAAAGAATGCTTCACTTAAAAGATAAGGACTGAATTTCTAAAGGTTTGGTTTTAAGTACTTAAAGCAGCAGATTAAAAGGGCATACAAGTGTGTCTTAAGCATTTTTGAAAAAAAACTCACCACTTCCATATTTAGTGCCACCCACTTTTTACCTCTTGTGAATCTGAAGATGAGGGTTGTGTTTTCGTTCTGTGTGTTTACTGCACAATGGGGCACACAATAGGGCAATAGAAAAAAATTAGTAGTTACAACCAAACCTTTGGCTATGGTGAGAGCGGTTATGTGTCTGGGCTCTTTGCTTCCAGCAAGAGGTGAACAAACTGGGAAGAGGACAGAGGAGAGCGGTGAAAAGGATCACATCTGGAAAATAAAATCTCCAAGGATACACTGAAAGAAACAGGGCTATTTAAAGAGGAGACTGAGGAGGTATTCGATAATGGTCTAAAAAAGTAGAAGAGAATATTTCCACCATGTTTGTGATGAATGGGACAAATTATAGCAAGGATGTTTCAGACTGGACATTTGGAAAACTTCCTATGTAGTAAGGATAATGGAGCACTGGGGTAGATGGCCTAGGAAAGTTGTGGAGTTGCCATCATAGGATGTTTTTAAGAGTAGAGCAGGCAAGCATCTGTCAAAAATGGCATAGGTACAGTCAGCTGTGGTTGGAAAACTTGGATCTGTCAGTACAGAGAAGATTAAAACTTCTTGAGCCAGGTTTTCACAATAAAAAATAAATAAATAGGTTCTGTCCGCTGAAACTGTGATTCATGTAAAAGAAGCGACTGGAATATGAAAATATAACTGAGGGAAACTTGTGCTTAAGAATAACATTATTGCAGTTTTTATTTGGCTTTGAGTGGTTTTACACTGTGGCTGTCTACAAAGAATGATTTAGATGATGCAGATAATTGCAAATGGCTTTTTCTGCAAACTTTTGGTAAATCTATTCATTCACCATGAGTGGATTTTGCTGCTGAAATTTTTTTCCATGTGCAAAGGGAGTTTATGATGAAAGATTTCTGTGTGAAGGAGTTTCTGCAGAGGGGCTCCTCTGTTTTTCTGTTTTGGGAAAGCTCTGCACAGAAAGTGTCTTCTGACAGTGAATTGACTGTGGATGCAATATGCATTAGAATTTCAGCAGATAAATCATTCTGGATCAGGCAGGTGATGTCAGCTCCAGTGGAGAGCAGGGTGCTGAATGATGAATTGCATTTTGACACACTTTCAGTGCTCCTTCATGATTTCTTTTTCAGTCAGTTGCCTCTATTTGCCTCTACTGTGATTTATAATTCACATCACTATACTTCTTACCCTTATTCTCTTCATGTGGTGGTGTTGTTTTCTTCTTGCTTTTGTTCCTTTTCCATGTCCCCAGTGTAGTAGGCTCCGTGTCACTGGCGTACCAGATGCCATGATGTTCCCCTCTCCCTCTGTTTCCTCTGAATACTGCTTGATGCCAGTGCTAGCACCTGCATTCCAAACCTCAATGGGACTGGACCAGGCTGTGGAAAAACATGTACTAGGTGAAGAAGACCTCCATAGTTAGTTCTGATGTTTTGAAGTTATAGAGGGCTCACTTGAAAGTTTGTTGGTTAGTTGTCAGTGGCTCAGGACTAACTAGGATAAAAATCAGTGATTATGTATGTTCCTGTTCCTGGTGGGTGTGCTTATGAATAAATATTTGGCTGTCTAATCATGAAAACTAAATATTTTACTTCTTGAGATGTGGGCATACATTTGATTAAGGAGCCAATATGAAAGAAAAAATTCATTTTGAGTCAGAAAAAGAAAACAGATTTCTTCGAAGACAGACGTTTTGGAAAAATTATTATAAAGGGCAGCAGATACTTAGAGGTGCTTCTGAAGTTGACGGTGTGGAGAAAACCTGCATGTGCAACTAAGAACATAAGTGACAGCCTTGTGATTTTCTGCATGTCTCTGGAGGAGGCCATATCAGTTGTATGCTGTAGTATTAAACTAATTTGTATGTAATGAAGGATATTCTTACTAAACCAGCTGCTGAAATTCTCAATCTATGGAGAAGCTGAACTCCTACAAGCTTGGAGTAGGAGCCCAATATAGATGCTCTCAATGGCCTTTAGAGGAGTTTATCTCTCTCCACAGACTGTATAGAAGCTACAGATACTATTTGTTTGGACAGCTAAATCAGGTTCATGTGGTTCAGCATGTATACACCTAATTGTTTTCTATGCACTTCCCCTCACTGGAGGTGACATAAATGTGAATTTATGTGCAGATCTGGGAAGAGAAAATAAGGTTACTCATTCAGCATTTGGCACTCTAATTATTTGTTGCTGCTGTCAGAACCACCCTTCTAAAGGGAGACTGTGACTTTTGCTCTTGGGCTTCTTTCTGGGTTAGAGCATGTCTGTGCTGCCTGAGCGATGCCCCAGGGCCCTCCTCTAGTTATATATAAAGCCCCTGCCCAAACAGCACTTTTACCCTTTTAAACTCAGACAGTATAATGAATTGTGTGGGTCTGGTGAATTCACTAACAGACCAACCAACATACAAGCTAGACCCAGTCTAGTCATACAGTGTAGCTGCTGTTTGAAACCTAAGGCATTCCCAAATAAAAATGTTATCAATTTTAATGAAAAGTCTTAAATAATGTTCTCCACAGATTGTAGTTAGAATAGTTGTCTCTAAACAGTGTCTCCACTGATGGCTGCTACATTACTTATTGTAAGATTGCTTTCTTTTCCTACATTCTTTTCAGAATGTAAATTAGTTTATATTATTATAATAATTTGCCTTAGATCCTGCCGATTAAAAAAAAGAAGAAAGATGGAATAGAAGTATTGTTTTGCAAGTGACAATTAGATATCTTGCACTGCCTTAGGTTGCATTTCTGTTTGTTTTCCTAATTTCCTGTGAATACAGTTTCACGTTTCTTTCTTTTCGCCTCTTTTATCTTTCAGGGGGATTGTCAGCAGAAAATTCTAATCTAATTATTCGTGGATCATCTTCTTGCCATGGAATGCCTTTCTTGCCACAAAGCCCTTTGATAGGCTCCCTGTGGTATTTCTGGCTGACATCTTCCTAGCCTGAAGTTTTCCTATCCACATCCTGGTCATGTCATTGAGGAGAAACAACTTCTTTCACTAAAAGATCTTCAAGATCCATACATATTAGCTTTTATGTGGCTTGACTGGTGAACATGAAATGCTGCCTGTACCCCCATGTGATACAAAATGTCATGGGTCTGTTATGGACTGTGGCTTAGAACAGCACGTCTGAGTAGCCAGGTGCTGGTCACACTGCTACAGTGCTGTCATGACTTACTAGGTATTGCTGTGGTCAAGCCTACCTACATGAAGCAAAAACTGCATCAGCTCATGAAGCAAAGGATGCATTGTTGCAGTAGGCAGAGCCAAAGTATTATCAAATAGTAAGAGTTCCTGCAGATCAGGATGTATGCTGACATGCCACCAAGTGGTGGTGAGTTGGTGTGTTAAGCAGCAGCTGTTGCAGAACAGAAGTAACTTCTGGATCAAGTTCACACTTGTTTAGTTCACTGTCCTCTTTATAACAAGCAGCTTGCAGCTTCTGAGGAAATACAAGAAATTCTGTGGGGGGCAGGCATAAACAGATCTTCTGACTGCGAGTACGGCACTGTGTGCTTTATTTGATCTAGGACTCTTGAGTAAGTAGCAATCCGTGCATCATCAGCTTGGCCAGTCAAGTGGTGCAGTGTCTTCCTGGCCAAGACCAGTGGCTGCACACTGTGACTGTTCCCTAATGGACCAGGGCAAGGGAAGAAATACCCTGCAGAAATGAAGGAAATATTGTGCATGCAAGTCCTCAGCTAGGTTGGAATGGCATTTCTTCAACAGTCTGGACTTAGTACCAAAGTTTGCCATTTTAGTAACTCAACTGTAGAGAACATGTTCAGCTGTGAACAGCGCTTAACAGCCAGTCTTCTTGTTTCTTAAGGTTTAACCTTCATTATTTAATATTCTAGTCCACAATAGATGTTCAGCAAACAAATTACCCAAAATTTTGATAGAAATGTTGAAAGAAAGCTGTAAACATTAGACAGCACAAAAATCTTCATTTTGGAAAAAGCCTTTTTTTTTTTTTTAAAAAAAACAACAACAAAGCCCAGATCCCTTTGTCAGGAGGACTTCTGCAACTTAGCCAACTGCAATAGAACAATTGCTGGAATATATATTACAGTTTGCCACCTCGTACTTGTAGACAACTCCAGTCAAATTGGAGAAGGATTTTGTAGACCTGGAAGGCAGGATCTAAAAAAAACCTTAGGAAGTTTTTTTACATAGACAGAGACTAGCACATGAAAGATAAAATGTGGCATGTATCTGAAGGTAAGCCAGAGGTTAGTGACAGTGAGCACAGGCACAGGTAGGTCACTAACATTTGGACTTTATAATATAAATGGCCAGAACAGTCAGGTGTCTGCTAGAGAAATAAATGTTATGCCAGCAGAAGAGAATATTTGGTTGATCTTTTGACCCACTATTAAATAGTGATTAAAATGTTAAGAGTGTCAGTGGAAAACAAGGTCCTTCACTGATGGAGTAGTCAAGGCTTCTCTGAACTTATCATCTTTCTGGCATCCTCTGATGTTGTGGCACCTGGGAAAGGATCTGTTGACCTGTCAGTTAAATTTGGATCCAGTAAATTTGTCTTAGGTAGTGCTTCATCATTTCATCCTTGTCAGAGACTTGTTTTAGTAGCTATGGACACCTGTGGACAAGATACAGCTCCCATACTCTTAGCCAAAGCTGCTCTGTAAGAGTGGGGGTTGTTTTTCTGATAAATGTTTTCCATTAACCACCAGGGCTGCTCAGCAGATGAGTATTTATGTCACCATCTCTCGCCCTGCCAGGTTTGTGATTTGTTTTCTCTTGCTACTTAGGTTGCAGAGATCTCTGCCTAAGCTTTATTTATGTAGGTGTGCACTGAGGCTGTGGGAGGAATGGGACAGGATGCTCCTTTGCCTTCACACACTGGAAGGAGAGAAGTCAATTCACATTCTCTGCTCCCTCTTTACCTCTCCAAGGGTACAAAGCTTCCCAACAGGTGAAGAAAAGGATAAGGATATGTTCTTCACTCACTCTCTTGATATATACTCTAGCCACTGAGAAGGATTGATTCTGTGGGAGGTAAGTTGTACCCCATAAATATGTGCCGTACCTGCTCCCCAGTCCTTGCCTCTATACCCATTTCCCGAGTCAGTGTGATTCAGAGCCATCTCCTTAGCATTTCAGAGCTTTAAGAGCATTTTCAGAGCATTTCATACCATTAAGGTATGAGCCAAAGCCACTGATACCAGCAGTGAATCCCTATTGTTTCAGTGAGGCAGTGCCTCACTGAATACTCAAAATCAGTATTTTTATTAAATACTAGCTGATTATTAAGAGCATTAGTTGCAGCAGGGCACTGCTGCTATTTTTTAAAAGTCAGGGGTTTTTTACAGCCAACACATACAGAAAGTGCCCATGGTGACAGAACTATTGCATTTCTAAAAATAAAGTAGGGCAGTAGTGAGACATAATTATGCCTACCTTGTTATTGGAACTAAAGTATGCAGTATGGATAATAGCGTACTTGGAAAGAAAATTGATTCCTAAATATCAGCCTATGAATTGTCTCAAAAGTATTGGCTTGAGCACAATACATTGTTAATAGTGTTTAAGCCAGATTTTGGATGTTTAGATGCTTCATATTCAGTAGCTTTAGATACTACTGAAACCATGTAGAAACCATTCAAAACTAGGCCCTTTTATTACTGCAAAAGTGAACATTGTACTAAACCATGAAAGAGAGAGCAATGAATTAAAAAAAAAAAAAAAAGACTAAGAGAAGCGAACACAGTTTCAGATGGAGGAGAAAGCCAGCTCTTAATCTTATTTGTGGGCTTTGCTCCAGTTGGGCTAGCCATGTGGTTAAGGGAAGCAGGATTTGGCACTGGGAAGCAATAACGCTGAAGAAGACACAGGGACGGAGAGATGCAGTATGCAACAGCTAAACTATATTCTATATTTCCAGAAACACTGGGATGCAGAAAGGAGAGTTCCTCTCTCCAGTGTTATGATGTAGGAACACGGGGAATACTGGCTGCAGTGTTGTGAGAGAGATTGAGAAATCGGGGAGTTCAGAGGAGAGGATTAAGAATAATTAACAAGTCCTAATAAAAAGGACTAAATATGTATAGTTTGGCTGAATGGTGACTAATGTGGCCTGAGGGATAGAACAGCCCACAAATATTTGAGGGATGTAACTCCCCCAAAGAGGGAGAGAAGAATAATTATTTAGGATAAAGGATGAGCTGTAGCTATAAGTAAATGGAGGAAATAAAACAAAGAAAAACTTAATCTGAATATTGGGAACAATTTCCTGAATGAGAGTTCAGTTATTACCCCCTGGAATAATCATCCCAAAGAAGTGTGGGAGCCTGACTCTTCCCTGTATTAAACACTTGGCTGGAAAAATACCACACACACAACTGGAGCAATCTTAGTCTTAGCGTGAGAGGAGGTCTAGGGGTCTACCATCCCTAGGCTCTCTGAAGGAATAACACATTCCTGGACCTGTTTTTCTTCCCTGATGTTTGGGTTTTTTTTCTCTGAGAAATCAGTTCAAATTTCAAAGTATATCGGCAGATATACCTGTCTAGATGCTGCTGCCCTGGGCAGGACGAAGCCCTAGTGTCACAGCAGCCTGGGCCCTGGCTGCCTGGGGAGCAGCTGTGCACAAGAGGACCTGGGGACATGGCCCGCAGTGTGCCCTGGCAGTGAGGGAGGCCACCAGTGTCCTGGGCTGTCCTGACAGGAGCAGAGCTACAGGTCGAGGGGAGTAATTATCCCTCTTGGCTCAGCACGCATTAGACTGTGTCTAGGCACTGTGTCCAGCTTGGGGCTCCCAGTGCAAGAGAGGTGAGCAAGCTGGAGGGAGCTCAGTGGCGACCACCAAGGCCCCAGATTGAGCAGGAGGATGGACTAGAGACCACCCTTTCAACTGAATTATCCTATGTTCCTATGCAGTATCAGTCTGGTTTTGCTAGAGACAGTGATATGCATCAGACAACCTTTAGAAGTTTTTGTAAGAACAGTTTATTCTGGTTTGTTTTACAGAAAAGTCTGAGATGATGCACAAGCTTAGGAAAAAGATGAAGAACATTATTGTTTTGGTTTTGTTTGTTTTTTTTTTTAAAAAAAAAACCCAGTGTCACCGGTGCCTTGCATACCTAATAATATGTACAGTTATAATGTCTTTTTTTTTTTCTGTTGATTAAGTCTTCACATTTTTACTTTGAACAGAACCTGTGCTATTGGGCTACACTGATACACTTTTTTTTCCTGGGAAAGAAGGGAGCCTCAGAGAAACTGTAAACAGCACTGAATCCTTGAGACAGTTCTGCCTGTGTAAGCCACAGTTGTGTCCGAGGCATGCGTGCCTTCCCCGCTGTCCTGGTGCTCCCTTATTGACATATTCCTGATGCTGCTTTCAGTCGCATCACCTTTGTGCTGGTGATGCCACTGGCAATGCCTTTCTTCTGAGCAGACTGCGGTGTGCTTGCTGTGCACGCTGTATGTGATGTGATGCTACTGGGAGCTTACGCAAATGCCATCACTCGAGGTTCTTGCAGCTGTAGGGAGATGGTGCGGTGTTCCTCAGAGCATCTCTTCGCTGCTAGGAGGGCATGCTTTGCTTGCTCTG
Organism: Ciconia boyciana; assembly: GCF_034638445.1. Classification (NCBI taxonomy): domain Eukaryota; kingdom Metazoa; phylum Chordata; class Aves; order Ciconiiformes; family Ciconiidae; genus Ciconia; species Ciconia boyciana. Next base: position 89,212,977 of record NC_132936.1, read on the forward strand.
ACCTTTTGCCTCTCCTGCAAACATTTATACTTAGGCCAACTGAGTTTAAAATGCTTTAACATCTGAATTTTATGCAGGTGTAAACAATTAAAGAGTTTGCAAGGTAGTGAAAAATCAGGTCTCAGGTCCTCAGGCCTGCGTGGTATATCATCAACCCTGAGCAGGCTCCATCATTATTTGAATAAGGAGACATGCAACAGTGATTCTAAAATCTCAGGATAGTTTTTGCAAACACGCTTAAATCAAACTGTAGTTAGAGAAATGAAATTGAAAGTCACGTTATGGCAACAGCTGGGAGAACATTAATGGGCTGGGGGGAAGATAAAAGAAAGGACCATGGTGGCACAGAAAAAGAGAGAGGGGACACAGGGAATAACTCCTCGTCACACTTCTGGCTACACCTTGATTTTATGCCACAGTTTACTGACCCCCTCCCATTTCCTTCCCCTTGTTGTGCCAACATAACCCTTTGTTGGGTCTGTGTTGTAGATTGGATCACTGGTAGGCTAAAAAGGCAGCTCTTCAGGGGTGTGCTTGCTCTCCTGACATGACAAGCCATGACCAGCAGGGCAGCAGAGGTAAATGCAATTCATCTTGGCTGTTACATGTGAGCCTTGGCTTTTGCACTTAAGTAATTGGACTTGCCCATTCCATCAGCCGTTCCAACAGCCCAGGTTTGCATGTATACAAGCGAAATATGTGCTACAGCTATTTATGTTCATGCGTACTTTGCTATGTAAATTATATTTAGCTCATTTCATTACAGAGGTAAAAATTACATTCTGTGCATGTGTGTATAGAAAAACAGTGTACATTTTAAAGGCTTAACCTCTTCAGCTCTCTGCAAGGGAATTCTTGAGTTACAGGTTAAATAGAGTCCCAGCAGGTGTTTGCACGTCTCTCTGCCTCTCCCAGTTACACACATGCTATGTATCTCTCTCTTTCACAGCCACACTCACACATTGGATAGCATGGAAGAGAGAAACAGATGCAGTTTCTTTCAGAAAGCTGCGGGGAGAAGTTTGTAAAGTGCTGTTCAAAAACCTCCTATAAATGAGAAACTTATTGCTAGAGCAGGTACTGTGTGATGTGGGAAGTTATGGTGAAATTCAGTTGAGACTCCTCAGATGAAGTCTGTTCAGCAGTGCTAGCGTGTGCCTGGGGAATCGTGACTCTTCCAGTCCTTCTGGTCTTGCACCATCCCTATGGATTTGGGGATCTTTATGGCTGTCTGTCTTCACCTCCACACTGTTGCACTTTGGTGAGGGAAGCTGCAGCTCTAACCAGGAACATCTGAGCAAAACATTTTATTATCAGACATGAAGAAAAGTTTCTTGCATTTGATTATCTAGCCATAATGTAGTAATGATAATGATGGAATGGAAGGCAATGTAAGTAATGTGATTATAGTTATTTGGATGGCAAATCGGAGGAGTTTTATTACCTTCTTTGCTTCTTTTATAACTTTCAATATGCCCATTTTAAAAGTATAATCAAAACAATATGTTTCCTTGGCTTATACATTAGTCACTATGAAAAGTTCCTAGCATTGAGATATGCAGATGTTTTTTCATGAAGGGAAGGCTTAATATTACATGTGAAAGATGTGCCTAAATGGGTCTTTCTCTTTTTGAATCAGCATACCAAGAACTAAATGGATAAAAACCAGTAAAGCATTACATTAACCCTTAGTAATATTCAGTTATTGTAATTTGCTGTATTTATTTATATTTTTATTAATTGACCTAACTTTCATCCTTTCATCTTTTTGCTCCTATTTTTACATCATTTGTGGATGAGGAGGCTTTTGGTTTTGTATCTAATCGGGATAAAGAGTGGGACAAATTTCAAGCTTTCCATGAACCAGCTGTTGTGAAATCATACAGAAGTATGTGGAGCGACACTAACTTAGATTTCCTGAAAATTTACCCCAGATGTGTTGTGCACAGTTACATGTTAGTGCCTAAATTGTGGGCTTTTTTTCCTTGAGGTTTGCAAAGTTTCTCTGTGGCACTGTGTTTCTGGATATGTACTACTTTTGACCTATGCACCTGTGCAGCCTTGGCAGAAGCGGGCAGTGGTTAGTTGGGGTAAAGCTCCGCAAACCTGGGTAGTGTCCACACAATTCCTCCTTTAATTCTCATCAGGTTAGTGACTAAAGCTGTATGAATGATTGTTTCTTGGTTTGGCATTGGAAATGAAAGCAACAAAATTCTGCTTTGAGTTAGACACAACATTCTTTTCAATCTGACACAGACAATTTTATTTCTCTTTCCATGTATGCTAAAGCTTAAAAAAATTATGCATATGTGGTTTTAAGGCACTGAAATGTTTCACTGATCTTTTCGAAATTCTAGTACATCCCTTCATCCTAAACACTGTTTGTGACCAAAGCTATTAGGCAAATTCTGACCCCTAACCTAGAAACGTAAGAAACCGAGGACCACATCCTGCCCTGCGTTACATGGCTGCGCTAGTAGAGGGACATGGTAGAGGGAGCATGCTAGCTCTCTGCACCAGCAGCTCTGGGCAGCACTGTAGCACTCGCAGGCTAAGCTGGGGTAGTGGCTAATGAGCCAGCTGCTATAGCACAACCTTGAGGGACCCTTCTAGGGTTCCGGCTAAATTGTACATAGATAGCTGATGCTTCACTCGTTAGCTTTTGGACAGAAAAGTGCTCCTTTGCCAAGGAGCAGCCACATGTCCCCTGCCTTCCTGAAAGTGTATATTCCTGCCCTGAAGAATTCAGACCAGTGTTAGTGGCTAGGACCTGTAAATACCACACACAGACTGCCACCCTCATCTCTGAGCTTGCCATTTGCAAGGAAAGACCTATTTTCCCCTTAGCTTTGGAATGATTTAGATATTATGTAGGCTTAATCTCCATGGCACTTTCTTCCTTTAATTCAACCTGCAAGGATTTATGTAACCAGACTGATTAAAACTAACAGTCTTCAAATGGTCACGCATACTTCTTTATAGTTCCTTTGCTTGTGGCAATGTGACAGACGGTGTTCAAGCATCCAGAATAACTGTGCTTGCTTCCGTTATATAAGATGACTCCTTAAAATAGACTACTGAAAGATTTTTTTGTGCTGGTGCTTTCTTTTTTCGTCCCCCCAACCAGCTTCACAATATCACAGCACTCTCCTCATATAAGCCGGTGTGATTGCCCTTCTGCTTCTGTTGTAATCCTATTTAATCTTGGTGGAAAAGAACATGAAAATAAGCTTTGTTTTTGTCATTCCACTTTTTCCTGTGGCATCAGACAGAGAAGGGGAGATGGCATGGTCACATGCCCTATATTTATACTCCTTTACTTAACAAATGTTAAGTTCTTGAAATTCTCGTGACAGTGAGTTTATCTGCAGCAATGGCAGCCAGCTTCTCTGTGCTTGTGAGCCATTGTTACTCCCAGACAGGTGTTCAAGGGCTGATGCAATTCAGTCATGCTTGAAAAAGTTCTGCATCTTGCTTGGTAAATAACGATAGTGTAATAGTGTCTTACCCTTCTAACACACAGCGTGGTAACCCCAGTTTGGCTGGCTGCCCCACCAGCCAACTTTCCTGAGAGCCTCCTAACAGTCGTTATTGACAAGCTCCATTCACGAGCTGGTTGTCTTCTGTTGTAACATTAAGTCTTTCTGTAATCTCCTTCTTCAAGAGAATGAGTATTTTCCACTTCTGCTTCCTTCAGCTGCAATACAGGGCATACATCATGGTGTGGGATCAGGTCCACAGACAGGAATCCCTTTAATAACTCAGAAAATGCCAGTTCCTGAAATTTGTCCAGCCCCTTAAGGTCCCATTAGTCTCAGTAGGAGCTAAAGGCATGCAGCACACATTAAGAGAGGTGCTTAGGTCCTTGTAAAACTGAACTTGCACAGCAAATTTATCATACATTCAGAAACAAGTGATCTAAGATTGGCCTCAGTGAATTTCAGAGCACAATCTTATCTCCTGAGATTCATTGAAAATGCCCCTAACATTATTGATTTGCATTTAATGTGATCAGTATGTCTCCATGCAGTGTTAGAGATGTGAAATATAACCATGCAAAAAGGCTCTGCAGATACACTGTTTCTCCTGGTAGGAAATGCTGTCTAATTATGTGTCAAATAGTCCATGGGTCTTCTTTCCATATCTTCATTTTCAGAGGTAGGTATCTAGAACAGAAAATAAATCCAAAGGGGACCATAAACACACTCTAGCCTGGGGAACAGAATGGGAAATGAAAGTCTAACTTAGTGCAGTGGGCAGGAGCTAATAATAGAGTAAGGACTGTCACATCACCCCCGAATGGGCATCAGCGTGTTAGTGATGAGCTGAGCGCATTTCATCCATCTGCTGTGTTTCCAATATTATTTGATTAAATGAATCAATGGGGCAGTAACCAAACAAAGCAAAAAACCGGTAGCATGACATACATGTAAAATAGCTACAAGAGCACATAATGAAATGAAAGAAAAAAGAAGTCAGTAATATTGATGACTGAAGGAGAGAGATCTGTGGGCCGGCAGCTTTGTCTGGGGCAGTGCTGTGCTGTCCCAGCTCAGGTGTGAAGCGGCGTGATGTTTGCCCAAGCTAACGAGGCCCCGAATTGACTCCCTGTCCTGTGCTCCACAGCGCTTCTGTTCTTTGGTTTGTGCATGCAAGACTGGTGTGGGTGTTGATCTGTACAGGGGAAAGTGAACTGGATGTATTGCATGTGTGTGTTCACATCTATATAAAGCAGTCATTTTTGTTGTGGGGCGTATTTCTTCTTGTCAAAATAATTGTATCAGTACAGCTGCTTTTGTGTAATTGCAATGTTATCATTAGGTGGTACTTTACATTATATTCCCCTATTCCCCTTGCTGTTTAGGAATAAACTGTACCAGAATAAATACCTTCACGCTAAGAAGGTTATTTGCTATAACCGTACTGCTGAAATTACAGTGGGATAACTTATGTTTAGACAGGGACAAAAAAAATATGTATTTATATGGCATAAGTTAAGGCTTGTCTGTCTGCATCAGCTCTACAGTGCTTTTGCACTGTAGACACACAGTCTGTGGACACAGACACACCTATTTCTTTCCCACTGAAGCACTATATCAGGGAGAAGAATAAAATTTGTATTTAGAAATTTAATGAAATATTTATTGTGGAGTAAAAATGTTCTGTTATCAGCTACTTTAAGCTAAAGTACTTCCCCCACCCCACCCTGCCCCCCTATATTTGTAACCTTCTGAGTTGTAACAGTCATTCTTGAATGACTGCTTGAGTGAGGCTACTTCAGTGATGCCCACAGTTTATGGTGATGTTGCAAGTGGACAAAACAGAAGATTTACTAAAAATAACCTCGGTTCTGAGAGCATGGGAGGCCATGCGGCTGTGTGCAAAGCTGTGCAGAGGGGTCCCCTGGCTGCTCTATCAGCCTCACTCTTCACTGCCAGTCTGATGGGTCCTGTTACAGCCAAAGGACCAATTTTAAACTCTGCAGCTCTGTGCTGCAGGGTGCAGGGTGGGTTTTTTGGTTATGGGAAAGGAAAGTGCTATGATATGCTGGTGTCTGCAAGCGGCCTTTTAGAGAGGGCTGATTGCAATCTATGTTTGCTGGGTATTAGGACACAGATGAATCAGGGTGGGAAGATGAAGGGAGAGTCTGCCTGAGGCTCCTCAGAGAGTACTGCACAGTTTTGTTTTGAGCCCAGGAGGCCTGAACTGATAAAGCTAGGCAGCTTAAATAAGTCCCAAATGGATCAATACCCTACAGATAGAATGAAGTTTTCATTTTGATCTGAAGCTTCAACAGCAGAATGTTTTACTCTGGGGGAGCTGGAGAGTTCTTTAATACAAGGAGGTGGCCCCAGATATTCCAGATCAGTCAGGCAACTTCATTTTAACTACACTACCCGCTCACTAAGGTTTCCATCCTCTCTTGTTTAAATCAGATAAAAGCATTTCAAGTGAGAGCAGAGTCTTGTGACATTGGAAACTAAGTTCCAAGTTTGATTTTCTGGCTAGCCATTGTGTTAAGGGGTTTATGGTTATTTAAAATGACCAATATACTGGATGTGTTGGGGTGATCAAATTTTCAGAATGGAAAACAAGGGCTTCTCTTGCTGACACGCAGGGTGAGGGAGCATTTGGACTGCTTGTGCCTTGCGGCAGGTAGCTGTACTAGGGCAAAAAGAACAAATTAATCTCTCTGTTACCTTTGGTCTGGAAAGCAAAGTATACTCAAATTTTTCTGTATGCAGGATGTGCTTTTCCAGTTAACCAACAACCCAGATGGCAGGACATCAACATACACAATCAGTTTTCTCAAAAAAATGTGGAAAGCTATACTGCTGTAATTCTAATGCCAGCTGATGGGTTTTGGGATCCTTCCCCAAGGCCAAACTGATTCTTTGTAGTACTCTAGGCAGTACATACTCTAGGCCTTCTTCCATAAAGCCCTTATTCTGAAAAAATGTCCCAAAAAAGATGAACCGGCATTCTTGAGAGGAACCACAATGAAAGAAGTTGGACTAGAAAGCTCTATCCATGGAACTATGAGGCAACCTGAGCTTAGAAGATGGACAAATCTGGAAGAAGATTGCATCCATCTGCCTCTTGTACGTAGGAAGAAAGAGAATGCTTCAGTTTCAAAGGTCAACAGTAACATAAATTGTGCAAAATTGGATTGATTTTTTGAGGTAGCTGTATAAAACCATTTAAGATATTTGAATCATAACTTCTTTGGTGGTGGGTTTCTCAAGAATATTTTGCAACATAATCTACCCTATAATGGGATGCATAAGAAGACTTTGATCAGTAAACAGCTTCTTCATTCAGCTCCATAGAAAGTTTGATGCAACAAAAATATAAGCCTCTGTGTGGTATGGAAACACAGTAAATGATAAGGTGACTTTCCCTTGGATACCATCCACTGTCTGTAGGAACTGCTGTGATGCATAAGCTATTTGCTGACCTCCTCCCATATTTCTCTAATCTGAGGTGTTCCTGGTATGACGAAGGTTTTGCTTTGAATGTGTTGCAGTAGTGCACAAAGACGTCTGTGAAATTTGGAGTTGTGTCTCATTCTATTACACAGCACTTGGCAACAGTGTCAAGTTAAGCTACAGGATTTGATCAAGGGTCTTTAATGGGGTGCCTAGCCAATGTCCAGCTGTGTGCTCATTAGCAGAAGAAGCCACAGCACGTGACTGATTTTCAGAAATTCAGCTTAAGTGTTTTTATCTTTGACATTACAGAGATACTGTTTTTTGCACCTTTATAGGTGATCTCTCTCTCTCCCTCTCTGCTTTTCCTGCCTATGCATTTTCATCTTCAGTTTCAGGGGCTGAGTTCTACAAAATGCATCACTGTACTCTCCTCATTGCAGGGGGCTTGATTTACCACCGCTGAATTCCAGGCTTCTGTTGATGTATTCCTTTCAAACCAGTAGAGATTTACCATTCGAAATGAGAGTATTGCAGTGCTGAGTTTGTCCCAGGTGCTATCTTTCTCCATTTCTTCTTCTCCTGTCCTCTGTCTGGTATAAAAGAAATACAGTAAGAAATAAATTTTTTTGTCTTATTCTTAGGGTGCTGTATGACAGGGGCCAAACTGCAGCTGTTTGTTACAGAGAAGAGAGATGGTAGGATCTGGCTGCAGGCTGTCCTGCGTCTTACTTCCTGTGTTCATAAGCTTTTTCTGTATAGCAAATGGGAGAGCAGGATAAAATGTATTGTAGAACCATATAGGTGTACTTTGGCAACTATAGGAATTTCTGAGGTAGGTGTGCAGAGAAAGAAGTACCGGAAACCTTTTCCAAGTCCAACAGAAAACTCTGTCCATAAGATTCCTAGCTTGATGTTCTGGTTTCCTGACTATGGGATATTTATTATGAAGGAGGTAGATGAACCAATTTTCCAGACCTTCTCATCAAAGAAAGAACTTCACAGAGAAGTGATTCTGTTCTGAAGGCAATGCAGTGGCCTGATCTCTTGTGTCAGGGAGCTTCATTACTAAGTGAGAGGTCTCTTGGAAGAGTAATTTTGTTCCCGTTTTTTCAAGTATTCTCTGAGTTGTTGGTAGAGGTAATTTTTAGCCTACTGTTTGCTTTGATGATGAGGACCAGGATTTTTAGAAGAATTTGCTTTCTACCAAGATGTTGTAACATAGGGGATGTGCCTTTTGATAGGATTGCACCAAGCAGTAGGTGCTGTGGGTCAGGAACCTATGGGTCGTTGGAGAGGGAGGAACCAGAAGACCCCAGCGCTGAGAGTGCTGACCCGGCTTTCAGTAGGCCAGCTGTCCAGGAAGAAAAGCTTCAGGTGCAGATATCTCTGGGAAAGCTTCAGGTGTTTATTGAGCATGAGTTGTCTTATGAAAGACAAGGAACAGAAAGCTTATCATGCTCCTAACACTTGACTAGAAAATGGTGGAGAAAGACAATAGGATGGCAAGAGGAGAGCTCAGAGTTATGGCTGAATCTCTAAGCTTGGGAAATGAGCTTTCATTCTGACTGCACCAACTGAAACATTCATGCCTAGCTCTCATTAGAGCAAACAGCAATATTCTGGGCTGCAGATGATAAAAATATATTACAACAGCAAGGTCTGTATCCAAAAAGAAAGAAGAGGATTAGTATTCTATGCATTGTAAGAGGGAAAAGATTTTTCTGGCTAATATTGCTGCTTGTATTTGTCATACCTACCATGGACCCATGGGACACAGAGACTGCAGTCCCTTTGGTGATCTGGAAGAGCAGACAAGACCCTTGCCAGCTCCTGTGATTTCCCCCCCTTCCCCAGCACCCATCAGTCTCAGCTGTATTTTATCAATATTGAACATGAGTTTCTGGCACTTTATTCAGGTGCAACAGAGGTGCGAATATGGGTATTATCAACAAATCACAAAAGATGTTGAGATCCAAGTGAAATCAAACAGCAAATACATTTCTCTGTCTTCTTTATATGTGACAGGATGCATTTAGAGAAAGACTTTTGGCATAAAATTTTGAGCCATTGTAAATAACTTATTTTTTCATTTTTAGAGGTATTTTCAAAAATTTACTTTTGCTAAGAAACAAAAATACATGTCAAATACTTGTTCAGTTTAGCAGTATGCCCAGCTGTCTGAGAATTACCCTCAGAACTGAAGATTAATTGACTTTCATTGAAATTTGTACAGGTAATAAGCAAAAAGCTGCAGATTAAAGGCTTTACATCTCTTATAAATTCTGCTCGTTGGTGCCTGAGCCACACATCTATACAGTTCACTTCTTTCTGGCAATGTCTTACTACTTTGTGTGGTGTATTTAATTTTATGTTGTTTTTTATTTCACTTTACTGGAAATAGAAAAACAAGAACAAAAGGTTTCTTTAAAAAATAACAGTAATTGCCAACAGTAATAATGTTTTCCAGTTTCATAATTTTTTGTAATAATTCATTCTGCAGCATGATTAAAGAAGGTTAAATATTAAGGTCAGCTCCCAAAGGAGGTGGGGTCGGAGCTAGCAGAATGCTGAGCATTCCTGCAAGAGGCTGGGTGCATAGGACTTCCCCTGCAAATGGTAGGGTATGAGGACGTTTAGTGTTGTGTAGAATTGCTTTCTAAATCTTCAGTAGATAGAGATAGAAGGTCTTATAACAAAACATTGAAAGTGACTTGGGTGAAATTTTTGTCAGATTTTTTCCCCAGCAAGAAATGTGGATTTCATTCAAACTAAATTACTTCATCAGCTTCTGCTGGTTTAGCTTATGTCCTTCCAGAAAGTGAACAAGAATCAAGAATTTTTTTAATGTGTTTTGGTTACATCCTTGCAAAAAGAAGCAGTTATTAACTTTTTCAGTTTGAAATTGTAGTTTGACACTTGCTTCAATTATATTTAAATTAATATTCTAAAAATGAAAACTTTAATTTTGGATTGAATAAATTGCTGAGACTGATGCTAAGTGATTTTGTTGAAACTTTTCTGAGAAAAGATATTTTGAAAGTAAAAATAAAGCATAATATTTTATTGCTTTCAGTATTGTAGTAACATTTCTTTCATAGCATCATTGGATCAGAGAGGCTGGGAGGGACCTCAGTATGTTTCTAATACAACCCCCTGCTCAAAGCAGGCTCAGCTCTGAGGTCAGACAGGTTGCCCAGGACTTTATCCGTTTGGGTCTTAAACCTCCCCAAGGACAAAGACTGCAGGACCTTGCTTGGCTGTCCTCAGGGTGAAAAAACTTTTCCTTGTCCAAACTTGTCTTGTTTCAACATATGCCCATTAGCTCTTGTTCTCCTTCCATGCCCTAGTTTGAAGAGTCTGAATCTGTCATCTTCATACCCTGCTCGTAGGTGCTGGGGGGATGCTGTTAGGCACCTCCAAAACCACCGTAACTATATGTGAATCTGCTGAGGAGATCTAGATTAAATTACTGTTTGCCACCATTCATGAATTTCTTTGTGCTTCAGCACGTCTCCATGAAGGTGGGATCATCAAATGTCTTTCTTTTGTTTTGTCTGTTTTGCTTATGAGCTGTTGGGGCTGGACTGATTTTAGCATGTGTGCAGTCTGTTAAGAGGAGGACCTCAGTCTTGGACCTTAGCATATTAGACATAGTAATGGTGATAGTCTCCAGTAGTTGAAAACAACTTGTCTCAAAGAATTATCACTATCTCGTGGTAGTGACTTAAATAAGTACAAGACAAGACTAACAGGAACTCTTAGAGGAAATATTTTTTACTATGACAGGAGATAGCTTGTCAGAGCTGGGCTGAAGTGCATTGAATTTCAGTGCATCTGCAGTGTCAGAATAGTTTACCATTTGTATGCTGGTGTTTTTTTAAATGTGCTGGCTTCCAAAATATTGATGAGGCAAAAAACCCTGTAAAGCTCACCTGCCTTTTGGCCTTTTTATGTATCTATTTAATTGTTCTGCCAACCAGAAAGTTAAACAATGACAAAATGGACCGTGAATTTGTGTGCTGGCTGCTTTTCCTCCTGGTGTTATGAGAGGTTTTTGTTGAATGCAACAGAGATGAAGCAAAATAGCTTTCCACACAGTGTGTGGTCAGGCTTTAGCATCCAAGGTAATAGAATAACTGTAATCGTATAAGCTCCATAAAACTTACAGTTAAAGAAATTGCTTTATGTGATTTTAAGGACTGTTATTAAATGGCCAGTGGTTTGTGGGCCTCTCATTGAGAAGCTTCTGTTAGTCACGTTTTTGAGTTGTCATAACTGTCATTACTTCTTGCTCATGAGGAGGGTCAGCTATGGGCTGGCTAACCAGGAGTTCTGTCCCACGGTTTGAAGTTTTCTGGGTTGTCTCAGACGTGGGGAAAATCTGTTTGCCAGCCACCCCTGGTGGTACTTTCAGGAGAAGATGGTGTAACTGTACATCTACACCCCTAATATTTTCCAGCTAACACTTGAAGACTGACAGATCTGCGTGTGTTTCTTGTTTTACACAATAACAGTACAAATATAAAACAGTGCACATCTCCTTTCTTATTACTTAGTGGCAATGCTGGCATCTTATGATCTAAATCTTTAGTATGTACCGGCAATACTTTTGTACGTACCGTCAGTCCTCTGCCTATGCAGTTTTCCCATGGGACTTGAAGATGCATTGCCAAGTAACCATGGCAGTAATTGGTAAGTGCTTACATTTGAATTCATTTGAGTTATAGTAAATGTAGCTGATTTTCTTCCCTTATTAAACTAGTGCTAAACATCTGATTTTATTTTATCCAAGTAAAACGGTTCAGCTTGCTTCATGCATTAAGCATGCAGTGACACATATCCAACTCATCCTCAGAGATTTCCAAGAACGGGATAATGCTGTGAGCACTGTCATCTGTCTGACTACCATTTTTTATAAAAGCACTTTTCAGAGAGAAAAATAAGCTAGATTAATAATAAAACCAACCTCTACCCACTATTTAAAAAAAATGACTAGTGATTTGTCTTCTGCGTTTGAGTGCTGAACATTTTCTTAGAGTTGGGTCCTTCTGCTGGTCACCAAAATCACTCTTTTCTCTAAAAATGCAGGTTGATTATGTGTGTCTGCAGTCAATAACACAGCAGGAAAGGTGAATCTGGTAATTTTTATAGTGTGTGTGGTGACCTGGATCAGTGATGCCTGAAATCTAGCAATAGTACTAAGAGGAGAAGAGAATGAAGAGAAAAAGAAATGGAAAGAAAGAGCAGAAGTGATCTTTCTCTAGCTAAATGTATTGAGCTATTGAGTCAATATGTAGTTTTCTTGATGGGTACTACTGAAGGACAAGGGTATGATTTTTTGTAGAAATTCCAAATGTGATAGTTTGATTTGTTACTTTTTTGGCCAACATTACCTCTATGCATGAAAGCTAATTAATGATCCTGTTACCAAAGACAGAAGGACATCTGTCACTGAATCAGGGTTTTTCAGGAACTTTTAGGGTAGGGAAAAAGACCTTTGCTGGAATACACTGATACCTGGTGAAGAGAATCTTGTGGATCAACCAGTAATCACATGAGAAGTGGTTTGTTTTGTATCTTGTCATATCCTTCTCTAAAACTGGGAGTTTCACCCAAATAACAGCTGTGTAGAATATGAGTCCTCTGTCCTGCAATATGTACTTGTGTAGGACTTTGAGCTTCTCATTAAGCTATTGGTCTTTGAGCATATTCATCATCTTCATTTTGGTGCAACCTAGGAGCAGCTCTGTTGCCAGTGAATTTACACAAATTTGAACTTGATATAAAGAGCAGGTCTGAGCTGTTAATTTCACTAAGATTGCCTGTGTGCAACAAGCCTCAGATTTTATAAGACCTGTCCTGAATAAAGTTGGAAGCCCTATTTTGACTCTGTTACAATTAAATAAGTTAAAAATAATGAGTTTCTGGACAGTTACAACATAGTTCCAGGGGACAGCACAGTCACTAAGTCACTGTGGCCAAAACATCTGAATTAACCACCCAAGAAGTGAAAGATTGCAGCCTGGGACAGCTTTATTGTTGCTATGAAATTGAATGCATGCATAAAAATAAAGAGAACAATAAGGGGCAAGTGTTTACTGGGCATTAGAGAGATGTTTATTATACCTTCTACAGCATAAGCAGAAAGCTCAAATTATCTCCAGATTTTAAAGGCATTGTAAAATAATTAAACACAAATACTAAGAATCTTACTGGAACTACAAATCCAGGAAATGTTCCTCTGAGGATTCTTATTTCATTCTTTACATGTCTTACTAGGCTGCAACACCACGGCCCTGGGTTTGGCCACACAGAGAATTAAACTGGAGTAAAGCTGCCCTGATTCTCGTTCGTAGCTTGTAAGTCCTGTTGGAAGGCAGGAAATGTGGGCTGGGAAGGACATGGCAAGCCCACTGCAAGATTTGTCACTCTGTCTTTTTGCTTTCAGTCTGGATGAGAAAAACTGTTCCATGTAGAGGTATGAGAAAAAGCCCTTGGAGGTTGTTCTCACGCTGCCATGGAGCATGCTTCTCAGGTGGTACCCCCGTTTCACAGCAGATGGTGGATAGGCAAGCTGGCCCCTTGCAGGAGAGCACAGCTGTTAGCTTGTTGGTTAAACATCCTGTAAAGCATCTCTGTTCTCTTTGCTTTAGAAGATACAAAGACAGGAAGCCATGGCTCCTGGCCAGATCATTGGCCTCCAAATAGAAAGATGAGATTTTGCATGAAACCACATTTAGTACCATGTGCCTCAGATTTTAAGGTCGGGGAAGTGCTTGCTGTAGTAATTCAGGCATATTAGCCATGTCAAATAAGTATGATTTAGAGCACCCTTTGGCACGAGCCAGTTCAGGAGGTTAAAGCAGTAGCAGCCAAGCCAAAATAAATGTGAGGAAAGAAGCAAGGGAGGGAAAGGAAGTATGCAGACAGGGCAGTGGCAGGTATGGGGCCTCCCCTTTTGGTGGTAGTACTCAGGTCAACTCGGCTGTAATGTCACCTTAGTGAGCCTGCATCACCTATACAGGTGATTGGGAGAAACAGAATCACTTTTGGTGATGATTCAGAGAAGCTAGGTTAGATCGCTATTATTAAAAAAATTGAACATCCCATTTAGTGCCTTGTGTCTGGTTTGTATAGGCAGCATATAACTGACATAATTCAGTAACTAAAGATCCTGGAGAAGATGCAACTGTTGAGTGAGCTTGTGTAACCGAAAATCAAGACTGGCTTTTCTCATAGAAAAAAAGCCTGCATGGTTGTAATTTTGCTGTATCCCATTGGTTTTTACCTTACAGCTACATGAGGACCTATATGATATGATGACTCATTTTATATACACCTGTTTACTCAAAATGGAAAATACACCATGAGCCCATATTTGCAAACATTTGAGTTGGAAATAATCAAAACTAATTGCAGGCTTACAGTATATTTTTGTTTGACATTCCATCAGTTAACTAAAATGCTATGCAGACCACGTTTTAGGTAGTGACAGTCAGGAATTTCTACTTTTTCTACAGGAAGAATTATGGCCGGGGTTTCCAAAAAAAAAAAAAAGTATCATCGGTAGGGCTTTTGTTTTGAAGGTGAGGCTGGGTAATGGTGTCTTTCACTTTTAGGTGCCCAGCCTGAGACCACAGGATATGAGTGTTTCACGCTGGGTAGCGGACACTGTTGGTCACAAATGTAGATGTATTTTATAACTAGTGATATATCTGCACAAATATGCCTAGGGAGTTTGTTCAGGAGACTGATTTCCAAACTAAACTTCCATCTGTTTTCCAACTTAGCACTAAGATACAGCAGTCAAGGCAGTTTTGGATAAATAAAGATACTGTTTTAATTACTAGGGAAGATCATTAATCTCCTTTGGGCTTGTCAAACCAGCACATCCTCTGGTAAGCCATCCCTTGCACATATAAAGTTCATACCTTACTCCTTGAATGGTGCACCCAGCGGACAGTATTTGCCTTATAAAATGAAATTTATGCCTCCAAATAAAGAAAAATAGATTTTTAGTTTTAATGAAAATTGCAAATATTTACATTAAAGTTAGCTAGCACATGACTGTTTAGCCTCCACATCTTGAGAGCCATTTTCTCTGTGGAAAATATGATATGAAAGTGAGCATATTTACAATTTTTATTTTGACACAGAAACTGATATGCCAGCTCACTGGGCCCTATGATCTGGAATTCTGTTTCCAAGGGTGATAAGTACTGGATGTATCATAGTGTAGTATGAAACTCCACTAATGAATAATTATACAGAGATATGCACCTAAGGAAATTTCTTCAGATGTCAGTGGTGAAGGGGCGTGTCAGGTACTGAAGCATGAGAGTCAGTGTTACTTATCAATGATGATCTTTGCTGACACAAGTGTGAATAATATTTTAATTATGCACTTAAATGTCTGATCTCTTTCTGAATCTAATGAACCTGCTGGCCTTACTGACCTCTACTTTGACAGTGAGTCTGAAAGTTTTAATTTTGCCTTGGATGATGTGTTGGTGAAAAAATAATTTATTTTATCAGTATAAATAGGTGTCCCTTGAATTTTATTAGCAGTGCCTGTTTTCTTACTTGAGAGGAAGCAAATACACCATGAGCTGGCATAGCCAGGCTTACTGAAGTTCATGATCTTATATGAATTTATGCCAAATGAGGTCCCAGTCCACTCTGTTCGAGCTGGAGGCACACGAGTGTTATGTATTGCAAGGAGGCTTTATTTATTGTTCTTTTCTTTAGGCGCTGTATCACATCGTTTTGTTTTGTTGGTGGGTTTTTTTCTCCCCGACTTGCTTAGTAACAAGTGGACTGATGGATTTGTCCTCAGGTTTTGAAGTTGCTTTTTGTGAGCAGCCAAAGTTAATTTAGAAACCATGAATTTTCAAACTGTTCCTTCCACAGTGTTTCCTATGTATGTTGTTCTGTAACCATTACCCAGTGACTTCTCTAAGCAAGGTATTTACAGAGCTTTCCGTAATGCCTTTTATTCCGTCTAAAGAGTTTCATCAACTTAATTCTTGTATTGCTTATAAGTAGTATGAATAACTTTCTTAGCAGAGATCTTTGCATCACCCCTAGCAGTGCCTTTGTTCTGTGTTAAAAATGGATTATTTAATCCATTTCTGTTCATTCATCTCCCTAGACAAGTTTCCAAAGAGCATAGTTTGCCCCCTCATGTCTCAGAATTACCTCTAAGCTGGCTTACTTCCATTTCTTCAATGAATCCCACAGAGGATCTTCAGCTTTCAGGAAGTTCTTATCAGTCATGAATTGGCTTCCAGTGTAGGGCAGTTAGCTCTACAATGAATGTGTTTGAAAATCCCAGCCTGCCCATGGAGTTTTAAGGGGAAAAATATATTACCATTTCTGCATAGGTGGGAGGTGAAAAATGTTCTGACTGCCCAAAGATATACCTTATTAAACTTGTATTTTAAAAAACAAAAAGCAGAGAATGTCCTTTCAAGAAACAACCTCAGTCTTTGCTATGGATCAGGTGGAGATTCAAAGCAGTTCCCCTGTCCTGCCAGCAATCCATCAGTTTTATTTGGATTGAACTTTAGTCAGCTTTCTAATGCCCCTCCTGCAATCTCAGATCTTGATCTTGTGATTATTTCCTCTGCCACAAATCTTGTAAGCTTTCAAAAAGTCTCCAGCTGCTTGTTTACATGGAGACTCTCAGGAAAAAATAATCAAAATTAACTGAAGGTGTGAATCCAAAGTATATTAGCTAAACTGGATTAAATCTCCATTACTTGGGAAGGTAATTCAGTAAAATGACATTAAAGACAGTTCTGTTGTGAATGAATGTGTCCACACAGTGGTCTAATACAGTTTAAATTACGCACGTCAAAAATTTAATTTGGATGAAGTTCGTCCTGTGTCTCTGTGGACACAATCCCTACCGCAGCCATACCGCACACAGCGGGGAAGTGGTTTGCATTGCACTGGAGCCCACTGCTCACCCTGCATAGTTCATAGCTGATATCACTTGGCTCAAGTGGGAGTAACTTGGAGTATGATCAGCTTGTTGTGAATACATAAAGTCATGCTGCCTTCATCACCATTACCATTACTGCAGTAGTATGCATAGTCGCAAGTGGAAATCAGAGTCCTATTGTACTAGATATTAAAGGAAAACAAATTAGCTGGCTCCTGTACAAAGAGCAGAGTCTAAACAGCTGCTGGCTGGGCTGGGCAGGGCAGGCCGTGAGCTGCAGCGGCATCAGGACTCCCAAGGTCCAGCCTGGTGCTTTGCCTGAGAAGTCTGGTGGTCCACAGAGTCTGCATGGGAGAGCCAGGCCTCTGACTTGCCTTGAAAAGTAAAATGTGAGAATTTCTAACCTCCTATGCTAGATCACAGGGCCAAATCAGCTTCAGCTGGCATGACCAACTGTGTTCAGCCACCGAAGCTGAATGCTTTTACTCATGCAAATGTACTCACAAGAAAGCCACACTGTATATGCTTGTGTCATATTGCAGTGTACATCTGGTTAAAATATCCTTCTCTTCCCAGTTAAATGCTCTGGGAATTACCTGAAGGCTTATTGCCTTTTTGATCCCCTTCAAAATTCAGTCAAGTCTGATAGGGCTTGTAAATTATTTTCTAGCCTGCCAGGCATTGATTTTCTCTCCTTGGGGAAAAACAGAAAACCCCATGAAGTTGTGAGATATACTTCATTGCTTTTTCATACATTTTGCCAGTTGCAGGCCAAAAATATAAAGCAAAATGCAGGTTCTTCCATCTAAATGCAATCTCAAAGGTTATAACTGTCAAACTAGAATATAGTTCCAAGGTTTTGAAAAGGCCATGTACCTCCAACAATGTTTTTTCTTTAAGAAAATGCCAGCTATGGGCTTGGTTGGGTCAAGAAGTGGTTTCTATTACACTATCAGCTTTGTACAAGGAACAGCAGATGCTGGAGAAGCATTTAGTGGCAAGAGGGATAATGGCTCTGTCAGTCAACTTAGAAAATGGTTTTTAGGAAATGTATTTTCACCTGAGGTGAGTCAATGAGATCAGATGTATGACCACAGTGGGTGGAGCCACTGCCTATATTTAAGACTGGACTACTGAGCTTGACTATGGGAGTAAATTTTTCAGTGTGTTTGGCCAACAGTTGTATTTTCAATTGTTGCACATAGTGCAAGATTTTGCTTAAAATAATTTTCTAGTGAAGCTAAGACACACAGAAGATCTTGATTCAGCGTGGGCATCTTCATAAAAGCATTAGTGATGGACAGTGTGGAAGCTGAAATAATTGAATCCTCTCAAACCATTGAAATGGTGCTAGGAAAAGGAAAAATTAATGCTTTTTGCTTTGGATTTGACCAACGCATTTTGATTATGTTTTCTATAAAAAAGAAAGCAGAGTCTTGAAAGACAGGGCCAGGTTATGAAGTGCAGTCTGTAGGCCAGAGGGAAGGACAAGGACAAGGAGGTGGTTACAGAAACTTCCGAGTCATAATTCTGTGTCAGGTCAATTAAAATCTCCCAGTGTTTTTCTTTTATTAAAAACTAATCTATCTGGAACTGCTTTGCACTTGCCATAGGCTAAAAGGATACATACTGGTGGTGCACACACAACCAGCTGACGTATGGCAACTTCATGCCCAGCAGTAATTTGTTTATGTGTCTGAGACATCTGATACAAACACAAGATACTTGCATACTGAAATGAGTATATATATATCTAGTCAGTCTTTTTTCCCTGACTCCTTGGGATATAATAATGTATATTACCCAACACTGAACTTACTTCTGTAAGTTCAGTGTTGGGTAATATATACTGATACCAGTGTAATAGAGCTAAAGCTTCTTAAAACTTAGAAGGATTCAGAATTATTGGTCTTGACTGTCACACTTCAGCAAGGTAAGGAGAGCTACTGTCAGCACAAACTACTTTTATACCTATCTTAAGTCACAATTTGTCTGCCAAAGCAAACAACATGAAAGTAAACTCATGAATTGTTATATCCATCTCCCCTTTGAGATGGTACTCCAGTTGACCTGCTCTGTTTAAAGTGCTCATTTTACAAAAGGAAAACTGTGGGACAGCATGATTAATATTAACATTATTCCTGGGCAGTGCAGAATGCACAAGTGTTGGAACAAAACAGCTGCAACAAAGGCTGAATGTTGAATTGTCTCTCAAAATAAAACATTTTGCAAAACAAAAGTACTCAGTGTTTCTGTTCCAGAAAAGCTTAGGTTTTTAATCAAATTCTATACAAACTTCAGCATTCTTATCTAAGAATACTATTATATCTAAGAATAGTATTAAAACCGGTCTTTGTTGTTTTCCCTGCTTAGTGGTTAATGCAGCTGTAGTTGGTATGATTGTCTCCCATCTCATTGCAAAGAGCAGTATTTTCAATGGCCACTGTTTGTTCAGTTTTTAGACTGGCTTATGTTTTAAGAGGTGATAAAAATTTAAAACAGCTTATGCAAGGCTTCTTACACCTCAGCAAATTCACCTGAGCATTTAATACTAATTAACTTAACAGTGGCTGCTTACGTCCAAACATTGCACAAGTATTCATTTTCTAATCAGAGGCTTGTGAATGACAAACAATTCTGTGTGAACCATTTGGTGAGTGAACTTAATTTTAGAACAGAAAGTGCTGTATAGCTCATTGATTTAATTAGAGATTTTGGAGCTTTCTTGCAGGCTGAATTGTTTCAACAGATGAGATAGTGCCAGAGGCCTGATTGTGACCCTACTTAATGAAGACTATGTAAATTTGGAGCAACTTTGTGAAGTCAGTGGCATTAAACTAGTAATAATAAGTGAAGAACCAGAATTATAAAACAGTTGGGATCAATGAGATCAAAACTGAGATCCTACATAAATAGTAATCCAATAAATACCTTTCTTTATTCCTGACTGCTTCTGTTTATGAGTTTGATGTTGTTTTAGCTTACTCTTTTCATTTTTTCCACAGAGCTGCTCAGAAATTGAACCTGTCTTCCAAAAAGAAGAAGCACAGGCCTTCTGCATCATCTGTTCCTGAATCTCCTCTCTTCTCTACCAGCTTCAGCAGTATCCTTCAGACTTCCCCACCCCCTGCACCACCATGTTTGTTGAGGGCAGTCAGCAAAGTGAAAGACACCCCCGGTTTGGGCAAGGTAGGCCTTGCAAGTATCACTAAAACACCCGTTTTCTTTGGGAGAAGATTTTATCCTCGCGCAAAACATTAAAGGAAGACCATGTCCTTTCTTGGTTGGCTTTACTGCAGTTGGTCCCTGAACACGCGTACAAAGGCCTAACAATGTAAGTTACTTAATGCAAGTGAACTACTAATAAAGCTGAAGTTGACTAGAAGACAGTCGGACCTAATTGTGCAGCAGTAATACATTTCAAGGCCCAGCTATGCTAAATGCACCTGCACTGGGACCACAGTGGTACTAGGCAGTGATAATGCCCGTTCTGCTAGGGTTTCTGGAGCAGTTTGTCTCTAGCTGTGTTTAAACTGTGTAGTACTTGCTGGCTGTGGCGTATTCTGGGTTCCTGATCCCCTTGCTGTCCAGACTGCAATGATGAATTGCTCCTTTTTCATTCTGTCATGTTACTTCCTCCCATTCTCCATAATTGCACCCTCTTAAAATGCTGTTTAGGTGCATACTTATAATGGAAAATGGTTGAGGTGATGGAGAAGGTGGCTATGTAGTTTGCTGTTGCTTTGTTGTTTGTCTGAGTGGCACTTCCTTTTTCCCTGTCACAAATGGAGAGCCTGGGATTACA
This sequence comes from Ciconia boyciana, assembly GCF_034638445.1. Classification (NCBI taxonomy): domain Eukaryota; kingdom Metazoa; phylum Chordata; class Aves; order Ciconiiformes; family Ciconiidae; genus Ciconia; species Ciconia boyciana. Next base: position 89,233,660 of record NC_132936.1, read on the forward strand.
TCTGGGAATACACGTGTGCAGTTGCTGAGGACAGCAGTTTGCTTTAATCGAGGTAGTTTCTTATGCAAGCATCCGTGTGTGTGGCTTTTCCATATTCATTGAATACTAAGCAGTGACAATGAATTCGGTGAAAATCTTTGTGTTTAGAAGAGAAATTGTAATGTATGATCTAGGAGTGCTGAGCACAGGATGGGCTGCAGAATTTTCCTTGCCGATTTTGGATACTCACTTTCTTATGTTGTGCAGTTCCAGTTTTTTTTTTCAAAGAACAATGGTATTACTTTCATGGATGGTTTAATCCCTGTTTGAAAAGGGATTCCCCCCCACATAGGGCTCCCTTCCTTTCCTCTGACCTGGTAGGTGGGAAGAAATGTACAAATCTGTCATGACCTTATAAAAGTTAGTAGTGATGCATACTCTGACTTTAGTGGGAGGAGGAGTAAGCTTGAACCTGTTCATGGTTGTAAGAAGCTGCTACGGAAAATATTTACAATAGAAGCCATCCTCTCAGGATTCTTACTTTTTTGTGCTTGGGAGAGTTTATATCCAAATAAAAATAAAAATTCAATTGAAGAATAATGAAGCGTGTATTCATGAAAACAAGGGACTAATTTCCCTTGTTGAACTGTGTGGGCACTTTTCCTGACTATCAGTTTTCACCCTTCCCAAGAAAAGGGTCTACACACACAGAGACACAAATATAGCTCTGTCAAAACACTACAAGCTTGATCTGAACCTTTCTTGCTCCTCTAATCATTGGTTTCCAGTAGACAGGGTTTGGGAAACACTTTTGCAATATGCCCAAAGAGACTTATGATTTGCTTCTTCATCAAAACTATGTACCAGAACAGGCTCCAGGCTTTCCAGCTGTGTAAGTAAGACTGAAATTTTGCAGTCCAGCCGATGAAGGAGGATATTTCTTTTCAGTTTAGACTTACCATCCCGTAGCTATCAGAGTATTTAAGAAATAGCTAAGAGGTTTTAAAAAATGTTTTAACACATGCTTCTCCAAAGTAGTGAACCAAATTAGGTTGATTCATATAGTCAAAATAGAGAAAATTATTTTTTTCCTCATATTTCCATTAGCAAAAATATGTCTGTCCTGCAGTTTCTGGAATTCGGTTTCATTTTTCACGTCTTTGGTTTCTTCTAGGAGTTACCCTATAATTATGACCTAAAGCTTATATACTTTCATCAAAGTTTCCCATAAGTTTACATCTGTAGCACAATTTTCATTTTAACATGTCAGAAAGAGGTGCGAGGCATAATAAGTAAATAACTGCAGGATAACAATGTAATTTATCTGTCAGACTGGGAAAACTTTGGATGAGGTAATGGAATTTCCAGCTTGTTTGCTTTTAATTTTTATTGTTGTTGTTTATATATGTTCTGTTCAGTTTGGTTGGCATATGTTTTGATAGGAGCATGCTAAAAACTGTGTTACTTTTCTCAGCATTTTCTCTCATATAGTGTTTTCTGCAAAGGTATAAATTTATAAAATGTGGACCCATGTGGAGGAAGGGGGTTCAGGGAAGCTAAACGTTATTTTCAGTCACTTAGGGTCTTTTCTGGTTTACGTTTCAATAGCATTTTGCCAGCAATCCCAGTGTGCTAAAACTCTGTTTCACTTTGGGTTTGAGTGGGCTAGGCAATTTCTAACATGATAGTTTGTTACTGGAAAGTCTGGTTCACCAGAACTGGAAGGCTGGCCATTGCCAAGGACTCTGCATTTCTGAGACCCCTGGGGACAGCTGTGCACAGACTGCCCCGGGAAGGGCTTCCGGGGAGGCAGGCTCTTTGCTATAGGGCTGGGAGCCCCCCGCACAGATGCTGGATGTTGCTGGCTTGGTGTTAGCTTGAGAGCTGTCAGTTTGCCAGCGTAGGTGGGTATCCGAGATGCTGTGGGATAGGAAGTCAGGTACTTCAAAGCTTAGACTTTGAGGTTAAATTTCGTTTCACAGTTTTCTAAAATGAACTTGCCACCAAACAGTTGCCATTTTATATTTTCACTTCTACTAGAAATTTCAAAGATTCTACTTCTCTTTGCAAAACTGATGACAATGATTTATTTACAATTGTAGAGTTTCTCAGCTGTCATATAATTTTTGTGAGTTAAACTAGGATGCTTTGCCGATCAGCAACATATTTAAATTTAATTAGCAGCTTAGTTAGTATGGATATGGGTACAACTGGAGAGTCTAAACTGACAAAGAGAAGAGAATTAGAAAGTACATATTCAGGTTGCATGCTTCACACCTTTTCTTACAAAAGGCCTTGCAAATCAAACTGTACCAGCCTGGAATTTGGAAGAAGTATTGTTTGAAAGCCAAAGTTCAGCTTCATAGAAGGAGGAAGATTATATTAATAGTGAAATGTTGGGACTGCAAAATCACCATTTTACTTCAATGTTAGATACACCATTGACCCTAGCAGAAATACAGCAGTATCAAAGTGAAATAAAGTAGTAGAGGATCAGATTCTTTGCTGCACTCATTTCCAAAAAGCTCTCCCTGAAGTAAGATAAAAGGTTTGTGACCATGTTGCAAATATATTAACAGTGCTTGTATGGGTCATAACATACACACGTGCCTTGGGTTTGCATTTGCTGGCAGAGGGAGCTGACCCTGGGTGATAGTGTGGTATCCCCACAGTTGTTTCCTGAAGGCAGAGTTTTCTTTTGGGCTGAGCGACAGTCTTGTTCCATAAACTGCCACAGCTTGAGCATCACTTTTCCTTCTCTCTCTGCTGTCTTTCAGTCATCATATTCTGAGAGTGGCAGATTGCTTTCACTGGGTTTACGCACAGAGAGAGTGCTACTGTCCTGGATGACTGTGTGTGCAGTTTCCCCAAGTCCCATTATTTTCTGGAACATACTCCTTAAGTCTATTTTGTCGTTTCTGACAACGAGCCAAGAAACAGAGCAAAAAGGCTTTCCATGCAGAAATAATGAATTATTCCATGACTGCACTCATATTAACTAGTGTAAAGGCATTCTAGTAAGGTTTGTTTAGGTTTGCTCCCCAATCTGCTTCCCTCCTCCTTCCCCCCCCCCCCCCGCCCCCTTCATTTTCTGTCAAACAAAACTAAAACTAAACCAAGACTTTTGATGAAAATCCAAAATGTTCTTTCTGTGAAAGATGTTATTTTGCTGAATCCCACATTACCCATGAAAAACAGCTTGTATGAAAAATTTTATGCCAGCCTTAATAAATAGGTTGTTTTCAGGTGGGACAGGGTTTAGGATGAATGGATGTGGTCTCTGTGCTTTTGTTTATTTATTATTTTTCTGTGTGTAGTCTTATAAAACTCTTACTGAGAGGTATTTGTTATGTTTGGGCAGAGATTAGTTTACTTTTACTTATATTATTTTTTGGTGTGAATTCTTGTTTGTTGGTACTTGTTAATCTGAAAATAAAATAGCAATGTTTGTGCATTAAAATGATCCTTATGCAAAAGGTTTCTACCAGGGAGAAAGAAGTCATCATTGAACCTTCATGAGGAAGTCATTTCAACCTATTAGGAAAATGGACTGTAATTCGTGATACTGTGTTTACTTTTTATTTTTCTGTAGCACTAGGACTCCTGCTTGCAGAGCCCAGCCCCATTTTGATAAATAATGTATAAATTCAGGTCAAAAAAACCTGTTTCTGTCCCAGAGCACTTAAGATCTCAGTGTAGGGAGGAAGACCAAGCAGACAGAGGGATGGGAAGCAAGAAGAAACAATGAGGTATTATCGGTCATCTTGATAGCAGTGTCCTCAACCCATCAGCAGTCTAATATTAGATACCCCTTGTCAAGCTTTGGTAGGTGTTGTAGAAGAGGCGATTATTAAAATGTTTGAAGGGGGAGTAATAGGTTACACTGCAGATGCTTCTGAGGAGCCCTTTCCAAGTGTGTCGGGCAGGGTAGGAAGCAGCACAGAGAGGGGTTTTTGAGAGTCTAGTAAGCAAGTGGGAGATGTGGGAGCCAGTCTCCGGGCAGGGGCTGAGCACGGCGCCTGGCTGGGAAGGGCTGTGAATGGGAGCCGAGCCATGGCCAAATGCCAGGAATGCCCACAATATGCTGGTAGGAGATTGATGGTGTGATAGACACTCCTGAGTCATACACCTTTCTCCTAAGGATCTGTGTCATATACCAGAGAAGGCTCAGTTAAAAATAATATTTCAGTGCCTGGCTGTAAGAATTTAATCTTCCATTAAAGCACAATATTTGATTGAAATATGCCTAAAATGTACTATTCACTTTACATTAGTCTGCAGCTTACCTTTTCCTCACATTGATTTGCATAAAACTCTATCTGGAAGCATAAGAAAGGTTTTATCTGACCTGAAAGTGCCTCCACCAAAACAGCAGAGGATTTGCAGAGGCACTCAGCTGTGTCATTCCTTTGACTTTTTGTGACAGTCACTGGGAGCTGGTACCCAATTCCCCAAGCCCCACTGAAGGTTTCCACTGTAAAGGCTAGCTGGTGAGTATCCCGTTTGGTGAAGGAAAACACATTTTTTGGGGGAGAAGTGTGATACTCCTTGCCTCTTTGGAGACAGGAGGTCCACAAAGGCAGAATACCACTGATGATTAACAGGCAGAGCCTTATGTCTTTGGCCTAAAAAAGGCAGTGGTAGTATCATTGTTAAAAATCAAAAGATGGTCTTACATCATATCATCCCACTTCGTATATTGATCATATAACATGCTACTATACTTTTGATCCAAGTGGCTAGTCAAGATGCAGTGCTTTGCAGATTTTTTCCAGATAGGGAAAGAGGTTATGAAGGGAATGGATCAGGTATTGTTAGTGCAATTCAGTTCCTTTACAAGGAAATACAAAATCTTGAATGCTGCTGACAGAGAGAAGCAACCAAAGGCAATTTTCGTTCTTACTCCACCAGGTCCTTTCAGCTAGGAGTTCAATGTCTCATTCCTTCCTTGGTTTAAGGGCATTTCTTTGTCCTACAGTATCAATGTTTGTTCAAGTTTTTCTTCTCCCTGTTATTCTTTCTGTCCCTGTTGCTTCAACTTGTGCTGTTTCTTGTTTACATGTACCCCTGCCAAAAGTAACAGTGAAGAAAGCTCTACTGCCCAAGCAATTCAGGTTTCTGAGTAGATTCAGAACTGTCTTCTGGGGGGGACAGAAGTGTACGCCAATGCTTTGGGTTTGCAAACTGCTAGTATTTCAGCTATCCACTGCCTTAAAATAGTTTATTGGACTTTTCACTAAGTAGGGCAACAGTAATTGCACTGGCCTTGACATGCTTTAATCCAAGCTATAACAGCACAATATGTGTGTTAATAATGAGTAAATATTTTATTGGCTATAGCCTGTATGAATCATGATTTGAATAGTCTTTGTCAAAAGATGTTTTCAATAGCTGTGTCAACTCTGTATCAGTGCAGTGGAAAGTAAAGAGACATTCTTAGACTTACGTGATTTGCAAAGTTGATTTGAAGGGAAAAAAATCGATGTGCATCTTGATTAAGTCCAAAAGATATAGGAAACCTCCTTTTCTAGTCTCAGAGTTTGCATTTTGACTAGCTGATTGGTGGATGTGAGGATTTTTATGGCAACATTATGGTATACGTTAAGCAGATGTTTATGAAAACCTGTGTTAAGGTCAGCAAAAAACAAGCACAACTCGCAAAATACGTTCTGTGTTTCACTTCACTGCCATCCATCTTGAAGGGTTTTCAGAGAGAATGAAAGAGGTTCTCTTTTGTAAAGCAGAGGTTCTCTCTCCTTCATCACTCAGGTATACGGGGGAAAAAATTAATGGTTAGATGACAAATGCGATTTTAAACCCTTTATCACAGAAAACAATTTCTGAGGTGAAAGCTGGTTTTGCCCAAAGTCACCATGGTAACTGAAATGAGGGGAAAAAAAAGGACAATCCGTTGAGGCATTTAAAGGAGACATATGTGTTCATCTTTGTTGTCAACGTGGTTGTTGTACAAATTAAATAGTTGGTTCCACTTGGAATGAAATCCACATGGCCTTTTGCCTTCCAGACAGAGTTGCTCAGAACTGGGGTTTTCCTCACCAAATGTACTGTTTGGACCTGACGGAGGCTTTCTCGTGCTCTCTGGCTAGATTCCTGCTAGGCGGGCTTTTCTGCGAGGAGTTTTAATACCTCAAGCTGCTTTAAGAAAAAGGTGAAATTAATAGAAGTTGGAAGAATTGCTATAAACAATAATCTCTTACCTCCCTCGATTGTATTTTCTATGCACACTTAGTTTGTCTTCCTCTAAAGTAAAGCTTATCCTGGATGTGGAAGTACCAACCCAGACATACCAGCAGTCTGTCAGATTGCAATTTGGTTGGCTGTGAGGTTTAAAGAAAGATATATTTTAAAGAAATTTCTATGCAGTCATGTTTCCACAATTCAGAGAATGCCCATAATTGCTCTTCCTTCTCTTTGTGAAGTGCAGAAGCTGCTACTTCATGGGAGCTAGGAGCACGTATCAACCAAGCCTGTTAAGGGAAAACCTGGCCCATTGCCTGAACTTTACACCATGCAAGAGAGAATTCCGACGTGGAGAAGCAGGGCTGCTTTTCTGCCATATAATCTAGCCAGCCCCTTTAGGAAGGGAAGATTAGGTCTCTCCCCTACCTAGTAATGAGCCAGTTTAAGGGTAGCGGGTCCATTTTGGCCCACTTGCAAGCTGTAAAAAGCTTAGGAAGTGGTTCCACAGTTCTGGCCTGACAAGCTGCTGTTCCTGATAATGGGATTCCTAAGGTCAGTTGGCAAGGAGCAGATCCCAGAGAGAGGAGCTTGTGGCAAGTGGATGCTAGCATAATGGTTTCCTGGAGCATTGCAGATGCAGGCAGGTAAATGGAGGTGGACAGCAAGGAATAGGCTTACATCTGAAATGGGAAAATTGAAGGCAGATACTGTTGCTGTCCTTACATCTGACTCCACAAAATGGAGAAGTTCTGCTGTATGGCATTAAGAGTGCTCCAGTCCTCTGGGCACTGTGTGGTCAAGGGTGATACTAATGTATCTTTCTCTTCTGTTAATTCCTTTGCCTTTGCTGATTTTCCATAAAATAAAGCCATCTTTCAAACTAGTAGACATCTCCCTTTTCACTGGGGGGGGAGGGGGAGTGAAAACAGCGACACAGAAAGAGAGGTTTTCCTAGAGAGTAACTTACGGTCCTTAAATGAAACTCTTGGCTTTGGAAAGAAAGCATCTCTTTCTATATGTCATAGAGGAAGACTTGTACCCTAATCTGAGCCTCAACTGTTGATGATAGCAAATAAGAGATAAGAGGCTGTTGCTCAGTAAATTACTTTTTTGCCTCAAAGAATACAAAAAATGGTGTTCCTCCCCTTAGTGACATCATCCTATGTGTATTCAGAAATTGTACTGATGAATGAGCTTGTGAGCACAGGAGGTGGATGGAGGAGATTTCCAGGTGGAATTGAACTGGACAGACAAAATATGAAAAAGGCTGTACCTCACTTTGGTAACGTTTCTTATTTCTGTGTTAGAAGAATCAATCCTTTCTGTGATTCTTTTATAGTACATTTCACCCAGGGAAAGAGCTGTAAAGCCTAGTTTTGTATTGTTTACTTTGGTCTGTTTTGATGAATTTTCCTGTAGATATCGAGGATCAAAAGAAAATTAGCTTGCTCAAATTACTTCAGGCTGGTGGTGCTAGGTTTTGTACGTTCCGAAGTGACTTTATACAGCGCCCTCTGCATAGTCATAGATGCATGATTTTATGTCCAACAATCTATACCTTTTGGGTTAGTTGACTGTTTTCTTGATTGAAGTCACTTAGTGGCGTGAATGACCATAATTTGTAGACTTCTAGTTGGCTATGAGCCTTATACACAAGGCCCATATTGGGTCAATTATTTGACTGTTTCAGTGTTGTCAACCTAATGAAGCTCCAGAAATCTTTAATATTGGTCACCCAGTAAGTATGCTTTAAGCATATTCTCATGGTGTTGAAATAGTATGACAGTACAGTGGCCACATTTTAAAATCTCTTAAACTTTGAAGGTTATGCAATTTGAATGAAAATTACTGGATTTTTCTAGAATATAAAAACTCATTGTTTTTAACACTTTGATTTCCTCAAAGTTTTTTCTGAGCTATTGTATTTTTATTTCCTTTGCTTTTCAGTTTAGGTTGTACTGCTGGTTGATATTTTGGGGCATTATGATAGTTCTAGTTAATCACTTCCACTTCATTTCTAAGACTTTCAGTAGTACTTTTTGAAATGTCCCCCTCTTCCCTGCCCTCTCCCCCATACCTCTCACCCCATTAAATTCATTTTTAAATCCATGAAGAAGAGGTTAATATAAATCAGGAAAGTCAAGATGAAAGAAACTGAAAATTACAAGGGGATATTGTCTGTTTCTCAGACAATACTGAGGAAGGAATTGAAATGCTGAATAGTTTGCTAAACCTGGGATCACGGTAAGTTTTCTGAGATCTTATGCAAATTGTAGGCACTGTACTTTAAGCACTCAGCTGTAGGCCTTATTACAATTTTTTTTCTTCTTTAAAACTTCCTAAAGCTCTTCTCCTCCCAGCCTTTTCCTTTTGTGTTTGACTCCTCTCAGCATGTGTCTGAGAGCCGTGCTCAGCGGTGCAGGCGGGATGGTGACACTGCAGGAGGCTCCACTAGAGCACTGCTGTAACATCATGGGCTAATGATTCGGCTGAGCCTTTTGATTCAGCTGCAAGGTTATTCTGCTTTCCATTATCCTAAAGGTCTGGGCTTTACCTCATTTCTCTGGTACAACATTGACTTAAATAGATAACCAGCTCAGCTGAGGAAGAGCCTAGTGTGAACTGTATTTTAATACTGAGAATACCATTAGATATATCACTTCTCATTCACAATCTCCCCCTTTCTTGCCTTTTCCTTTAGGAATCAAACCCATTTCTGGGAATATCTCTCTGGAGACATTTATCCATTTTTTGTGCTGCTTTTATGAGAAGCCTGTCTCTCCATGCTCCAAGTCATTATCTCCCTATCTTTTTCCTCACACTTTAGTGTCACCATTATTGCACTCCCTTAGGCTGCGATTCATGTTGCTAGCTTAAGTGAAGGGATCACTGTCCTTCTGATCTAGGGTGGCCATACGAATTCCTCCCATGGAGGAATGGAGAGAAGTGCTACCTATATTAGGATGGGCTGATTTGCCTACTAGATGTTCCTTTCTTTTTCAGTGGATTACAGAGGCAACCTAGACAGCTACCTTAGAATGAGATATCTTGTGTTTTGGCTGGCTCAAGTAAGGTGAAATGAATCTATCCCTTAGTAGGAACACAGTCTTTTCTTGTGTTCTGCTCTGAACCTTTAACTTTAATAGAAAACCAGCTACTGGGAGATATAGTAACAAAATGCTTGCAGAAAGTTCTAGAGACTTGCATCTCTCCTCCAGATGGAAGTCTGCATCCTCTGCTTTCCAATCTAAGAAACATTGGAGGCTCACTATACGGCACCCAGGTCTGGTCGAGCAGACCTGCATGCATCCGAGCAGGTTGCATAAAGCAACCAGACCTTCAAGGAAGAGGACCAAGCAGGCTTTTGCACATTTGGCCTTATGCAAACCAAAGGAAAGTTGAACTGATCTTTATTGTTTTAAGGACCGGAGATGTTCAGCTGTACTTCTGCCAGGATGGATCTGTGAAGCTGGTCACAATGTGCACACCCATTAGCTTAGAGCCTCTGGCCCTTAGATGCCCAGTTTCTCATTGCTCTGTAATGTGACCTGTGAATTGCTTCCAGTGAGGACTCCTTCCCAGAAGGGTAGGCAGTGTGGCTTGGGGTTTGGAAACATTTCATTAGTGGATCTGGATTCCTGATACCCAAATGCCATTTCATTTTCCAAATGTAAATAGACTTTTTCTTCTATATTGTTGCTAAAGTGATTAGCAGTTAAAAGATCTTTCATTGGATAGTGAGATATGAAATGCCAGGTATGAAAAGCAATACTTTAATGTTCCCATTGTTCTTTATGAAAGAACCTTTCTATACAGTAAAGGTAAAAACAAAGTTTGAAATCATTGACCTGTTTGATCTTAAAAAATCAGGAGGTAGGTTAATACATTTTTAAGGCCTGTGGCCCTCAAAACCTCTCCTGTAGCACTCAGAAGTAAGAAACAGAGTGGTTGCACCTATGGTGGGTGGATGGGTAGGTATATGTGTAATTCACACACACATATGCAGTGTGTACATTTGTATCTAGAAACATGTGTAGGTGCATGTATGTATGTGTATAAATTTATTCATCTCCCCCTTCCCACCAGTACAGTGGAAATACATAGGAAAAAGCTACATATGGAGTTTCTGAGCAAGTTATCTGAAAAAACTGGGAGGCTAACTAGCTATAGACTTGCTTTTATTTGTAAACTAGCAGATTTTTTTAAAGACAGAACTCAACATGCCCTTAAGACATTCCCAGTAACCTCTCATGGATTTTAATCAAGAATAATATCTTCCTCCTTGCTTAGCTCAGTCCTCCTATACATTGCATGATCTTTTTTCTCCTATGAGGTGATTGAAAGTGCTCATACAAATAGCAGCATTTTACATTAAATTCTCTAGGTATCTGTGAGGCTCTATCGCATTTCTGTAGATCCCAGTTGCTCTCATCCATATTAATTGCTGCTGGATTTTTCCACAGATCTGCTCAATTTACAATGTTTGTACTGAAGGGGAGACGCTTAGTTAGAAAAAGATGTGTCAAAATGTGGTGTGTATTAAAATGCCAGGAGGAAAGCTGTACAATAACCTTTATGGCATCACATACTCCATTACAGAAACAAAGATGTGGGAAAACTTAAAAACTGTTGATCCTTTCTTCCCTGCCCCCTTTTCCCACAGAAAATATGACATATGTATTTCAAACTGTATAGTGTGAGCATAATTATCTTTGCTTTAATGCCTTGCTCCCTTCTTTCCACCATTCGGTGTTGCAAATACAAATCTTGATTTACAATAGAAATCTGTTCTTGACTAGCTTGGCCGCAGCACCTGAGCCCAGATTCTGGAAGCAGTGTGGCTAGAAAAGCTGCCCTCTCTTCCCCACCCGCCCCCAAGAAAATACCTTAAACATTGCATTTTTGTCAGCTATGAGGAGCAGTGCTAAGGTATGTGCTGGCATGAGATCTGACAGAGGCACCGGGGATGCGTATCGCCTGGCCACACAGAAGGAGAAGGCATGAACCCTGATTGATAACAGTGTGTGCAGATGTGGTAAACACAAGGAGGCCCAGGCTGCTTTTGGGAAATGGAATAGCAACGCAGAGGAGGAAACTGGATTCCCCCAGGGCCTCGCACTCCGTGAGCAGTGGGAATCATGAATCTCCTTAGATGGGAGGGAGTTATTCATCATAAAGACTATTATGCCGTGCGAGGCATTGCTGAAACAGAACACCACCAAGCTATTTCCTATCTTATCAGGGTGTATTAATAATGCAGCAGTAATAATAGAAGTACAAATTAAAAATAACTGGATGGGCAGATAAGCAGAGTTCTTGAGATTAAGGGGATCGGGAATTGCTTCAAACAGTTAATTGCAGAGCAGCACATAGGGGGAAATTTGCCTTTGCTCTTTTGCCTTTATTATTTTCTTATTCTTCATCTTATCTCTGTGAGTGTTATTTCTAGGGCTTTTACATAGACACTAATAGGCACAATATTTCCTCAAGATTTCAGACTGTTCTTTTTTATCTCCAAAGAAATTAAGTATCTTTTGCTGATCCATCTAATTCAGTAGGGACTAATAATGCTGAATAAGAAGAGTATTCTGATTATTAGCCTTCCTCTACATAAACCTCTTATCTTTTTCTCCTCCCACTGCCAGCCCACAATATAAAAGCAGACAAGACATTACAAATGTCAAATATTCAGGTTTCAGGACGACTTGATGCAGACTGTTCCCTGGAGGTTTGTAAGCTCCTTCTGGATTGCAGTGGCATGAAATCCCCAGCGTCCTCGAGCCTCTTGAGGTGTAATAGCTGGGCTGGGCAAAGAGAAATGCGAGTATCTGGTTCTCTGGCACTGCATGATTGTATTCCCCCCAGTCCTCTCTTGCACAGCCTATGTCTGTCAGTCACTGACCTGGCAGGGTTTTACCTGATTTGGGGCCTCTGCATGGTTCCTTTCAATAGAATTAAACTAATGACTCAGAACTACTCTTTGGTCCCCTGCTGGGTACCAAAATGTGCCTTACTTAGGGCATGAGACTGCTGTCACTTTGATTTCAAGTCCTATTTGCTAAGCAATTTTCAGGACACTCAAATTCTGCTCTCAATGAAATAGATATTGGAGCTAGTGCAATGTGCAGCCATTTCACACAGCTCCATCCAAGCAACACTGGCCCACTGAGAGATAGGGCTATCAAGGGAAGCCCATTTGATTGAATGCCCGATACACTGATGGAGCAGAAGCTTAGCAAAGAACTGCAGCACAACTATTACTCCACGGTTTTTCTGGAAAGCAACATCATTTGTGAAACTAACAATATGGGAGCTCTGAGTCAAAGACTGTAAATCATATGTCATCCTGCTTTTAACATGGTTTTAGTAGTCTAAAAAGCTTCTGCATGTAATATTGTTATTAGTGAAGAATTCAATCTACTGTACAGAATAGTTCATCACAGTTAGTTGCCACAGGAATATCCTCCATGATTTGTCAGATTAAAAGGGTGGAGAAAACTGTTGCTTAAATATTGGTTTCTTCAGTAACAGGAGATAGAAGAAAGTAAGTCCTTTGGAGGGGAGAGGATGAGAGAGAACTTGTAGCGGGGGTTGGTGGGCAAGGACAAGAGGATGTATTATCTGCACACTGATCCTGAGCTTTCTGTGCGTGCCATTAGTACTGTAAGTGTTCAGCTCAGTTTGGTTAACTTCAGAAATAGTACATTGTTGGCTGGTCACTCTTCATCATTCACGTTTTACTTCCACTAATGTAAATGGTGTAGATTAGAGCTGCAGGGAAGAACACAGCAGTAGGTGAATTCACCAGCTTCATGCTCAAGGTGAAGCAATGAAAGCAGGTGAACTATATTGGCCAAATGAGAAGTGAGCAGACTCCATTTACCTGTGCTTACTCTTGACAAATGCAGTGTGTGGAACATTTTCATCTTGTTAACTACATGACTGAAGCACTCTGAGTACATGAATTCACGTGGATGGTGAAACTTTCAGGGTTCATAAGTATTTTTACAGAAACTGCCAGCAAACTGAGTATCCGTGATACTTGTATCCATGATCCTCATTACACAATAATAGCTGCTGTCAAGCTATTAAAGCCTATCAATCCAAATCCAGATTATTTTCCTTTTGTTTCCTCTCTGGAAATGATTCATAAATATTCTCCATCTACCTATCCATGTCTCTGATGTGCATCTTATTGCCCCTAACTGCCGCTGATGTCTCTTGTTTATCTCAGTTTTGCTGTTGCACCTCCATTAGCTGGAATGCTCTTCTCACCATCACTGCACCCTCAGGTGGCCTGTCTCCTGAACCTGTGATCCTTCTATCTGTGCCTGTTCCGGTCTGAGCATTGCATCTTAAATGTCAACATTTCTTCTCATTCAGGAAGGCTTTTTTTTTTTCCTGATGTGATTTACATATGCATCAGTAAATGGTTTGCTTTTTTGTTGCATCTAAAAGGAGGAAAAAGGAAAGACCAGTTACCAGTTAAATCAGTTACCAAAAACTAGAGTTAAAGTATAAAAATTGAAACTGCTCTTCTCATATGTCTAGGTCTCCCTTCACTAAATTCTCAGGCAATAATCACAAAGCAATGATTAAAGAGACAATCCTTGTTTTAAGGCATTGTTGGCATCCACTGTCTCTCAAGGCTAGACTGTGGAGATTTGGTCGGGGGACTAAACAGATCTGCAAAGAGTACCACAGAGGCAGGCTATTAATATTTTCTTACGGATTTCCCAGTTACTGTCTCGACAGAAAATATACAAGGTGGGTGCCTGCCCTGCATATTTTTATTTTTTCCCCCCTCAGTTTTTCAAGGAAGGTTTGTAAGAGCTGAAAACACCTTCTAGGCTCTAAGAGTTTTCATAGGAAGCCTTTCCATCTCAGTGGGTTTTTTGTGATTTTCTAGGGGGTTTTTTTGTGTGTTACACAATGATTTATATCAATCTGTTTCTCCTGCAGGGTAGTCTTAGAGCATATGGAAACATGGATAGAGAGGATATGTTCTAGCTAGCAAGTGAGTCTAAAATACCAGACTGTGGACAAAGCTCAGCTTTCCTTTCTCTGCGAGTTACACTTATCTTTACCTCTCTCAACCACCCTTCCACTTCTGTTTAACTTGCTCCCTCATGTTCCAATTCTTTTTTTCTACTTTGAGAAAAGTACATACTACTGTGAGATAGAAGAGTATTCACTAAATTCTCTGGTCCCCTTGGAAATCTTTCAAAAATACACTACTAAGTAAACATGCCCATTACTTAGTCCAGGATCAAATGACCTGACAAGACAGATAAAGCAAAGTTGTGGTAACATGCTTTCTCCCTCCCTTGTTCCTGACACCTTAATCCTACAGCACTGCCACCCACCCATACCCCTCGTTCATCTCCTTGGAGGAGTGTTAGCATCTTCCTCCTAACTGGCAGAGACAAAATGCACACAGCCTTACATTGCAATGTGCTTACTTGTTTTGAAGTAAATGATTCAAGTCCAAATTTGTAATGGTTGTTCAAAGTCCGGCTGATAAGAAACTCAAACTGTGAATAGTAAGTAATTATAATAAGTAATAGTAGTAAGAAAGGCTAGTAATGGATTTTGATACTTTCTGGAGACTGACATTTCATACCTCATAACAAGCTATGCTTTAGCAAACTGTGGAAATACAACAAATAAGTAAGATCTGAATCAGAAGCTGAATTGAGTATTTGTCGTGTAAATGTTACCATCTGAAGTGAATTTCTTTAGGACTAGATATCAAAACAGGCTTCTGAATGGAAGGCAAAAGGATGCAAGGCTCTGAAACAATATGAACCAAATTCAGCTACGACTCTCACAAGCAGAAGGCAAATGCTGAATTAAAATGGTTGTTTCATGAACATTGTGTGTTCCTGCTGCTGGGATTTTAAGAATGGAAAGATAAATTGTACCTTGCTTTTGCCTGGCTGCGTAGGCCTAGGGGGATGTTTGCAGATCTGCTGCCCTTGTACCCACCCAGTAACACTACACGTAACAGCAACAAGTGCGGTAACTGGAGTTCAAGGATTATTTAGGACAGCAGTCACCCCACAGTGGGCAGGGGGCCCTCTGGGAACTGCCTTGTCCTGTGTGGGGATGTGCAGGAATCCTGTTCTTTGGATCCCCAGAGAGATGTTATGCTGGAGAAATCAGTTTTTCAGAGAGACCATGGAAGCCTGTTTCATTTTAATAGTTTGTATTATATCCCAAAATGGAAGCAGAAGGGAAAGATACTTTCTTAAAAGGAGAGTTTTAGGACCTGATATTTTCAAAATCCAGACAGCTAGAGATTCAGAGCAATGGATGGAAGGCTGTTGGTGGTCTCTCAGTGAAGAGATAAATAGATCAGGAAAACCAGTATGTGAATTAGCAGTCTTGCCTGAGAGTCCAAGATTAAACAGGCACAGACACCAAACAATCCTCTTGCCCCTTGAAATGGCCCTAGTCAAATAGAGCTGAGGTATGTTAATAGGTAAACTGATCTGAATACAGTTTATGCAGTACCTGGTCTGTTTAGAGAAAGATTTTGGCCTCCAAAATTGTCAACATGGCATCTTCCATAGTTTTTAATTCACTTCATTTAAAAAAAAAATCACAAAAATAAATCTTGATTTATGCATGTTGGGCAGGCAGTCCCAACAATCATGCCTTCAGTTCACATCCCAG
Source organism: Ciconia boyciana (assembly GCF_034638445.1). Lineage (NCBI taxonomy): Eukaryota > Metazoa > Chordata > Aves > Ciconiiformes > Ciconiidae > Ciconia > Ciconia boyciana. The sequence continues at coordinate 89,249,518 of NC_132936.1, forward strand.
CCTGTGCATGCAGAAGTCAAACAAAAACACCTCTGTTGTGCAGTGGTGCCTTTTAATTTACAAATAGCTGCCAGAGACCACATAAAGTTCAAGAGTACAGGGGAGGAGGAGGAAGGATGAGGAGGATTATAGACTGGCAAGAAGAGCTTCATATTAAGTGAGACATTAATTTGCATTTGCTGATATTTAGTTGAGCTTGAAAGTAAAGGCTGTTGCAACCCCATAGTATAAAAATGCTTTTGCTTGTGCTTTTTTCCCCCATTAAGAAGACAATTTGTCTGTGTTTTGCTGATCTCAGAGATAAGACAGATAGGGAAAGAAGTGAACCTTCCTTTCAATTGAGACTGAAAAAACCCGCGGTGTTACTGCTAGCTCCATCTAGACATGCCTTTGTCATCATGGTTCAGATCTGGTCCCTTTGAAGAATTTCTTTTGAGTAGATGTTAAAAATGTCACAGAAGAATGAAGGAAGGAAAGTAAGGATGAACTGGAAATTCTTAGACCTTGCCTGGCTCAGAACTTTGCCTTCATAGAAAGTACACAGGATGGTAGATCAATCATTATCACAGATTAAGCAAGAATTTTTATGTTGTTTAAATTGCTTTATTTTATGAGTTATGTTCTTCAGACCCTTATATTCGTGGATCTGCAAGGATGGCTCTTGCAATTCATGGCTTTCCTTTCCTTTGAATTACCAGGAAACACAAGCAGATGGGACGATACTAAAAAACGTAACTGATAATAGAAGGTGGTGTAATTTGGTATAAATCAGATACAGATTACAGTTCGGAGATTAAAGCAGTGTATTGTGACTATGAAGAGTTCCTTGGAAACAATTCTTCCTTTTCTCTTGACCACGTGGATTTTTTCCTCTTTAAAAATAATAGTAGTTAATAGAGCTCATGAGGTGCAGAGGGAATACAGGCTAAGTGAAGGAGACTGACAGGAGCAGTATCAATAGTGTAAATGGAGATGCACGAGGACTAGTGTTCTGTGCTCATCTTTCTTTTGTTGTTTTCAGCTACTCCATATCACAAATACACTTTTTTTTTTTTTTTGGTTTTGTTTGGTTGTAGAGAGGTTACAGGATGCTTGTGATGTATTTGCATTGATTCTGCTTTAAGCCACTGAATATTGTTCTCAGAGGACATTCATTGCTATGCGCTTCTGACAGACAAAGAGAAATAATTTCCAACTGAGAAATTAGGTGCTTCTAAGGACTAGCCTTTTAGAATAGTGTCTGCAGTCAGAAAGGCTAATCGTCCAAATGATAGACATGCATGGTTGACTTTCCTCTTTATGCAGCCTTGATTGAGACACGATGAGCATGCTGCTGGCCTTTGCGGTGGATAATTTTTTTAGAACAATGTCCTCCGGGAAAGGTTTTTATACAGCAAGGATGACAAGTGTGGCAAATTGCTTACAAACCCCAGACCTAGAGGCTTCTCTTTCTGAAAGCTGCCAACCAACAGTACAGCAGTCCTACAAAGCTGGAATTCAATAGCTGTTTCTGCTGTTGTAAAAAGTGTCACTTTTTTCCTAAACTCTTTGCTTATTTTCTCAGAAGGCTTGTTTTCACAGGACCAGCAAGTTTGGGAGGCCCAGAGTACATGAAAACAGAACAGAACCAAATGTTCACAGTGAGGACTGCTTGTTGTTATACCAATAACAAGAGAAGCGATCGCCTCCTGATGGGCGCTATCTTCTTTCCATTCCATTTCTGATACAGAAATTTTGTCTGTGGCAACTGCAGCCTCTTGCCCTCTAGTTTTCTTGCTTTTTATCTTTCCTATTTCTGTTGTTAACTGACAGCAGCTGCCAAAAACATTATATCCTATTACGTTTACTTTATAGTAGCTGTCCCACAAGTATATAGTTTGTGATGTGCTGGTCTTCTGATCTGTGTATCTCTTGATATGTTTCATGGTGGCGAGGGCTCTCGTTCTAATTGCTTACAGCCTCGTAAGCAGAACTGGTCTCTGCAGTGGAATGAAGAGGCAGGGCATCATTACCACAATGGGTGACAGATCTGAAAGGATTTATAATCTAATTTCAGTTCATTAATGACTGTGATATTTAACTCTTCCAGCCTGCCCTTTTACTAGCTGTGCCTAGTTTTCTGGACTGCAGTACCACTCTTACTCTGCACAATACAGCCCTGACTACAGCTTGCCCCTCATTGCCTTCTGTCTGTGCTTCCAGGAATATGGTCCATCCACGTTGTCTTCCTTAGTGACGCTTTTTAATCCTCCCTCGTTCATCTCTGGGCTGCCTTTCGTGTTGTCTCCCTTTTTTGGAATCTGTCTTTTCCTTTTACACCAGCCTGTGTCTTCACTCCCATCCAGCTTCCCCCTGCTGGCCTTACTCTGTTATAAAAGGGGAGGAAGATGCCTGATCCGCAGCAGAAGGCAATGATCGAGTAGATCAGGGCAGAGCTCTGTGAGAGCAGCTCTGCTGATCAGTGCTTATTTACATCTGCTAAAGATCTGGTGCCTAAAATCTTAGGAACTTGCACCTAATTCATCATGCCTTATTTTCTTTATAGATAGGAGAAGTAGACAAGTACTTGGTTTCACTCTGGTTATGTGAAAAGAGGCATACAAAAGAACTGTAATTGGTCCAGATGCCATTACTGCAATATCAAATGTCTGTATTAGCTGATATTTGAGATATTGCTTGCTAGAAGCAGCATTTTAACAGACTTATCAGAAACAGAAGCTTCACGTCCTCTTCCCTCCTGCTCAGCTAATGCTGCTGCTCACTCTGTGTGGGCCAGAGTGGGGCTACCAGCTCCCCCTTACCCTCCCTTCCTGACCTCTCTCTGCTGCCTTCTAATGTGAGGATCTGCTACTATGTCTCCCATAATGCTTTTTATTTCTGCTGATGCCATGATCTTTATTGTACCTTTAGGAAGTATTTATATGTTATGAATTATATTTTACTCCCACACTGGTTTCTCTTTTCATAAACAAGCCTTACAAAAATCTCTGTGTTAGGCACTTACATATAAATTTGATCCTTTTGTTTTGTTCACAGAGAGGATAAGGTAAATGATGGATTGCATTAATAAAAAAAAAAAGTGTATTGCTGTATGTAAACTGGTCCCTTATGGTATAATATACCTCTCTTCAGCCCTGTATCAACAATGTGTTGAACAAGGCATTCATTTAGAAAAGGGGAAAAATATCACCTAGCCTGAAAGTTCAAGCCTAGAGTTAGTACAACGTGAGGGTTAGTGAAGCATACAGACGCTTCTTTGTCTAAACATTGTGCCAAGGAGAAAAAGGCCAGAAACGACCCACCTGGAAGGTGGAAACTTTGGGACCGTAAATGAAGAACCCCATTTTCACTTTAACAAAGAGTGTGTTTAGAGGTATGCTCATTATTTATTAGTATGTTCACCCAGAAAGCAAGGCAAAAGCTGGATAGGCTGTTCTGGTTTATGCACACAGTGGGACATGACAGAGTTCTCATGCTTTTCTGTTGAACATAACTGTAGATGTTGTGTCAGGATGCACACTAGTAATCCTAGAGAATAATCCAGGCAAATCCTGGCCTCTCCCAGCCCGCCCCTCCATCAAGAGAACTGTTGTCATGTGGAATTAAAGTACTCCTGAAATGACTTACCATGGCTGTTACATCATGTTCCTATTTGCAACTCTCTGGAGGTTATCAGCACAGTTAATTCATGTGTCATAGATATTCTTGAAGTTAACATCACAAATCAAAGTATATTTATTATATTGGGTTAGAAGTCAGATAGTTAGAAATGTGTACATATTAAAAAAAGAAAAGCCTCATCATTCAGCCAAAAAAGTAACGCTGGATTTTCTGTCATTAAACTGACAGGATGTTATAGCTGCTGTAAATAATAGTGACTGCTAAAATCTTTTGGCCTCCCCGGTGTACAAATCAACCAAACATGGATTAACTAGTTTCCTCTGATGTGGTTTGTGCTAATCCAATATCCTCTGATAACAGGAGAAGGCCTTTAATTAGAACATTTTGGTTTCTCTTCTGTGTATGCTATGGCTTTTCAGAAAACACTCTTCAGCTTTATGGAGTTCAAAGTCAAGTAAACTTTAAAAATCTATTACCTGAGTGATGCCTGGGGACATCTGTGCAGGGCTTTCGCTGGAACCCTGGGGCTGGATGCATGTGCCTTGTGGCTTGGATGAGAAGTAGTTTGAACATTACCAGAAACAAGATGGACAGATTGCTCCTTCCCCTTCCTTAGACTGGAAAGTCTGTAGTGGGTGGTGCTGTGCCACATTCTCAGTCCCCCATGTGCTTCACTTCATACAGGAAAGATGTGAGGGATAGCAGGGGCTCTAGGCAGCTCCTGACCTTCCTTGTGTGTTTGCACTATCTTTTGTTCTCAGTTGCAAGAGCTGAACAGCTGCAGGGCTGCTCTCGTGTGCTTTAAGTGGCCCTGCCAGCAGCCATGGCTTTTGCTTGAGAGTTTTTGGAGTGGTGCATGCTCCTGCAGCATTTCCTTTGCTCGTGGCATGCCCTTGACACGGTGATCCCATCTGGGGCTGTCCAGTGGGAATACAGGTTTCCCAGGTATGCTGCTCTACCTTGGGAGCCCCTTACGTTGTGGGTATTACGTGAATATTGGATTCAGCAGCTCAATGACTTTGTTGTGCTGCTGCAGAGAAATACAGAAACCAAATTGCTCTCTGAGGCTGACAGGCAGACAGACTGGCAGCAGCCATCTGAGTTGAATAGTTTCATTTTCATGTTTTAACAAAAAACAAGATGAAAGTTATGAAAGGTGACAGTAGTAGAAGACAGGTTCTTTGGCAGTCTCTGCACTTTCACCCTTCCCTAGATGTCATTACGTTCTTCAACCAGTAACCACTTTACTTTCTGGTAAAGTCACCTTTGCTCTCTTCTGCCCCTTTTGGTCATCAAATTTATAGCAAAACGATTAGGGGTTGGAGGGAAAGAGATGGGGGGAGAGAGAAGGAGAGGCTGAACGGGAGAAGCAGTAGTAAATTACTAGGATACAGGCAGGCTGGTGGCTGAATAGCTTCACTGAAATTTTCTTGTAACATAGCAGAAAATTGCCCATCAACATGGATGCCTGAAATACTTCTGAATTCTTGCTGAGGATGGGGAAATGTTTAGTGTCTAATAGCTAATATATTCTCAAGAACCTCAGAAGATGACTCTTACGTAGCTTGTGTTTGGGTTTGTTAGGATTTTCAGTGTGTGTGATTAGCTGAATCTTTCAAAGGTTGGTGTTCTTCCCAGAAAACCAGACTTGCTCATATTTAGCAATTCTATAGACTTTCCCCACTTCGGGGGAATCAACAACTGGTCAGGGAGCACCTTAACATGGTTGCAGTGCCAGAGATGTGCCAAGCAATTTTAATGGGGTTTAAGATTTAAGCAAGGTTGTCAAGTCTCATGTGATGCATATGAGACTGACTGCAGCTGACCCTCATCTCAAGCTCCCCTATGGCCAAGACTGCATCTCCTAGCTTGGTGAAGCCTCCTTCCCGCTTTCTGACCTGCTTACTGATGTGCTAACTAGCTGTGCCTGGTGTGTTGGGCCAAGGAGGAGGAGAGGTGTGGCTGGAGCAGTACATGTTTCACGGACTAGCTCTGGGGCTCTTGCACCACGCGAGTGGACATGCAGCTGTCCCACACGCACAACATGCTGGTATGTGACTCGGCATGAAATGCACTGGAATAGGAGAATGATGAATCTAACCAGACATCTGTTTTTGACTCCCTCAACAGACATTTTACACCCTCAAGAGGTACATTATACCCATGGGGCTTTCTCTTGACTACCTAAGCACACACTTACAGTCCTTCACCACATAAACCAGTCTTCCACATCAGTTGTGAATTTGGCTCTGTTGCAGAACAGTAATGATTTGAGCGGCTGCGAATCAGAGAAAGGAGGACGAGTGAGGAGAGAAAAGGAAGTTACATCTCTCTCTTAATGAACACAGACATTTTTAAAGACTTTACCGGGGAGAAAAATATTTATTTGATACACAGAAATTTTGCAGTGGAAGCGATCATCTCACATGAACTCATGCTAAAAAATGACCTCTACATTTCTTCCTCCCCCCCTTCCTTTTTTAAATATATTTGGAACCTTTAGAGAAGGCTGTATATTGAAACTCACAGCTTGGGGGAGAGAACATTGATTTTATCATTTTGTGTAGACACACATGCACAGACAGAAGCCAAGTCACTGAAATAGTCTGTAACAAATGGATCTGATCCAGAAAAGTCTATGTAATTAGATTAGCCTTTGGCCTGGCAAACACTTCATAAAGTTCCGTTAATACAATGTGAGAGAGCTAGTAAAATAAAGGGGAATTTATCATGGGCTGAAATTGGAAAAAAAACCCCAACCCTATTCTTTTTTAATTTCATGGCAATGAATCCAAATAAAATACATTTATCGGTTGGTCACAATAAGGACGTTAAACTAGGAATGCTCAACCAAGAATCTCCGTATTTTTTAGAGCAGTATTTTAAAAATCTTTACAGCTCTCAGATGAGACAGATTTCCTTTCCATCATGCACTGAAAAATTGATCTTTAGTGGCAATTATTGTTGTTGTTTTTATCTTTGCCATCAGTTTGTTCAGTGTTGTTTCAATGTTCTCTTCTAAATCAGACTGGAAAAACAGATGACATACAGGACCAGGTTACGGACCAGATCCAAACGACCGGAGGAAAACAGAGTCTGAGCTGTGGCATAACACGTGGTGAGAGAGCAGAAGCTTTGGCAGAGCACAGCAAGGGCCCACCTCTGCTCCTATTCCTCTGAAGGCAACAGGAATTTTATCACTGGCTTCAGTGGCAGCCTAATTAGGTCTCTGAAGGCTTTTGAAAAATCCCCCTTGACATCTGATGACTGTTCTCTGAGATGTCAGTGGAAAAGGCTGAATCTTCTGTCAGAGCAAAAGATGGCTCCACGTGGAACAGTTTTTTTACTATGAATTAATATTACAGCACTTCTTTCGTCACTGTGTGGCTGAAGAGAAGTGTAGCCTTGTCCATGAAACACAACATGAGTTTGTTAAGAACGCAGAAAAATGGCACAGTAGGTTAATGCAATAGTTTATCTCTAGACATCTGGGTTCACACCCTTGCTCAGACTTTGTGTAAAAATGAGCTTGTAGTCCCAGAAGATTCTTTAGCACACCTCATTCACAGTACTCCTGCATGTTTTGGCAGGTTTCCATCTCTGGCCAGAAAAAGCTTAGAACTGGAATAGCGGAAGAGCTTTTCCAGGTGAGAAATGAAGAGTGCTGATAGAGAACTGCAAGAAAATTGTTCAGACTGTGTCTATGGCGGATGAATAGAAATACCACCAATCCCATGCAGCATTTTTGATGCTTGTTTGGACACTTCCACAGTGCCATTCGTTCCAGGCAGTTATAGTTCTGCACCTTTATGCCTTCCCTGTGTGCCTGAATGATAAAGTAAGGAAGGTGAGATTCTGCAAGTTCTGGGACTACTTAACACTTACTGTCTCAGTAATTTAAAGAGTAATGTTGAAATTTGAGGCTATGTTGAGCAATGCCTTACTTTTAAAAATTCATTCCATAGAATTTAACAGGAGAGAGTACTATTTAGCCTGATTAAGTGTTGAATTTATCAACACTTTGGCTTTCTTCCTTCTCTTCACCAAGGGCATCACAGGGTTAAAGTAATTGGCTGTGTTCAAGTCCTGGGGGAGATATTCAGCCCTTGGGGCAATGGTGGTCTCCAGCCAGCCCTTCTCTTTCTCTTTTGAGGAAGAAGGTGGTGGATGAGGTGAAGGAGACTCGAAGGTTAAGTCCAGCCCTGGATCCCCAGCCCCAGATACGCTCCTCTTTCCAAAGAATTTGACTGTTGTTCTCAATAGTTTCCTCTGTTGTGAGGGATGCACTTTTTGGGGTTACTTTGACCATGATCTCCCTTTCTTACTTCTCTTCATTCCTTCTAGTGAAACCTTTCCCTTCCAGCCTGAAAAGATCCTGTTAATCTTCAAGAGTTGAATTGACTTAAACAAGTCGACGTCCTATGATTACCTAATCTGTCTGAAAGATAATTTGTGGATAAAGTCAGTGGGCCAGGATTTCATCTTGTATATTTTGGTTTGTGCATAAATATTTTAAAAATATTTTAAATATCTACCCATCATTTTTCTTTAGAGTAGTTCTGTATACTCCTCCTCTAAGTTTTTATTCTTATGCAGGAACTATTTGCAAAGTGTTTATAATACAGATTTCTACACGCTTTTCTAGATTTATATGTGAAAAGCATTCCTGCTTTTCCTTTGCAGACTATCTGGAAAATGTAGATTCAGGATAGTATGCCATGTATGCCTACAGAAACATCGAAGTTTTCTGCACAAAAATGTGTTGACTTTTAGGGTGGATTTTGGGGGTATCCTTTTTTTTTTAAACTAATCTTGTTTCATATTAAGATAATGAATTGTTTTTATTAATGGGGAAATGTGGTGAATGTATGTAGACTTTGCTCTGAGTGTGTATCTCTAGAAAGTGTAACAAATTGTAGATTAGCTCTACAAAATACATGTTACACTACTTCAAAAAGATAATATAACTGTGTGATTAGAACTCTATAGATATCAGTTTGCTCAGTCTTATTTTCCTCAATTTTATGGAGTCTAATGTAAAGGTTTTAAAAAATAATTAATTTTTTCTACTGGGATTTTCTTAACTCTTTCAATACTTAAGTGTTTAATACATGCCCAGTTAGTAGGTTTAGTTCTACTAAAGTGACAACTTAATTAACTAATGTAACTTTTTGTATTAGTAGCTATATTTCAGGATAGCCACTCCCTGTCAGGTCATGCTAGTTCCCAATATTCATCTAATCAGATTATTTAAAAACTGATGAAGTTGACTGAAAGTTGAACTAGCAACTGAGCTAAAAATAGCTGAAAATTTGTCAATCAGTTTTTATTTGTTTGGTTTTTTGTTTGTTGGTTTGTGGGTTTTTTTCCCAAATAAACAAATTTGAGTTGACAGTAGTCCATAGGTTCAAACTATTTTTATTTCAAAATTACTTTTTGTTTATATAATGCATCATATAAACTACATTTTCAAAGTATTTTTAAAGTTACTGAGAAAAAACACTTTGGTTTATGAACACAGACTTTTAAAATTAATCCAAAATAATTTCAGCATTTCTCAGAAAATATCAGTCTTGCGGATTTTTATTTCTATTTGAAACAAAATTATATTTTGAAATATTAAAGTTTCTGTCCTGACAAAATAGAAATTCTGAGTGTTGGATTTTTAAAGACGTAATTGAAAGTTGTCAGGTTAAAATGTATTTATGATTTCTTGTAACCAAAAGAGCTTCAACTGTGTATGTTGCAACAAGATACAGACTTTCAATTTAGATATGTGTAGGTGACAGTCCTTCTCTTAGCAAGGGAAAAAGAAGGCATTTTGCAAAATATGCTGGCTGATCTGAGTTTGGAATTTTAACTTCAGGGAAATGCCGTGTTGCAGAGGTTCAGCAAGACAGGCTTTGAGTTCATCCCTGCCCTTTGGGGAAGAGGGGACTACGTTTTGTGGCTTTTATAGATATTTGCAACAGTGAGTGTCAGTTACCAGAACTGAGTGGCTTGATCCAGTTGCATCTGTATGGTCTATAGCGGCTGAGCTCCACAGGATCCAGAATGCCTTCTTCACCTGCAGTGTCTAAGATTTCCTGTCTGATGGGCTGAGGTTTGCTCCAGTCTTCAGAGGTAGTTAAAGGTGATTAAAATATATCCAGATAAGAAGTTTCGGGTTCAAGTGGTTTTTTGAGGGTCATGTTAATATAGCAGTCTAGATGTAGTCTGCTAGGTATTAGAAATCTTTCTCCTGTGTTAGGGCTATAGAAGATAATGGCATCCTGAAACAGCAAATAAACCACCTTTTTCTAATGGCAATCCCTGGAGAGCCAAGGTACCTGATACATAAAGCAGATTCCATGTAACATATTCAGGCATTGGTGTACCTCGTTAATGGTAGAAACTTTTCTGCCAGGTGAGTTAGTAGGAGGAATTCTGAGTTACTCTTATCTGGAAGTCATTATAGAGTAATGACATTTTCTTCCTCATGCCTTTGTCCATCTGGTCACTTGCAATATTTCAGAATACTTTTCAGAGGATGTTGCAGTCTGTGGATGTTCATGCAGTAAGAGACATAGTAAATTAGACTTACTGTGCATGTCAGTGAGTTATACAGAAAAGATTTGAACCATAGACCAGAATAGTTTGGAAAGAGTTATTATGATCTGTCAAGTCAATAATTCACATTTTAGAAAAGCCCTCAGTATAAATTTACAGTTTGGATTCATTTTACAACCTATCAGGCCATTAATCAGGGCTTTGTAAGGTTCCTTAATGCATTTTTATATAATCTGTATTTTTATGTTTTGACATGATGGACTGTAACAGCTTAATTAAAATAATATTAAGAGGTTTACTGAATCCCACCCTATCCAAGGACATCCAGAGATATCCAAGGACTCCATTGAAAATGTACCCTGTTCTGTCTTGTTATGACACAGTGAGTGGGATATGTCCTGAAGCATCTTGACAGAGACCACATTTCTTGCAACATCTATGCAAATTGGTAGAAATTAATGTCAGAATGCATTTCCTTTACTTTGGTGAGTTCATATGCAATATTCACCTTACCAAAACTTGCATAGAATATTAGCTAATGCACATTCACATGCAGTCAGGTAAGATGTGCGGCATTTAACAGAAATACAGTAAGAGCAGTGGTATAGACAAAGCTGTGTGTGAACCATGACATATTACCATTTATTAGGCTTTATGTTACTGAATAATCTGAATCAAAAGCCAGATGTAAATGTACCCAAAGTTGAGATGCACACTGTCCAAAGTAAGATCTATATCCCAATTTTTTCTATGTATAGCAAAAATACCATGTAAGAATGAAAGATACTTGGCTACTAAAGAAGTAAGCACAGAGCTGCATGGTTTGCAGAATTCACAGATGAGTGTCGCTGAGAGGACAGTCCTTAAAAAAATGAAGGGCTAATGTACAGCTATAGTACAGGACAACAAGTGATAAAGGCAGCTTTAGAAGTGCAATTAAAAACCCACATTGTTAATTTTTCACTGTAATAGTTGTCATACCGCCTGTGACTGTACCTAAGGCTTCCCAGCTAGATAGATTTGTGGTCCATTCTGTCTAAATGTGGTACTGTCAATTCCAGGAACTATTTGGAAGGATTTTATGTACTGAAAGAAGTGAGGAAAAACCAAGTTGATCCAAGTTAGGGCTTTGGCTCCACCGGTGAAAATCTGAATATTGTTGTGGTTGGCACGACTCTCATTTGGATCCTGGCCCAACCCTGGCCACACTCGCTTGCTGGGCTTCTCACATTTCATACTGATGCATATGATCAGTCTGTACTCAGGCAGTCCCACTTACTTCAAGACATACCTTTTTCAGGTTTTGTGGTATAAAACCATCCTTCACCAAACAGGCAGGCAGTAGAGCTGTCTCCTTCCCTACCACACAGTGCTGATTTAGGATCATGTTTCAATTTGAAGTTTGAATATTTCATCAGGCTTCATTCTATGCTGCACATTAAAAATCACTCTGTAAGTGTTATTTGTTGTGGTATCTTCTCCCTTTTATCTTTCTGATATATTTTACCTTGCTTATTTGTTCTGCCTATGCTCTAATTTACTGTGGGAAGATGCTTCTTAAAAAAACCCCTCAAAACATCCCCCTTTTTTTTTTTCTTCATTAATCTCTCTATTTTGTGATGAGTGACAACATGTTACAAGGGATCAAAGGCCATTTCTTCCCTGATACTAAGTTACAGTAGTGACAAGCATGGAGGATGAATTATCTTAAAATGAAAGATCCCTTTATTGCTCAAGAGAAGGCTAGTTGCTTCAATCATTTGTGAAACCTGTGCACTAACTGCTACTTTCATAGCCATTGTCTGGCATACAGTGCCACCCATGACAAATAGCAGTGTTACTGCAGAAATTTTGGTAGTAGGTGGAAAAGGACTGTTTAAAGAGATGGATTTCAAAACAAATTCATTGGTGTAATAGCTAGGATATCTCCAGTAGTGTCAACAGAGATGCAGTGTCTCTGCAGGAGTTGTTACCCACCAAAGTAACAGTGTGGTGTGTTCTCAGTGATCTCAAGTTTGAGAATGCTGGATCTCATTGTTGACTATTGTTGACTATTGTTGACTTATGGTGACATCATTGCGACCAAACTGGAAATCCTAAGATTTTAGAGGAGATGAAACAGCCAGCTCTGTCACCCACCTCTGCGAGAGAGGGAATAGAGCCGTAGAATTGTTGCCTGCCCAACCTCACTAAGATCATCCACTTGTTCTTATTCACCATCAGATCACTCTGCATCAGAAACACAGAGAAATCAAATTGTCAGTGTAGTTCAGACTCACTAAAGGTGAAGTCTTTTTGAGCAGCCCCTAAGTGATCAAGAGCTTGATCTTTAGAAAGTAAGCTTACATGGCTGATGCAGTCCCCATCCTGGTGATAGGTGTAATGGAAAGAGCCTTGCTTGTTATGTAGAGTCCAGAATGAGATTATTCTTAGTTATTTAAATAGCATGCCTGGAAAACTGATCACACTAGACTTAGGATTTAGCAAGGAGGGATCACTTTGCCACTTACAATGAAGTTTTTTAAGCCATGCAGGACTAAAGTGAACTTCATTAAACCTCTGTTTTCATAATCTTGCTCATATTTGTCAATAGTGATTATAGCCCTTAACTATTGCTACTCCACTTACTGCTGGACGCAAATTATCAGCAAAGGAGATGGAGTTGCCCTGTTCTCCTCTGTTAGATCATTTATTAAGAAAAATAAAAGCTTTCCATAACAGTCAAAACTGCTTGCTCCTTTAATAGATGCTTCACCTAGATATCAGGAAGAGGTAAAGTGCTCACCATTGTCTTGGTTTGTAACGTTTGTTCAATTGCCTTCCTAATCTCAGTTTTTGAAACCCAAATATAAATGCTTTTTGCATTTGTATTGAGCAGCTCAGCCTGTCTAGAATTACAGTGAGGATTGTTTTAAAGGTGCACCTGGAAAATAAGATAAAATAATCCTGTATAACTAGCAGCTTAGGGACAAAGTACTATTATGGCAAAGTTTTGCTTTAAAAAGGCTCTGGTAATGACCATTGCATTCATACTCAATAAGTCCTTATTTTGTGTTTTGGTCATGGAAAAAGCTAATTACACTCAAGACAAAAAACCCCATATTTGCAGGACTCAACAAAGTTTGTTTTTATAGTTCTTGTGGACAGCAGCTGCAGGCTATCAGCCTGGACTCTTGGTAAATGGTTTTGACATTTCCTACAGACACCCCTCATGAAAAAGGCTTTTTATTTATTCTCAAATGTTGAATTCTGCATTATTGATCAGGTGCCATTCATTAAAGACTGCTACTTGCTAGAAAGAATTACACAGTCCCTAAGCTACATACAACATAATGAATTATTCTGTTGATGAACAGCAGCGTTAAAGGAATGTTAAGGTTGCATGGTTAAACGCTCAAAAGTCAGGAAATGGCAGCTGAGGTTGAAGACGATGGGAATTTTGCCTGAATTAAGATTGCAGAATTACAGCTGAAGGCATGTACAAAGACTACTAACAAGCACTGGATATTCGTTCTAGGGCAAGTGGATTCTATTCATAAACACTGCCGTTATTTATTACAGTGTTTAACAAGGCAGCAAGCAGCGGATGAAATCATTAGTGGTAGGGGTCACTAGGCAGATGGGCACTTTGTTGGCTGTTTCTCATTGCTATAGAGTTGCATGCGTCAAGGAAGAGGGTCAGTAGCAACGTTATGCTGTATACTACAGCTGAGGGTAGAAGAAGTTAGTGGCTCCCTGTGATGCGAGGCAAGTTTCATTTGTCAAAGTACTGTTTCCATTTAGTTCTCATCTGGAGTGTCCTGTTTAGTTTTTTTTGTCTTTTTTGTTTGTCTGCCTCTCTGATTTGGTATCATTTTGCTTCTGTTATTTAGCTAGTTATGTTCAGTACAAAAACCACAGGAAAGCATTACAGTCCTGATATCTTGATTCTGTGATCAGACAGACCAGGATCAGTGCTAAACATACCGTACCATCCTCCTTGTCTGCATACCTGGATTTCTTCCCATGGGAACACAGGATGCAGTGGAGATGAGCTGCACTGTACCTGGAGTCAGATGCATGCCCAGGAACCAATATTGCAGAGTACAACACAGAGATCATTTGTACCAGCAGCGTAGACTTAGCTAATGTGTCTTTAGGTTTTCCCAAGGAAGTAAGAGCATCCTTGTACTACCAGAGGCTGTGTTTGCTGATCCCCAGCTTTTTGGACTAAATCAGACATATGACTTCCTTGGATTTTTCTTCAGGGGTCAGAGTCAGGTTGTAGTGCCTTCTAGAGGCTACTGAAAATCCCAACATGATGTTCACTACTGGTCAGAAAGCAATTGAATGTTAAGACTGGGGAAGGCATTAAGAAAAATAATAATAATAATAAAAAAATCTGAGGAAGGACAAGCAACCAGAGCCTCAGCAACAGGTTCTGGAGGAGCTGGGAGAGGCAGCTTCATGTACTGTATGTACCCAGGGGAGACCTTTCTGGGGCACTCCTCTCCCCACCCCTGAAAGGAGTGACAACATCCCACAAATGGCACTATGAACATGTCCAAGCCCGATAATGTCCCCAACGGGCTGTAGATTTGATTCAGACTACAAGGTGGCTGATTGGAGCCTGTGGCTCTCTCCTGATAGCATACGTTCCCCCCAGTTTGTGTCTTGGTAGGATGCAAGTGGCATGTGACCCATGCGGGTATTGGCAATGCACAGCTTGGAGGGGACCAGTGGGATGCCAGTGCAGCCCACCGCAGTGGGACGCTCACAGAGCAGACTGTTGGGTCACTGCTGGAGATGAGATATTATGGAGTTATGTGAATCTTTAGAAGCATCTTGTATGGTCTTGTCTTCTATTCTCTTGTCCCAGGCACAATAAATAATCCTGTTTGTTTCAGAGGCATGCAGAATCAAGCTCACTGTAAAAATCTTTTCCATGGATTTCTGTTAAAGCTCAACAAATGCATATTTAGTTAGAGATAATGTATAGCATTAAAAATGGATCACATTAATTCTAAGTGACTGGGTGCTTGGTCTCTGTAGTTATTGTGCATCCCTGTACCACTGCCAAACATAGAAGTATGCAGGTAGTATTAAATAGGATACAACATGAAAGAAAAAGTAAATTTAATATCAGGTTTATGCCCTTCTAAACATTACAGCCTACAGTCATTACAGCTTCAGTTTCTTATCAGAAAGGGAAGAATTAGAGTTCAGGTAGTCTGTTTAGGTAAAGCAAGCCTTTCCTGGGATCTTAGATGATTCATTTATTCTTATGCCTTATTTCTGCAGTTGAAAAATGAGCTTAATTGTAACTACATGTCTTAATCCTGTCAGAAGCCTTTGCAAAGCCCTGTAGGATCTTCAGGTGAAAGGTTCACTAACAATATAAATCATATCATTGCTTGGATCCAGGTTTTATAATTTTCTCCTTTTTCAAGATTCCTTTTGTTGTTGTTTGTTCCTAAGTAAGGTCAGATTCTCATCTTATATACTTGCAGGTAAATAAGGAATTATTGCTGAATTCAATGACATTATTAATTTTCTCACTAAAGCATCTAGCTCTGATCCTTGAAGTCTCTGCTGGTTGTTTCATGCAACATATGGCACCAGAGGCTGGTTATACTCCCCTTCTGGAGGCTGGATTTCTCCTCTGAAAACCCAAGCATATATTAGATATCTCACCTATATTGCCTAATATGATAATTGTACCTCATTCCATTTATATAGAGTCTCTTTAGCAATGTGGTCCCTTGCTTTCTTTGGAATTCTTTTCCTCCCCATGAATTCTCAAATCTTTTTTCTAGTCAGTACCATGAACAGTCCCTTTTATTTACTGACTGTCATTACCAACTGCCACTCCAAAGCTTTACACATCTTTTTCCACACTTATCTGCATTAAACTGCAATTTGTCACTTCTTCCGGCTTGGCTTAAATAATGTAAATCCTTCTTATCTGATTGCATTGCTACTCATTATTTATGGTGCTATGCCATACACTGTTATGTGCAGACTGGGGAATCTTCTTTTGTATGCAGTCATGGAGATCGTCTTTATAAATAATGGAAAAGCTTACAATTGTGATTATACATCTTCTGTGCAATACCTGTATATCCTTTGTTTCTCCAGCACTGAAAAGACATCTCAAAGACATGCGTAACGGAAACTTTGTCTTTTATCTGCATTCGTTCCATAGAAATTCTTGTTTCCTTAGACAAAAAAACCAGAAACCCTTGTTCATCTGAGTGTTCCTGTTCTCCTGAGAATGTATAATGTGAAGCCCTTGGTGTGACCCATTCTCTAATTAGGGATGAGATGACCTGCCTGCTTAAACTTACCAAGCCGCACCCTGCGCACCTTTTTCACAGCTTCACAAAAAGGGAAACTGGGGCTCTTAGAAGTAATATAGTAGATGTAATTATCAATGAGCGTGCTTGAGATATTGCGACTGTTGTTGATATTGCTACTGCTTTCTATCAACACCAGTCCTTGTGGCAGCTGAGGCAGAACAGTCATGTTTTGCTGGAACGGCAGGTTTCTAAGAGGAAACTTCGAATGAGTGAAGGAAAGTTCTCTTCAGTCTTTCTGCACTGCAGCAGGATATGAGCATGGCTTATGAGAAAGAGCCAAGTGACTTGCTACTGCCTGTTCCCTCCCTCCTGGGGGCTGATGGCAACCCTGTGTAGGCAGCAAGAACGACGGCAGCCTTGTCATCAATCATGAGAGCAGAGAAGTTCCTTTAGGGAGGCTTGCCTCTGTGGTACCGCAAATGTGTTTTGCTGGGTTTTGTGGATCTGTCTGTGTGATCTGTAGATACCAAGCCAGGCTGGAATACGAACAGAGCAACATATGGCACATCACTTGCTTGGGAGGCCAATACCACACCACCTGAGTTTCTTGTATTTAACTTCAAGAATGAAAAACATGGCCAAGCTGTGCAACGTTCTGTGGCTGGGACTATGTAGTGGTTTAACCCTGGTAGGCAGCTCAGCCCCACACAGCGTCTCACTCACCACCCCTGGTTGGATGTGGGAGAGAATTGGATGAGTAAAAGTGAGAAAACTCGTGGGTTGAGATAAAGACAGTTTAATAGCTAAAGCAAAAGCTGCGTGCACAAGCAAAGCAAAGCAAGGAATTCATTCACTGCTTCCCATGGGCAGGCAGGTGTTCAGCCATCTCCAGGAAAGCAGGGCTCCATCACGCATGACGGTTACTTGGGAACACAAAATGCCATCACTCCGAACGTCCCCCCCTTCCTTCTTCCTCCCCCAGCTTTACATGCTGAGCATGGCATCATATGGTGTGGAATGTCCCTTTGGTCAGCTGGGGTCAGCTGTCCCGGCTGTGTCCCCTCCCAGCTCCTTGTGCACCCCCAGCCTCCTCGCTGGTGGGGTGGGGTGAGAAGCAGAAAAGGCCTTGACTCTGTGTAAGCACTGCTCAGCAGTAACGAAAACATGCCCATGTCATCAACACTGTTTTCAGCACAAATCCAAAACATAGCACCATAGAGGTTACTATGAAGAAAATTAACTATCCCAGCTAAAACCGGTACAGACTATAAAGTAAATTAAACAGAGGCAGGAAATGTTCCTGGGCACTGGCACTCAATCATCCATGCTCCTGCATTGTTAACAAGGTCGCTGGCATGGTTTTGGGCCACTAGACTGCTCTCCCAAACAATTCCAGGCACGGTTGGTAAATTAGCATGGGCAAAGGACCATCTTGGCAGACCATTGGATATTGCTACACCATAGCAGAGGATGAGAATTACAGGGAGGGATGGTGGCCATTTTGTGCCAGGGAAGAGTTTTTGCCTTGTTTAATTTACTAGATAGATACTTTCTATCTAAAGACCCTTTTGAAAAAGTTGCATTTAGTAGAAAAAAAGAAGGGGGGAACCCTCTACTCTAAAGGTCACTGAAGTAAAGCAAATTATCTGTTTGATTTGGAAAGGTAAAGGGATCTGACACCAAGGAAATGAGGAGGTCCTGAAATTCATGGGAGCCAACTGTACCTGCTACTCAGCGCAGAAAAATAAATTCTTATTGGAGAGAAGCAGAGCAAATTTTTGCATTAGTGTGTTAGAGGCTTAAGTAAGGCATCTGCTGACTATACCAGTAGGTGCATGCTTACATATCTGCAGATCTACTGCAGGGAAGACAAGTTTGCCATCTGATCCCGTGTTGTTCATGCTGGGATTGTTGAAGGCTGTTTTGGTTTGTTAGTTCTTATGAAAATGCCACTAACAGTGATGTTTAAAGGTATTATCATAAAAAAAAAAAAGCTGAAATTTCATCCCCACAGATGGGCTGAGTTAGGCTGTTGTTGGCCCCATCATAGATGCAGGTACTCTTCTGTGGATGCATGTGCAGGTATGTGGAGAGTGTGAGAAGCTGGGAAAAATCCTCCTCCTGCTTGAGGCAACACGCAGACTGTCCCAGCTATGCAGGTCTGAAGTGCAGACTTCCATCAAAGAGATCAGAAGGAAGCAAAAGGAAAACCAGGAACACAGAGTCTGTTGCATGTGGGGAAACTTAGGGAAAGATTGTTTCCATGACGGGGTGATCCTCATGTCTTTTTTATTATTTATTTTTTTAAAGAACAGAAGAAAGTTGCAGAGCTCTATGTTAATCTAGTAAATGCTGAAGTAGCAATGCGACAGCTGAGGGACTGAGCTGATGTACATGCTGGTTTCAGACAGTGTCGGTGCTCAGCGCTGTCCTTCAACCGTACCAAATTACAGTGACAAAACTCAAAGCTACTGCTGACACAAACAAGACGAGACGTCACTGAGCCATGCCCTGTGACCTGAGCATAATTCACACCAGATTTTACTGAATTTACTAATAAAGTTACATCATCCAATTGAAAAAGGGTACCATCCTGATAAGGGCAAGTTCTTCGAATAATATGATCGGTGTTTGGGTATAGTACACTTATACTACTTCCCATTATTGCTACAAGTGCAAATTATTTTAACTGCTGTACAGAATGGGGTTGATGAGCTGGTAAAATTTTAGCAATCACACAAGAAAAAAACAGAGGGATAGTCGTAAAAAAGAGGAGACCTGCGAGCCCTAATGGTATTGCTTTTTCAATTGTTTTCACTGCTTTTCCAAAGTAACAGCCATTTCCACAAAGAACATGAGTGATCAGGCCTGAGCAATTTCTAATTTGTGCTAAAGTAAAGCACTGAAGCCTACAAGAGTTACCTTTGTGAAAACAGAAAGGGAGGAGAATGAGGCCTCTTTACACGTGCTCCCTGACCAGCTCACACTGGCATAATTTACCAGAGTTTTCTGTTTTGTTTTGTTTTGGTTTTTTTTTCAAATGTGACCAGGAGACTTCCATTAAAACAACGCCCACTCGTACAATTCTGTATTTGTCTCATTCTGGCACAGTCTGTTTATCTTTACCTCCTACATTTCATTTTAGCATGATCAGTAAGAAAGATCCTTTAAAATGCATAACAGACTGTTTCCACATTCTCTGGGCACTATAGAAAGGCTTCTAGCTTTATATCCATCATGCAAAAGCATGTATGTGCATAAGCGTTTGGGATGTTGTAGATTTTCTTGTGCTGTAGTATTTTGTGGCTGACTACAGCAAAAATGCGTGCCTGCCACCATTATTTACAACTGTAACAGTGAGAAATTACAAAACCCACTCTTCATTAACCTCCAATAAGGCTGTTCCTGCAGCCAGTGCTTGCCATTACATTGATGGAGTGCTAATACAGCTCAATAGCCCTGGCTGGCCTGTCTCACCCGTGACTGCGCCGCAGCTCCTGCCTCCCACCGCTACCCAGCACACGTCCAGCAAAACCTGCTCAAAGGATTGATGAGAAAAGCAGCTCATAAAGGCAAGCACAGTGCCCAAAGCAACAGCTGTCTAGCCCTGTCCCTGCAGTAATTAGATAAATGAACCCCAAATGAAATCTTACAGGCAAGAGTAGAAGGAAGTGGCAATATCCCCAGCGTCAATCTCTGGTTGCGTTGCCTCATTCCAGCCTCTGTTTGTAGTTATTAATGTTTGATACAGATTTGACACAGCTTACCTCTCCCACTTTCCCTGCTCTTTTCTCTGCCGGTCCTCCAGACAGACCCCTGCGGGCGCAGGAGCCACAGGAGTGTCAGTGGCTGGGGCTGGACTCTGGTTTTCTTTTTTTTCCTGTGGCACCAGTTGTACTTTGCAGAGCGTGCTGAACCTTTGTCCTTCTCCACAGAGTAAGAACATAACAAAAGGTCCATGGTAGGTCACAAATTGAGTTTAGCTGGGGAAAAATCCTGCAATTAGCAAATTCCTTCTTCAAGAAATAGTTGCTGTGTATACAGGGATGTACTAGATAAAAAAGGAGAAGGCAAAGGAACATGGTGCAGGCAGCTGAAATTGTAATAGAGCTGATTAAAAGGTCTGTGCTTATTTTTACAGTACAGAAGCATAGTGATATTACAGCAATTCCCGTATATCTTCCCTTGATGCTACTGAATGGTACCCATGAAGGAACTCTTTAGTGCCAATAATTACGATTCAGAGAGAAATTTATGAAAAATGTATATATATTAAATTTTTTATGTATATATTCAGAAAAATGTATATGATTTTTAAAAATAGTGTATATAAATTAAATACATAAATATATATATGTATAAAATAAATACATATACAAGAATATAAAGAAACCTTGTTGAGGAAACCTAAGCAGTGCAGCTCTGATTGTGCTTTCATTTGTGGCATTGCACATGGGGAGTAATATTGTGAAATTCAATGACTGTAAAACTCATTCAAGAACAGAACAAATTTTTGTAGGCAGGAACTGCGATCCAGAGAAGTAAACGGGGGTCCTGTTGGATTGAATAGTTGTCAAATGCAATCCTGTGACCTCACAGGAGAAAACACATTAAAAAATGCTTCCAGCATGAGCAGAATTAAGAGGTGAAGTTATATCCTAGAAGAGGCACAATAATGATGCAGAGCAAGTGACCTTTTCTTTTATTCTCTCTCTCCACTTTTAAGCTAGGGTAATTCTTGCTGAGTTCAGCCAGGTTTGCGTGAGTGTAAAATTAGATCAAAATTAGGCCCAGGTTGTTTGTTTTATCAACAGTGCATGTCTCAAGAGACTGCTTTTATGTTTCCCAATAGAAACAGCCAGAGGTGCGTCTAAGGCTGGGCGCTGCCAAGCCCTGATCCCTGGGATTCAAATAAGAATTTCTGGCAGACTGAGTGGTCCCATTAATCGCAAGTGGTATCTCTTAAACCCTTCAATTACAAGAGATTAGTGGGAAACTGTAGCATTGGACTAAAGGACTAATGACACATAGGAAGTGAAGCAGAAAACCTGCTTTCTTCTTTTTAGGAGAAGTTCAATTTACAGTTTATTTAAATATAAATTGCAAGCATAAAGTATTAGAGTTCTTAAACTTCACTGTTCAGTTAGTTTCAAATTAACCGTACCGTACTTCTGCCTTCCCCAGAGCAGCACTGTGATCTTCAACCTGTCTGTTCCTTAAATTGAACTGAAGTCTTTTAAGTCCATTAAGTTCCTGTGCTGTCCTCATAGCTAGCTGACTTAGGTTCGCCCATCCTCGCACTGCTTCCCCTGTGGTGTGGATTGCCAGGGCCAGCACAGACTCTGAGCCTGCCCCTGCTACCCCCAGTTATAAATTGCATGGAAGGACTGTGAAATGGCAGAGCAGGAGGCTGTGGTCTCCCATTGCTTCTACTGCTGTAACTTAGTTGATTTACTCCTGTCATAACCGCTGTTGGGAAATGCTTTGCATGAATCCTTGGGTTTAGGTTACATGTATAATAATGTTTAATAATGGAGTGCCTAGCTAATGGCAACTGCCAGTCCTTTGAGCCTGGTAATGACTGAATGTATCCATATGCCTTGCAGTGAAGTAAGCTGTGACTCAGCCCATTGTACAGGTGGGGAATGTGAAACACAGAGAGTGTATCACTCTATTTCACAATCCTACTGCATCTGAGGCGCAGTGGTTATGAGGGGTCCTAGCTCCCAAATCTCAGCCTGATTCCCAGACCACAAGCCTGCCTGTCTCCTCAGAAGATACATCTAGCTCAGATGTTTTAAAATCTGTTTTGGTCTGCCTAGGTTATTATGCCACAGTTATGTATGCAGTTCTGAATCCCAATATGTGTTTCTCAGGGCTGAAGTTCTGCATGTAACTTGCCTGCTTGTTGGGTTTTCCTATTGTCACAGCTCCCATGGCATACAGTGGACATGTATTTTGCACAGCCAGGATCTAATTGTCTTCTCAATTAATGTAATGTAAATCAGGAGTAATTTGAAAGAGTTATACCAGTGTGAAACTGGCCTGGGAGAATACTCTAGGGTCTACAAATTACCAGATGAGTTCAAATAATCTATTGCTAGTACTTGTGTTCAGTGTCCATCAAACTCATGTGCCCATCTTTATTTTTGTAAGCATGTGATTTTTGCTGAAAGCTGTCACACAGATTCATGTGTGCTACTGAATTTGGGCTAGGGGCTGTGCTGCCCAAGAAAAGTATTTTTATTATGCTTACAGCAAAAAGAGCAACTTTAGACAGCCCACAGTGTAGGCACCTACATCTCAGGTAATCATTTAAGATACTTGCAGTGGTATAGGGAAAACAAGAAGCACTTGTGGAGTGCAACTCATCTTATCTGGAAGGCAGGTCTATGAAATACAGACCACGTGAATTACATGCTAGAAGTGCCTGTTTCTCTCTGTTGTCTACAAAGGGGTCAGGCAGCTGGCTCGGATGGAGACAGCTCCTGCAGGATGGTCTAAATGGAGGTGAGAGGAATTACCCATGCCAAGGTGCACAGACATCTTCATGCCAGCTGCAAACAAACTAGCTTCAGAGTAAGAAGTGGTCCAGCTATCAGGATACCCACATGTAATTAATATGATATTCCTCTGCCCTAACACCTGAACCATTAAGTCTCAAAACAAAAATCCCCAATGCACAGGAAATACAAAGGTTCATGGCAGTAGCAGTATTTTTCTTGAGAAATGTCTATGTTTGCCAGAGTTGAGGAGCCAAATGGTCAGAAAATGTATGCTGTTAGACAGCTCCTGGGACTTCTGGGATGAGCTCTTTTTTTATAGTGGTTCATTCAGTTTATCTGATGCTAGTAAATTTTTAGGATTTCAGTTAAATTGGTCTTTTACTCCAGGGAAAGAGAAACCTGATGCCTCAGCTTCTGTCACTATAGCTGTTGGAAGTTAGCAGGATTTGCAGTATTACTTCAGTAAGAAGTGACAGGTATTAATCTGATTTTGTGTGAACAGGTTTAAATCAGGACCCAAGCCAGTGATATTATACTGTAAGAAAACTGGTGTAGCTGAAGTTAAAACTGTTTGAGGCCAGAAAGGACTCTTAGACTGCCTGTATATGAAAGGTTGTTAAATTTCAGGCAGTGGCCATTCTCCAAAACCCAAAGAAACTTAGCCCCTGAGTATTCAGTTAACTCTCCTTTGCACACAAGGATCAAGGATCTGAAGGACATGGATTCATAGCACCCAAAAATACACATAAACTTATAGAATAATAGTTTTGTAAAGCAGAGCAAGCTTTTTATTTAAAGTAGTTGAAGAATAGCATTTTTTTGGGGTTAGCAGATCAGTCTAATGCTTTTGATATTGGCAAGTTTAAAAATGTGGGACACAGTAGAAAAAGCCAAAGGCATCCAAAGTTGAAAACAGGAAAACAGATCAAGACTGATATTGCTCTTTGTTTTCTTGCTCCTCTAGGATTCAGTGTTGTAGTCCCTCCCTTCCCTGCTAGTGCCTCCCTTCTGAGCTGCCAGGAGACCTAGGGCTGGAATAAACATTCAGACCTTGCTTAGTTCATGAGGACTGACCAAGGGTGTTGGCTGCCTTTGTCCTCAGTAGAAATCAGCTCTCCTTAGGGTTGGGTTTAGAAGAATGCATTTGGCAAAATATTGGAAGTGGCTTTTTCCAGTTAGAGGTTAGGTTTCATTAGCAGCTCAGCTGAGCAGTTGAGAAGAGAACCCATTCACACCCAAGCAGTATTTTTCCTCTTTCCCTCAACTAATTGCGTAAAACTGAAATCACGTGCACAGATTTGTGACCATTTCACCATCTAATGACAACTTGTTTTCCCAGGTTAAAATATGTGGAGTCAAATTACCAGTTTGACTCACAGACATATAGAGAAGACATCACAAAAATACTGAATAATCCTAATAAATCTCTGTTCTCATTCTGTTGTCTTCAAAAGAGTTGTGTCAAGAATGAATTTGCCCAGATTTTGCCTCTCAAAGCAGCTGATTTATTTCCATGTGGGATGAGTTTAGGCCAGCATGAAATGAGACCTACATACAAAGAGCACCAGTCTCAATGAGGCCAACAGAAACTGCAGCCTTTTCTAACTTTTAGGGCTACAGCCTCCTCCCAGGGTACATCTGCCGTTCCAACAGCAGATGTGGTCCCACCCTGTGCTGAGGTGACCCTTTGTGGTCACTTGCATGCCAGCCATGGACAGGTTTGATACAACTGACATACAGTTAAGGAACATTTAGATAAATGTTCTGTCTGGTTGGTGTGAAAGTCAGTCTGCTCTAGGACAACACGCATGCAGGTGTGGCTAGAGGCAAGAGCTGGCAGAGAGGTGATGTTTGCCCTTTAAAGTTTGGGTACTGATGTGTCTGCAGGTGGTGAATTTATGGGGAGAACCAAAGCCAGACCAGCTGTCATCAGTTTTACTTACATCTAAATTGCTTACCAACTGGGCTAAGGAGGCAGTATAACCTCATTAAACCCATGAAGATCTACTTTTGTCTTAGGAATATTATATAGCCATCTAATGAGTTGTGAGCTAACATGTTTTAACAAATCTTTTATTGCTTAGTACATTCCACTCCCTTGATGATAATTTTAAAATCCGACCATTAAAACAGGGCTCTTTTCACAACTCTTTGATGATGACACTTAGAACTGAGCACGTCCATCTTTTTGCATTTGGATTAGAATTGGAAAGGTGTAAATTACAGTTCTGGCTTTTATGTACTTGCTTTATTGATCAGACTGCTTCGCAGAAACCACAGCAGTTCTGATAGCTTAGCAGTTGAGATTACCTTTCAGCTTTCTTAATTGGGCCACCGGGGTACAGTTAATATTCAATTTATATTGAGAGTAAGACAAGGTGATGTAATATCTCATCATTGTACTTGAGTAACATCGACACTAAAACACCGTGATGTACCTTGTAATTCTAAATACACAAGTGTTGTTGAAGTAGATGGAGATGAGTTCTGGCTTTATTCACTATGTATTTTAGGCCAAATTCTGCCTATAATAATTCCTGTGTCTTCACTGACTTCCACTGAGACACTAGCTACAGGAAGCAAGTATGATTTGTTTGAGTGTGATTGGAAAGTTAATTCAACATACCAGTCTAGAGCATCCAACAGACTAATCAAATGCGGTCATCTTTTTGTGTGTTTGCTGACAGGTCAAAGTCATGGTGCGCATTTCTTCCACGCTTGCCAGAGACACGTCTGAGTCCAGCTCTTTCTTAAAAGTTGACCCCCGTAAGAAGCAAATCACGCTGTATGACCCGTTGGCCTGTGGAGGTCAGAATGCTTTCCAGAAAAGGGGCAACCAGGTTCCACCCAAGATGTTTGCTTTCGATGCAGTTTTCCCCCAAGACGCATCACAGGTAGGCAACGTATGATCAGAATAGTTATCTAAACAATAGCACGCACCAGAGCCAAATTCATTTCTGCTGCAACAGTAGTACTTTCAGTGGAGTTAGACTAGGGCTGAATTTGGTCCACCAATGTCATCAATAATGAAATCAGTTTATTAAATTGTATCTCGATAATTGTGTGCTTTCTTTATTCTTTACTGTACATAATTGCTCCTAAAATTATATGTGAAATAAATGTGCTAAATGGTGCCTGTAGGCAAATCCTCAATATCAACAAGTTACTCTATATTATAAAATCTTATTATTTGGTGTATACAGCGATCTGATCAGAACTGCAGTTCTCTAATGCGGTCTTCTATTCATTAAGAAGTCAAGGTTTATTTATACAGTGTTCTATTGTACAGTTTACAATAGGATGGGAATTTTAGTCCACAAATCTTTATTCATATGTAGATACTCAGATTTCTTATTTTTATTAGACTTCGGTTTGATGAACTATGTTACCCAAATGTCATGAGGAGGACAGTAGAGGAGTAAAGTAACATTGCAAAGTATAATTAGAAAACAGTACTGTAAGGCTGCTTCTGTACTCATAAACTAAACAGAGCTAGGACACAGGGCCAGCTAAAGCACTGTCGTATGATCGTATCATTAGGTCAATTCCTGACCTAGTTCTGGTCCAGGCAGCTAGCACCTCCCAGACTAATGCCTGGATGCAATTCAAGGGCTGGCCTGTGAACAGTCCCTTTCTTGGCCCACTTTATTTACTATTACAGAGATAGTCTAGAAATACCCATGAACTAGGTGAATTTACATGATTTATTATCAAATGTGAAATGCTTCACATAAAAGCCTAAACTGTGAATTCTGATTTAGTTTCACCCACTATTGATAGGCACTTGCTGCAGAAGCACTGTAGACCATTCAGTCTGCTTGAACCTTAAATCTAAGAATGCCCAGGGTAAATTTGTGTGTTGTGCTTCTTAAAATACTGCTACAGTCTTCAGGATGGAGCCTACTGCTGCTAAAAGCTAAGAAGACTCATAATAATGTAGAGAAAAATTAAGAAATGTCACCTAGCTAATACCAAAAAGGCTGTTTGTTCCCCTTACATTCCTTACCCACCTGCTAGTGGAATTGAACTAAGTCCATAATTGGGCAAATAGTAGAGCCTATAAAAATTCCTCAGTATTTGATTGTTTTTTAATCAAAAATGTATTTTTAAAGTGCCCTTAATAGGCAGTTCTAACAAACCAACCACATCCCCTTATAGTACGTGTATTTTGTTTAACCCCACAAAGGATGTTGATGCTTCAGCAAATGAAACTAACTTGACACAGAGCAAAAGTCCTGCTTCATGTGCTTACACAAGTAATGTCATTCCCATCAACAGCATAGGTCACATGAATGAGACAAGCAGGATTAGACTTTTTGATACTTCAACATGCTGGAGCACTGATGACATTACGACCATTTTCCAGTGAAAATACTCTATTGATTTTCCTTATTATTGTTAATGGCTTTCTTTTCTTTCTTTTTTTTTCTTTTTTCTTTTTAAATACCTGTGACAGGCTGAAGTATGTGCTGGGACTGTGGCTGAGGTGATCCAGTCCGTGGTCAATGGGGCAGATGGCTGCGTGTTCTGCTTTGGCCATGCCAAGCTTGGTTGGTATTGTTAAATTTCCCTACTCAAGCAGCAAAGTGAATATTTTAACCCAAGATTGCCAGTACCTTAGATTAGGGAAAATAAACTTTCATTTGTCTGTGCCTAGTAATTGTATTTGAAAGTGGTACACTGTGCATGACCTTGTACTACACCTTCACCTCCTGCTTACGCATCTCTTAACTTGGCATATTGTCTAAATGTTGGACAGCATGCTCTTTGAAACAGAAGTTATCTTTGAGTTGTTGCTTCATTCCATCCCCTGAGTACTATACCAATTTTTAGCACTGTCTTCAATTGTTAATGAACGATCCAACAGTGAATTGTTAATGAATGATCCAACAGTGATCTACAGTTTTACAGATGTGCTTGGTATTGGAGACTGTTTGCACTTTTATCAAGCTGTGTAAAGGCTGTGAGTTTCCACTCAAGTACTTGATGTTTGTGATGGCACTATTCAAGTGCTGTGACTGGGCACTCAAATAGTTTGATTTATATTCTATTCCCTGATTAGACAATTCAGTCATTACTAACCTCTTCCTATTCTGTCTCCAACAAATCCTATTCTAATGGTTAACTGAATGTCACCAATGGATCAAAACTTGCTCTTTGCAAACACATCAACAGCATTTCAGGTATTCATGGAAAGACAATAAAAAGGAGAATCATTGTCATTAACACACTATTCTTTTGAAATACCCGGATTTCAAGCATAATCATATATTTTGTTCATACTTATCTAATAGTATTGTGAAAATACTGTCTCTTTAATGAAGAAGGTTGTATTGTATGTGTGCAATGATCTCCATTCTTTACTGTCTCAAAGAAACACAGATGTATACATACAACTTAAAAGGCTAATTTAGTTTTTCAAGTGATAAAGAAGATCAAGCTGTATCAGGCCATGATTATCCCAAATTATAGGCAACAAAAACTGGAGAGTACTGAATGCTGCAATGCCACCAGCTCTGGTACAACGAATGGAGCAGGGCCACTGGTCCAACTAACCACAAGGCCCCTCTGGGCCAGGCAGGAGTAACACTAGGATGAGCACTTGGATATTTAACCCCCTGTGACCTGCCAAACACGAGATGACAAATGAGATGGAAAAGAAAGCCACCAGATAACGGTGTCTCACAAGTGCTACCTGTCCTTTAGAGAGGTGGCCTAGCTAGGGCTTTGCTGGAGCACGAGTTGTCTCTTCAGTTGCTTCATTAAATGCACCACCACTATTCCACCAACTGTGGAGGCACCCAGACCTTGCCACAGACATGTGCATAGAAATATTTTCTTCACTGATCTTTTTCCACATAGATTCAACATAAGAAATGAAACAAGGTAAAGAAGCCACAAGTACTTACCTGAAAGGATGTATACCTTTATCATCTGGTTTATAAATTTAGGAGCTATAGAAAACTTCACTAAGACCATTATATGTAGTGACACTAAAACAGTATAAGATAGTATTCTGTGTTTGTTCTTAATCAGCAAACTTTTACAGCAGCAACAAGCCAGAGCTATAATTGCAGAATCAAATAATAGCAAACCAGGGGAAGGTTTTGACCCAGATAAAATATTTCTTGCTGTGGACCCACTTATGCACCGAATTACCACATGTACCTGGGGTTTTTTTTTCTGTATGAAGTTACATCTTTATAATCCTGGGACCAGGTTTATGCCAATCCCATCCCCAGCATATGAAGCATAATATAGTGCTTTGAAGTAAAATGGTATTCAAAGAATACCACACTCACAGTACCTAAAGCAGGGATTGTTGGAGACCATAGCACTCCTGCTCTGCTCAATTCCCCCCACTATTCACCCACATCAGAGGCTGCAGTGTTGTGTGGTAGGGACCTGCAGCACCCTGCCTGGGGTATGGGGGATGTCAGGGGAATGCATGAGGTAATGATTTTTCAAAGCAGCTCAAGATTTCATCTGTCAGTTTTAAATGCTCTCCAGTTTCCATGTACTATTTGTCTGCCTGCCTATCTTTCTCCCTTGCTGACTGTCCTTATTGTAGTGAAGAAGTTGTTTTCGTGAGGCTGTGCAGGATAATCGCTCTTGGCAGAAGGCTGTGAAAGTCCTGGAAGTGGTGATGTTATCTTTTCTCTACCCCCCCTTTCCTGACAGGAAAGTCATACACCATGATCGGGAAGGATGATTCCATGCAAAACCTCGGCATAATTCCTTGTGCCATTTCCTGGCTCTTCAAGTTGATTAATGAACGCAAAGAGAAGACAGGAGCCCGCTTCTCGGTCCGAATTTCTGCAGTGGAAGTGTGGGGGAAGGAAGAAAATCTGAGAGACCTGTTGTCAGAAGTGGCTACAGGCAGCCTGCAAGATGGCCAGTCCCCAGGTGTCTACCTTTGTGAAGACCCCATTTATGGCATGCAGGTGAATCCAAGGTTAATTTTACACTGAAACAAGCAATGTGACTTTTTTTTTTTTTGAGCTATTGAGATGGTTCAAATTCAAGAACTACCCAGAGCATAAAGTTTATAGACTTGAAAGTGTTTACTTTAAAACATGCAAGAACTTTATGACCTGCAGCTGCAGGGCCATCTGCTCTCCTGGCCTAAATATTTGTACCTCTGGTATAACTGATGTTGAGCAGGGGTTTGCGTTTGCAATAAAATGTGAAAACATTCAGTGCAAACAAAAATTCACCTCATTCTTAAAAAAAAAAATAAAAAGAAAGTGTGATCTCTCTTTTGCAAAACAACAAGCTAAAATATTTACAGTACTGCACAAATAGCTGGAGGCCATTAATATGGCTGTTTATCTCTTTATAAACTACATTATTTATAGCACTTGCATTAGCGATGTTGTAGGAAGCATTAATCGCTACTTATTAATTGCTGCCAAGAAATAAATTCCTGAGCTGGGCAAGCCAAGAATAACTTGAACTCTTCTCAGGTTTGGAGGTTTAGCAGGAATGAGTAACTGGCTCATGTATTTCCTGGGTAACCACTAAAAAGTCTCAGCAGCCCTATTTTTTTTTCCCCTCTTGGTTTGAAGGAAAAAAGGCTTGTTCTTTCATTTTGCTGTCTGTGAGGGAGTGAATCTGATTTTGGTATGAGTAGATGAAGAGGGAGCAAACCAGCATGAGGTAGCTTGAATACATTCTTTCAGCCTTAAAGGCAAAGGCTGCTTCCATTCAGAACCTGCAGAGCACTGCTTATCCAAGGATGGGGAATGGAGGGAGGAGGGCGCAGACCTGCAGGGTCATGCACCCTATTTCCAGCTCCAAGCATCTAGAAATCATGATTCACTCCACAAAAGTAATGAATTGTGAGATTTTAAACAGCAAGTAATAAATTTTGTGTTTTATCTCTTTGTGGTTTAAGACTTTTGGACATACTTACATCATATTTTCCATTCTTTTCCATACTACTCAAGGGCTACAAAGTTGTGTCTTGATTTTAAATAACAATTAGGGTTCTCATTCTCACTTGACTCCTGGCTTTAATGCTTTATGAAATACAGCATCGCAAGAGATCTCGCCCTCTGGTATCCAGTAATGGGTGCAGTCTAGTGAATATAAGACGGGAGACCTGAGTCTTCACAGTTCCCTTTGGGGTGATAGATGGGCCAGTTGAGATCTGAATTAGCATATGTATGTTACATAACTGTGTAACAACTAGCCTCTCCTCGGAGCTTAATTCTTTACTAATGTATTTAAGCACAATAGCAATAATAATAAATATCCCATTATTGTTGCTTATTTTCATACAGATACAGACAGAACAGCCATATACAATTATTTTAGATCAGTGGAGAAAAGGTGGCTCCATGAGATATCTATGTATCTCTGCAGTGTAAAATGCTGAATTAAATTGCAAGAAAAAAAGCCTTTTTATGTGTGTTTACAAGACATAGCGACATTCTGGAGTCATGTGTCCTACACCTGAATTCTCAAAATCCTCAGATAAAGGGAGGATATTATATTATAGCCATACAGATATGCAAAATCAGCAGCGTGTATAGCAAATGAATAATCACCATGTGTCATACTGTCTGTCATTGGGCCTTTCCAAGTATGCACATTTTCTTGTTGCTTACATTAGTAAGATCAGCCCACAGACTGGCCTGCCTTCTGCTTCCCTTGTTAACTCCTTCCTGCCCCCCTCCCTCTTTCTAGAGAAAGCTTAGCCTTCAGCTGTGACACCCCATCCCACGCAGAGCCTCGGCTTTATCCTTCCTTAGGCTGATTAATGGTCACAAAGAGAAGACAGGAACACTGTCTTCTTTAGGAGAACTTAACTTCTAGCTGTATTACATAGCAGGGGAGCAAACCCTGAGAATGGGAGTTCCTCGCTGTTTTTACGCCAGACAAAACAAGTCTATCCTATGGGCTGTGGGCCAGCTCTGCGTACTGCCAAAACTAGTGCCATCAGATTGCAGCCACACGTCCCTTCCACAGACAAACTAATCTTAGGTGACGTGAAACACGCGTGCATTCCTAATGTTACGGGGGGTTAATAATATCTGCCCTCCTATGCTGTCTATCACTTTGGAGAGATAAGAGCAGGCTGGTGACTGGGATTGAGGTCCAGCAAATGTGAATGTATGTACATTACCTGCCTTGTTCCATTTAATGGATTGCCCTGGCTCGTGAGCAGGTGCATAAGCATGTGGTATGAAGGGGCAAGAAAAAGGCTTCTCTTCTGTGCTGCTCCCCACATGCTATGGGGCTGAACACGAGCTTCAGTCCTGTCATTTCCTAGATTTATCGTGGACTGCTCCCTTCTAACGCTTTCTGAAGGGTAACACGTAGTCCTGCCCCTGCCAGTCTCCACCAACTGTTGAATTTGGGATTGACGTGTCTTCCACAATTTTTTTTTTTCACTTCTAGCCGTCAGAAGGACACAGTGATTGCCAGAGCCAGCAATACAGGGGAAAAAAAGGCAGTAAAAATAATGAAAATAATGAGTTATTAATAAGCATGAATAGCTTAACATTCTGGGAAAGTGAAGGAATAAATTTATGCATCTGTCCAGCCTATAGGACGGTTTCCAGTTGCTGGGGTTTATGTGTTACAACTGCCACCAGAGGTACCCCAAGTGAGAGCCCTCAAAAGCCTGGATTCACTTGTGGGGCTCCTGCAGGGCATGGTATTGCTGCTGCTACTGTCAGGAGGGTCTCATTCCAGGAGGTCAGGCACCTCCTCCTTTTCGGTCCCATCAGAAGCCAGCGTATCCACAGTGTGTGTTGACTGTGGGAAGTTGTCTGGTAG
This sequence comes from Ciconia boyciana, assembly GCF_034638445.1. Taxonomy (NCBI): domain Eukaryota; kingdom Metazoa; phylum Chordata; class Aves; order Ciconiiformes; family Ciconiidae; genus Ciconia; species Ciconia boyciana. The sequence goes on from NC_132936.1 coordinate 89,282,258, forward strand.
TGTTGGCTTGCGTGGGAGTTTCTAGGTCATCTCTCCCTTGTGTTAACCCGCAGCTTCAGAATCAGAGCGAGCTCCGCGCCCCTACAGCAGAGAAGGCTGCCTTCTTCCTCGATGCCGCTATCGCCTCGCGTCGCAGCAGCCAGCGGGACTGCGACGAGGAGGATCACCGCAACTCCCACATGCTCTTCACTCTGCACATCTACCAGTACCGCATGGAGAAGAGCGGCAAAGGCGGAAGTAAGCTGTCCCTTTGCTCCCTTCTGTCTCCTCCAAGCCTGCCTGGAAACTGGCTTTAAACAGGCCTTAAACAATATTCTAGTGGTGAAATTTAGCAGAGTTCTCAATTCAGCATGGGGTGGGGCCATTCATACCAGCAGACTGTCCACCTGCCTGGTAAAGACCCACCAAAGGCCGTTAAAGGCCACTGGGGATTATTACCATCACTTGTCAATTTAGTTGCCGTTGCGGAGATACTAACAGTTAGTCCTCAGCACAGAGTGGCCCTCTATCTAAAAAAAAAAAAAGTGCTTTTCAAATTGGCTTTTAGTGTTATCTTTACTGATAGTGTTGAGGTCATGGATTAAAATATTATGGGGACGGGAATTCCTTGCCACCCTTACATTAGCTGTTCCTCTTTGGCACCTAAATAAGGCAGTGTGTGGGGAAGCTGATGTTGGCAATGTGTAACTTTTTCTTGGAGATACATGATACTTTAGTTGCTGGCCCAACTACACGTGCACAAAGGACTCTCATGGTTCTTTGTAAAGGCTCTGGGCTTTTAAGATTGGCTTGCTCCCTCTCTTTGCCATAGATGCATTCACTGGCTTGTGTCTTTACTTCCGTCTCCTACTTGTAAATGAGGAAAAGATGCTTCCATGTCTACTTATATCTTTCTGTAATTTTCAAAGGTTTCATTTGACTCACACAATTTATATTTTTAATTATATTTATCTTCTGTTTCAAGTCTCCCAAATTGTTTATAACTGGACATATACAGAGGGGTTTTTTTTAGTAAGTTCCAGTGATAAAAGATTTGTATAATATAAGAAGCACCCCCACCGAAAAGGAAAACTTTCACATTAAAATTCTTTTTTTTAAATAATCATTTTTTACAGGGAAAAATGTGTGTTTGAAAGACACCAGAGGCCTCTGCTTCTTTAAATTTGTGGGCTTAAGCAATTCTGCAGAAATAGCATATGTTTCAGCTCCTGGCTCTGCATAGGTTATTTGTAATAAGGAATAGATTGCAAGCTATGATGTGTAGTGGGTGAACACCACTGCAAAATTAATGTCTAATGTTCGAATGCAGAAAATTTACATTGACTGTACTTATAAGAGAAAAAACCAGAAAGTTGCTCTAAATGGAAATGTAGTTTGCATGTGTTTAAGTAATAACCCCTGTGGAACTGGCAGGCAGAAATCTCAATTAACTAAAGGTTTATTTTATTTCCTAACCACCCTGCGGTGGAAAGAAAGACTGAATGCTCAAACAGAGTGGTTCATAGGAATAAAGATGGCTGATTTTGAGGGAATTATTATTACAATTATTTAATGCTCCATGCTTTTTACTGCACGCAGGTACATGTACACACAATCCTTTTCTACTATTTACAAATGCAATTAATAAAAGGGAAAAAAACAATTTTCTTGTGGCTGTAATGACTCATTTTAAAAAAAGAAGACATGATCCTGTTGGATTATAATATGGTATGCTTTGCCCGCTGCCTGTAGTTATCTCTCTGTCTCGTGGCCATACCACCTCCTGTCTTCAAGTTTCCATATCTGAGTGGCCTCACAAGCCAGGCAGGGTCAGATCTCGCTGATAGTTGAATGAGGGGGGAATTCCAGCTGCTCAGAAAGGGCGCCTAGTGATTATTACTGTCTCCTGCTGTAATGAGGGACTTTTCAGAAAACAATGTGAAGATAGTAGAGATATATAGATTCCAGTAACAGGATTAAAAAAAGGGTAGTAAAAAAAAACGAAAAGAAACCCAGCTTCTAAAGGATAAGAGATTAAAGGGCTGGCTAACATATGATTTTGGTAAAAAATTACTGTTAGAATAATGCATTGGTAGTGTACTTACCTCCTTGTTAGATTCATTACCAGGAATGTCATGAAGCAGGCTTAGCACCATTGAAATAAATGGCATTGTGGCAGAACTGGCACAGTCATTTTTCAGCTGTCAGCTCTGCCATGTCTCTGTGGCCATAGACAAAAACAAGTGTTAGGATGTTCCACTTCTCCTCTTCTCTCTATAGGTGCCAGGCACATTAGTGGAGAACTTGCTTAACAACTAACTTCATTTTCAGATAAAGCAAGTGGATCTGCCATCCTAAAAATGTCTTTCTTTGACTTATAAATTAAATAAGAAGGAACGATCCAATACTTTCTCTTATTCTGGATTTCCTCAGCCTGTGTAATAGGAATATGCGTGGAAACAATACGACTAAGATTTTGAAGGGTAGTGATTTCTTTCATATTCTTTTGTTTCCCCAATGTCTGGTAATCTTAGCAACAGAAATATTTATTATATATAATTCAGTAAAGTCACCTGCAGTCATTTTCAGTAGCAACTAAAAACATTTCTTTGTTTTTCTAAGTAAATCATTGGGGGATACTCAGAAAAGGTAATTTCAGCCTTCTGAGGGTAGCACTCTTAGAGGACTTGGGGACTCTCAAGTCTAAAAGTTTTAAAGACTCTTAGAGGGGAGGCAGAGGTGGTCCATGAGCATTTTAGAGGAGGTGAAGGTGCAGCTGCCTGGACCGTTCCCCAGGGAAGTCTGACTTTCTGCAGCGAGTGCAGGAGCCCGTAGTGCATGTGGATACTTCCCCATGAGAAGTATCCCACCAGTACCAACCACTGAGAGCAGAGTGGTGAAACTTCCATCGACATGTTTAACGGGTTGTCATATAATCTGGGGACTGTTACAGCATTTTGAATGTCTACCCACCAACATTAGTTTTAAACAGACATTTAGTCTTCACTTCTGTTTTATGATACTCATGATGACAACCAATATTGCGGTATAATTTAATACATGGAAGTCCCGTGTTGCCTAATACCTGATGTAGCTGAAGCACTAACAGGACTTAAAAGAAGCAGAAGTTACTGTATTGTAACAATTGTTGACAGAGATGCTGGCTACATTTTTGGAATATTATTCTCAAATCCCATAGCATAAACCACTTTCACAGAAAAAGTCTTCTCTCTTCTTTCTTCTTCTCTCTTTCTTCTTTCTTCCTTCCTTCTTCCTTCTTTCTTTTTTCTCTCTGCTTTGCTTTTATTTTCTTGTCTTCTCTTCTTTCTCTTTATTCATGTTTCTTTTTTCTTTTATCATAAAAATCTACTCGTAGTTTTATTGTTGTTCATTTTAATTAGCTATCACCTACAACTGAAACAATTATATATAACACATTCTACAGAAAGGCTTTATATTTTTATAGAAAGTTTTGTGGCATGCAAGACACCAGGTAGTAGCAATAAGCAATGAGCCCTGTGTTTTGCAGTGCTTGCAAAATGAAATATCTCTCTCCTTATTTTTCCAGTGTAGGTTAACTTGTTTTAAGTTACAGCTAATAGTTATATATACCTTTTGTAGCTGTATGTTTTCTATATTTATAGACATTTTTCATAGTAGACTTTCTTCCTATGAGCAAATCTGCAAAATTATATGATCGTGTATCACTTTTTTGTCAATATGTAGAAGTTTTACAAGTGTCTTCTTCACATATCTCTGTAAACTTATTTATTTCTACAGCCTATGGCACCTACATGCCTGTATACTATGGCATGGTACCACAGCTACTGAATGCAGGGTCATTGAAAAAATGTGCTTGTGGTTGATAAGACATTTCCAAAGCAATGAAATGGATCTGGAAACTTCTTTTCTAAGGGTCCTCATCATGTAGTTGCTCCCATCGCCATCTTTGCTTGTGAACTGGTCTCCCCCCACTGCTAATACTTTTTTTTACCAGATGCATAAGTTGTGGTTCTGTGTCAAAATGGCTGTGAATTTATTTGCATAGAGGTAAACTCAGATGTGACAGTATTTCCACTCCTGTTTAAGTTATGTTTGTGTCCTCAAATAGTGCTCTTAACTTTTGATTTAAGATCCTAGAAGTAAAACTGCCTTTTCCTACAGATTGTTTCTAAACTAACTCTTGAGAATAGGGAGGAGTGGTCAAAGATCAGCTGCAAAAAAACCCAGCTAGGAAATTGTCTTGAGATAATTAGAAGCACTTCTGTAAAGTCTACATAGTCCCCATCCTGGGTTCATAAGAAACCATGGGTTTTTAAAGAGAGCAAATGCCTGTTAATCTTGGTGTTTCAACAGTAGCATCTTTTCACTTTAAATGCAGTGTGTTGATACAGAGTAAAGAAGAAGAAAAAATCATTGGGATCCACTGTTAGTTTTACAGAAACTATTTTCAGAACAGAGCAGCTTGTCCACAATCCATTACCCATGGCATGGCAAACCTTTTCTTAGCCCAGATGATAATGTAAAAGTATATAGACTTAAAGCAAAGTTGAACATGCCACGGGTGTCACAGGTTCTTGTGAAGATCCAGTATTCAAGATGGGAAACATAAGAGAAGCTGCCCCAAGATCACTGCTCACCAAGCAGCAATTCCCAGCCTGTAGTTTTCTGGACAGAGGATCCATAATGACAGAGACAGAAACAGAGCCAACTCAGGTACAGGCTAATAGACCTATATTAAAAAAAAAAAAAGCACAGTGGTGACTCCCACAGAGTCAAACCTGCAGGAGCGGATGAGTGCTGAAAGCCTCGGCAATTTTTAAGCAAGTCCGGAGTGGACAGCAACGTACAGCAATAAAGGCTGACAGTGGGTTAACAGGACCCCTACAGTTTGTTGCTGCTAACATGAATTAGGAAAGGTTTCTGGATTGTTTCCTCTTCACAAGTCCTGGCGAGTCGTTTGCTTTCCTGGGAAGCTGCTTTTGGAGGCACATGCTAACTGTTTGCTTGCTTTGTTTATGGCAGTGTCTGGAGGTCGCAGCCGCTTGCACCTTATTGACCTGGGTAGCTGCGTGAAAGTGCTCAGCAAAAACCGGGAGGGAAGCTCTGGCCTCTGTCTCTCATTGTCAGCACTGGGCAATGTCATCCTCGCCCTTGTCAATGGAAGCAAACACATCCCGTACAAGTAAGTGGTATTTTATGTTGCACCTTATGAGAGGATGCGTGCAGGCAGTGTGCTTGTCTGGGCCTGAGGCAGACTCGGGGTAAGCAGGGAGACAGTCTGCTGGGGTCAGTGCAGCCCTCTTGAGGTACAGCAAAACCTGCCTAAGGTTCAGTGACACCTGGTCTAACCTTACATCTGTTAGCTACACTGTATTTGACATTCAGGTTTCAAAGGAAGAAGCCTGCTGAAATAGGACCCAAGCGTCTTAAAGATCTTAAGGCTTGAAGTTCAGCGCATTACGATTCTGTTTTCTAGGACTGTTCAAAGATTTCTTTAATGTTTCAAAACATCTGAAAGCCAGTTTCAGATTTGCTCCACAGAGACAAATGTTGTCGCCATAATGGAGCACTATAGAGAATATTATTTTGCTGTCCATTGTGTGGAATTTAGTTTCTTGAAAATATATGTCACAATGAGCATGCATGTTCGTCATGAGATTCTTTCTGTGATCCAAGGTTACTTTGCATTTTATTTTTGTGTGTTTTGAATCTCAGTGTCAGTCTTTCACTTGCGAAAAAGAAGTAGGCCCTTCTAGTCACACTAGCCAACTGGCCTCTGCTACTGCAGGTAGCTTCTAGGAACTTAGAGGAATTGCTTACCTAGTGGGTATGTGTTGTACTAATTTCTCTTCATCGTTGTCTCACCCCATTTGTCACGTGTGCAGGTCTGAAACCAAGTGCGGATTCATTACCCAGTCCAGGCAGTCATACAGCCTTCCTAATGAGAAGTTTCTGATTTTGTGGACGGTATTGCTTTTCTGTAGCCTAAAGCCTAGGGAGTAGCAACTAGCATCACAGGAATGGCTTACAGTAGCATCTTGTAGTCGAACTGCTAATGAATGTCACTGTTCATGAAGGACATGTATATGAGATCTGGAGTTAGGAACAACAGGATGACATGAAAAATTAACCAAATCATTCACAGAGCATATTTCAGTCCATACATTCTACCCTTTTTATGATTTTAAAGGCTGCAAATATGATTATTTTCTCATGTTCATTCAAGATTGCAAGGTAATGACAAGTTTTACTTCTTTGGTTTTGTCTTCATTTTGGAAAATAAAGATGAATTGAGTTTGATTATAATTTTATTTTTGTTCTAACATTTATTTTCCAAAATTATTTGGCAGTCTGGGTTTAAAACATGTTCTCTGGAAATCTTCCTGTTCCTGGAGCTCAGTCAGACTGGAATTCAGTTAAGGGCCAACCCAATTTGTACATATAAATGTTCATGAAATGTTTTGCGGATCATGCACCTAGTCATAGTGTGAAAATAGCTTGAAGTCTTGCACTTCACAAAGTGTAGCTCAAACTATGCTTATCAAAAACCTGTCTTCCTTCCTGTTGGATTTTATGGATTGGAGGGAAGGCCAACTGGAGGAACAGAAAAAATGATGTTAATGATGCTCCCTAGACTAGAACTAAACATACAAGGTTTAGTTACCAAATACAACAGCTGTCTTTCCTGGCAATGCCTGACTGGGAGAAAAGCATTACCAAAGATGTCTTCTGCTTGCTGCACTACCAATCTCTTTCTGCTGTGATTCCCAGCTGTTGCACTTCTGATCTTACACAGCCAGAGGTGCCAGCACACTTGCTCATCAGTGTTTCTATACAGCTGAAAGAAGATAAAAGCTCTCTTCAGGCCAGCATCTCCTCTTGGATTTGCTCCTATAAGAGCAGATAGTATAGAGTATAAGTATAGAAAGTGGTTTGCCATCTGTAAATCAGAGGCAATGTCTCTGTTTCTAAGGAGGACTTTTAAAATGTAATTTGAAAAGCATATTGGCATATTTTGGAGCACGTTTTGTCCACTTCTTGCTGAGAAGAGCGCAGAAAGCATTTTTTCCCAAATGTGATCTATTCACAAGCAATGGAAATAAGAGCCTTGGTGGCTGGGTGAGCGCAGACACTATTTGCTCAGTCATCTGGCAGTACAGGTGTGTGCTGCTTCTCAGTGGAGAAGAGAGGAAGGAAGGGGGGGGGTGTGCTGCATTGTAGAAGAGGCTGAACATCCCATAGACTGATGTGATAGGTGATCAGTAGCACCTCTTGTTTAGAGCAACAGCTAGCCTATCTAGCTGAGATAATTTCCCTTTCTTTAGGGGTGTTCTCTTTCATCTTTAGGGATAAAATTAAAATTTTGTTAACTGCCTTTTTTGAGTGGGACCAAAGGAAAACAACAGAAGTGTTTTCTTATGTGACAGCACTACGCATTTTGTGTGTGGTCTCAGCAAATTTCCATAGAGTGGCAGACAAAATGGAGCATCTTTTTTATCTGAGCTATTAAACAGCCATTAAGCATTTTATGGCAGCCTGTCAGTAGGCACTGCATGGCTTCCTGGGAGCCCGGAAACTCACGATTTCATAGACATCAGGTTTTTTCTTACTGCAGAAATGTAGTTCTCTAAAGTCTGAGAGGCTGCAGGCTCTTAAACTCCCTTCAGTGCTGTATCCAGCTTTATCTCCACAGGTAGTAGTTGTAGGGAAAAGCTTGTTCAGATTCATAGCTGGTATAAGCAGATGCTACTGCATTGCCTTCAGTGGGCTGTGTGTTTATGCCAGGGATGAATTTGCCTCTCTGCCTGCAGTCTCTATGAAAAACACATGCTGGCATTCAGCACATTTTGCATTTTTTTTTCTTACCCATAAGGCTAAGCCTTGAAAGCCATTAAGCTGGAATGTTTCTCCCTTGGGACACCCACCCCCCCCCCCCCATTTTGGGAATAGTAACACAGATTGACACTAGCTTTAGCAGGAACTTGTCTCCTAAACTTATAAGAAAATAATTTAGAAATTCTCAGACATCAGATGGTACAGGTTGATATGGTTTGGGATGTTGTCCTGCATTCAAGTTGAATTCCACATGGGCCTGAATAATGGGCAAGAATCCCTATAATGGGTAACGACATGGAGCTTATGAGTGACCAGGCCGTGATTTCTGGGAGTTTGTATCTTTCATATATGTACTTACAATCTCTCTCAAATATCTCAGTGGGTTATCTCTCTGTCCCTGTTAATGTCCAGACCTATTTTGAACCTTACTAAGCACATCATTCCGTCATGGTATGACCCAGCTCAGTACGTTATATAAAAATAGAACATTTAATTTGACTTAAATACATTGCCATTTAATATCACCAGTTTCTTTTGTGCCTGAGTTATGAGCAAATCCCTCAAAAGACTGGGCAAGAATTCTTTTCTCTGCAGGAATGTCAAATATCTTCATAAAACTTGGGAAGGGGCACTTGCAAGCCCAGGGAAGAGCAAGGGAGTCAGCTCCTGCCCTGGCCAAGTTTGGCAGGGCTCAGATCTGCTACAGGAGGAGGGTTTTGCTAAGCTGCAGTAATTGTTAGTGCCAGTTAATTTTTTTTAAAAGCATTTCAGCTTTACATTAGTGCTGCATCATCTGCCTCTGATTTCCAAGACGAATGTGTTTTAAACCCTCAAATGAATACCCATTTGCACAAACTCCAGATACTGGCTTATGGAGCTCACTATTCAAAAAGTACTCCAGTTGCTAGGCAACGGGGGTGGTGATAATTCATGGTAATGCTGTTTTGGAAATAATCATTTTTATACATTTTAATGACTATGAGAATGTAAGAAAACTGTTTAGAAAAGTGCAAGGCTGTATGAATTTCTCTTTCAGAAATTGTTGCTTGTTTTATTTAATAGGTTTCTCTCTTAATGTGCTATCCCAATGTGCTAGTGTTTCTGGAGGCATCCTGTATTTTGAACTACATGCTTATGCTTATCCAAGGAGGGAGTCTTGTCCATAAAATAGATGGGTGTGAGTCAAAAGCATGAATTTTTTTCTTGGCAATTTTGCTTCTCTGTCATATGGTTGCAGTTCCTCACAGATCTTATGTGCTGGTATTGGTTTTTTTATCCTATCTGTAGAAAATAAAATGATATTAAGTGACTGGTGCAAGGCTGCCCAAGAGGCTTAGTGGCAGAGCCACTGCGTTTTAAGATCTAATCTGGTGCTTAAACAATGGACTAATCCATTCTTTCTTTCTGCATGACCTTTGGAAAATAATTTATTTCTGTATTTATTTATTTATTCCCATTTATAAAACTGAGCTAGAAAAAAATCAAGTAGGACTTTGTAAAGGTCATTCAGACTTGGCAAAAAGCACTACTTACATTTTAACTGTTGCTAGGACCCTGTTACCTTATTTTTTTCACTTTTTTTAGAGTTAAGGACTCACTTAGATGGTCCTAATGGGATGCAAAATCTGAGGTTTTTTGGTCCAGCGTAGGCTATTATTGCTTTTAAGCGAAGAAGAAAAAAGGGAAAGTGTTGGATTATAGTATTGTGGTATAAAAGATGAGCCTAAAGAATATGCTGTATATCAGATATTTTCTTTAAATTGTTAGTTAATTATTGGAGTAAAAACGAAAATGAGGTTTGGATGGATCCAGTAATTCAGATTCTTTTCTTGGTTAAATGGGTGTAATTATCTGCAGTTATTTCATCTCTGTAAAAAAAACTGTGTGAAGAGAACTGGGATTCCAGGTATCTTTTGTTTATACATCTTGCCTTTGCATTTATAGTGTGAGTTAGATTATTTTTCTCAGAAGAAATGTCAGTAACAACTTTTCAGGAAGAGATAAGGAAAGCTAAAAACCGGTCCATAATACAATTCTTGTACAATAACTAGTATTAGTACTGGAGATTTTATCCTTATTTATGAGCTCGTACTAAGTCTTAGTTTTGTGGGATTCATGCAACCATGTCTGCTTACCAGGCCTAAGTTGAACTTATACCAAAGTTGAACTATGATATCAAAATTGAACTATATGCCCAATGAGCAATCTGTTTATTGGTTACATCATCAGCACCTAAACCTAAAATAATTTATTTTTTTTAATTGAGAGATTTGAATCACTTTTGCTCTCCACTGCTGCATCTACTAGTCTTCTGTTCTTTGCTTTTGTTTCTCATCAATGAGAACTTGGTACAAAGACCACAGAAAGCCTCAGAAAAAATCTGTTGCCACCTTTGGAATCTCCCATCTTTCTGTGTTAATTTAGTATTTAATATATTAGAAGTGGATGAAGAACCGTTTTGCTGTTTTACTTGTGGAAATGTGAGAGCAGATGAAGGGGAAATAAAGAATGAAAATGAGGACATGAGTGACAGCTGACACAATCACAGGACTGGGAAATGGCCCAAAATGAATGGGAGAGCTCTGAGAGACACTGAGATAATGTGTAGAGGAGACAACAATCCACAGAGAAGAACTGGGAAGCAAAAGAGAACAAGAAATGAGCCCATTTAAAAAGAGAAATAAGCCTAAGAAATACCCCTGAATGATCCAATTGTAGGAGAGCGGTCAGTAGAGATTGTCTTGAATGTGAAATAGTTCCTAATTAGCTATCAAAACCACAAGCTGCTCAGGAACAAAAGATTTTTTCCATGATGTGGGCAGCCAGGTCGTATGGACCAGAGCCTTGGCTAACAGACAGCAAAGCAACTGGAGCAATGCCGTATTATACCAGCTGAGGACCTGGCCTTAGGTGCATGCTCTTTGACACCAGTCAGAGTGCTTTAGCACCATGGAACAGCAATGCAGTTGCCAGCAAGAGGTGAGCACTGAAACACTGTCAGCACAGATATAATGAGGACTTGGAGCATCTGGCAATGGCTTTCATCTTTGGGGTTTTTCTGTAGCTAACAGTTTCACTAGGTTGAATTTCTGACTATTTTCTTCTTATTCCAGGGAACTACATAAAATAGATGGAATCGGGGATGCACAGTCTGTGAATGTAGAAAAAATTCTTACATTTTATGAGAGTAATTTCATCTGCAACTCAAGAGCATGAGGATAACGGATTTTGCGTGCTCCAGCAATCACTGTTGTAGTGTTCATCAACAATGCACTTTATTGTAGGACATTTTGTACAGCTGATAGTGCAGATTTGAGCTTTATCTGCACACGTCTTACAGTACTGTGTTTCATCATCAAGTTAATGAGAGACAGTAGACAAAATCCTCAAGGAAAGCTTCAGCGGAGCTGCCATTCCCCAGCTTTGGGTTTTCAACTCAGTCCTGCCAGACTGGCAATGTGATAATTATGGGAGCAGAGGTGTCTGCATGCATGTGTAGCGGATGTAAATGAGTGCGTTGCATTCACTGAGCCTGATCCCCTGTTACACCAGTTTTACAACAGCTCTCAGCTGGCATGGCTCCATTCTGCATAAGTGTTCAAGTGGGAAGAATCAGGCCTCATGAGCTAGCTCTTTTAATGGTCTTTGAACCACTCGACGAATTACTGCTTTACAGATACTGTAACAAGCAAATAATGATGGACTGCAAAATGAAATGAGAAGGGAAGTGCTTGTGGTTTATAGTCAGATTTAATAGCAATTACTAATTGCATTTAAATAGCCATTCCTATCAGCAGCAGATAGCTGCATCATGGAAGGACGCTACTTAGGTCCTGGGCCAGCACAGACATGACTGGTAACGAACAAGCAATCCAGTAGCGTGCAGATATTGCTGAAATATAACTTGAGTGGGACCCAAATAGGCCATTGTGGTGATTTCATATACACATGAATCTGTACTTAATTCATTAAAATGCCATTTTGAACCTTCAGTTAGGGTATCCAGCAGTTTATTCTCACCTGTTCCACCACTGGTTCAGGCTCAATTGAACATTAATATATGTTCTCCCGTGGAAATGTGGTGATAATTCATTTCATGTATAATTGAACAATTTTTAAATAGTCATATTCTTGGAATAACTAGCTCTTGTGCAATGCAGCAAATTATCAAAAAGCAGGTAGTAATATTTATTAGCCTTACTTCACATTTTTTGTTATCTCCAGTTTCTTCTTGCATATGGATATGATCTGTGAAATTAACTTTCGTTTCCCTACTGATCCTTCTTTCCCTGCACAAAACCAGTGTGACTCAGGGCAAGAGAGCAGAGACACCGCTCTGCAGATGACCAAAGAAAATAGCTTTTCTTTGTATAGTGCCAGTATGTAGCCCCTTGTTCAGAGTTGGGCATCTCATCTCTAAGAAGAGGTTACAGGCTGCAGAGAATTTAAAAGAGAAGCAAAAAGAATTATGGATGGTCTGAGATGAAAGGGTTACTCACCTGGAAGAACACCATGACAGAAATAAAGCGTCATAGCTTGCTGGGGAAAGGAGACCTCTGAGAGGGGAGATGACAACTACTCTGTAGTATTTCAAGGATGTGAATACACGCAGGAGGAGAGAATTGTTTCTGGTGCGACAAAGTGGCAGAATGATTTCTTATCCTTATGTGATGAGACAGATGAATATAAACTTGAAAGCATGCTAGCAGTGATTCCTGTTAATCAATGGAATAAATTCCCAAGAGCTGAAGTGAACACTTCATTGATAGAATGATTTAAAAGCAAAATAAATATGTAACAAACAAATATTAATTAACAGTTACCTAATAAACAGTTCCATATTGGTTAGGGGCAAGGCTTACGCAATTTCAGTGCAGAGTTCTGGGGCCAAATCTTTAACAATTTTCAATAGCTGTACTTCCATTTTGATAATTTATTTCATCCTTGTTTGGAAAGTGTTTGCACGCGGCAGGCAGTTATACAAATAAACAATAAAACATGTTGTAGTGTGTCTACTAAAAACTCTTCTGCTTTTAGGAGTCTGAAAACTAGCAGTCGGCTGGACTGTTACACTTGCATGGCATCAAAGAAATCCAGAAATTCTCAGCAGTGTCTTAAGCCTCTACCCTAGCAGGGATATGGGATGTCCAGTCCATTTCTGTGCCGGATGATTTAACTCAGTTAACCACTTTTCTTCCTTCATCATTTAGTTACACTTTTTTTTAAGGTCTCTTTCTCTTTGAACTGCAAAATCAAGTTCTCCCAGTGCTTGATCCAAAACTCAGTGTAAGTCAATGGAAATCTTTTTATTGGGCTTTGGCTTAAGCCCACAGATTAGAAAACATGCTTATATCTAATTAGATGAGATAATCCTCAAATCCTTGCTAAGGGATATTGTATGCTGTAGTTCGTGTTCAGTATTTGATGATTAACAGCTTATTTGTTGAAAGAGGCAGTATGTGGTTAAGTGTTACCTAGTGATGAGTTTGTTTGGGATTGCAAGGGACATGATTGATGGAACTGGTGAATGTGAAAACTGGAAATGTAGAATCATCTATTGACTGGTTGCAAATGGGTCTGTGACCATGAATTTGGAGCTCAAGAAGGTTATACAGGAACATGCCACCTAAATAGGGATTTTTGACTACTGAAGTGGCACAAGCAGGACTATTTGATTTTCCTCTTCAATGTATATAAATAGTATTTGTGACCTTAACTTGAAAATAAACAAAAACTTGGTTTACATTTTCTGGGCAAATAGTTGAACAATTTTTCTTCATACTCTTTTCTTGGACTCTATTTAACACCACCCCGTCAATGGAGTGACAGGCCCTAGAAGCTCTGAAGAGAACCGCGTGGTTGTAAATGGAGCATATTTCAGCCAGTTTGTCTTATTGCTTCAAGAGCATTTGAATGGCATTGCAACTGCAAAATGGTTTTTTCCATACAAACTTTTACTGAAGTTCTTATTTTCATAACATGTTTGAGAGGAAAGCAATGAAGACAATCCTCTTGTGCTCTTCAGATACCAGCTAGCTTCTGCTGGATGATCAAAGTTTTCTGGCTGGTGGTTGCCTCCAGGCCTGTACACAATGAACAGATGTGAAGTGAATTTTTTAAAATATGCATTGATTTTTTAGAGTTAAGCAGGCTGGTTAGAACTATCTTCTGAAATATTAAAATTAGCTCTCTCCTTCTGCAGAACAAACTTGTTAGATTATTTTACTTTTTAAATTTTTTTTTGTTTATAAATGCTATCAGGTGACATGCTTTCTAGCAATATGTGACAAGACTCAGTAAAATTAATTTCAGACAGCAGATTTAACTGTTTTAGCTGTATTTTGTCTCATCTACCCCATCAGCAAAACTGTTCTACCTGCCATATTTAAAATTATTTTCCAGTGGGTTATTTTTGAGGGGTGGGGGGAGTTACTAAATTGTTTCTTTCCCTATTCCTTAGTTTGTGCTCTTGGGCAGAAATAAAGCTTCACTCATTTTGAAAATCAATGACAAAATGCATGTCCATACTGTCAGAAATATCAGCCCTTCTGGCTCCCTTTGGTATGGCTGGTTCCGAAGAGCAGAAAGCTGGGTAGCAGGATGATGGCAGCAGCTGGTTTGGGTGCTGGTACAAACCTGGGAGCTATGGAGATACAGTCTTCAGCCTCTATAAATAGGATAAAAGGAGAAAGTTGGGAGCTGTCATAGACGTGAAGGGATTTTTGGGCTCGGAAAAGGATGTACAACGGATTACGCTCTTTGCAGGAGTGGGTGCTCTCACTGATTGAAGTCTCTGTCCTGCTGCCCTCACTGTAGGCAGCTTGCACAGCCTGCAGCTTTCCTGGCTGTCCTGCCTGCCTTCAGTGGGAGCTCCAGAGGGCAGGGCTCTCGCGTGGCTCCCGTGTCGCGTGTGCCAGTCCCTCGGGCAGCTCAGACTGCACTAGGCGCCTGTGCCGCTCAACTCGGAGACAGCCGGAGAACAAGCGAGGGGAGCCACTTACAAGGTGAGCTGTTAAAAGCACCTCATCATCTCCGTGCAAGTGCAATCTGAATCTCCTTGGAGCAGTCTTTTGAGGATTTAACACAATTTTCATGTCTGCCTCCAGCTATAAACAGAGTAGCAGAATCTTTTGCACTCCTAGACTGCGTTTCTTCTCTCTTGCAAACAAGAGTTTTCACAGGCTCCATGTGATGTACTTTGAAGTTACACACCTGTGCAAGAGGACAGGAATTAGATGCACTACCTAGATCTGCTAGCCAGTTGAAAAGCACTGCATAACAAAAAAAATGTTTCCAAAGGTATGGTGTTAGAGAAATAACTGCACTTTTTCAGAGAGGGAGAGTGAGTATTCTAGGAGCTCTGTGTACTCAGTCAGACCACGCCGACATGCATGTCCTGAATCCTGCTCATCTCTCTCATGTGCAGACATTGCTGGAGTGATGGAGGATAGTTCTTATGTCAAAAAAAAGGGAACTGGGGGTAACTGCTGTAGTTGCAATAGTTTACACTGATGTGAAAGAGGGGCTGATGGAGGATGAAAGCTGAATAAGATTTGACTCTGAAAATACATGTCTGTGAAAGAGAACCAGTTGGCACCCTACCACATTGTGCTCCAGTGAGATTTGAGAAATGCTCCTATGTTTTTTTCAGCCAAGGGTTGAGGCTGCTTACTGTGGAGTGTGTTTTACAGAAGAAGTGAGGGTGTGTTTTGGTAACCTTTAGGATCTTTGCATCATACAGAATATAAAATAAGCCCGTTAAGCTGGTAACAGATTTTCTTTTCTCTTGTTAGGTGACTACTGCCATTTTGGATGGCTATGTGCTATGTAATGGCATTATAATCAGTTGGTTTTGAGCTACTCTTGATTGCAGTCCTCTGTGAGCTCCTTCACCTGGAATCATTTTTGTGCATGTGAGACATAAACTTCAAGAAGGTTACATGACTGGCAAAGTCCTTTGTGTCCATTTGCAGGTGCCGTGTCAGCTCCCCTCACGCTCATCTCAGCGCAAGAAGCCCCATGGCGATGAGGGTGTTGTTTGGGGGAAGGCTCTGGCTGCTGTGAATCTGAATGTGATGCTTTGGGTCTCTCTGCTGTACATGCTCCCAGGGGCTGTCACCTGTCTTCCCAGCAGGGTCAGGGCTTGTCCAGACAGGGACATGATGCTTCTGTAGTGCTGTAGCAGAACTCCTCTGGTCTCTACTAGTATCACAAACACATCTGTTAACTGTACTCTGAAAATTGAAATGGATTTTTTCATCCTCCCAAGAAAATTCATAGTTTTGCTTAAACGTTTCTACCAAACATCTTTTTTCACAGAGGTAAGACAATGAAAGCAAACAATTACAAGCAAGTCAGTAGGTATATTTGACAATAAACTGGCTATTGGAAACAGATACCACAATAAGGTTTTCTTTACAAATTGGCTCATTTGATTAGAGAAGAATTTACATTGTTTAATATGTAAGATTTTGGATTTTCTCTGATAACGCTATTATATCAAACCCATGCCAAAGATAGTATAAACCTTAAAAATACGTTTTTAATTCCATTGGCCAGGTTCCATCCATCAATGGTGCTTCTCTGTGGAGCGGTACCTGATTCTTTTCAGGAATCTCAGCCTCAGACTAATAACTGTTACTGTTTCTCATAGTAAATTAACATCTCCCAGCCCCATGGTCTGATTGTGTTCATATTGCAACATTTCTGGCAGTTAAATCTGCAAACCTTTGCATATTTAAGTAGAGAACATTCTTTTGGGAGATCTAGAAAGATGGGCAGAGAGTGGCAAGTCTTCACTGCTCTTGCTGTGCAGGTTCCAAGAAGGGGAGTCCTGAGGGATTTTTGCTCCTTTTGCCAATAGTAGGAAGAAAAATTCTCTACCACCATATTTAGGAAAGAGGTCCAGCTTCTTGCAGATCAAAGGCTATGCACTTATTATCTTAAGGTCAAGGCTAGATGAGTGTTGAGAACTCGCTCAGCATTCTGTCTGTCCTCTGCTATTATCTAAGTTTTGAATTGCACAAGTATAGACCAGCAATGGATGCGTTTGAGTGGTTGATTTAGAGACATAATTTGTTTTTCAAGGCATTAATGTGCATTTTAACCATCTCTATTTTTGACTCATTCAGAGCAGGAACCATAAATACAGGGCACAATATTGGTATTGTTGGGTGAATCTCATAGTCTTCAGAAAAGAAACTCCAGCACAGTTAGATAGCAGGAAATGGCATAGCCCCTAAATGTGATCTTGTGCTGCTTCAGGAGCACAAGTAGTGTTTTCCTCTATCCTTCCAGTTGCAGGGACTGATGAGGGAAAAAACAGGAAGAGCCAGCAGATCAATACCTGGCTCTGAGCCTGGTGTCACCAGCAGAATTTTGGGTTTTTTGATCATGGGTCAATCTATACGACACCAGGCCTGCTGGCAACAGATGGGATACAGCTGTCTCAAAGGGGAAAGGGATCGTTGCACAGGAGTTAGAAGGGCTAATTGAAAGAGCTTTAAACTAGATTTGAAGGGGGAAAGGGATAAAACCAGGCTCACTAGAGATAAGCCTGGGAGCGGCACACCAATGTTTGAGGGACGGTGTGTTAATGAGGTCCTTCAGTCTGCCATGTCAGTGGAGGTAGGGGACAGAGATCCATGTGGCAGCAAAGATGCAAGGGTTATGGATGTGTTAGAAACCACGGAAGCACCTGAGAATGGTCACATAGGAATTAGGGCTTTGCCCCCCAAAAAGGTGGCAGGATCAATAGTCCAGCTGAAGTGCGTCTACACCAATGCACGCAGCATGGGCAACAAACAGGAGGAGCTGGAAGGCATTGTGCAGCAGGAAAACTGTGATATAGTTGCCATCACGGAAACATGGTGGGATGACTCACACAACTGGAGTGCTGCAATGGATGGCTATAAACTCTTCATAAGGGATAGGCAAGGAAGGAGAGGTGGTGGAGTAGCCCCGTATGTTAGGGAGTGTTTTGATTGTCTAGAGCTTAATGATGGTGACGATCGGGTTGAGTGTTTATGGGTAAGAAACAGGGGGAAGGCCAACAAGGCAGAGGTGGGAGGTGGGTCTGTTATAGACCACTTAATCAGGATGAAGACACAGATGAAATATTCTATATGCAGTTGTGAGAAGTCTCACAGTCGCTAGAACTTGTTCTCGTGGGGGACTTCAACTTACCAGATGTCTGCTGGAAATACAAGGCAGCAGAGAGGAAACAGTCTAGGAGGCTCCTGGCATGTGTGGCAGATAACTTCCTGACACAGCTGGTGAGTGAGACAGGTAGGGAAGGGCCCTGCTGGACCTCTTGTTTGTGAACAGAGGAGGACGTGTGGGTGATGTGATGGTTGGAGGCTGCCTTGGGCATAGCGATCACAAAATGATAGTTTTTGATTCTTGGAGAAGTAAGGAGGGGGGTCAGCAGAACTGCTACCTTGGACTTCCGGTGGGCAGACTTTGGCCTGTTTAGGAGACTGGTCGACAGAGTCCCCTGGGAGGCAGCCCTAAAGGGCAAAGGAGTCCAGGAAGGCTGGACATTCTTCAAGGAGGAAATCCTAAAGGCACAGGATCATGCCATCCCCATGCACCAAAAGACAAGCCGGTGGGGAAGAAGACCAGCCTGGCTGAATAGGGAGCTTTGGCTGCAACTCAGGAAAAAAAGGAGAGTTTATGACCTTTGGAAGAAGAAGCAGGCAACTCAGGAGGACTACAAGGATGTCATGAGGTTATGCAGGGAGAAAATTAGAAGGGCCAAAGCCCAACTAGAACTTAATCTGGCTACTGCCATAAAAGACAATAAAAAATGTTTCTACAAATACATTAGCAACAAAAGGAGGGCTAAGGAGAATCTTCATCCTTTATTGGATGCGGGGGGAAACACAGTGACAAAGGATGAGGAAAAGGCTGGGGTACTTAATGCCTTCTTTGCCTCAGTCTTTAATAGTAAGACCAGTTGTTCTCTGAGTACCCCATCCCTGAGCTGGAAGACAGGGACAGGAAGCAGAATGAAGCCCCCATAATCCAAGGGGAAATCGTTAGCAACCTGCTACACTACTTAGACACACACAAGTCTATGGGGCCAGATGGGATCCATGTAAGGGTACTGAGGGAGCTGGCGGAAGGGCTCACCAAGCCACTTTCAATCATTTGTCACCAGTCCTGGCCAACCGGGGAGGTCCCAGTTGACTGGAGGTTAACAAATGTGACGCCCATCTACAAGAAGGGCTGGAAGGAGGATCCGGGGAACTACAGGCCTGTCAGTCTGACCTCGGTGCCGGGGAAGGTTATGGAGCAGATCATCTTGAGTACCATCACGCAGCATGTGCAGGTACAACCAGGTGATCAGGCCCAGTCATAATGGGTTTATGAAAGGCAGGTCCTGCTTGACCAACCTGATCTCCTTCTATGACAAGGTGACCCCCTTGGGGTCCCTTGGATGAGGGAAAGGCTGTGGATGTTGTCTACCTAGAGTTTAGTAAAGCCTTTGACACAGTTTCCCACAGCATTCTCCTGGAGAAACTGGCTGCTCATGGCTTGGACGGGCATACGCTTCGCTGGGTAAAAAAATGGCTGCATGGCCAGGCCCGAAGAGTTGTGGTGAATGGAGTTTACTTCAGTTGGCATTCAGTCACAAGCGGTGTCCCCCAGGGCTCTGTGTTGGGGCCAGTTCTGTTTAATATCTTTATCAATGATCTGGACGAGGGGATTGAGTGCACCCTCAGTAAGTTTGCAGATGATACCAAGCTGGGCGGGAGTGTTGATCAGCTTAAGGGGAGGAAGGCTCTACAGAGGGATCTGGACAGGCTGGATTGATGGGCTGGGGCTAATTGTATGAGCTTCAATAAGGCTAAGTGCAAGGTCCTGCACTTGGGCCACAACAACCCCATGGAATGCTACAGGCTTGGGGAAGAGTGGCTGGCAAGCTGCCTGGCAGAAAAGGACCTGGGGGTGTTGGTCGAGAGCTGGCTGAATATGAGCCGGCAGTGTGCCCAGGTGGCCAAGAAGGCCAATAGCATCCTGGCTTGTACCACAAATAGTGTGGCCAGCAGGACTAGGGAAGTGATCGTGCCCCTGTACTCGGCCGCACCTCGAATCCTGTGTTTCAGTTTTGGGCCCCTCACTACAAGAAAGACATTGAGGTGCTGGAGCATGTCCAGAGCAGGGCAACAAAGCTGGTGAAGGGTCTGGAGAACAAGTGTGATGAGGAGTGGCTGAGGGAACTGGGGTTGTGTAGCCTGGAGAAAAGGAGGCTGACGGGAGAACTTATTGCTCTCTGCAACTACGTGAAAGGAGGTTGTGGCGAGGTGGGTGTTGGTCTCTTCTCCCAGGTAGCAAGTGATAGGACAAGAGGAAATGGCCTCAAGTTGTGCCAGGTGAGGTTTAGATTGGATATTAGGTAAAATTTCTTCACCGAAAGGGTTGTCAAGCATTGGAAGAGGCTGCCCAGTGAAGTGGTTGAGTCACCACCCCTGGAGGTATTTAAAAGACATGTAGATGTGGTGCTTAAGGACATGGTTTAGTGGTGGACTTGGCAGTGCTAGGTTAACGGTTGGACTTGATGATCTAAGGGTCTTTTCCAACCTAAACAATTCTATGATTCTCAAATATTTCTTCCATTACTCTCAATCTGTTTATATTAATTATTAAATATAGAACTTTTATATCCCATGATGCCCTTAATGTACACAAGCTTTACAGAATGTGGATCAGATACATTTTCCTACCTGTTCCTACCTACATCTTACCATCTTTAATCCTTTGCACTCATTAACAAGTGGTAACATTTTGAAACATCCTGTTCTTTTCCTTCTTTATCTCCAGTATATTTCAGAAGTAATTTTTATTTATCATATAGTACTGGCAAATAACTGTGAAGCACTCATTGTCATTGCTGCAGTATCTTTAGTCCATGGTTATTCAGAATCTGAATTCTGGCTGCAGTTTCTCAAATACTTTCATAATCTCAAGCAGGTGGGGTGAAGAAGGCAGACATAATTGGAAGCCACATTTCTGATTCTGAGGCATTCCAGGGGTCCAGTGCCCCATGTTAAACATTCTGGAGGCTTGACTGGCAGCAGGCACCCCAGGATGCCTGTTGGGCCACGCTGCTGCCTGACATCTCCACAGAACACAGTGCACAGTGCTGTGACCCTGTCTCAGACATGTCCCCTCTACTAGCAGCAGTCACATCCTTGGCAATCCCCTATGGTAGACTTGTAGGAGACCCACAGGAAATAGTGTCTTGACTGCTGTCTGAGTGACTCTGCTCCTAAACATTCCTTGATACTATATATGATGCTCTTTTACATGGTGGCTAAGGTCTAGAGATGTGTGAAGCTCTCACCCTTTTCTATTTTCTTTTATATTTGCAAGGTCTGAAATGGAATGGAAGTTCTGCTGTGTTAATTGATTAAATGGCATCTATCATAACATAAAGAGATCAAACAGAATTATTTTTTTCTCGTGTTACCGTTTAAAGATCTCAATTCTGCTCAGATCATTAGCGTATAATTTTCAGATGAGCTAGCCAGAAGGTCCCTAAATAAAAATTAGTACAAAAGATTAGCTAGGAAAGCTAGACTGGTAATGAGCTGTTACACTATGGTAATGTGCTAGGTTTATAGTTCATATCTAGCCCTAATCAGTGATAAGTGCAAGTTGTCAGCATTTGATAGCTGATTGGTGTTTCTTGGAATTACAGTGCCACAAAAACACTGAAATGAAAATAAAGCTTTTCTTTATATATGACAAGTTAGGAGTTAATTATAAATGCTGGGGTCAAATACACCTCTTAGCTACACTATATGCAAATCTGCTGCACTGAGGGAAGTATAAACTTCTTTGGTCCCTTTTGGGTCATTATTTTTTTTTTGAAACTGGTACAGTAGCGGCTTTGAAAACAGAACAGGACCTTTAAAGCATTTGCTATGTTTTTAATGTGTCATACATCACACAAAAATATAACTAAACCCGAACTACTGGAAAATATTAACAATGCAATAATGACTTGAACTCTCATAACAATCCATTTGTTATTGATTGTATTTACTCCGTATTCATTTGAGAACTGCTGTCCTCCCACAGAATTAATTGGACAGAAAATCATAACATGGATGAAAAATTATAAAGCAGGAATAATCTAAGCCACAGGACATGAAGGATTTAAAAGCCTGGCTAACTTGACATCTGTGAGCTGAGATTTTTGTCATTGCACAGCTATAATTAGGTGGCTCTAATCACTCTCATAATGCTAATATGGGAAATGTCCTGTCTGTCCTCTGTAGCTGGTGGTGGGAATGACTGCTATGCACAATGTCGTGCTTCAGAACTGTGAAGCCTGACAAGCTCTGCGAGCAGGACTGGCTCTGACGTGTGCTCCAAGAGATATTTAGCCACCTCCTGAGAGGCTGAAGCATACATGATCACACCATCTCATTGCTAGTCATCTAAATACATTTTTTAAATGGCCATTTAATTGACCATTTCCAATCAGATTTAACACAAGGACAGGCCTTCAGATATCTGAGGTCTGTGCAAGACTCCTGGGACTGGGAGAGGAACAGAGCAGAAGCAGGCTGGGCCATGAAGGTCTGAAGCCAGCAGTTGCCTCCTCCATTGCACGCTGAGCCTAATGCTGGCCAGCCAGCATGCACAAGCCAACAGGAGGCAGGAAGGAGCTGCAGCTGGAGGAGATGAGTTAGGTGGGATGTGGCAAGGTGAGGTCTTAGGGACTGTGCAGAAGAGGGGACAGCAGAAGTGTAGGAAATGGAGGAACACAGGATGCAAACCCGCAGGAAACTAGTCTTCATTAATTCCTCTCTTCATAGAACAACTTGTTCATTTATTCAGATACTCACCATTTGAAATGCAATTAGGTGAATGTATTTTCCTGCTGAGTAAAATTCATACAGTCAGCAGACAAACCCCTCTCTAAATGATTTGCTCATCAGTGTGTATGGAGGAGGAGGGATAGAGAGAAGAGAGGAGCTTAAATGAGTTCACTGCTAGATCGTCTGAATTAAGTGATCAATTTTTGTTACTGCAATAGCTGCAAAAGTTAACACTGAAGTATTAAGAAAGTCCTGCTACAACAAAAATTCAGTATTAGCATTCAGATGTTAGAGGAACAAATCCTGAAGGCCTGAGCTAAAACTATGTTTAGAGTAAGTCCAGATGACAGGTATTGCCTTCTCGGAGGGTGAGCCTTGAAATATCTTGACTGTTCCCAAGACAGGGAAATGTGGAACAGCTGTCTGTGCATTTAAATTCAACACTCCTCCCCAAATGAGGATACATTTGGATACAACCCTCTGAATACAACCCTCACCCTCTGTTTTATGCAGACATGATACCTAATGTCTGAATTTCTAGGTGAAAGAACGGTGGTAAATGTAATCTGCCTAGACCTGAGTAAATAACTGAATTGGTGTCCCCTGAGAAATTATTAGTTAAGCTGAAGAAAACAAGGAGCTATAAGATGCATCAGATAGTGAAGACTGATGAGACAGCAGTAGCTAGTGTTGAAGGGGGAGTATCAGAGTAGAGGGAAGGCCACCAGGGAAGTTCTTCAAGGACCAGTTTTGGGAGAGATTTTATTTAGTGTTATTACCAGCAGCCTTGACACACAAAGCAGGCGCATGCTAATTGTAGTGGCTGGTTGCACAAAGCTGAGAGCCATCATCTGTACAAAGGAAGATCAGAACATCAGATGGGAGCAGCTGTGGGACCTCGAGGGCTAGAGTAATAGAAATGGCACTAATGCAAGGGCTTGACCTGATGGACTGCTAAAAATTGCTACTGAAATCTGGGATCTCATCAGCTAGAAAGGGGGTGGGCTGTGTGTGCTGCTTTAGGCAGATTGGATAATGATCACTGGTATCCACAGGTGATGTGACAGTGAGAAGGTAATGAAGTCTGAGGGGGCTTTAGGAATGACAGTAGAAAAATAGTAATGCCCTTATGTAAGGGACTAGCGATTCCTCTCCTGAATGCAGCTCTGGTCACCCATATAGATGAAGGATGAATTAAGACTGAAACAAGTACAGGAAAGGCTGGCAAGGGGAGCAGGATAGCTTTTCATGTGAGAGGAGATTAAATGAATTTGGCTTGCATACCCAAATAGAGTTAGGGAATAGAGAGAGCATGAGAAGGGGCATAAGTGGTGTCTGTACATGCGGCAGGAGCACTCCCGTCTCTGGGGAGTGAGAGCAATGGAAACAAAAGGGCCATGGGCAAATAGGGGAGTAGATGGCTTCCAGCATGCCACTCTGAAATGGAAGTGTGCGTGGGCAGTGCTAGGAAGCCCTAATGTTTTTAAGGATGGGTCTTCTAAATGCTTAAGGAGTATTATATGATTCTCCATACTGGGTAGGGGCAGGAGCTGATAATTCAGTTTCTTCTCACCCCAAGCATCACCTTTGCTTTAATGATGTCCCACAGGGATCAGGCTCACAGGACCAAACAGTGCATTTCTCTTTCCTCCTTCTCTTTCTGTGGTTGCTGTCCATGCGCGCTCCTTAACAGAATGACTGTCTTTCCTCTTGGCCTCCCCTGTGTCTCCAGACTCATCGACCAGG
The DNA here is from genome assembly GCF_034638445.1 of Ciconia boyciana. Lineage (NCBI taxonomy): Eukaryota > Metazoa > Chordata > Aves > Ciconiiformes > Ciconiidae > Ciconia > Ciconia boyciana. The sequence goes on from NC_132936.1 coordinate 89,306,656, forward strand.
GCTGGGTCGCTTGGATGCTGAGGAACGCTTGTCCCCATCATTAGGAGATCGCAGCAGGCATGCAGAGGGGATGCAGGAAGGAGGCTGCAGAGCCTTGCTGTAAACCACTATAACCTAACACTAAGAACGTACGAATGGCCATACTGATTCAGGCCAAATGCCCTTCTAGTATCCCGTCTCTGTCTAAATTCAACAGCAGATGCCAAGGAGGGAGCGTAAGACTAGAATGAGTACTTTGCCAAAATATTCTTGCAGCCTCAACTATTTTCAGCTGCAGGAATTCCTGAGCTTCAGCAACGGCTTTGTAAACAGAAGGGGGACCTTCCAGGCACATGGTAAATGAGTCCAGTTTGAGGCTTTTTGAAGACGGTTGAAGGTTGAAAGGAGCTTTTTATGAAAGACTGGCTCAGCTTGTCTTTGAAATTTTATTTTAGTGCTTCTGGGATTTTGAACAGCTAACTCTTTAATAGATACCTTTTTATCATTTAAAACTAAATACATACAGACATTAGTAGTTGTATATTGCTTTCTGGCACTCTCAATTCTGTTCTGACTACCAACCTTGTGGAGAGGCAGCTATTAACATGGAAATACTCGAATTTACAGTTGATTTTCTGGGCATAATAGATACCTATTGAGCTCTAAAGCATGCTCTGGTTACCTCAGGTAAAACTGCAAGCTATGTAACAGTTACTAAATGGCAATTTCAAAAGAGTTCCTTTCCTTTGCTGTCACAGGCTATTAAGAGATCTCTGAAGTGTCAGAGACATAAGAGCCTATTGAGGAGCTTGTCTAATTAATGGTATTATAGTGGACAAAATAAATAGAAGAATCCATTTGAAGGGGGAGCGAATCTTCAGATAACATGAAAAATGCATGTGCATCATTAATATTTTAAATTGCTGCATAGATGAATATAAAGGTATTTGATACAGCCTATCTCCAAATTGTTTAAATAGCAAATATTTATACATTAAAAATCATTATATATTGATTTGGCCACTTTTACTTACAATACATAGTACTTGCATGGAGACTGGGGTCCCTCAGGTTTTATTTGGAGTCCTCTGTGAATAAAGTATGATGGAGTGTGAGAGGGGTAAAAGAACCAAACATTTAGTTTTCTTGTGCCTGTGTTTATAGATGACAAAATTCCCGCTGCCCTGCAGCAGCTGCTAGATTTGGCCCTATGCTGCCAAAAATGTCATCATAAAACTGCCTGTGTTTCCACGTTTAACTTCAATGCCATGTATTTGACTTTGGAATGGACTATTTTATTCATTATCTTCCGTACCCTGTGACTACATCTGTAAAAGCCCAACTCAGACCCTGCTGAAGCTTATGGGAGCCTTTCTGTAGATTTCAGTGGCAGCTGGGTGCGGACCACAGTGCCATGGGTTTCAGTTCATAAAATCTCAGTTTTGGGGCTTTTTTTCAGACATCACTGAAACCAGGCACGGGTAGAGAATTTTTCATCTATGATCTTTAATTGCCATACAAGATCAACATCATCACTGTTGTTGCTCAGTCTGTCTCATCACATCTCTAAATCAGCCCCTTGTGCGAGTAGCTCAGCCCATCTGTGGATGAAAGTTGTCGCTGTCTGGCGGCCATTCATTTTTATGTGAAAGGAGTTTTTGGTATCTCTCCAGTTCCTAACAGGCTCATCCTGCCCCTATTGACTGTTGGCAGTACAAATATAGAGGCCAAGGACTTGCAGGCCAGAGAACGTTGTGTTCATCAGATTCTGCAAACATTGTTGCCCGTGTCTAAGAAACTTATTTTGACCCTGAAACTATATATTGAATAGTAAAGCAAATGGAGTCTGCGAAGTGAAACCAGCTTTCTGGTCCATTTTGCTTTTTAAAGAAGATAGGTGTAAAGGAGAAGCTCAGCTTTCTTACTCTTGCCAAAAGAGAAAGAATGTGTAAAGTTAGACGGTTAAGTCCATACTTAGCCACCTTATTACTTACCCAGATTTTTGGAAGGAGATGGGCATGCACATTGTCTAGGATCTGCCCATATTACCTGTACATGCCAATACAGTATTCCTAAATAACAGTAATGGGTTTTTTAATTCCTAGGTGGTTTGGAGCTGAGCAACTGAGGCCAGTGTGTCCCCAGCTGATAAATGGGAGATGACACATAAAACATTCCCCCATTTTGGAACGTGCTTCACCTGCTTGGTTCCCACCTTAGGTCAGCAGATCACTTGGCTGCTGCAAAGTCCATCTTCCTTGCCAATGGATAGGGATTGCTTCTTTTAGCAGCTTTTAGCAGTTTCATGCTTCTCTGTGAAGCAGAGTTTGGAGCTGTATGTGAAGAGGAACTTTAAAGGGTAATAAATTGATTACCAGAGATGGAAGCACGACGGCTTCTGACTGTTTATTTTGCTTTAATGCTGTTAGTTTAATATTTTCACTGCTTTACTTTGTGTTTTGACAGCTTATAGTCAGGACCCACTTTCATATGAGTGCATATTTTTTGGTCTATTGATCTAAATGAACAGTTCTGAGAACATCAGCCTTGAGAAAATAATGTTTCTGACAATTTCTCTCCTAATTTTTACATCCAAATGTGTATAAATACTGGCTGAAAGTTCCCCTGTGGTTGGGAATTTCTCTCATCTGTGTGCTTTCTCTGGAAAGAGTGGAATTTAAGGAGTTTCGGTCTTGTTTCTGTGGGAGCACAAATAAGATTTCTCTCCATCCACCCAGCCACCAATTCTCACAGCATTTACAGCACCTTACTATCTTTGAGGCTTTTATATTATTTTCACAAAGTTTCTTCAAACTGGCCAACAGGCTAGAAATTTATTGCTGGAGGTGATGAGGCAAGCTTGCGCACAGGTGCATAGGCAGTATGAACTCTTAAACCTCACTTTCTTTGGGAATACATCTAGTGAGTGGCATAGATGAATTGTATCATTTTCATAATATTAATGACAGCCAAAGTCTGCCTTCTTTTTTCTTTTTTTCCTTTCCGCACAGGAGTGTGTGCACTTTCATTGCCCTCTGCTGTAATGCTGTGGGCTGAAGGCTCTGGGAGGGCAGCATATAAAATCTTACTTATCAAAATGCAAAGTATTTTGCTGAGTGACCTTCCCAGCTTCCTGGAGATGTCATCTATTTATGCTAGTAGCAGTGCCAAGGGGAGTGGTTTCTAAAACCGAACAGCAGTCAATTTATTTTCAGGTACCACTCCATTTGGGATTGCAATTAGGATAACTAGAGCTGCTCTCTAGCACAGGAAACTGGGAAGGTCACGCTGCCAAATTGTTGGCATCTTGATGAAGGAGTGTAAACTACTGCTGTCGCTACTGCAGATCAAATGAGCCTAACCAGAATGAAGTAATTATGAAATCCTCCCAAAAGATCATGAATATTCATGGATCAATTACAAACATTTGAAGTTAATTTTCGTTTGAGGAAATAACCCTGGTAGTCCGCTCTCGGTACACACGAATCATTACACTCCTTGCAAGCAAAGGGCAAAGCGCTGTTGCTTGCTGCTTGGGCTCACGGGTGCCGCTGCACATGCAGCAGCGAGCAGCCTTTCTGTCCCCCCTCCAAATTGCCATGCCCTGTTCACCAGGGAGGCAGCCGAAATGGTCAGCTAGCTGCCCGGGGTGTGCCTAACACAAGAGTCGTGCCAGTCTGGTAGGCAGGCGCTGAAAGGGGAGTTGAGGTGGCCACTGCCCTGCCCTCTCTGCAGGGGCTGTCACTGATGGTGGCTCTTCAGCACGTGTGACCCCAGCCGATGACACTGGCAGCAGCTGAGCTGCAGGGAGCTGAAGCCTTCTGAAAAACAACCTCTTTGCTTAGCCTCTTGAATGCAGAGTGGAGAGCCTCGCTACAATCAGCCGTGCTCAAAACCAGCAGCCTTTCCCAAAGGGCCCAATCCTGCAGACTACTGCTTGACCCTGTGAAGGAGTGGGGGGCAGCAGCGCTGCAAGCAAAGACTCTGAGCAACTGAGCGGATCCTGCTCTTTATGCTGATGGAGGGGTGCTGGAAATGCTCTCTCTGGGTGTCTCTTTGCTGTGCTCGTGCCAATATTAGCCACCACAGGGGCTGGTGTGAAGGTGGTTTCCAGAACGTGTCCTCAGCAGATTGTCAGGGGGCATTTCCCCATGCTTCTTTCTTGCTATGTGTTTTCCCCTATCGCTGCCCTATAGGCACAGGCACTGGCCAGCCACTCTGCACCCCTTCCCTTCCCAGCGCTCCCGCCGTGCTGCCAGGGCGCAGGCAGCCCGGAGGAGAGGCAGGCAGGCTCCTAAGCTGCTCCAGTTGCTATTCAGCAGCAGATACGACTGTTGCCTTCTCATATAAAGCAACCAAATGGCTCCACAGAGATAAGCTGAGCCAAACTTGTGGTTGCCGTAATGCTTCCAAGTAAGGGAGCCAAACAAGGAGGGGCATGGGGGGAGGGAAGGCTTTTTCCTTCCCTTTGTGAGTGTACCTTGGTAGAAGTTATCACAGAGCCTGGCCACATGCAGAGCCCTTAAATTATTTAAAATCTGGATCGTTATTGGTTTTAACTGTGGGGACATTTTCTCCTGTAAATCACAGTCTGTTTACTGCACAGGTTTTGTTAAACAGTGGCATTGCTGCTTTTGGAGAATCTGGCTTTAACTCCAACATATAGTTGCTGAGCCTAATTAGCTCCCTGGATTAATTGAGCTTCTGTTTTTCAGCTAGACTTTATCAGGAGCCGGCACTGTAATGAGACAGACCACTAGGATCCTTTTCCTTTGTGATTATCTTTGAGCTTTGTTTGTGTGTTTTTAATGGTTGCTTGTGAATGATGTTTGGCTCTGTGCTGCGAGTTGGAGTACAGAGGGGAGAGGGATCATTTTGTCCATTTTCAGTGCAGTTCTCTCTCTCAAACCGTCACTGGTCTCCAACAGAGCTGCCCTCCCAACCACCTCCTCCCTCCCATCCCAACGCTTGCTCTTGCTGTGACTTTAAAGTACATCTGGATCTCTGAGTTCTCATTTGAGAAGCATGTCGACCTGTAAATAAGGGTTTATGTCTTCAGTTTGATATTGCCAAAGTGTGAAGCGCACCTGAACCAAACCACGTGAATTCACGTAGCTGGGGCAAAGACTGCGAGGAACTTTTTTCTCTCGTTGGTTGAATTATTGGAATGAAGCCCGTGCTGCCTTAGCTCCACTGGTGGCACAAGGCAGAAATGAGAAGATGGAGGGGCCATCTTTCTCTGTGCTTCCCCAGGGCTAGCGTAGCGGTGTGCAGCTCCGACCTGGGCTGGCAATGTCAGAAACCATGTGCTCTTTAATATGTACATAAAAATGGAGCTGGGGTGTGATAGCGACTGCTTTATTGTGAGATAGTTCTTCTATGGATAAGCTTGAATTTGTAAGACCAGTCAGCGGGACCTCCAAAGAGTGGGACATTTTATATCATTTTTGGATAACATACTCCTTGGCTGTTTTGTAGACTCTTTAATTTTCATCAGCTTTGGGAGCAACTTTTACACAAAAGCTACAGCTCTTGAATGAGCCCCTTTTATGGTGAGAGGGACAGTCTGTTTCAAGGAGTCAGAGTACTCAGAGTCAGTGGGACTCTGTCCTTCTGTCATTAATTTTCTTTTCTGTCTTTGGTGAAAAGAAACAAAAGATGCTATTTTGTGCATCTGCCACATGCTCATGTGTTGTCAGAGGCACAAGGATTGTTCTGCAATATGAAATTTGCATAGTTAGGCTCTTAAAAGACGAGCTATGGGGGGAACCCCCTACATTTTATATACATTTTGTAATACTAGAATTCAAGTATAAGTGCCTGTTATCCCATACTTGGCTGCAACACCACCTTTCTCCTGCTCTTGATTGCTGCGGTGTCACATCCCTTCCAGATGTGATTGTGATTTTCTCAGTACATGAACCTGAGCACAGTATCCCCTCAGTGTAGTCCTTTCAGCTGGCTCCCCCTTCCCCTGTGCAGTGAGCACAGCTTTCTGGGTTTTTCTAGTGTACCTCATACAAGATAACTAACTGCAGTGGCGATTTCCACTTTGCTTAATTTTCCCTTTAAGGCTATTCAGTTTCCACCCGGAACAAGGTCATTATTTCCCCAATGCCTCATTTCACCAGGTGAAGGATTCCCCAGGTTAAAGGTCCAACATGTTACCCATCTTTCTGCAACTGCCTCGCTTCGTTCTGCTAACAAAGCCAGGCTTACATGGCTGAACCACTGAGGGCTTTATCACTCCACCTGGCCTCATTTTGCTTGTGCCTACACACATTGCTCCCATTTCCTCTCTCCCTTTATCAAAATTATTAACAGAAAGGAAAGACATAGCTAAGCAAACTATACTGGCTCATCATGAACTCAGCTGTTACACACCTGTAACATCCGCTATTGGGTTTGTGCCTTTTAAGCTATAAACTGTCCTCTGTAGAGATTATTTCCATGCAATAAGAGCCAAAACCAAATGGAGTATTTATGTGGTTCCCTTGTTATGCAAGCATTTATTACTATGAATAAAGCAGTGCATCAGCACAAGGGAGCAGAGTTAAGACTTCATGATCAAAAATAACTGCCATAGTTACTGAGATTTTTGCTTTGACATATCTCTATAAATAATTAGATTACAAGACACCTCAGGGCATACATCATCTGATCCTGTAACCATAACACCTTGAGGGAGTTGACAACTTTCTCCTTTTGGCCAAGTGCCTAGGAAGACACTAAGGTATATGATTAATAGAGAGCACAAACACACACTCTTGCACGTCCTAAAGCTTAGTTATAATACTGTATCCCTTGTGGAGTCTTATTTCTATTCCTGATGCTGCTGCTGTTGTCACTGAATAGCCAAAATCCTGATAGCAGTGGGGTGAGAGGAAAGGGAAGACAAAGAAAATATTTGTTATTAAGGTGGGGGAAAAAAACCACCAAAACAAAGCATATAATATAATTGGTTAAATAATTCCACAGAAAAATCATTATTCCAAGACTTTAGCTGGATCTCCCTCTCCAGTATTCCCTCCTTTTGTGGAACAGTGCCGTGTTTGCCTCTCCCATATAGAGAATGAGATGCTGAGCAATGAAAACTCCAGTGAATTTCCTCAGCATAATATTTATTCTTATTGCTTCGTTTTCTATTCATGAATTCTATTTTGCAGCCCTAAACAAAAGCAATTACCATTTGCCTCTTTTCTGTGTAGCTCGCTTCAAACACGGTGCTTGCACAGCTTCTCATAAAGCTAAAGGACCTGACAGAGGAAGATCCAGGAAGGCACTGCCCATGCTATGTCCCCTCACCCTGGCCTGCGCCTCACCTGGGCAGCATGATGCAGTCAGCTATGTCAAATTATGGCGGGGTTATGGGGTTCCTCTGCTGGGTATCAGTGAGCAGTTGGGGAGATTCAACTGGGGAGAGGGGCCTTGGAGGTCAGGCAGTGACAGTGGAGGACGTTAGTGGGAGCAAGAGGTGAGGAAGGAGGAGATTAGTACTGGGAGAGTGTCTAGCAGTGATGCTGGAGACTGACAAAGTCTGGTGTAGCTGGTTAGACCAATGCAGGATGAAATGGAGCTCTGCTGGGCTGTTTAGGTGAGGAGCTGGGGGTGAGGATCATGGTATGGGAATGAGAACGAGTAAGAAGGTTGGATGAGGAATGCCCAGGATAGACACTGATAGAAGAGAACAAGTTTGTCTGATGAGAGAAGAGCATGGCAAAAAGGAGGTGAACACATGAGAGCACAGCTCTCCTACAGCACAGGAAAGGATTGTGATGCTCCTGAGTCTCACTGTTTTTCTACAGGCAGCAAATACTAGCAAAAGCTCAGGGTAAATTGTGAGTCATGTCCTCCTTTTCTACTGCTTGTCCATGCAAAAGGTGGCAGCCAGCTGCTGCCAGCTAGTCAGCTAGTTCAGCAACTGAGGCTTTTTATACATAGGAAGGTTCCAGGCTTGCTGATGTCTCATTGACGTGTAAACACAAATCCACATGAAATTACAGAAAATATATATAATAAGAGCATTCAGATTGTGAAATCAATCACTACAGGGGCAGAAAATGTCAAAATTAAGGTTGCCCTGGCAAACTTACTTTGGCCCCATGGGCTATATATTGTGTTGTTTTTGCAGGATTCCACCCCCCCAGTTATAATCTTTTTCAAGGCAGATAAGGGACCTGCTTCAGACATGAGTCAGGACTGTACAGTGATGTGGTCATTGTCAATAAATTCCTTCCTAATTTGTAGCAGAAGTTGGAAGGCATATGGAAAATGGGACCGAGGGCTGTGGAAGAGAAGGGAGATATTCTGAAGGGAGCTGGTACCACCTTCAGAACTGGCTCTGCCAATGCGTTCCTAAAATTTTTAGATGGGCTATTAATTGTATGTTCCTGGTTTTCTGGGTACCCAGATTGAGAACCAGCTGCCCCATTTTCTCTGCAAGAGAAGTCAAAGTTAGCTGTACTTTGAATATAAAAGACTATATAATGCTCAGTACTCTGAAAGATCAGTGCTTCACACCAAACACCTATACTTAGTAAAGTCTTCAATGCTGCAGGTATTATCAGAGGATTATATACCTCACCTCAGAGGCATTCATCTGCCTTGATGAGCATTGATACTGCGTTGATGAGCTCCACAGGAAAAAAAAAAAGAACCTTTGAAGAAATCAGTCATTCTGGATTCAGAGCTGAGTTTGTACAGTCCTAACAGTAGATAAGGCAGAAGTCCGCATATTAAAAGGCAAGGATTAAATGAAAGACTGAATAACTTCATGTTCAGTGAGCACTGTTTATCTTGTGCAGTGACTGAGGCAGGGGTCTAGTGGAAAAATAGTATCCAGTCATGAAATTAAAGACCTTGACTTAATGCACATAGGCAAGTGGGATTTGCACAGTGTCCAAGAAAATGTATCATGATCTTGAGTACTTAATTCTTCAATGTAAGATTCTGTGTTGTTTGATTCTGAGTATAATTAATCATTCATGAGGAAGGAAAATACAGATATGTTTAAGAGGAGCATGAAGATGTACTTTTTTCCTTCTTACTGAGCAAGTGAAAGGACTAATTTCACCAGTTTGCATGGTGAAGTCTCAGAAGAGAAGAAATAGAAAACACTGTGCTCACTGCAGCATGCCACATCTCTCTTCTGGAGAGGTTTAATACCTGCTAGGGTTTCTCATGGTAGCTGTTGAGAGATTCAGAAAATAGCACTGTCCAGTAGCTGTTGTACTGTGCGAAGGTGGAAATATGGAGGAGGTAAGGGAGCAGCATGGAGAAGAGAGAGCTCCTCTCCACATGGAAGGCAGCTACGCTGTGAAACAAACTGGAGCTTTCTGCCTGGCAATCTGCACAGTTCTTCCTTTCTGGATCCTCTGTACCGTACCTGCTGACGTACTTCCTAGAGACATCTGAGTTGAGTTTCCTGCCCCCAGGGCTCCTGCCTCTGGACTGTTCCAGAGATAGAGCTTTGCATACTTTATTTTGGGGTTTTACCTGTGTGGGGTGTATGAATAGTATTTAGTAGTATTTGGCTGTAGCCATGATGATCTAAGGAGTTAGGCAAGAAAAGGTTTACAAGTAAGGTTAATGTATTTTATCAGACCAAGTGATGCAGTTAGAAAAATGAGGTAACTTTTAAGTACTGAAAAGGTTGCAGAATTGACTTACTGATATACAGGGTTTGGAGTCTGAAGTGTGGTATGCTGACCCCACCTTCATTGTTCTCTGTGTATTATATCCCCATATTCATGATGGGTTATGGTAAATTTCCTAAACTATAAAAACATTAGTGGATGGGATAGAAACACATTTAAAATGAAGACAAGTATATAAAATGGGGTCATCATGCTGCTCTGGCATATCGTTTTATTGCTCTTGGAGCAGAATAGAAATGGACCATTAGCATTCCTGAAGATCTCCTATTTGCCATAAAGACATTGGTGCATTTTACTATGCTGCTATGAGAAATCTGGGACCTTCTGCAAGCCAGTCTCTGCTTAATACAATGAGTAACGTGCACCCAGAAGCAGCAGCCCTTCTGTGAGCTGCTTCAAAATTTCCTGTGTCTTAGTTTAGTTTGCACAGCCAGAAGATCGACAAAGGTCTTCCTTCTCAAAGCTCTTCCAGTGCAGAAGTGCAGACCTTCTCTTTGTAAAACTTCCGCTTTCACAGGAAATTTTGCTTTTGCAAATACCAGTTCATGAATCACCTAGTGAAACAATTCAGAGCCTTTCTTTTTTTCAGGCAGAAATGCCATGTCAGCATTCAGAATAACAAAGCATCTACTTTGTGTCTCACACTCCCTGTCAAGCAAATTTCAGTGAGACATCCAAAATATTTTACCAATATTTTACTTGATGAGGATAAGTTAAAGATTAAGCCACACATTTTTGTCTTATTGTGTTCTCTTTGATTTTCTTTCTTTCCTTTAGAAGTTAGTAGGTGCTATTGTGAGAGATCAGCGAACCCTGAACAGGTGAACTTGTCTTATGACAATGTCCAGAACTGACAAAAATCTGTGTTTAGCATATTTCTTCCTCTTTATTTTATTTTTCAGTGTACAATAGTGACATGAGGCTAGTTATTTTGTCTGGGTGCAAAGTGAAGTTGATAGTCACAATGCAGACTGTGCTGAATGAGCAAACTCTGAAATTAGAAATCAGTATTGGCTGGGCTTTTTTGCTGCTGGGTTTCAGGCTTTAGTCCTAAACAAATCTGCCCTTTAGTTCCTATCTGATACAAGTCAGAGGATAGTTTGAATTATAGAATAGGTATTTCCTCTGTATCGTCATTCTGCTTGCAAGTGTGTATTTCAGTACAAGGCAGATGGCACAGATTATTTTATATTCATAATGCATATACCTCTAGGAGAGCCACACCGCAGTGTGCTGATGCTGGCTGCATGGGTTATGTATTCTCGGGAGACCGACATGTTCAGAATGTATTCTTTTGCCCTTTCCCCTGTGGTCTAATGTTTTGCTATGATAGAAGCACTAGCAAATGAAAGGCTTGTTATTGATTTCTGTGCAGATGTTAAAAATTTCCAAGTGGCAGTAACTGATGTACAAAATTTGACATCTTAATTATTCCTTGATGGAAAGGAGGGCCACTAACCTGAGATACAGCAGCCTATTAACTCTGGAACTGTGGATTCAAAGCAGCCTTAGGTCACAAGTGAAATGAGTGAGGATGTCTCAGTACAGTCTTTATGGATGTTTGTTTGCTTCTCAAAGACACCAGACTGTCTTCAGTGTGTCTGGAGCAGATGGAAGCAGAAATCCTGAAACAAAAAATGTTTTACTTCCAGTATTGCTAGCCTAGCTGAAATCACAAGTACTGGAAATCTCAGGAGAAGCACAATTTATGAGCTCCCCAGACTTATTGCTAGACGCATCAAAATATGCATCCCAAATGCTGTTCTTTACTCAATCAAAAGAGAGGTTCAAGAATTTTGGTGTTTGTCTGCCAGTCCCATCCAGCTGGCATAGCTTCAGTTCCCAGCATTTGCAGCTTTATGCAGAACTCCTGTGAGCTGGAATTGTTAAGTGGACGACCGAGGGCACACATGCACCATAGGTCATTAGCAGATATTGAACAGTGAGCCCCAAAAATCTGATCCCCAGCCACTGAAGGTATTGCTATCATTACAACAGTGAAAGCAATTCCTGTAGCAATAGGTAAATATCAGGCTGTTGCTGTCCTTGCTTTCAGCCGTATGTAACTATCATCCACAACCTTTAGTGTAGGAGCGGCTCTCTTCAAGAGGATGCCATTTCCCAACTAACCATCCAGTTGACCTGTACACCTTGTAGCTAAAGCTCTCTTTAAAAATTATATCATGCATTTCTGACTACAGGATTAGATGACCACTGCAGAATTGTTATATATGCATCATTATGCTGTTAAAAGTCATATTCTTAGTCCAGTCACAGACAGCCCCACAATAAGGCATCAGCATTTCGAAAACTATCCTATGCTGAACAATAGAGTAAATGGCAAGAAGAGAAAATTTGATTTCCGCCTCAGTGGAAGAAAAGATCTAATATGAAAGAACAATTGTGCGAAGTCTTAAGGCTTGATTGTTTTGTATTTCACCAGCATCAACCAAAATTAATTTCAGAGATTTAACTATTATTATTATTGAGTTACCCAGTGCCCTAGAAGGCAAGAAAAAATGTGGGTCCTCTAATCTAATCCGCTACCCTCTTGTCCTCCAGAGCTGGGCCAGAATTTGCTTGCACACTGGGCACTGGAAAAGGGCAGTAGTTTGATGTTTGCTGCAGCGGCTCCTTCACAGTTAGTCTCCAACGCTGGTCTGCGTCTCTGTATCGGCAGTGGTAAGAGTGCAGAAGGACTGAGGCCAGAAGAAGACAGAAAGGGAGAACTGGGAAGAGGAAAGAAGTTTAAATTGTAGTCCAGGGTCTTTCAGCATGCTCAGCTGCAGACACAACATAGTGCAAACCTGAGGAAGGAAACTAATTAGGATTCCATTAAAAGAAGAGAAAAAATCTTGCCAAGACCCAAGTCACATCATGATGGTCAAAGTGAAACCTTGCTCGCTAATGTAGCCTTAATTCATTTTATTTTGCAGAGACAGCAAGCTCACCATGTTGCTTCGGGAGTCCTTGGGGAATATGAACTGCCGCACCACAATGATAGCTCACATTTCAGCCGCTGCGGGGAACTACGCTGAGACGCTCTCCACCATCCAGATTGCATCAAGGGTCCTCAGGATGAAGAAAAAGAAAACTAAGGTAAGACAATGTATCACTTCCTTCTTGTAATGGTGGAGGAGGGAGGAAGAAGGTCCCTAAAGGATCCTTGATGGGGTAGAGCAGCATGTAACAAAATCAGTAATCAATTCCAAAGTGTGTGAGTTGTATGTACCCTGTCCTAGGCAAGTGGCTTAGAGCACATAGCAGAGCCTAGGGGGGGTGGTAAACGCTTCAGCTTCAGATACAGAGGAGTGAGTTCAGACATATCTGCTATAGCAGGTTTGTAAGCTGGCCTCATTTAATGATATAGCTGTCAGAGAGCATTTATTTTCAGTTATGCTCTTAGTGCTAATGAAATAATAAGGAATGAAACTGCTGTAGAGTTAAAGGAAATTGGGATTAATGAAGAATTAGATTCTATGAGCTTCTCGAAGAGAGCAGGAGCAAAATAAATGCAAAGCAGTGTGTCCATTGCCAGCATTGATGCCCCCTTTGTTCCCATTGCTTCTAAATACAGGTGATAGATTTTCCAAGACATAGAGTGAAGATGGGCTGTATCAACTTTCATGTTTTAGAGTCCTGGTTCCTCTGTACAGCTTATGGTGTTAACAGGGCACAAGTGAATTTTATGCATTTTATTTAAATTGACAGCCTATGGATTGACAAAACCTTTTTTGTCAATGGATTGAAGAGAGACAAGTGAAGGGATTCAGTCCACACACCATCACAGCAGTGTCTCTCCAGAGACCTCTGTGTGTACATTATACAATTCCACAGACTGGTAGTGTGACCAAACGGGGATTGTCTTTATTTTCTGTGCCTTTTTCGTGTACTGAGTTTTCTTGTTCCTCTTCACATACACACACGCACACAAACACACAAACACACAATCAGCAAAGCCTTTGCCAAATATCTGATTTCTTTGGCCAGGCCCAATTAAGGGAGGGATCCTAATCCATTTGTTCAGTAATTTTTTTTGGAAGTCTCATGATTTCGAGTGGGACACAGAGTTGGGGCATTGGGTTCGCCATTGAACACTGTTGTGTGTTTGCTGTAGGACTGTGGATAAGAAGCTTCAGAGCTCTGTGGCTTAGTTTAGAGATTTCCCAGTTTAGATGTGACTGTGACCTTTTTGTGTATGTGCGTTGTGCAAGGAGCTGTTTGCAATGCTGAAATGTCGTGGTCTCTCTCTCATATTGCAGTACACATCAAGTTCTTCTGGAGGAGAGAGCTCTTGTGAGGAGGGCAGGATGCGGAGGCCGACCCAGCTAAGGCCTTTCCATTCTAGAAACACTGTTGACCCAGACTTCCCTATTTTGCATTTATCAAGTGATCCTGATTATTCGTCCAGCAGTGAGCAGTCGTGTGACACGGTGATTTACGTTGGCCCCAATGGCACTGCCCTTTCTGATAAGGAACTGACAGATAATGAAGGTCCCCCTGACTTTGTTCCCATAGTTCCTGCTCTGCAAAAGACTAAAAACGAGGGCAGGTTGGAGGAAGTTAGTGAATCAGGGCCCAGCACATCTGAAAGAGACTGCCTGAAGTGCAACACCTTTGCAGAGCTCCAGGAGAGGCTGGATTGCATAGATGGCAGTGAAGAGACCGACAAATTTCCCTTTGAAGAGATGCCTGCTCAATTTAGCTCAGACCAGATGTCTAAGTGCTCTGTCTCAAGCCAGCTGGCAGAGCTTAGCCACTTACCAGAGTCAGATAAGGAAGATACGATGCCAGAATGTCAGCATCCTGATAGAGAAGCCAAGGAAAATATAAATGCAACACCCAGCAAAACTAAGAGAAGTCACTCCCCTGTTCCTTCTGGAGCTCTTACTAATGTTTCAACTCCTTCTTCCCCCAGGAGCGTAACAGGCAGCTCTAGTAAAGAGCTTAGCTCTTGTCAGTTAGCACACAGCACCAGCTTGCAGAGCAGCAGAGAAGGTCTCAACACCTGTGGATTTGTGGAAGGCAAACCTCGGCCAATGGGTTCACCGCGGCTTGGCATTGCGAGCCTCTCGAAGACATCTGACTACAAGCCACCAACTTCTCCTTCCCAGAGGTGCAAGGTCTATACGCAGAAAGGAGTCCTGCCCAGCTCCACTCCCCCACCAGCTCCCCTGAGTAAGGATACTGGGATGACATCTAGTGAATCTTTATTGCAGCCAGAAATCCGGACCCCACCTGTAGGCATGAGCCCTCAGATCATGAAGAAGTCGGTGTCCTCCAGCAATGGGGATTTTGAAGAGACCATTCTCGATGAAGATCGGCAACAAAGCATTTCTCCAGAATCCAAGAAGGAGATTCTGAGCACCACCATGGTGACTGTGCAGCAGCCATTAGAGCTGAATGGAGAGGACGAGCTGGTGTTCACCCTTGTAGAAGAGCTAACCATTAGTGGGGTCCTTGACAATGGGCGCCCAACCAGTATCATCAGTTTTAACAGTGACTGCTCTGTGCAGGCTTTGGCCTCTGGGTCTAGGCCAGTCAGCATTATCAGCAGCATATCTGAAGATCTTGAATGTTACTCCAGTGCAGCTCCTGTGTCTGAAGTCAGCATCACACAGTTCCTTCCACTTCCAAAGCTGGGCCTGGATGACAAATCCCAGGATGATGGCAGCAGGCGCTCATCCATCAGCTCATGGTTGAGTGAAATGAGCACAGGGAGTGATGGTGAACAGTCGTGCCACAGCTTCATAGCCCAGGCATGCTATGGGCATGGGGAAGCAATGGCAGAACCCCCTGTCTCCGAGTTTGCAAGCACCATACAAAGTGCCAGCATGATTTGCGTAAGTGACAAACAGAAGCCAGTGACTGACAACATGCTTATACTGTCAGAAATGGGGGAGGAAGCTTTCGGCAAAGTGCCACCCATCAAAGGCTGTAAAATATCAGCTCTAGGGAAAACTACTGTTACAATCAAAAACACCGCAAGCCTCAGCAGCTGTGAAGGCTACATCCCAATGAAGACAAACATTACTGTGTATCCATGTATTGCCGTTAATCCCTTCAAGGCACAAGACACTGATGATGCTGTACCAGCAGTAACTGCAGACCCAAAGGTTGCTCATCCCCATGACGGGAGAGACTCCAGTGCTAAGAAGGATATCAAATTTGAAGACCCTTGGCTGAAGAGAGAAGATGATGTAAAAAAGGACAGCTCTGGGAGTAGTGATGGGCCAAGGCCTGACGCAGCCACAGTTTCAGCCAAGCCTGAGCACAGCACAAAGCAGTCCTCAGCAGACAGGTTTAGCAGCAGCAGCGGGGATGCCTCTATCTCCCCAGGATCTGACAGTCTGAAGAGGATTGTGGATGGGTGTGAGGTGGCAGCATCCGGCTCTGCAACCCAAAGCCCTGTTCATTCCAGTGATGGCTTGAAGAGTGGCAGCCTCCCTCGAGGGCTCCCGAAGGCGAGCAGGCTGGAGGAGCCTGACAGCCACCTCCATTCTACTGCCACTGACACCAGTGGAGTTGGCTCTCCTGCCCTTCCCCCGTTTTCTAAGGCTAGCCTTGACAAGAAAATGGCCTCTCCCAAACACTGTGTCCTCACTCGTCCCAAAGGGACCCCTCCTCTGCCACCAGTGAGAAAGTCAAGCTTGGATCAGAAGAACAGAGCCAGCCCCCAGCACAGCGCAGCCAGCAGCACCACGAGCAGTCCCTCCAGCCAGCCCGGGTCCTTCCTGGCCAGCTTCCCCGAGGAGCTGAATGCCAAACAGAAGGGCCCTGGCATCGACAGCAGTGGCAACAACAGCAGCAGCAAGCTTTTCAGTGCCAAACTGGAGCAGCTCGCCAGCAGGACCAACTCCCTCGGGAGGTCCACAGGAAGCCACTATGAGTGCTTGTCGCTGGAAAGAGCGGAAAGCCTGTCCTCTGTGAGCTCCAAAATGAGCCCTGGCAAAGACACCACCATGCCTAGGGCCGGAAGGAGCCTCAGCCGCAGTGTCATGTCCTCCCCCACCAACTCGGGCCTCTCCCAGTCCGCAGGTGCCTCCCCAAAAGCCAGCCAGTCGAAGATCTCTGCAGTCAGCAAGCTCCTGCTGGCGAGTCCCAAGGCCCGCAGCCTGTCTGCCTCTGCCACCAAAACGCTCAGCTTCTCGACCAAGTCTCTGCCTCAGTCCGTAGGGCAGAGCTCCAGTTTGCCACCCAGTGGGAAGAACATGTCCTGGTCAACGCAGTCCCTCAGCAGAAGCCGGGGCTCCAGCCTTGCTTCCAAATTGCCCCTTCGGGCCGTCAACGGGCGGATTTCGGAGCTGCTCCAAGGGAGCGCCAGTGCCAGAGGCTTACAGCCGCGGGGAAGCTCAGAGGCAGATGAGCACGGGGGCCTTCCCGGAGATGAGAAGCCAGCTGTTCACATGCTGCCTTCACCTTACAGCAAGATCACCCCTCCTCGGAAACCTCACCGCTGCAGCAGCGGTCACGGGAGCGACAACAGCAGCGTCCTGAGCGGGGAGCTGCCCCCCGCCATGGGGAAAACAGCCCTTTTCTACCACAGCGGGGGGAGCAGCGGCTACGAGAGCATGATGAGGGACAGCGAGGCGACGGGGAGCGCCTCTTCAGCACAGGACTCCATGAGCGAGAACAGCAGCTCTGCGAGCAGCAGGTGCCGAAGTCTCAAAAATCCAAAGAAACGATCAAATGCAGGTAAGCTTGTGGTGGTGTGAAAGAGGGACGCAGACCAAAGCAGATAACTAGTACGTGGTGGGGAGGCTAGCCCTGAAGGTGCGCTAATTCAGTGCCAGCTATATCTCTTAGCAGAGAGCGAGGCCAGGGTAAGTGTTCTAGGCTCCGAGTTTCTTCATTTTGCAACGTGCACAAATCCTGTGTCGCTGCGTTGCCTTTGCAGCGGAGTCTCCCCCTCACCCATTTCACTTAGGTTTACTTCACATGAACAGAAGAACATTTATCCCTAAAAATGGTTAGTAGTGCCAATGGCAGCCACATTCAGGTATTTATTTATACAAATATTCTTTGGATTTGATTCCAGAAGGGAATCAAATTCCTTTGTGAGGCAGTGAAATGTAGCTGTTATTCTTAAGAACTTTGGGCACGGACTCCCTTCTTGGTATGTACGTGTTTCACCAGCACAAGACCAGAGTCTCGCTGAACAGCAGTATCTGTTGTGAGCCCACTTTTGCTCCTTGTGTGCTCTGGATGCCCAAAGGTGCAAAATGCCCTGCAGCTGAAACCACCGCTGAGTTCCTTCTTTCCACTATAGAAGATGGAACAAAGTTGTGCCCATGCCCCTTGAAAGATGTTATCCTGCCTCTGACACTCTTGGTTTTTAACTTTTGAGTACTTCTTTTCCCAGTAATTTATTGATAACAAATTATAAATTATATTAATAATAATATATGGGAACTACTGCACTGAAGCACTTGCAAATCTGAAACCTTTCTAGTGATCATAGAAAAGATCAGAAAGGCTTCATCTTTGTTCAGATATAATCCCCAGTAGCTTTCACACTACATCAGGACTTTTTAAATAGATGGCAAGAGCCTCCTGGGTCGTAACAAGAGTCTGTGCAGTTGCAACTAGTACATCTTCCCACCAGAATGAGTTTCAGAAAATTGCAGGACAGGGATGAGGAGCATCCATCAGCTGGTCACCTCACCTTTTTCCTGGGTGCTGTCTTCCCAACCTGAAGTGCGAGTCCTGCCTAACCTACTTTTGAAAAAATGCACATTGGCATTGGAACTGGTGTGCACAGGTATGTGAAATATCAGTGGCTACTTATCCTACAGTAGCACTGGCTGTCCAAAATGTGTTATTCTCATAGAGTTCCTAGTGCACCAGCCATTCCCACTTGCTGGGATACTCACCTCTGGGATTCATTTGCAGTGAACTGAGTAATACGTAACTCTCCCTTTCTTTATGCTCTTGACTGTGGTAGCAGGAAGAACATGTGCAGAACAGATGTGAATACAATAGATACCGCTATTAAAACCATATCCATAAGTGCATGGCTGATTGTACCTGTTCAGAGGATGCATCTGAAAGGGATCACTCTACACAGTGCAAGCACAGACCAAGTGATGAAACAATCTTTCTGAAGTTAACTTAGCATCCTATGAGAAAACCTCTTTCCTATCCCTCCAGTTTATGTGGCAATAAATCGATCTTCCTCTTTCTGAAGAGCTGTTCCTTTAATAGCTCCTTTCAAATATAAACTTTTTAATGGTAGCTTGCATGAAAAAGAAGGATGATTTTTATGTCGTGGAAAAGGAAAACCAAGCTGTACACAGAGATCGCATTTCTGGGTGTATACTGTCAACTAGGTTGTATCTCGTGGAGAAACTGACCATATGATATGGACTTTTTCCACAGGACATTTAGATGAAAAAAATTACCAAGTTCGGTGAAAACAGGCAGCTATGCACATGAGGGAATAGAGGGAAAATGGCAATATAGATTTATCCTTATTAGACACTACAGAACACACACCCCCTTCCCTCGGGGAGATACTTTAAAACAATACTCTGAGAAGAGCTTCAGGCAAAGCCTGTGGATTCTTTAGACTCCAGAGTTCATCCCAAACCTAAATCAGTAGGAGACCAGGATCTCTCTACTCTGTTGCTCATAAAACTAGTTGTTTCATTTGACTTGTCTCTGCTTAGATTGGAGAAGGCTGGACAAGGCTGGAGATACAAGCGAGGAAAACATTGTCTTTGCGTTATAATTACAGAAAAGCTTCAGATCTGTGTGTGGTACTTTATATCAGGGTTATATTTTGGCTTACAACTTTGGCTTTCGATAACCCCTATGTAGGACTGACCATTGTGTCAGTGGCTGTGAAAAGGGAGCTAAGAGGCGAGGACTATTTGAGACTCAGGTTTCAGGTTGCTCTTGTAGCAGTCTGGAAGACAGAGGTGGAGAGAAGAGGCTCTTCCATGGTCTAGCCAGCCTTGGCCTCCCTGGCAGAGCAGTGACGCTGGTTTGTTGTGCTGTGCAGATATGCAAAGGCAACGAGTGAGGGGGCGAGCAAGAATCTTTCCTTAGCGGGAAACATGGAGAAT
Organism: Ciconia boyciana; assembly: GCF_034638445.1. NCBI lineage: Eukaryota > Metazoa > Chordata > Aves > Ciconiiformes > Ciconiidae > Ciconia > Ciconia boyciana. The sequence goes on from NC_132936.1 coordinate 89,326,358, forward strand.
CTAAGCTTTGCTGCTTTTTTTACTGCTGTGTAACATCTGACCTGTGTTTTTCACCAAATACAGCTTTTTCACCGGCTGACAGATTAATCTCTTTATTCTAATTTCTTGTGTGGTTTGGTTCTTCTCTCCCTGGTCAGCAACATTGCAGATATCTACCCGTTGCTGGACGTGAATCTCTGGGCTGGAGGGTTTTCAGTGGAGGGCCTGTGCCCCTGGAAGTTGCCTGCCCCAGTGGGCTCAGCACAGCCTGGCACATGGACCTCCCTCAAAGTACTCTGCAAAGCTTCTCTCTTAATTCAGCCTGTCACCTGACGTGGAGAGATTCTAAGTGCATTATTTCTGATACTTTTGAGAGCAATTCCCTATATCTGCTAGTAATTCCTGTACTGTTTTGAATGAGTGGTACTTGTATTTGTGTATACGTACAACCAGGGCTTTTGTGCAAATTAAAAAAAATAAATCTTTACTACCTTCCATATCTCTAGCAGCAAACCACTGCCCAGAAATTAATAAGGCTTCACTTTCTTATAACCCAGCTCCTGTTTGCATTTGGTCCTGCAGCAGTGCAATCATAATTCTGTTTTGATGTGTTTGATAATAGTATAATTTTTCACATGTCAGCAGATTTATGATGACATAAAACCAGGATTATGACTTCAATGCAGGAGAACATGAAGGAGGAGCTGAGATATAAGGGAGAATAGAGCTGTTCACAAATACATTTTTATTGCGTAATAAACAAAAAGAATGCAAAGGTTTGCAATCTTTCATTGTCTGTAATATCTCCTTTCTATAGGTCTCTTCTAGGGTGAATATTCTCTCTTAAGGAACACTTTTTAATGAAAAAGATAGCAGACAAAGGTTCTGAGCTCTTAAAAGATAGATATTATTTTAATACATAGTGTCAAGAGCATTGGACCTTTCCTGATTTGCGGTCACAGATCCACTGTGCTGTAATGGATATGGCAGTATAGATATGCTCATTTCAGGTCAGGCAACCTTGTCCACTTTATTTATGATTATTATTAACAGAAATGCTAGCTGTCAGACACGATCAACATGAATCAGCCCAAGGCCCCTGTAAGAGGAGCTATAAAGAGTCTTTAAGAGAATCACCAGCAGCCCTGTCAGATCTTACAATTACTTTTGAAGTTCTGACACACTGGAGAGACATCATCTTTTTCTTGAGATTAAGATCTTGTCTTTCAATGCTCTTAAGTGCATTATTTGTATGTGTAGGTGCTTCTGCCCTGGATGTCATACATGAAGCATCAGACCTACATTGACAGCTTTTGAAAGATAAAGCTAGTTCACATCCTTCAGTGTTAGCCTTAGGTTAAATTTTGGGCTCTGCCTGAGTACCTGTACATTTCACAGACAGCCCAGTATTGTGTGTACAAAATTAAAATAAAATTTTTAAAAAATTGCCTCTTGCATTCTGGTACCTATTGAAAAATCATGTGTTTACATCATGAAGCACATAAGCTGTTCCCCTGAAGCTAACCTACCCATTTAATAAACATTCCCATCTTTCTAGCATTTAACATTGGTCCTATAACACCATGTCAGCATATATTGCCCCAAAGTGACTGCTTATGGCAGAAACAGAGCTATTTAGCCCTGATCTATGGCTGTACATTTCCAAGCTTTGTACAGCTGCTCTTTAATCCACCCTGTGGTGTAAGTATTATTCCAGACCCCATTTTACAAATGGAGAAATGAAGGCAGAGAACTTTACTGACTTGCCCGATGCCTACAGCTGAGAGCCAGATCCAGGGTTAAATTGGAGGCACCCTGGACTCCTAACCTCAACGTCAACTGACTTGGCCACACATCCTCCCCTGCCCTTGCTGAGCAGCGGAGAGGAGGGTTTCATTTGTTATTTTCTTTTTGTGGCACGCCCTTCCTCCCTCTCTGCCCGCAAGCATCTGTGCAACCATGTTTTCTCTGATTTTTTTGCTCACTCTATTAGCCTTTCCCCTGTAAGAAACGATTGGCATCTCAGCCATATTTCTGACTCTGGCTCTAGTCTCTCTTGGGTAGGCAGTGCTGTCCTGAGCAGGGCACTGAAGTGTTAGGGCATAGTTCATGCAGTCATCGCTAGCACCAATTATATATTATTTTTTAATTCCTTAGAAATTTCAAGTGCAATGGCCCAGTGCTGCTCTGTGGAAAGGCAATGATAAGGGTGCTTTTGTAATACGTACTCCTGTATGTGACCAGGAAATGAATCCCGGCTGAACTCTGTTTTACCAAAGCCATATTTGTATCCTGGGAACACAACAGGTATTGAGAGGGAGGCAGGCAGGGTGGCAGATTAGGACTTGCAAGATCTATGTTGTATTCTCTGGTGTGCTGCTGGTTCGCTGTATCACCTTGGGCAATTCGTGTAATTTCTGTGTTCCCTGGTTACCAGCTCATAAAACTAGATAATGGTGGTGTGAAAAAAGTAACAGCAGGGTCCTTAGATCAGCAGTGTTACCTACCTGCTTTCTGCTCTTCTGCTTTGGTCGTTAGCATCTTTTCCCCAGTTTAGTTTGAGTGCACATGGGAATTACTCTAAAATAATTCTCAATGCAAAATGTGACTGGATGATTTCAGAGATGCAGCTTTAGTGCTAGCTCCAGGTCCTGCCTGCTGTGAGCTAACAGCAAAGCAGGAGCCCAGGCTCTGTTGAGGTTTACCCAGTACAGCCAGGCCCTGTTTGCATTCCCATGTTATGTGCACGAATGCCTTCTTTCTGCCGTTTACTCCCCTCTCCTACAGATGTTCTTTACCGTTCCTGCCCGTTGCAATGTGTTGAGCTGCCAGACCCGTAAGGAGACCTTCCCCAGGGAGAGCAGAACGGGAGGGGCTCTGAGAAGAGCCTTTCCCTGGAGACCACAGAGACCTTCCTGAGCCTGTTTTCCTTCCTGTTCCCTGTGGGAATAGGGTTTGTGCCTAAGAGAGTCCCCATCCCATATGACATCCAGTTAGACCTCAGGGCTGCAGTTTATCACTGCTTGCAGCGCTCTGCTGAGATGGGATGGACCTCTGCCAAGGAGCGTGTCTTCTTCGATTTCTCTAGCTGAGGTTTTTTGGAGCTGAGTCTGAGCCTGGAGCTTTACTGGTGCTGGGGCTGGTGACAGCAGGATGAAACGCTCAGGGCAGTGCTCTGTGGCCCAAGCAGGCTGGGGGGAGCAGCAGACATGCAGCAGCCAGCGCAATGCACCGGTGGGGACAGCTGCCTGCCGGCTGGTGTGCATGGACCTGCGCCCAGGGGCAAAGACCCAGACTAGGGCATGGGTGGAAGATGTGACCCCTGTGGGAAGGAATAAGAGTGTTGAAGAGGTGAGGCTTAGGGGAGAAAGTCCTTACATGTAAAGTGCTTCCAGGTTGGGTCAGTCTGGGCCAGTTCAGCCTTCCTGAATGTTGACTATCAGTGAGCATCAGAAAACAGAAATCTAAGGGGTGCTATTGATAGTAAGGCCGAGTCCGGACAAGACTGGGGGAAAATTAAGGTTTCCAAATGCTGACTTCCTGAAGTTTAGACCTGTGCCCCGAGTTGCAGTTGTATGTCTCAGCATTTGCAGGACCCTGCTCTTGTCAGTCCAGGATAAGATTGGCGTGTGTGTATGTGTGTGTGTGTTTGTGCACACGCCTTCATCTTCTTTGCATGGGGAGCCTGCCTGACTATAGATAATTAAAGATTCCTGCTGCAGCATTTTATGGCTTTTGCAGTAAAGTTTCATGACTCCTTGCGGCTCTTTCTCAGTACTAAGTTTCACCACCAAAGCAGAGCAAATTGCTACATGATTTTAAACACTTTAATAAAAAGACAGACTGTTAAGACATGACAATAATTATCTACAATTGGAGTCCCTTTTTCTCTCTCACTTGTGTGCTCTGGGTTTCACTGGTGGGAAGTTTTTAAAGATGGAGATTTAGAGGTTCCTGGAAAGCCCTGAAAACTCTATATTCGAACACATTCACTCTCTGGAGGCACTTAGCCCTGCCTACGAAAGCAGCAGAAAAAGCCAGAGGCTGAATCCGCGGGCTGTAAATTATGAAAGTCCATCTCCAACCAATATTGCAAAGCATCATGTTTTGAAATGTGGCCAAAATGATAATGATGAAACAAAACACCAACAAAGAGTCTGAGCTTTTCTTACTGAATCCAAGTGAAAAGGAATTTGGTTCATGTTTAGACTGCCTAAGGGACAGTGTGGGGAGCTGAAAATTGCTCTTTGTATCACAAAGCCTTAGGGCATCTCCAGCATTTCTACTTTAACTTGCTTACAAGTGATGGTAGCTAATGGATATCCTGCATTATACCTTTACCATGACAAAGGATGTTTAGAATTATACAGCAGAAAGCTGTTTGCATGCAGGTGACCACTTTATGCATGTGACTGCTGGCTGGACAGCCCTGGGGGGAGCAGAGGGAGGGGAAGTGTGGGCTTCAGCTCCAATTTTTTTTGTTCATTAAAACAACAGCATTGATTTTCCCAGGTCAAAGCCAGGCCATTTCATGCAGCAAATCTGTGTTGAAAGGGATCAGAGTAATCATTTTTTACACGCTTGACTACTGCATGCCAGCACTGAGCTTTCAGCCACATGAACATAGGAATGATTTAATAGAGGAAATGGCAGCAGGCTATTGTGCACGGTGAAGGCTCCATGTAACATGCATGACTGAGTCGCACACCATTAGGCTGGGTGTAAATAAAACCTGCTCCTGACACTGCCACAGAATTAGCTCACTGGAATGCCTCCACTGCTGTCCTGTCGGGAGCTAATGCTCTGGCTGCAGAGCCCCTTCCCCCTCCAGCCTCTGCCTTTGCTGCCCAAGCGACTGGCGCAGCTATTTAGTGCAGTACTGTCGTAACAATAACCAGCTCCTTAAATAATGCCACAATGCTGACAAATACCTGTTAAACCAAAATCCAGCCCGAGGTGAGATAAATATTTAGAAGAGACTCTGGTCGTTTTTTGCTAGGGTTCGTGGGTGCTGAAAACTCACCCTCCGTGATGGGCATCTTCCCTGGAACATCTCCCAGATTACTTCTCAACCTGCCACGCTGCAGGAGGGCTGCTTCCTGATCTGGTTTCAGGAGTGCTCATGCACCAGCTCTAAACTGCCTTGAAAAGCTCCTTTTAAAGTGAGACAGTAATTCAGGAAGCATGCTGGTCCTTATGCCAGTACAGAAGCAACATATCTAGTATGGGTATAGATGGAAGATTATAAACAAGGGTTGCTTTATTCCTATGTACAGCAAGCAGTGATTTCTAGCCTCAAGGGTCCTTGTACTTCTTACTGATTCACAGCAGCAGGATTGCATATAAGTCAACACAGAATATGGCCTGAGTTATTTTACAGTGAGGTGGACATAGAAGATTTTCTTCTGAATGATGGATCCTGTCAGTGATTCCTATTCTAGGTGTTCAGGTGCAACATGGTCCTTCCTATGTAATCTGAGTTGCCAGGATGAGCGAATGCTGTTTAGATTTTCTAAAATAAATGCCTGGATTCTTTGGTGTTTGGAGTATTGACCTCAAGATGGGCACCCTAAATACTTCTGGTGAAGTCTTCACACTGTCAGAGGGGCCTTCCACTTGAAAACATTGGCAATGTCTTCAGTAATCAGGGGGGGAACTGTGCAAACTGTATGAAAATCCAAGGAGTGAACAGCTATGTGCTCTGCACGGGCGAAGGTGCACTAGATAGGAGAAAGGAGGTCAAAGGGATGGGGAGGAGTTGGTTCAGTCATGGACAACTGCCTATGAGGGCAGATCCCATTAGGAAATGGGAATGAGAGGAGAAGTCAGCATTGCATTTTCAACTCAAACAAAGCAGGAGCCCTGTTGTCAGACAGTGAGGAGCAGCAGGGGGAACAGGACAGACAGTCTTTACCAGTAAGCAAACAGTTTGATGCTACATTTGAGGCTGATGCTATTGCTACTGGAAGCACAATACTTCTTGGAAATGAAGCCACAGAGGGAACGGTGGGAGCTTAGGAGTACTGCTTTACTTAGCAGGGATTGCTTTTTGTAATCATCTTGAGTTTGGATGGATTGTCCAGTGAGAAAAAACAAAATGCTGAACAACAGGTTCTGTACAGAAAGGCAATTTTACCTCTCGTAACATTAACTGCAGCGGGGAATAGCTTTGGCTCCACATCCTGCCTTTGAGCACACACTATAAACTTCTGAAATTATGATATATCAAGTTACAGTTTCATTTTCTGTTTGAAACACCTTGAAATTTCTAGGACAGCAGTTGTTTTGCATCCCATTCAGATGTATCCTGCTTTGAAGAGATATGCAACACACTTCTTTTCATGACGATTTTGCATTTATACTTTTTAGTTTTTTCACAGAAAAGATGATCAGTCTGGAATGTCTGCTTGGAAAGCAATCTAAGGGGAACACTCCAAAATATACAGTACCTAAGCAAAACCAGACCTCTTAGGGTTTCTGCCCTGGTCAACACATACTTTTATGAGCACACATCCTTATGCAGTTGGGCAATTTTGCTGAGGCCAGTGAGTCTTCTTATCCTTAAGGTTACCCTTACATACCTAGCTGGCTTGGTCTGTGTTTCTAATACCTTAAGACTTCTCTGGACTTATCTTTGCTGAAGTATGTTGTAGCTTCAGTGCCACTCTTCAGTCAGATCTATTTTCACACTGCACACCTTCACTGCTGTCTTTCTCCCTTTATCTTAATTTTAACCTGGCCAAACCTTAGCCTATAGCTCAAGGTAGAGCAACAGATCTGTTGCGAAAGCAAATCTTTATTCCGTGCATTTTCAGGGCTATTTCATAGTCTGGTTATTCATACTCAAGCTGGGCTCAAAAGGCGTTATTCTGAGTGTAGATAAATTCAAACTGAGTGAAAAACACATCCTCCAAGACATTTAGCAAATGGCATGTTGCTTTACATGCTGTACGGTCATAAATGAAAGTGTCGTTATTCTGTTCTGGGTTCAGCTTACAGGATTCCTTTCGGATCGATTTTTGGTATAAATTCTTTTTTTAATGGAGGAATGGATCCCATTTACACGGCGGGAGGGTCAGCGGGTTTGCCGAAGTGCTGGGCAGGGTGCACGCTCCCCCAGCCCCAGCCGGTGGGGCAGAGGCGGGAGGGACCTGCCGAGAGCTGCTCCTGCTGAGCTCCCGGGCTGCTCGCTGCCTTTGTAAGGTGTGTGTGGGGAAGGAGAGGAGTGGTGCGCTGTAATTCCTACAAAGCATTTTATTTATTATACAGTCAAAATTTATGAGAGCCTAATGCCATCAAGGGCTACCAATAAATTTGGGACTTCAAACGGGTATTTGCTATGCAAATGGAAAACTGTATTCGTTTTAACAATTTAATTGTTGTGTCTGTGTGTTGATATGGATGAGCAAGCTGTCAACTACTTTGTGACACTCACCCTGAAGCTCTGCTTTGGCTGTATCTCCTTACTGATTCCAATTAAGGTGAAATCAGAAAAAACAGAGGCTAAATGGAGAGGTTAGTGGCAGGAGTCTCCTGTCAAAAGACACTGTTATTTTCTGTACCTGGACTAATAAACAGCTTGTTAATCAGTGCATGTTTAGAATAAACTAGATTCGGTTCTGCCTCACTACAAAGATGCAGGTGATCTTTCGTCTCATTTCTCCACAAAGCGCTCTAAACCTCAGATGAATCATCCTGAGTCAGCATTCAAGGCTCAGATAAAAAGACATCCCTCTTTCACTTTCTTCTCTGCCTTGCACGCAGACATACCCGCTGCGATGGGGCAGGGAGACCTGCGCGGGTGGCCCCTGCGTCCCGAAGGAGCCCCCGGGCAAACGGCGGCAAGTCTGCCCGCCTCGGGCAGCTCTGCCCTGCCGCATTGCCCCGGTGTGCCCAGAGCCGGCAGCCTCGCTTTGTTGTGATAACCCATGGGCTATCCAGGCGTGAGCTCTGGCTAGAAAAGCATAATGAGCTCATGTTAGCATGTCTGCTGCTGCTATGGTAGCCTCCGCTGCCTCTCCACTGAGGAGTAAGCGCTGTTAGCTGGAGCCTCAGGTTGGAGCCCTCCTTCTAGACACCAGGCTTCTGTTTCTCATTGAGCCAAATGGATATGAATGGGAACTAAATGCAAAAACATTTACCATCATCCCTGTAATTCATACGCTGGTGACATCTGTTTTGCTTTGCTACAAATAAGAGCCTGACACTGTTCTCGTGGCAAGGTGAATTGGAGCCATCTACCTGCATTCCCAGAGTGTCTCAGACCTGGACTTTGGCTCTGGTCAAGACGTGTTTTTTCCAAGGGGGATGGATTAGAAGTGGCCCATTACACAAGAAGGTGGTGTTAACAGCCACAGTGGGGAAAAAAAAGAAAGAGGGAAGAAAAAAGGAAGAAAATCAAACATCACAGAAAAAGGCGCTACCTTAGTCATAGTTCAGCCATGCATGGGAGAGCTGGACAGAAGGAATTTCCAGTCTGCTCAGCTCCTTTGCTGAAATGCTAGAGCTAGTCTGTAGGCATGGCATGAAAGGAGATGTGACTATCAATGCAGGGCACAAAGTAAAAAGAATTAGCCACACTCGGCTGCATTACACAGGAGGTCAGATCTGATGCTTGTAAGTGTTGCTGGCTCTAAAAGTTGACAAGCAGCAAAGATAGGAAAGAGATTGCTTTAATACTCAGGCAAAATTTGAAAGACTGCTCCTATGAGACACCATGGCCAAAAGCCTAAAAAGTATTTTTAAAAGTATTTAATGCCTAAATCCTTTTGATCTTGAGTGACACTAGGGATGTACTCGGTGCCCTTCACAATTAAGCAGGTGGAGGGCTCGTTTCCCAGGAGGAGCTGAGCCCATTGCAGGATCTCTGCCTGCATGTCACAAAATTTAATAGTCTACCACCCTGTCTCACCTCTCTTCAAGTCTGCAGCTGCTCTCACCATTTGGTTGCCTTTCTCTAGCATTGCTGACAAGAGTCACTTTAGCATTGCAGTTTGTTGGGGTCTTCCCAAACTGTGTCTCTCTCGTCGTCGCTTTTCAGCTATGGTAATGGGTCAGGTCTTGCTTTTCCTTTTATCAAGATCTGATTCTTCTCTTGATCAGGCATTTTAATCTAGAGCTTAACTGAAATGCATTCAAGGTAAGTGAATGCTGACGTTGACTTCCAGTCGCTGGTACAACAGGTCTAAAATAGCTCCTACTTGCTAGTGTTTGTAAGGCTTCACTTATTCTAGCATGGGCTCCTTTGCTGGGCTGCAGTTTCAGTAGTAACACAAGTATGATAGGTGTTACAGGATGGGCAGTCCAGATCTCCGGCCGTTTGGTATAAAGGGGCCTTGTAGAGCTCCCTGTCTATCCACCTTGGCTGTGCTCTACTTTTCTTGCATAGAGTTATCTCAGGTGCATTCCAATAAAAGCTCTGTAGACTAGGCTTTCAAGCTAGACAGCAAGATAGACTATTCTCATCCATTTTAGAGCTAGCATTTACAGGTAATTACTGGTTACTAACTGCTGGTTTCTAGCACAGACTGCTGCACTCAGAAATCAAGGAAATAAGATGTGATAGTTTGCAAAGTCAGCAGAGAAACAGACTCCCATGAATGAAACTAGACAATGCTTTGTTACTTGCAAATCCAAAAACTAGGCAATCAATAGATATTTTTGGTTTTGTTTTTGTTTTTAAGCTTTCATTGAAGCACATCGTTGGCAGACATATTGAAGCTGTTTATATTCAAGTTCCAATAAAAGTAGTGCTGGAGATTCCTCTAAATGATTTTATCTTGTTTTTAAAATAAAATCTGCATGATCATTCTGCATCCCTTCCCTGCTGGCATCAGTTTTGTTCTTGCAGCCAAGAGAGTCAGTTAATAGTTTCACTCAAACTTGCTGGCTCCGGCTTTTGTTTTTGGTTTCTCCCATCCCTTCTATTCCTGCTCTCTCCTAGGGGAGACCCTGCAGGAGTTGTCAGCTACAAAACTGTTTTCTTTTAAAACCCAGCCATTGCTCTGATTATACTAAACCAAGCAAGGAAATGTAACCAGTTGTTTTTCTTTTTTGTGTATGTCTGTTCTTTCTCCCAACAAACTATAAGGTCAACTTCCTTACCGCTGCCATCAGACCAGTGACGTACTTGTTCTCCTTTGCTTTATCTTAAGCCCTGACTTGGCAACTCACATGGCAGATGCTTTCCATATGGCATAGGCTTTATCAACCATGGTACATTTTCAGCTATTGCAGTGCTCCCATCCGCTCTGCTGGTATTACAAAGCAGAGCGGGTGTGCGTGAGGACTGGCATTGAAGCACGGTGACTAACCCTTCTGCCAGCCCGTCATTCTTGCTGCTTTCTTGCCCATCACCAGTGCTGCAGTAAGTGCATAAGTGGGAAATGTTTTAGAATAATATTCTGGTGGACAGAGACAAGGCTAATGCAACTAGAGACAAGGCTAATGCAACTCTGGTGGCAACCACCAAGCTCAGGTGTACTTACTGCAGGCGTTTTGTCCTCTCTAGTGTTTTTACTGCTCTAGCCAGCCTACAGCGGTGTTATGCAAAGGACTAGGTGGAGGTATACTGGCACTCAACTCCAGCATAGTAAAAGAACTTGGGTATCAAAGTGCTTTTTGTGCTGTGATTAAAAAAACCCCAAATCACACCTCCCCTGGAGATGGTCAATGCAGAGGCTGGCTAATGCTTGTCCTTAGGCCATAAGAGCCAGCACCAGTAAAGAGATAGGAAAGCAAAGCTAAACAAGTTCCAACCTGTTGCTCTGGCCTTTCATTGGCATACCTGTACACGCCAAGACCTGAGCAAAAGGAAGCAGGCACAAGCTCTGGGAACTTTAGGGTACATATGCCCTCTGAGGATCAAATCCTGGAGTCAGGCACCGAAGAACATATGAGGATCTGACTCATGGTGAGTGGGTACAGCACATTGCAGGTACAGCTCACCCCAACTTCCATGGACTCCTTGGGTTTTTGCTCCATTTTCTTCTGTGTGTAAGAAGGCTGAACATATATAGTTTGTAGACATCTCTGCAGATGGAGCAGAAAGGAGAGGCAATAACTGTGCTAACATGAAATGGCACTTTCTGTATTTGCAGGTTCACAGAGACGGAGGCTTATTCCAGCTTTATCACTTGATACTGCTTCCCCAGCGAGAAAGCCTGCCAACAGCCCTGGGGTCCGCTGGGTGGACGGGCCCCTGCGAAGTGGGCAGAGGGGGCTGGGGGAGCCCTTCGAGATCAAAGTCTATGAGATAGATGATGTGGAGAGGCTCCAGCGGCGACGAGGTGGGGACAGCAAGGTGAGTACAATTCATGTAATCTGTCTCCCTCCTCCTGGAGGGTGTAAGAGGGGGAATTCAGATTATGCAGTCAGAAATGCATAGTATTGTATTTGGTTAATTCAACAGGCAGCAAAACCTATTATCTCATTTAAGAGCAGTTATGACTCAAGTTATGCCTTCTTACGTAGCAGCTAATGGACATTGGTACCTTGCATTTTTGCCCCTTGCTTATAGTCCTGGTGGTTTCTGTGCTCCAGCATCTCAGCACATCTGTCTTTCTGGGCAGCAATGGTGCCAAGTGCTTTGATGGTATTGTTTTCAGGATAGCTAATGTCTTCTCTCTAACAAAGTTGTTCCTGCCAACCTCAGGCCTCCAAATTTACAAAAAGATCAGGGAATTGTAAAGGTCAGCTCTTGAGAGGTATGATTGGGAAGAGTATCTGAAGTTGGTGGAATAGCACCAATTTTAGAGTAACTGTGGATACAGACTTTATTATTATTTTAAGGCACTTTTTCTTCCTAGCTCCTGTCACTTGGTTAAGCTGTTTGTGGTGGTGTTCTCTGATATGATTTTGTATGGAGAAAAACATCAGTTGTTGGGGTGGGGTTTCCACTGCATGTCACCCACACAACAGATTTGTCTGCAGAGCAGAAGGCAGAAGAGGGTTGGGACCTTCACACAGGCTTGGAGGAGGATAGTTCTTGTATGGGGATGCTCCCACGCTAGCGAGGGTAGCACAGCCCTCACCATGGGCTCATTTGCTGCACGTCTCGATGGCTGCCACCCCTCAGAAGTCATGTGAGGCCAGGCTGGGTGTCTCCAGACAGCACTGCACCCTGTGCTGTGACTGTGCCTCATATCTTTACAGAAAATAGATCTTCTTATTAATGATTGTAAATTGCTAGAGCTTTCCGTAACATATTCCCTTTGTTTAAGGATGTTTTAAATTTGATATTGCTACCAGTTCTCTTATTTTATAACATGACTACTGCATTTCTTCTGTGCCAAGCACAGAGATGTATTTAGGATTTTAATACAGCAAGCAATGGATTTCCTTCTCCCAAGAGCTTAGATTTTCTTAGCCAAACTTCTGGTGACAGAAACCAGAAATGTTTTGCTACAGTTAATCTGATTTCAAGATGCTTTCTGTTATTAATTATTATGGTTTATTATTAACTATCATTGCAAAGTCTCCAAAGCTCACTGATGGAAAACATCAAAACCAAGCAAAAGCAATAAAAATAAAACAGATGATAGATGATTTCATGCAGTGATTCATATGCTTCCAGAGTAAATGGCTCATTGTCAGTATTATCGATTGGAAGATCATTTGACTGAATGGATCTGGGTATTTCTTCTCCTCTTCACCTATTCCTTCCCTGCTCCTTTTTCCTGGTCGGCAGGAAGTGATATGTTTCAATGCCAAGCTGAAAATCCTGGAGCATCGCCAGCAGAGAATTGCTGAGGTCAAGGCCAAGTACGAGTGGTTAATGAGAGAACTGGAGGTGACCAAACAGTACCTGATGCTGGATCCTAATAAATGGCTCAGTGAATGTAAGGACGTCGTTTTATTGCCTGGACTTATAGATGTCCTTTGGTTTATTTCATGGTGGGGGGATGGAGGGGAGCAGAAATGTTTGCTAAGAATGAGATGTGAGCTACTGTGTTTTTAAACTAAAATGAACCGACATATCACCTAAGGGCAAGTTTTAGATTGACTGTATTTCTAGAACTAGTCGCTATAATTCTTATTAAATGTTGACAGTAGAACTGAACAATCCTTTTTGCCTGAGAGCTGAATGTTGAAATGGGACAACATTGTACTGGTGAATATTGCCATTGGTAGATTAACGTTCACGCGTTTCAGTCCACAGCTCCTGAAAATGAGATTTTTTTTTTTGGCCTCAGATCACTCAGACATATGAGCAATATTATAAATCTGCTCTTCTACCACAAAATAACACTGTGGAGCAAACTTGTCCCTTGGTACTAGTGGGCTTACATGAAAAATGAATTTGGCCCATTTTTTATAACTATAGACGTGTAAAGTTCAGAGAGCTTAAAGGGCATTCACATTCAAATGAAGAAGGACCTCAGCACCTCAAAGGAAAAAAGATAAAGAGTACTGCAGTAATTGTACAACAATTTTTAGTATTAGCAAGCAGTCGAGTTCATGTCAGAGTTCTAGAAAAAAAAAAAGAGTTTCAATTTATTTAGGATAATTGCAGGTGGCAAAAGGAGGTTGGCTGGTGTGTTCTCTTAAAGCGTCCTAACTCTTCCTTTGACAGCTGCCATAAGTTAACACTAGATTGGTACATCCTGCAAAACAAGCACAGTCTATGTTTCAGGAACACTATTAAGGTAGAGAGGTAAAAGGACAGATTTAAAGGGAGCAGAGAGTTTGCCATACATTGCCATCCGCTTACTGTGTGATGCCTTTGGTTCTGATTCTAGTGTGATGAATGCAGAAAGCCTCAAGGACGGCACAAGCCTCAGGGATGAGATAAGATGGGAAGTGCTGGCTCAGACAATGTATCTGACACTTGGCTTCCATGGAAGCTGCTGCCAGCTGGTCTCTGGCAGCATACGGGCACCTATGGTGGAGTGATTGATGTGTACACCTTCCCTTGCCACTCTTGAGTGGTCTAGTGAGAATCACATGGAATAGGGAGAGGTGTGAGGAGCAAGGAGGTTGGAGGTTGGTTTCTAACTCCGAGTTCTGAATTCAGCAAAGGACTCATCCTGCCAGGGCAGAGCACCTATTTAAATCTCTTTCTGGTCAGCAGACTGTGTGAGAGAGTCAGTACATCTCATATACATGCCGCAAATAGGGATGACTAAGTATGTGCTTAGCATTCAGAATTTGCTTAAGCATGGTGCTGAAGCAGACCCTGAATGCAAACAATCAAAATCATTCTAAACAGATTTAACTTGGCCTGTTTTACACCTTATTGCTGAATTTCCCCATCATGTTCAACCTGTATGTTCCTTGTGGGCGTGAAGGTTAACCTGAAGCCTACAGGTGTTTTGTGCCAGCCGGTTTCTTTGCACTGAGCCACGTGGTTGCTGGAAGAATAGTTCTGGTGGCTTTTCTTGGGTAAAGATGTTGGAGTGTGGCAAAAGGCATCTGCAGATCTGGAGAGGATGGCAGAGGATGCAGATCTGGAGAGGTTGAGCATATCGCTCAAGAAAGCATCCAATGCAATCTTAACAGTATTCTTCACTACCAGCAAGCTGCTGTGCCATTTTAATAGCCATTAAACAGAAAAGGCAACTTTTAATGACAGTGGCAAGCCAGAGATAATGTTGTATACAGTACTGATGGCTTTAAAGACTTGAATTAACTCTGTCTCTCCCACCAACCAGCACTGGGTTTTGTCTACTTTTCCTATCTGTGTGTTTTCTTTCCCACAGTTGATCTGGAGCAGGTATTTGAGCTGGATTCTCTGGAATACCTGGAGGCCCTGGAATGTGTGACTGAGCGTTTGGAAAACCGTGTCAACTTCTGCAAGGCCCATCTCATGATGATCACCTGTTTTGACATCACCTCTAGACGCCGATAAAGAACGAACCTCAAGAGAATTTCAATGCGCATCTCTGCCATCCTCCTTTTCCCTTCTGAATAGCATCCCAAAGACAACAGAATGAGGATGAAGGTTGGAGTTAAGTCTCAGCTGTGTGTATGAGAGATTTGCTTTACTATACAGAAGAGTAGTATTAAAAAAACCAGGACGAGCATGAAAAATAGAGATATAAGGTTGTTGATTCTCTTAGCCTAAAAGAGCACTTTGAGGAACCTTTAAGGACATGTCTGTAAATAAGAACTGCTGGCAGAAGACACTTCTTTCCCTGCGTTAGCTGAGGGAGGAGGAAAGGTGGTTGTAGGACTTCCATTGAGATGTTCATTAAAAGAAAACCTATCCAGAAAAACTGTTTAAGTGCCTTGCAAATCTTTATTATCCAAACATTTATGTTCATACTTTATTGTGTACAGATGGTGCTAGTCAAGAAAAGAAAAAGGAAAAAAACAAACACACTTTTGAAATGTATTTACAGCTTGTTTTTCTCTTGGTGTTTTCTCCTATTTCAGACTTGCTGTTTCTAAGTAACTTGTGTTTGTAGAGATATTTCCTAATCAGTACAACATATGAATAAATGTTAACTGTCTTTTCTTGTTACCAGAGTAAGGCCACTCAAAGAGAAATTCAACTTTTCCAGATGACACAAAAAATATTTCTAGCAGTGAGTGAGGTTTGCTTATATGTTCTTCTATACTATCTTATATGCTGGAGGACACAGTAATTTTCCCAGCCTGTAGGTTCTGCAATGTATGAGAGAGGAAAGGTGACATTACCACAAAGTAAATATCTTTTCCATTTGATCCAAGCTCCATAACTTGTTTTCTTTTTCATGTATTTTTAGCTTTGTATCGCTTAGAGTTATGGATGAGGATGCACTTTTATCCTAACCCCTTTTTCTGGTGCTAATAACTTGCTGGAAAATTACTCTTTAGGCTGAGGGCTCCCAAGCTTATCAGTCCAAAAATGAGTCATTTATTCTGTCTTTCTCTCTTGAGACAATGACTGATAAAATTTGGCTTTGCCTCTTTTTGACATATACCACTGCAAAACATGTTTTGGCAGCTTTTGGTCACTGGCCCAGTCTGTCCATAGTCACTGAAAAGTGCAGGCTGTGTTCAGCTCAGCTAGTCTGGAAATAAATGGGAGCTGTGCGTGAGTGGGTGTAGCACTTCAGGCATGTTGGCTATGGCATTTTCCTTATCAACACTCCAGTATTGAAGCCATGGCAAAATTCCCATTGACATCAAAAGGACGAGGGTCTGTGCCTCAATGCACACCCAAATGTTCTACTTGTTTGCGTCTTTATCTACAAAACAGTACGTGGCGAGGAACATCCTTTGTGGTTCTTAAAGAAATATGCAAAATCTGCATTTTAATTACGTATGACCATAAAGAATTATTTTGTTGAATTAGGTTTCTTCTTCTTTTATATTGAAATAAGCCCATTCACAAAAATTCCTCTCTCACATACACTTGTGCTACCCTCCTGTTGCTTATGAGAAAATAAGAGCATCATGTGACATATACTCAATATGCATCAATTTACTGTTGTGCTTAAATGCAACTCCTCTTTTACCTGCACCTTCATATTAATGCCATCTTACGATATCCCAAGCAGCAAGTCCCAATGGAAAAATAACCCTACAAAAATACTGATGGATTTTCTAGTGGTTACCTGAAAAAAATGCTTGAAAAAAGAGATAGAAATAACATTTATATAGTTTTATTTTCTTTTAATACTCTACAACTTGTAATAACAAATCTTATTATTTCTATTAGCCTTGACACTGGATTTTGTAGAAGATCCTTCTTACATTCTGTAGAATTATTTGGAGGGAAAAAAAGCTCTTATATGAAAGTCGCTTTCTAGTCTATTCCACGGCATTTTCCTATCACGAAACTCATATTCGAAGTAAGTATTAAAGACATAGGTCTGATCTCTCTCCCCTTCTCTCTCAAGGCAAAAAAACCTCTGAAACAAAACCCCAAATAATGCAATTTCCCTAGCTTTGTTTCTCTTTGTTATGATTTCAGTAGCGCTTGTTACGTATTGGTTCTGTTGAGACCATCTCTTCTCCGCAGAGCCCCATGAATTCAGTTCAGCTCCACAGAGCCATGGGAATTGCCCCTGCAGTTTTGTGCTGGATGCAGACCTAGCTCCCTGGGATATGGAGTGCATCTTTCTTTACGGGCTTAGTCCCGCCGAGCCCCAGATACACGCTGCCAGGTCACATACACCCAGGAGAGAGACTTTTCACAGCCAGCTCCCATCTGTCACTCTCCTGCCTCCCCCGGTAGACCTGTGCTGCTGTCATCTGTGATGCTGTGCTGTGCCTGGCTCCCAGGCCATGCCCCCATATTCAAGGAAGACCCTTCCTAGTTGGGCACATGAAATTAAGTGTTGCCTTCTTCAGACTTAAGCATTTCTGAAAATGTCTGTGTTTGCTGGAAGATGATCATTGGGCTAATTGGGATGCAATTGCTGAAAACAAGCAGCCCAAAATGGGCATGTTGGGCTCCCTGGGGACCTGCAGTGAGATGGTAAATGGCAAGCGGTACCGTAAAAGTAAACATGCACTTGCTAGAAAGAAAGTGAAATCCTAGCAAATGGCGCATGCACAGAATGCATTATTATCAAAAGATGCCCTCTCACATAGTCTGGGACTTATACAGAAGTGGTGATGTTTCTATAAATCAAATGGACACATTTCAGAGCTATTGTAAAATATCTATTACGTGTAATATTCCTCAGCATCATTAACTCAATTATTCGTCGTCTCTAGATTTGGTACTTCTGTAGATTAGGAAGCATAGCAAAAAGTGCATCTATCTAGCCATTATTTTAAAAGTAAGAGCATATGTTTGCCCTGTTTATCACAATGGACCAAAACTGATTCCTGAAACCAAACGGATTATGCCAAGGATGAATTTGGCATACTGAAAATACTGAGCAGAATCACAGTCCTTACAAATATTTATTTCTGAGGACTTAATTAGAGTGGCCACTAACACTCCCATCATACACTAGTATTCATATCCTAAAATCCGTACTCATCTTCTCTTTTGACTTTCTGTCAGTGCATTTTAGAATTTGCCACTGTATTTTGGGGAACTGTGGTGGCTTAATGCATAAAAGGGAATGAAAATTTGTGGAGATTTGACATCTGTGAAATGTTTTCTCATTGAAAATAGCTTTTTACTTCTGAATTTATATTGTTATACTTCAAATATCTGCAAAACAGATGATTAAAACCATCTGGACCTTATTATGAAATTGATCTTATTCTACAATAGCCAGCACTTTACAGAAGACCCATACATTTCTGAAAGTTATCCAGGAAGTCTCATTCTTCAGGCAATTGCCAGTGTAATGTTGTTTTTATCCTGATTTTTTTAAAGGGCATCAAATTGCCCAAAATACACAGGAGCAACGTGAATGGACTGCTTAATTGTTTGCATATTCAGAAATCAATCTTATTTCCCTGGGACAGCTTTAGTAGGAAACAGCAGTGTTAACGTAATTAGGTTTGACGGTTAATTCTTTGTTCGCATGTGTATCAGGAGATCACTGTTCTTCATTGTCAGAATACCAGCCACTGGTCCGCATCCCCACTGTTGTGCTCAGGCATGGGCAGCTGGGGCACTTTGGGCCTCATTCTGAGAACTGCTCGTCTTGGCATCCGTGAACCTTATTTACACTCGGGACAGAACCTGCTTTACAGCCACAAACTCAAGTGAAACCTTGGACTGGAGAGTTTGCCTGTGATCTGGACTCAGACGTCCCACTGGTCTGCGTGAGCTCTCGCAGCAGGCAGAAAGCCACGGGTCGCACACGGCCAGCTCCGGGCGCTGGGTCACTTCGTGAGCTAGAGAGGGTAGGAGAGCCCTAATTCCTTGTGCGTTTGTCTTAACGACGCGCGTCTTTTCTCCTGCCATGCATGCCTTGTGTGTGCCTCAAAATGATTTCTTGTCAATTCATTCAGATCTAAACAATCCAAAGTGTTATTTCACAGACAGGCAAGGAAGCAAACCGATACCCGGGCTCCCCTTTCTTAGCTCTTTACTGGGCCTGTTCTCATCTCACCTGCACTGGTATAACTGAGGGACAATTGCGTTAAGAGTCAGAAGAGTTATAGCAGAGTAAAGCCAGTTGCGCGGAAAAGGAAAATTCATCCACCTGCCATTTCTTTGGGTATTTACTGTGCTGCTAGTTCTATAGTCAAAGAATATGCTCCTCTTACCTGTTTGATACCCCCTCATTTTGCCTAAGGGCCATTCACAGGGCTATCACTGAACATCTTCGACTGGCTTCGATCCAGTCTTGGAAGACTCCCACTGCCATACAACGTAACTTGTGAAACTTGCAGCTACATACAATAGTAACTGGTGAAGAGCAATGGCATGATCCTCTGACATGAAGCAAGCTAAGTGAGAGCTGCAGATAATGTACAGAAAAGGATGAAAGGTACACACTGGTATTTTTTTTCTTTCATCTCTGAACATGGCAATTATAGAGGCAGAAAGCTGGGAGTGATGCTGGGAGTAGTGCACATCAAGTCCCAAGCTTGCTCGCAGGATAGACCTAGTCCGTCTTGAAGTGTTCTTTCTTCTTTTTTTCATTTATCTCGATAATATGGTTTGTCTTAAAGTAGCGACTATTACCTGTGGCATGGAATTCAAATTTTTATGACAGCTGAAGGATGTAGACTCTTTTACAAACATCACCTTTTACAAATGTTTGTGAGTTTGTTGCATCTTTTTTTCCTGAGCTAAAAATAATCGTGAAAATAAAGCATATATACACCCAGACAAATGTATATGTACACAGCCTGAGAGAGACAGTCTCCTCACACATTATTGTGGGGAGGTGGCATAGCTGTTCACAAATGGCAACAACGTCACTCCCCCTTCCTCTTCCAAGGAGTGCCTATAAAACCTTGCTCCTTGCACTCACCAGGATGAAGCTGACTTATGCCACACTATAGGGAAAACTTATGCTTGAAACACTTTCAAAGTCTTCTTTTAAAGGTCCTTTCTTCCCCATGTTCTTCAGCCTACAAAGCCAAGTTGCTGCAGTTCCCACATAGAGGCTGTCATTGAAATGTTAAAGCCTGTAAAAATAATCCAAATGAACTATTCTGTATTTCAGGGTGTCATGAATTTAAGGCAAGATATTTTACAATCATGGCTGTTAAATACAACAATTTCTGCATGTGCATGAGGCATACAGCATAGTTACATCAATTAAAAGCTTGGGCTCTTAGCTCTCTATGAGATAAAGCTTTCTGTCTAGTCCTAATAGCTTTAAAATTGTAACTTGAAGCTTCTGCATTGCAGAAGCAAATATGATTCTCATAAACCAGAGGCTGAGCGACCCTCTGATGCCAGTTCGTATGGGAGGGACGGTGGCACAGCGTCAGGGATGCACCAGCTCACTGCAGAGATCAAAGCGTTCGTATCACTAAAGAGTGATAGTAGGAGATGATGACCATACAGACAGGTGCTATTTCTCAGATCCACTGATGGGTGACATACCTTGCTTAATCCTGATGTCCTCACGGTCTTTGTTTTGTTACTCTTCAGGCTTTTGCATTGGCGACACCCAGCAGTTTTTGGAGACACAAGGCTGGCCGTTGCTAGCTATTGCAAGATTTGAAACAGGTTTCCAAATAACTATGGCAAACAAAACTGTGAATGATTTGTCAATGCAAAGTTAATAATCTCTATCTCTTGCATTTATTGTGTGCTCATCCCAGGGTTATCTGAGCTTCTATACCTGCTCTTGGAAATAATAAACCATTTTATTATTGTCTTTATCTTTTCTTCTTTCTCCTTCTCAGGCAAGCTTTCAAAAAAAAAGAAAGGAAAAATCAGGTTCCCTTGAAAATGTAGCACCTTTATCCTAACCCCGTTGAAGTCAATACGGATTTTTGCCATCAGCTTCATGGACAGCAGACTCATGCTCACTTATGCAACACTTTGAAGCTCACAAAGGGTGTGATGGTTCTGCAAAGAATGGAGGTGCTGAAAGTGAAATAGTAACATTCATCTATAATAATTCAAACCACCTTCAAAATCCTCCTGGACAGGAAATAAAACGCAACCCAAACCATCTTACTTTGAGTGGTCCTACTTAAGTATTGAGCAAACTTTATAATAATGGTAATAAAATGGTGCTTGAGGCAGTTTCAGCTATATTACATATTCTCTATATACTATAGATATGGATGTATTCACCCTCTATATTGTATATGTATGTGTGTGAGTATTTACATATAGCACACATACATATATGTTTTATGTATGCATAGATACTAACTTTTCTAAGTTTTACTTCTTTCTCTCCCATAGCTGAAACTGCTGGTTACTAACATCCACATCATATTCTATGTATGAAGGATATAATTTATTTGTAAACTCAGGATGTTCTTGTTTTATAGAGTTGCTTGTATTTTATAATTTATTTACACATCATGGTTGGAAATGCTTATCTAAGTGCTATGCATTGAAGTGTATGTTTGCTAAATCCATTTCACTCTGTCCGTGGCTATGTTCTTTCTCATTATAACAGTGGCATAAAATAGGGCTAAGGAGGAGACAAACTGATGGATACAGAACTTACGCTGCTCCCACCAGTGGGTAATTCCAGAAAAGGATGTATCCGTAGTAGAGATATATATTTTATCAACTAAATTTTATGGAAAAAAAAGAAAAAGAAAGAACAGCATAAGGACAAGTTCAAAATGTGGAAAGTCACAGCCATTTCCAAGTTGGTCAACAAATGCATCGAGCCTTTTGCCATTAAAATTGTAAAGTTTATTGTTTGCTGGCTAAAAAATATCCCTTTTGTGGTATCTGAGGTGTGAAACATTGTCAAAAATATGATGTCTGGAGAAAAAAATCAAACTATAGTGGCATTAAATGTTTACTTTTATCTTACCAATATATCTGCCTCCCTCTCCTGACTATTTCACTTTGGATGAGAGCATTGGCAGAGAAGACGGTGCTTTTGACCCACAAGAGGATGTGCTATTATAATAGTGGGAGTGAGCAAGATCAAACCTGAAAATAAAACAACTGAAGGGGTTCTACCAAGCAAGTATTGCTGACAAGCAAATTCACCAGAAAAGAGGAATTGCAGGGTTTGATTGCAATGACAGGAACATTGCAGCCAAGCATAGCGCCATTAACATCTCCTCTGCTGGTCCAGAAACAGAAAAAACCAGTCACGGGGCCTGAATTGGTCAGGCTTTTACATGAGCTGGTTATGCAGTATGTGCCTCCCCATATTAGCAGGGATTGCTCCATCTGCATCTGTGAGCAAGGGAAAAATCTGAGACCAAGCAAATGATAAAAATGTGTTTATAATTTTTTATCATTTCCAGCAACTGTGTCAGATTTCCCTTGGCCACCATGCAGGTATATAACACAATGTCAGAGTAATAAAAAGAGTTTCTGTCCATTACTCAAGACATGCTTTTCTCTCAAAGAGGTGATGGTGGCAGGTTCAGCTGACCCCTGAACTTCTGCTAAGGTGTGCGCAATATATGCTTGCCTTTTGCTCCCGTTTGTGGGGTTCCCTGTTGATGATTAAGACAGTGCCTCATTTGCAGGGCAAGATGTGAATTAGCTCTCTGGGCAAACCTCAGATGCCCACTGACACTTGGGTAAGCCTTGATAAAGACACTGGGCTCTTCCTATTGGAAGAAAAGAACAAGTCTTACTTCTTGGGGGGAAGAGAAAAAAGGAAATGATTTGAAACCTCCTTTAAGACACATCATATGCTGGCAGATGATTCCCTCATATTCCCTACTTTAGGAGGGACATGTTAGCGTACTAGGCATCTAAATAATTGGTTGACAGTTTGGTGAGCATTTAAAATAGTCCTTTCTGCTATCTTGTTATTATAGCAGCTTGGCGGCAGAGCTAGCAGTCACAGTGGCAGGGGATGCAGTCATCTACTGTGACCAGCTCTTCCAGATGAAAAATACCGAGGTGGCTACAGAGGCAAAGGCTGGCACTTAATGTGATGATGTGGCGGAGGGGAGGAGGGAGTTTCTCCTCCTTCCTCCTCTCCCAGCAGCAAACCCTATGACTCCAGTACTACCTTAGCTGTTGCCCCTGGGCCAGTGAATTTGCATGCTGGTGCCTCTCCACAGTAGCTGTAAATGAAGATAAACAGCCATTTCTTTCATCTGTGGGCTGTTCAGAATAGCTCTGATTTGCTCTAAAGAGCAAAAAGGCTTATTGCCTGTTTTTGAGGTAATTTATCTTCATTGCTGTTATCATGCAGCCACATCAGTATTAAAGAGCCCGAAGTGCCTTAAAGTGACAAAAACCAGAGAAAAATGGGTTAGCGCAAGTCCTAGACTTTGTCTAAGGCAGAACTGATGGTGAGGAGCTCTGTATGAGCTGAAAACAAAATCAATTCACTCTTGGTCAGTTCTGAAGCCCTACAGACCTTGATGCTACACACCTCTGGTTTGGGGCAAGACTGCCAGGAAAGGTTTTGGGCATGGAGCGAGAGCAGGGGCTCACACCTGGCAAAAGGCTGGTCTCTTTAAGGGGTCCTGAACAAGCTCCCCAACTACTGGAAAACCAGGAGAAGGGGAAGTAGTTGCTAAAGCTGGTTCCTCTCCCACATCTGCCCACAGAGCACTGGGGTTCCCCTGGGACCTCACCCTCATTTTGGCTGGCAGCACTAGGTGCCTGGAAGCCACTGAGGAGGGAGGGGAGCAAGAAAATTCAGCTCCCAGTCTCTCAGATGAACACAAAATTAATGTTTAGTTCCTCTAGAAAAAGGCCATCTGTGAGTGGATTTTACATTTTATGATATCTGTTAGTATTCTTGACAGTTGCCAATCTGGCAGTTTTGGAGGCTGACATCTGCTATTTAACCACTGAGCAATGCTCTACTGGCTATGACCACACAAATGCTCTACATTGCTCAAAGACCACTTTCATTACCTCCAAAAACAAGTAGGTAGCTTGGAGGTCCTATCCGCTCTCCCTTCAAGAACAACCCTGGCAAGTGCTGACCTGGGAAAAGCTCTAAGATGGCCAAAAATGGTCCACCCCCAATGGATGCTGGTCTAGGGAAAAGACCTGCATTCATTTTTGTATAAGTTTACATGTGTCTCTTCTGTGGATGTTTATTGCACAGGTTTGGCACCCACGCTTTGCGTCAGATTGCGGGTTTCACGCCAACCAACTGGCAGCCAAACGTATGCAGCTGTGTGTGTCTGGCGCACATCCGTATTTCCATTTCAATCTCCTAGAGACCCAAGTGCCGCCAGACGCGTGGGTGCAGCGTGCGGGACGCGGGGCTTGCTGCGGAGAGGAAGCCTCACACCTCCAGTGTCGGAGGATCGTTGTCACTCACTTTAAAAGGAGCAGGGACTGTCCTTGTCCCTGTCTCATCCCTGCTCAGCTTCATTCTCTGAATGACAGGAAACCAGGGAGATGAGAGGAAACCTGACGTTTTCCTGTATTTAGTTTGTCAAAAGATGAATTGCTCATTGTCGTTACAATAAAGCAGAGAGGGGGGAGCACACAAGCCACCCCACTTGCTGGGCTGTGCTCTGCAGACTCTTCCACACCGGTGCCGTCGGATGCTCTGTGCCACTCAGCACGGCCCCTTGCAAACTGCCCCTTGGAGCTTGCTTGAAACAAGAGCGGCCAGTGGTGCTGAAGGAGTAGCAGTGCTTTCACCCACCTTGTCTTTCAGTGCCCGCCCATGCACGCTGGCCCAGCTCGCTCCCATCTCTGTGCTTTAGCTGGATGCCCAGGGACACAGCTATGAAGAGACTCACGGCAGCTGCGGGGAGACTCACAGCCCTGTTTTTATTAAAGAGCAAGCTGCCTGCTCCTAAACCATATTTGATGGAAACCTCACAATACTCAGCAACCGGCACCACGGGAGCCAAGCAAGACACTGTAAACATCATTTTCTCCTGATTTCCAAGGACAATGGAAGGCATTGCAATTATGCGAATAATGAGAAAGATAAGAGTTCGGCTCCTCACCCTGCGGCTGGTGAGTCGCGCTGCCCCCGGGGCTGGCGTAGCTGGGACTCACGCCTGCCCTGAGTTTCCAGCAGCTCAAAGAACATTTCTGAAGGTTATATGTAAAGCCATTAAGATGCCGTGAAATCCACAGAGAAGCTTCTGCACAGCCTCTAAGCCGTGGCGTTGCAGACTTTACATCCATTGGACTCTATTCTTTCTGCTGGCAAGGCCGAAACGATGGGAGCACCAGTCACCAATCCTAGCCTGCTTGAGAATTAGCATTGCAGTGGCATGAAGTGGTCTGCAGAGCGGGTCAGTCGCAGGAACAAACACTGTGTGCATACTAAATTAAAAGCTAGCCTAGCAAGAGGGCTTTGCACCTGAAATCTTTGATGGGATTGCAGTTAGTGTGAGAGTACTGGGGTACTGAAATACTTCTGCAGTGAAAAAATTGTTCTGGGACTGATTTCTCCACCCAGTAACATCACCTAGGCACTCGTGACTCATTCAGTGAAATATTTATTTATTGCCCCTCTGAATAATTCCTGGCTTGCGTTTATGTCCTGTTAACAGTTTTCTTTCAAAATTTTTCCATATGTTTGCAATATACACCGGTCCAAGAGGCAGGTCTCCCAGCTCTCTGTGGCAGGTTAGTGTAGACGTCAAAGTCAAAGCTTGTGAGCCTCCCTAGGAGGTCATTGCAAAGCTACACTTAGTTTCTTATTAAGGTGCTTTTAAGGCCATTCTGAGCTGGCCATTTTTGCTGCTGTACACCACACTAAGTGTGGCACTAGGGTGGTGATGCTGCCTGCGCACAGCCCCACAGCTGCAGAGAGGTAGGACCGAGGGGAGACAAAGGGCCTGGCAGAACCAGTCCAGGTCCATGGAGGCAGAAGGATGTTCATAGACGTGTCAGCAATTTAAGAACAAAGCAATAGCAGATGAGTTGCAGAGAGGATGAACGAGGCAGTGCCTCTCTTGTCCCCACGAAGGCACGGGACGCACGGCAGCACTGCCCGGAATCCATTTTGGGATTCATTTCGTTGTCACATGGGAAGCAAAAAACCCCCTGGTGATAGGGGGAAAAAACCCAAACAACCCAAACCCCTATAATCTAATAGTTACATCAAAGCTAGCTATGAAGATCTGGGATGTTTTTCCCTTCCTCAAACAGGAACTTTG
Source organism: Ciconia boyciana (assembly GCF_034638445.1). Classification (NCBI taxonomy): domain Eukaryota; kingdom Metazoa; phylum Chordata; class Aves; order Ciconiiformes; family Ciconiidae; genus Ciconia; species Ciconia boyciana. Next base: position 89,352,392 of record NC_132936.1, read on the forward strand.
AGTAAAATTGACCCTCATGCTAAGCCAGTTTGACCTCTTCATAAGCTAGCACCATAAAGTGTGAAGGCTGTTATACTGCCTTATCTTGCTGGGATTGTAAACCTTTGAGCTTTAAATTCCCCCTATGACCCTAGAAATTCTTCCCTAGCAAGACAGAGTAGGTCTGTCTTTTTTTTTTAAAGCACACACTGAGATAACAAAATTAAACCCAAAATAATCAAAGTGTTTCAGATGGGAAAGCTGTAAACCCATTTCTCTAAGAAATCATATACCTGACCACATCCTAGAATCTTTGTTTGGCTGCCAGGCCTCGCTGGCTGGCCAGGAGCTGGCCCACTTGCCGTCAGCCACTTCGTGCAGTGATTTTTTTCTGCGAGAAAATTCATATGGCACCTGAGGTGTATGGCAGGGCTGGGTGAAGGCTGGCACAGGGGCACTTGTGCCAAGCCTGGGCTTCTCTGCCTGGGACCATCTGCTGGCCTGAGGCAATTCAGGGTTTCCACCATTTTCATCTGGCAGACTGCATAAGCTTTGTTGTGGGAGTTGCAGATGGTAGAGGGAATTCAAGCCTAATGACAGCAAGGTTCGCTTTCCTCAGGTGCCTTTTGCGAATCCCCCCTCCGTGGGCATGCACAGGCCCCAGGCTGCAAAGCCCTGCTCCACAAAACGGCAGTGACAGATGAGCCCGACTCACGGCAGCCCCATTGCAGGGCTTTAGGGAAGGCAGACGGCACCAGATCTGGCCTGGCTCAGCTGGCACCAGGGAGCAACGGGCACAAAAAAGCTGCCGTGGCCCAAAGCCAACGTAGTAGTTGAAGACTTGTCCTGCGTAACTGTTGTTCTTAACACTTGCCAAGAGTGGAGCAGCAAGCTAAACATTTCCGTGCCACTTCAGAAATGACCATTTGGGGATTTTTTTTTAATAGAGCTTTTTCCTCTCTGTTCTCTCCCTCCTCCCCCCCAACAGAAGATGGACACGACATCTTTTTACAAGGGTAAAACCTCAACATCTTCAAGGGCGATGGCCCCTGATGAGAGGCTGCGTCACTGGCAGCGCAGGACACGAAGAGCGTGGTGAGGAAGGCACAGGTTTCCCTGCGGTGCAGAGCGGGGAAGCGGGAAGCGCCCTGCAGCTCACAAAACCCTCACTGGGGCAAGAGGTGGAGGGCCGAAAAAAGTGCCCCAAGGCACCTTTGTCTGGTACTGTGACAAACGCAATATGCTCTAGAGTTGGCTTTGGCACGTTGCTGCATTCCCCACGCGTAAAGGAAAGGTGTTCGCTGAAGGCTTCGCATCAGGCTGGAGGAACAAAATCCCTGCCTTTGCCTCCCTCGGCTCCTCATTTGGCTCTGGTCTGAACTGAGATACCTGCCAGCTAAATGGCCGTCTAACAGGGGGAAAGAGGCCCAGGTTAAAACCCATCTGGGTCATGGGCTAGATTTGAGCGAGGCTGTACCTCTGCAGAACTCAACCTACGCTGTTTCTGCAGCTCTGCAAATGCCAACCAGGGGCTTGCCAGCAAAGTGGCCTTTCTCCAGCTCACGAGCAGGACAAGCGCCACGCTCCCAGAGCCCGATAACCACCATTTCTTGTGACGTAGCAGCAGATTTCAAAGGGGTGTTCCACAGCAGAGAAGATGTTAGTCTCTTGATGAGCTTTCCACCACCTTGGAAGGACACATTTTGCCAAGACTTTCGATTTGAAGGGTAAAACGAGCAGCTTTGTGGCCTGGGTGTATCACAGTCACATTACATGGATTGCACAAAGAGCTTTGGGGCTCTGATGAAATGAACTTGGACAATGCCCATCTAAGGGTTTTTTATCCATCTTCCCATCTACCAGCCATAAAGCAAGGTGGCATTCTTGCCTGGTGGCTGGTGGGCTGCCCCATCCCAGACCTTGGACCAGTGTTCCCCAGGTCTTTCTGGTTTTCAGAGGCTTTCTGTTGGCAGTTTAATGCATCTTTCCTAATTCCCTTGTGTTCATGTTGAGTTGCAGTTTCACTTGAGTAAAATAAACTACAAACAAAAAAAAAAAGCCCAGCAATCAGCACAGACCTATTTGCAGAAAATACAAAATCAGGGTTTTGTCTATTTTTTCACAAATTATGTAACAGTCCCCACAGAAAACATTTGGTAAGGGGAGAAAAAATTCTTTGTATACCCTCATTACACTGACCTTTTAAAATACTATTATTTACTGGTGCCTTCAGCCACAGATGTTCAGAAATGAACATTCCCAACTTGTGATAGAGAATTGCCCTCATCTGGCATTCCTGTTAGCATGATGGGGAACATCACTCCCAATAATGGTATTTTGATCACGGTCCTATATAGGGTATAAGCTGGGTACAAGACATTAATGGGAATAGAAAAACAGACATTGCCAGCACCTCACGGAGGAAATTCTCCCCAGAGCTTGACGTGACTTTGGGAAGGAGACTGAAGTAAGTACAAGGGCCCTTGCATCCAAATGGGCAAAATGGGGTTATGCAGGAGAAGCAGAAGCAACCCCCCAGCAGTCAGTGACTGCTCCCTTTCACGCAGTCCCCATCATCTCTACTACTCCAGTTCCCAGCCCACCAGCTGTCCCTCAGCTGTATGGTACCGCTATAGGTATGGAGGCCCATTCCTCTCTGCAGCGCTGTGATGCCTGCGACTCTCTCCGAAGCCCACAGCAGCTTTTCCATCCCTCCCTGTGGGCTCCTGCGGTGTGCTGCTGCCAGTGGGAGGGATGGCAGCTCCGTGCCTTCGCAACACAGCGCTTGGGTGTCCCCAGCTCGGCAAGGGACAGCTCAAGGAGGCTCGGGCCAGACCTCTCCTCTACCTGTTGCATCAGGGGATGCTCAGCACCACACGTGGCACCTACTACAACAGGAAGGCAACATTAAGAAGGCTTCATTAAAAGTAAACAGGCAAGTTCAGAGCAGAGCACAGAGCCTGGGGGAGGGGAGGAGTGGAGCTCTGCTAATTTTCTCATCAGACGCCCTTCTCCATTACTGTCTCCTGGCTCCTGCTCTGAAAGTCAAGTGGAATTGTCAAGAGGAATCACCTGTGATTTTAAAGTGCAGCTTTCCTCCGAGAGGTATGTAAAATTGTCACCTTCCTCTCTGGAGTCTCTGGGGACTGGGAATCAGAGCTGCTGAATTGGAGGGGCGGAGGAAGAAAACATTGCTCTTTCCTCCAGTCCCATCAGCCCCACGAGACCAGCCCTTCGCTGAGAGACGGGGGAGCAGGCTCCTTACCTCCAGCTAAGGAGACCAGCGAGTGCTGCCTGCCCGTGCCCAGGAGATGGAGGGGAACTTTAAGCAAAGAAGAGGCTGCGTGATTATCCCCTTCCTCCTGTCCTGGGGTCAGCTGGAAGAAGATATTGTGCTCTGTCCTCATTAAGGCATCTTTGGAGTTAAAAAGGACTCAGGCAGGATGCTTCAGCCCTGCCGGCTTGCTGTGAGCCCCATCAGAATTTGGTTAACAAGGAGCTGGAGCATCTGAGACTACTGAAAAGCTTGTGTGTATGTGCCTTTCTGTGCGTGCCTGTCTCTGTAGCTATATAGAGATATATTTAAAAGAAGGTTAATTGGTCTCCTGGGAACTATAAAGAACTTGTTAGGTTCCTCTGTGTGAGCAGTGACTGTATGAAGCCTAATTAGTAAGCCTGAGTTATTCTTTTTTTTGGAGGGGGGAAGGAATCTCTAAGGTCCTTATTAAAACCTACAAAAAGTCTAAAGAATGATGGAATTAGAATTGATTTGTCCATGTTGATCAGAAGTGCAGAGCAAATAAAAACATTGAACTTTCCCCATGAAATACTAATGGGGGTCGTATAGGCTTGGCTTGCACATCACTATTGGGGGGATAAACAGAAACCACTGTGCTAAATGGCAAGAACAGCAGATTGCAGACTTTCAGGTAAGGTGCACTCTTTATGCTTAGGGCAGGCAAAATACACACTTAGATGTTCTTGTAGGGAGCATTTTACAAAACAGCCTTCTTAAATGTTTTCAGGCTGATTAACTTTGTAAAATCAAATGGAAAAGAAAAGGACTTTTGTATAGGAAAATGTATGTTGATAGGAAGGAGAAAAAGGCATTTAAAAAGAAGGGAAAAAAAAAAAAAGAGGAGCTCTAATGTGGCTTTCCTCTGAAATGCCCAAAAGCATTTGCTTGGGATTTTTTGACTGTGCTTTAGTTTGCTGAAGTGCTGTGGGTGGAGACCAAAGCCTCCTCTACGTGGAGGAGGCCCGGCTTAGGCAGGGGCAGCCCACAGCACTCTGTCCGTGTGTGGCAACTCAGTTTTGGAGGAACTCTCAGGTAATGCCTGTGTAATTACAAAAAAATACGATGATGCCATTCCATCCCGTGCATCCCACCATGACGAAGCCCAACTATGGACATCAGTCTGACCCTGGCTGATTTGCCCAAGGTCAGACACAGTTTCTGGTGCAGCAGAGAAGCCAAGCCAGAACTCTACACCCATAACTGTAAGACCTTTCTTGTTCTCCTTGTCTTTTGAGAGATTTAATTCTGAATCAGGGAAAAAAAAATCCTCATAATTGGCACAACCTCTGTGAAAACAGAACTCTGTTCATTAAGAGTCTTGCAGTGGCCAGGGAATATTTGGAATATGCTGTGCAGGGAAATAGCCTCTGTATTTCATAAATACTCTGTGTTAAAAAATAAAAAGTCTAAGAAAAGCTGGCTTAAAAAACGTAGCCATCAGAGAACAGGGTTACAGTGAGAAGCAGAGAAAGGGCTGAGTAGTGGGAGAGTTTTGCTGGCATAAACCCATGCATGACTCCACACACAGGTTGATAGACTCAAGGAGGTCACAGCTCTAAAAAATTATTTCACTGCATTTTTCTCATGAGTGTCTTTACTTTCTACTGCCTCTGCTACGCACTGCAAGTTCTTTTTGCTAAGGGCCCAGAGAGTTTTTACTTCCAACATCAGGTCAGCACACCTTGAGGGTATGGATACAGAGAATTACACCATGCTTAAAGAAAAAGCACAGTTTAGGGAACTTTTTTTTTTTTTTTAAGCAGATGTTTTGTTCAACTGGTATCAATTATTCTCAGCAAAACTGTATAATCCCCCATGTTTTTTCCTGTGTGATGGTACTGCTTTTCTTCCAAACTCATACTACAATGCAATGCTCGCTCTAAGTACAATCTAACATGGACTGGACTAATTTAAGGGATAGTGACAAATCAAAAGTAACTCAAAATATATTTCTAAACCTTGTGGTGAACCCAAATTAACATTACTTTCCAAAAGGTACTGGAAAAGTCTCTGACCTGCTGGAAGGAAGCAGCAAGCCTGCCAGCATTATAGATAATGTTGCAGTCTGCCTCTCTCTGACTTTAGCATCTTTATCTTAGCAAACTGATACCACCTGAAAAATTTGACAGATATTATTCTTGAAGGCCGAAACACGATGTCTGTGCAAAGACAACTCCAGCTACTTTGAGTCTGAGCTGAAAAAATAAGATTACTTGATTGGAAATGAGTGCTTATCTAATGTTCCTTCCTTGCTGGCACGCTTGCTTGATACTGCGCTTTCAAGTGATGCATTTAGCTAAATCTCTCTGCAGCCACCAGCCAGCCGCCTTCACAGAAAACAGGCTGGAGTGGGAGCACTGGGAGAGAAAAATCTGCCCGCAACAACCTCCCCTGCAGCACCAGCAGCCCTGCTGGTGGTGTTAGTACGTGGCAACTGCCAAGGGAAACTGCTCAGTAAATGACTGAAACCAACCAGAAAACTTGACTCTTTCCTTGACCAAGCTGAAAGAAATGCAAGTTCGGCATCAACAGTAATGAATATAAAGCATGAATTACGCCCCCATACTAAGGAATCTCCGCAGACAGGCCCAGAGAAGGCGGCCAGGCAGGGCAGGCAACACGGTGGTGTCCTCAGGACACTGATCTGGAAACCTGAGCCACAGACCCACTTGGGGACAATTTGGTTTCTTGCATTGCTCAGTGAGCTGCAGATCAATTTCCTACAGCCCTACGCATGTGGCAGCGCGCTTGCCGTTGTGATGCTCTGCAGCCAACATAGCACGTTCTTTCTCCATTTCCCAACAGACAGTCGTTGAACTGTTTCGCCTGTACATTTTCCCTAAGTATCTGCTATAGACGATTGCTGGAGAGAAAAATACCAGTGTAGGTAGCTCCTTCAGCTTGATGTAATGTGGCCTTTCTCATCTGACATCAAGGAACTCTGCCACTCCCGTAGCGCCCACCTTTCCCTGCTATTGCGCTTGGAGAATTGAGGTATTCTTGTACCAGAAGCCCCAGAATACAGTGCTGCAGTTCATACATACAGATGTGTCTGCACACATGAGAGCTGGTGGGCCGTCTCCCAGTATATACTGCATAAACTAATGCATCGTCTCACCTTACATTCTGAAGTCCCTTCCATTTGCAAATCTTAGTATTAGATATGTAATCATGAGGTAACATAAACATCATCTTTACGCAAAAGCACATAATTTCTAATATGCATGTGCTCCTTTAAAACCAGAAAATAGCTCTTGAAGACTGGGTACCCCTCACATTTTCTGATTGTCCATCAGTGATGCCATTACTTTGTCAGAAATCCCAGTGAATGCAAAGGTCTGACCTTTTCCCCCAGATCATTTCCTTTTCATAATAGCAAGAAGACCCAACCAAGCAGTGAATTTCTGCGAGGATTATTGCACTTCTTGGGTGGCTGATATGACTTGGCCTCTGGCATCAAGCCATGATGTACGTACTCCAGAAATGCACCGCATTTCATAGGTTATTGCTTGCATATTACTGCTGGGCAAGTGAATGCTCCATACGCTGGAACAAATTCAAACGCCTTGAAAGGAGATATCTTCCTCAGCGTTGGCATTCATGTGCTGTGGCTGTAAATGACGCCCAGAGTGTTCATTTTCTTTTTAAATGTGTTCTCATCTCATAATAATTAACAGTGTCAAGTTACTGGTGTGAAAAAAGCCTGACTTTACAATGATGGATTAATGAAATAACAGTCATGGCTGGAGTAGCAGCAACAAATTGTTAGAGAGGAGTGGCACACCTGAAGTGATACTTTCAAAGGCCTTAAATTATTTAGGTTTCAATGTTCCTCATAAATATTTGGCTTTTGTTAACATTTGTTTCTGTGTTAAAAATGGAAGTCAGCAGCTCTGCCAAGAACAACTCTCGTGCTGATGAGAGTGGGGAAATAGGGCCCCCGTGCTTTCCAAGACATCCTTCTCTCCCCAGGGATGACCTGCTAATTCAGTGGTCATCTGTAGGTCTCAGAGCTTCACTGTTTCGGGAAGAGAAATCCAAACCCTACAGGCTCAGAAAGGTCTAGAAACCACACCGCCGAGCTCATAGGTCCAAATCCCTCTCTTTTTAAAACCAGTATGAAGTGAGAAACTCTTGAGGCAGTCAAAATAGGGAGAAAACAGAGTAAGCAATTTCCACATAGATACACTTTTGATTAAATTTTTTATTCAATCCATTTTAATATTCAATATTATAACATATCAAATGCAAGAAGAAGGGGAACAGAGCCCTGCAGATATATTGGGAGGGAGGAAAATCTCATTAAGAACATTGGGAAACTTATTTGATGTCAAAGAGCACTGGATCAGGCTTTTGGCAACCACACCTAAAGGCAAGGCAAAGGGAAAAAATATATTCCCTCTACTTATCATGTGTCTAACATGAGATCCTAAATTGCTGGCATAAACTGGTATAAAAAATTGACTGCCGTTATCCATGGAATTATATCACTTTGTAACTGATGAATACTCTGTGTGCATTTCCCAATACTTATTATCAATTAAATTAGATGTTGTAAATTGATAATTAGGTATTGTCAATTAGATTGTTTGGTAGCAAAAAAAAAAAAATCCTCTGAAAATTGCAGATATTCCTCCAAACTCAATTCAGATCATACAGCAAAACTAATAAATACTAAACATTTTTGTAAAGCAAGTAGGACCTAATGAAAAGACACCAAAATCATCAAGAAACTTCCCAATGCAATAAAAAGCATTTGATTTCCTTTCTTCTTGAAGATTTTGTTTTCGAGGCTGGAGGTTTTCTTCACTGTGTTCTCATGATGGCCTCACACTGTTCCTTTATCTCCATCAAGGCTTGCATCAGGCTGTGATCTGTCCCGTGGGTCACCTTCATAATATGATAGGCCTTGGGGAGAGAACAGAAGGGGACACGTTAGTCAGTGCGCAGACCATACGAAGGGGTTGGTCACTGCAGTGGGGCAGGGATATAAGTACCGGTCCTCAAGTGGTTGGCCATTGGGACTTGAATGCATGGCACAGTAGAAATAGAAGTGAAGTATCCCAAAGTGTATAATGATTTGTCCCTGACAAAGGAGGAGGCACTGACATATTATTCTTAGGTGTTAAAGCCCACAAATATGTTGCACAGATGGATGTTTGGAATAGTAGAGGAAGATACTTTTGCACTGAGACGTGAAGGCCATTTTAAGACTGGTCAACTACAGCACCCAAGGTTTTGATACATTATTTAGAAGATGACTGTGATGTTCATGATGTTAGTAGCCTCAAAGTCCTGTAAACAGAAATGAATTAATGCTTGACCACTGGAATAAAGTGCCTTAACTGTATCAGGAGAAACTATGCATAGGATCAAACAAATTAGTACGTTAATAGTTTCACTCTAAAAAGGCATGCAGGGGAACGGGTCTTTGCTGCTTTTCCCAGGGATTATTTTCTGTGTGTGTTGGTCATCTTGTATTGCTAGGCCAATTTATACTTGCTGATATTGCCTGCAGTGTTGCTGATTCCCTGCCGCAGATATGTCTGAAATGCTCTTTGCCCAGCTCATGTTTAGATCATCACTTTTCATATAACATTTCTGCTTCTTCCTTCTATTAAATTCCTCCTGCAAGGAAAGAAGTACCAGATGGAAATGGATTCAGCACTGAAGAAAGAACAAGGGAGCTAGAAGTATACTGGTAGGAGAAAAGACATCAGAGATTTTTCCTCATCCCAAACTGAGGAATTGTCAAAATCTAAATGCAGCCTGTGTTTCAATGGGTTCCTGGTCCAGTCAGCTGACAAAATTCAGCTACATCAGCTTTGGATTGCAGAAAAAGGATCTTTTTGGAAACAAATGTTGAGGAAGGGGCCTCATTTAAATTGGAAAGATAAAAATAAAAATAAATATATTCTTTGGTGGAATGAATGAAAGCCTACTTCCAAATTCTAGAGACCGGCAAGCATATGGAAATTCTAGCACAGTTTATTTTTGCTTCAAATTAGCTAATTCTTAAAAGAAGAGGGAGGCAGCAAAAGACTGAAAGAACAAGTTGAAATAGCAGTCAAAACAAATCAGAGTGTGCAAGGAGCTCTAAAAAGAGTCAAATATGTTCTGAGCTACCACAATGCCCTACTACTAAACGATAAAATACTCAGTTAAACAGAACAATGGAAATGCTTTCATCAGCATTAGAAATGCCTAAGAAATGTGAAATAAAATCAGAAATCCTCAATTTTTGCATATTTCTATTTTAGCAGAAATACAAAGCTGGTCATGTTTTTGCAAAGTGTTTGCAAGTAAGTCATAATTATACTCCCTGAAAAGACTACCTAAATTGTTCTTAGTGTTCTGCTTCTCCTAATTTAAAATAATGGGGAAATGATGTAAAGAACAGATCATAGAAGTATTTCAACGTAGTGGAGTATGAGGTATTAAGCTGTACAAGAGCTTTTTTTTTTAAAATAAATAATTGAAAAAGTAGTGTAAAAAGCAAGAATAAGAGCCAGTCCTTCCCTAGCAGAGACAGTGGGACGGAGAAAGACGAACACTTGCATGGTATAGGAATCCCTGGATGGTGCAGAGCAGGATAGCTGCAGGTGGGATCCCGTGCGTGTTGCGGTGCAGCAACATGTAGCTGCGCCCAGGCTAACTAGGAAGGGACAGCGTCCCCCTAGAGCGAAGTGGCCAGGTGAATTGGCCGTGGCCATGGATCCAGACACACTTGGTGCACAGTGTTTGCATGCCCTGGCTGAGAAAGCCATTGGATTTATTGTGAATGACCTAAGAGCTGTGCATTTGGATACATCTGAGTCGCAGTCCCAGGGCAGCTGACCTTGATCTTCAGCCCACCTACAGGACAGAGGTCAGGCTAGTAGTGATGGACCTGGACACCCTGATGCACAGCCAGATGTCCATATGGATATGCCTCTGTTAAAAGGCAAAAATCCTTAATATCAAACCTAATCTTGAGAGAATGCTACCATTGCTGACTTCTCTCTCACCTCCAACATTTCCTTTCCATTTCCTTTCTTTCTTTAGCATGGCAGATAAAGGCACCCAGTCTTTATCCTTTTGTTTCCTCAGGGAGACAATCATTCTCATGCAACGTACTGTCTCACACGCTGCAGTACGAGTCAGAACCAGCTGTATCGAAGTTAGAATAGCAAAGACTTCTGTAATCCCCAAAATGAAAGTGGCATTGAGTTACGTAGCTGTTTTTGCAAAGGTCAGTGCAAAACTGGGGATAATTTCACCTCCAAAACAAGGAATTGCTTTACCAGGCAGAAGCAGGAACGTGCAGGTTCTCTGAACACTTCCCTGCTCTCCTAAATCACACAGCTAACCAGCAGAGTTGAGGCTGAGCAGTCTTGTGGTCTGTGTGGTCTTCCTCTCAGCTAAAAGAACAAATCTAATTATGAAAAACTATAGTAATTGCAAGACAGCAACACAGGCCACATACTGCCAGTGTCATCAACCACATACTGTCTCCCTGAAGAATATAAACCCCATTAGATTAGTGGCATGGCTGTTGCTCCTTGAATGCAAATGAAATGCAGCGCAGTCGTTTGTGCCTGATTTGCATGGGGATGGGACGGGATGCCCATCACCACAGCTGCCGGGAACTGTGAGCAGATGCAGGACGGCACCGCTCCATCACAGGGAAAGCAGAAAGCAAATGGCCACGCACCAAAACGGCATGAAGTGAAGGCTAGCATTTCAGAGGGAGTATCTGTGTTTTTCCATCTCTCTTGATTGAAGGGGACGCTTGTTAAAGCAGGCATAGGAAAACCAAAAACTATCACAGTTGCTATCAACCACAGCTGGTAAACAATTCAGTGTTTGAACCAACCACCTAGAGAAAGGGGATTTCTTCAGTGTTGCTGTGAAACCTGGGAGGGATTTTACCCCAGTTCCTGTGCTTTTTGCCTCCACACCAGGGATTACAGTAAGAAGGGAAATTATATTGTACCTATTGCAGGCCTTCATGAGACAAGAGAGCCATGCCCATCAGTTCATGGTAGGACAAGGGTGCTCCTGCGACCGTGCCAGCCAAGTGCAGGGTCTGCAGGGGAAACTGGCTGGTCAGTGTCGTACGTGTGTGCATCCTCCTGCCTGCCCGCCCCGGTCCCCACCAGCCACCGCTCAACAGCTGGGCACCGCTGCCCTTCTCAGGAAAGTGCCTGGGTACAGGCAGCCACCACCACCATCACAGCCCAGAGGATGGAGCAGCAGCTGAGACAACGTGCTGCAGCGCTCACCGGCTCACTTCGAGGAGACGACGCTCAGAAATTAAGTCATCTCCTTGATCCCAAACCTTCCCCTCTGCACCCTGCCTGTCCTCCCAAACCAAGTCCAGCTCCACTCAGGTTATGGGCAAGCAGACAGGTGAACCTACAGTGCTGTGAAGGTAACAAATGACACCTAACAAATATTTATGCTAATGAGTGCACCTCAGGACAAATCTATACACTTGCTAGGGGCTCCTGTGAGCTCCAGAGACGCAGACCTGTCCTGTGCTCCTGCAGGGGTGCTGCTTCCGGCTCAAGAAGCTTTTCTCTTCACAAGACAGCTTGTTGCAACTTTTGTTATTGCTGCTTTTACAGTCATTCCAGGCTCTTTAAATTAGGTTTGTCAGACTGGGCTCCAGCTCCGGTCTTTTGCTGACAAAGGTTTTCCTGATCTATAATTCCATTTGTCCTCCCACCATTACATCTTTCATATATATGTATATAAACTTAAAAATAATATGTTGGTTGTACAACAAACAAAAGGCTACCTTCAGGCTTTATTCCAGAAGTGGAGTATTGCCTCTCTGTAACACTTCTATTTCCCAAACCTGGCAAATTAGATTCCACAGGGCCTAATATACTTTTAGGAGGTGATTTCATTTTAATGGATAACATAAAGCCCGCCACATTATTTAAGCCTTCTTTGGGGGTGCAGGGCAGAGAGCTAAACCCAAAGGGCACTAAGACTAAGGTGGTTATGACAGTGATTCATTTTTGGGTGGCACAGAGAGCAGCAGTAAGGGCCAGGCTGCAGAGCTGTGTACGAAGATCTACTGGTCTTAACAGACTGAGCATCTGATGCAGAGAGGCTGTCAATCCCCAGCAGCTCTGAGGCTGTGCCTGATTAAACAGGATTTATATGAGTGAGGTGAATTTCACTCAGGTCTCAATTCCTCTGCACCTTCCACGTCCTCCTCCTTAATGCCACACAGAAATCAGTCTGACGAGGGCTCCAACAGGGTGCTATTCAGTGTCAGAGTGTATTAAGAAGAGTAATGAAGCAGAGAAGGTAATCGAGTTTCTGCTCTGAGCATGTGGCATGCTCTGTTGACACATCTAATCACAAAGGGCCAAACTGTGTTCTCATATAACTCTAGGACATTATCTGAGTTATATTAGGAACCACATCCTTTATTTGCAGCAATCTGGGAATTATATCTTGCTCTAATTTGTTCCAGTGTAGACAGCAATGAAAGGAATCCGTTTCAGATCTCATCCAAAGAAGCACTGTGTCCTATGCCTATAAGTTGCATGGAGAAAAAGGATGACAAGAAGCTTTTCCTCCTCTCAGCTGTGCTCCCAGAGAGTGGGCGTTCAGTCTCTCCCCATCTCACACATGTGGGTGAAAAGGGGGAGGCTGAACAGGGGATAGGCAAAACCACAACAGGATTAGTTTGTAAATGGCTCTGCATCTCAGCTGTAAAGCACTTACTCTGCCCTTGCAGACCACTAATGGCTTGGAGGCCACAGTTAGAGATGCACGGAGGCATGGCAGAGAAGGGTAAGCAGCACCTTATTCTCCCTTTTCAGGGAAAGAGGAGATCACAGCGTGAAAAAAGGTTTCTGTGTTAGGCATTGCTCAGTATTCAAAGGATAATACAGTAACAATCTGGCTTGCAACGGGCAACTTCTTCACTAAAAACATACAAAACCCCATCGCAACTTCCACCTTCACTGATGAGCAGCATTCAGATGTCTCTAGGGGAATTCACTCCAGTTTAATTTAATGCAGTATCATATTAGAAATGCAATTAGAAGAATGTCTGTTGATATATTGCGGCAGTATCAATGAAAATAGAAGCTCCTCTGACTGGGGTCTCACTCCACCTGCTAAAAAGGAAAGTCTGAATGTTTGGAAATTATAAATATTACAGGGGAAATAGCAGAGCAGATTACCTGGCACATGACAGATATATGACTGACTTCTGAATAATGCATGGAAAATAGAATCGATTACTCTTCCATCTGCTTTTTAATGATCAGAATTGGCCATAATTTAACTTAAATATATCAAGTGAAGATTTAAGTTACCAAGACTTAGTAAGAGTGGCATTGTATTAAATGATAATTTCCATATGTTGACATAATAAATTAGTCTTTATTCAGCTTGCATAATTAATCAGACGTTTAAACCAAATAGATATGTGGGTTGAGAAAAGTAGGTACAAAATACTAAGTTATCTAGAGAGTCATGACTGGTATTGACTTTACAGGTGATCCAGGCAGGAGTAAAAGCCACTTCTCCCCCCACCCCCAGTGCAGACACCCATCCCCTTCTAGCCCAAGCAGCTGCCCTAACTCTTTGCCACAAGACTAGCTCTTCCTATAGCACGGACGTTAAACAAAGGGGACATACAGCCAACTTCGGCACTTCTTTCCAACACCGGTGCCAGCACTGGGGTCTGCTCCTGCCCAGCAGCAACAGGCAAGTAGCTGGGCCAGGTGGCTTTCTGCAGCAGTCAGCAAAGGCAATGAGGAGGCTGTGTCAGGCACTGGAGGTGGGCCGAGAGACGAGGGGGACCTGCACAGAGCACGTACTGTCTTCAGGCCAAGCTGACCACAGGACAATCAGTAATACAAGGCAATAAGCATAAGACCTCTTTGAGGTGAACTGGAGGCAGCACATCTTCTGGGGGGAGAAAAACACCCTAGCAGCAATTGAGGGCTTGAGATGGGAAGCAAGTGAGAGCCTATGTCCTGGGAACATCTTGCACATGGAAGGGCATTCTTCAATCTATTTAAGATGATACTAACAGCAATATAATGGCAGGACAAATAAGAGCTCAGGGTAGGAGGAAATTAATATAAAAGTCAGCTCAGGTACAAGAGGGATGGCTTGAAGCTGAAATGTAACTAGCAAAGCACCAGCTGAAAAACCAGATCAAAGAAGAGAAAGATGATGAATGATATAGAAATAGGAGAGATCAAGAAGATGCTTGTTGATTTGAGTGTGGCTCACAATAAAACACAAGCATTAAAGGCAAAGTTCTCCAATCTGAAATCACGGATTCCTGATAGGGAATAAGGAGGGTAGAAACTGCAGCTCTGCTCCTGTTCTTGTACTTTCAGTGCTCCCAGATTCACTTTGCTGCAGTAAGAAGGAGAGTATGAAGCACTGAGATATTTTTATCTCTTTGGATCTAATAGTAATTTTTCATCCAGGCACCTCTGAGCTATTGAACTGTAATTAGCAGTGACTGATACTGGAGGAAGTCAGTGCCTGAAACGCTGAGCAACAGTGACCCATCACCACCCTCAGCTGCAGCCTGGGGAAACCCCACTGATGGAAAAAGCAGTGAGGAGTGTCCAAAGGCATGAGGTACAGTCAGAGCAGAAGGGGGGGACACACGGCAGGTTTGGGGGAAGTGAGGGAGGGGAACAGAGAAGAAACAGTTCACGATACTGGCCTGTTTCAAGGTCTCCAGTGCTTGAGGAAACATATCTTGACTGTACTGCAGTTTGCCCACTCGCATCAGCTGGACAGCCCTCAGCGGATGGAAACCAGGATAATACAGTCTGCAGAGAAGAAGGAGGAAAATGTGTCACTGTCAGCTCTCACCTTCACAGTCAGTGCCTCTGCAGAGAGCTATTAGGGTGGGACTGCAAAGTCATTGTGAATGTTAATAAGGTACTCAGAGAAAATTAGCTGCACTACTGAGAAGCATGAAATACTGAGGGGAATTAGCAAATTATTACTCTCCATCTCAGAGGAATGCCTTTAACATTATCCTGTTAGAAAGTGACGGAAGTGGGATTATTGAATTCGCTACCGTTGGATAACACAATAGCATTTACTGTACTTAGTGTTGCAAACAGAGGTCGTTCACAATTCCAGGTCTCTGGAGAGGTATAATTTTAAGAGGAAGCTTCAGCAGGGAAGCCAGTCCTGGATCCCCCAGGATGAAGGAGAGGGACTGCAGGGAAAGCAGGTATGTAACATCGAGGCCACCATTTCTGAGGGTTTGCTTGCTGCTCCCTGTTGCAGAAAGAACTGGTGCTGCACGTTCAAGGAAACATCTCAGACTTGGCCTGTGCATGTAGACAAGGTATCTACTGGTGGGAGGGTACACTCCCGTTCTTACTCAGTTAATTTCACAGAAGCAGAGGTTTTCCATCAATCTCACTGGAGTTAATGAAAACAGAACTATGCTCTCTTTTTCCCTAGGAAGTAGATGGAGAGCAGTGTCATCATTAATTCCTCTCAGGATGCTCCTGAAATCTCCATGCTTTCATGGTGACCGCTCTGCACTTCCAAAGCCCGCTGGCCCTTGGCTCACAACACCTGGATCCCATCCCAGCCCTGTGCCCTGGATGTGGAGAACCCAGCATCTCAGAAGAGCAACCTGGGGGCTGCAGAAAGCCGTGGATGTGACTTGCCTGGAAGTGGCCAGCATGAAACATGAGGTGAAGGGACACATCTGGAAGTTAAGCCACCTGCAAAAGATCTTAGATCTTTTTTGACTAACTGCACAAATGAAAGAATAAAAGCCTTAAGCATGACTCACTGAAGACAAACGTCCTATTTGATCAAACAGCATTTTATTTCCTCAAGTACACCAGTGGCGTGCTTGAGGAGTGTCTAAAAAAATACAAAATTTGTCACAACTGCAGGAGGAAGAGCTGATAAGCTTCCCAAAATCTACTCTTTGAAGAATTTTTTTGTGCGCTTACGCCAAACCTATGATCATCGGACTTCAGGGGAATTACTAATGAATGATACCACTGCAGTCAGAAAGACACTTAAATCTGCATAGGTATGATTAAATGCATGCTAAGACATTAAACAATGTAAATTTGTACAATGTATAGGAATCTTCTGATAAGTCTGCATGCAAATGAATGAGTTATCCTTCTCTATCATTTTTCACTAATGAAAATGCAAACACAATTAAATACAGGTAATTGTTTAAATGGCAGTGTATCTGGTTGTCCTTACAAATCACAAATGAAGATGCGTAAATGTCATGGAAAATGTTTTCACACCCAAAACCCCCTTTTCGGCTGATCCCATGCCATTTCGGTAAAGACACACAGAAACACATGGGAAGCATGCCTGGCAGGATCTCAGGAGCAACAGCTCTTGATCTGCCAAAGCCTCTCACAAAGCAGCAGAAACCAACTCCTCAATGGGAATAATCCATCCTGAATTGCCACGAGCACCACCTGTTCAGACCCCTTTTGTGTTGCAGTTCAAAAAGGCTGGAGAGCCAGCAGACGAGAGAGAATAAAAATGATAGCACTTATCTCAGTCCAAACTGACCACTCAGGAACTTCAAGAATCCAGTTAAACAAACACTGGAAAATTATCAGCAGGTTTATTTTTAGATTTTGTTTCTGGTTATTATATCAATTACCATGGTGCTATCTGCTACTAGTTAAACAGGGAGGAAATGCAACTAAGTCAGAGATTTTAGTGTGAATTAGTGAAGAGTAATAGAAATTGCAGTGCTAACATGGCACAAATGGGAGTAGTAAGCACATGCACAACTTTGTAAAAATTGCAAAAAAAATGATGCCTGTATGATTGCGTACTTCTGCCCTCACCTGTGACTGCTGCAAAGGAAGGAGTAAAAAGGTCGTTCCCTCTCCTCTGGCCCATTGAAATTCCAGGACGCCTGGGGCCACGGCCACAGGAGAAGGAGCCAGGGAGGCAAAGACTTTCGTATGAAATGATAACTTATCTTTGCAGTCCCCACTAGACTGTCTCTGCTGTATCCTGACAGCTCTGATTCTTTTCCCACTGCTCCTTCACGACCTCTTCACATCTCCTTCGTTCCACACCTTTACCTCTCATCCTTTCAACCATCTTTTTAATGTCTCTCCTTTTCCTCTCCCTCCTGAAAAACCAGCCCCATCCAAAATACCAGCACAAACAGGGAACTTGGGTCCTGCCTCGCCTGCAGCCACTGCAGGGATGGCAGCTCACGTGGGCAAACCCAGGCTATGCTTTAGTTCAGCAATGTCGCACCTGCTAAACTTCACACGGGTCCATCAGAATTCCGAATCTGCCCCTCCATACAAACAGGTTTCTTTCTATAGATCATACATTCCCCTGCTATCAATAAAGATTTAGGATTGTGGTATATGCAATACCAGAGAAAACAGGCGGCAATTCAGCAATGTCAGGAACCCAGACTACCAGCCATAAACATGCCCAGACTACCAGCCATAAACTAAAGCAAGTGAGAATTCGAGATGAGGACACAGAAGGAGTAAGTGTGAAACAAAGAGCCCTGTGCTCATAAATATTTACAAAGCTGTTTTACTGAGCTGATTTATGCTCTGATCTTATGCATGTACATAGTTACATTTTGCAAGCCTTAAAATTGACATTTGAAACAACTGTTTGTTATCATACTCTGGAATAAATCTATTAAACTATTGGAACACCTTTTGGGGAAGCATATCGATTGAGTGAGTTTACTAGAGAAATCCAGGCACCTTGCAGCTGTTCTGGGAGACGTGTAAGTGGGAAAAATGCTGCTGGCTTCTTCCAGGCATCCCTAGGATTCAGTATTATGAAAAACTAGCATGGTAGAAAGAACTAAGATGCAGTGTCAGGTACTTGTGAGCCAATTTATTATCCCCACGCATTGCTCTGAACAAAACAAAGTGGATACATTTAAGAATAAAGAAGACATTTACCAGCCAAGGAACTGATACCTAAAAACTGTCAACAAGAGACTAAGACAACTATAGAGAAATACATGCTGTAAAACATGTTACAGCTTGGGAAGAGTAGGATTTCAATCTGAAAAGGATTTTATGAGATTTACCAAGGCCTGAGGGACAGGAAGGGGAGCAGTAACGTACTGAAAACTGAAATAAAGATAGTTCTGTGGAGTGATGTTTCCTGGCCCTTGGCACTGGTCAATGCCCAGTAGTCCACTTGCAAAGAGAGATTAAACGGAATACAACTAACAAGTAAGGCTGCGCTGTAAACAAGAGAACTGGAGGAGGCTAAGAAAGATCTGTACATTTTGTATCAATCACATCCTCTGCTTATGTAAGACAGCAGAGCTTTGTTCCCATCTATGACCAACAGCATCCATGCTGGCCTGTCTCTCCCGCCTGCCCTCCTGCCTATCGACTGGTCCCCCCAGTGTGGTGTCATCTGCAAACCTCACAGAAGTGCCTTCTGTTGCCTCCTCCAGGTTGATAAAGATGTTAAACAGGACGAGTCCCAGGACAGAGCCCTGGGATACCCCACTGTTGCTGTCATCCAAACAGTGTACCGCCCAACAGCCATGACCCATACTCTGTAAAGCAATAGCTGCTTCTAACACACCATGAGATCAATAGCTCCTATTTGTAATTCAGCCGCGAGGTTTGCTTTGCTTAACTCCCAGAGCAGTCCCTGATCATATACTTTATGAAGAAAAAAATATTTTTCTTTGTTCTGTATATGAGCTCTGAATCTCTTCAAGCAATCCCTTGTGTCCTCATGTAAAGGACAATGTAAAAAAGACAACCCTTGACAAATTTTAGCCAGTTCCTTCTATTTCTTAACACTGTAGTTCCATTAATTCCACTCAACTTATCTCCCATTACAAGGTAAATAATCAGAGCTTTTGTGTTCTCTTGTGAATTAAAGCCTAGTATTAAGAAAAGAGACTATGCAAAAGCACTGCCTTTTCTGATGCCTCATATTTTAAAATAAATAGAGGCCTACCATGCCCTGTAACTCAGTCTGTGGGGTTAACATTTACACTGTTGTCTTCAGCCTGATGTAATTATAAGCAGGCAGAATTTATAAAATCTGAAATAAGGGTTTAAAACGGAAATGCTACAAGACTCTTTAATATGGTGACATGTAAAAAGCGATGCTATACATAACTGTAAATTGGTTTGCAGTACCTTTTAGTGCAAGTAAATATGACAGCATAAAAGAGATAAAGCAGTTTTAGGAGCTGCAGCAACAGAGAAGGAATTAAGAAGAGGCTCCTGGGCATCAGGAAAGGTGGTGAGCAGAATGCAAAGGGGACAGCATCAGCCTCATAACAGAAACATACTCGCTACAGCTGGTGGAAATGTTCACCACAAATATAGCACCCAATAAGTTCAACCTCCTTTTCTTTCTCTGACTTATTGTTGATTTCTGAACTGCTCAATATTTGAGTACATTCAGTAAAGCTCTTCACTGAATTTCAGCCTAGGAATTATTTTTATGTTGTCCAGTTATTCGTTTTTTCATTACTCAGTGATGTGAGACTGGTTGTCTAATTCGCTTGATATTATTTCTACTCCTTGGCTGGGATCTAAATATGGGAATTATGAGAAACATTTTAGCACAAATTATTATTTGTACTAAAAAGTATGAAACGTTTGGTATCTATCAACATTTCCAGGGAGGAACCAGTAATTTTATGAATAGTCAAAGAAATCATATGCCTCAGGACCATAAGACAGGTAAACTAACTGTGCTCATTTAGGAACTCACAGATCTTAATGCCAAAGAGACTGTGCTGCAACTGTTCAGTCTGTACGCAGAATTTCACCTAGCAATTCCTGCTCCACAATCAGCAATTTGAAACTGAAATAGTGCTTAGCAATGCTCTATTTATAGAAAATAATCTTAAGCAGCTTTATACATAATTTGCTCAATATTAGTATTTTTTAATAAGCAGTAGGCCTATGCAAGAGTTTTGCCTTGAGATGGAACAAGGTTACAGGATTATTTTTGGAGGAAGTGGAACGTGTTATCAATACTAAATGACTCTGTTTTGCATGTTAAGTATTAGAAGTCTAGTTGGAACTGTATAATTTCTAAGGGCAATATATGTCTATTAACCTGTGTATAATCTTTAGGGTTCCCTGTGAAAGCCTTTCAAAAGAATACTGCCCTGGTTTTCATGTTAATAACGTGTTTTTTCTTGGAATAATAATGGTGTTAACCTGTCGTTATTCTTTCTGGCTTCTCTTTCTCTCTTTTTATCCCCCTTTCTTTTTTTCTCTTAACAACTCCCTACTTATCATGGATGACCAGATAAGTTTAAATCCGTTCAGTACCTTACAGCTCCCCTTGTACTTCCTGCAGCAGCCGTGCCATTTGTGCAGTAGCAGACTAAATCCTTTACCTGTGGCAGACCTGATATACTCCAGCTGCCCTGAAATGTTTGTTGTCCATTTTATCTCCCCATCACAGTGTCTCACTGAGAAGATCAAAGCATCAATGAACAGTTTAATGCTGGCATCACCCTTTTCTATTTCTTCCCAGATTTGACCTCTCTCACTTGGATTTTGGGATCGGTTCCTCAGCACTACCAGGGAGGTTTTTCTGGAGGTAACCACTAGTGCACATCCCTAAAGCGTTACAAAAAAGCTTTGCCAGTGATGAGAAGACATTATTATTACTAGAAGCTTTATGCTGGAAAATCTCTCACAAACTAAAGCAGGAAAAGTAACTTTCTATTACTATTACATAAAACTATTAATCACCCCTATGAGACTTACTCTTCTTCTGGTTTAACCAAATAACAGCAGAAAGTTGGCATAATTTTCTGAGCCAGCTGGGGTCTGATATCAGTAGAGATGTGTAGACCTAACACCTCTGATCAGAGCTCACTTTGAATTCTCCATACTCTTATAATATATCCTGGCTGTACATTTTTGCAGTCTAATTGACATGTGCTCTCTATCTGTGTTATTGCTGTATTGGCAAAACTCTCGGTATCCCCAATATTGAAATTTTCACCAACAACCCCAACTCGTGTATGAGCCTCATCATACTAAGCACTAAAAAGCAGGGTATGACAGCCTTTGTTTTGCACAGATAAGAAACGGAGACCCAGGCAAATGAAGTGGTTTGTCCAATGTTACAGGAGAAAATCTCTGGGAAAGCCAAGAGTTGAACCTAGATCTCATTGTGACTTTAGGATGTTTTTTGGTTCATGCAGAGCCTGATTCTTGTGTCTATGCTGTCTTGTCTATCTGTCTGGCTCTGCCAATCCAAGTGAAAGTAAATGTAGTTTTATAGGCTTAAAAGGCTTGCTGTATTTTGCAAATGAAATGTGGAGAGTAACCTTAGTTTAGAAACTTTTGTGCCGGACTGCCAATTTATTTTTCTGGTTACGCCACGTTGGACGCCAAAAAGGACTGTCGTGGTTTAACCCGAGCCAACAACTAAGCCCTACACAGCCGCTTGCTCACTCCGCCACAGTGGGATGGGGGAGAGAATTGGAAGAGTAAAAGTGAGAAAGCTCGTGGGTTGAGATAAAGACAGTTTAATGGCTAAAGCAAAAGCCAAGCATGCAAGGAAAGCAAAGCAAGAAACGCATTCACTCCTTCCCATGGGCAGGCAGGTGTTCAGCCATCTCCAGGAAAGCAGGGCTCCATCACGCATAAGGGTTACTTGGGAAGACAAACGCCATCACTCCGAATGTCCTCCCCTTCCTTCTTCTTCCCCAGCTTTATATACTGAGCATGACGCCATATGGTGTGAAATAGCCCTTTGGTCAGTTGGGGTCAGCTGTCCCAGCTGTGTCCTCTCCTGACTTCTTGTGCACCCCCAGCCTCCTCGCTGGTGGGGTGGGGTGAGAAGCAGAAAAGGCCTTGACTCTGTGTAAGCACTGCTCAGCAGTAACGAAAACATCCCTGTATTATCAACTCTGTTTTCAGCACAAATCCAAAACACAGCCCCATACTGGCTACTGTAAAGAAAATTAACTCTATCCCAGCCAAAACCAGCACATGTCCTCACTCAAGACATGTCCTGTTATTTCAGTGAAATAACTGCCTCTGGAAACAGTTCAGGATTTACATCTCTGAAATTATGGCTCAAAATATTTTTCATCACATATGCATCTCATACTGTTCCATTACAATTTGTTTTAGTAATTTAACTGATGTGATCAAATAAGCAATCACATTTCTTAATTGACTGAATTCTCAAGAAATGTTATCCATCTCAGAAATAATTTCTCTCTGGTTGCTGATCATTCTGTCGTATTCCTTATGGTGCTAATTTATGTCACATTAAAATAGATATTATTCCAGATGTTGGCTCTGCCAAGATTTGAATGATAACTTTAATAAAATGACAAAGTAGTATAAACTGCAATTTTCATCTTGGCTCTTGATCTGTCTGTTTGAACTGTCCAAATGTTCTGTCTTCTTCTGGTGTTAAGAGATGTTAAGGAAGGAAAGAGTGCTCAATCTGGGATGGAAGTAGGAAAAGCTTTTATATAGATTATCCTTGTGTCCTGGCTGATCTTCAAAACATCTTGTAGCTCTTAGGTTTTTTGTCATGAGTTCACCATCTTTACAGCTAAAGATGGTAGGATGGACTGTCGCTGCAGATAGGAACATACCATCTCAGTCCTTGCATAACCAGAAGAGTAAGAGATTAAGGTCAACAGTTTAGCTCAAAGGATTTATAAAAAGATTTTAAAACCCATATAGAGTACGTTGGAAGAATGTCAGAAAACACAAGAAGTGTATGAAAGACAGCAAAGGAAGAATGGGAAAGCTAGTTAAAGAGAACATCCATGGGAAGAGAAATAAAATATGGAAGGAAAATGTACACTAGAGATACTGTAATTTGTGACAAAGACCTTGGTGTCACCTTCTTCTCCAGCAGTGAACCTATGACTAGCTGTTGATGTTAAGAAAAATGGACCACCCTCAGTATCTCGTACAGCTGAGAATACAACTACAAGACTGGCTGCAGATACAAGCAACGCAAGTTTTCTTAGAGCAGATCATGAATCTACAGGTTTGCATGAGCCCTCTTCTTCAGCCGCAGAACCAGACAGGGACAGAAGGACAAGCACTGCTGGATCCCTTATGTGAGTTGCAGATAACTTTCCTCTAATTGATTCCCTCTGCTGTGATATGAGTCCCCCCAGGATCAGAGCCACACACATCTAATTGCTACCAGTGTTCGTAAACCTCAGAGAGGTCATGCAAGCGTGTGTGCGTGCGTGCAAGCACAAACTGCCCAAGGAAGGACGCAGCTGGTAATATTGACATCTTCAGTGCAAAATGTCTTCCCTCCACTCACCAGTATCTCAGATCACCTCAGAAGTCCATTGTAATACAAAAGACTGATAACATGTGAGTTAGACCACTTGTTTAAGCAATCGCATCAAACTTGTTTCCTTTTCTATCATATCTCCAGATAATTCTCCAGAGAAACTGTCAGGTGCAGTGCAACGACTCTCTCTCTTTAGAGAGATGATTACAAGTACTAATTTCAGATAGGACGGCTGAAATCTGGGGAGACATAGTTGTTTTTCTCATGACAGCTGTGGGTCAGGAAAGAATCAAAGCAGCATGTTCTTTGGCTGGATTTCTGTCACTTTCCACTTCTGGGGACTAGAGACTTAGCGTTTATTATTTTTTTTGTACACATAGATCAGTGTTTTAGTAGGCATTTATACATATAGTGATGGATTCTGAAGTAACCTGTCTAATTTCAGAAATAGATTTTGGAGTTATGATGGATATTTCTGTGAAAACATTAGCTCTGTGAACATTATGGTCAAAAAAGCAAAACAAATATTAGGATATTTTTAGGAAAAGAAAACAGAGAAGTGCTGTAAAAATACATCACCCCCCTACATCTTGGGTATTGCATGCAATTCTGATTCTGTCTTCTCAGAAGAGTTCAGTAGAAAGGTATAGAAAGGGGTGATGAGGACAGGTAGAGGCAGTGGGGTGAAGAAATAAATAAATACACCAGGACAAGCCTGCAAAATAAATGATTGTGGAAGGACTTGACAATGGATCTATGAAATCACAGGCTGCATGGAAAAGGCAAATGAGGAATGATCATTGTCTCTCATAATACCCAGAAGATACCAGATGAGACCAGCAACTGGCAGGTTCAGAACAAATAAAAAGATGTCCTGTCTCACACAGACAGTAGTTGAACTTTTTTTTAATCAAAAAACAAATGGCTAACAAGGTCCATGTTCATATTTTCTTCTTCTATGACTACATCATTTGGTATCTTACAGTCATCCTGTGATGACCAAGTCTTCTCTGTCTGCTATTTCCAAACAATAAGCTTCCAGCTTAGAATAGGTGAAAGACTGAAAGGACTCATAGGAATCTCCCTCTTTTTTTGATATCTCCCCAAATCTGCCTCTTTCTTACCCAGTTTCTTATCCACCTCATCATTTTTTGTGCAAATGACCAACCAGAATGACAGTAACTCTGTAATACTCCATTACATTCTTCATTGAAGTTTAGCTCCGTTGTATTTTCCTTCATTTAGATTATATTGTCTTAAAAAAATAGTCTTGCATGATCCATTTTTAGCAAATCTACACTGTTTTTTTTTTACACCATTTTCCATTCCTTTCATTTTTTTCTCTTTTCAGAATTTGACCTATACCTTTGAGGTGATGGCCCTCTAGTTCCCCCTTCTAAAGTACTATGGTTCTTATTCTTCAATTGTTTAGTGTCACCTCTGACATGGAGATGCTCTTTGAGCACCACTTTTACTTTGGAAGTGCAGTGTACCATATCCGTAGCTAATAGTGACGCTAAGCAAATACAGAAAGGGATTTACTCTGCATCTGTTTAGGAAGATAGTTAGTTCTTTTTGCTTTCTGGTATCTTGTGCCATTGTTGTTCCCTGAGTAAACACCTTCTTGTTTGCAGTAACTACCACTGTGGCATTGTGTTTACCAACAGGGTTTCATGTTAATAGCAATATGGGGGTTATGGAAAAAAGTGAGACCAAGGATCTCTCCTTTCCCCCCACCATCTTCAAACCAGATAGATGCTGGTTCACTGTCATCCCAACAGCAGACATCTGATGCAGCTCAATGTGTACAGGCTTCTGATTTGGTTGGGTAGCTGTTGAACGTAGTGATATTAATCTCGATGTCCTGCCAATGTCTGGATGGCTCATCCCCTCATTTTTGACCACTCAGCTGCCTTCCAGACTCACCTCTCCTACAACTTTTTGCTTTTACCCACAGTCTTGTCACCTTTCAAAATTTGTCAGCTGCCATTTCAGTTTTCCTTGCTTCTTGGATACTTACTATCAATAATAATAGCAACAATAACAGCTGAAGTAGCATTTACAAAATTTAGTGAGATTCTTATGCATAAGTTGTTACCAGCATGTCTGAAAAGGAACTCCATTGCCTGATGTCAGATATCTCATTTAGATATCTGGCCTTACTCCTCGTGTCTCAGCTTTTCCATCTTCAAGATGAGAATAGTGATCTACTCAGTGGAGCTGATGTGAGGCTAAATTCAATCGTGTTTGTGAAGAGCTTTGAGAGTTCAATAGGAAGATTCTGTAGAAGTTCAAAATATTAGCACTAGTTCTGAAGAGAATTATAAATCCTTGGTAAGCTACACAGTTAAAATGGGACAGCTAAACAAGACCATCTGTCTGAACTGGAGAACACTTAACTTCCATCCAGTTGCTCAGCTGGCTACAAAATTTCTTGCATGACCCAAAAGGCATGTAAATTGCTCCAGAGTTTCCTACGAAATAAAACAATCTGGAAGAAAGGGGAGGAGGGAAATAGCATTCTTTACAGGAAAAAAAGGAGACCTGCTATGAACTTCATGAACAGCAATCATGAGCAATAATTTTTCCCAGGCTCTAAAGTGCTGCCTGAAATGCTGGCTGAATATAAAGGAGAGATTTTTTCAGGTAACACCACTATGCCTCTTCATGGCATGGAAAACGGTGTATAATACTTCAAAAGACCAAGGCATGCTTGAACTCTCTGTAATTGAAAGTAGCATGTTCACTGAGCAAGCATTTTTCAAGCAATGCCATGTTTACTGTACACCTTGATTAATGAGTACATTCGTACCTTGGCAGAACAGGCAGGGGGCAAAAAATTTTTAAAAGAAGATTGCGTGAGGAGGAAATAGATCCATGAAAATAATATTTCAGTTCATATAAAGTAAAGCAGTTCTCAAGATTTCATGCTTTACATAGTATCTTGTATCAGTAGCTAGTTTATTCTGTGAGCTACTATCTCCAATGGCTCAATCCAACATATATGTTACAGATAACAGAACATCTCAAGGCACTTTCCACTGATGTAAACTGGTACAATGGCACTGATTTTAATGCTTGATGCATAGACTGCCATGCTTATATCACCTTTTGCTAGCACATGGAACACCATGCTTCTACAAGCTATAAAACATTAATTTCAGCATCACAGAATTAAAACCAAATTTCCAGAACAACTCTCAGAATGCATAGTACTTTGGATTAAAATATTTTTGTCACACTTGTTGTTCAAATGTTGCTTTCTTCCTATAGTGCTCTCTGGGACAGACAGCAAAGTTTTATGCCCAGATTTTGGCTCAAGATTATTTGTGATCTCACCATTTTGTAATCATATGTTGTTCTAAAAGATTCTGAGGTTTTGCAAAATTATACCTAGCTATAGTTATGTGGCCCAGCCACTCGGAGCTTGTTTAGAGATGTGTGAGACAGGAGGATAAAAGACTCTCCAATTGGCATTTTGCATCAAATTTCCTCAGTATGAGGTTATGGATTGTGTTTCTAGATTAGGTCATTAGAGGTTCATGTCTTAACATGACAAGGATATCTTTGTATAGGCAAGATAAGGGATGAATAATTAATTTAAGCTAAAGTGCAATGCATTCAGGGACCTACTGAATAAATCTCTTGAGTGAAAACAGAAACAAAGAGTTCCCAGACTGAAAATATAGGGCATGGTAATCAGGAACCCAGTGCCTAATGAATTAGCTGGTTTTTCTCCCACTTAGTGGCTACTACATAAAAATACATGATGGGTCTGTTGGAAGGAAAACATTTTCTCCAATCATGGGAACTCCAGCCCTTGTGAGGAGAGCCATGGAACGGCAGCCACCTCTCCGGGCCAGACCACAAGTGCAGTGACTGAACGTGACACTGAAGAATATGGTCATGAGCCCACCAGGAAAAAAGAAAAAAAGAAAACAAACAAACAAAAACGCCCCTGGAAGCTGCACAGGAAATCTTGTGGAGTTACTTGACAGGGACCTGATCAGTCCAGGCCTTGCAATGGTACTTGCACAGGCACCACTGGAGGTACAGACATTTCGTGTCCAACCTCCTTGGCTTTCAGGCTGCGGGTAGACATCCTGTCGGTGCAGCACACTTTTGACAGGAATCCTCTGAAACAATCTGATAAACGTTTACCTTGCACCCCGTTCACTGAGGGCAGCAGGCACAAAGGAAGAGCTACAGCTGCACTATCATGCCTAAAGCACATGAATAAACGGCTTGTCACAGTCTAAAATTACGAAACAGTGAGCAACCACATTTCTCTCTTGGTCAATTGTGTGGAGGCAATTAGCTCATTGATTTATGGGTGAGTGGAGGAGGGGAAATGAGCAAAAGAAACACATGTGGACCCTATCAAGTACTATTTTTTCTATCAAATGTTAGTTGTGTCCCATTGAGCTAAAGAAAGACTTTGTAATACTTGGCCCACAGGTCCCAGTAGACGATTTCTGCGCAGCGAGACAAGGTTCACAGTCCTAGCTCAGAAATAATAGCCAGCACATTGGGAAGAGCTCCAGCAAGCTGTTGTGCAAGCGCTGCAGAGCTGCCAGGGTAACCGATCTACAAGTCTTGGATTAGTATATAATCCTGTGTCCCAGGTTATGCCCCTTTGTCAGCTAAACTCCTTTGGCACAATATTTACTATTGGTTTCCCACTACACATACCAGCTGTGTCTGAGGCAGAACCTCCGGTCTATCTCACAAGTCATTATTTCTAACAGTAATAAGAAATTCCCTTTTCTCCCTCTTCCCAGATACTTGTCTCCTGTTTTCTTCTCCATTTTCCTCTTCTAGTTTTTGCATCTTTCTTTCCTAGTTTCTCTATCTTTACCCCTACATTTTCTCCTTTCACTATTCTCTATCCCACCAAGTTGCTTTTTTCCCCTTTAACATCCTCTCACCATCTTTTTATTCATAATTTTATATTTTTTCCACTCCTGGTTCCTGTCTACCTACACATAACCAAAGTGGTATGTCCTGTGGAGGCTGATGGCTCATTTGGATGGGCTACATGCAAGATACACATCTTCGAAGCAACTGTTAGACCACTTAAAGCTGTTTCGAAGTAAACTCCCTATACACACTGAAAATTACATGTAAAGACATGCAGTGGTGTACTGTGCATAAAGCCTCAGGAACCTATCCATTGATCTATGATATGTCCATTAATCTCTGCAGCCTAAAGGGCATCTTTCTAAATTGGTACAGGAGGCAGCCATGAAAAGAAATCTGTCAATACTCTTTTGTGAGGCACAGGAAAACCACATACTGAATCTTTGCTATTAAATATGAATCCATGGCATGAGGCAGGCATCAAAATCTAAAAAGGCATTTACTTGCCTCTAGCAAAAACAAAATGTCATGGCATGTTCTAGATCCCATCCTAAAGCTGAATGACCACTGCTTTGGTGTTTAGGCCATGGTTTTGAGACCTAACATCCCTATGCCTCAGAAAGCAGCTGGATTACTGTTGCAATTTTTTGGTATAAATATGATTTTGAGTTAAAAGATAATAATTACATGAAAAGGAAACCCAAATTCATGCATTTCTAGATGCTATCAGTCTTTTCAACAGTGCACTTCCAGAATAGAGGTAAGAATGAAGCCCACTTCTCAACACAGTTATTTAGCTACAACACAGCAGAAGACCTGGATAGTTTACCCATGTAAATGATGATTTTTATATGCTACTATAAAGTACAAATAATGCTAAAAATGCAAGTAAGTTTTGGAAAATACGTGTCTTTTTTCATTGCTGGTTTGAGGCATGATACAGTAGATTCTTTAAAACTGCAAAGTATTAACTTCTCCATGACATTTGTTTATGAATAGAGATGAGCCAAGAGGGAAATTTTGCTGTGCATGGAAGTACACTAACAGCATGAACACTACTGTGTAGTAAAAGTATTTCCGCCACGACATAAGTAGATTTAAAATGAATGCATGCAGATATGCAGATTGCCTTAGCATTTAAAAATATGAGTCCAGACAGATTAAATAGAACCATACCACAATTTTTTTTGATTCCTACATGATAGAACATAGATCAAGTAATTTCATACAGTATGTGATACAATATTATACAACACAATACATAACATTTTAAGCCAGTTTCATGTGGAGAAATATTTATATCAGAAAACAACCACTGAAAAAGGCTATCTTACCCTCAACAGAGAAGCAATAAATGGAGAGATTACTGGGTTACAGGGTACAGGAATGCCCTGTTTTGTCTCCACTCCAGAGCACATACACTCATCTCTTCTTTTTCTCTCTTTTCTTTTAGCAGCCTTGTCTTCTTGTTTCAGGAACAGCCAAGCCTCTTCTGAACCCTCCAAAACCAAGTCTCCTTTAGCCTTTAACATGGCTTGCCCATGCCCAAGGCTCCTTCACTGAAAATCTTTCCTGTGTCCTTGCCTGCAAAGGGCTCCTGAAAAGATCGCTAACCTCCACAGTCATCAGACTTGTTAACTGCATCACAAGCCCCATGTATAGAGTAGGGTATCAAACCTGAGACACAAGCTTAGTACACCGTACTGAACTACTTCCACCACATACTCTCATTGCCAGCGCTTGTGTAGCATGACTCTACAAGCAAAATCTTTATTTTTAAAAGCAGCAAATGACCAATTACATGAAGAATAGATTCCATAAATTAGTGAACAAACTGACGGAAATTCGGGCATTTAATACTTGTAGAGCAGCTTACCCAGTGTGTCTTTGTCACCCAGTAACCATCCCACAACATTGCTATTGATTCCCGCACTGTACATGTATTACTGTATCACATTTAATTTTAACACTTTATTTAAAACTCCATGAACTCCAACAAATTTCTCTGCCTTACCAATAAGGTCAACAATTAAAAATAGATTAAAGACAATTTATACATACTTTAAAGAAAGAGTGTTTGATCAAACCTCAGTTCTGTGCTTGCCGGTGTATGTGGGACTATGCCAATGAACCCTGAGTTGACTTGATTAGAAATTATGACTGCAATATGAAACACTTTTCAGATTATAATTTCAAATTTTCAGCATTTATAATATGTGGGCAAGCATGCTGATTTTCAGGAGGAGTTTGGAAATCACTGCAGTTCTTGGGTAGACATAATTCTTCTGCATAATACCAGAGTTAGACAGCTTGTCTACCTATAGACTTTGAAGGTTAATTTGAATTCATTAATGGTGTGCATTTAAAGTAATCACTTCAGCCGTGTTGTAGATGCTGTCATTGAAAACTAATGCAGAGTTATTTCATATTTAGCTTGATTCATTTCCAAAGTAAATTGGGCCATACTGCATTAAATTGAGAAAAACACAGGTATTTGAAAAGATTAATTAAAGCACTTTAAAATCTATTTGGGTTATTTACCCTTGAGGCAGAAGCATTGGTCAAACACAAATGGTATGCTTAAAAAACCAAAAGTCCATGTGTCTTCAGAACATTGGACCAAAATGTATGTAAAGATAAAATCCAATGATGAAGATCATGTAACTATCCCCTCTTCAGAATAATATTTGATGTTTTCTGGATAACTTGCTCTAAGTGGACAGGAGGTAGCTAGAAAATTAGCTAATATGGAGAAAAAAAGAGAAAGATTTGTCCTTCCAGATACTAGACAAAATGGGGCAAGGTGCAAACCAGATACAATAATATATTTTGCATTATTAGGTTAATAAGCTGGTTGTGCTACATTTTGATCCAAAATTGATGGTACGATAAATATAAATTATGAAGTATTAATCAGAAATGGCATATTGTGCTTAATGTACTAGCAAATACTAAACTACCAACAAACACATAATCAGTTGCTATAGTAATTCTGGTCTCCACCTATGTCTTAAGAATTGTTAAGGGCTATGATGAATTTTATCCTTTACAAAGTGCGTGCTTTCCCATAATCGTGCTTAGTGGATTTTCTGCACAATCCCCCTGTGCATACTGCACAGATAACAGTGTCTAATCAGATCCAAATATCTGATTTGAATTTTTATTGAATGCTGACCTTTCCAATATACATTTCATTTGTGTTTGTATCTCTAGATATCGCGATTTCAAATATTCCACTCTGCTTGTGTTTAACAGAAGGCAGCATGAAAGCAGTTCACTAGGAAAAATGGAAGCAGATCAAAAAGAACGAAAGATTTTTAAAGCAAAGTACAATAGTTAATTATTGCAAGCCTAAAAACTGGGAGCAATTCTCCCATGTGTATAAGGGCCAGTACAGGGCCTGTACATCAATTAGGCCCACTTAAAGCACATTTTAAAGGCTTAGACAGGATTTATGTGGTGCATAAGCCTGGGGCTGGCTGGCTGCATGTGAATTTCATCCTCTATGAATATACCTGTCAAGATAGCTGAAATCTGAACATTAAGGAGGTTGTTAGCAAATCAAAATCAAAATTCTCAGACATTGTCACCTCAGTTGTATTTGTCAGTCTTCCCTTTCTCATAGCAAAACAGAGTGGTTACATGGACAAAGCAAGTGCAAGCAACTGCGGCCACAGTACTAAATTTGCTCATTTAAGCTGCCCTAAAGAGGAAGATGGATGGTACTGTCTGAAGAAAAAGATTGTTTCTCTCTCTTGCTCTCTTTAAAGGAAGAGGTTTTAGTGGTACTCAGTAAAATTCATTTCTATGTCAGGAAACGCAGGGCAGGACAAATACTGTACTAAGCTCCCAAGATACACAAGCCTTCGATTACCTGTTTTGCTCACATAAATAGAAGACTTTAAATGCATGATTAAATTGCAATATATAAGGAGATGGAATTTGATCCCTGATGAGCAATTATTTAGGATTCAGGGATTCTTAATAATTACAGGTTTCTCCATTGCTTTACAAGTCTGCATTAGTCATCATTTCTAAGGAAGGTAGAATCCTGAAATCTGGAACCTCTACTTATCCCCAGAATTCCACAGAAAATAATTTTTTTTAATTTGAGACATGAAACATTTTGACAAGTATTTAATTCCTTGGATCCATGATCAATTATGAAATAAAGGAAAATCTACTGGAATCATTTTCCTCGTAATTCCTGGAAAAAAGCCACAGATTCCTCAGGTGGGGAACTTGCACTGAAAGCACTACAGAATTCAGGCTTTGCATTCTACTGGACTTTCTCCTATCAGATCCTATCTGATCTACTAATGATACCAGATCTGAGAAAACTTTTTTCCAATTTCTGGGCATTTTTCTCTGTATCTCCTTATGTTTCCTCTCATGCTAAATTGCCAAAATATCACCATTGCCTCATTTAAAACCCTCTTAGGAAATTACATATTCTGCAGTGCCTGAAGAAAGCAGAATTTGAACTTTTCCCACCCTAGGA
This sequence comes from Ciconia boyciana, assembly GCF_034638445.1. Lineage (NCBI taxonomy): Eukaryota > Metazoa > Chordata > Aves > Ciconiiformes > Ciconiidae > Ciconia > Ciconia boyciana. The sequence goes on from NC_132936.1 coordinate 89,385,298, forward strand.
ATCCGCTAGTAACTCCTGCCACTGGATTGTTTGGCGAAACATTGTATTCTGTCCATCTGTCTTTCAGTCTGTGCTCTGAGGTAATTTCATGTCTTTGTACTGTACACTGCACTGCACCTTCTAAGCATTTGAGCACTAATTCCATCTCTATTCAGGAAAGCATTTAAAGTAAGTGCTTAAGCATCTGCTTAGTTGACTTCTGTGGGCCTTATGCACATGTCTACATCCTTTCCGGAGCTACCTGCAGTTGGTTCTAAATAGTTAACAAATAATCAGTTCTGCTGCTATCCTTGAACATGACTTGAAAACTCTTACACGACAGTAAGAGTAGGATTTATCCCAACAGTACATTCACGCTGTCAGCTCACAGGCCTCTCACTTTAGATGCCTGGACAGGAAGCTTGATATTCCCAGGTTCCCCATATAGGCAGTGCAGAGTCAAGGGCTCCTTGAGAAGGAAATTCGGAATACCTAACTCACTCTGCTGAATATTCCCCAGCATTAATAAGTCAAGATCACCTTATGAGCTCAGTTTTCTGTCATGTTGACTCAGACTCGTAACTGTGGAGCAATTTGTGCCACACTTTGATTCTCCAAATTGAAATGGGGATACAGAATGATTGATTTTGCTTGTAATTTACTAATCTTTGACACATATGGGAAGCTTCAGGACAGTGAGCTTCTATAGGAACAACACACTTCCAAAAAGAGAAGCCACCTAACTGCAAACCTCCTCCTATAAGTATGTTGGATGTGCAAACTTCATCAATGATCACATTTAATAAATGCTGTAAGCAGTAAATGTCTAGAGACTAAAAGCACAATTCTCAAAGGACCACAGTTTCTAATTTCTTTGGAAAACAGACACAGTCTACACCATGAAAAATTTAATTGCACTTTAATTACCAGTCAGCTGAATAGCATGAGATATGTATGCCTTCATTTTTTAATAGCTTCTGCCACTTCCAGCAAATTGTGGAAAGAAATAATGAATGCCTTGAGTATTCTTTCTGCCTGCTTCTACCAAAATTAAAAAAAAGAGGTAAAAAATTCAAAATGAAGATTCAAATTCTTCTGGTTCAGTCATAATCCAGGAGGAACACTAGCAATAATGAATAAGGATACACAAACACAGCTGCAGCATTCACATCAGTGGCAAGGTAATGCAAAAATTTGCCCCTTTGGTCGAGTTCTGCTACATTAAGCTGATAAAAAGCTCTTGGCTGGCTGACTCAAGGTTGCTTCTTTGTTTTATAAGGTCAGAGCTTTAGCATTTGAAAAATATTTTGTATATTGCAATATTTACCTCGTTTCCTTCTACAGAGATGTTGTAACCATTCAGGAATAGCACAGAATATTGCATATATAGAGAAATCCTTATGAATAAAAACATACCAGCATTTTGAAGGATTTTATTAAACGGGTGTATAGCCAATGAAAAATGCTAGGCTGGATACAGCGCAGTCTAGCCTGGCTTTTATACCACGCCCCACATACAGTGGCATCTGAACAGCATACAAAATGACAATATGTTGACAAAGTCTCTGTAGTTCTTAAATCTTCTCATAACTGAAAACAAACTTACATTAAAAAAGGGTTTCTGTTTAGAGTTACAGGGAAACAGGCAAACCAGTATGTCTTCATTTTGGCCTCAATATCTTTTGTTCATGCTGACCTCAAGCACAGGAGAACTTCATAAGTATAAAAGTATGTCTGAATTATTTAATTCAATACATATGATTGTATTCAATACATACCATTGGGGAATTAGCAAGAACAGGAAGCGTGTGATAGGGAGAAATTGTCTATCCATGCTCATAGAAAGAGGATGGAAGGAAAATGTATGTGTGAAGCTTTGTTCTCCTTTACCATAATAGATTTGTTTGACCACAGGACACATGCATTAGTTATAAATGAACATTAGTTACAAATGTAAATATCCCTCTGGGGATGAGAAAATGTTATCTTTCGTAAATCTGTGTCAGGCACAGTAACATGGAGTGTTTTATTATCATTATTATCATTATTATTATTACTATTATTATTATTATTATTATTATTATTGTTGTTGTTGTTGTTGTTGTTGTTGTTGTTATTATTATGTTTTCTATTTTTTACGGGAGGAGTTAAATAGTGATAGAAATTATTTGGAGAACCAGTGCTGCTCACTGTGATAAATCCTCACTGTTGCTTTGCTGAAAAGATACATCACACAAGAAAATATTTGGCCTCTAAAGATACAGTAGTGTCAAAACTGAAATATCAAAATCTCCCACTTTGTTATCACATCAGGAATCAATATTATACTGAAAGTGTAAATGAGGCAGAACCAGGTATTTTCATTAGCAAATTACAGAGGAGAGTAAAGATCTTGAAAGGAGCACTGTATTTTCTCCATATCCTTATGCCATATTATCCTATGTAGCATTTTAAATGTCCTGTTGTGATGAAGAGTAATAATCAAAACCAGGAAAAAAGCACATGCTTAACTCTCGATAAAGCACCTATTAAAGCATAGTTATCCAACTTGACAATTCAGTAGATAAGGAACACTCACTGCAAGCAAGTAATTTTGAGCTGCATCTTGCATGTTTATATATGTTCAAAGCCCTCAAGTTTCTCATGCAATTATTATCATTAAGACAGAGTACAAAATAAAAGAACTCTGCTATGATACCTTTTTTTTTCCTGACAGGTGTGAAATGTGGGCTTCTTAATATCAGGATATTATTTTTAAAAATAAGAACCTGGAAAGCCTTGATGTTTCAGTGGCGTTTTAAAGTCTGACTAGAGGTTACAGGGAGGTTAATATTAGTAATCGCTTTCTTACTGTTGTGCTCCTTTATTCCCACAGGTTTTCCATAAACAGCATGAATTTGCATAGGCAATACAGCATTGAAGGAAGAGATTAGAGCATGGATAGCTGAAGAACTGTTACATGAAAAGTCAGAAACAAGTGTTTCTGCACAAGTGTTTCTTAGAGGATTTGCATTGGAGAATAATATTCTTCCTGAGCGCTTGCTCTGTTTCCCCTGTCTGGGATGACTAATCACAAAAGCACTGCTATTAAATCAGTTAGCACAGCTGAAACCCAGAGAAATGTGTCAAAAGTAGATGAATTTAACCTTGCAGTATTCAAGGAATGGAAACTACACCCTGGGGCACATTAGAGAAGTACATGGATAGTAATTATCTAAAAGGAGATAACCAACATGGATTTAGAAAGGCAAGAGCCTCCCTAACTAATCTACTTGACCTTTATCGTGAGGCTAGACAAGGCTGATAATGGGCTCTGCAAATAAAAGAGTGTGTTTGTATTTTCAGGAGGTCATGTGGGCATACACAACAAATAGATGAAAGGGGTGAAAAGAAAATAGCTTTATAAAATGCTCTGAAAACTCATAAGAAAGCACATACTGCAAGGGAATGCATTTAACCCTCCATCGTCCACTGAAGCACACACACACACCATTGCTGCCACCCAACAGCAACACTGTGGGAGCATTTGTTGCGTCATCCACACGGGGAATTTGCACAGTCATGTAAACAGTAACCAGGGAGTGTAGTTCCGTGGGAGCCAACGGTCCATTTAAATATAAGTAAAGGGGCAAGTTATATATAATCTACAGGGATCTCAGTATAGGTCAAAATTTGATTTAACAGACTAAGCAGCTACATGAAATCCCTTTCTACACTCAGCTTTTCTTTTTTAATTTCATTTTTTTTCTTTTTGTCAAGACAGCAGATGAACCTGGGGAAGGCAATGCTGGAGAAGGGTAACAAAGGTAAAGCTACTCTCCAAAAAAATGTCTTTCTTGAAACTGCTCTTCTAGCTTATGACAGTCTGCAGATCCTTTGGGTGGGGAATGCTTGGGCCATAGTGAAAATCTACCTTCTGACAACCACATCCAAAGCCCACAGAAATGAATGAGGTTTGGGCGATGTCCTCGCTGTTTCACTTCTCTCCAACCAGGTGCCAAGGTGCTCATCTGTCCATCTGGAATGGAGCAGCCAAGGTCTAGCGAGCTGATTATTTTCCTCATTCCTGCACTGCCTGAGCAGGGGAGGTGGCTCCCCTCGCTCTTCTGGGAAGATGGAAAAGATCCTCTGCTACCTTGGTTGGAGAAATGACAGTTTATGAAAAGAGGACTTTGTGTGACAGGAACAACCTCTTTCTTGGAGAAAAGAGAAGCCAAGTTATAGGGTCTTCATCCTTTTTCCACAAAAGAAAGGACTGGTTTTCTGTCTCCTGTAGTAAAAGGAGATGCCACCAGTGATGATAAACAGGTCGGAGTCAAAGAAGCAGTAAGGAATGTAAGAAGAATTTGGGAGAGGAAGGAACCTGATCCAAAACACCTCCCTGAGGTTAGCTACTGAGACAAAAAGAAAAAGAAGAACCTGAACCAAGGGATCCTAGAAGATCCATATTGCCTCTAACACTAAACGTTCACAGATCTTTAAACCCCAGAATGAAAATGCATCATGGTCCTTCCTGGACCATGTTCTATATCCCCTTGCCTTCTTTACTGAGCAGACAGTGGCCACCATCAACTCTCCTCCACAGGGTCATGAATGCCCTTGCATGTTGCCAGTTTCCTCTTCTTAGGCAGATAGGCTAACAAAATATACCCGAGCCAGTAATCTTGCATGGTAGTGGGTGCAACTGGTGAATCAATACAACTCTCTCAGGTCTAATACCAGGTTTTGCAGCCCTGAGAGGAGGTTTGTTTACTGCCCTGGCCTCACCCACAAGTTAACTAAGAAATTTTGAACAGCTGGATTTTGAATTTAATCACTGTTGCTAGTGGTACCGCTGGATCCAGGACAAACACATCACATTGCTATCTTCTTGTCTTTGTTTCAGAATGAATTGCTTAGATGGAGTATTTTAGGTAGCTCAGGGAAGTCAGGAACCACTTGGAAAGTGTGAAGTACCAGGGCTGGGAACATGGAAGAGAGGTAAACTAGATCTGTAAACGAGACCATACAGTAAGCTAGACCATATGGGTAAAAAAACCCCAAACTTCTACAAATAGAATTCATTTGTTGTCGCAAAAAAAAAAAAAAGTTGCAAAAATTTAAAGTATTTGACCATCTAAACAGCATCTGGAAACGTACACATTGCTTCTTTTTTCTCTTCATTTCAGAAGTGTGCTAGAAGCAACACAAAATATTCTGTTCTTTGCTGTGAAGTGGAACATACTTGCCTGCATTTTAACTGAATTTATCAGGTCCCTGATTTTGTTTCACAGTCAATGACAACTTGAATTCTACTGAAATAAATATTCATAGCATGCATATTCCAGTCATATGTGTGAATTTGTAAAGTTAAAGCTTGGTTCCCATAATTAAAGCCATTAGTAAGGATTCCAAAAGGGCTTTGTGCTTGTGCAGAAACTTGCAGAAGAATTATCTCCATTTTTTAACACCAGCACTTGGCTGGAAGTGCCTTAACGCTCAGCTAGTATGGAAGCATGCATTTTTACCTGAGGTATAAAAACTGAGCTTTGGGTTTTAAAGGTTCACAATATAGTCACAAAGTAAAATATTCTAAAATACATTCATTTAAAGAACTCCACTAAAAATAAATCTGAGAAAACTGCAAATATGCTCATGGCTGTTCTGAAGGCAAAGGAGAAATGAATTTTGGGAAACAAGCTAGTTGTTATTCATTGCTTTCTCAGCTCTAGTCATAATTTGCTCTGTTCAGGCCCAACTCTAATATCAGTGATGGAGGCCTGTAACCTCTGGCTGAGTTGAGTCATGCTGTGTGGGACTGGCACATGTTCAACTGCTGAAAAATCTTTACTGGGAACTGCAAAATGCAAGACAGTGATATATCCTAATGTAGCAACTCCCAGGATGCGGTCCCTTGACGACTGCTTTGCGTTATGCAAGGGTCTCCTCTTGAATCAAATATCTCAATTGTAAATGTTGGGAAAGCATCCAAAGGTGAATATTGTCTGCAGCAGGGGCACCATCTGGGTAGTGGAAGTGGAGATAGTATTTGTGGGTAAACATAGAGGCAGGAAGGAAAATCCTGTGCTGCCGCTTGTCAATTGTAGCTTGTCTTCTAAGAGAAAAAGGTTGGCATTTGGAAACAAAATACTTGTCTGTAGCTGAGTGGGCAGGGGTGGGAAGGTGTCCGGAGATGGGTAGGAATGTGCAGAAATAGGAAGATAGTGTTTGGTGTTACGTGAGATGGGGGAAACGTGAGCCCAGTGCCAGGTGGGAAAAAAAGTAACTCCTGGAGATTTGGCAGCTGCCAAAACTGTCTTTGCAAAAAGAAGTTGACGCTCCACTGTAATCAGTAAACTGATTAGCTAAAGTTATCTAATCAGTGCTAGAGTACCTAACAAACTGAGATGTTCAACTGTCATTGCTTAGTTACACTAATAGGAGAAACATCCCCTCCAAAGTTTAAACTTTCCATTTCTCCCTGCTATACTTTCCCTCAAGCTGCCCTTCACACCTGGAAGAAGCTTCTTATAAGCATCCATAAAACTACTTCATTAGCTTTCAGCAAACCCCTCATTAAAGCTCCTCCTTGTCACAGTTCCTGGATAACATCTAGATTATGTGGGAACTGGTAACGTCACTTATGCCCACCAGTAGTCACACTGTCTAAGGCTGGAAAGGACTGATGTCCTAGTCATACTCTATCTTATTGTTAGCCTGTCCTTCCCTGACCTGCTGGCTTTATCTTCTTCTGTGACAGCTCAGGAAAAGAAACCATTTTTTAGCCTGATAACAAGATTTATGGAGCCATCATCTGTCTGCCAGTTCTTCTCTAGTAACTTCTGAATCCATTGGCCAATTTTATCTAAATTTGGCAGTGAAGTAGAAATCTCAAAGATGTTTTAGTACTCTAAAAAAACAAGATAACAGAAGATAAAGATACCAATACTACGTTCCCCAAGGTAAAGAACAGAGTGTGAGCTTGCCTCGAGATAGATATGATGGAATGCATGCAGGAAAAATGCTATAAATTCTCCACTCATGGGAAACTCTGGTTTGTGCACTATAAAACCCATTATGCTGTCTCTCTAGAGAATTCTCTGATGTGTAATAAGCAGTGCACGAACACTGCAGCATAGCTATCATTCAGTCAATCAGCATAAAAAGTTAGTCAATCAGAGACAAAAAACTAATGGAAAAATAGTTCCCTTAGTTCTGGAGACCAGTGAACAACTCGCTTGTTGAGCGTTGGCATGGTGGTATTTTTCCTTTAGAGCTGACATGTCACTGCTCGGAGGTTCTTACAGCCAGAAGTTGTCCTGGTGTTGCTCACAGCTATCATGAAGGACTTGTGCATTAACAAGCAGTGAAAAGCTACAAGGAACATACTGAGCTAGGCTCTGCAATCCCATGCTTTGAGGAGTCCACAGACTGCAAGTTTCCAATATGCTCATTGCACATGTCTGCAGCCAACTTTTCCGTATGCTTGTACATTTATGGATAGCACTTCAGGGAAATCTGTGGCTTACAAAAGGCAAACATTTAAATGTAAAGAAGAAAAACAGATCTCCTGAGTGACTGTTGTTAGCAAGCTGTCTTCAGGAGGAGAATAAACCAGACAACATTCTATAAAGTATGTCTATTCAATAATATTTTTTTCTGAAATAATGTAGTCTTCTTATTAGACACAGAGGGCTCGATATATCTTAAATATCACTTGACTCTGGTCACTGGTATGATTTGTATCAGCAGAGAGTTAAAGGTCAGTGATAGCTTGGTCAAAGGGCATGCATAGGTTGGTGTTGGGTGAAACAGGGAAACATGCAGTGACACAGAAGGCAGATCATGTACAAAATTGGAGATATTTTCACACTAGAGAAGGAACAATGGTGGAAGCTATTAAAAACAAGGCAGTACATAAATCAGGGCTTGCTCCTTCAGACTGTGATGAGCCACCCCTAACACTTCCACTACCAAATATATTGCCAGAGTCAGCCAGAGGCTGGATTTATTCTCACTAACTATTTAGACTTACACTTACACTACACACTGACTTCATTTTTCTATCACTTCAAGTTAGATAGTATCATTATTTCTGGTCCCTCTGATCCACTAGCCTCTCTTTGGCTTCTTAAAAATATTTTGAAATCAAAAGTCACCATACTGAAGTCACTGAAAACCAAAAGCTGTGAACGGGTAAAGAGGGCAACAGTCATGCAAGTATCAATCTTCACAAAATTGGATACACAATCTTATGATGTTTTTGGCCCCACATAATCTCCACGTAAAAAAGGTTTCTGAGAAATGTTAAGTACATAAATATCAGCTTATTAAGGACTGCCATTCAAGAAAAGACCATAATTTATGACAAACTCCTACACTGCACAGTGTGCGCTTCAAGAAGAGGAAAGTAATGTAGTCAGACAGTTTCAAAATTATTAATTGTAAGTTCCCTTTTCATTTCCCTGAACTCTCACTCAGTAGTTTTATTCACTGATGTTAACTTAAAGAGTGATAATTAAAAAAAAAGACTTGGTAATGGTTTTTCTTTACATTATTCAAACCCCTTTTGCTTAGTAGAAGAGGGTGTGTTATACAGTGAAGAGCACTCTATTGATGCTTCACAAAATCTTCTTTGCTTTCTAAATCACTGCTTTGTCTGAGTTACACGATAAAATAATTTGTAACCTCCATCTGACTGTGAAAAGCAGGTATCTTCAAGTATTGAGAACAAAGTAAAATTGCAAAATGTGGCTACACTACAATTAAAGAGCAGACAATGCTTCATTGAACTCAGGGAGAATTAGAAACATCTGTCAACATATCGTAACAAAAACTTCTATAGTGAACAAAAGTCATAAGTGCAGGTCTCTTACTTACAGAGAAGTTTTCTAATTTAAAAATTATGTACATGAAAGAGAATCAGGTCTTGAATTTATGAAAGTGTCCTTACCCATAAAGAACTGAAGAAGAGAAGCATGCTACAGGATCCACACACACAAGATTCACGCATTGGATGAGAGTGTATGAATGTGTGACTGTCTGTACTTCCAGGCACATGAGAGAGGAGGACCTGTCACTGCATTGCTTCTGGATAATGAATCATCTAGCAATAAATTATTCCAGCTGACTTTTCCCAGGGATCCTCATTGTCAGATGCGACAGGCACAGAGATGGAGACAAGCAACAGCCACTGCACCGGCGGTGGGGAGCACGAGGGAGAGGTCAGAAGAGCAAGTTTCCTACCCAGCGTGTGAGACTTGACAGCTCTGGAGATACTGGGGACACTTCCATATGACTCATCCACAAGCCATATACAGCTGACGGATCTACAACCAGCACAACAGATGCAACTCTAGCCCTAATGAAGCCAAGAGAATTTTGCCAATAACTACAACAGTGCCAAGTATTCCACCTGATGGCTTTGAATTTTTTCCAAAGACATTAACCAAAGATTGTGTTTACTTTGATATATAAAAGAATGCAGACTTGACAAACCCTCTCAACTTCGTCCAGGCAGTGTAGCAAGAACTGCTGCATATGCAATGACTTTTTTTTCCACATAACGTTCAATTAACATTGAAGTTGCAAACAGAATTCCTGATTTTCCTTGTTTTTAAAATTTTGCCCCATTTTTACCATGGTAATTGTTTTGCTCCATACATTAGAAATAAAACAAAATAATGAAACCAAATCAACCATTCTGTAGCACAAAAAGTAGGCAGGAAAGCAAACATTTCCACTGATACTGTGCAAATTCTGTTAATCTAAAGCATTCATTGAGATGTAACATCACGGACTACTATGCCTGTAAAATGCAGATGTTGAGCTCTGATGACATCATTTCTAAGAGAAATATGGGCTTCAGAATAAACAAATATATTGGCTGCTATTTATGGCTCTCTTTCACCTTCTTTGTACCTTCTCCCTTTCCCCAGTGGGAGTGAGAAAGGGCTTAGCTTCTGTCCATAGCTGTACCACTGCAGTGAGCAGCAGAATGACAGAGTTCAACTAGTTGTGGGAGCACCAAAATTTACCAAACTCCTTGTGGGTCGTGGTTGCTTTACGCTACGATAGGTGTGAAGCTTTTTCCCTGCCACCGGGACATTAAAAACTGCTTTTTGCTATGTGGATATTTTGGTGTCTATTAATAGATTTGAACATGAGCTTAAACTTCTTCTCTCTTTATAGGCACTCTATAGGTGGCCTCTTATTTTCTACAAACTTGTAGGAACTTCATACGCTTGACATCTCTGTCTTTATTCAAGTTTCTAGGTAGCACTAACAAGCAAAGGCACAGACAACACAATCATAGAAGCTGCACTGACACCAAAATGTCTTCAATTTTTTAGTGGTTGCTGCAAGACCAAGCACCTACTGGGACAACATATGGCATTCTTTCAGCATGTCCCTGACCCTTGCCATTCTGCTCTCCTGTGCTCTGGGCGGAAAGAATATGCATGATACACTATTGCTGGGAAAAATGGAGGGGTTTGGTCTGGATGTTTTTTTTGCAGCTATACAGGTTTTGCCATACTTTGCATAGTCAAGATTCACTTAGGTTTGAAGAAGTATGACCTTTATTGAGCCTTTCAAAAGCATGCTATGGATGTGTCCTCCTACCAACAGCACATGTAAACTAGCTCAATAGAATGTTATGTACTATACCCTGAAGAACATATAAAATGGAGTTTTAAAGTTAACTGGAGACTGCAGCACACATAACTCACAAGAGTTGAATTATATTTCCAGAGACACATTTTTAATATTATTTACTTCACTCACCCCCAGCAAATTTCTCACAATCAGCTGAAACAAGATCTCTGCTACAGGTACAGAAATTCTGCACTACACAGAAAGCAAGACGTTAGAAATCCACATCCTCTTTTTTATTTTGGGAGACACATTAATTTGATTGCTTTCAAAAAACGAAAAAAACCCAAGCTTCTGAATATCTAGCCTTTCTTTTGATTCAGTTATTAAGCTGATTTAGTTCAGTATAAAACATTAGGTAGGCTGTCACCAAATTCCATCCCAAGGTTCAACTTGGTGCAAATTTTGGAACACAAAACCTAAATTGTCACTGCCACAATGGCACAAAACTCAAAATCCATAAAGTAGTGACTGTGGTGAAGCTTTGCACAAATATAAGGGTCTTCCAGGTCTTGATATGGGGTTTATTATTTCTTCAGATTAGCAAGTGGTGGAGCTCAGAAAGTCACCATTAAGGATACAAATGTAATGCCTCCCTTACATACATACCCTAGAGGAATTCAACTTGCAACTATATCCATTGTCTGCAGAGTTTGACAGTATGCTTCAATAGATCTGTAGGATGCTTAACATTTTTCTATGAAATGTTACAGATTTGTATGTCATTTCTATACAACCCTACCTAATTTTTATAGATGCTAGTGATTTATACTAGAATTTTAAGACACACCTGCTATGGACTTAATTTTCCATTGAATTGTAATGAGGCTCCAGCATCTTATTCTTTATGTTGTTGTAGAATCCTTAATCTTTTTTTTTCAGTTCTTTAGGATATATCCACAATGATACTGTACGTTTTACCCATCTCATTATTTTAGGAGAGAAGCATGCCTTTTAAGTAAAAGTCCCTTCCTGATGAATTTCTGTGCACCTATTAATGTTGGGTTCCCAGGCTGCAGCTACTGGCACCTTACTGAAAATTCAAGCATATGTGGCCTGTGTTTATTTAGGTTAAAACAAGGAAGCATCCAACAAATCTGATAGAAGCTGCACACTTCCATGAATCAGTCTATTTTACAGGTTCCATCTGCTCTTAAGTGCTTCCCAGAGAACAAACACTGTGTCACTATACCACATATTTCCATTGCACTATCCCAAACACACTTAAGCTGCTGACAGATTAATGCTTAGTTCACTTGTGGCATACATTCTTGGGTTCTTACACATGTTCTTATAAGGAAATGGAACTCACTAAGCACTTAATCACAAGTTGGGGTAGTGTTATTGTATTGAATACAACACACTAACTTTGTTTCAGGAACAGGCTAAGGTATCTCTATATAAGCCATTGCTGTCACTAGCACTGCCAAAGACCCTGGAAATCAAATCACTTTTGTCAACCTCAGTTAAACAAAAGCAAGCAGAAATTTGCCAAAGGGTAGCCCTGGGGGCTAGGGATGAGGCACCTGAGGAGTGTGCAGAAATGGCCAAAGGATTGCGCTGTTTACTGGAATGCAACTTGTATGGCTTAAGCATGCATATATTTGCGTGAAGCCATTACAAACAGATCTTGATAAAATGACTGCAAAGACAGGGAATAATAGGCAGATATAAAAAACAATAGCACAAACCTGAAGTAAAATACAACCCAACTTGCTAAAGACATCAGCAATCCAGTTAATTGTGAATTTACCCAGCTAGGAAGCAGTAACAGCAAGAGAAACTGGTATAGGTATATGCAAAACGTGAATATACACTATGAATATCTGCATCTGTGCCTGGGAGAAAGGTAGAGCTTCATGGGGAACCCTTTATATCCTTACCTGATGTAAAACAAGTTCGATTAGTTCAGAGCAGCCAAGAACTTCACCTTGTCTTATATTTAACTATAGGGCACAAAAAGGAAGGGATAGTGTTTTAGGGTGAATATCAGAGAAATTGTAAGTAAATTTTCTTCCATATTGAACCTGGTAAATGTTTGTCCGGTTCTGACCTTTGAAATAGATTTTATAGAAGAAAACTTAGTGCTTGACTCCCTAAGCAGACTGACCCCCGCAGTTATATACACCACACCGTTATCACCAACAGTGAAGGCCTTTTGCCACTGAATTGTATATTGCTGACACCTTCAGTGAAATCAGGATCCACAAACCACCATTGATTTCTGTGGAGCTATGTCCTTCTCATTTATTGGCAAATTTGTTGTCAGTCTTCCCTTGCTTAACTTAGCAGGGTCTGAGTACACACATTCGCTGTGGGTTTTTATTAGTGTCACTGGATGCGGTAAATGCTCTATCCCTGGTGTTTTTCAAATGCAAAGATCAGGCACAGTGACAGTCCTCGCCACTGCAAACGGGAGGGGAGAAGTCACGTCCCAGTGCAATATCTGGAGGTGGTTGTTCATCGATGGACACAGTTTAACACATCACAGGTGTATAACCACTGTACTTTCCTGTTCTCCTCAAGGTATCAGAAGACAGGAGTACTTCCCTGGGACAATGCTGCTCTCAGAGCAAGGCAGGGGGTTGAAAGCAGTGAGTACTTAATAAAATTATCAATTTTAGTGAAAGTCAATATACTTTTCTTTGCGTCACAGCTTAATGTTGATGCTCTGTTACAGGAAAAAGACCTTTTCTCCCCCCTCCCTCTCTTTCTTTCTCTCTACTGGCACAAGCAATCTTGCACAATTTGATAGCATCTCTTGATAAATATCCAGCATTGGTAGAGCTCACCTGCACTGCAAACATGCCAGCAAGACAATACACAGATGAACTGAATCCAGACGGGTAGCAACAGATAAAGCTTGAGTACGCATTCAGGATGTTATCTTACTGCAAGCATGTAAACCTGCTTTTCATCTCACAATTCTGAGATGCTGAATTCGTAGAGGTAATAATATTACACAACTTGGTTACACATTTTGAAATCTGTTGAAAAATAAAAGGCCTTACGCTGGTGCAGTACTGAGACAAATATCTAAGATAACTTATCTCTAGCTATTGTCATGAGAGCAAGCAACTAACTAGTGGGACTTTCCCCTGGTCATAAGCTACTTTGTGTGATTTTTTTGTAAGATTTGTGAAGTTACACTGTGTTTCATAGGACACAATGTCTGTGTTTCAGAACACCTCAAACAGTACAACATGCAGCGATATCCCGTTCTTCCCAAGCAAGATCTCCAGTCGTATTTACATAAACATTTTTAAAACATGTATTTTGTGCCACTGTCTAAAGCGAAGTTCTCCGCAAAATGCTGTGGTAAATCTCACAAATTCCCTCTATGACAAGAAAATTAATCTCCTAAATGTTTTTCCTTTTTATGACTGTATATACTGAGGCTTTTGTTTTGTAGCAATGGAGGATCTAATTCCATTTTTCAAAGTCTGCCAAGCACACTATTGCATGAAAAGATTTTCTTTTCTCTTTCTCTTTTCTATTTCATCAACAATGAATCGAGTAGAAAGACCTAGTTTAGGATGCTTCTACTTGTTGGCTGTCACTTTTGCCAGTTTTCAGAAGACTTCTGAAATGCTGGCCAGCCTTAAAAGTACATTAAATCCTTGGTGTGCATCATTCAACATACCTGAATTAATATGGAAATCTATTCATGATGTGGCTGTAATGAACACACTTTCATTCCAGAACTTTATCTTCACTTCTGGCAGCCCATCAACCATATCTTCCAAGAGTGCACTGCACAGCTAGAAAAAGCTGATTTTCCTCTTAGGAAAGTGTTTGCAACTGTGGCAGTATCCATTTTCTTTGCCCTCTCTCTTTTTTATCTTTTGTGATAATGGGAGAAGTTAAAAGAAAGGCTTTTCATCCCTAATTTTGATATTTCTGGGCTTCTTGTAATTGTTCTTTGGTTGCTTATACTCTTCCCTCTCTCCCTTTACTGGTCATGTGCGCATTGCATTCCTCAGTTTTCCTCCAAGATGACTTTATTTTGTTTGTAAAATACATATTTTTTAATTATTCATTAGTAGACTTGCATCATTTTCTAAAGGTGATTTTTTTCTCTCTGATATATTTATCTTACTCTCACTTTTATGAGCTTTCAAGGCCCTTTGGGCAGCCTACTTTCTGTTTCTCAGAGCCTTTTTCCTTAGCAGTGCTATAGCCTGTCTTTTGTTAACCTTCCAACATTTGTAATCAGTTACTGTCTTTGTTCAGCTCTCTACCCGCAGTCATTTGCTTTTTGTTTCTTCCTTCTTACTTTTGTCTTCAAAGTCACATTACTAAAGGTGATTCAGGCTTCTGTGTCTTGAAATGACAAACTGAACCTGAGAAAAGAGGTTCCAGTATACTCAAGGGAAGAGAAGGTCATCTGGGAGAGGAAAGGGGCTGGGAGAGGAGAAGCACTGAATCACCTCCTTAATCATGGAATTGGATTATTTGGGGCTCGGCAGACATCTCAGGGTTAGATACCAGCAGAGAGTGTTTGGGGTTCTGGCCTAAAGCAGATAGATTTTCTAGTAGAAAACCAGAGTGGAAAGGAATAAAGAAGCACCTTTGGTGGCAGCCAAGGGAAAACATGCAGGAGGGTTTTGCAGGTGAGCATAAGCTCACATCACACCATCAACCCTTTCACTCTAAATTGCATAATTCAACATTTAGATGTTGTACAAAGAAGTAAGGAGAAGACTAGCCATTGACTAAATTTCTGAAGGCCAGGAACTGTTGTATTTATGAGGTAGTGCAACTAGTGTTTGTGTAACAGTCAATATTCCCAGCATTTCCTTGAGTAGTCCCCTATGGCACAATTCTACTGCTAATTATATGAGGCAGAGTGCTATCCTAATGTGGCTATGTCATTTTTTTATACCAGGATTAGATAACTTAGAACTAGTTCCGATACCTCCAAACGTTCCCTGCATAGAAGGACTGGATTTTCTGGTTTTATGGGGTTAAGGAAAACTGACTAACAGACCTTGACCAGGTCAAGAGAAATACGGCTCTCAGAGATTTGATATGGTGGACAGGAGTATGCATGAACCCGTTAAACAAGGCAGCATTATGCACAAGCTTAGTAAACAGAGGACCTACAAATAAGGATATTTCTGGTTTTCGGGGACATCTGAGTAATGCATTCCTAGTAAGATCTTCCATTACATTTTAGCCCTTTTACTCAATAACTGATAAATTCAAGAGCCAGTGAGCTTGTAGTGTACCATCACACCAGTAACTGTGTGGTCTCTAGGATTTGCTCACTGCAGTAATTTACCTTTTCCTCTCACCTGCATGTTCAATTTTTTCTCTTCCTTTCCTGTCAACATCAGTCTGGAAAATGTCAGCTTTACTCAGCATCACCTATTTTGCTGCAGAACCTCTCTGATCTTCATTCTCTGGTTTCTCTGCTGGATGGATCATCTCACTAGGAATTTGGTCATTCATTGGAATGGTTCTTGTTTGACAATATTTCCTTCAATTTTCTCGTTCTGCATGCCCCTCTTCAAAGCACCATCTTTCCATCACTCATTCTCCCTGGCCAATCTTGTTGATTCACCCTTTAAACAGACTCTACGTTCTTCAATTTCTTTGCTCTCCTTATCTGCTGCTCCTTTCCTCTTCCCTCCCTCACAACTGTGTTTTTCCTTTTCAGTAACTTTTCCACTTTTTCAATAGAAAAAATTATTGCTTTTTCATATTTTTCAGCCTTTATCTCTAAGGTTGCTTAGGCTGTTTTCTTGCTTAAATACCACAATTTTCCTTTTTCACCACTGTTCACATCTCCACCACTAGGAACTCTTAATTGATTTCCTCCTTAGAAGTACTGCCAAGTCTCCACTCTCTGCCTCCTCAACTCAAATTGACAATTTATTCAAACAAATAAATAGATATTTTCTGACTAAAATCAGAGTCTTCCTAATTCTACCCCCCAGAGAATGCATTGCTCCTTACAACTTCTCTGCTGCTATTTTCTGCATGCCCTCTCTTTTTTGGTCTCTTTCATCAGAGATAGTATTGTAAGTTTATCTTTCTTTTTAATGATTCTCCTCCCCTTTGTCTCCCTTTTCACCACGACTTCTGCCTCTAAAATAGCTTTTTCAAAGCAATGCTCAGTTACTGTCAAAGGAATCCAAAACTCCACATATGCTTCATACGTGCCTATTTTTAACTGTTAATTGTTCCCTTGATATCACTTCCCAATCCCATTTTAGCTCAGGTTCTCACCAAACCTTTGTTTAGAATCTGTATGCCATCAACTCCCCCCTCTTCTTCTTAGCAAAATTCACACAGACACTGTGAATTCCCAAAAATTGTTCTCAAAATTGTTCCAGCTGAATAACTACGCTGCATTCTTCTCACAGTACACAGGTCTTTGTAATATCTACTCATGCATTTGTAGGTTAGTATATGAGAGCTTTGTATTTGCTTAGTACGTTTAATACTCACTTCTATTTTATTCACGTGTGTCCTTTAGTTGGTGTGTAATAGCAAGCAGACTAATGAAAAGAGCTCAGGTAAGGGCTGCATAAGTCCCTACTTTGTAAATTGCAAGTATGCATGTACAAAACAAAAGGAAAAAAGGATCCCCTGATTACAAGACAAAGATACCAACTATTACTGCTTAAGTAAAAAAAAAACAAAACCAAACTGAATCTGTCAGTTCTGGTAGGCAGGTAGACTAGGACTAAAATCCTTATTCTAGACAAAGCCTGAAGCCCTGAATGGTCTCACATCTTAATCTGAAAGAGATCCTACAGTGCAAAAAAAAATAATCTCTACAGATGAAGTTATCATTCACAGAGAACACAGCTCTTTCAAGAAGTGTCTTAAAACACCTTGGAAATGCTATGTGAGAGTTGGGAGAAATCAACACTTGTAGCTGTGTCAGAGAAAAATGAAACTCCGGGAAACTTGGTGATTTAGTTCACTAACATCACTAGGAGACTACTATCTGTAAAATTCAGATTCAAATAGCTCTTTGCATAAGTGAAAGGTGAAACTAGAAACTAAAACTGAAACTAGAAGCTGAAACTGAAGCTGGTAAGTACCAGTATACAAATATAGAGCTACTGGATGAACACCGTCAGAAAAATCTTGCAGCAATGAAGCTATTTAAGAAAGTCTTAGCCTACCTAAGAAATGTGGTATATACTGAATGAGGTACTGCAAATTAACACTACTGTTGCTGAACTTCGACGCATATGTGATAGAGGATATTGGACAACCTAGAGACAACAAAATTATGCCTGAAAAACAGCTGGCATGACTGGAGAGAATAGTAAGAAATTTTACCCATATGCACAATATGTGAAAATGAGGAAAGGTAGATGGTGGAGCACTTATGGGAATGTGAGCTTACAGAATTCATTGAGGATTATGCAGCTCAATATCACTTTTGGGGACAACACGTGGTTGTAACAGAAGGATACAAGAAAAACAACTAGAAAAGAACCAAAGAATCGAAGGTGCTGGTGCTATGCAGACGTATGTAGCAAGCAAGCAGCAAACCAGAAAATCCATTTCCTATGTGGGAAATGGATTGATCAGGACACAGATAACTTAGGCACCAGACTTCAGACATAAAAGTCTTTTTTGGAAAAGGCTGTTGGGATTAGAGGGGTCTGCAGGGGAGGAAATAGGGAAGGAATGGAAGATAGGAGTGGGCTGCTGAAGTGCCTTAAGGGATTCCTAAAGATATCAGGCAGGGACAAGCATGCTCCCTGGTTTTCAATAAAATAGGTACACTGGAGCCAGAAATTGTGCAAATATTGATACAAACATCTGTCTTTTGGGAGAATTACCTACAATTAACCAGAGACAGTACACTCTCCAATTTATACTGGGTTTTCCTACCCAGAGGGCCAACAAAAAGGAACCAACTAGAGTTTACAGTTTTCATGGTTTTGTGATGTATATTTTTGTCCTTCCAGATCTGCACAACAGATATCCAAACTTCTCCAGAACACAAACCATCTTTAAGTTTCTGATTAAAATAACAAATATGCAAAAAAAAAAAAAATTACGGTGAGGCCTGTGTTATCTCACATAAAGGATATGTGAGATAAAGTGGGGATAAAGTAGGAACAAAGACAATTATCATACAAATGATACAAACGTTCATATATATCCTAATTTTTTGAAAAGCTGTATAACACGACAATATATAGAATGCAGTGCATGAGAAGGTCTGACTTGCACTAGGAGACACTTGTTCAAGTGAAGAATGTTTTTGTTTGACTACAAATATAACTTATAACATCAGCAGTCTCTCATGAGGATTTCTAACTGCTTCATGAGCTGCAGTGGTTTGTAAAGATGGTCTGGCCTCCACTGCTTTATGCTAATAGCGTTAGCTAATTTCATATAACTCACTAAACACAAGCAGTGAAGAGTGATCTGCTATCAATAACCTGTGAAGAAAGTGAAGAGGTGATCTTGGTGCTGTCCACTGTTTCTACCTGCTTCAGCAGTTTGTCACATCAAGCTCTCATCCCTCTGTTGACTTCCTTACGTTGAAGGTGCACCAAGGCTGCTTGGTGCTCTTCACTCGGTTTATAGCAACAGCTCCCTGAGGTTCCAGTGAGCTGTGATGCCCCCAGCCTTGCACATCTGCACAGACACAACCTAGTCTTTTAGCAAATGTACCTCGTTCTTCCTTTCACAAACCTGTGACGTTTACTTGGGACTACTATCTTCCCTTCTCTAGACGACAAATCAGTGGAACCATTCATGAACAAAAAGTCAATTTCTAAATCTTAATTCACACCTTTTTGATTAGACAATGGAAAGAAAGGATAACCCAGCTATTCAGATTTTCCCATGAGCTGTATTTTTAAAAATATCTTACAGTTCTTTAGTAAGATTTTTTTCTCTTCTTTCCACACATTTTGCTCTAAACATTTAGAGATAAATGCCCGTGGCCATTTTCTAAAACCCCAGAAAAGTGCGCAAGGTAGATTTTATTCTTTTTGTTCTTTGTTTCATTCTTTCTTTGAATTGCTTTCTCCACCTTCACATTTTTGTCTCCCTCTCAGGTGATCCCGGAGGTAAGATTTATGTTTACTACTGATGTTTTATGATTAAGACACTGAACTTTGGTCACTGAATTACTACTATCTGTAGGTTCAGAAATCTGCCAGCCACGCACAAGTCCCCAGGGGACCTCCCACAACCAGGGTGCCGATTGGCGCTGAATCCAGACGTTAACCCTTAAGCACTAGCATCCCCCAGTGGTCCTATTTATCACTGCAGTTCACTTTTTTTTGAGTTTTCTGGGTACTCTAACTTTCAGTGTAAATGTAAATTCAAGTCAAGTCCTCAGAACTAGCCAGTACTCAGGAGTCTGCTGAACTCAGTAAAGAACCATATATATTTGATCATAGGTAAAGATGAAAACTTTTAATTTATTTCCAGTCATTGCATGTATCATGTGTGTATTACAAAACACATACCTGTAAGAGCAGGATATTTTTGTAAAACACCTTTGAAAAGCAGGGGGGAAATCAAACCAAAAGAAAATCAGACTCTTTATTGGAGAGCCTTTTTGAAGAAGAGAAAATAGGTTCAAAGTGTCTTCCAAGAATGTTAGGTTCTACAGCTATTTTTGGCTTTTTTACAAGGTCATGACTCACAGAAAAGACACTATAGCAACCATTAATTTTTAATCCGCCTTTTGATTGAAGTTCACATACTTAGAAACTGCAGTCCATCATATCTATTGAATTAGAATTCTAAATCAAAAATTCCTGGCTGACATTTCATTCACACAATGAAAATTCAACCATGTTCTCAGAAAATACTCAACAAGAAGCACATCCCAGCCACTGTTCTTAAACCCAGCTCTTTGCAAAACAATCCGAAATTGTGTTGACTGGGATTGTTGTCCCTGTTCCCTAAAAGCCCGCAGTCACTAAGGAAAGGGATACTGCAAAACATCACTGAAGAGATAGAGAATAGGAGGAGTGAGAAGAGAAGACAAATGATGCACATCTAACACAAATATGGGATGCTCGCACCTACCCAGCTCCCTCCCACTCCAGAAGCAGAATAGCCACATCAGCACAAGCCCCGTATCGGTGCTGACTCAGTGGAGGGAGGACGGAGGGGGAAGGATGTGCAGTGCTGCTGAGGGAAGAGACAGAACAGCACTTCTGCACAACGCTTCTGTATGGGGTGAAAAGAAGGAATTTCCTCTCATTAATGTTGGAGCTCTCCAGTAACTCCTAATGCTGCAGCGCTGGAGATGAAGGGTTCTTAATTAAAACAGCCCATCTGAAAATCAGTGGGACTTACACATTAGCTTTCAGTTCAGCAGGAGATTATGAGCAGTGCAGAACAGAAACAGACAAACACGTTTGTCCTCTCTGTATCAGAATCTCACCAGATCTGATGCCACGGGAGCCCAGAGAGGTGATACAGCTTTACCCAGTCCCCTCTGCTTCCTAAATGCAGGAGGCCTGTGGTGTCACTTAGCTACTTCTTTTCCTCCTATTACTCGTCGCAATAGCTGAGGACATCTAGTATCATCTATAACAGACGATACTTCCACTCTTTGTCTGCAGTGTAAGCACTGAATGCTTGAGACAAGGGGAAAAAAAAACCCAAACCCAATCCCCAGAACAGATGTGCCTTCTCTGCAATTTAAGGGCTAAATGCTGGAGTCCTTCCTCAGAGGTAACCTAAGGGAAGTCTGCCTTACTCAGTATCTCTGAATCCGATCCTTCACGAGCAGCAGTCAGCCCAGAGTGTGAATGTGCTGAGACATGACAAACCCATGTAACACCTCTTGCTGATATTCTGTTATTCTGTGGTTAAGGCTCATGAGGATTTTTGAAAGGAAGTTTATTTTTGCAAGCTGCTGGGTACTGACTATGATGTGGGGCAGCTTTCAGTTAGGCAAAGGTCTTCACTTTTGTTAAGGCTCTTGGACAGACAATCACTGTGACATTTACAAGAAAAGCTGTGTAGATACATTTGGCTTAGGCTATTCAGTGAAAGTACATGTAGTAGGTTTTAACAAATAATGGACAGTTACGGTTCAGCACAAAAGGAGAAGGCAGCTTTACATCTTGACAGCCACCATCTCTCCCCTTCTTTTAGAAGTTCTAAAAATATTAGAGAGGTCCTAAACAATGTTCCTCATAGGTTATCATCACTACCTAAAACATAGAGGTTGGTATTCAGTATGACAAATCATTTTTAGTTTAACCATTTGTCTCTGCCAGTCACATCAAGTGGGTGATTCTGAAAAAGTCAGCAACCATCATAATGAAAACATACATTACAATACAATGTGTCACACAGCACTGAAAATTAATCCTGCTGCTAAAGAAATGGAAAATGCACAATAAACACATTACCTGAAATTAAAATTGGTTTTGACCAAATCTCCAGGGCTTTTAAAGTTGTAACAATGATTTCCTATTTATATGGACTGCTCGGATTCTCAGGTGATTCCCTGTGGAGAGCTATATGAATACTTTTTCCAGAGCTGAGGAAAGGAAAATAGATAGCTATAATGGAACTGCAGGAGCAGCCAAGCAGTAGATTGATTCAACAGGAGAAATTCAAT
The DNA here is from genome assembly GCF_034638445.1 of Ciconia boyciana. Lineage (NCBI taxonomy): Eukaryota > Metazoa > Chordata > Aves > Ciconiiformes > Ciconiidae > Ciconia > Ciconia boyciana. Next base: position 89,407,490 of record NC_132936.1, read on the forward strand.
GCATCCCAAAAGATTTCCTGGGATTTGCTCTCCTGCTGCTTAGGGCACAATTTGTTGTAATGAGAAACTGAGGATTTTGTTTCAGGTGTGTCAAAGCTTGTAGTGATGACTTGAAGATATAAAGAAAAAACAACAACTGAAAATCTCTCTTAAGCAATGTCTTTGGATGAGACGAGAACAAGGACGAGCTCTTCAAGGTGCAAAAAAAGTCAAATATCTGATGTAAATAGCATTCTTTAAGAGATACTAATTGAATGCACAGTTGAACCCTTTCCTTTATCTCCAAACTCCTGCATTAAACAGCTTGAAAACTACAGTACACTTCAGTAAGCAAAACAGAGAAAGCTTTATTAAATTATCTGGTAAAATTGCACTTGCTCTCACTGTAATCTCTGCTCTCGGAAATGTCTGTAGAAAAATCCTCAGTTTTCAGCTGTGAAGAACTGAGTTAACAAGTTATAAAATAAAAAACAAGTGAGATTTTTTTTTTTATTTAATAAGGGAACATTTAAACAGGCAGACTACTCTATTCATCTGGAGCACGCCACACGGTAGAAGGCTGGCAGAAAGCATGTACTGCCGCAGTACTACATAAGCCCTGTTTGAAAGGTTAAGTGGGACACGCATGACGTGAATTTCACCCTGAAGAAACGTGAGAATTTGTAGGCGCTCATGCCCTCCTCTGTGGAAAGTAATAGTCATTATGAACACTGAGCTTCTCTGCAGGTCTGGTGTACCACAGCCTATGCAGGTTTCTTGCTAATTACTTTGTAGTGAAAGCTCTGAAATGCTGTGTTGTTTCTCAAGTAAAGCCCAGAGTTTTATTCAGAAACAGGCTGCCAGATGAAATTTCCTCAGGCAAAATGCTGAATGCTGATGGCATCCTGGTTTGATTAGGGAAGACATGTAAAATCCAAGATGTTCATATTCACAGCAGCACATACTGTTCAGCGCTAGCATGCCCCTCACACTTCTCAACATCACACTATGTACTGGAACATCCCACGGTTTCGAAGAACCAACAGAGAAGAAATGGATGCTCTAAAAAATACTTTACCAAGAATGAACATTCATGCGTGAATGACATTATATCTGGACATTCAGCACAGGTCTACATTTAATTACAAACAACACAAATATCCAGAACCCAAAGATTTGAGTCTTAGAGCTTTTAGAACACAGACCAAAGCAGACAGCACCTGCCCTTTCTCCACTAGATGACCAAAGCTGCATTACAGCTCCAGACTCCAATCAATTTCAAGAGCTACCACATGAAGTAGGATGTCCTAGAGCATCCTTCCTTACCGATAAAAGGCCATCAGACTCAAACTCTCCCAGTTCATAGCACAGGAGCAAGTACTGACCAGGAGAGAAGAACAGCAAGTGCTTCACCACCTCAGCCCCTTCCCAAAATAAGGACCAGGGGCTTTTTAATTTCCGGTTGAAACTGCATTTTGCAAGATTTTTTTTATTCTTTCTGTAAGCTCTATGTATAGAGCATACAGAGAATATACATTATTTCAGCCAGCTACCTGTCCCTCAAGCTTGACCTAGCTCAGCATAAAACACTGATACCCGCATGGCAATAGAGTCTGAACCAGAAAGTCAGCTTCTGCTCAGGGATGGGGCAGCATCTGAACACATGAAACAGTGAGGAGCTAATAATCAGTTATTATTATAGTTCCTATTTTCATTTTATTTGCTCTCAGCCTGACTGTGGAAGCAGAATGGGAGTTCTGCCTCATCCATTAATCTGGAAAGCAAGGCAAGATGTACAGCAAGAAATAAAAACAGTAAGAAGCATCTAGATGAAACACAATCTTTGCTTTGAATGAGACAGCCCTCTCTTCCCCCATCTTTGGAAACAGTTGAACCAATTACATCTCTTACCTGTATGGTCCCAGAGTCCTGCTGCCATAATACAAAGCTTCTTCCCAGGATTCAAGGTTAATACAAGCATCCATGGCACAGTCAAGCATTTTCAGCTGATAGATATTTGTGTCTGGAAGACGACCCATATTGCTGCTCAAAAGATTCTGGCATCTTGCCAGAACCTGCTCCCACTCTGTTTGTTAGCCTTAGTTAAAGAAATATCTTTAATCCAACAAAAATACAAGTTCTAAATGTTGTTAGCAAGGAGTAAGAGCTACAGAGCATTAAGATAAAAAAGCTGCCATCATTCCAAACTCCGCTTCAATTCTTGAAAACATACTTAAACTCTGAAGTGGTAGCTTAGGTAACTATGCTTTCTTTACATTTAGCAAAACAATTTCTAAAGAAGGCAGTATTTCAGCAATAAAGGGTAAAAGAAAAATGACAAAATGAAAGGATATTTTAATACATAACAAACTAAAATTCAAATACTTTTTATTTAGCTGCTGAAACATTATTATTTACTTAAGATACTTCTCCAAATCTTACACCCAAGGGCAAGAACCCATGGAAATGTGTCTTAACAAAATGTCTCAGCAGCTAAAAAAACAAATTTAATTTTTTATATATTAAAATAACGACACATACTTTTAAGCTGCCCAACATTTGGCTTAGAATTCTCATGAAATTAGAACCTTTTCTTGCAATTAATTAATTTTCTTTTTCCTTGAAACAGTTGTAAAGAGCATTTTTTTTTTTATGTACAGCTGCATGTTTCATGCATGAGAAAGAAAATTATTGCAGTTCTGATGTCTGACTGTAGTTCAGGATTAAGGATCTTGGCGGTAAAGATTTTTACCTCCAGTGCTACAAGAAGATTTTTTGTGTGTTTGGAAGAGAGGAAAAGTAAGCTGGGGCTTGCATTCACTTTAGTTGGATATTCCTTACCACAAATCACTTATTTTCATTACATTCTACGCTGGTTTGACTTATCTGTGGAACAGATTCTTCTCTCTCTGACCACACCTAAGCTGAATACCAACACTCCCAGATTTTAAATGAGTACTGTCATCTGGGACTTTACAGGAGTCCCAGAATGCAAGCAGTCTAAACACTGAAAAGGTACTATACACATCAGTAAAAACAAATCAAATAATTTAAAAAACCACTTATAGTAAGAGAAGTAATAACATTGTTTGTATCACAGTCCTTTCCATACAATCAACTCAAGGAAGTTCAGCAGTTATTTTCATTACATTACTGAAAATACTATTCACCCCAATCCAGCAATGGATTTAAGCGTACAATGATAACCCTGTGATGAAGTAATTAGCCCTTCCTGAACATGGGAATATTTACATACTTAAATTTAAGAATGTGACCACTACGTGGCTGGGCCAGGATTCATAGCGTGGTTGTTACAAGGCTAAACTAATTATTTGTGAATTGCTCTCATGCCCTTGGATTGAAAGAACCATATAAGGGAAGGAATGTGTTATTATAAAATTGCACCTTAACCTTTATATCTCTGGCAAACATCCATGTATTCTTTACAACTGATTAAGGACAGACAAACAGAAAAATGAGGGATATTATTTCCACTTGATACAATTTTTGTAGAAAGTACAAAGCACTGACATTCTTGAGAGATTACCATTTTAGCTGATGCATAGTATTAGTCTGTCTGCTTTTACTTCTCATTATACTGCTTTGTTCAGTCACTAGCATCTAATAGCAGATATGCTATATTGCAAAACCTGTTAGGACCAAATTTTCAGGTACGTAAACTGCAAACTAGAAAATCCTCTATCAGCTGCAACAGGACAAAAGAGAAGCTGACTATCCTGTATCTGCGCAAGACTAGAGGAGCAGCCCTCAAGCAGCTCTGCTACTGTTGTGTGGCCTGAGATGCACAGGAATCCTTCTCTCCACAATAACGTCCCTGCACTGGGCTTTAGCATCTCAATTTGTATGCTTAAACTGGAATTTGGGTCTGAGATGGTTCGCTCACACGTATTGTTTCAAGTTCTCTAACTGCAGATTTAGCATTACAACACTGCATCAGTTGTAATCAGTAGTTCAGGTTTTGGAAGTCACTAACTTTCTCAACTGTAGGAACTGTTGTTTTAATTTGCTAAAAAAATTACATTTGCAGAAACTAATGACTATGTGCCTCAGTCATCGCGGAAGGTTTTCTATTCATGCTTGGCAAGTGGACAAAACGTCAAGCCCTCTCTTCAGGTACTGCACTTGCCCATGCATGCCAATTAGCACGGGTATTGTAGCGCAGTGGAAGGAAAGATGATGCATTTCAAATAGCCCATGTCTGAGAACAGAAGCTGAACAGAGAACAAGGACATATTTTTTCAACCAGTCCTGATACCTTTTACTACAATGTGTTTGATTAATTTTTAAATATCAGTTAAATCTGTAATCTTAATTAAAGACCCTAGCAAAACTCAGTAGGTGCAATTTCTCCTGCAATTAAATATAGGAACATTAAATAGGAGCAGTATTCTGGCTCCATACTTTTGGTATAAAAATGATTGCAACTACATGTTGCATACCTATAACTTAACTTTCAGGTTAAAACATGGGCCCTGAAGTATAACTGAATACCTGAAGATCTATTTCAGTATTGTCTGTCTCAATCCAGTGACTACAGAGGAACTTAAGACAGACTAGAGACTGTACGAAAATTAAAGTTAGATGAGATGAGTGTGTCCCTTTTACTAACAAACAAAATCCCTCTGGATTAGAAAGAAACAAACTCAGCTGTTGTGGTTTTTTTTTGTTACAATAAAAATTGTGATCACTTGTTTCCAGCCTGGAATATCACTACGCAAACTTGGTTTTTATGCTGCTGAAAAGGAGTACTGGAAGATTTAATTCTCTCTAGCTCCAGAGAAGGCCCATATTTCTGAAAATGGTAAGGCATCTTACTACAATAGGCCAAATTCACAGTCAGTGAAATTCCACTGAATAGACTAAGATGAGAGAGGGATCAATACACTCATAGTCTTCTAGTAAAAATCTCCACCTCTCTTCTGCTCATCTTTTCTTGGCTGTTGCTGTTCACTAATTTTGTTAATTGGATTGAATATCTACATGATGGCCATTAGGCTCCAGTTCTGTTTATTAGTGCAAGATCATCTCATTCAATTTGCTTAATTATAAATTATTATTACATATTATTATTATAACTTATTATAATGATTCTACAATGTTTGCAGTGAACCTGACTGTGATTATGTCCTTGCTATTGTCATTGCTGTGCAAAGAATGAGAACCTGGAAATGTTCACAATGGGAGTAATGGGACAAAGAATTTAACATTTCAGATTAAGCTTAATTTCATTTAGAAATGGATTTATACAAACTGGTGGGCTGTGATGGCAGAAGTCTAAACCTGAGCCAAAATATCTCTTCACATCCTAGATAACTACTCTCCTTGCCATGAAGCAGTTCCTGTCCAGTAATCAGTAATCTATTATTATTATTAATACAATTAAGAATATTACATGGTTTGAACATCAAATGAATTAAAAATACATTTTAAAACAACATAAAAATGTAAACCTTTAGGAAATAAATCTCAAAAGATGAACTGCGTACTAAGGGGCTCTCTGGATTGTTTTCACAACTGAATGACAGACTGTAGCCTGACACTGAAAGGATACCTTCTTTTGATTTTGGATATCTCACTTCATTTACAGCATTTTTGACTTCTTTCCAGACATGCTCTTCACCGGCCAGTTTCTCAGCATCCTGCTTAATGGAAACAAAAGCATTTGATGAGAAAAACAGTAAACTGAGAATATGCCGTAATGATGAAAAACAGGGTAAAAAGGTTACACTGACAAAAGCTACTTGTGGGGATTGTATCACTATTTTTTGTAAATACACAAAAAATCATTTCACCTGGCATTCATACTCACCCTCTGTTTGTAAGTAAATGAGTTTATATCAAGAGAAATGAATGCAAACTTGGAAACATTAAATACTCAAACCAGATATTAGGTTTGCAACAAGAACTATTGATCAACCAGAAAAGAGAAATAATAGCATGTGATTTTTACTATCAAAATGCATTGAGCAGATTAAATTCTCTCAAAGACCTGCTACCTGCTACTTCACAGATCCTCAACCACACTGTAGAAAGGATTTAGCAAATAATTTTGATTAACGATGTGGTGATTATAGAGACTTCACGAACAATGAGAGGCTACCTTCATCCATTACAGTTATAAGCATGAGCTTACAGGAGAAGTCTACTACTCAGGAAAAGCTGAACTTTGGGGGTTTTTAATAACTCATTGCTATTTCTTCCCTATTCCATCAGATTCTACGAACAGCTATATTTCCCCATTGCTTTGTCATAAAGAAGGCAAGAATGATTAATGGCTACAGCAGTAAGAGAAAGTTTCCCTTTTCAACTCTCTAGCAGTGACTAACTGCACCTTAGGCAAACCACTTGGAACAAATTTATTAAAGCATCTACAGACACACTTAAGCATCTTGAGGGATTTCCAAAAGCATCTAGATATTCAATTTCCATCACTATAAGCACTTAAATACCTTTAAAAATCTAGTCTTTAAGACACTGCAGTTCATTATCTCTCTCTTCTTATAAAAGGCCCTGCTACTCGCAAAAGTGTTTTGTGAGTGCTTTGTAAGTGCAAATTCTTGCAGGAATATTTTAAATACAGTTCTAAAAAAATCAGTCTTCAGCAGGGGTGGAGGCCTGGAGATGAACAGAGAAGGTGTGTGAAAATCTAACCAAGCACTCTGTAACCAACAGATGCTCACTGGGCATCACAGGAGTACCTCTATTAAAAAGCCTGTAATCTGCATCTGTCTAGAAATGCATAATTTTCTTATTCCACTGCTCCTTATTTACCATAAATTGAGAACAGAAAATATTTACAGGGAGAATCAGCACTCACTTTCACATTTAATTTGCAGTTTTGTCTTTCCATCTGCTCTAGGAAACAGCAGACCTCTCTGTATTCCTGGGATGATTAAATCAAGATTGGTCTCAGCTGCCCCACCATTCTGTAGGGCCTTACAAGGAGGGCAGCCTGACCCCACTGCATTTTGCACATGTACTTCCCCTACAATTAGTTCTCTGATAAAAAAGATCACCTGGAAATAATTTTGTGCATAGCTGAATTTGCCACCAGAAGGCATAAGGTGAATGTTAGGACAAACAAACCCACAGTAGAGAAATTTTATCAGCACAGTTAACATACATACCCAGCCCTCTTAAAGCTTTGCAATAGACTTACACTGAATCTGTTAGCTTCAATGTAACCTCCTCCAGTTTTTATGGGACTACATCAATTTCTGCACTCAGCCTGTTATCCTGTAACAATCTGTCTCTAAAACATCTTTGTAGATCAAGCGCTGCTCACTGATTGATCTAAAAAATAAATCTGGCCTGTAAGAGACTAATAACGATGTCTGAAATATTAGGTTTAAGGAGCTACCGAAAAGAAAAATTCTTTTAAGCTATCTTTTCCCAATGGCCCAAGTATAATTCTCAGTATTTCTGTAACATGCTGTAAGCCTTACAATTAAAACCTCAGAAACATGGGGACTGGGACAGATTTATAAGTGAAAGAAAAAAACCAACTATACACCAAGTTACAGGCCAATGACTGATGCATCATTAGGACTCACTTTGCACACAGTGGGACTGATGGATGGATCAGGTTAAAGTGTCCCTTGACACGGGATTAATCTTTCTCTTTCTTGTGCAGTCTTTTGAGTTGCTTTCCATTGTCTTCTAGCATTTCATTAACAAAACAAAACAGTGCAAGGTTGGGGTTTCCTCTAACCTTTACACTAGTGCATAGGGTTAAGTCAACACTGGCTTCATATCCAGGTAGAGAATAGGGAGTGTCTGTTGGACCAATAATCTCCCAGCCCTCTCTGGATTCATGGTCTTTATCCCTTTTGTAAGAGACTTTAAGATGGAGCGAGCTGGGCAGGATGCCCAGCTCTGGGAAGGATTTAGTCACAGGTTTCAATGAGATGTCTTCTGTGTTCTCAAGATGAGGCATTTTGGGGATTGGCTGATGTAAGGACAAGCAAAGACCTGGCTAGCTGGGCCTTTTACACCTTGACTGTTCTTCATCAGATTTCCATACACCAAAGAAGTCTTGTCCTTTCCTAAACACTCTAGTTCAAGGCATGGAAGCTGCTTCCAAACAGGCAGCCAACCAGGGGCTGCAAAACAACCAGGAGGGCTTGTCACTGAGAACACTTCTGCCTTCCAGCCTAATAAGATTTTTCCAAGTAAGTTGTTTCTCTCCCTTGGGCAATGCCTTGAAAGTCATGGCCATGTGATACGATTAAGCCAGCTAAAAATACAAAACTGTCTTGGAGTTGGAATTATGGAAATAATTGAAGTGATTAATAGTTATGCCAAACTGTTTAATTTAATCTAAGAGCATGGCAGTAACAGCTATGGGAGATTTAGCTTTCCACAGAGTAACACCCATGGAAAGCATCTCTTTTCAGAACATGTTCCCAGTCAAACCTCCAGGTGTGCAGAGCTGCCAACAATAAAGGAAGACAGGCTTTTTTCATCTGTAGGAAAGAAGAACCCTAGTTGAAGAAAAGGAAGAGGCTTTTGTTGAAAAAGTTGAAAAAGAAGGAAGAGTTAGTGACTTGTGCCTAATTATTTTCCTTATTTTCTGACATTGACACTAAACGTACGAATTTGTTCTTCAGAAGAACAAAAATATTTGTGTCTTGGTCTAAAAAATAATTAGACTAGATAATCTAGTCACAAAAATGCATGACAACCTTATGATGGCTGAAACTTTACAATTGGTGATGCTTTACAATTCAGCTTTCACACATAGAGGTGTGCTGGAGAAAACTGAGAGTAGAATTGTTGAAGGCTCATGGGGAGAGCAGAAAAGACAGCTGCAACACACATTTTTCCATGGCAAGAACACAACCTTGCAATACTCTTAATAACACAGGTACAATTCATTGAAGGCAGAAGCATCACTGGATGTGCTAGCTGAACCGGCAATCTAGGGCGCAAGGAAAGACAAAATTGATCTGTGACTTATTTTGAGCAATTATTCCAGATGGAAGATGGTTCCAGCACTTGCTTTCCATTTACTCCAAGCATGTGCAGGGGAAACTTGTTCATTAAAAGGTGAGTTAAGATGCAACAACAACATTTCAATTCCATCTCTCCATTCTCTCCATCCTTCCAATACCATGGCAGGTGCTGCTACAGCATTCTTGATAAAACACACCTGGGGATTCGTCATCTTAACTCTGACGCTTTCTGGAAATCTCCGTGGACTACCTATCCCTTGGACTACCTATTCCTGACTGCTTAGACCTGTGATTCTAATCCTTTGGATGGAACAATCTCCAGTTATATTCAGTTCTTCTAGTAAAACAAGCTATAAGTTAAACTCTTCACACCTGACACCTCTCAAAAGAAGGACACTGTGTACCTTCACATCTTCTTGAATTTAGTTAGGGTACATGAAATACAAAGGCTCACCTACACAATTCAACTAGAAAAAATTCTACCCTTGAAATCTATTTGGGTCTTCAAAATGGGCAAATGCAAAATATTCTGTAAAGGAAAATTTTCCTGCCATAAAGAACCATCTTTCCTCCCCTAAGTTTCACAATAATTTTGCTGTATAAAGGATTCAAGAACAAGATTAATTTTTTTTTAAATATTTGCTTGAACATCATAATTTCTATAGCTTGTAGATCAGAACAATATTAGTTGTTATTTTTCTTTCAGAATTCTTCCAGCTTTTATATCCAATTATTCTCCAGACTTTTAAATTTGTACATACTCATTGCAATCTATGTTTGAGGAGCCTGAGAACGGACATGATCAGCTCTGCCCAGTGCATCCTGTAAATGCTCATAAAAATAGTCTGTGGTACACAATACACCACTAAATGTCAATATTTGCTTTAAATATTACAGTTTTCCACAGTTTAGGTTCTGTTAGTGACACTTGTAAAAATGAAGCTATAACCACTTATAACAAAGCTATAACAAAAGAGAGAGAAACAAGAAAACCAGAGGGTATTTGATGAGGATTATAATCTGTTTGCATAGCGATCAAATGTAAAATGTTCTGCAGTTCTGGCTTTAAGTGATAGGAAGATTTATTATAAAAGCACCGTCTCCTGAAACAATTACAGACATCAGCCACCACAGAAATAGGCATGTGAAAATGTTCACCTGTTCCATTACCTCCTATTCCTTTGCTTCCACGTCATTTGTAAGAATTAGTTCTCTCCCTATCTCTTCTGCTATTCTAGTGTCCTGAACACACCCCATCCTTAACTGAACTCTCCTTAGAAAGGAGTATAATCTTCAAAGTACAGATACATGTTTCCCTTTCCTTCCTGTTGCTTTACACCACTCCTCTTTCCCTGACTACTCTTCTGTTTCTTATACTTCCTAAAAGTGCTCCCTATCTATTCATTGCAAGCGCCACTGCTTTTACACACAACGTTAGCAGTCACTGTTCTTTGCTATCCCAACATTTTAAATCCTTAATTTTAAAAGATTCCCACACGGACAGCACGTCCTCTGAGAGAAGATATCTCTCTTACCAAAACAAGCGTACGCCAACCAGTCAGCGTCATTGCCCCCTCTGCCCAATTGCACTCCCATAGCCCCAACATTACTCATCTGTAATGCACTGCACCTCTGAAAATCTCCTGAACATTGAAAAGGTTGATTAAGGGCTAGTCCTCCTTCCAGACTCAGGCTACAGGATAGAAATAGGACATGGATTTTCTGTCCTCTCTACAAAGTTCATCTTTCTCCTTCTTGCAGACGGAGGTAGAGAAACAAGCCAGAGATTTGCCACGGAGAGGAACCATGAAGCACTCCCCACCTCCCTCCACAGAAGGGAGAAGTGGGGACAGGAAACTCCAAATAATCAGTAACTCCTACACCTCTTTTTCACCTTCCCAGCCTTCCTCCTACAAGAAGTACGTCCAAGAGCATCTTCATTATGTGCCTATTTCCAGTGTTCAGGTATCCAGTCCCACAGAGGCAGAAATGAGCAAAGCTTTGTAGGGGGTATTGGAGTGCCAGGCTGCCCTGAGAGGAGTAGAAAACAAGGTCTGAAGTTTTCCATGACCAGTATCTTCTCTTCTAAATACACAAATGGAATACAAGAGTGTAATGTAAGCACCAGCAAATGTCAGTTTTACAATGGTAAAAGCCTATAAACCATAGTTCAAACAGAAATTAGGGGTTTAATATGAAATATCATTGGGTATGATATTTTTGCAAGACAGAAAAATCACACTAAATAATCATAATATTTCCTTCTGGACACAAAATCTATGACTATATAATGATAATCCTGTGAAACAGCAGCATATTATTCTGTTCTCTTTTTGTGGAAGCTTTAAAAATATCTTTAAAAAGGAAGTTTTCTGGACTGTAATATTTTAACACTTTAAAAGCTATGGATACCTCAGATATCTGAACATTTCATATAAATTGCTGACCATGGCTTACAATTTGCTTAATTTCTAAAAATTTAAATGGCAACTACAGATGTGCATCTGACAGAACAATTCTGACCAACTTGATGGGTCCAAATCAAAAGACGTTTTCAAGACTTTGAAGAAGGTGTCAGAAGAGCTCTGACACATTTAAATTAGGGCATGGCATTTTAAAACGGATTTCTGATACATTATGCTCTGAAAGCATAAATAACAATTTTCTATTTCTGACTCTACTTAAAAGTGCAGCAACTACTGAACATATGTTTCTAGTAAACTCAGTAACTCACTGTTTTATACTTGGTGGCAAAAAGAAAGCATTAAATGAGTAGAAGATATTGCAGATCTTCTGAAGCTTCACTTTCACTAAGATGAAGAAAAATGTCTGTGAGAAAATGTGATATGGAAGCTGCTATACTGTGGCTAAACTGAATTTGTGACTTGAGCGCTTCGGAGCAAGCAGGGTATGAGGGCCTGCTGGGCAATCACAGGTGCATGCAGCTACACGTACAGCAAGAGAAAGCACACTTGAGCAGTTTCCCAAAATATCTGAGGTCATCTCTTATAAAACATTTCCAGTCTTTTCATTTCCGTAGATAATTTGTGCTCAATTTTGAAGCCACAGTTTTGTGATGGGACAGCAGTTTGTGATAGAGGACTGTATAGCTGAAGAAAAATATGTACTCGTTGGGAAGCACAGGCTATGGTGAAGCAAACTGTGGTACTAGCGTTTGACTCCACACTGGAACCTGGGCTGGATTTATATTTGTATACTGGATGAAGTTGCACTCAGAATCAAAGACCCCTCATCTCTTATTATGAGGGCTGTGGTTTATAGAGGCCTACAGCTTCAGTTGAGGATTTCACTCACCTTCACTCTTGCGAATGGACTTCATTAAGAACTAAGAGTATGTGAAACGATCAGTGACAGAGCCCTGTCATGATTCAAGATTTACATGTGATTGCTGAAGTTTCAAAAGCTCCCCTGCCCTGCCCCATGAAAAATAATGCCAGCTCCATAAACGCCAGTTCAACTTTCCAACCCGCATAAGGTTGTCCTCACCAGAAGCTGAACTGTCAGAAGAGAAAACCTTGTGTTTTCTGTCATATGGCTCTGAAAAGGGTGGATGGGACACATGGCAATTCCAAAGCTACTCTGTCCGCAGACAAAAACAATGTTGTGTTCCCTGTGAGGCTATTGGGAGGGGGTGAACCCGACTTCTGAACAAATTGAATTTGTACTTTTTATGTTTGAATTCTGAAGGTAAGATAAGACACATTGCAGTTGGATGCCATATTGCAGCTGTGCAGTGCATTGCTCAGTATGAGGCAGGCTGCATTACCTCACATAATCAATATCAGCTCTTCATGGATTACTGGCTCTGGTGTCTGGCAGTGCGTAAGAACTGCACAGACTAGTAATACTCTAAATTGTATGGGTATTGGAAAATATAACAGTTGTTCACACCATTCATGTTTAAGTGCTCTACTTAGGCATTCAAATCAAGATGAAGGTTTCCCCAGACCCTGCGTACAATTAGTGCAAAAAACCAAGCACCGAAACATGGTAGTACAAATAACCTTCCCTTAACATTATCCAACTTAGTTACAACATTACAATATTTACTCAAAAATTTAAAAAGAAGCATCAAAAACAACTGTGGGAAATTTATTAAAATAAGATGCTTTTAATAAAGAGAAAATTAAGATCAGCAAGTCCATTTGAAGAAGTCAGTTTAATTTAATAAAATTAAATGGGATTAAGATAAGTTTATCCCAATAACATCTTAGATTTAATTAAGTCTTAAAGGTAAGAGAGGAGCAAACAGACCAACAGTTCTCAGCCTCTCCAGTTGCAAGTCCAATATCTGTCAAGCTCACAATTCTGCACACCAAAAATAGTAATTGCATTTCTGTCAGACTCATACTCCACTCTTATCCACTGCAATCCCACTTCAGCTATTAATTTCTGTGATTTTTTTAGACACACACATTTTTAAGCAGCCTTTTCAAAGATCACTGCATCTGTATATTGTATGTTACAGAGGCAACCTCATAAATGTTCTATAGTGAAGCAAATTGACATCCCCCTTCCTACTGACTCCCCCGCTTATAGATTCAAGGGTCACATTAGCCTTCTTTGCCAGAGGAGAACACAATGTTTTCCATTTCTGTTCAGATACCTATGCTGAGATTCATCTGACCAAATGTAGACATTTGGGCCACCCTTCTATTTGACAGAGAATAAAAGGCACTCTCAGACTGTAATTTGTATTATCCTAAAGCAGGCTTCTAAAATATGTCAGATGAATAACAGTCAAAGTGTGTCCATTTTTCTCCATTTTATCCATAAAGGAAGTCTAGAGTAACTAGCTCAGATGCCGACATTTACACTGCAGCTGTGAGATTTGGTGAAATAAATCATAGCTGTAGATCCCCACTTCAGATGTGGAGTATGTGTTCTACCTTTGCAGTGGTGGCACATTTTATTTCAATAGGTCTAATTTACCAAGCAATTCCAGTTACTCTGTATTATTTACCTGTCCTCATAAATGTTTATTATTCTCTCAGTCTTTGTCATCCATGAATTTTACTGGCAATGATTTTGCAATTACTTCCAATTCATTCATGAAGATGCTGGGTACTGTAGAAACAGGGTTATTATGGACACACTCTGAAACTATTTGGTAAGCATTATATATAACTGATGATTATGGTGATTTAATGTTTAAGTGTGTTGTCAGAACAATCTTTAGAGTGTATATATATTTAGAATGTACATGTATAAATTCCTGTAGTAAGAGAAAAGACACCAAAAAAGCTCAAAGCTTTCATAAGTCTCGAACATCATAGCCCAACTGAATTTCTTAAAGACCAATAACACTCACAGACCAAGTCTTATTATTAAAGCTTTTCTGTTTTACATGTACTCTTTGTGATAAAAACCTAAGCAAATAACATTACAGACAGTATTTCTTCTCTCAAAAAGCAGCATACAAGGATGCTAGGCTACTTAGCAAGAAAGCAAGATAGTATCTAAAGAGATCTGTCAAAATAGAAACAATACACAGAGCTAAGCAGCTAGACTTCACCATAGCATCTTGCCTGGACCTGGAGACTCTTCCAATGAAAGGCACATGTATTTAACACATTCTGAAGTCACTTCAGTTAAGTGTTAGTCATTCTGGTTGCTGACTTGCTGACCAAAACATTTCCCATATTTAAACTGGGTCCCTTAAATACTGCTACTCCTTTTGGTGAAAAAGGAGTCATAATTACACAAGGGCTATCCTAGTTCTTTTCATTGCCCTTTCTCCATACTGTTTTACAAAATCCTTGTGCCGCACACAGCTCGGGCCCCTGGGGATGACTGGCACCTTGCAGGGCCAAGAGCCCAATGCCTACTCTCAGTCAAGACGATGGAAGTTGCGGTTTATTCCATGAGCAACAGGACCAAGTTTTGTGTCTGTGACAACACTGCCTTTATAAACCTCCTAATTTCAGGAGCTTAGAGCTGACTGCAAAATTCCCATCCAAGCTGCATAGGTTACAAGCTGAAATAAAAATTGACTGGATGATGGGAAGAGCAATAAATAGAAGTTCACTATTTATCAACTCATAAAAGACAGAGGATGGGAGGAAGGGAGGAAAAGCAAAAAAGTACTTACAGCTTAGCATCAGAGAAATAGGGCCTTATGCCAGACCACCCAAAAATTCTTGGCACGTTTGTAATTCCATTGCAATTTCCAGCATCAGTTAAAAGAAACCCTGTGGGTAATTTGGTTACCTGAGGAAGGATACTGTTCAGCCTAATCCCTAGCAACTGTGAGGCTGGTATTTCAGACTGTCTTAGACATTACACATTTGTTAAGGCAACCTCTAGGCCTATCTTACCAAACTGACAGCTATAAGGCAAATCTGCTTTATTCCTTAATTCTGCAACCAGTGGAGACACAAAGTGCCACTGAGGACATTTAGTGGCTCAAAAGAGATATGTAGGTCCGAAACCCTCAGAATATTTAGGTATTCACAATGCATAATCCAATCCACATTCATCAGTGCATTGAAATATGTACTTAAGTTTAAATGCATGCATAAATCCCATTAAAGTTAATATTTATGCAAATGACTGAACACTTCACTAAGTAGAGGTGTAGTTATTTGTGCAAAGTTCAATTTATGCTTCAGTGATTTGAAGAATTTGTGCCCATTGAATTATTGGTTCTAACTGAAGATATACTGACATCAAGTTAGACATTTGTTTTGAACACTAATATCAAAACAATCTAATATCTTAATGCATGATATATCACATGATAAAATGGTAGCTATAGTAATTATGCTTTTTTAATGTATACTGCAATGTAAAATAACAATATTTACTGCAGCATATGTTTTCTGAATGAATGGGTATGAAATACAGGGAGTTTAGGGTTTAGAAAAGCACATGCAACATGGTTAAGATCATACACGGTTGATCAGTCTACTCTATACCTTAAAATATTTGACAGATCTCAAAAGTGAAAGTGGCAATTCCTAGAGCGCTGATAAAAATTGACTGCCTAACTCACCAGCATGTTGCTTGAATATTCAGTGTCAATGCTCAAATCCACACTGACCAGTCTCCAAGTTTTTTAAAGTCACAAATAAAAAAAGATTGAATTCATTTTGTACAACTGCAGCTCTTAAAAGAGCACAGTATCTGAAGTTTCCTCCTCTAGAATTTTGCCAACAAATTTGATTGTCCCCTAGCTGAATATTAGTTTCATATAATCAAAGGAGAGGTATGCAAATATCTTTAAAAGATGTTGTACAGTGTTTTAGTCATTTCAAGAACTTCTATTTTGGAGAATTATTATTGACTACCCTCTGACTAACACCAATTTAAACCAGTAAAGGTTCTTCCAGTCTTTAAGGGAAGCAGCTCGAAACACTCCATAAGACAAATGAATGCTTGAAACAAACTGTTTCCAGTACCTTTCTAGGATTCTATTATGGTGATTCAATAATACGGACATTTTAATCATTGTCAAAAAATAGGAAAATGGCCACATCCCAGAGAGTGAAAAGGACATTCTCTAAAATGTCATAATGTCATGGAAACTATTATAAGACCCTTGAATATTTCTCAGGGCCTTTATTTACTGTTTGAATAGCTATCATGCAGCTGGTTCCTGTTGACTGCCATTGTTGCAAGTTTTTACATGCCTCAGCAATCAATGGTGATCGGCCAAGGTGATTCAAAGCAAGGAGAGGTAGCCTAGATCACAAAACGTGTACTGAAAGTTAGACTTCTTGACTCACATGGAAGCAACTGTTTATGGGACCTGCTGGAACAACATAATTTAGTGATACATAATCTATAATGGATTTCCAATTTTCCAAAACAGTTCATGGTATTAGTAATCTATTTTTCTGCCTCCTGATAAGTACTCTCCACTAAGTACTTCACTCATTGCTTAAAAACAGACATACTGTTCTAAAATATTTTTCCCAGTCAGATGGATGAGCGTCACCCCTCTGAAAAGCATGCTATCTCAACCCCTCCTTTTTAAAATTTCTTTTTCAGGTGAGGGTTTGGGGTAGGGGAGAAGAAGCTCACTTGGCATGGATCCCCACCTTCCTTAACCAAATACAATGTACTAGTAACTGAACTTCGCACTATCTTTCTCCCCTATACCAAATGTCTCTAGATTCAAACTACTGTATTAGGCAGTAGCTGGAATCACATCAAAAGGTTTCAAAGCTCAGAAGGACTTCTTTTGTGCATGGGAATGATGCAAAATTTATGTTAAGTTGTACACTAGAAATATTTTGAGAGTAAAAATTTAGTTGTCTAGATATTGTCAAAGGAAGTGCAGAAACTGTAGTTTATATCCAACACTTGTCAACACCGACTAAGACAAAGATTCATGCCTTATCTTTTCTAAAGCAATATGATGTAGCAACATATTTTTCTTAATGATTGTGGTCAGATAAATCTTGGGCAGAGTTGTGATACACTATTTTACCATGCTCCCCAACTCAAATCACTGTTTGCAGTGTAATGAACAGCTTTCATGCAATTCACTGGAAAATAACAGGACATCCTGCAATGGGTCAACAAATCACACAGTCCTCTGCTGTAACTCACATGGCTAGAGTAAATTCAGCCTTTTCAAGCCTGCTGCCTTTTACACAACAAAAAGTTCCTATTCATGCTAAAAATAAAGCTCACAAATGCAAAATTTAGAACTACAGCTTTAGTTACTGCATTGTTGTGATATTAATTAAACTACTGGCAAGAAACTGATGTGGCACATTGCTTACCATAGCAGTTTTTCAATCCAAAGCATTCAGTCTGCAGTTTTACAGTCTCAAAAGTTATGGACTTCCTTGCTATTCAGATGAGCTCATTCTTGCTTTAATAGACCTCAGAGGATATTAGTTAAGGACTGGAATTGATTTAGGCATTGAAGAGCCTGATTTTGTCTTTCTCAATATATGGTGCTTCCTACGAATTCAGCCAAAGACCCAAACTTTGAAGAATTACACTGTCAAAAATAAATTAGAATGAAGTCATGATACCTGATGACCTTGCCACAGGGTCCTAAATCAATCAATCAATCAATCTTCAAAAAATAAAATTAAAAATAAAATTTGGCTTGCAACAGTGTCTAAAAGTTTAGAGGCAGCTGACAGGAAAGACATCTTTCTTCATTTCAATAAGAAGACTAGAGTGAAAGATGCACTTCCACAACGTGGCATGGGAAATAACAACAATGTGAGTCTTTGTAGTAAGTTTCATACTGAGATATTCTAAAGAATAATCCATCTTTTTAATGTTACCTGTATAATGGGCATTTCTACATCTATTTTATGGAGGGAGATATGAAACAGGGCTGTACATTACTTACCAAAGATCACAAAACAAATAGCAGCAAAAGATAACCACCACCACCATGTACTGCATGTGTAATATATCGCTCACTAAAAAGGTATAATATCTTTAAAGTTGTCCCTGTGTGTTCCCTGCACGTACCTATGTACATACATGTATGCATACAATATTGCTTTTCCCATTAAGACCTGGTTTTGTCCAGTGTAGATACGTGTCCACTTCACCACAAAAAGTAATTGCAGTGAAATGGATCACAGAATCCACTGTTCCTCCTAGCAAGTAGACAGGCTAAGGAGATTTAGTTCATAGATCTAACGATGGGGTAGATTACAAGATTAAAATCTGGACTACTAGATTAAATTTTTTTTCCAGACTTTTTTTACCCATTCTTGACCCATTTAAAGTAAAACCATGATCTTACTTCAGGGCCCGCTGTGAACAAGTCTGCTTTACAAAACCACTCATTATTCCTCTCCTCCGATTGGAATTATCAGAAAACTAGGACAATAGACATAGCAACAAAGCTAATTTTTCATTTTACCAAGCATTTACGCCTACTGTATATGTAGTACTTCATTCTAGTGATTTCCAGGCATTGTATGGACAGTAATTGATCTCAGAAAAAATATACTGTGAGAAAGGTAAGATTTATTAGCACAATTTTTCAGCAAAGGAAAATAAAAATATGACAAACTGCCCAACATCATAAAGAAAGTATATAGTATACAATCAGAATGGCATTAGGAACCAGAAATTTGGAGTATGAAGAGAGTATATTCAGAATCTGAAGAGAAAGACACAGGATGCACTGACATGAAGGAGCATCATAGGAACCACAGTTGAAAAAAGTCATTTTTCCAGAAAGCAAAAGGTTCCTCTGGACTAGTTTTGGGTGATGTCTTCAACAGGGAATGAGTTTGGAGATGACAAAAAGCTTTTGCTGAAATTACTTGAAGACGGCCTATTGCAAAAAATTTTAGCGAGCCAATAAAATTGTGTGCTATTTCAGGTTACTCACAAATTTGCTGATAAAGAGTAAAGAGTTCTTTTCTATCTTTTTTTCTTCCTCCATGTTGGTGTCACTCAGAACGTTTGTAGACTTTACTGTTGCTATTATTTATAAATCTGGCAGTATCAGAATCACAGCTACGCTGTTTTGCAGGTTTTTACACTGTACAGAGTAAAAAGAGCACTCACCCCAAAAAGCTGAGAGTCTAGCAGGAGAGAAAACAGTGAAATAGAGGGAGCAAAATATACAGCATGCCAGCAAAGGTTGAAGTTATAATCAGCCCATATATTGTTGATGTCCTGGTTTGGGCCTTTAAAGGTCAATGGTAAAATTCATTCCTTGTCAGAAAGTGATTTAGCTTACATCCACAGAACTGATGAGAAAAAGGTATTTCCACTCACTTTCTTTTTCTTTTTAATTTATAGCCCATTAGTTACAATATACACTTGGGAACAGAAATATATAAGCTCCTATTCCTACTTGATTTGGAGCAGGAATCTAGAAAAAAGATACGGGAACTGTCTGTATCCTGGCCTCACCTGAACCTCACCCATTGCCTGAAGCACTGACAGAATCATGGGGTCCCCTTACCCCATAGGGAGTGCTCTGACACCCAGGATAAAATGTCATTCTTGCTCTGATGCAGGTATTATTTTGTCCAAAGTGGAAGACCTTCAACAG
This sequence comes from Ciconia boyciana, assembly GCF_034638445.1. Taxonomy (NCBI): domain Eukaryota; kingdom Metazoa; phylum Chordata; class Aves; order Ciconiiformes; family Ciconiidae; genus Ciconia; species Ciconia boyciana. The sequence continues at coordinate 89,427,458 of NC_132936.1, forward strand.
GAGACATTTTTGAACCCAGAAAATTGAATCCCAGTCAGTCCAGAAAACTCTGCAGTTTAAAGTTGCGACATCTTTTTTCCTGACTGAAATGGGATCTGAATGAAAATCTATCATATTTCAAGTAAATTACCTAATTCATGGGATTTTAAAAGACTGAACATCCTGCAGAGTAAAATAAAGTGACTGATAAACAGATCAAGAAAAGGCATCCAAAATCAAGATTATTCCTTTAGGTACTACTGATATTAGAAACCACCTTGACAGGCTGAAACACACAAGACCTTATAGCAACTGCAGTGAAAGAGCATTCAGAGATTCAAGATCAGACAAAGCAACGACTGGCTTCATATATATTTAGAAAAAATTTGTGAACTAGTATCCCCAAAGTCACTGCAGGAAAAGGTGTTTGGAAAATTATTTTTCTGATCTAGTCTTATGTTTTAAATTACTGCTGTTTCTCTCAGCATATTCTATCTTCTATATGTTTATTTTAGATTGCTAACCCAGAGTGAGACTTTTCTTATTTCTGTTTATCATTCAGCAGAGACCAAATAGTGACTGCTACAGGAATGACACCATCTGAAAAAAAATCGTAACAGTAATAACTAGTTCTAATGACAGTTCCAAGGAAGCTGGACGTCCGGGAAGGGGGAACACTGCTAGCCAGGCACTTATATGTAGCTGTTACAGCCTGAAACAGCGATGAGAGTGGACTCCCTTCCCTTGGCAAAAAAGTGTTTCTGCTTAAAACATCTGCCAGAAGATTTACATTTCCTCTTAGATGGCTGGATCTGAAGGGAATGAGATTCTGCTCCCCTCAGATGAGCAGAAAGCCAGACTCCTGGGAGCGTGCCACACTCCAACTCTTACATTGGCTCCAGATATGAACTTCTTGGACCAAATTGATACAGGTTTCCCTACTAAGGATGCCCTGCACAAGCAAGGAGTCTGCATACGGCTCTGAACTCATGTCTACTTATAAGCACAGCAGTATCTTTTCTGTGACCTTTGACAACCCAGCTGATGGCTGCCAATGACCAGAGCACACTGAGGCAGTCCTGAAGCAACTGGGCGAGGTAACTTGTCATGGAAAAATGATCACAGTCCATTTGTCACTGTCTGTGGGACTGCCATTTGATGGAAAAAAATTACAATGTTGAAAGATGGAAAAAGCCTCAGAAGTCATGTAAGAAATGCTAGGAAGCTGAAGAGATAATGGCTTTATTAATGAACAAGAGAGCCCAGAAACTAGAAGTGGTTGCCTTGATTTTCAGTGTAATTTTTGGCACCAGGAAAAAAAAAAAAAAGAGCCCTCTGTCCTTGGCTGTTTGGAAATACATCCCAAGAGGGTAAGATCCTCTGAAAGGGAACAGAATAGTGTTAGACTGACTGTTGGATTTCAGGAACCGATCCAGGGTTTATGTCACTACCAAATGTCTTGCCAGAAGGAAGGAACTGTTAATCAGCCAACCACCTATGGAAAAAATCAGCATTGTGTCCCAGTGGGCTGCTAATTACTGCCACTGGCTTTTGTAGGCCCTGATTATACTAACGTTGGGCTGAAAGGGTAGGTGGGTGAAATATGACTGAGGTCTGGCTTGACTGCTGTAGTTTGCTTCAAAGGCAGTTCTAGTGGCAAAATAATAAAAAGAAGATGAGGAATGAACAGACGATTTCTAAGATAAACTATTGCAAACTCTATCTTTTGATAGGAAATGGATTAAACCAGCATTTTATTGGAACAAAGTCCTGATCTTTTTTTTTTTTTTTTTAACATACCCTTAGTACCTTAGTGCTTAGCAAGTACCTTAGAATCATGACTAGAGATACAGATGCTCCTACTTTATTCTTTGCTTTGATCAAGGGATTTTATGTTCAGTTAGCTGTATGAACAGACTTGTTTTCAACGATCCTATTTAATCCTTGCTTCCCAGGCTTCATCTTTTGAATTAATTTGGAGATCTCATCTTTCATACTGTACTTGGAAAACTTAGTGAGAATGTAAATGCCTGAAAATAAACAAATATTGGGGAAACTAGGACACAAACTTCTGGAACTTGACAATTCAGCAGTTTAAAAAGGCACTTCTTGACATATAATTTTGTATTTCCTGTGTCCTAAATATATGCTCCCTGAGGGAGGGGTGATATTTTTGTACTAACACCAGTACAGTGATCTTACATGAAGCCTTTGTATGCTAATTCAAAACAACAGTCAATAATAATAATATTTTTCATGTAACAATGCCTCTGTCATATAAGCACATGTTCTTCAATGGTATTGCTGACACCAAGCATGAAGATCAAAGGTGAAAACGTGTAAATTCTATCCTTGGCCATATTCAAGCATCTCTCAGAAACCTCGGTGAGGCAAATCAACCATGGACATATGCTCTACCAACAAATTTGATGAACTTATGTAGAAGACCATTTACATTTGATTAAATTCCTAAACGACAGTTGTGTTGTCTCCTAAGATAGGAAAAGAATGTCAAAACTTCTAGCAGGTTCAGGAACTTATTCAGTGCTTTTTTTATAAAAGAGCTGGTGGATGTATGGAAGTGCAATACCAGCTAAAGAATTGCAGGTGACATTTTTATGTAGATGTAGATGGCTTGGCTGCTGTTCAGGTGAGCTAATTTTGAGAGTCCTTGAGTTGGAAACTGGACTTGTGATGTTCTCTACCAAAACTCAGGATGCAATATAAGTAAGCACTAAGCAAAGCAATAAACTGATTAAAGGAATAACGTACTTACTGGCATTAAGTTATTATTAGCTTTGGCAACTATCAAATACTGGCCAAATATAAAAATGATTCAGATTCAAACCTATTGCTTTTGACCTTGTAATAAATAAAAGCCTTCCAAAAACCAAGCTAGACTAAAATATTAAATCCTGGCTCCAAAGGACAAAGACGACTCATAACAAAGTGATTCTATAAGCACAAATCTCCCTGAAATCCTTGGCTGAAAATGTAGAACATGAACAATACTCTGGCTCATGACTGTGGAAAAAACTGTTCTCCATTTAAAATATTTGTCATCAATGTAATCCTATCTTTAATTATAATTAATGTAAGGGGCCTTTACGTGCTGGAATGGTAACACGTTGCGAAGAGTTCAGCACACATTTCTGAATTACAGTGGAGATTGATCTTAAAATGGAGCAAATAATAATGTATAAAGCTGTCAGAGATACAATGAACTGAAGACATGACAGTAGCAATAACTTGTACTGACAGTCAGGAAATATTCTATGTGTGACTTTTAGAAAGACCTGTTTTTTTCCCCTCTTTTAGTTACTGATTTTTGTTTTTTTCAACTTGGGACAAAACCAATTAAAATTATTGTTTAGATTTGTAGGTAGTGCCATTTAATTTGGCAGTAACTGTATGCCAAAAGGTTCATCTTAATCTTATCTTAACCAGTTTACACTGATGCAGTAGCACTTGCTACTCTTCCCTTGTCAAATCAGCAGCTAGGCTGCTTGACTGGTTGCTAAAAGGGACCAGCCAGCATTACGGTATGACCTCTTAGAATCAAAATGCAGCCAACATTGGGGCCCAGGCACCAAAAATTATTTGAGATCCACAGGTCCAGCTAGTTGCCACTGTTTACCTCCATATTTTCTCATCCTTGACGACAGCTATGCACCTGGATTATTCCATGGCTGTGCTCACAGTTAGAGAGGCAGATAAAAAACTACTACTGTATAGCAAGCAGAGATTCACTTTGAAGTCCTTTCATCAGCCGTGACCAGTGAGGAATGTTTGCTTTCATGATATGCAATGCAATTGTGACTGCGCAGCCATGGACCTCTCAATTTGGTCTAGGGCTGTGTCTGCTCACACTGAGTGTGCCAGTGTGCATCAGCTGAAGTTGATGCTCAGCTTCAACAACTTCAACTGGGTCCCTGTGGTTGGGCTGCAGCCTGTTTCAGCATACTTGAAAATGCAGCCTTTGCCATATTACAGTCTCAGATCTGGACAACTGTGCAAGTGAACTGTGTATACTTAGGCAGTGGTTAGAGAAGATTCTTATGCTGTATGAAGTTGCTGTATCTAGCTTAAAAGACCAAATGACTGTGCATTTTAAAGTTCTTGCTAGTGTTGGAGTGAATTTTGCCATTTTATGTAGCTGTGACATGAAATATTAGAGTAAATGAGAAATAAAGACTATTTCTTCATAGATAAGTTGCCTCTTAAATCATAGTTCTTCAGAAAAATATTAGAAAAATATTAGAAATCTTTTTTCTGAAATATTAGAAAAAGCCCTTGCAGAATCATACAACCTAGAATGGCAAAAGAGCACTTTGACACACTACTCGTTTGACACACTATTCGTTTGTGTGTGATTGTAGTATGATGTAATCACTATCCGAGTTTAATCAATTTTAGCACAAATAACAGTGAAGAAGCAGTGACACTGTCTGTAAGATATATTTGTCTACAGCAGCAGCCAGAGACAAATGCTTGAAGTGATCTGCATAAACAAATTTTACCAACAATCTGGATGTTAGTGTGCTGAAACCTACATCGTTGCAACTGCACTCTGCTATCCATGTCAGCTAGCACAGAAACGTAATCATATGATTCTTGATTTTGTGTTTATATATACTTCATGGAGCAGCATAATTTATCTCACCCAACTTCATCGGTCTAAAGTGCGGGCATTTACTTCAAAGCATTCCTTTAACCTCTTATATCCATTCCAGTTTTCATAGATTTCTACTGCAAGACAGTATGAATGAGCTGCTTGTCTTTTCTTTGGATATGGAGGGAGGCTAAAAACTGGCTCAGATTAGATGCCGAATTAAAGGTAGGAAAAATTAGGAGCATTTTGTAGGCTAAATCTATTATTTGTTCATATAGATATCTCTCAGGTTAAATTTTTTTTTTCTCTTCTTTTTTACACAGCACTAAGATACCACAAGGCAATGGGAACTGCATAAAGCACACAACTAAACCTCAAACCATTCCACTTCAAGGAATTATTTTCAAGGAATTATTCTCACTAAAACAAATCCAGCACTTAAAGCTAAAAGACCTTAGAAAATGCAGCACCTTTCTTTATTATCTTTTGGACATCAGAATACTCAGCAAAAGTACGAATTGCCTTCTTCATGCTGTATTTGAGGAAACTGAGCAAAACAGAGCTTCACAGAACATTCACAAAAATGGTCCCTGATTTAGACAGACTGATCTAGTTTCTAGTCAAAAATCTGTTCAGCTCCAATTGAAACAGTAGCTTCTCACTTATTATGAAAAATAAGGGCAGGGTCTTAGGAAACACAAAGGTTGCTCTTGAATAAAATGAATTACCCAAGGTCACTTATGAAGTCAGTAACTGGCTTGAGAATAGAAACTTGATACCATCTTCCTTCTTCACTTGGGCATGTAAGACTAAATGAACAAGCCTTTAGAAAATATAGCAGGAGACATGAACTTCATTGATAAGAAACTTGCAAAGTATTTTTATAAATATGAATAAATAAGCATACATGTAACTAAGTACTAATACATACATGGTTTATATGCCCCTCATATAAACTTTAATGTATATTTCCCACAGGATTCTGAGGAATGCTTTTAAAACATTACAAAAGATGTAGAATAAAAGCTACAATGGAAATGACTTGACTTATAGTTTTACTGTAAATTGATGTGTGCATCTCAGGAGTGATTCCTCCGCTTTCACTGATCCCTAGTACGTGCTCAGCAGCTGGCAGGCACACTCAGCAAGACTGGAATTTGGGAGTAACAAGAAGCTATGATCTCTGTAAGTGTTTGTTAGAAAACAGATTCTAGCTTTTTTGATGAGATGACTACAACTGAAAAAATCCCCAACACCCAAGAACTTACTTGAAGGCATAAAGTATTTCTTAGCCAAACTGGAATTTTCATTTTTACCTATAACGAAGATTTATGAGATGGATTGCTGTTGACTAAGCCATCGTATTTGCAAAGCAATGTTGTAATATGGGAATTTACTATTAGCTGATTATATTTATTGAATCACAGTGTTGAATCTGCCACCCTTGATGACCCAAAGTTGTAGCCATTGCCTATTCTGTTGACAAAGACTTTGCCTTTTAAAAATTTTCCAAGGTGTCTAGGAAATTTGCCTCAGTATCAGGGATATTATTGAATAATTTTGCCAACTGATGACTTTTGAGTATCTAAATCCAGCCATTCTGTAATTTAAAAAAACCCAGATTTTCCAAAAATATGATCTCCCACTGTAGCTGCAGTGTTACATGCCTCTCAGCTTACCAACACTGACTGAGATCGAGGGAAAAAAAAAAGAAAAAGATATCTATGTTTCCAAGTTAGTCATGTAAACAGTTGCATTTATAAAATCTCTGTCACAGAGAAATGAAATGCAGTACTATGAGGACTGCTGCAGATTATATCTAACAATCCTAGACTGAAGCTGACAATAAAGATGTCTTCTTCATAGACATCAACAAAGTTGATGTGAGGTTCCTAGCCCTTCACAGACCTTTTTACATGGCAACAATGAGGAAACTACAGAATTTCAGAATGCAGTCACACAGAGCTTTCTAAACATTTTGCAATATCATCCCCACAGGGAATTTTGCCAATGGGCAAAAAAGATCTATAGAATAAGAACTCAAACCACAGTTAAAAATTTCAAAGAGAAAAAAATCATTAATTAATTTTAACCTATATATGAGACTATTGTTTTCATCAATATATGCACATATAATTTCACTACAATGTTTTTTGATGCTGTACGTTGACTCTTACAGTGAAGTGTACTACAGCCTGCGGATCTTGTTTCTTAAAACATTCCATATGCTGAATGGTCTTTACACCACTTGTCTACCCTTTCACAAACTGTTAAGTGATCCTTAAAGACTCTTTAGCCTGCTTATTTTTCTTAATCGTCACTGCATCTGTGGGGATGCCATTTCCCAAAACCAACCTAAGATTTCACAGCACTTGCGTGAACATCTTTAAAAGAAAGACAAAAAGAGGTCTTCACTCCCCTTCACTGCCTCCAGAGTAACATTGCAGCAATCTTTATCAGGCACAGAACGCCAACAACTTTTGCACATGGACAGGGAGTAATTTAGCATTATGTCATAAGCCTGAAACTTTTCTGTGTTCTCTTTTTTGAACTGCTTACTGATTAATCCAAGGATACATTATGTATTCAATGGGTGTACTTTGGCTTGAACAAAACTACACACACACAACTGTCCTACCCAACACAGTTTAAACTTTGTTGTTTTTTTTTTTTCTTTTTTGCTGTACAGCAATTATTTCATAAATCATATCATGCTCCTTGGAATCATATTTTCATCAATACCTTTCTTACCATTTCCAATCTACTGGGAACACATTTAGCTATGGCATGTGACTCACCCAAAACAGGCATTTATGAAAATAAGAACAAGTGTACATATAACTAGAGAGACAAAGTGCATAAACTGCTATGAAGCCAGCCTCGTTTTGCATATTCCATTTGATCTCTCATCAGGCTTGGAGCCCAAATTATTCTGGCCAGGCTGTATAAATATGAAGTAACCCAGAACATAATTAAACCAGGCTAGGCTGAACCCTAGTAAAAGGTCATGCTGAACAAAATTTTATCTACTACAACTACTGACCTGCTACTCCAAGAACCTGTGAAAGAGAGCATTAAAAACTAGAAACAGTCATCCAAGAAGGTTCACCACTCTCTCTAACAACTGCTAAATATGTCTGCTACTTCTTGAAAATTATTGATGCAGGTGTTTGTCAGAATTAATTTAACATTATTATGAGAATAAGCACAGCCTTCCTGTAGCATCAGACAACTGGCTGCAGTTAAAGTTCCAAGATTATTCTTTTGAATAGGAAAAAAAAAAATCCTTTCCTTTCAGCTTAAAGTCACGTTGCCTCTAATGTTCAGAGGTCCTTGAATCTCAAAATGATCTGAACCACATCTTGGAACCGAAAGTGGTTCCTAGCTTTATGAACAATGCATGTTTTAGCAAGAAATTCTTCTTATCATGTTGTCAACATTTCCTGCTTTTGTTTCCTTTATGGTTGTCTTTCATAGCAACATAAATGGCACTGAGGGCAGAGCTAATTTTCTTCTCCAGTCTGGCCATTCAACTAGTAGCAAAAGATAAGTATTACGTAAAGGAAGGGAAGCTGCTGACAGGCCTTGGAAAATTCTGTTTCATTGGCAAGGAATTTCTTCACTCAACCTACCTTTTCTGGATTCTGGCAGAGAAGACAGTCACATTCAAAGCAATACTGACGCATCAGTTGCTTTTGGCGTTCACTGGTGGGCATCAGTGATTCAATATAGCTGATGGTGAGCTGTGTGCAGTACATACAAAACCAGAGTTGATATATTGTACAAAAATTCCATATTCAGTGAATGTATAGCTAAGGTAACGTTTTTGGATACAACATTTTTCCAGCATAAAATAAAATTTTATCTTAACTGATGATTTCATAGAAGAAATTTACTATTTTTACAAACGGCAAAAAAAAGGCCAAAAATAATTTCCACAGAGAAACACTTTCACATTTCCAGATCAATATTGTTTGAAATTATTAATCCCCCCCAAATTATCACTATTTCAACTTTTCATCCTAATTTGGAAGAAAAAGAAAAAAGAAAAGAGAGAGAAAGGAGAGAGCGAGAGAGAGAAAGGAGAGAGAAGCAGCTCAATATCTGAATTCCTTGTGCATGAAATCTCATTTTCTGTCTAGCTCCAAAGCTTAAGTGTGTATTTAGCACTGGTGTTATACAACATCCAACTACCTCCAAAAATTTCATTTCAGGGAAGCCCCTACTTTCTTGCAAATATATGTTTGAGCCTGAGGAAAGCTCCTCCTATGTCATACCCATCTTAAGTATGTCTGTGATGTTTCCTCTGTGACCAAGGAAGCACAAAAGCATTTCAGGCAAAGCTGTTGAAACTATTGACAAGAAAATTCATTAAAATTATAAAAGAAAATGCTTACATTTGTGCCATTTTCAACTCCTCATGCTGTACAGAGTGAATTCCAATGAACTACAGAGAAGTCTGTAGTTTGTTCACTTTGACGCCTGCCAGAAGGAATTTTACAGGGCTAACCATTTGTAGAGTTCTTCAAATGTTTAAAGTGCTGCACAGGCATAAACTAATGATAAGGGAAAGAATATAACAAAATAACAGCCCAGCTCAGACCAGCATTCAGTCATACACGCTATTGAGTGACTACACTATACACCCAACAGACTTTGAAACACTCCAGAGAGGTCAGAGCTAAAAAAAAATTAAAAAATCGGGTCACATTATTTCATCCTGAGCCTAGACACTTCAACTAATTGGGAGAATTTTCACATGGTTCTCAGTTAAATCATGAGAGTCCACTCAAACAAATTACAGGAAAACCTGACCAATTTGTAGTAATGACTATGAAATCCATTGTCAGAACCTGCATTTTGCAAATTAGTGAGCTTTCTAAATAAATGAGCAATTAACAAGAAACTAAAACAATGCCTGCATTTTTTCATTTATTATTACAGTGTAATTTGATTATATATTGAAGGAGGACGGTATTAAAAGAAGACTACTGAGACGGCAAAGTCAAGTATTTAAAATGATCATAAGCAGAAAGCCTGTGGAAAAAAATAAATATGGTCTCATAATTGAAGATTAATAGTATAATTAATGAAAGAGACAAATTAAAGTTCCACAGATAATCAAAAGTTAAAGTGTAAGAACTTTGTTAGATTTTCCATTCTATATGTTGTTCTGTCCCACCTTGTGCATGCCTGAGCTGAGAGGGTATTAGTTTCACCACTGCTTGTTTACAGCAGAACAGTCTGTACTAATCATCTACATAGGAGCTGTAGGCTTCCCTCTGAGCTTTCTGCGGTGAATGGATGGAAATTGTTTTGCCTTTTTCTTTTCCACTCTTTTCTCCCAAGCTTGGTTTCTTCTGCCCCATTCTCTCCAATCTGTCCCTCTTCTCATTCTCTCTCTTCTCTGCCCCTGGACATGAGTATCATTTTCCAGTTGTATTCCCCACACCTGGTTATCTAAACCTGGTTTCCAGCCCTCAGTTCTAGCTCCTTACATAGCCATTCTTGGTACAACAGGCCAGTTTCATCATCCTGCCAGTCCCAGATCTGCCCTTCTGCCTCCCCTGCGTGCCTCGGCTTACACCTTTTCCCCATATTTGATCACCAACACTCTTGCTCTCCCAAGTTAACACTCCTTGTTGCCCTATTCTGGTTTTTCAATCATCTTCAGTGACCCCACCAACTATGTCCTCATTTCTTTCCCTGGCTGGTCCTGCTCTGCATCCTCCTTGGTGTGGTAAGAAAGATCTGTCTCCCTTCCTTCCCACAAAGCACTTTCCAGTCAAGCTGTAGTCCTAACCTTATCCTTCAGCCATTCCAAGCCCAGTTTTGCTCTCCCATCACAGCCTCTGATCTTCATGTCTCCTTGCAACTCACAGGTGTTTTCTGTCAAAATCATTCCTCACACTGGCTTGTTCCCTGCCTCTTATCCTCTGCATAAACATCACTGGTTCTGAGCCATGTCCTACTGGGCTTTAGGTTCAGGTGGCATCCAGCAGGAAAAGGGATTTAATCAAGTTCAGGCACAGTGAAAGACAGTAGAAATCTTCTGGAAAAAGTAATTCATGTGAGATTAGTCTATTCTTTGCCAAAATACTTAAGACAATGGTTTAAACCCTATCATTACTGTTGAATCTATCACTGGGCAGGGTTCAGTTCTAATACTGAAAAACAAATACATAGCAAACATCAAACATGCTTTATCTATCTTCAGCCTACAGGCTTCATCCCTCTCTCTTTTAATTTTTGGCTTCTTTTTTTTCCCCATTCACGTTGCAGAAACCTTGGAAGTTAAGAACAAGTTTGAAACCAGTAATTTCTTTTTCAGAGGTGCCCAACCAGTTGTGGATATGAACAGTCATGTAACAACCTGCTCGGGATCAGAGCATATGACGGGGCAGGAGGAGGACAGGAGGCTTCGTCACAACAATACCTCCTTCTAGCGTTTTAACAACTTAGGGTTTCTCTTGCTGTCACAGGCCCAAGTCCAAATTCCCAGTCCTGCCACCATAAATCCTAAGTGAAAAAATGTTTGTAGCTGGCAGGCTAAGTGGGAAAATGTAATTAGAATATTTAGAAACATGACCAACCTAACGGTGACTAAGTCTATACTAATCATTTAATCATTTAAACATAAAAATTCTGTATTCAAGTCTCTCTCCTACACTTGTTTTAATTTTGGATCCCTTCATTAGATGCAAGGCTCATTTGACTTGTACATATTTAGGAAATATGCCCATTTATCAAAGGTTGTCTTAATGGTATTTGCATGTGGGATGAATGGTATTAATTAAAACATTATTTCAGCTGACCAAAGCTTGCCTCTTTATTGCATCGCTTATAAAGAATGCAGTAAATCTTTTCCCCTGAACTGGAGAATATATATTAAATAACATTTAGGAAGGCAGGGAATTATTTAACAGCTGTGAGACTTATTGTCTCTCAAGACTTTCTCCTTAGAAATGCAGCACTGTCTGAGCCCTGCTTCTCACTCTGACACAGAAATTCTTTAACCATGGGTATGGTGGTTAGTTTCTCATGTTCCTCATCTGTGAAATGAGGCGGACACAATTTTCCAGTACTGCCATGCTGCAGTGGACTTAATTTATGTTTTTTGTAACAGACTACAAGCTCCAAAATTTCTAGACAGAGGATTCTGTAGAAATTTAAAATCAATTATTTTAATGCAAATGGCAGGGAAAAAAGGGAGTCCTCTTGTTTTTGCAATCATGGGTCTCAGGGTCTTAGGGAGGGTTGTGTACAAAAGTCAGTTCCTGAGACAGAGTTATATAGGTGGTGAACAGTCTGTGCTCTTTCTGTTATGGCATATATGATCAAAATGCCTTCTAACTCAAGGAAAAATTTGATTTAAAAAAAAAGTAATGTGACAAAATGTAATGTGTCAAACATACACAGATATAAAACTTCTCACAGAGTTATAACAACAGAAATATGACATATCTTGGTTGAAATCTATCATGAAGATAGATTTAATTGCTGGTCATCTGAAATTATGATTTGTATTTAGTATAAATTTTAAAAATTAGTTGCTCTGTAAGAGCACAGTCTGCTATGTGACTTTCTGCAGAAAGATACAAATTTGCTGTAACTGAACTCTGAAGCTCATGAGAAGCCACGCACCCATTTTGGAGCAGAACTGGACCTCAGCTAATAGATCCTGTCTCCCAGCAGGACTAATTGATTTGAGCTACACACTGAACTAACCATAGCTATACAACTTCTGATTGGAGAAGAGGCAAAATGAGCTCATGTCTGCCTGCAAAACACCAGGTAGACACAGTAATTAACAAAAAGTCAATTGAAAGTATAGCATACATCTTGATGCTGTTTAAAGTGGTTACTTACGGGTAGGGAACTGACGAAGACCTCTTCAGAGCAAGCTGCTTGTCTTTTTGAGAAATTAGCTGATAGGCTACCTTATCACTGAAGGAGCCCTGGTGATCTCTAGGTGAATAATTTTTGATTTCTTATAATCTTTAGTTGAACATCAACTACAGCATTCATTGGCAAAAGCCAATGGGAACGTAGTGCGTTTTTGTTTAAAATGGTAACTTTCTGCCCTCAAAGAGCATGCAATTCCATAGAACCACATTAGTATAAAACCCAAATAATATACCTAAAGATAAATCTGAACTTTTGGGTTCCGAAGCAAAATTTAAGGACCAGACACTTCTCCATCTTGCCAACTCTCAGTATTTTATTATGATTCCTGCAATACACTTTGTTTTCTTAAAGCTTCAACTTGGGAAACCATGCAATTATACATTAATTCCTTCTTTCAATGCCTACAAAATGTAACATTCATGACTCATGATTTCTTAGTGCTTCAGGACTGGCAACACTGCCTTTGCCACAAAAAAGGCCTAGATGGCTAGAACTTTTGTGTATGATTTTAGGAGTGATTAGTTTTCCAAATATACAGCACCATCAAATTTAGCACTTTCATTCTATAAGGATTCAGGCAAACATTTTCTGGCTCAGGAGTCCTAATTTTCTACTATCTGAGATACATTTTGGCCTTAGGATTTGAACAAATTTCAAAGCTCAACTTCCTGTTAAAAACATACAAAGCCAACAAAATCGGCCTAGGCATTAGACTAAAACTGACCTGAAACCATTTCCATCAGGACATAAAAACTTTTTGTGGTTCTCATAATCTTGCATGCTTTTTATCACTGACTTGATAAATATAATTACTGTGTATAGCATGAGCACTCTAAAGTGTGGTTGGGGCATAAATGTTATTCCTGAATAAATCTGCATCACACTGCAGCAGCTACATTCAATGTAATAATATCTCTTCTTCTGTTTTACAACCAAAATCAGGTCTACTGGTGCCTCCCTCTTTATATAATCATGAGATGACAATAGCCAGTCACCTCAACTCCCTGTGTCTCTGTCTTCCCTGTGATTATAGGTGGTCAACAACTTCTTAACATGAGTAAATTGTTGTAGTGACCTCTGATAGAAAGCACTACAAATGTGCAAAAATATTTTTACTTCTCACTGACCTTGTAAGCACATCATATTGCAGTGGTTGATACTTTACTGGCAAGGGTCCAGAAGCCCTATCAAGTTTGTTCCTGTATGGATAGTAAAGCTGTAGTCGTCTTCTACTAATCTGAGTTTGACTTGCTACTTAGCTTCTTGTCTCTAATAAATCTTAGTGCTTATTTACTGTCTACTATTACATAGGGAATCTCATTCTATCTAAATCTACTGTAAGTTTGAACAGCATAAGGCAAGTTTTCTACTGCTTATAATTGTTTCAAGTCATGAGGCAACAAGAAAACTTAAATAGTGTTCATCTTACCACCTCAGAGAACTCGATTTATTTAGAAAACCCAATCAGATTTCCCTGTAACATGTATTTTCTCTCCCATTAGCTCAGATCATGACCTCAGTAATAGAAGTAAAAATGCAGCTCATAACAGGTAATGTAGTTTCATGTACATAGGTGTGTACATAGCCATTCAACACATGGCCATTAAGAAAACTGAGTTCACCCTGCTGCAGGCAAGCAGTAAGGCAGTGTGGAAAGAAGTTGTACCAAAGCTACCATGCAGACACAAAATGAAAAGCGGTAGCAGTTGTGTAAGAGGAAAAGTAGTTGGGTGTTGAAAATAATATTAAACTGCTGACTTGTACATAACCTTATAATAATTTTATTTTCCTTCCTCTTCCCATAACAGATCTAAACTAATATTCACTTTGTATCTTTACTTTCTTACTTATGCCCATTTTCTTCCTTAGGCACATCCTTATTCAAAGAAGCATGTACCTCAGACTGAGACTTTTATTTCCAGGTAAGTCAAGAGGGCACCTGCTTTAACACAGTGTATATATATATATGTGTATATATATATGTATAGACATACATACACACAAAATCTTTATTAATCTCAATATTTTGCCTAAAAAAAATATTTTACCATTTACTTATTTTGATGGCCTACTATCTTAGAGAAAGGATATATTAAAAAAGAAAACAATTCATAGGGAGGAAAAGGGATACCACTTCTAAATTAGAATACATATGCCCTTGATATTCCCAGAGTTTGAAGCACAGGCATGAACTGTATTTACATTAGGTCATGATTTTGACATGACCAACACCTAGAACTGCATAGGTCATTGGTGCATGCAAAGTTACATATATACATGTCTTTGCAGGCCTGACTAAGCAAATTCAATATTGCATTGCTGTAAAAGACATTTACTTTGAAATGCTTACCTAGCCACAAATGGTTATTTTCAAAGTAATACAAATGCTGTCGTAAAAACAAAGCTAAGAATACCTTAGATCGAACCAGGAATCTCTTGAAAGGGATATTTTGAAGTCTTTTCTAGTGAAGTGGACAAGAAAACAAACCTTGTCTTGCTACTTTCACTGTCAATGAAAGGTTTACTACAACAGACGGTATGGTTGCAGCCTGACAAATGCTTATTGTTGCAATGACTTAGTGAACACTGCATTCCACCCAGAAATATTGTAAGTGTTTCTATCAGGGTAAAGACGTTCAAATACAAACAGAATTAAGTGCCTAGAGGAGGAAAGGAGGAACAAGAATTTATCAAGACTGCTAGTGATTTATGAGAAGTAATGATTATGGGGCCCAGGCAGTGTGAAGAGATGATTCTATTTATCATTTTCCCCCTGATAGCTATGTGCTAGAAAGTGGCATCAATATATCACCAAAATATTAAGCTGGTGGCCCTGCAGTCTGGAATTTATTTAGGGAGATGTCATTGTTGCAGGTGTCTGTGATGGAAGGGAGGACAAGTTAATTACCTCTTCACCAATCTGGATCTCTCGGACAGAGCGAAGTAAAAGCTGGTATCCTTCAAAAATGATCACGCAGTTTGGGTCACAGCTGTGGTTCAGTAAAGACATGCTGTCAGGGGTGGTAAAGGGGGAGAAAGAGAGAGAAAGAACTTTACAGAGGAGCCTCCACTGCTGTTCCCCTTTAATCATTTAAAAGTAGCTAACGTAATTACATCTGAAGTATCAAGCAATTAAGTTACGAAACAAATAAAATCCCTGGTAAATCAGCTGCTCTTGGTTAGGGGAGGAAAATTAATGCTTAGGAGATTTATATTCATTGCTAATAGGAGCCATGCCTGCATCTCTTCATGTGTTTCTGCCTTCTGTGTATTCGGGGCAGGAGGGAGGCGATGGCCTCCCAGTGACTCTCCAAGGGGCCTGACTCAGGGGAGAGGGCAAAGGAGGCAAACAGGGAACAAGGCAACCTGGACTGTTCAGAGCAAAAGGTTAGTACCTTGGGACTGTGTTTTATTTCTGCTGCTTCTGCTCAGTTTCAGGCCACTAACCTTATCAGTTACCCTGACTGTCAGTGGAACCGCAGCTCAGAGGGGCCAGCAATCAACCTGTATTCCATATCAGGTAGAAAACAGAGTATACTGTGTCCTAAAACCAAAGTACTTGCTGTATAAAGTTGAAAGAAGAGATACAGCCGTTGCCTCTGTTTTACACATATTTGGTTCAGCCTCTGTTCTTGTGGCGTGTGACAGCTGAAGCAGCGCAGCTCATGGGGGAGCTGCTGCCACCCCCAAGAGACCCACACGCTGGTGGATCTCCTGACACAGACATGCCCTTCCCTCTTTTTTGAAGGAGGCTGTTAAGAACAACATCAACAACATCCACTATATACTTTTGAGTCCCATGTTTCATTAGCTGAGAAACAACTGACTTTGCCAGGCCAACATGAGTCCCATAGCAGACGTGGGGCTGACGGTTCTTCCCATATGGGAATGACCCATTGAAAGACCAATTCTGGCATCATCGGCTGGAAGAATAATTTTTGGCTTATCCAGCTCCTGGCTGCCTTTATTTGCTTTCCTTGTCTGCCTGATTCAGCAACTCAAAATCCCAACTGTTGTTGGCAAAAATAGAGGATGTTGCCGAGGGTCAGAGCCCTGCACCAAACCATGTTTATTTAGTTCTTGACTCTTAAAGGAGCTATCAACAGGAGCCTGACTCTTTTGATATCCCTTCTGGCCTAATAAAATATCTGTGGTTAATCTCCACATGAACCCAGTAATGTACACTGGGAGAGAATATATATTTCACTTATTGTGAGATCACTGGGCATACTCCCAAAGCTGCTGGCAAGGTGATGCAGAGAAGGACCACAGGATTTTATCTATTTTAAAATATATTGGGATGCTAAAGCTATCAAGCCATGCAACAATATACAACCTCTTAATGAGACTAAACAAAGCACTTTTAATCAAATTTCATCTCATGTAAACACTAGTGTGTTTGATGACAATTTCATTTGGAACCATATGAATTCATCTGTAAGGGCATTTGCCTAGGATTTGGGAACCACAGATTTAAGGTCACAGTTTTCCCAGCTCAGAGTGATTTGCTACAGCAAAACTCAAACTGCTCTGAACTGAGTTGGGAAAGAGTCTCTTGCATCCCTTGGCAGTGCATTATCACAGAATGTAGATAGCCACTTTTTTCACAGTCAGGAGCTTTTTTCAACCAAAAGAAAACATTTCAGTAATAATAATGCTCCAAAATAATGTTCAATTTTTCCCAAGTATGTGAAAGGATTTGTTTCCATTCCATTATGAAATGAAATGACTGTTCTGTACTTTTCATAACACTAATTCCCATGTCGTCCTAACCACCTTTGCCTTATCCTCACCACAAGGCAGGCCTCAAGATATTAAGTGTCCTTAGTCAAATCTTACACGTGACATTAGTAGAAAAAGAAACAACAGGCCCACTGAGGTATTGACAACATAGTTCAACGGTGCATTAATAAAAAAATGAGATGGTAGAATATAATTTTAAAGTATACATATTAATTTTCCACATTAGTAATTACAGGTAACTAATTCTATGAAGGCGAAACCTTCCCTGGTATGTACTTCTCACCTAATACAAATAAGAAATAATAATAATAAATTCAAATATTAACACTCATCTCTCAAGGGGCCTATCTTTTCACCTTACTGGTTTCTTAGTTATGGTAATTTACTAATAAATGTGTTCAATCTTTTTCTTTTAATTGCCAGTTCAGAAGGCTTTTGGCTGTAAAATATCTGTATTCTAAAGCAACGCTGAACAGGTTTCCTTTTACTAGTCCCAGTCACACATTTTTGATGTCAGCATTTATTCTTACTTAGAAAAGGCTATCACCTCCATAAAAATAAAATATAAAGATGTATCTTATTTAAACTGTTTTAACTTTGTAATCGGGACTATTAAGAATGTTTTCAACTTGATCATATTTTTTATTCTCCTTTAATTTATTTGCATTTCCCAGTTTCTCATTTAGACATGTTACCTGTTGCTTTGATAGCGCTTACAGCTACCTAGGAAAAAAGGGAAAAAAACCTAACATAGATTTTGCCTGTGAATGAAACAGTGTCCACAGTACCTGGG
Organism: Ciconia boyciana; assembly: GCF_034638445.1. Lineage (NCBI taxonomy): Eukaryota > Metazoa > Chordata > Aves > Ciconiiformes > Ciconiidae > Ciconia > Ciconia boyciana. The sequence goes on from NC_132936.1 coordinate 89,445,493, forward strand.
ATACAGGCCAACACCAACATCCTGCATCTCTCCATTACTGATGGTGAAACAGTTACAGGTCACCTGTAAAAACAAGGGAAAAAATCCAGGATTACCAGAACCATTTGGAAACCCCATACTCAAGTGAAAAAAACTTTCAAAATTAAATGAAGGAGCAATTGGTAATTGGATGGGAAACATTCAAGCCCAACACTGGTGCTCTTTCATTTTAGAGCAATCACATCTGGGACACACTCTCCTGTAAAACTGCAGTCAATTAAAAGCAGAAATATTAGTATCCTGCAAAAATGTGGGGTTAAACACATGCAGAGGCCCTACTTTCCTGTCCAGAGGGGGAAAAAAAAAAAAGAAAGCCACCCTACACAGAGCCTGAAAAGCTCAGCCCAGAGACAATATAGCAGATGACTGTGGCTGCTGATGAAAAGAGTGGCTGTTTCCATGCAGGGACTCTGCTGATGCCAGGCTGTCACAGCACCTTTTAGTGAGTACCAGTGGAGCCCAAAGAATATATATGGGACAGTTTTGAAGTAAATAGCAGCCTTGACTGTGGCAACCTGATATAGGTATAAATAAATACAAAGCCTGTGCAATAGTGTATCTTTCACATTATAGGTATTTTGGTTTGCATGTAAAAGATCCCACAAAAAAGCATGTCCAAATTGCCATTCAAGAAAAATATAACCTTTCATTTAATCTCAAATATTCAGCTTGATAGTGTATTCTTCCCTCATACAAACATACAAAGCTAAAGTGGTTTTAGAAAAGAGTGGAGAAGAATGGAAGTTGCTTGCAAGTAGATACAGCCCTACCCCAAACTATCAAACTGACATTTCTTGGTGTTCAACTCCAAGATAGATCAGCACCTTGTAAATGATTAGGAAGTATCATTTTCATGGGCTTAAACAAGAACCAGAAGCCAATTCCTAATGTATTTTTTAAATATCTGATTATTTTTTTTTTTGAACAATTGGTTTTGTATTTTTTTTTTTTATTTTTTAGATAATCTGTTGGTCAGTTATCAATGACATACTAATAAAGTATTTTATGTGGAAAAACACTGCATGATACTGCACATACAAGAAAAGTCCCAGGTCTCTTCTGCATAACATTAGATTATTAATATCATTAATTATCATTAGAACAGAAAATGAGTTACAGTAGGATTTGGCAGACGTGAAAATGAGATTTGAAAGTTGCAGTTTTATCCATAGAGTAATTGCCCAGAACAGTAAATGCACACCTCTATTTTAAAGAGCTACACTGAACAATTTAATAGTATATCTTATCCTATAAATTGACAAATTATTATTTATGAGAGCATTAACCATAAGGTGAAAATGAAATCCTCTTTCAAAATTTCTCATAAATTCTGACAGCAATGTTAATTTAAATAAATGTACATGCAGTAGGGCATGTGTTTTTTTAAATGGTTAGACAATACTTTGATTAGTCTATTATTTATGTAACCCATTCAAATGTTCCTGATCAATTACCAAAAGCATACATCTTAATTATTTCTTTCCTGCTGGCATTGGATATAAAGTGTCAGACAACTTCTGAGCAAAGATTAGTCCATTTAAAGTGGCAATTATCCTGGTTCTAAAAATATTGACTTGATTTTGGTATTTATTGAAAAAATAATGCCTTCCCAGTAAAAGAGAAAGAAAGCCAGCTTATGTGGACCTTAGCTCTCTCTAATGGATTATGAAGTAGCAGAGGTCAAACATCTCTTAGAACTAAATGAATCCCTCTTCCTTGCAAATCTCCTATTATTACCATAAAACTGTTTATATTAACGATATTGAATTTTGATCACTGTAGAGTTATAGAGACTGTTTCATCATTTTCTATTATGTGAAAAGTTTTACACACAGAAGTTGCAATAGTTTTACTTTTTCCTTTTCATAAACATGCATTAGCTTTTTATACCAGGACATATGCGAAAAAAAACACGAGATGAATGGATGCTCTGAGATTCAGACATCAAGAGCTTCTTTCAAGAGTAGTTTGCCGTGAGGCACTTTTTTAACCTCTCTGTTTTAGATATTTTCACAGTATGCAGTTGCATCTCAATATCCCAGTGAGGTAGTGAAATTCCATCTAATTTCTAATTATTTCCAATTTCAAATATGAGACTGGGAATCCTAAGTATACAGGGCCAGATCTAAAAAGGTATTTAAGTACGTAAACACAGGCAGAAGTCTAACTGGTCCTGTGAATTTTGAGCTACATGATTTTGTGTACAATCCTACCAGAGGCATAAGAGGTTTCAGGTGCTCTGAGGTGTGGTTAACCTCCTAGGAGACAATCTTTCCCCCCTTTTAAACTCAGGTATGAAAAAAAACAGTGATGCACATATAAAGTGTACTACAGATAGTAACCTTTGTTATGGCTGCTTTCTGTCCTCGGCAAGTGGAGAGAGAGGAATTGAGATGGTGGTAGGAAGATCTCATCGTTTACAGTGTGAGAAATTCTGATATAATGACAATCCTTCACAGACAGTTAGCAGCTGGTAACAGGTATCAAATATGAAATCTCCATAGTCTGTCAACTGAGGATGGGCTTGCTTGTTTGTTTTCTTTTAGATTTCTTACAAAGTCTCTAAAAATCTACTGAATCTCCTCTACGTTTCTATTGACATAAAATTTTTAAGAGGTTTTAAGTCTCAAAGTTAAAGATCAGTCCTACTCAGGGGAGTTCTGAGTAGTTCACCACAAGAGTTGATGTTGTAGACCACACCTCCCAAGAAACAAAAGGAAGAAGGCATTTCTTCTACAGAACACCCGAAGAAAAATCCATTTTCCTAGCTTCCCAGGATTCACAGACATAGCTCAAATAACAGCTAAATCTGGAGTATCTAACACTGCTGCAGGAGAGCACAGGTAAGCTGCTTGTTCCTGAGGCAATCATTTACGGATCAAAACCTACTGGGACTGGAAGTTAACTAACTCCATTTCTAGGGGAAAAAAACCCCAAGGCAAAACAAGCAACGTCTTTCTCATGCGTCACAGTATTTCTTTCAGGTTTCACGATCACCTTGCGCTGCCTTTTTTCTGCCTTAACTGACCCACCTTATTCCTTACACTACAATCAGGTTCTGATTCTATGTGACCCCAGATTTTAAAATAAGAAAGAATAAACAATTATCAGCAATCTGGTGCTTCAAGAAATGGGTTCTTCCTTACAAAGGCATGGCCCTTGTCATCTTAACTCCTGCAGAATCATTTATCTCTGTTATTTAATTTGTGCTGTTGTTCAGCTTGTCCTTTCTGATTCCTCTAAAAATTCCTCTCTATCCAGCTATGCATCACTAAAACTGCATAACCACATATGGAGACAGAACAGAGTACGCAGAGTTTGTTATACCCACAACTAAGGAAAAATGCCCACATATTTCAGAACTTCAAAGTTGCAAAGTCAAATTCCCTACCATTTCTAAAATTTCTGAAATAACACATCTCGCTGCATAAGAACCGAGGGAAAATTCTGAGGGGAGAGTCACAGACTTTTCAAACCTCCGCAATGCAAAACTTAATTAGGAGTATCCTAGAGCTCTCAAGGCTTATCATGATAGCCTGATTGGCCATACAGTTCACTAACAATTTAAAGAATCAATTCTCAGTGTTTGAGTTGGCTCCAGGGCAATCAATCCCGCAGGTTTATTTAAAAGAAACTGCTATTTCAAACAACAAACAATATTATACAAACTGATTGAATTAAATAAAAAGATTTGTTCTTTTGAGAGACTGCACATGTTTTAGAGAGGTATCCTGTACTCACTAAGGTAACCCAAGTAGAAGACATGATCTTTCCCAGCCCAGTAAACACACAGAGGGTAAACCAACTTTACTGACTGACTATTATTCTCAGGCATACTGTATCAGCAAACAAAAATTACTGCAATCTGTTAAATTTCATTTCCTCTCTGAGTGACATATGAAAACTCTGCAAATTTACCCTGTAAGGAGTTCTCTCTTCTCAAGACGTCTGGAGCTACTGTCTGAGCAATCTCTGTCTGTGCCAGATCCACAGTGTAGTGGACAGCCATGAAGATTTATTTCAGTGTTTGCATTTGACAGGGTATGAAGGCTTCAGTTTAGGAACATACCAAGTTGAATTTGCTTTCAGTTCAGACCTTGTTCATATTACTTTATACTATGGATTTGCATTTGGGTTAAACAAAGCAGACTCAGACTTGATAGCAGGACATCCCAGATTTGGAATTTTGGACACTAAGACAATGAAAAATGCCAATAAGGGAGTAAGGGAAAGAAAACAAAGCATTGTTGGCTAACACTTGCTGCACAGATCAAATTACGAACACCAGGACTAATAATCAATCATTTTGTCTCCATGTGTTCCTGTACGTTACTGCAACACAGCGAGGCAGCTCTTATAACACACGTAAGAAACCCTCACAAGAAGGACTACCAAAGGGTGTATTGCACTGGTAGGGTCAATATCATTTTCAGCTTTGATATACAATGACTCCAGCCATCTCTGTAAATGGTGTGTCACAGCTGATGTATTCTAATCGACCACCAGGAAGAAAGCCATAACTAATACTTTTTTCCCTAATTTATGAACCCAATGTAATGTAAATTAAAGATATAAAAACAACCCTTCATGGATTATTAAGTTTCTCATTCACACCAAAGCTGGCTGGGTATTCCTGGTCATTGGCAAATATTTAACAATATGAGAACTGGTTACAGCATCTTTTAATGGGCTTCTCAAGAGACTCAAACATTATCCAGGAGGAAGGGGCAGGCAGTAATCACTATGTGAGGGGCACACTAATTCAAATGACCAAGATATACCCCAGAGACCTTCTAGCACCACTACATCCCACTATAGCTCTGCACCAATAGCTCTTTCCCACTCAAGGATGAACAGATATCAGGCACAGATGGTTGACAGATCTCAAATCTGCTAATGACTTCATTTGGCACATGGAGCGCTAGAGCAACAGTGCTAAACACAGAAACAGTGCTAAACTGTAAATGCACAGTATGCCACGGCAGTGACAGACCTGTCAAGCCCCTGTTTTGAGTGTATTTCACTCAAGCTGGTCATGGCCACAGCCCATGACACCCAGGCTTCCCATGCAGGCAGAGCTTCTCGCTCTGAAACCTCAGCTCTGGCCACTGGACAGGGTATTGGGGATGGAGAGAGGAGGTGGGACAAGGTGGGAAGGTGCCTGCTACCACAATGCTGTGCTGAAAGGAGCCCTATTACCAGGCACATTTGCAAACTAGACCTTTGTGGCTTATATATACATGCTTGCATGTTTTACTAAATCAGGAACTTTGAATCCAATCCTACGTTGTGTTGTACTTGGGACCTACCTACTGGCCTCCACAGGAGCCACAGAACCAAAACTAGATGAAAGAGACATCAGAAGGATCAAAACAAACTGAGAAAAAAAAAAAAAAGATTCTTTGCTGTTTTGTTCCAGACAGAAATCAAAACATATTAGAATGGCTTTGGGAAAGCTTTATCTTATTTAGATTTTTCAGACTAAGGAAAGGGGACAAGTAGTTAACTGTTTGTGATACTTGCTCAGAAGCCAAATTTTGCTGCAATACCATGAAAATTGGAGAAGTTATATTTCTTTCACACCATGACTGAATTTGCAAATATTTCGTTTTACTTCAAGAACAATTCATCCTATTAATCTCTCATGACAAAACTTAAATGTTTTGGCTGAATTAGAGACTACCATTACTTCAGAGCTAGTTACAGCAAAGATGTGTATTTAGAACTATTTTCTTAGTTCTTAATCTTATGTCTTTGGAGATCTTTCTTTATATCAACTATCAATATTTCAGGCCTTTCTAGCTATCCTAGAACATAAAAGTTTCTGACAAGTATGCAGAACACAGGTATCCCTTGCAGAGGGCTGTCACCACCTACAAGGCAGTAGACCAGAAATTTGGCCTGACATTAACAGATGATTTAATGCAAGTGTGCTTCAGGCATCCCTTTTTAGTACTCAGCTAAGTGGTGCAATTTTGATTGGAATGGAATGAAAATAGGTCATGGCAAATTACCTCTCTTCTTAACCCCACACATACTTCTCCAATCTTTCAAATAAAAATACTTAGCTATGCAGCTAAATATATTTGATTACTAAGAATTTCAAAGCCATCATTACTAGGACAAATGTTATGTTTGCTATGGGCACTTTTTTGTGTGTGTGTGCAAGATGTAGTTACAAACCTGAGACTTGAAAAGGTAAAGCCTGAAACATGCAAAAATATTGCACTCTTTGGGTAAAATGAAATATCTTGAAGTTTTGTAGAACTCCCATTAAAAGTTTTGTGCAACCTGTCCTAACCTTTTCACAGATTTCTCCTCTGACAACAGTCAGCAAGTCTCATGTTCCCTTTGGTGAAATTCTAGCTTTACCCAGCTCTGCAAATATTATTATTCTTCCTGCTTTTTGAAACAGAACTGAAATGCATCTATTTTTGGAGCAGAACTAGAGAGAAGGAGCTGCAAAGCCACTAATGGGTCATATTACAGTACGCTTGCAACATTTGGCATTATTAATTGGAGTGGAGTAGAGGCATGACATCCTCCTCTTCATCCTCATTTTCCTACTGGTAACTCCACTCCTGTGAAATGGGGCAGAGTTATTAACTTGATTTCAACAGCCACTGCATGCCTGCCTATTGAAAATAAACCTCTTGTTTATTGAATGAGATCAAACTTCATGGGCATCCAGGAGTGGTTAACAAACTTTATATTTGTCTTGCCTATTTTGTTACGGATAGCTATTTATCTGCTTTGTAATGGTACATTCAAAAAATAAGTGGTGGACTTAATATGAAAAATTAGGTTGAGATTCAGCTATGGTTGCTGGTATGCAAATTACATAGGCAAAAGCAAAACATTAATGACTTAATCTTGTATAACTTCAGCTAATAATACAGGTGGAATAAATTACTGTCATCTCCTTCTATTACCCAGATGATTTCCTCATACCAGACTCATAACTTTTAGGCAGCCTAAGTTAGGTGAGATGAAACCTAGCCTAAATGTTTCAGAGTTTGCCAACTTTATTCTCACAGATGCGATATAATTATTATTCCTTCTGGAGGTGCTTGTTGAGCTAGACCTTCAAGTATATTTACCTCTTGAAGTTCTTTGACCAGAAGTCTTTGGATTTGGTCTGTTTGGCTTAGTGGATTTTTGCCTCTCTTTCCTCTTCTCTTTTTCACTAACTATTGCCCAACAATATCTTTTCTACTGGGGAGGGTGGGGGGAAGTGGGAGGAAGATAAAAATCTGGGGAAAACTTTTTCATACCGTTTCTTTAAAATTGTTTCCACTAGGAAATTTCTGAAGCACAAAAGCTGAGAATGTTTGAAGAGGAGGAAATTTTAAAAAGAGTAGGAAAAAAATGAAACGCCTCTTCCAAAATGTGATGGCATAAAATGAGTATTTTTAAATATTAAAAACTTAAACAAACATAAATAAAAGGTTTGATTTTGAAAATTATTGTGCAAAGGACAACAAAAACATTAATCCTGATTAATTTAGAAACATGGAAAGCATTTTTTTGAGAAAAAACACACATTTTTTCTAATAATTTTTTCATAAGTAGCATGTGGTTTTTGAACCAGCTCTAATCTCACTTTGCTACTTGAGTTACAACCTAAACCAGAGATGACTGGGGAGTTTTAGAACTGAACCTAAGACCTTTTTTTCCTTAATATGGTGAAAAAAATGCACAGAAACCACTCATGCCAGCATATGACACTGTAAACCTGTATGTGTCCATGATCACTGCAAAGCAAGGCTAACTACAACCTGCTTTGTTTTGTATTAACCAGTCAAAATCTCAGGCTCTTGTAACGTTTGCACAGAGGCCCAAAATAGTACTGATATCACTGCCACTTCCTTCCATTTTTCTTATGCCCTCTCCCTATAGATAAACTACTACTACTTTTCTTTTGACATACAGTTTTATAAAAAGGAATAAGTATTGTTTTTTTATCAGATCATTAAAGCAAAAAAAAATTAAAAAAGGATTTAAGCTATTTAGATATCATTTATTTTTCAACTTATTCCTATCATTCAAACTGGGTGTCATTACTACTTCTAAAAATCAGTGGGCCAGACATACCTTTTTGTAAATCCATCACTGTCAGTGGTCTAGACCCCTTTCTCCCCATTAAAGGCCTTTGGAAACCAGTAAGGCAATAGGAAACATGCACGATGTTCTTCCAGATAGTTGGGAGATCAAACATCTGCTGAGAGCAGGTAATTTAAATTACATGCAAAAGTATAATTTGAAAATTATATGAGCTGTTCACAAAATGCCAAGGTAGAATTTAAAAAATACAATACTGTCCTTTTAAAGTTTTTTAGCACTTGATTAGTATAAGCCTGCAAAATACTTTTGAACTCACCCTTAATCCTTCCTTCCTCAGACAGCACATGAACAGTGTTGTCAGATACGATGACTGATGCTACTGTACCATAGGAGGTGTTCCACACAAGACCGGCTAGAGCTGCTCATGGCCAGTTGAAAAGGAGTGGAGTACCAGCTGATATTCATCAAATATATTAAGTCCAGGTGGCAATTAGAAGTTTAACAGGACAAAGTAAAACTGAGAAACAAAAAGCCCACTATGTATTTAATCCTAAAACACTGAAATACCCAGCTGATTGCCTTAATGAGAGGTCTTTGGGGAAAAAAAGGGTAACAGCCCATTAAATGCACTGACGCGATGGTTAAATCCAGACCACAGTTCTAGACCCCTTTCTGACTGAAAGGCAAAACTGATTGCACTGTGAACGTGTGCGCTGGCACAGAAGGGTGAATATGACCATATCAGAAAATAGCAGGATACAATAAGGCAGAAAATATAAGTCAAACTCCATTTCCTTCTCAGGACAAAATAGAACAGTATTATATTTAAGGTAAAGATGTGATATGATGCATAGAACAAACTAAAGCTAAAGCAGTAATTTTAAGGCCTGCATAACTGAAGTCCTCAAGTATTCAAGGAGTTCTTGAATTTCTGTAGGATGTGTGCATTCTTAGTATCTCTGAAAAATCAACTCCCCATGGGTTTCCAGCCAGCATTTTTTTTTTTTCTACATCTCTATCTTTTGGGCTATTTCAAACATTGCTCTGATCAGGAAACCGTTGAAATAATTTAATTTTTGGAATTCCATAACATTGGACATGTTTAGTCTCAACACAGTACATACGCTTCTAGTTACTGTGAGGCATAGCTTTCATGCTGATGCCACTCATTTTCTCATTCCCATAATGCTAGTCCAACATTCTTGGACAATCCTATTTGATGATAAACCACAGTCAGTCAATGACTTCTAACAATACCAAAGACAATTTGCTAGCATTGTGCGCTATATTTGACCATATTGGGAAGTGACAGGGAGTTAAGTCAGGAGAAAAAAAAAAAAATCCTGCTCTACTCCTTTGGATGCACAGGGTGCATTTGGCACCCAGGATCTAAACCAGAGCATCTCAGAGCTGCATTTCCCATTGGTAGGCCAGGGTGGTGGATTTTGCTTGAAGAGGCTCTGGATGCTACAGCCTGCTCCATTCAGAAATGCCTGGATAGTTGGTACTGAGTAAGAGGAACCTCCCTTTCACATTTTGTTTGGATTCCTTTGTGACTTTTGAAAGTACTAGTAGAAAAAAAACCTGTTTTGTTTCCCCAAGAGAAGGAAGCACGGACATATTTTGGGTGGTTGCATGGGAACAAGGTTTATGGCACCGGAAATGCCTGTACCCCAGAAACTAGCAGAGAGAAGGTCACTATCCCATCCATCAGGATTCCTTAGCAGAAGTGCCATTAGTCAACAGAATAGATAATAACTCCCAGTACATTGTTCTACCTACAACTGAATAGAATAGATTTTCCTTTGAAATAGCATTTTTCTTTATTGTACCAGATTAGTAGTAGCCATTATACAGATTTTCTGTATGGTTACTATATGCTATTGCTAGTTAGGAAAAAACCCACAATACCTGAAGGCAGCATTAAGCTACACTTTCATTTGAGTAAGAGCCACAGAGTAAAGAAAATATAATTATTTACTCCAAAATAAGCTCATAAATTAAGCTCAAACAGAGAACTCCTAGTCAATGTGACATCAAACAATGAGCTGACAAAAGAACTGTAAACTGGCTCTATAGTAGCTTTTCACAGCACAGCTAGAATCATAGCTTGCAGAAAAAGACAGGAAAAAGCCGAACTTCTATGTATGCTTCCTACTTAACGAACTCTCTTATGGTATACAGGCTGTAAATTGGTGAGAAAATGGTCAAATCATTGCATTATTTGATCTCTCACTCGTAAAGAAAAAAGAAGTATTTAATTTTGAAAAGTCTCTACCAGATATCTTGGAAATACAGAAATAAAGGAAGGTTAGACAAACACTACACTGAGCTCACAGTTCAAATGCTTGTGGGTAGCTAACTAAAGTTCACAGACCTGTATGTAATTGCTGTCTACAGGAAATACTTGCATTAGCGAAAGAATTTTCTCCTCACTCCTTCACCTTTGCCCTTCCACAAACCCACCAGCAAATAAACCTCCTAAGAGCATTTCTGTGATGAACAGGACTTTCCCCACCTCTACAAGATGAACTAAATCTAACAGCCAGGAACAGAATTTGTCAACTTCTCAGAAACATGATTTTAGCAAGTATTAATTGATAAAGCATATACTTTTATACAAATAAGATTGAAACAAAATGATCCTGTCCCTTTTCATTTGTCCTTGTTTAGACTCCACGTGGGTTTTTTGAAGCTTGTAACATAAATAAGAGCACAAAATTTGCACGTATATTAATGTAAATTGGCAGTGACTTCAGTGACATCAGATGAGTTTCACAAAACAACAATTGGGTAGGAAGAAAGTTCACAAGTTGAACTAGAATTAAAATTTCTGTGAGCATTGAAATTGGGTGATCTAACTCCATGTGGTTAAAATTCTGTACATTTCAGACAAAACAAATCTTTGCCATTAAACATCTGCAAACTTTGGGTTGCTTAATTCCTAACCTAAGCTCTTCACCACAAATGCCTCAAGTTCACATTAAATACTAAAATAAAAAACCAGAAGTTTTAAAAAAACAGACAGTAGATGTGACATCATTAAATAGCCTGACTACTCAAACTTGAAAGCTGAGCAAACATTTTAAAAAATAACATGCAATTTTGTTTCACACTTTTTTTTCCCTAGCTTGAGATAGCTGGAACGGCACTGAAGCTGCATTTATCAAAAATGTCTGTGTTTTCCCAGCATTTAAATGATATACTGCCATAACCATGTATTCTTTCATGTGAAAGTGACACTTTTGCCTACCAACAAGTATCAAAATTTCTTTAAAGGAAAAGCTGTACCATCTTCCCTCATACATGCAAGACCAGGAAAATAAATACCAGTAGTATACCCTGGACAGCCAATGCATAACAATATGCTTTAATTCAATTATCTTACAATTTCTAAGCAAATTCAATTGTTTTCATAACCCAGATTCATGATTTCAGAAACTTTAAGAACAGACACAATCTCTACGTTTCAAAGTCCCAACATTCACTACAGTCTGAGAAAATTACAATGGGTTGTGCTATATATTTCAAACAAGAAAGATGGCTGAGATGGCTGTGCTGGCTTTACAAAACAAACTACAGATTTACAAAATACTCCTTTGATTCACAACACTCTCCTAGTGCTTCATGCTATTTTTTTCTGATATGCAGATTTGCTTTCAGCAAATCTTTATCTAGAGTTTTTATATTCCTTACTTCGAGCTTTTTTTTTGTTTTGTGCAAACCAGATCTTTACATATACCCAAGACAAGCAAACCAGATAGATAAAGAGTGATTTCAGCAAGCAACAAGGAGCAGCTGGCATTTCTATTACACCTGACAAAACCCAGGGTGACAGGAAAGAACGTACTAATTTTTAGTCACAACAATACTAGTGGATCCTAGCAAATTCCTCACCTCCACCTCCACCTCCAATGAAAACTCCAAAGCTTATACCTCGAAGCTCTCTTAAAAACATCACAGAACTAAAGAAAGTGAAAAATTGGATCAGAAATATGAACCACAAGGCACAAGGTTATTCAAATCTACTGTTGCATTTCTCCTCACAGTTTGCATTTTGACACTGACTCTCCTCCTTATGTTCATACTGGTTTTACCCAAGCATAATGCCAAAAACCTACATGCCAAAATACATTCTTCCTTGATGAATTAAGACCTTTAAAATTCAATATTCTGGCTATGATTATTTAAGAGCATATTTCCCTTTCATCTAGGACTTGTCTCTCATCTGATTTGACTGCTTATGAAAATTTTACCTTTAAATTGTTATATTTTCATGAATAGAATGAGGTAAAGCTATAAAGTAATTCCTAAAACCAAGACCTTTCACCCTGAGGATCCATTCATGATACAATAAGAATTTAAAACAAAAATTGTAAGATCACACTAGGTGAGGTTTCATTGTTAGCTCTTGTTATGAGAGCCATATGAGAACAAACAAAGTAAACTCATACCTTTTTTCACCAACAAATGTGGAAATACTTATCTTTTTTACATGTTATGACAGAAAAGAGTAATTTGTTCCATTAATTCCTGCTTAAGTTACAATTAAAATGTCTTTTTAAAGTATTTTACTTGCTGCATTACTCTTGGCCATTCACCTCAAATATAAATCAGCTGTGCGAAATTATAAAATTGTAACCTTTAGGTCATCTAACAAGAATTTCAAATATCAAGCTTTCAAATACCAAATACTTCCTTTTTTTTTTTTTTAATATTGAACTCACCCGAATGAAAATGCAAAACATTTTGAAAGTTTGAATCATGATCTAGCCTTTGTGACCAGTCTTTCCAGACTGAGTCCAATAGTTTTCCCATAGACAGTCACTAACATCACCTCCTCAGTGAAGCTGGAACAGGTGTCCTTTTTCATCGGCAAGGCTCTTCCTAGGTATGAATGAAGCACCTACTTCTCTTAAACTTCATTATTATTACTTTTTCGACATTTTATACTCACTGTGATAGCACTGCATTGAACAGTCTATTGAGCTATTACCACTTGATGGATCATTTAAATCAATCATTCAGTTTGTGTAAGATATTAAAAACAAATACGTAAAAATTATCCCTTAGGACAAAATTTAGACTTCTAAATCTGGTTCTCCAAACTACATTGTCAACTGTCTAGTTACATGTCCATGATTTTTTACAAAGAAGATAAGAAGCAGGAGAAGGAAAAGCAACAACTATAAAATGACAGAATTAAGTTAAGAGAAATAAAATAGAAGCCAAAACTACAGGAGATAATGTATTCAAAAAACAAGTTCAAACAGATAACTTGCTTCTTACTAGCATTTATTAACAGTTTGGTTATGGAGAGTGTATGGAGAAGAGGACCTGGCAAAATACCAGTCAAGACCAATGGTGCTTAATTTCCACCACCTGTTGCTCAAAGGTGTTACAATACACAGGCCCCAACAGAATATAAGGTAGAGGGTTTTTTAAAAATTATTACACATCTTAATTCACTCAGCAGTTCTAAGCAGCAATCCAGCTCTGACACAGTACTTGCCCTTAAGTGTCTGCTGGTGTGCTCTCAAAGGTGCCAGTGCAGCAAACAACAGCCAGCAGCAGGTTTTGATTCTGCATACAAATGCAGGGCCGAATTCAGCGCCGTGAAGCTGAAGCTTCACCTGCGTGTGGATCTCAAGGTCCCTGACTCCAAGCCATGCTCACCAATTCACATAAACTGCCTCTTATTAACTAAGGACACCTTTATCTGTGGGACAACTGAGGCTACATAAATCATATGCCTTGCCTTGGAAAGGGGGCTGCATAAATACTGAGGTCCATCCACTGACACCTTCTCACCCAGTCAGCACCTATGCATGGAGACTACACTTTCAACTCTCGTACTGTAGGAACGACTGAATGAACAAGTACTGATACCTTGACTGAATAATGGTTCTCTTCTGCTGCTTTATGAATAAAAAGTTTGTTCAAGATTGTCACCTAACTTTGCACAAACTAGTCAGACATTTGAAGATGGAGAAATAAATCTTCTGGCTTTGCTCTTGTTTGAGAAAGAGGCCCTGCTTATGCAAGCACTTACAGAGAAGTTTTATTTTCAGCTGAGCTTTCTCACTAACCTCAAAAGGGTGGCTCACAGGTTACTGCTGCCATTTCTTACGTGCTTCAGTAAGCCACCCTGCAACCCACGCCCCACGAATAGTTCATCCGTTCGCTTGAGTATTGCTATTCTAGTTATAACTAGTTGCGTCTTGCTGTGTCTAAAGACCCTGCAATGTGACTACTGTAAAAAAGGTAATTTTAACTTTAAACTTATTTTTTATTGAATAGACATGTGATTTTCATGCAGAATCTGGCCATTGGGAGGATTCCCAAAGCAGAAGAGTCAGCGACAACCCCAGGACCTGTGCATGAGATGGGAACATGACAGTAACAACTGTGTGGGGCAGCTTTTTTACATGTTGCTTATTGGTCAACGTGTCACTGAGTAATACTTGACAATATTTAATGAAATGAATGCAGAAGTCTTTTACCAGAGGAAACATGTTAAAGTGAGAAATCAAGTGAAGCACACTCAGTCTTGATAACTAAAGAATGATCGTTTTGTACCACAATACTTCCATGAGACTGGGCAACAACAGCAAAGGGCAGGAAAGCTGACCAGGCTTCAGGAGAGCTGCATTAGTACTGGCATGTGGGGAGATAAAAGCAGGGATGTTTTAGTCAAAACAAAAATAATGATTGAAGTTCTACATAAAAGCTGTTATTTAAAAAGCTCTATTTATACAAATCTGACAAATCTGCTCCAAGACATACAAAGAGATGATTGCAAAATAAAGCTCACTGATATTTACTCAGTCTTCTCTCTGCCAGATCTGTGTGCATGTCTATGAACATACTCTCATGCCACTTCATGTGTTTGCCTAAAAAAAGACATTATTTAACAATATGGTCTTTGGCAGAAATCTAGCCATAAAGCCACACATTTTGCAAACCAAGTATCCATAGTAACTACCTGCACAATAATTGAACTTGGGTATTATCAGTTTCAAAATTATTCACAAACAAAAATGCTACATATTTGAATTAATAAACATCTGAGCCTGTACATTCCCTTCATTTCCATGAGTAAAAATGTTTATCCTAATTAGAGCTGAGCAAATAATTTTCAACATATCATTTACCCTCCAAAAGCAGTTTCTGTCTTTACTTTTGGAATCCCTGAAAGCAGATCATAAACCTGTCAAAATTCATTCAAAATCAGCTCAAATCTTTCTTTCTTGTTGTTGCTATTTTTGAACTCAATGAACCAACCATGAAGTAGGTAGTAAAAATTAACACTCAAATACTAAAATTGTGACAGTCACTGAGTCTGCAGACATATTGGCTGACTGAAAAACGGAAAATACTGTAGCTTATTGTGATTGCATTGCAGCATAGATGCTAAATGTAAATCACAATTCCAAAGATAAGCTGGAAGAAGCCATGCCCTAGAATAGAAGCTATTAATGGAACAATGAATCTTGGACAATATTAATTCTTTATTTTCTAGCCCACACAGAAATTGAAACCCAGACCATCCTGAGAATTATGATTTTGGGGAGAAATTTTTCTCCCATTATCATCTTGTTATTGGAATTACAACTACTTAAATGCTTTCTGAAAAGAACTGGGATCAAAAAATAATAATGCCTCAAACTCAGGAAGTAAAACAATGGAGCATTTCATCAGTAGGGAGGAAAAAAAGGTAATGCTTGTGGAGATCCTTTCCTCATTGAAGCTTCTCACAGAGCTTCTTTCCTGCTTCTCACTTTGGCAATTCAGTTTTATGACTACAGGTTGAAACCGGATTTCAGCAGGCCTGAAATACTATTATTTGTCTGTTTATCTGTAGCTTTATATTTCTGTTTGCTCAAGGACATCAAACAATGTATGTACATTAATTAGTTAAGCATTATAACAGCCCTGTGACGAATGGAAATGCAGAACTGAATCATAAAGAGGCTGAATGTAACACCGAGGCCACGGAGCACACCAGCAGCAGTTTGGCATACAAAGGAATTTTTTTTAGAGTCTTTGTATCCAAAAGGTTTACAGTTAAAAAGAAAAAAACCCTTAATGTTCTTTGGAAAATAACAGAAGCATAAAATCCGCAATCGAAATGGGATTCCTGGCTTTACACTTCCCTGTGGCACATGTTGATGGTGCCGTGCTGCAGTACAGCTGCAGGCACAGTGTTGGTCATTTTATGCCAGTTAAGGGGGCATGTATTATTTCATGTCTTCTGTCTTGGCTGCGTGATGCTGTGAAATCGGCTGGTAGTTCCAACACACTTCTCTGGCGCATTTTCAGTCTGCATTTGCCTTTCTCCATTTATGCAGATTACTGCATGCCTGTTAACTGCCATTACAGGGTGAACGCATCATATGGAAAACAAAAGTGACCAACACAAAGAGGATGGAAAGAAATCTCCTCAGCAGCCAAAACCTATAAAGCACCAGAGCACTTCTAAAAGCTCAAACATCAGTCAGGAAGACAAACCCCTGAAGAACTGGGGACAAGAGCAACCAAACTAGCACAGAGAGGCCGCACAGACCACCTCGTCCACTTGCTGCAGCCTGCCTTGGTAGGGGTGATTTTGCCTCTCGGCACCTGCAGCGCTGACGGTGAAGGGGTGCCCGCTGCGGGGAACGGCTCGCCTGGGTCCCGCTGGGTGAGGGGGGAAGTGGTGGCAGTGGGGGGTTGCCATGTCTACGCCCTCAAATGCAGGTGACTGTGTCAGGCCAGGAAGGCACCTAGGAAGGTATCCAGCACTAAATTTGTCAGCCCCAAAATTTAATACTAAAGCCAACGCAGCTGGAGTGCTTTTTGCGTGCCCTACTAGAGTTCATGTTCTCAAAACACTCGCACTGGGAGCTGAAAAGCTCCAAGTCGGCTCCAGCCTCCCAGCGAGCCGAGAAAGGCACCTGCCCCCCTGGAGTGGAGGCTTCCTCGGAAGGGCCCTTGCCATGACAGTCACAGGAAGCCCTGAGGCTGTCACAGGTGTCCCTGGAGCAGTCAGAGTACAAACGTGGTAGAGCTTCCTGTCAAGGCCCTGAGGGCACCAGTGGGCCTCTCCCAGGGCCTCCCCGCACCTGCCCACGGCCCAGGAAACCCATTTCAGCCCCCATCCCTGAGGCCGTCAGTCCCTGCTGCTGCAAGATGGAAGCAGGGCCGCTCGCCAGCTCCCCACAGCCCTGCCCAGCCACCACCTTGCTGAGCCGGGCCCACCCACAGGCCCACATCACGGCCTTGCCTCAGCCTGACCCCATCCCCAGGGAGGTGCAGGATACCCAGGGCTGGGGCTGCCCGGTGCCCTCCGGCTGCCCTGCTCCTGGCTGGGGTGCTGGGACAGGCCCTGGCTGCCCGGCCCTGCCCTGAGGTCCTGGGGAAGTCCCTGCCGCTCCCAGCGCCATGCCAGTTTACATTGCTTGCTTGCTTCCGTGAATCAGGTCATGGCAAAGTACTGTTACGAAAAGATTACAGTACTTAAGACATAATCACAACAGAAACATAATTATGCCAGCCTGACAGCAAATACTTTCTGTTCCTCCTCCCCACCCTCCAAGATGGGGGAATACTCCCAACAAAATACTGCAGAAAGCAGGTTTAGTAGAAAACTAGTGTGTAAATAGATGTCTCCAAAACAGGTGTCACAAGAAAACCACAGTGATTCTGGAAGAATCGAAATTTTTTTTTTCACTGAAAGAAGAAAATGTGACCAGATCTGAAAGGCTGTCTTCCCCCTTCCCCTTCTTCCATGAGGAAATAGCCCTCAACAGTCAAACTTTTGCTATGACAGAAGAAAAACAACTCGTCATCAACTGTGTATTTTCCAAAATTATACTCTTGTCTGTATATTGAAAGCATGTGCAGTTTCTGGCTCCTATACAAGTTATCTATAATGAATTTTAGAAAAATAGTATTTTTTAGTCTGGAAAGTGGGAGAACTAATGCATGTAGGGCATATATAAACGTATGTAGGAAAACAATGCATGTGGGAAGATAATGTATATAGGAAAACATCCACTGCTATTCATTTTCAGTGGACAAATAATATGAGCTGTTTTTCTTGGAGTCATTGAAAGTGCACAATGAAATCTATGTTATTTGCCACTTTAGGAGGAGCAGGTTGGGATGAATGGTAACTTATTTCCATTGGTTGTTTTCACAGTAGGCCCCAACTAGAGATTCTTAATTCAAATCCATACGCAACTTTTTAAAAAACCATGAGAAAAATACATGGTCTATTTTGGTTTCAGATCATACACCCATTTGCTCAATTTTACTTCATATCTCAAAAATAATTTCAACAATTTCTGGTGCTCTGAAACCTTCATAGATGCTTTTACAAGTATGCATACTGCTGTCAAAGTGTGCTATATAGCCTTCTGTGAATAATGCCAAAAGTACAAGGCTTTTTCCGGAAAATAAGGCAATTCTTGTATAGTCACGTTGCACTGTGCTTCACACAAATCATAGTCTCACTGGAAATATGAGTTTTCCCTTCTAGGTATGGTCCATAAGCCTCAATAACAACACCAAGTAAAAGAAAACCACAAATTCTTGGATGATTCATGCTGCTTTCAGGAACTCTCCCTCAGTCGTCATGCAAGACATAGTAGAAAACAACTCTGTAGATGCCATGAATTTAAAAGAGTGCAAAAGCATTTACATTAGCAGACCAGCAACATCCTTCTCAAGCAAGTAAGATTTTAACAAAAGTATAGTGGTTTGAGTTAGATGGCACAGGGTACCTGACCATATGCTTTACCCAGACAATACCTCTTCTGGAGATTATAACCGAAAGCCGCTGTGACTTAGACAAATCAGAGAAGAATATCCTCCATGGAAAGGAGAAAATGGGTTTCACAGTGAACACTTTAAGGGTAATCTGTAAACTAGATTCAACTGATGGTTTGTCAGAAAATGCCATGTTGCAGAATCCAAGTATTTTACAGAAATGCCAGTCTCATACAATTGTTGCTGTGATACTGGAGAGCACATTTAACTTGAGCAATAACCTGTATGAGGTTTGGGGAGTTTTCTGATTTTTTTCCCAGGAATTTCCTATTTGTAAGAAAATTTTTAGAATGAAGTCTCATTCTAAATTGGCGTGAGTCAGGCACTTGGAGCTCACCCAGCTACATCACTACAAAGCACATCCAACATCACAAATAAAGACTTTATCATAAAACTACAATAAATGTTTCTAACAGTGTTGCTAAACAGACTGCATATCATACTATTGGACTAATTTGATTTCTCAGTTGCACTAATAACCAGAAGACCCCTCCACTAATGTAGCCATGCTTCTAATGATTAGGCCCATCCAACTTCTGAGACCCAGTAGGTGTTTGCAGTACTGGACCAGTTCCTCAGCTATGCATATCAGCACAGTTCAAGCAGATTTCACATGGTGTTGTTACAATTTATAACACTGAAGGATCCATCAGATAGTGATGAAAATGTAACATAATTAGGGAGGAAGATGGCTGCTTTCTTTGTAATGTTAAATATTCTACCTAGGCCCAACTCATTTGCTGAATTCTTTTTGTCTGAGATTCATTTCTTTTTGACAGGAACCTCTGTTAAGGTTAGAATGAATTAAACATTATCACAAGAAAGAAAATGGCAATAAGAACATTAATTGGTAATGACAGCAGTTCAATGATAGCATCCTTTTTTGAATGTACAGCAGTACATTTGTCAAAATATGAATTCTCTGCTCTGAGAACATTAAAACATAAAACCAACCAACTCTTACACAGACTTTAAGAAACATAATCAAATTGATCAAATAAAAATGTAGAAGATTTATCACAGAAGCCCTTGACCTCCAAGACAGCTTTTCAAACCAGTTAACTTTCCATCTTGAAGTAGAACAATTTTCTTATGCTTATCTCAGACTGTGTGGGTGGATGAATGAAATCAAGTGTCTGTGAATCTCTCACAAAGATACGATGTCTCTGTTCTCAGGCTCTAACAGCATCTCTTGGTTTTTTAAACCAACATGCCTGATGAATGATAAAGTTTTCACCATCATTTTAAATATTCAAAAGAATGTGCATAATTATTTTCTAAAAATACGCCAGATACAATCTCTGTCTAGGTTTTTAAACTGTCTAGCTGGAGCCCTACTTTGGCAGCACTCACTGTAGGATCTGAGCACTTCCCAACTATCAGCCTGCACTCTGTATTCTGGAAGCCTGTCTTGTCCCAAAAGCTCCCCCAACAGCACATGTCTGTTTATGGTCCCATTCTGAAAATCTGCTTCTTCTGAGGGTAACTCTGTGGCTACACAGAGCTTCACGTATCCAAGAAAACACTGTGCCTGTGTCAATCTGTGTGTCTTACATTGGATAAAGGAATCTTAAGTGAGCATTCTGGCTCTTGCCTTGCCCTTCCTTCTAAAATGTGTCAAAATTGTATGTATAGAGAGCCATTTAGTAGGGAACGGCAACACTTCTGAGACTTCCAAGAAAATTCCCCTGTCCTTTGGTTGCTTCCCCATTTATTTTATCATGTAGTTACTGAATATAAAGATGTCAACATCTAACACTGCTCAGTTCCGTAAACACAGAAAACTCAAAGGCAGTAGAGAGGGTACAGAGGCCACACTGTCCCCAAGGACAGAGTGTTCAGTGCCTGTGCCAAAGCACCCATGCTGGCTGGTGTGCTGCCATGCACCTGCACTGGAAACAGAATCTAAAACCAGCAGCAGCCTCCAGTGCCACACACACATCCCTGAACAAAATTCATTTTTTGAAATGTCTAAGAATCAAGTGTCTCACCTCATATTGACACTGTCAGATGAATCAGAGTTTTAGATAGCTTGTAAGCAACTTCAGACTTCATTATGAAAAAATAAAATTACCTGGGTATTTAAAAGAATAGATTGTAAGATATGGTCAGACAATCATGCACTGCATAGTGACTTAAATTAGCATTAAATTAGCCAGAGTTTACCTGTCATGAAATAGAAGCATGGAACAATCAGTTACTGCATCTCAGCTCAAGGGTGGTAACTTCTTAAGACATGCTAACTTAATAATTTACAGTCGTCTATTCACAGTTTTAATTTACATGACATTGCTTCAGCAAACAGATTACGCAGGTTGCAAATGACCTGCAGGGATATTATTGTATTACTTAAAATTTTAACAATGCAAATTAGGACAGGCCCTTAGCTATACACTCAGTCACAAATCATTATTCTAGTGGTGCAGAATATAGAATACATAACATACAAATAGGGCTCCCAAAAACTGTGGCGCATCAGTAAAAATATACCAGCTACTGCCTTCCTCAATTTTTTTTTTGCAGTGTCATGTAAGAAAATAAAACAAAAAGGTAGCAAATAGAGAGAGAGAGTGATAAAGACAGCGAGTGAGAGAAAAGACATGGTGGTGTTTGGCTGCAATGCTCTCTAATTCTGGCAGTAAAGGAAGAATAACTGAGAATCTGAGCACCAATTTTCAAACCTTTGACTTGCAACATACTTCCTCTGTGGCTTTGGGCAAATCACTTACCCTCTCTGTGACCCAGAGCTCTGCATTTAATAGAAATAGTCTGATCCAACTCTACAGCTCTGTATCCCAGTTTTCTTTGTTGTCTCCCTGTCCTGTGAGGATTACAATACCATTTCATAAGAATGTGATGCAACAACAGCAAAAAACTCAGACCCTTTGTTCTTGTTTTCTACAACTTGCCCTAATATCACACCCTGTTTTCTGCAGTAAATAAGCCCAGAGTCAAGCTACAGCCAAACCTCTTGGAATGTAAAATCTGTTCATCTGACATAAACCCAAACAAGCTAAATATCAGTGTTTCAAACATCTGAACTGTTAACCAGAATTAACTGACTTTGATTAGACTGTCTCATACAGTTGACAGACAGATGCCAATTTCTCAAACACTGTTTTGTAAAAATGTACTTCTATGTGAAAAAGATATCCAGAGGTCTTTCTTCAACTAGTTTGGATAATTCTATCTTCTATTTTTCATTTGTAAGAACAATGACCTTCTGTAATGTTGCTTAACCAACTGTGATTTCCAATTAGTTTAGGGAAGAAAACAGCAGGTTTTCTTAAATGTAGCTTTATAAGGTAGTAGCATCTTGAGTGACAGATAAAATTACTACAGTTATGCTTACTGTAAATGAAGTATTCATCAGTGAAATATTGTTTTAGCTCAATTATACTTCCATCCAAGGGGAAGAAAAAAGTATAAACATCAAACAGTAAGTGCTTAAAGAAACTCTCAGTGGTTTATGGGAAGAATGCTACAAGAGAAAGTTATCTCGAAAAAAGCCCTGAATACTTGCTGCAATTTTACTTGCTTGAAACTAACTGAAATGAGGAGTTCCCTTGCCCTTAATAAGATCACAGAAAAGTAATCATGAAACAATGCCATCACTGGGCAAACAGATCTAATGTTTTTTTTATTACATGTGGTAATGTGTGGCTAAGAAGTGACGAATTTGTATTCCTTCAAGAAATTCCTTACTACTGCGTCTCAAACGTCCCCCAACAAAACTAGTTCATGTATTGAGAAGTAAATTCTGTCTTTAAGGATCATTTTGTCCTTGGTCTTTAATGCCACCAGAAGTTAGTAAGTGGGTAGTAACATCTGCTATCATAGGCAGATGCCTAGTACTGCCATAACTAAGGTAATTCTGTCTTTAGCATCTGGGCTATAATATTCAAAACCATCATGTGCTGGCATTAGAAGGACAAACATTATGCTTGGTCTCTGCACAGGCTGACAGGAGTCACAAAAAACTGTTAGTTTGCTCATCAGCACAGAACTATGTAAAACCTATCAGCTGTCCTGCAACCTGTGATGCAGAAAAACACTACTACTTCTTAGTTTTCAGCATTAGGACAGTGGAGAAACACATTCCCCATGTCCAGCACATTAGCACAAGTTATAAGCCACAAGCAACCAACACAAAGCTCATGACACTCAATGGAAAAACTGTCACTGACTTCAAAGTGTTTTGATCAAGTCTTTTCATATAGAAGCCTGAGAGTTGATGATTTGCAGAAAATTAAGAAAGAGAATACATTTTCATAATATTATTTAGTCAGTTCTTTGGCAGAATAACCTCTGCTCTCTAAAAAAGGTATTTTCTCCCTCCCATTCCTAAGGACTTTTCATCTAATTTTTGTTTATAATCATTATATTTTAATAGTAATCACCTTTGTAAAAACTAGATTATAATCCATGAAATATTTGCTATGTTATTAAACAGCATTTCCACTACTGCTGGTAGAAGACTGTTTTCTTAACAAACAATCATATATACACCAAAAAATCACTGGAAAAAAAGAATTTTTCTGGGTTAAAATCATCTTCAGCAGTACTCTAGGGCAGTATTAAAATTGCCTACTGAACTAGGCAAAAAAAATTATTCAGTTACCTGCATATTCATCATTACCACCCTTATCGTAGACCATTTTATTCTAGTCCAGAAAGTAACTCAAAGGCATTTATCACTACAAAAAAGCAGCACGAGGATGATCATCAATGTTTCCAAGACAACTGTCTATGTTTTGATAGGAGAGATATAAGGCCCATCTCTCCCATCACTTTCTACTCACTGCAGTATCAACGACTGAGAGTAGCACAACCATATGTCATACACTGGCTCTCCAGAAAAGTTGCAAGCAGAGCCGTGTCAGGTGGTGCTACCTGTTCAGCATCACAGCAAAATGCTAGTTTTAGAAATGTGCATGACTGATGAAGTTCAAACCTACCTTTCTTTATTATGGTGTTGATTTCAAGTTCTAGACTCTTTTTAATTGACTGTGCATGGCAAGTAGTCACCAAGGGAAGACATGAAAACTCAATCAGTAAAAGAAAGTTTACAAATTGCAAACTGGAGGTGAAATCATGCTGATCTGAATGATGCTGCAACGTTTTCTCAGTCTTGCTCTATTTGCCTTCCATCTGATTTTTAACCGATCGGCCATTGCACTAGGACTCTCCAGCCTCACTCCTACACTAGGAATAACCCTTTCAGCTTGCAGACTGTCCTTCGCCAGTCACCTCAGCTAACTGGCCGTGGCACAAAGTGCCCTTGCTCTTCCTGCTCTAGCTCAGGGCACACATTTATGACCATTTCCTCCTGTGAAGAACAGCTCCTCAGAATAAATTGCATTTTCTAGTGGCATGGGTACATTGAGAGAAATAACTTGAGGGACAGGCGTTCAGTTGTGGCATCACCTTGACAGGAAATTCTAAGTGCTGCAGGCAATTAAAATGGAAGGATGTACTTATTTATTGAATGGTTATGAAATCAGTCTATCTGATAAAAGCACCTGTTCTGGAAAAATTTCTGCCTGTGTTTCATTCAACTCCATAGGAAGAATACAGGATGTTAATTGGGTGGCTCACCCATGCACATGTATATCCTGAAGCATTAGGCACTGACACTTAACTGCATGGTATTTTTCCTGGTGTTCTGGTTGATTGAAAATGGCCCACAGCGACTCAGCGTTTAAGGATATGTAACTGCCAAATGGCTATATACGTATCAAGGAAATCAGATCGCAGGCATCAGAGAGCACAGAACCGGATAGTCTGTTAACCCGTGCAGTAAAGGCCATGCGGTGGGTTGACCCCGGCCAGCAATGAAGCACCCACCCAGCACTCACTCCCCACCGCCACCTCAGTGGGATAAGGAAGAGAATAGGAAGAGCAAAAGCAAGAAAACTTGTGGATTGAGATAAAGACAGTTTAACAACTGAAGGGAAGAAAAAAAAAAAACCAAGCAAGTGATGCAAAGGCAATCACTCGCCACCTCACACAAGCAAACCAATGCCCACACAGGCTCCAAGCAACTGCTGCCTTGGAAGGCACACCACACCCTCACCCCTACCCCTACACCAGGGGTTTTTTTTTGTTGAGGAAGATGTTAAATGGTGTGGAATATCCCTGTGGCTGATTTGGGCCAGCTGTCCCAGCTGTGTCCCCTCCGCAGTCTGCTCTCTAGGAGAGGGCAGAATGTGAGAAAGAGAAAGCCTTGTGCAAGCACTGTTCAGCAACAGCCAAAACATTGGTGTGTTATCAACACTGTTTTAGTCACAAATCCAAAACACAGCCCCATATGGCTGCTATGAAGAAAGTTAACTCCACCTCAGCCAAACCCAGTACGGACCAGTAAATCTGTAACTATTCCGTGTGCTGACAAACTAAGAAAAATTGCTGTCCTCTATGCTCCCCTAGTGCTCACTGCTCTTCTCTTCCACACTTACTTCTACCCAAGCTAAAGTGGATCACAGCTAAACTCTACAAACCTGACATCTCTATTGCTCTTGTGTGCCATTCCTGACTGCTCAGTAAAGCAAGGACATACTATTGCCATAATTATTTTCCCTTCCCATATGAGCCGCAGCTCACACCTACAGTGCTACAAATGATCCTCCACATCTGTGGGAGCTGAGATACAGTAAGGGTGTATGATTAAAGCAAATGAAGCTTTTTCATTTTTGCACCACTGCTAAAGTAACAAACATACTGTGCATAAACAGCTTATTCCTTGGAGCTTGATAGCTTCTTTAAATATAACAGCTTCAACAGACTCATACTGGAGTCTTTAAATGATTTGTTTCTAACCGGTTATATCCAACCACACACATTTATTAAATATCTATTTTTGCACATACAGATACTTTTAAAATAATTTTATTTAATTTTTGCTTTTATAAAGTGAGTTTTAGCAGAGGAATATATTGACAAAATCAGTCCTGGATATAATTCCACTGAAATCAGAAGAGTTACAGAAGGCAAGTTTGTCCCAGTATATTATATTAAGGGTTAAATCAAGGCAGTGGATGATTACTACTTTATTCTGTATTCTCTGCATAGCATTAGCTATTTTCTTCTGTTATTGCCTGTCCCTTTTGTAGAATATGAAAGACTTTCTCTTTTCCCCTCACTGTGTCTGCCTCCCTCCCCCACACAAAACCTTTGCTGTTTCCTATCTTTCCTTCTGGCAGGTTTGAAAACATATCTTCAACTTTCAAAATCCAGAGCGAATCTTCTTTGCAGATTTTTCTGGTTTTGTTATATTTTTCTGTCATTCTTCCCAACTGCCAGGGACCGCATGATAATTTCCTACTTCAATTGCCTCATTGACACATTTCTTCCTCAAAGCTTTCAATGATGATCTGCTTATTCTTACTTCTTAGAACTTTTAATCTGTTTGCTATGGTTAAGTTTAAGGTCCCAAATGAATTTTGTTAAGAAACAGGAGGTGAATCTGTCTGACTCTCATTCACCCAGCAAGCAAATACGACATTCAGCTGAGCTGTGAAAGCTTCAGATTTCAGATCCTTCATTCTGTCCATAAAAGGCCAAAAACTCATATGATAACAGTTTTCAGTTAACATTTCATGCATTAGAAAGCACCAAAATTAACAGGAGTCCAGCCAGTGATCCATGTCAAGCTACAGTACGCACAGCATGCTTGAAATCCAACATCTTCAGATATTTCTATCTCCCATTTAGTTGGCACTGCATGAAGATCTGGTCTGCTAAAGGCATGTGCAGCACAGCAAGACTAACATCTGGAGTATACAAGTATATCAGTTGGAGTTTAGAGCTAGAATTGCAAGTGCAGGTTGAAACTATTAAAAATCATAGTGCTAAAAATTCTAGCCACATGAAGAACAGAAAGTTTAAAGCAATTGGTCCCAATCTATTTTATCAAAAATCTTTTGGGCTTGGGCACCTCTCAACCTTCGGGGAAAAGATGCAGAAAGATCTACTGATTGGATGGTTAAGTCAGCAGAGGCACTTTTGGAAAAGTTTTGAGGGACATGGATAGATTCTCCTCCATTTGCACTCTTAGATCCAGAGAATATATCTTTCCAAAGGATAATGTTATAATTCAGCCTTAAATCATTGGTCTTAATGAAAGAATTGGGATTGAAGTGTTGCGGTCTGTGTTTCACAAAAAGAAAGACTGGAGTATCACACTAAGTATTCTGATTTTCAGAATGAGAAAAAGAAAACCTTAACCTCTTCTCCAGCTTTGGCAATTGCCCCAGAATTAAATCTGTAAACTTCAGTTTAAACCTTCTAGTACGCAGCTTCATGCCACTGTATAGTATGGTTTTAGCCATTTCACTGCAGTCTCTGCACATCCGAGATCTGTGCTTTATAATATACACCGCCTGGAACGTATGCCTGGGTTAAACTCTGCTATACATTCATCAAAGCTCCTTTCTTTATTTCTTTTACCATTGTCACATACAATGTCTCAAGTAATCAATATTAAAAAGTGCACATTTGACATAAGAATATCCTCTACACTTAGAAAGATAAATATAACTGCAAAGGTCTGTAGGAAGAAAAGTAGCATCTTTCATAAGAGTGATTGATATTAGAGGAAAAAACAGATAAGCTTTTGATAATTTTTCCAAATATATCAGATGGTCTAAGAAAAGACTACCTCAGCCTACAAGCCTCAATTCTTTCTTTTGGCATTTATGGTTACAACACAGTTGCTAAACCTAGGATCTCTCATAGCACTGTATGGTAATTACAGCTCAACACTGCAGTGGCAGTCTCATATTCTCCCACTGATTTTTTTATATATATATATATATACACAACTCATTGAGTTGCAGAAGTAACACGAGCCAAATTCTGCTCTTGCTTAAGGCACACACCCAGCTTTTAATCACTTTGCTATGATTTGTGTGATACTATTACAGAGTGGAAAGGTGCCTCACATTTTGAATCTATTTCTGGACATTTTATGTAAGTAATGTATTTATCAACTTACATAATCACAGAGCAAATTTACTTTCAAAAGGATTCCACCATTCTGAGACATAATTTAGTTTTCTGATTTGCTAGCTCATACATAAAGACTTTAGAGACTTTATTAGGACCTCTCCATAATCTTGATATATAATTTTAAAAGTACAAAACCATCTACCATTTGTACATAATATTCCATGCAAAAGTATTTTAAAATTCACTACACAAGGGATTTCACATGTCCATTGCTTGATGCTGAAATTTGTTAAATGAGAACTTATTGGAGCAGCACATCAACCGATGTTGCACAGGCTCCTTTATCGCAAAGAACTGTCACACTGCACGTCTGGCCTGGCCAAGTGGAGAAGGGGAAAGCATGACCCTGTTCCTGTTCCCTCCTTCCATCTCTTCATTATACTATTATTTGCAGACTTTTAATGGGTTACATCATAACCCCTCTCCTCTTCCTCATGAGAAGTAACCTGAGCCAAATTCTGCCGTTAAGAAGCAGTGTCCTCACACTCTGACACTTACTCCTCTTTACAAAATGATTAGTTTCATTTTCAGTATAGTTACTTTGTATGTCTTTTCAGCCCATATATTTGGGCACTACTCTCTTTCTTGGAAATTCCCACTCAGGTATGACAACACCCCCAAACACAGTAAAAAGGAAGGCCATTTTGGAAGTCACTCTCAGTACTAAGTTACTATTTGCATTATTAATATGAAATACAGAATTTATACTCAAAGCTCCCAGTGAACTAGAATTGATGAGTCTAGTAACATGCATATTTACAATGAGTACTTCTCATGAAGTGTATGATTTATAGATTTGGGTAGCAATTGTAGAGATGCTGTAAACAGGAAAAAGCCAGCCAAGCTAGAAGAAATGTGCTAATTAAAGAATACAAGTGAAATGCAAGTTAAAAGCAGCCAGATAAGGAGAAGGGAAAATCCTGGCCCCAAACAGGAAGGAAGGGGGGAGCGTACCCCTTGCTAGATTTGCATATCATATCCCAGGGCCCAGCTACAGCTAGCAGGGGAGGGAAACACTGATCCTTCGCATCTCTATTTAGTGCAGGTCCCCAGGCAGCCTTCGTATTGAAAAAGATCTAGGAAGGAAGTTGAAAAGAAGGACGGCAAAAGGAACAAAAGAGAAAGCGAGGGAGCGGAGCTCAGAGCCGAAGCTGCTCCAAGGGAAGGGCGGTTTCTTGGCAGCTCACTCTGCAGATACAATCCAAGGACAGCCAAAGTCATTGCAGCCAAAACTAAGACACGGTGACTAAGGAAGAGGGTAAGTTCAGAGGCTGACTAGTGGCATGACTGTATCCCCGATGGGTTAAGTATTTAAGCAAGGCAAAGTTTGTAAGTAAAGCTAATGCCTTCCATCAGAACAACTGATACAG
Source organism: Ciconia boyciana (assembly GCF_034638445.1). Classification (NCBI taxonomy): domain Eukaryota; kingdom Metazoa; phylum Chordata; class Aves; order Ciconiiformes; family Ciconiidae; genus Ciconia; species Ciconia boyciana. The sequence goes on from NC_132936.1 coordinate 89,474,787, forward strand.
TGTGGAGGGGAAAAGACAAGACAAGTTTTTGGCTATAAAGCCCTTCTTCAGGTGAGGCGCTGAGGTGTGACGCTTTGGGGCAGTGTGTGAGGAAGGACAGTGCCCCCAGCTCTGGCACCTGAGTGAGATGTCCCCAGAAAGACACAGAATTAAATTACAGGTATACCTGGCCACATGCTTTCTTTTTTTCTCCTTTGTGCAACCTTTTTTCTCACTCTGTAATTCCATACCTCACCTAAACTTGACTCATTATTTTCTTTGACTTTTCCTAGCAATATGAGTAACTTCCTAATAACCTTACAGATAGGGAACTCTCTGTTCCTGAGGAAACAACAACCATGCTTACCCTAATTGCAAGTATACTCTTATTTCCAGCACCTACTTTATGGTTGTGAGGATGTGAAGTGTGTCTTTCCCTCAAGCTGTAAATAGCACCACAGGGAATTGCAGGGACATGTGTGGGTATGGAAGAAGGCTTTGGCAAAAATTCACATGCCTTCCACAAGCAACAGGTTCTGGGAAGATGGCTTCTACCCATAGCAATATCCATAGATGTGAGAACAGGTCTAGAGTTTGGTGGCGTAGTCCAAAGACCCCAAAGTCCGTGGTGAACCTGCTGACTTAGGGACTTTGGGTCAGGTCCTTAAATCAGATCCCATGTGGGAAGCCGCAAAAAAATCCATGAAGCAAAACAGACTGATATTGCTTGCAGTTTAGATCTGAAATAACTCTGCTAATTTCCCTGGTTTTAAGTTGCAAGTGTTCCTTGGTATTCAGATCACTGGCTTTTCTCAAACCCAGTCTGCCAGTAGTGGAAATGAAGCCTAAAGAGGAAGCACTTAAAATAATTAATAATCGTTATGGGCTGGGTTTGATTTAATGTGGTCTTAAACATTATCTGTGGTCTTGGAATATTTCTCTGAGGTTTACTGGAAATTTATAAACCACAGGAAAAGACATATTGATAATGGAAGGAACAGACAAAAGCAAGAGTATTTTAAAACGGCAGAATCTTAAGGAGGTTTTTGGTTTTGTTTTATTTTAAAAATCCTAAATCAGAGTTTTTCTTATTTTGTCCAAACTCTGAAGCCTAACAGAATAACAGACAGGAAAAATATAAATAAATAATGCTTCTTATAGCTCTGTAAAGATCTAAATTAGTGAAGGTCTTAAAAGCCAGTTCTTCAGCAAAGGGTGTAAACAAATTAAATAACCATTCTGCTATTCCCTTATGATATCTGTATTGTTAAATGGTCTCCAAACGACATAAAAGAGAAAATTTTCAACTGTTGAGGATCAGAAGAGTTTTTCAGAGTTTCACTTTAATTAGCTGAAAGCTAAGAATATGTCCCATAAACTAATACCAAGTTCTTAGTCAATCTTTTCACATTTTAGCCATTAATTATTTCTGTTATGCCAGTGGAAAAACAAAGATACAGGCCCTAATCAGTGCTCCCAAGTGTTTGTTAATGAACTCTGAGGGGACCAAACAGCCATAATTGTCTTTCATAACTGGAAACCTTCCTTCTAAAGTGGTTCTTTGTCTGCATATCACATCTTTGTATAGCTTAATGTTGCTTTTATCACTTCATTGCTTTTGTTACTTTTTCATGTGGGAAATGTTTTGATTAGATAGAATATAGCTTCAGAGAATCTTCCTTATCTTTGACAATAGCTATTTCTGCATTTACAGCAATAATGCAATCCCCATAATACTGAATTTGTAGAATTTGCTCATTATTTTATCATAGTACCTTCACTAACAGTTAGCATCCTCTAAATACATAGCCAGCTTAGCAATTATAATGACTGTATTATTACCACCTAACAGTGAGTTGTAAAGTTTGTGCCTAAAATAGAAAACTTGACCAGAATCCCAATTTCAATAACAGAATGCATCGTTGTGGCAACACTAAGGACACTCTTTAGTGACCTTCAGTAATTCATCTGGATCTGTGACTACCACAGTGTTTCTAGACCTAGATTTTGATTTAAATGTTTCCCAAGAATGCTCTAAGCAAGCAAGGAGGCAGACTCTTTCTAACAGTTGCTTAACATAGTCCACTTCAGGTTCTTTCATGGCATATCTACAAAGCAATTGGATTGCAACTCACACAGGCACATCTAAGCAAGTCAGATTAATTTCAACAATTATTATTCAATTCAATCCCAATAGCAGCCAAAGCAGCTGAACTGTGATACTGGCCAGCTGGCTGTGTGCAGGTGAGCTTGTACAGCCTATACTGGGGGATATGCTATGACAGTTATGCTGCTTGAGTCCACTTTGGCAAGTTTACAGGTGCAATGCATCTGTCTCAGCTAAGTGTAAATACATTATAAAGACAACGTTATGTTATACATGCACAGGGTGGGTCAAAGTTGCTTACTCAACAACCTCAGATGACAGGAAGGGGCATATAGGATTCTCTCAAGGCAGGAGGACTCCCAGAGAGAATATAAATGTGATCTGGTAAAACATTTATGTTTCTCTTTCCTGAAAAGAAGTACCTGCCTAGCATATACTGTAGCTGTCAGCTGGATCTAAACACCTGCACAGACCTGTCCATCACATAAAAACATTCTTTTGCTTCCATACTAGTTCCCAAATGACATATTATGCTTGCATTTGCCAGACGGGGTGTGAATGAACTACATTGCTTTGACTTTCCACCAATGCAGCCCTCTGCTAAGAATGCTACAAACAACAGCCATCGTGCTGAATTCAGTCCCACTTGTATCTTATGTGTCATTTTTACAAATACAAACATTATCCGTAAGTTTACTGAGAAATGACGCAGAATAGACATAGTTCAAAATCTGAAGTAGAAGTAACTGAACTGTAGAGGAGGAGTAGAGGAAATGCATTTCAGAGAGGACCAAGCAAGTGATCCAAAATATTCCAGGAAAAGGCGAAACAGCTTAGCTTCTTCCTGTTAAAGTACATGTCAAATTGTAATCGCTAATCTGCTCCTCAGCATAATCTAGAAAGTTCATAGCATACCATGCAGTTCTTAAGCTTTCAATTTAAGTTAAAACAGAAAGCAAATGAGCACATACATAAAGATCTGTTTTGATATCTTGAGATGAAATTGCGGCTCCATTTAATTCAGTGGAAGATTTGTCATTGACTTATGTACTCAATAATGTCAGCAGGCACTTCTTTCACACAAAAGACTAAACTTTCAGAATAAGGGTGAAGGGACTGGCTTTGAAACTAAATTCAGGATTTCTCATTACTTTAATTCCTCTGCCTCCAAAAGAAAAGAGAAATCAATATTGGTTAATACAATGTTTATATTTCTGTCATCCTGTTTTAAATCTAAAGTGAAAGGGGTTGTTTTAACATTGCAAATGCTTCTTCCCTCCATAGAACTGTAGATCAAGGTTTGACATAAGAAAAGCATAATTCTATAGGGAAACTGAAAAATATTTAAAGTATTTTTTCATCATTTTGAACACATGGAGCTCGTTGCATATATTTATTACTATTAATTCATGATGTATGCACTCACACATTTTTTATTTTTGTGTCCTGTTCCTTGTTACTGCATCTGTACCAATCTCCTCCTTTTTCTAGTGAACTCCACCTCATGTCAACTCTAGTTATCAACATGTGCGTCTAAAAGGTCAGGCAACGATGAGGACTGCAGGAAACACTGTTTGCTAGGTGTTAACTGGCTTTCATACAGTTAACAATATCTTTCTCTGCTGGATAACATCCTTTGTTGAGACAATTCATTGAGTCCGCTGCCAAGAGACGTTTCTTGGGAGTGGTCTGAGGAATGAGCGGTTGGAAAGGAGGCAGGCGTGACCTTGTTTTGCCTGCACACAATATTCCTTGAATAAACCCTCAAAACTCCCCACCTGTTCTTGGGAAGAATGCAGAAGACTGAACTGAGACTAATCCTAAAGAGCACATTAAAAACCAAGTGAAAGTGACAACAGTTCCTTTTCCCCTTCTTTTGGTTTTAATGCTTTCTCTAAGTCTTTTTGTGCAAATACAGGAGCATCCAAGTACTGAATTTATGCACTGCAGAAATAATACTAGGCAATATGACAGATACTGGGCAATATGGCCAGAGAGGATTTTTGATCACATAAAGCAGCAGTATGTTTCAATCAAAAAAAGAGGTACAATTTACCCTTAAATAAATTAAGCCCAAAACTAACATACACCAAAGTTTGAATTAAATTACAGAATGAGTCATGTATAAAATAAAATACCAGGTTTGCGCTTCCAGTGGCAGCTGTGCACAACTATGGCCTTACTTTTTTATTTTAATCCTCTTTTTATTTTCAAATTTATTTTACTTTTAAAATTAATTCTATTTTAAAATTTATTAGTGTGTCTCCTGGAGCCACTGGGATTATATTACTGATAATTACCACTAATACACATAGTAAGTAATGCCCACATGTATGTAAGCTTCCTTTTTCTAATGTGCACTTTCACCCAGCTTGTCTGCTGGTGTAAAGCAAGTGCATAGCTCTACTGATTCAGTAAAACAAGGCTGATTTATACCAGCTGGGCATTTAGCCTTTCTTGTTTCCATGAAGTCAAACAATATCTCACAGAGCTGTACCGATCTCTTATAAAGGTATGGAACAGAAAACGTAGAAAGCTCTGAGATGGCTGAACATTTCCTCAGAGTGCTGACACTTCCTGCTCTTTTCACTTGTAAGACAGAAATAGCTCTCTGATGACTTGACCTCTTCAAAAAGAAAAACTTTTCTGTACTGAGACCTGCTAATCAGGTCAAATTGCAGAAGCAAATTTATTGTTATGATGCTCTGAAAACTGAAAACAATGAATGATTCCTTACCCAAAGGCCTGAGGATAAATTCTGAAACAAACACTCCCTGTTTTACATCAGAAAATCACATTACCCATTTGATTTAATGTTGCTGGACACACATCACTGTCTAGTGAAGAACTAGTATGTGGGTCCTTATGTTACATCTACAAATTGTACAACCATTTGTTAGGATATAAATCATCAGTCTTGGTATGTCTAGGCTCCAGGTCATCTGTATGACCACAAAGATAAGTACATAAAAACAGTCAGTATTTAACAAACTTATATAAAATCAATTTCTTGCTAAATAGGATTAGACATTGCATGGACATGCAGGTGTACAGAGTCCTGATGAGACAATGTCAATACTTTGGACATGTTGCCAATAATTATTCAAACACCATCCCTGAAATGGATTTTCTTCTTGCAAAAGAACAAAAGAGTGTTTCCGGAAATGAAGCAAAGTGCACAGTGCTGTCTTGGTTGGGCAGAAGGAAGAAAATATTAACTTATCTTATTTAGTCCACTAAAAAATGAAACATCTATCATAAAAAGGTACTTTACAAGCTGAAGCAAATCATGTCATCTTCAAACACTGACTCTTGCAGAGGCCTCAGCTATGACAGGTGGATAGTTTTGCCTCTTGAAATGTGATTTATAAGAAATGCTGGGTTTGGCAGGCTGTTATAACATGTCATGGTGCTACTAAATGCAAGTCAGAAGTTCTATATAATTCAATAGCATTCTTTCTTGATTGGAAACTACGCAGCCACCTGTCCTTGCTATTATTCAAAAAAAGAAGACAAGGTAGTCACTCAAAAAGTACTGGACTGACAAGCATTTGGTGGGGATGAATACCAGTGTATCAAAAGACAAGTACAGAACAAGGCAATGAAACTGCAGATGGTTTTGTGGTAAAACTAATGATGTGAACTGCTGGGATTTATGCAAACCTCGTTTCTGCATCAGATCACTAGTGACTTGTATCTGTCTCAGGCAAATCACTTGTTTCTGGGACACCGAGTTGTGCAGCAATCCTGCACAAGCAAAATTGTTGCTGCACCAGTTGTTACAACTCTCACACAAATTACATAAGTACAAGAGCTACCAGAGAAAAATCTTTAGCATTAAAAGTAAATCACTACCTAGAGTAACATATAATTTGCATATTTCACAATTCACACCACTGGATGCAGTATTAGCTTGCAAGGATTCACCTTCTATATTTCTCAGTCTTAATTCTATCAGAAAATACAAGCAGTCTGATTTTACCAATAATGCATCCTACTTGCACCAAACAGGCATTTCTAACACCAAGAAAGAAAGAACCAAAATTGTTTTTATACACACATCTGCATGAAGTTGACAAGCATATAATCACTTATTTCTTTCCTGTCTCAGTTCATGCTGTAGACAGGCTGGATGTGACCATTTCCCTCTTTTTTATTTCTTTACTTTTAAAACTATATATCTAAACACTGAAATGTAGACTCTATACAAAGTGTTACAATACTGATGTTTGTTTACGACTGGACATTTTTCATAGACAACAAACTGCCAAAATTATCACCGTGATTGCTGACATTTCACATACTTATCCAGGTCCAAAGACAGGTTGTGATAGTCAGATTAGACCATTTGCTATGCCGTGTTCTTTAGACACATAAAAAACATATGTATTCCTAAAAGTGTACCTAGCTTAGCTGTAATATAGTTTTCCTTCAAGTAATGTAAAACGTTAAAGAGGTACAGAACCACTATTTACTTCCAGTACGCTCAGTTACTAGCGTATAAAGAGACCTGTTTTCACTGAGCTACTTATAAGTTTAAAATGTGAAGCTTTTAAAAGGTGGATTTGTTCATAGAAAGCCAGTGAGCAAAGTGAATTATTGCAAAGCTGTTTTCTAATGTACCTTATGCCACATGTGTGGCAGGCCAGTTTTCTATGCAGAATTTGTACAAGCAGCCGAAAAAATGTGAGAGAGAACCACGCTCTGGAGTTCTCCCATTTTGAAAGCAATAACTAAGTTTTCAAAATCTGTACACATCCCGTGAAGCCTTAAAATGGTTACACACAAAGTTCACAGCAATGGCTTCTTTTTTCCTGAAAAAAAGAGCACAAGAAGAATAAAACTTCTAGTAGACTCTTAGCTGAAACTTGAACTATGAATCACGTCTATAATACCTATAAAGAGTTTACCTGAAATTCATTCCCCCTATCACTTGCATAACACTCTTATACTGTGCTTACTTGCATACCTGTAATATATGAACACATACGTTCAACCGATTAACTTATTAGTTACAATTTCAAAGTTCACAGTTGTTGTTTTTTGATCTTTTTATAGAGGGTTGGTAAAAAAGAGACTGAAAAGAATCCTACATGAGGAAAGCAAAAAGGAAATACCAGTGCACGGGGCCTCCTGTTATTACAGAGGAGACCAGATAAGCTGGAGGATAGCTAGGATTGCAATTTTCTAGCCTGCAAAAAGCCCAGCATCAGCACCATGTACACAACTCTTTCAGTCTTCAAGGAATGATTTAATGGCCTTCATCGGGGGGTTTAGACTGGGCATTAGGAAGCATTTCTTTACCAAGAGGGTGGTCAAACACTGGAACAGGCTTCCTAGAGAGGTGGTCGATGCTCCAAGCCTGTCAGTGTTTAAGAGGCATTTGGACAGTGCCCTTAACAACATGCTTTAACTCGGTCAGCCCTGAATTGGTGAGGCAGTTGGACTAGATGATCGTTGTAGGTCCCTTCCAAAGGAAACATTCAATTCCATTCCATTCCATTCCATTCCATCGCATCTCCCCTCTAATAAGCAGTAAGAAAGCAGGGGATCTAGCTTGGGTTCTAGCTCTTTTTGTAATTTACTTGTGCTAAAATCTTTTGAGGGGGTCACAGCTGAGGAAATTCTGCCAATTTCACACTAAAAACTTCAGGCTTCACAGTATGAAGCCTGGTGCAGTGGGAATCCTCTGCAGATAGGTATTTACAAATAACAACGTGTTGAATGAAAGTTTCAGTGTTCTCTCTTTCATCAGCAGTTATGCAGATCACCTTCTGCTCTACCACAAATATTGATTTATATTAATCATGGAAACTTCATGGCTTGCAGGCATGAAAGAAAATCAATGCAGTAATGTTCTTGTTGGTTTTCTGCTAGCCAGCACATTTGCGTGACGGAAGAGGGCACACAATGAAGCCCTTTGGTGAGTCTGTAGGTAAACAGAGGAGAAATGTGAGAGCAAAAATGCTGGTAGTGAATGGAAAGTAAATCTTTTAACAGCCCTAACACAAATATGCTTTGAATGCTGATTTTATTCTTCCATCTCAGAAGACTATATTTAGCATTCAGTATAAGAGAACAGCTCCAGGAACCACATTTCTACTAGGCATTTGGTACATTTCAGGATTATTATTCAGATGTTACAGAAAGACAGATCTCCTCTCATACTCTCCATACATAAATATTGCCATAGTGAAGCTTACTTATTCAATACTAACAGTGCATTTCTTTCATACACACTTCTCTGTAAAATAATAGACGCAGTACTGTTGTGTGACTTCATGACTAATGTAACAACGTGCTCTTTAAAATAAAACCCTCCATGACCACATACATACCTGTGTCAGAAAAGTCAACATACTGGATGAACCGGTACTTATGTGTCACTGGAACTGATACAATAGCATCTGTAGCATGAAAACCAAAGCACAGATGCAAGCTGAATCATATATCTAAGATAATGAGACTAAAAGGGAAGTATACATTCATTTGTGCTCTGTGAGGTACTGACTGCTCTGTCTCCTTAAATGCACAATGCCAGTGGAGTCAATGGAGATATTCCTATTTATGTTTGCAGTGAATTTTCATGCAGAACTTTTTCTACTGAATTGTGGTTCACTGCTCTACAAGCTTAACCTACTTCTGCCTAAAAAAAAATATTATTATTCTGTGTAATTCTGTAATGGAGTGTGTAATAAAGAAGATTATAAAAAGCAACTGAATTCATTCTCTTAGAGTATTCCAAAATTCCCTTTGCATATAAGAAATTTTTTGGGAAGTCAGATTTCTTTTTGTATTGCACCAGGAAGGCAAAACTAGATGCCGCAACTCAACTGCAGTTTTACATGCTAGGAAATGAACTACATAGTCAGTAGTTTGCATATGTAATAAATGAAGGCAGAGTCCAATTCTTACTACCAGAAGAGAACATAACAAAAGTAATAGTATACATTCGTAGCATTTCAAGACATCATAATATGGCTGAAGTTTTTCCAAACCAACTTCCAATATTAATGAATTGGAGCCATAACAGTTTATATTTAGTGTTCAAGGTTGTCAGATTGTCTTTAAACACAACAGTCCAAAAGGGGAACCAAAATCACATAATGAATACCTGTTTAAATCTTTCTCTGCTGTAAAACCTACTCCACAAATGAACTATTTTCAGTAGTGCATTCCTCTCTTGATAAAATTTTAAGATTTGCAAGAAAAGGAGCAGATACAATTTTCTAGTTCTCTTCTAGAAAGCCAGGAAAGAACTGTTATATCGTGTTTGCCCTGTCTTAATGAAGCTGGAGTAACTCTCCAGAGCATATGAGCCTTATAAAAATTGTGAATTTGGAGAAATGTTGTCCTTGACAGGTTGGTTGATGTTCTTTCTATTGAGGTCTGGTTTTCTCCTGTGAAGTCACTGACTGCACTGCAGGTGAATAACAATCAACCAGAAACAGATAATAAAAGTGTAACTGATTACTGTACCAATGATTTCTGTGATTTCACTTTAAATAATCTGTTTCTATTAATTTCTGCTATCTATTTAAAGGCTGAACTATCTCAAAATTTTATTGGAATTTAAACAATCAGTAGGTAGTAATGCTAATACAGGCTTTAGAGGGGGAAAAAGCAACAAGAAGGAGGATTTAACAAAATATTTGGAAATTTTAAAAATAATTTTAAGCTACTCTGCATGTTCAAAGAAGGTGGGTATGCATTTTATGGAATACAGTAAGTGGCAAAATTTATCTGCTAACATTATTTCTCCTGTGCATACAGAAGCCCCATATCATGCAGGAAATCACTGAAAAATATTTTAGCATGTAAAAACAAGACCAATATAACATCATGCACCCTAAGGAAAAATTGGGTTTTTTTAAAAATCAAAATGCTTTACAGAATGAAATGTTCTGAATTTTTTTATTTGAAAATTTCAGTGTTCTTTCTGGTATTTGCAATTAAAACAAAAGTATTTTGACATTAAAGCTTCAAAACATGTAATGTCAGCACTGGAATATATTTACCTGAGTCCCTATGTAATCCTACTTTTCAAGAAGAATAACTCAAATTCAGTGTGAAACCTGCCATCCTCAAGCATTGGAGCCTGATGGGAACTGTAGTTCCAGTGACTGTTACCTCCCCTTCTCCCGTCAAAGTCTGTGGTCAGACTCTCACCATCTTGACAAATTCAGAAATATCTCTGTGCACCAAGAGAACTGGGGAGCAGGCAGTACAGGAGGAGTGAAGGACAAGGGAACAGAAGACCCGCACACAGCTCCCACAGCACCAGGGAGGCACATACCAGCCACACAGACCTCAAACTAACCTGAAATGAGACTTTGCAATTCAGCAAACAGAAATGTTTTCGTTGTGTTTGATTCAAACCAAGACAGAAGGATTCCTTTCATTTTCCATGGCAGAATATTTGCATCTGAAGGTACTGAGAGGGAGCTGAGGTTATTGCACTTGATGACCAGAGGATACCTGAAATGAGGCTTTCCAGTGTACTGCACCTCATGGAATTCATCAGTCGTGTTTCCTACCATGCAGGGCCAATCCTGCAAGAAATTCAGCTCCACACAGCAGCAATAAATCCTTCTTCACAACTAAAATCTATGCCTATGTAATTTGATCCAGTTCTACTGAAGTTAATAAAGCTGCAGAAATTTACAGCAACGGATAATTTGGCCCAGAAAGAATGAACTGCTAATTAGTAAGAGCAAGGGTTGGCATGACAATCTCAGCCAGATTCAGCCTTGGTATTAAGTACAGAATATCTCCATTTATCTCATTTGTTCCTCTCATAAACATATTTAGGAGAGTTCTACCTGACACATATGAATTTCTTTCCTCAAATTACTACATTGTGCATCAGAATAATTTCAAAACTTATTTCCTTCCAACAATTCAGATAATTATGTTTAAGAACTTAGAACAAGCTTACATAAAGTTGCTTTACTCTATTTATTATGTGACAGATACTGTATTACTCATGAGTAACCAGAGCCTGTCACATTGGAAAATTTCATGAATAATATGTCATATATTATGCATGCATGTATAGTTCAGCATAGCCAAATATAACCAAACAATTAATAAAACAAATGAAGAATGCATAATTGAAGTGCTGTAATCTAAGAACTCAAAACTAAATTGACTAGCAGAGAATTATTCATCTGCCAGAAAAATATCCATTGTAAAGTAATCTGAGTGCACTCAACCAACCTACAGCCTTTTTAAAAAATTAAGTATTGCTATTAGAAATTGATTATACTTTTTAATAGCAATAAATCCCCATGAAATTAGTTATTGCTTACCATAGCTATAGCATTAACCTTTTGAAGCAAACTTAGCAAATTGCTAGCTAATACTAATGACCAATTTTGAAAGGGATTACTCCTTAATTAAATTATGTCATATACGGTAGTAGTCATAAGATAGGATCATTTTGATGCCAACTGCATCTTAACATGAACAGTCTGTATTGGAATGAACCACATTAATCCAAAATCAGTCATTAATGTAATTAGGAGGAGCATGAGGACTACTTAGATGTGTTGGTTTTGAATGACCAGGAAAAAAAACTTCGGTTTACATTAAAAAGATTATGCTCTCTTAAAAAAAAGTTAAACCATGAACGACTCCTCCCAAGTACCTATCTATTGTCAGACTTCTGCAGTGTGTTTGCTCAGTTGTCTACTTAATGTGACCTAACCACCAGGACATAAGGGAGCATGGGACAGTCTTGTTTTCAAGACAGACATTTGCCATTTAGGAGTCTCCCTGAGTTACTGAGTTTTTACAAAGGGCCACTAGCTTCTTTTGTTACAAAAACAACAACAACAAAGCAAATCATATTTTCAAAATCTGTCCATTCTATGTAATATGTCATGAATCACTGTAGCTATAGTATTAAATGCAAATTTCAGAGTCTGATCAACACATGCAAGATTCTCTAAATAGATCGGTGGTGGTTTTATCTGTGGTTCAAATGGAATGAAATGAAAAGTGATTGACACAGTTCCAGTCTCTCTCCTTCCAAAGGAGCTGCTGGACATGCTTTGGACCCCAAATCAGGCAGAACTCTAGTGTGCAGAGGAACTGCCTTTTAGGATTTCAGGTAGTGAAGCTCTAGCAAAAGTGGGTCTCTTACAAGAAGCAGAGTCTCTCTAGCACCTCCAAGAACTAAGCAGCTCCTGCCACAACAGAAGTGCAAGAGAAAAGGGAGAAGGTTATAGGCAGCTGCCACACCAGCTCCAGCAACCAAAGCCTTTCCCTCAAGTTCAAATAAATTAAGCAGTCTCCAGCATCTTTTGCGTACTCTATCTCATGCAATTAGGTCAGGAAGATGAGCACAGGATGTCTATGTTTATGCTTATAGCAGCAGAGTCCCCAGAAATGGCGTAGAAATCAGATGTCCCAGGCAGAAAGGAGGGCTGGTTAGCAAAAGGCAGTGGTGCCCTACAACATGCTGCATCTCAATGCAGCCATTTCAGCCCACAGCAGGACCCACGGTTTGGTGTCACTGGCCAGTGGCTGCCACGCCACTGTCAGCACAGTGGCTCTCAGCCAGCCTCTTCTTCCTTAGCAGGGTTGAAGAGCTGGTTTTAGAGTAGGACAGGAGCTCACCCTCTCCTGCAGATAACCAGGTGCTCCCTAAAGCGCAAGATCTAATGCAGAGGCACAAGTGACATTTACTCCAAGCCTGATTTCAGGCTTATTTGAGATTGAAATGCAATGCAAATGACAAAGTGTTTGTCATATATAAAGTAAAATTGTTAAAACAAAATAAAATAAAACCCACAACAAACTCTTGTGTAATCCCCTGGCTAATCAAAACTGCTGAGGGGCTTGTAGTATTACAGCTGCAACTTGAAAATCATCTTTGTTCAAGTTTCTTACTTATTTTTGTGCATAGTTAAGATGAGGAAAAATCTCAAACCAGAGGGCTAACTATTCCCAAACATGCAGAAGTTTGGATCCAGATCTGAACTTTGTGGTTGGCCTTGCCTCCCTACTGGCTAGAGCCCAAGCCTCCATTACCAAGCACCCCAAACTGTGATACAGATGAGAACACGTGTGGGAAACTTTGCTCTTACGCACATGTAACTCCGCAGTTGTCATCACTTCCCTCTTCACAGCCTTGGCCGCAAATTTGAATGAAGCCCAGTGGTGCCGCAGTCCTTTCCTCCCCCTCTTTATATTTATCTTTTTCTCCCCACTTTGAAATATTTTTGCATACAATGCCAACTGAAAGCCCTCAAAGCTGGAATGCTTACTGTCACTTAGACTATGGAAGGGAGGCAGACTTTTATTGGCAACATTCCTTCCCTTCCTTTTCATTTTTGCTGCTCCCACGCTGTTGTTGGCAGCTTTAGATCCATATCAGAAGGAAAGCATGTAAAATGTACACAGTTAGGCAGTGGTCCTGTAACGCACTTCATGTGCACAAATATCTGCAGCTGTGCACTGCTTCTGATCTGTAGGAGACCACATATGGGCACTGAGATCAGAACACATCAAATCCCTGTTATTAAATGCATGTGTCTTTAAAGCAATGAGTCTTAATTCCTGTTAAGAGACTCCAATAATAAGAAGAAAAATAAATTCTATTCACCCCCAGCAGAAGGGAAATTATGATTTCATTCTCTCTGTTCAGGTCATACCAGCACAGAAAAGCAACAGCATAGAAGACTAATAAGGCCTATAAGCGAGATGTCTGAAAAATACTAAAGCACAATTAGTATTCAAATCATATTTACAGGTTTTTTCCTCTCTACAGCCAAAGTTCTTGTATGGCTTCACACTCTTGGTAGGCAGCAAGAACCAGCAGCTAGAAGCCAAAACCAGGTGGATTCAGATTCCTACATGACGTACATTTTTATCAGTAAAGATGAGGAGCTGGGAACAAATTAACAGGCAGGTTTTTCATCTCCAAGCACATTCATATTGAGTTTAGCTTTCTTACTGAAAGCAATCCTTATAAACTAAGGAGCACAATAAAGGAGAAGCTAAGTGATAATTAAGGAATTGCTATATACAAGTGAGACTAGCTGATGCAAAGGTCCACTTTGGCTTCATGCCCTGAAATCTTATGCTGTAAATGAAGTAAAAATAAGAAGTAGATATATGGAAAAGCCAATGGAAAGCAATGCTTTCTTGCAATTATCATTTTTCTTTCTTATATATGAATTGAGACAGAAGTCCATGCTGACCTTTGAAATAGATGCCTAAAAAGTACAGCAGTTTTGCCATGAATTTAGGAAACATAATGTAAGACAAGAGACTTAGGAAGACTTACACTAATAATTCACAGGAAATACTGCATTTCAGTCAAGAAATTTTACAACCAACATAAATTCTTAAGGGTACATACTTCATCTGGCTTATGGAGAGCTACCATCGGTACAAATCCCCACACAATGAAGCAGTGATACACCTCAAAAGGTATAGACATTAGTAGAACCATATCTTGCAGTCCTTGCCCATACAGAAATCCCTACCGACATCTGGAGAAATTTTACTGATACAAATATTTTAGGATGTAACAGAGAAGCCTTCAATATGCTGAACAAAGGCCACTTTCTTTTTTTGGACTCTGCTTACCAGGATACTGATACAACCAAGTCTTTATACGTGTTTGGTTTCTTGTCCTGCTTTGATTTTCAGATTTGCATTATATGTGCAAATTTAGTATACTACGTTGTCTGTCCACAGTTGCACGTAAGGTGTTTCAGGACATCACTCCAGCCAGAGGAGCTGGTTGTGCTTATGACCGTTGTGACGCACAAAAGAGTCCCCTGGAAGGGGAAGGCCTTTTGACTGACATTTTGAGAAGAAGACTACTCAATCTGATAAAGTTTCATCATACTCTGACCTGAGGCAAGTCACCCGTGACTGCCCCTCTTCCTCGCTCCTCCTGGGCTATTTATGTACAAGCACCCATGACCTCAGCATCCACCTCAATCTGGGCAAAGGGCAGATTCACCTCTAATTAAATCGTTCTGGTCTTTTGAGAGCAGCAGACCTTTGACCAATACTTTTCTGGGATATTGAATCCAATCCAATCTACTGACATTCATACTCAGAGATTCCTTTTATAAAGGCTAGACATGTTTGTGTCTCCTTCTGCTGTGCAGGAACCAAAAGCACTGTTCTCACCAAGGACGTAACTGGAGGTAACTGGATGTCTGGAAGTTTTTCCTGCCTTCTGTCCACCAAAAGAAATCAGGTATTTCTTTGAATCAGTCTTTCAACCACATCAGTTTTTTTCAATAATTTCCAAAACTTACTCTACTAAGTTTCATTAAAATGGATAATCACAAGGATGGTTTATTTTGGCCAGCAGATACCCTACTTTATTTTATAATTAGTATTGGTATCACAGAGTATGAAAGGGAACAGGTACCAAGACACTGCCCTCAATTTTAATATTATAGCTAGCTGTGTATAATTAACTGCTAGGAGTTTTTTTCCTTTAACAGCTGAATGGCTCCATCAGTTGGTGAAATTAATGAGAATTTTTTACGTCATGTCAATGATCTCATGTAGATAAACTGATGCAAGGTATAAGGTTTTCAATGGAATTACACTCAAGTCAATAATGTCAGTCAAACGCTATCATCCACAAGGAATATTCAATGATATGCATGGAATAGATTGGTGATCCCTCCCCTAGCTGATCCCTGTGCTTCTGGTGAATATATAGATCCAACAGGACATACATCCTGGCACAAGTTTATATATTTGTAATTTTACTTAGAGAAGGAACAAATCTTGACTATTACATTTAGCAGGAAAATAAAAGAATAGCTGCTTTTAAATTATTTTTTAAATACTTAATTCTACATATATAATATGCAATTGATTTAGCCTAGGCAACAGGTAGTTTGAAAAGGCTGGAGATTTCTCTGGGGTCTTTTTGTTTTATTTTATTTCCCAGTGTAGTAAGATCTTAAATTACAGATATGGGTACCTGAAATAACATGCCAAGCCCAACACTTCACACTTTCATTGATATTTTTCCAGTCAGCAGATGGCCACTTACTGGGTGCAAACTCAAACTTCTGCACTGGGGTGTATAAGAGCTGACCTTAAAACCTTTACCTTTGGAGTGAAGTGGGCTTGGCACCCTTTAGTTACTTTCCTGCAATATGAGTTTACCACTGAGATTTCCATTTTCTTGTCCATGCTATGAAATGCTGAGTCTTGGTGAGCTTGTATCAACAATACTGCAATTCTCCTATCAGTCCGATGAGAATTTCAGCTGATGATATATCAAAAGGTTCTCCCCACGAGGAAGTCTCCAACCAATTAACAGGTGACATAATACAAGTGACTTTCCTAATGCTGATGTCAGGAATATTTTGTCACCTGAAGTGAGGTGGAGACAGGCTTCAAAATCATGTAGATACCCGTCCCGTCCCCCGCCAAACAGTGACATTTTAATTCCTATATCCCCCTGGTGTGCAACTGATAGGCCTGGGCAATTAATCTGTGCTTTCCTGCATTCTCAGTCTGCTGTTACCAGCTGTTCTTACACTGAAAACCAACTCTTGTTTGCAACTAGTCATGTAAAATACTACTTAAAAAACCATATCAGTAACAGTGAAGATGGTAATATGAAAATGTTAAATGCCAGACTGTTGTTGATTTTGGTATTTCATGTTTGATGAACAAGTTGGAATTCCCAAATTGAGGAAGCAGTAATTAGCATGCTGGCTACCTCAAATACACATCCATCCCTGTTAATGGGTTGGTCTTGCTATCTGTTAAGAGGTAGTAATAGACTGCATTCTTCATCCTTATAACATGTAAAGTCATATTGTGAAGATAAAATGTGCAACTTGTGACAAATCTGCAAACCTCAAAGTTCTCTTGGTGGGAAGAGCCCCATTCACATCAAATGGACATTTATTTTTCTTAAACTCAGAAATCAGATGATGACTCACCAAGTATTAGCAAAGCTATCTTCAGGCAATAAGAGAGTGGTGAATGGAACAGAGACTTGGGGGATGTCTTGAAAATGCCACAATGAACAATGTGGAACCATTTCTATTTGGCATATATGCCTATATTTTCTAATACAAAATGAGATGGTAATGCCGTATCCCCTCAGCAGCTCTATCAAGGAATAAAAATATGAAATAATATTTACAAATCTCTTGTGTTGCTCCTCTACCTTCTCATAAAGCATGAATACTCTGCTTTTACCTCCATGTTTAACAGTCAGTGATGTTACAGTAATATTCACTACATTTTTACCTTATAGCAGTAAAAATGACTTCACTGAGGAATTATAAAGTCAACTTTAATGGCCAAATTGAGGATTTGGTTTCAGTTTCAAACAAACTTTTCTTGGGACCTGTTTATTTAGTCATTACATTTACAAACAAACAAACAAACAAAAAAACAAAAAAAACCCCCTTAATCTTACTGGACCTTTATAGTTCCTCCCAATCTTTACTAAAACACTTTTTTGATCAGTAGAGTCAGTAGACTGAAGGAATTCTGCATTTGGATGTCATGATGATTTTGCCTGCGCAGTAAAGATCAGACTGTGCTCACATACATCTCTTAATATGAATTGCCCAACCTTTAAAAAAGGACTAGGGAAAAGGGAAATAAAATTTATACGAGAAAGAAAAGTAGGAAAAATGATAAAACAAAGGATTTATGTATGTCACACAGCTCTTACTTAAGTCTTATTTCTGATAATTTTCTGATGCACCTTTGTATACAAAATCCATCATCATACACTCCTTTTCCCTGCTTTTGCTGAAACAATTGAAAAAAAAAATTTGTGCCTGCCTTGTCTGAGAAAGCCACTGCACAGTAAAAGAAAATGTATGGGTCACTGAAAATGCAGTTTTATAATAGAACACATTAGTATACAAAGTACATTAAAATAAGAGGAAGCAAAGCTTGCTAAACGCAAATTTCATCATTTCATACTGTGGCGCATCTGTATAAAATAGAAGCCGGAAAAACTCTGCAGGCTTTATAACGTTCCTGATAGTGGTTCTCAAAACGCTGACTTGCTGCCGATATATGTGCACAAACAGAAACTGCCACATCATTATCAGACAGGCAAGCGAATGCATTATCTTCTTACTTTTCTCCTATCCCTAGCTAATGTCTCATCATAACAACCTCATCAGCTATCACTGATAATCTGCCCTACTTCTCGCCTTCATCTCAAACGCAACCTCAAAAATTACTATAAGGAAATAACCATGGCCAGCCTGGCTGTGAGCTGAAGACAGACAGGAAAACTGGCAAAAGCGGTATGCACAAATGGCTGACCTTCGAAACAGCAGTTTGCAAAACATATGTGCCACCACCAAATAATATTAAGTAACCTTTCCGGTGCTGCCACTCTTCGATTCACACTGGGGCTAATCAATATTGCCCTGCAGCAGTGGAGAGACAGTCCCACATCCTCGTGAAGGTTCCTGGTTTAATTTAATTCAGCATAATAATATCACTAGCTCCAAAATAGATCAGTGTACCCCATGGAAGTGGCAAGAAAGCAAAAGCCAAACCCGTCCAGACACCCCAGCATGTCCCCCAGCAGGTGACCCCACCGCCTGCCTGGGACAGAGAGCACGGCCCCCTCCTGCAGAAACCCTGGAAGGCAGAAGCACTTTCAGGGCCGACGAGCTAGACCGTAGGAAATGAAGCTGACGGGGTCAGTGAGTTTGCTACTTCTGTGAAATAAGTGAGGCTTCCCTCAACCCAGCCTGTCTATAGCTCTGTGGGGAAAAGGTTTATTTCATATATAAGGTTTAGCCTATGCCCATGAGGCATTGTGGGGCTCACGGTAACCGCCCTGGTGCTGAGGGATTCTTTTCCTAACATATACCTGGAAATTAGACTGCAGCATCCTGTGCTCCCTCAGTCTGCAGAAAAACCTCTGCAGTATTACCAAGACCAAAGAGGCTTGGGTAACCAGCATGGCTTCAGCCGCACTCTTATTCCCTTCACCCCCAATGGGCTAATGACTGCAGCTCAGGGCATAAAGTATACACAGTAAAGAAAGATCTGGAAGACAACTTCTTCCTTCCATGCCGCTCATTAGCTCTCTCTGGTGGTGCTCAGGCCTTGCAGCTCCCCGGCTCACAGCAGGAACTTCAGCTCTCGTGAGGCCAGTGCGTTACAACAGACACAGTCCAGCTGCTAGGGCAGCCCCTCTAATGGACCGGCAGTCTCATTCGTAAACTCCTTCCAGCATTATAAAAATCAAAAACTCAGCTGATTTGGCATGCATCTGCTATACTTCTTCCATACAAAAGCCCACCTGCAAATATATATATTTTAAATGTTCCTTTTTCCATTACTTAATCCCTCCATAATTTGTGCTTATACTTTGTGAAGCACAGAAAGATCTGTTGTTTAAGAGCTTAAAATCCATACCAGTTTCTTGTAACTAAAACCAACACATTGCTGTACTCAAGCGAGATGTACTGCACAAAACACAATTACCCTATCAATTGACTACACATCAATAGGACAGCACATGATTAGACAACAGTAGGGAATCCTAATGATCCCCTGTGAGAATTGGGGTAGTGCAAGCCTCTCATTTTCTGCTCCATGATGTGTACATAAAAAGTACACTGGAAAGAATTCAAAATGAATGGCAGTATTTCTGTGCACATCCTAACTTCATTTTCATGGGAATGTGGAAATCTAAAGGAAGAGCAAGACCACGATTATCAGATGGAAGACAAAACCCCACTGATTGTAATGTCTTACTTAAGAGCACAATGACTTGTCCACTTCTTTAGCCCTGATATTTTCAAAGGACTGATTCTTTCAAAGCGGCTGTTGACACACGTGCTCACCCCCCAGAACTGGCAGGTTCACCGACATCCACAGGTAGGAGACAGATACACTGTGCTACAGCTCTAGGCACGCTTCACCTGATTCTACATGGAGGCTTACTCTGCAGCAATGCTGTTCCTCTCACAGGGCACTACAGTCGAATTAATACAGCCCTCCCAGAACCAGACATTGTGCCACAGCACGCTGCAACGATGCTGACCAATTTTTATTTGTATTTATTCCATTCCCCATCACCTGAGTAGTGGAGAGTTCAAACCATGCATAGCATTTTTTTTAATCTTCTGAAGAAGAAAATTATTTTAAAATGAGCTATAAACCATGCTTACAAACTCTATTCATTTCAGCCCAGGCCATCTTAACATCCCAAGAGATATCTGAATGTTACCGGAGGCTGTCAAATTAACACAAATACATTGACAAAGAGAGTTTGTTCAGGGAACGTTAGTGCAGCAATAATGGTGCTAAGTGATGGCAAAGCATCATTTAACTTACAGCAAAATTTCATTTTTGCCTGTTCACAAAAATAAATGCAATTTCTGCCACCTGATTTTTGTCCTTGCTTGATTTGTTTGGCATGTTTTAAAGGGATTCTGTGGGTTTCTCTTTCACGTTCTTTTCTGGCAGTTTCTAAGAAGCAGTACTTTCCAATCTGCAACACTTAAAAGCTCCCCAACAGAGCTGATCAGATTGCTTTGCAGTTTTAGGAAATTTAGTGATGCATACCCCACAGTACAAATCCAGACATTATACAGGGAAATTAGGGAAGTCCTTTGTCAAGCACATGCTATTTTAGCGAATACCTGCTATCTGGTCTATCTTTCAGTAATCGGATTTTTTGACTGCTCTGGGTCTCCTGTGTCACACACTAAAGTAAACAGCTCTGCTTCCCTTGTTCCCTGGGCAGCGGATTTGGTGGGGCACATGCCAACGTTATCAATGGGATTTTCCATACTAGATTAACCTCATAGTTCACCTTGTCCGATACCAAGTGACTAATGTTATCCATATGGTATTTTCAAATATTACTTGTTTTGCCGATCTCAATACAACCTAGTTTGGTTTCCTTTCTTGGCAACAGATGTGCATTGAACAGGGCTATCTCAACTTAGTGAGTGAGCGCTCTCTAAAATGTAGCTCAGTTTTCTCTTGTTAACTTCATCTTCTCCCAAAGCATTGCTATCTCACTGCTTAATTGCTTTGCAATTAGTAAGCTCCCTTCTTTTCTTAGTTTTCTCTATCAATACAACTCAGCAGAAATTAGTATGTTTTGAAGCCTCTTTGAGGGAATTAAATGGTTGATTTAGCCTGAAACTTATTTAATGCCATGTCTGGTGATGATCCACACCTCAGGAATTACAGTAAGGCTCTTTTTACACTGCTCTAAGCTATAGTTAGTGAGCGACTGGGAGGGAAAAGACTGGGACATTTCTATCTTTCTAGCATGCGTGAACATCTACTGTTGTTGCAAGCATCTGAGACCTGCAGGTCTGGCTCAAAGCCATCTTTCCTTCCATTGCTCTGATTTTGTGGTGAAAAAGCTCAGGTAATCAGAAGGATCAGACAGCATATCTATGTAGTGTTTGCACTCACCAATGTAGTAGTTGAGCAGTTAATGGTAACAAGCAGTGTACCAAAACCAATGACCTTTGGCAAACATCACTTAGGACACTTCTGTTGCAAGCTTTACACATGTAAAGTGAATATTTCACTTTTCCTTTGAGGAAGTAATGAAGCCTTTGGATCACAGACATTAAAACTACTCATATATTGAGATATTTATAAGCTGAAATATAAAGACCGCTATTCCATATTTTGGATGACCTTCTCAACCCTAAAGTGCCCATGACTATGTGATGTTGCTTGCTCCCTGTCCCAAGTCATTCCTCTGTAAATTCAATTAGCAAAAATAATTGCTTCACCACAAATTGACTAAAAATGCCAAGACCCATTTAGAGACAACAGCAATCATTAAACAAAACCCATTTGCAAGAGAGCTGAAGGCATTTCCAATACTCATATGAGATTTAAAAATAGAAGACACTTCAGAGTGCTTAAACTGCAGACAAAACCCTGTTTAATTTCAAAGGTGGCAGGGTTACTAATGCATCAGCTACTTCAAAGACGGCAAAATAAATTGCTTTTTTAAAACATTGGCAGTTCCATCCAACATGATGGGAAATACGTTAAGATTTACCAAATACGAAATTTAATGGGCATAGGTTGTTCAAAAGTTGCCTTAATTTGCATGACTGAGCATAGCAAAAGGCATAACATCATCACAGTTAGGTTCAGGTTTGGAAATTGCTGTTCAGTCATGAACCTTAAACAGTCAACCCACAAGGCCACCTCTCCCTGTTTTATTCCATAATGCTGGAAAAATAAAGTGTTGTTTATATAGCTGGAAGGCTTTGCTTTATTATAAAACACAACAGGAGAGTAATTTATTTAATATCATTATTTAGCATGTGCATGACCATAGATAAATAGCAATCCACTCAAGAATTTAAGGCCTCTCCTGAAATATTTTTACAATCCTCTCAAAACCAATGAACTTTTGACTCAAGACTGGGTTTTCTTTTCAATAATTATTTTTCCTAAATCTATTAGCAAGCTCTGATTACCTTTACACTAAATGCAATTAAAAACCCAATAGCACGCACACAGGAAGGGCCTATGCCTGATTATTGGGATCCTCATTCTAAGGCTGAACTGGCAAGAGCTGTTCCTCCACATTGAGTATTACTGGCTCCATACAGCAATTCAATGAAGTCCCCAAATAAAAACTTCAAAATTATATTTGGTTTATGTTTGAAAAAGTTTCCCTTGCGTTTAGGAGGTCATATAAACACAGCACTGCATCATTAACACTGACTGAGTCCCTAGACATCTAAGGTGTGCTATGCTGAGTCCTTTGGAAAGATATCTTGATGAGAAAATGGTCACCTGGAGAGACTGAAGCCCACCGATTTTTATGTAACTATAGCCTACTCTAATAGCAAAATGAGGAATGGATCACGTAAGCCTATAAGATGTTTTCAGAAGAGAAGCATAAGGAAATATATCATGAAAACATTCATGTTTACCAACAAAAACCTGAAGCTCAGGTTAAAAAAAAAAAAAAAGAAAAAACGAAAAATCACTACCAGGAGAGAAGAAACTGGAGGCTAACTGTACAGTTCTTTGCAAATAGTGGCTGTGTAAATAAATTCAGGCAGAGGAGTAGGTACACACTTTGTGACAAGGGGACTAGTTTCCTGCCAAGTCTGAATTTTCATCAAGGCATGCAGATCTACATCTGATGCAGAGAGCCAAAACAAAAGCTTAAGCTCCACAACCAGTTTGAAATTGGGATGAAATGCTGCCAGGACATCGAGTGATAAGGCAAACCTTGTAAAAGAATGGTTCCTAATGCTTCATGTTCAATATATGATGGCTATTGATCCAGTCATTGAATGTGTTTTACAGGGAATTGAAATATTCCTGAAAAAAACCTGACAATATTTAGGAACAAATGGAACTCTTACAGCCTTTTTCTATCGCTTTCACATATGTGTGTGTAGGTGTATATATATATACGGTATAATACTTAGATCAGTCTCCAGCTTTTGTCAAACAAATGAAATGTCAAAGTAGTAATATCATTTTTTTCCTATTAATAAAACAAGAGGATGCCATCAACTTTCAGGATAGTGAAGGCCTCATCCTGTTCCCCCTTCCTCTCCAAACTCACTGAACAGTAAATATTTCAAAGGGTTCAAGCTAGCTCATTCACTCTCTTTTCCCAGCTTTGCATAGTTGCTTTGAAGCAGCTGTCCTCAAAGGATCAGATACTGAAATTTCTAATCCTGTTTCAACTTCTCAGCAAGACTTCTGAGTTCTGTTAAAGATTAGGCAACATTTTTTCTGTGCTGAGGCCTTCCAGGCATCTGAACAAGGAACGAGCCTCCAAATATACTAAATGAAGGTGACATTGCTGCTGGCCATCAAACCCCTTAAAGGAGATAATTTCCATTAACAAGAAAATTACAAAAAAATACATAATTTAAACCAGCCCTTATTATTCCATCTGAATCAAAAAACATATGCACATAACAAACTTCTACAACAGAGTAAATAGAAAACAACTGGGATTTTAGGAATTGTGCTATATATGAAAAATGTTCCGAAAAAGGGTCAAAGTATATCGTGTGATGGAAAGCCAACCGTCCTGCATGTTCCTTCCCTAAAACGCTGTTATGTTTAGCAAAGGATGCAAACAGCCCACTCTGAGGTAGGAAGTTTGGGGAGTGAATACTACTATAGTAGTCCTGCAGGCGGATATTTGCTGCGTATGTGTACTATGTGAGGCAATTTAAAGTGTGTGCACGCACAGGCACGCGCAGGTGCAGACACAGTGATGAGAGCCACAACACAACATTATGAAGCACCGCATCTCACAGGTTGAGTGTTTCAAATTTCAGCTGGGCTGGCAGTGCTTGTTAATTACATTATTCTTTACCCGTTTCTGTGGAATACTTGGTGACATACAAGAAGGAGATTTTATTTTGAAATTAAGTGGAATGAATGCTAGGTAGCTGTTTGGATTACTAATATCATCTATATCTGGCCAATTTCTCCTCTAAACACACTCCTACTGTAGTTAGGGGATTTTACAGGGGAACTGGCAACTCAGGCTGCAGAGTTCATACCACGCAAAAGCTCCTGCCCAGAAGGGATCAGGATGGGACTGTAAAAGTAAAGGTATGTGACAAGATAAAAAGACATGCTGCTAACCTTTAACCGTTCTTTTGAGATGTGGTGCCATATGTAACTCGCACGCAGGGTATGGGTAGTGCTGGTACCTGGAGAATTTCTATCCTAGCAGTAGATGCAGAGGGCACGCTGTCAGCCGCCCTCCTTTCGCAGGGTGAGACAAGGGGCAGAGAGGGGTCCTTCCTCACAGCCAGAGAATTCAGAGATGAGATCAAACTCTTTAACAGGGGAACGGTAACAGGAGAAAAGGTTGCAAATGTACACACTAATGTCACATTTCAAAGTAGAAGAGATACAAGCAAGTATCCCACCCTTCTTTGAGTGCCTGTATGTACAGTCATTCTGTGAACGGCTCCAGCCAGGACCCCGTGACTACAGCCGTGGGGGGCCATGGAGATTCACAAAGCCATACGTGAACAGAAACCGAAGCATGGCCCCTGCCAAGTGCAGCATTGCTTCTAAAACACCAGGAGTGACACACATAGCAAAACTGTGACTGGCGCTCCGGGCAGCTGCCCTGCCAACTCCTCAGATATCGTGCAATGAAGAAACCACGAGTCTTGCTTGCTGGCCTTCAGGGAGGTGGGGAATCCCAATCTGTGATCTGAGAATGTTCCTTTACACAGTAAGAAATTCACTGTGGTGGGGTTTTTTTGAGGAGAATAGGGGCCTGCTTGACATTTCTGCTGTAGACACATAAAGGTGAGTCGTCCTCTGAAGGGTTGTACTCTATCAATACAGAAACACACACCAGCAGTTCTGGTGCTGACAAGTTTTTCTTGAAGACCCATTTTGACTGCTTTCGGAGCCCAGCTGACAAGAGCACAACTTCCTGCGTCCCAAGGAACCTGTGCCAAAGAGCAGCCCTGGAACCAAGGGTGTTTTTCATTAGGTTTATTTTTCTTTATAGCTGATTCTAGGAGTGCTGAAGAAGGGAAATGTGGTGTAATTCTTTGTAGGCAAATCTATCGAGCAGCTGGGGATGCTCTTCATTTCTTTTTAGCTCTGGGTTTAAGTGCCATACAGAATATTTAATTGTGACGTTTTCTTCTTCCAGACAGGAAAGCCAACTGGGATGCGCACTAGAGACCAAAAATTCTCTACCACAGCCCTTGATGCCTGGGGAGATCATAACCACATACCTTCTGGGCCAAAGCCAGAAGCTACAGTATGAGATTAAAGAATGAGACGGGCAAACCCAGGACCAAAGTTATAAAGTAAAAGAATAAAATAGTACAAGTCCTCAAAAGCATTAAAAGAGAACCTAAAGCAAATGAAAATTCAAATTTTAAAGGGCTGTGACACATTTAAGCAGTGGGAAAAAAAACAGGAGTGTAACATGGACAATAAACGGGAGGAAACTGATGTAGGAATGAGCTCCAATGCTCTTACTATCATGTGAACCACACAGGGTGGAGAGTCCAGATTATGTGCTACAGGTACTACACAGGTTAAAAAAAAAGATCTGAACAGCAATGCTTGAATGTATATGTCCAAGGTGCGAACACAAACACACACGTGAACCAGCTGGATCAGTGATTCAATCACTGGAAGGAAAACCAGGACTTCTGAACACTTGGTAATGATAATATTATCTTGTTTTTTCCTTCTGATTGCCTGTTTGCAAGCTACAGACCACGGAACTGCCAAAAAATGTAATGTCAGAAGTTTCACAGATGACGAGATGGTTTTATAGTATTTACAGTCTGGCTATGAGACACAAGGAGATCAAAGCTAGAGTTACAGATCAAAGACACAAGAAAACCTCTAACCAGGGCTTTTTTCATCAGAAAGTCACACGCACACAGAGAATTAACATGAGTAACTAATAATCCAGGCTAGGATTAGTCAATCCAGTTCTAGACACACATCCCAGAGAGCTGTCCAACCCCCTTTTAGAATCACTGGAGATAAATAGCCTTTTCTAGGTTGTGAGTTATCTCATTTTAAAGTCGCTGTCTGGTTTAGATTTGATGACTTGCATCCCAGCTTACTTTTGAACTTCTGACTGCAAAGAGAGTCCAAACAACCTGCTTTGAAATATCTATCTATCTTTTAAATGTCTAAAATGACACAGGATAGATTCCACCCCTAAGGCAACGCACATTATGGTGAGCAGGAGAAGTTTATTCTAAATGTTGAGCCATCAACACATTTGACAGCTTTTGCTATTTGCCTACAATTGCTTCCTAACAGCAGTGGTGCCTCATGAAAGCTCATAGCTCATCCAACTCTTTGGTAGACTTTCATGAAGTCTCTTTTAACCTAGAGCAGCTCAGTTCTGGAAACAAGCTCTGTAACAGTTATGCAACAGTGCCTCTGAATTCACTCCTTGAAAAATAAGGCGTGTGACAGTTGTAAACACATGATGCTCTTAGTCTTTTTTTCTGTAATAGGGTTTGGGCATTCTGGCACAGCTTAGCCTTATACAGGCAGATCCACCACACATTATGACAAATCCATAGTATACACCCAATGATTTGATGTGTTAGAATTTATGATATACATTGTGGGTAAATATTTTCCCCTCTAATTTCTGGTTAGTTATTCTCTTTTAGCAGAGATGGGTACCCTAATATGTCCTCATTTTGGAAGTTTATCTTTTTAAAAACTGCAGTTGTACACTTCTCATCATGGGTAATGGTCAGAAATATCTGACTGAAACATCTGAAATGTTTCCTCCTGTGAAAGAAACATTTGACTACATATCTAAAGAACATATTTGGACCCTAAGGTTTATTAATAGTTCTAAACTGAAGTGAAGAGTTTTGAAGTAGTATGTCTGTAGTATGCCTACAGATATAATTTGCAGTGCTAATAATAAGGAAGCTCAACTTCAAAATGTGAAAATAAGTCCTATCGAGTTTTACACCAAATTCTTCCCCCATCTTCCTGCAAAAGTCACATTCAGTGCAGGGGACTGCATACACATACATATGTGGTACTCCCAGCATCCTCCAAATCTCTCTCTAATGCTGTAACTTAGAGCTCTTCGGGTGAAGAAATGTGGTTAACTTCCAACTGACATGAGAGTAGATCTTCTGTGACTTCGGTGTGAACATGTGACTGTAATTCTGCAGTCTCAGACCATGTACCATAATTAAGATGAGAGGACATAATTAAGGTTTCAGAAAGGAAAAATTGGAGGAAGATACGCCATGAAACACTACCCAAAGAGCATTGATAACATACTTCATCCTGTATGTAACAAAGATTTACTGTCCCTGGAAGAGGACAACACCTTTTGAACAGATGATGTTCAACTCTCTGTAGCTCTTTGGAAGAGCCTAAGGAGGAGCTCAGTTCTGAAATTGATAATTCCTGATCTATTCAGCATGCTCCCTTTTCCCAGTTGAAGCTGAGAGAAGAGAAGATTGATCTGGAGCAAATCCAACAGATCCATTTTAAAGAACAATAAATGATATGCCAAAATATCACAATAGTTTAAGAAACAAACCTGAGATCCTAGGTGAAAGAACAAGTGTTATTACAAATAGCACAACATACTGGAAACAAAAGATTTCTTCCAAACCCTAAGTTGCCAGAGAAAAGCATAGGATTCCAAATTCAGAGAGATTAGACAAGTATTTCAAATAAATATGAATCACATCTCAAGTGAGCTTGGGTAAATACAGTGCCAGGTACCTGAAGACAGTCTGGCACTTGATCCATTATAGGCCCCTCTTTTCTAGTACGAAAGGTCAGGATTTAGAAGCCTTTATCTAACTTTAGTAGTGCATGTTATTGCATTATTGTGGGAGGTGGAAGGAGAGACGAGGATCAGCAGGGGAATTCCACACCCGTACTTTATTGTGAAAAAATACTGTAAGAGAAGGGCCTATACAACTTCGCTTGCCACATAACACAACAGCTGGATTTATTTGTTTAAATAAAAAGTTTCACTAATGTTGCATCTGATCTAGAATTTAAAGAGGGTAAAGATTTTCCAGTACTATGCTTTTATTCTGCTGAATGTTTTGATAAGCAAAATGAGGAGCTACTTCAAAGAATTTATTCACTGTCCACTTAATGTTTTAGAAAAGGAAGACCTAAAAGTGTATCTGGCTGCCTGTTTCAGTGCAGGAGCACTCAAGTACTTGTCATCTGGCATCAGCAATCAAAATAATGCTGAGTCCCTTCTACTTTTCATTCCTTCAAAGGATTAAGTTCAGAGATTAACCATAACATCTTTCAACTACAGGCTTACATATTCAGGAATAACAAAAAGAATTTAAACCAGTACTTAACATGTAATTTTATGCTGCATTTTCAAGAGCAGCATGCTAGCAACTATAATAGTACAGAGGCAGAAGTCATTCTATAAGCTGATTCTGAAATACTGCATGCACAATACCAGCACAATAGTTTTGGGGTTTTTTTAAGAGTTCTGTTATTTAGGTTTGGGAAAATAAGGTCAGACAGGGCTGTAGGTCATTATTTCAAAAGATAATTAAGGATTCAGGCAATTTCAATCTTTTTCATAGTAAGTCATGTGCTACATAGTACATTAAGACAAATATTTCAAATATTTGTAATATCAAGAAGCAATACAAGGTCATTTTAAAATAAGGTATTAAACAAAGATTATTTAGGCATATTGGTATTGTAGGTGTGTGCTGGAACTTTACCTACGCTCAGCTTTGATTGGCATCCAAACCTGATGAAGACTTGTGAGCACCCAGGAATAGGCTTTGGCTAGACGATGGAGCACAGCAGAAGAGAAAATGAGACTTGCTACTGTCCTACCTTTTCAAGGCAGAGTTCAGAAGCCAGACCCGCTCCGTGTAAGTCCACCACTCTCTATCACCCAATTCCTTCCCGCTGTGTCCTGGGAAACCTTTGCAATGTACAAGTCACCTTGCATCCCAGAGAGGCTCACACTGGCTGCAATAAGATGTTCTGTGATATAGAGTGTATATCTTGGTTCGGCAAAGTAGGCACAGATCATCATTTGGGTCATGTTTCATTTTTTTAACTTCTTCTTGCACATATGTTTCATGGAACTGATAGAAACAGCTTGTGAACCTCATGATTGTCAGTAGCCACCCTGTAATCTGATTTATAACGGTGACAACAGGGACCACAGCGCTGGGTCTTCAGTGACCTTTAATAATAAGCACAACTATCTAAATGTCTAAGAAACACAGATTTAAGGGGTTATTTTAGACAGTATTAAGGAAGCCAAATACCAGAAGTACCAAACTCTAAGAAAAATAGCCTAATGATTCACATTCTAGCCTCCTTTATATGAACCTTACTGAAAAAAATCTGTTAAAGACTAGAAATCTTTCTTTCCTAAAATTGAGAAGAGTAAATAAAGAATAAAATTGGTGCTAAATATGCAGTTAAGTTTTTAAGCTTTATTGATATATCCTAAGTGCAAATATTATATTTTTATAGACATATCTCTGCAAATATTATAGGAAATACAATATGCATTTGAATTTTTAAGCTGTTTTTCACTGTAGACAAATTCTGAATTCATCACAGCAAGCACTGGCATGCAAAAACTGAGCTATTCTAAACACTTATAAAATATTCTGAAATATTTCTTTTTCAATCTTTTCTTTTTGTTCTTTCTTACGTAATTAAGACAGATCGGAGATCTAAACATTGTTTTTCATAGATTCATTTTTACTAATATCAGCATTTTAATTTCACCTTTTTCTTTTGTCTATTATGCTATAAAAACAGAATAATTTTATTTTTACATTACGTAAATTACAATACAAAAGTAAAAAATGTTTTCAATAGTAGAAAAAATGAAATACACACTTTCCTATTAGCATTCTGATTCGGAAGCATCTGCATATCTCAATGTGATGTGTGCTGATTGGAAAGAGAAGCAGAGCTGGTTTTGAATGAGAACTATTGGAAGTAGGGCATGGGTAATATAAATTCTTTCAAATCATTCATCCAGTTATATCAAACCAAAGTGAGATAAATGAAAACTAGAAACTTTGCAGATAATATTCACACAGAAAAAAAGGAATAAATGGACTTATTCCTTTTATGATGCACTGGACGTGGTTGAAAAAAAGGTGATGGTCTGAAGGGTAAGAACTTACATATACTCACCAAAAAGACACAAACAGTATCTATTTGCTTCAAACACTACGGAGTTGTAGAATTTTAGGAAATTTAACCAAAATTTGTTCCACTGACTGTAATGATGCTTTTTATATGCAGCTGTCTCTGTCAGATCCTAATATATATTGAGGTAATACATATTTGAGCAAATTGTCATGGGCTAAACTGAAATGTTAGCACCTTAGCTGAACTGCTGTGCCTGTCACAAGTTTTGAATTGCCCAAAGTGAAGCCATCAAATTATTTTAAAGCTTTTCTACACTTAGACCCTAAGTTCTTCATTATAGTTTTGAGCTGACATCAAAATTATTATAATAAACACTGAATTCCCAGACGAAATAGCAGGAATGAGAGTGGATGCAGTATGGTAATGGACTGAGCCTTGAATCACAGTTATAAAACCTGGATTCACTTCCCAGCATTACCTCTGTTCTTGGATTACCTTCAGCAAGTTTCTTCACCTTCCTGCACCTCTCTCTTTTTTTTTTTTCCTTCCTTAAACATTATTTGCCTTGGCTCTTTCCACTGTATCTTCCAGGCAGAGACCATCTGACATAATGTGTTTGGGCAGTTCTAGCACAGGGTGGCATACTCCAAATTCAAGGCCTTTAGATGCTACTGTAGAATTAATCAGAATGTAAAAATAAAAGCTTAAGATGTTTTCTGAGTGTCACCGTTTCCATCCTGAAGTGTCCAGTACTTTGACTACTACTATCCAATACATCACTATTGCAAAGACTAAATACTATTAATACCTTAATCAAATTATTTTTTCAATTTATTAACATGAAATTTACACAGGAAGCAATTTTAATATCTCTAAATATTTGCTTAATTACTTACTACAATCTTAGGAACTATTATGAGAAATGAATGGTGTGGTTTGAACTGATATTAAAAAAAGTTTTAAAGACATTTCTGCTTTCTTTCAGATTTTTATAAAAAATGTCTTCATCAGCATCAGGGACTCTTCTGAGGGAAGGGGAAAGGAATTGCATTTGCTTAGGTAAATCTGCTCATATAGTTATCCCTTCTGAATCACTTGTCTTGGCATAATATTTTAAACAAGAATGCAGTCCTTTCTTAAACAAGAAACATTCTCCTCAAAGTGAGAGCTGAGATCTGTGTTTCTCATCTAATTTCCTGTCTTTCTGGTTTTTAATCAAAATATATGAGGTCATTGCTTAAAAAAGGTATTCAGTCATGTGAATATTGTGGAACTGGAAGAATATAGATCTTTAGCGGTAGAAGAGAGGCATGTCAGAGGTTAAATCCCACTGATCTCATTCCTTATCAGGGCCAATGGATTGGATTCACATGATCTTCACGGGATCTCATAGAAAGACCATGAACCACATGTAGCCCCCTATACCGTTCCCAACAGGATGCACTGGCTATCCTACTATATAAAAATTTAGCTTGATATAATACTCCTAGACATCTTAAAAAAAAAATAATCTTTATTCCGCAAAGTGTTGAATGCTCTTGCTATAATCTCAGCAAAAACTCAAGCACATAGTTCAGGGGTCAGCTGAAACAGCATTAGAGTGCTCTGCACCTGCCTGATCAAGTCTTAAGGCCACTGAATTGCAAACATCCTCCTATACATACATACAGACACACAGAAAGAGTAGGAGAAATATTTCCCTCTTTTGATGAATAATATTTCTTATATTTTTATATCATACAATCTCCAAAGCACTTTTAAATTACAAGTAACAAGTGCTTAATGTGAGCACTCCTAATTAAAACCAAGTAATTACAACTCCCAAAGTGATAACAGTTAATATTTATTTCTCTAACCAATTTGAAGTATTTTATCTTAAGTCAGTTTTAATGTTCCCTGTTATCCTGCCTCTTTGAGGACAGGGAAGAAATATGATGCTCACAAGGCAGACACTTTTACCTGTTGTAGGAGACAACCTGGCAGAGCAGCACTCTCAGGGAACACTAGCAGTGCTCTTTCAACCTGTCTTCCTTTCACGAGCTCTCATATCTGCTAGTTTACATATTATATTAAAGTTACAAGAGTTGACATGATCTTCCCATTAACTACTACCTGAGGATACTGCACAAGTATCAACCTGCTCTTTCCCGTTGTGATGCACCAGCTTCACGGCAGCGACAGTTTGAGAACATGGCGTTCTCATTTTTCCGAAAGAGCTGGGCTTCCCAGCAACACTGCACATTTCCTACATCAGAGGGCCTCCAGGGAACCCCCTAGGCATGTGGTTCCCATAACACCCTTGGAAAGATATGCCACACTGCATTATAAAAGTTGTTCTCTACCAGAGAGAATGTCATAACACCCTATCAAGCAAGAGAACACAACTTCAGTTTTTTTAAACTGATATGGAACAGATTATTTTGAGTCAGTCGCATTCTCATTTTCCTACAATGTTTCATGTAACAGGTAAATCTTCACATAAAGAAAATATAGATACAAATATTTCTTCTGCATGGAACCACCACTCAAATGATAAGAGAAAATATGTCTTTCTTTAGTAATATAACACATAAACATAAAAATCACCAGCAGTACTCGATGTAATTGACGTCTAATACATATATTATGAATGAGTTTGTCTTGCATTTTCCAATTTGTTTTTCTACTTGCAATCATAACACTGCATGAGCTTAACTTTCTGTATTTAACAGTCCCTTCGCACCCAGTACTCTGGCTCTGGTTTCCTACAAACTCTCTTGTAATCCACAAGGCCAAGCAAGGTCGGTATATTCAGATATTGGGCAGCTGCCACCTGAAGATTTTCCAGCTGTGAGGGTTAGATAGTTTTCCTACCATGAACATCTCCTTCAGTTATCAGATTGCTTTTGCCACCTTTCCATTTTTCACTCAGTAAATGAAAATTATATGCACATCTATTTTAATGAGAAAAAGAAATACAAATTGAAGCTCTCATGTCAGAAACCCAGTGGTTCAAGAAAGACTGTTTTCTTTTCCTTCCGTCTTCCTACTGTTTTAATACTTATTTCTCTTTTTCCCTGTGCTCATTAAACTGTCCTGTCTATGGTAATACGGATCAAAGTCCACTCTGAAATACACAACCCTAATGCAAAATGATCTACAAAGAACTTCATAATGCTGCTTAATTTGTCCATCTTTAGGGTAAGTTGCCCAAGATACAGAGATACAATTCGTGTATCAGCTTTCCTAATGACTGAAACTCGGTTCTTAGATTAGCCCATCAGAAAGAATACTCATCAAGGCTAATTTAATCACGTGTGGCTAATGTGTCTAAACAGCCTCCAGTCAACAGAGAGAAAAACATTCATGACTGAAGCCCGATTTAACTGTTCTGAGTCCCTCTCTGGAGAAGAAATGCCCTCTTCTCCACCGAGTACAGATGGAGCTGACGGAGAATCATCCTAACATCAGCGTTCACAAAGAGCTCCTTCCAGTTTATCTGCTCATCTCTATTTTCCTTCATTCAGGCTAGTCTGTCAGAGGGCAAAACTGCTGCCAAAACTCAGACTCCAGAGGTCTTAAAGAAATCTTCAAATAGTCTCCAAACCTCCAAAATGTATACATTTAGCCAGTTCTATCTGAAATTGAGAATCATGCATAGAAATGTCATACTCCAGACATCAAAATCTCACTGGAGGGGAGCGACCCAGGAGATAAAAATAAAACTATAACAAAAAGCTCAGATATAAACACAGAATTTACAAAGTAAACTAAAATCTGAGCATCTGGAAAAAAAATCTTCATATGCACATTTTTTGCTGTGCAAGTGACAAACACAGAACTTTATGGGATATAAACAGAGGTCAGCACTGTTGGACATTTATGTATATGTATGCCAGTAAAAATTAAGACGTGCGTGTGTGTATCGACACACATTCACACATGCAAGTGGGCTCAGAAACACATTCGATGACATGACAGCAGTGTCAGCGTACATTTGTTTACAACTGTAAGGTGCATTCCTGCATTTTATAAATTTCCAAAGTGACCAAAGAGCCAAGAAAGGAAGCTGATGCTGTGATGTTGATCACAGTGCCACCCTGGGTGTCCGCGCTGTGTGGGACGAGGCAGGGCCCCAGTAACAAGCAGCCATGTTACCGACTGCTTGTTACAAGCTACTTGTTACAAGCACGCAGTCTTTAGGAGCAGGCGTAGGGAACGCATCAAGAAGACGGGCAAGACATGTACAGAGCGAAAACTAAAATACATGTAGGGAACCACAAGGAATGGACACCAACGTTCATATAATAAAAGATTACTGATTACTCTTCGTTACTTCCTTGGTCCGTATTACTCTGGTATCTGAGGGCACCACAGTCTTGCAAAGCACTGACCTTCACAGCAACCCCGTGTGGGTGAGAAGTACTCCACTTCTTACGTAGGTGGAATATGAGGTATGAGTGGAAAAGAACCAAGGAGGAGGGGGTCTGATGCAGTCTGGGAGACGGCACTGAGGAGCTTGGCCAGCTGACCGACCTGAGATGAGAGCCGAGGAGCCAGAGCATGTCTCTTCATTCAGCCCCTGAAGAGAGAACCAGGGACTCACTCAAGTAAGACAAGGAGCAAGGCCCTGAACCTTCATTTGCCTTGTGAAGGCAGAACACAAGGTACAGGAAATACAGGATGATTTTACTCCCACTTAGATCTTCAAAATAGGATGAAAGGACTGCCTGCACCCGCTGACCCTCCACAAACAGGTAATGGCCTTGTTATCCCACAGGCATTGGGGTTGGACTCTGTTTTTCCACAGACAAAGGTACAAGAGAGGTCCCATCTGTTTCTAGATGAAGTCTCCAGTTAAAAGCACAGATAATTTCATCAGTGTTTTGGATACTTTATGGCCATCCCTGCATTGCTTCTATATCCACTGAGCTGATACAGTGCTGTGGAGATGGTGAAGAGAGGTGACCTGCCTGCTTTGAACGTGATAATATCCTTTCGGTGGAAAGAGGTTGAGGCCTGGGAGCACAGAGGGAAATGACTGCAGATCACTCTAAATCCTAAGTGAATCTCAACCTGATTTTATGAATATTTATTTTCATAGAGATAATAATCAACTGAACTAGATTTTCCTATGGCACATGGAGAGGGAATTCCCCACAATTAGGAAAAATACATAAAATTTACTTTCCTTATTTGAAAGTATATAAGATCTAATTTCCTTACTGCAATATATCATACAACTATGTTCAGAAACACCAAAATAGGAAAACATACTGGCCATAAACTGTGCTTTTCAAAACATATCACCAGCCAAAGCACTGGTATTAAAGTTAACTTGAACATAATCCGAAATAGGATCAGAATAAGGATCACATTTACCATGTTGCGTCTATTCTCAGCTTTAAAATTTTCAAAACTAAAATGTTTACTTTTTCCTAAATTTAAAAGCAGCATGCATGGAAAATTACATTCTGGCCAACGCTGCTCATCAATCAAACAGTTCGGAGTTTTCCTGGGCATACAAAGCTCTCACTGCAATAACTCAGACAGATCTGAATATAAACTTTTACCCTGAATCAAACAGAAGACTTAATACTAACTAGTGAAGGATTACTTTCAAATTCTTCTTTTAACTCATTCCTCATTTTCAGTCACGTTTGCTCTCAGCTTTAAGAATGAATGTAGGCTATTCAGTTTCAGTGAAACTGGCTGGGTAAATCAACTGCATCACTCATTTTGCATCAGACCAAATACTGATACATGAAGAGTTATTTTTGAAGGTTATTAGAAATGGCAAACTGTCATGTGTTCTTTTTTGTAGCTTATTCACCTATTCCTATGCAAACTGAAGTTACATTTATGATGTTTGCAATTTGGTCTATACTTAATCTGGAAAATTATTCAGAAGAAGCACACAAAAATTACCATGCATTTAGGAATTTTAAAATATAAATCTGCACTTTTAAACTACAAATACACACTTCAATACTTACAGATAAAAAATATACTATTTTATGAATTATATTTAACTTGTTTTTCAGAGAAACCAAAGTAAAAAATTCAAAAATTTGGGAACAATCCCACCACAAATTTAAGGATCTGATCTTCCAAGAAAATCCAGACTCAGCTGAAAACATGATCTTTAATGCCCATTCCTGATTTCAAGGAGAATTAAAAGCACACCAGACTTCTTACAGGACTCCTCATCGCATTGTCTACTCTGCTATGCTTTGTGAGAACTCAGTAAAATTAACAATTTTCAGCTTAGAAAGACATGACATTATGTACTTGAACTGGAAGCCATCTTCTCTGTATATCCTTTAAACATGTTCAAAAGGATGTAACCGAGTTTAGATTCTGGCCTGGCGGCATTTCTCAGCTGCTTTGCTGAGTTTGCTGCTAATAACTAGAGAGAATGCAAAGAACTAACGAACATCAAAAGATGGGTCTAGGATAAAAATGGTTATAATAAAATCTTGTTGGACATTTGGATGGGAGTGGGCTCCTCAGAGCTTTCAACACTACCCCTTGTTTTCTTCCTCTGAGAAAAACAGGCCCGTCAGCAATATGTGTTCATTTTCATTAATCTGGGTAGAAGAGCTGCTGCTTTTTTTAATGAAGAACTGATTCTGCAAAGATCCTTTACCCCTCTCCTCCCCCCAAAATAAACAAAACAAAACAATTAGGCTCGGGAAACACCATAGCCTTGAATAGAGGTCTTGAATAGAGACTCCAGGCTCTTTCACTGCCAACACAAGAACAGAGAGTTTGTGCAAATCTAAGACAGAGTTTCTTTTTTGTTTAAGAACTGGTGCTTTGTTGATGCTTTTAAACACGAGTGGTTTCCATAATGCAGTCTGTATATTAAATTACCAGTTTAGCTTTCAAGCAGTGTCTACTGTCACAAGACTGTTTTTCCTCCCATATGTTTCAAACTTCAAAGATTTTTCAAATCTCTGTTTTGGTCCTGATGCTATTCTATTGAGAACAGGCACAAACAGAATTTGTGGAACACAAAGGTAATGAAATTACAGAACCTGTCACTTTTATCTGTTTTCTTCAGTGTGCCACACAAACCAGACACAGAAATGTAAATCTGAAGATAAACAGCTCATACACTGTTGAAGCACTGTGCATTTTCAGCATTTCCTTTGCTGAGACCCAGCCTTGAGTGGGCTACATAGAGAAATGAACACCTTGAAGAGCACAGATAGATCTGCTTTTAAGATACTTAACACTGCCTGTGGGATAAACATTCATACAAATCAAGACTCCACTGAGTACATATAAATTAAATATATCATCTGGAAATACAATAAACAAAGATGTTTCACAAACTTACAGCTGATCTGAGCAAGTGCAGATCAAGCAGAGTACAATTTACTGAAGTTACAGACTTTATTGACGCTGCAGCGTTATCAGTAGACACCTGATTTCACCAGATGTGCCCCAGCTTCCATGCCACACACACTATTCTACAGGTTGTACAGGAAAATCAGGATACCACTCAGTGAACTTAACTGGATGAAAATACAGATGAAGGCACAGGTCGATGCTGACTTTTGCTGAAGTGGTTTGCAGAGACAGTCTACCTGGATGAACTAACACTGAAGAGCCAATTCTTCCCTTCCACGCAACTGGCAGCAGCGAAGTGATACAGCCCAAAAGCACAGGTACACTAACTCATCCAAAGAGAGGGCACCTGGGCCACTAAAGGACCTCCCTCAAGCTAACTGGTTAGTGAGAGGGAGTATCATTCATCCCCAACATTTGTACCCTTCATGTCAGCTTCAGCAGATTGTTTTCTCTTCTTCCTCATGCCAGTATAGACTAAACAAACTTACCAGAAATTCCATGTTACACATGAAAGATGATTCAGATCAAATCACTGTGACCCCCAAATCAGTTACACCCCAAAAGTTCAAAAGCAGAATACTCTTTCACAATCCAAAAATCTCACTGTGACCTATTGCCCTTTCAATATGAACACTAGTATTTACTGGCAAATTGGCAGTATTTTTTCAAACAACAAATGGAAATCTAAAAGTCTCTTTCCTTATATCAATAGGAAGGCCAAACCAAAACTGCCGCTTCTCAGTCACAGATCAAACCTAGTGTCCCTAAAGGTGATATCAAGAGCAATCCCTCTAAGTTAGCTACATTAGATAATGACTATAAACAAGTAGATAACAATAGCTAAATAGCCATTTCCTTTTTGCAGCATGTTCTCACTGACATCAGTAGATCTGCTTATGGGAGCAGGTGTAACTCTCTAGGACGTGAGCTAGGACCGCAGAGGGTGCATCATCCACCTTGCACTAGGAATATAGAGTGGTGAAGAAATAGCATTGACCTTGCATAAGGAAAAATCACAGTTGCTGCAGAAACAGCACAGCTGTTGTGAGCCCTGACTTGGAGAAAGTCTATGAGGCAACTTCTTAAATTTGTTCCTAGGACAAGACGGGTATGAGGACTAAGCATATGGATGGCAAAAGTCATGTTTTTACCTTTTCTGCTCAGCTGTGCTGCCACCACACAGACTATGAGGACAGTTGATTAGGTCTGGATGAGCACTGCAAAAGGAATTAGATCAGCTAGGAAACTGAAAAATAAGCAGATCACACAGGAGGTCCATGGAGAGCAATATCGACTTTGGTCAACATCCAGGGAGAAAGTTTTCACATGTTTTTCAGTGTCATGATTTCATAGTGGCAAAAGACCAAGTCCTGCAGTATGACCATCCCCTACTTTGCTGAAAACAGCTGCTGATAGCTCTAGCATCAGGAAATCTATAGGAAAATTGTTGTTTTGGGAAACTCCTTCCCTCTCTTGGTCTTGGGCACCACTAATTCACACTTGCAACTTTGAGGGCATTCTTTATCCATGGAAATGTCTAACAAAATGGGACTCAAGTTATATATTTTTTCCAGTCACTGTCAGGCAAGCACTGACTTACACACCAGTAAGGTGTGTACCTTTTCCCCACAGCAAGCTTCAATGACCTTAATCCGACTACTATTGTTGGACACATCTACTTCAAACAGTCTATTTAGTTTATTTAAGATATGATAAGGAGGCAATTAGTGCATAGTCTCAGTGTGGAAGAGATTCTTTGCTTTTTCCTCTGACAAACTCATAACAATTCACATCAGTGGAAGCTGAAGCTAACCAAATTCAGGCTAGAAGTTTAATTGCTGCAACACCACACTGAAATGCAGAGGCTTTACCATTGTTTGATGTGTTTAAATCAAAGCTAGTTATCTTTTCAAAGATGTTTTATAACTCATACACACATCCATGGGCCTGACATAGCAATTATTGTTGTGGTTTGTTGTCCAATATTATAAAGGATACCACTGAAGATCTTGGCTCTACCTCTGGCCATAGAACATTTTAACCTATGGTGCTATTTGTTTTACCTTCACTGTGTCAGAAGAAAACGTAAAATGAATCAGTTTGGATGTCAACTTAAGTCACCAGCCTGAACATATAAAGAGGACTAAAAAGATACAAACTCTCTTCATTTTAAGAGATTTTTGCTAGGATAGCTTTACATCTATTTTTACAACGATAGTGGGGTTTGGTTTTTTTTGAGGAGAACAACTCACTTATTATAATCCAATTGTATTATTAATAAGCAAATGTTTCAAATAAAACAAGTGACTGGAGTGACAGTCATTACTAGTGGTTGTCTTGCCTGTTTACCACAAGCTGGGGAAAACCTGGCTTGTTTGGAAAGGAAGGGTGGGAAGTAACCATCAAAATGCTTTTAAAATTATTCCAGCTAAGTCATAGAGGGTGTGTCCTTTTGCTCAGTCCACAAGATGTGAATAGAAAGCAAAGAGAACTTTCTCCTCAAAAACATTTAATATAAACTAATAAGCATAAGTGAAATTGATGGAAATGATTGATAAATTAGATAAAATACTATTCCAATAAAATTTCCATAGAATTGAGGAATGTGCAATTAATAGTTAGCTGGCCACAGGCAGTAACAATTTCTGTTTTTTTTCTGCAACTATTTCTGACATAATTCTATGATAATATAGACTGAAATTAAGGCCTATTTTTAAGTGATAGGGCATGGCCAAAATATCTTTGAAAATACTTAGAATACTTAAAAAATACTTTCTAGTTTGATTATCATTTGCAAATTCTCTTTGGTTTTATATTGAGGGTAAGATTGTGGCAAGTGTAAAAGCAAGAATTGCATAAGAGCATTTGTGGAAGGACAGGAGTGTCAAGAGCCCTTGAGCCCTCTCTGTCCCAGCTTTCCTCTTCCAATCAGCACCTGAAAAAAGAAAATGGTGCTTTCATGTTCTCCTAATATTACTTTTCTCCTCTAGAACATTTGCTGATAGCAGGTCTCCCAGACTCTTTCGTTTCTGCAACAGTTTATCTGGAAATGACTTTCTGAAATTATCCTACTTAAAACAAACAAATAAAAACCAGCTATCTGCTCAGGGCTAGAAACCATTGGATACACAGATACACAACACTATAAGCAAATAACTATGGAAGAAAGTTTGTGAGCAATCCAGCAGGCAAGGCATTCAACGAAACCACAAGAATAGAGCCACAAGAAATATGGCTAAGTGAAAGCCTCGGGAACGAGCATATGAAGAGGACAAACTACACTTCCTCCAAGTACTCTCCTATTCTCAAAACGTTTACAGCCAGAGCTTTTCTTAAGCCAAGCATGTTTTCATGCATTTATTAATTCTTAAGAGAATACTCTCAAGAATTTGTGTAACCTTTTAATATCCACAATGTCCTGTGGCAAGGATTTCCACTGATGAACAACATATCACGCAGAGAACTGGCTTCTTTGTTTTGCTTTGAATTTACCACCTCCAAATTTCATCATGTATCCTTTACCAACATTCAATAGCTATAAGACTCTTAAGAAGGATAAA
The DNA here is from genome assembly GCF_034638445.1 of Ciconia boyciana. Taxonomy (NCBI): domain Eukaryota; kingdom Metazoa; phylum Chordata; class Aves; order Ciconiiformes; family Ciconiidae; genus Ciconia; species Ciconia boyciana. The sequence continues at coordinate 89,516,400 of NC_132936.1, forward strand.
TACTGCTGAAGTCTAACTTGCTCCTCTTTCTTCAGCTAGTTTTGGCTAAATTAGACAACTAATAGCAAAACAATCCAAATCAACCACTCATCCCAACTTTGCTTCCTGCAGGATCCCTGTGGCACCATCCCCTTGCCCAGGGTTTTCCACCTTCCCCCGGAACAGGTATCATGAGCTCCACCAGCCACAGGGAGTCAGCAGGACTCAGACAGCTCTTCTGGGGACACTTGGCACCCTTCCTGTTGCAATCACCATCTCTTTCTCAGAGCCAAATTCAGAGAATGAATGTTAGGAATAGGTTGCCTTGCTCTAATACAACAGCTGTACCATAAGTACATAAAGGGTGGTGGCCACCTTTACTCCATTCCCACATCGATCAGGAAGGCAAAATCTGCTCCCACTGACAGACCCTACTTTGGCTTTTGCCAAGTTTGAATGCTGTGCTGTTACGTAGTTAACTTTGGTACTTGCAATGTACACAGACAGACAATTCTGGTTACATGTATCTTTTACTGGGTTAGAGAAAATTAGAAGCAGATAGTAGCAATACTAAGTGTACCTGTAAAAAACAAGCGCCCTCTGTTCTAAGGTTCTGGTTCAGAGCTATAGGAAATCAAAAGAGGAGCTTTCACCAGTCTGAATGGGTACCACACCACGCGGTGAGTTCTTGGTGATAGTGTTCAAAGCAGCAGGCCATGGATGAATGGCCTTAGCACACACAGCAAGCACGCTCCTGGGTGATGCACCCTGTGCACTTGCACTAATGGGAGGCAGGGAGACAGGGGACGTGTCCTGGACACATCCATACCTGCACCCCTCTGGCTGAGGTGATTTCGTCCCTCAGGAGGGAGCTTGCTGATGAGTTGAGCAAGTGCAAACTATAGACAGGACTCTTCACCCTTCACAGAAATCAGCATCACCTCAGGTTTGGAGCTGGATGACAATTTTGCAAATACAGTGAGAAGAAAGCACAAGAGCTGGCTCCCCACCTCTAAGTGCCACTGACAAACTTCCACGCCTACACAGCCCAAAATAAACAGACTTCAGTAACTATGCTGGTAACACTTCAGTGGGAGCCTCTGTTAGGTTTGTAATGATCCCACTAACAAAAATCACTTTGGCAGCCTTCCTCCATTTCCCAGTTATACCCAACTCCTCACTTTCCAACACTGAAGAAGTGAAACGGACCTTTACAAAATAGGGATATTCACAAAGTGCTACATTTGCACCCATCAGAAAGTAAAAGCACGGATAGGGTATGAGTCCCGCTAAATCAAACCCCACAATTAAAGAAACTGTTGTCTGCACTCCATAGTCAAGTTGTGTTTATACAGCAATTTTATCCAGCTTGTCATCTCATCAGCTTTCAGACCTTCATATATTTCAGAGAATTCATTGTGTAGCTACATTATGCTGTCTCCTCAATTATTTCCATTAGATATCATTAATAGGTCATATTATAAAGATCTCATTGTTTTAGAATTGTTTTTCTGGGTAATGACTAGATAAAAATTATTTATTTGAGCCAACATTTTAGTGTTTTAGAACATGTTAATTGCATCTAGAAAGATTCCAGAAATTAATTTGGAAACACTTCTCTGAGTTGCATACTGCCTTTATGATTTTGCTAGAATTTACAATCAATTTGAATTAGCATTTACACTTAAAATTAAATGTGTCATAATCCAGTCTCATTCTCTTAAAAAACATTAAAATTATTGAGAGAAGACAAGCTACTTTTTTTTTTTCACTTCATCTAGGAGGTTTTTTTCTGTTCAGTAATAGTATAGATACATATACTGTCCATTCAAAGATGGGAAAATTGATGGAAAGTAATTAACAGCACAAATTAAGCTTTGCTATCACCCTGAAATGAAATGACTATCACAAGATGCTAATTAGCTGGCAAAGTATCAGGAAAGAGTGTCTGGCAAGGGCATTCAGAAAAAAGGAAAAGTACCAAATTTTATTTATTACAATCATCCTATTTTTATGTGCTGCATGCCTCTGGCTCCCCTATTCAAGATGTCTGTTTAAGAATGGAGTGGCTGTTTCTTTCCTCCTCAGCAGAAGATAAAGGACCAAAGAGTACATGCAATGTCAATCATATCTCTAAGTCAAATTCAGCCAGCTATGAGCATAATTTACAATATAAAGTAGTGATGATGCAAACCATAGAGTCTGGGCTTTGGTTTTTTCCTCCTGCAGATGTGACCTATACATCAGGTTGAATTCTGTGTATCTTCTCCATATGCTAAATTATACAAACCATTGAATTTTCTTTGAGCTTCCTGACGCAACTCTATAGAAAAAAATGCTGCCTGCCCCCCACCCCAAAAAGGTAGGCTGTCAGGAGCAGTGGTTCTCATTATTTCTATGCATGATCTATGGCACAGCACCCAACGTGGCAGGTGGATGTCCTGTGCTCCTCCTACTAGGAAGGGAACAAAAGCAAGGCACTGGTTTGACGGTCTTTGGGACCTTCCCAATCCTTGCAGAAACTACAGGATTCAACCCTAAAGAAGCAGCCAAGTCCATGGAAAGGGGTAAGAATTGCTGTGCTATGCTTTTTGTTCGAATTTGCCACAATTGCTTTCCAGTACATGTGGCTGGTCTGGGCAAGTCTGTATATATGTAGTTTCTTCATTAATTTACTTAAATAAAATAGATAATGGGTATAAATGCTAAAAGAGGAAAGAAAACATTTGCTATGCTTCTGGGCCACTTCTTTCCCCCTGTAATTTCCCATATTCCCAAAACTCTGAGAATACAAATGCAGCTAGTGTAGCTGCCAGGAAACAACTGAGGTGTAATGGTATCTGCTGGACTTCAAGAGCAAAAAGCAAGAGCAAACACAGGCAAGGCACTCTCAAAATCTCCTACTGACAGGAGGGGAAAGGCCACATTTCCTACAGGATCCTTCCTTGTTTATGTCTAGGAGTTTGTTTAAGACTAAAAACTACTACCTTCTCTGTCATTTTTAAACGGTACTGTATCTCTCTCTTCTCCCACCCATGTATTTTTTCAATAAATGACATATGTTTGTAATAGAAAACACAAGCTACACAATGTGGATTCCCAAATCCTTAGAGTTAATTAGTACTTCACTGAAGGGCCATTTAAGAAAAATGGACTTTTATTACTGTGACTAATCAGAGCAATGCTGTTTACAGTAAGGGTATACCGTGGATGCCTCTAGACTGCTTTTGCAATATAGAAGAAAAATTGGCAGCAAATGGCATATATTGGCTTGCATCCACGGTGTTCCAGGTTGGTTATATTTACACTGCTCTGTGGAAAGCAGGCCCCAGTGGATATGTGGAAACTATGTCAATATATCTGTGTTCAGCAGCCAGGGTTTCCTCTAAGAGGGAACAAGTTGGTTTTGTGCCAAGAGGAGGCCAGAAGACAACTGACAGCGGACAATCAGAGAGCCGGGGCCATGGCACAAAACAGAGAGTAAGCCAAAATGACAGTGTAAACATGCCCGTGAGATGTGTCACACACTCACACATGTAAATCACTTTAAAAGATTTTGGAAGGACACCAATAACTTCAAAAATAATTCATAATCTAATCACTGTGTGGGCATTTACCGCTACAGCACACAGTGCCCAGGGTCATGGTAAGGGAAGTAGACAGATATGAAGCTTTTCCTTCTGCTTTCATTTTGCTTACTTTCCATGCCAACAATATTTTGTGCATACTGAGTTTTGCTGTCCTCTCTCCACATGTGCTCCTGCAGTTCTGTGGGTTGTTCATCCAGAGACAGAAAAGAAAAACAACAGAAATCATCGACACAACGATATACAGTGGGAAGATGAATGGCATCACAGGCAAAGCTATTACTTCTTGTTTGGTTGGTTTTAAATCAGCAGCATTTCACCGTGTCTCTTTTAAATTAATTTTTTCCCTGACAGGCTTTATTTGTTGTGATTTAAATAATTTACTTCTTCACAATATTTAAGGTATTTTATACCAACACAAACGTAATGTTAATCATCTTCCTTTCCTTTTTCTCTCTGAGTGCCTGCACTCTGTTTAAGTTCGACCGAAGAGTCAGACTAGTAGTCGACACGACTGCACTTACCAAGTAAACCAGCAAGAACCTGTTCTCACTGGACCACTATTCAAACTGATGTTTATTTTGGCACCAGTAGTAATGGTATGTCTCTGCTAACATAAACTACTAACTGTGATCAATAAATGGACAACAAAGTTCTCTCGCAGAAGCCATCCATCTGTTACTTGCTGTTGAGGTATTGATTTGTATTCTGCACGTGTAGCCACATTATCACACAATATACATAATACAACGATGCAATTACTGAAACTAAGAGCTAAATCTTGATTTGTCTCATAGGTTGGGCAAATAAAAACAATAGACTTGTGACATTCATACCCAGGCAATATTATCACTTCTATTTCCCCATTTTGAGGCCAAGCAAAACACATCCACATAAAACATACCTAGCGGTATCTTGAGAACAACAAAAGGTTTCAAAAATTATGGTATTGTAATAACTCTTCTTTCAGAAAGCTGATTAGACAGTCTTAATGGGAGGTTCAGAATTTCAACAACAACAAAAAATCCTCTGCCTTGTTTAATGAGATCGTTTAATGAAGAGCGCTCAATTACAGTTTTATGAAGACTTCCTCACGTCCCTTTAATTGCTCTCTCCCATTCTAATTAACCTCTTGAATGCCAATCTAGCTTTCTTTCTGGCATGCCCATTACTATGCCTTTTAAGTGTCATCCAGTTACCCAGAGTAATAGCACAACATACAGCACACATCCTCCACACCATGCATGATCCCTCTAAGGAACATATTGCAAACGGCATGTCGCAGGCACCTTCATGGTACAGCCTGGTGTCTGCCGAGCTATCACATGCACATGCTGCTTTGTGAAGAACTATATGCTTTACTCTCTGGTCTTAGCAGACTTTTTTTTTCTTTAATTAAATTATTAAATGGAAAGGGGTCAAATTCATCATTTTAATTAATATATTTCACGGATCAGCTAGTAATAGGAAGATCCACCACCGATTGTGCACTTTTTTCTCTCCCACAATGAACTGAAAGTCCTCTCTGATTGACGGAATGCAGATAAATTCTGCAGCATCTTGTCACTATTGCACTACAAAGATGACCCTTATTCCAAGCTGCCTTTCAGGGACAAGCTTTTGGCTAATATTTCTGAGGAAGTAGTGTAAGTGATTCTATAACGGGGAGACAAGATATATTTTGAAAACAAGCCAAAGATTTTATTCTAGTTAGGATGCAGCTAATAATGTTGAGATAGATGCCAGCAAATCTAGATCACTTACAGAATAATGTTAAGAATAAAGCTTTTGTTAATCTTTGCTTTCCTCTTTCCAAGATAAACTACTACAAGATTAAACTACTACTCCAAGACACTAAGTTTCTCTGCAACATAACAGAAAAATATTGCAGGCAGACATGAAAAGTATATATAGTATACCTGTTCCCTTAGTTCCCACCTGAGGCAGGGCAAAGATTGCACAGAGGTAAGAAAATAATTCTCTAGGGGAAACTTGTCTCATAGCAAACAGAGACTAAAACATTTGCACTATAAAGAGATCGTAAATTGCCATAAGCAATCCTGAATTAAGCTACGTAAAATCAAGGAGAAGAATACAGCCTGAAAATTCAGAGATTTCTGCACAGGCAGAGGAGAGTAGTAGTCATGGAGATATAAACAATCTTGCTGAATGTTTGGTCCTTCACATGCCTTCTCTGGTTCTTGTCAAGTGCCCCCGTAGCAGGAAGATCTCTGTACTCATAAATACACCCCTGACCATGACTTATCTTGTTTTCATTCAGACTTCCTTGAACTCAGAGTTAAATTTCTCTAGAAGAAAGTTTGCAGGCAACTATATCTCCCTCACATTATCTACCATCTGTGGACAGCTATTTTTTGTAAGAGCATATTAGTAGCAAAACCAAAGAAAGTGAAAAGGATGGCTGCAAAACACAATAACTTCCCAAAATCTCATTACAAACTCAATATGCTTTAAACAGAAGCTACAAAATAGGATGAAATCTGAGCTGTAAGTCAACCAGGTACAAGCATCACACCTCAACGCCACGTGTCTGTCGTCCCTGGGAAGAACAGCTTTCTCAAATATTGCTTTTGGCCCAGCACAGTTTTACTGCATTTAGAATATTAATTGCCATTATAAATCAATAAGCCTGTTTCCTGAAACAACATCAGCCTGGCTGCTTATTTTGTTATTTTCTTGTTTTCCCCTAAGATGGACGTTTCTTAAATGGGAAGCCTGACTGAGCACCTCCTCATTGAGCAAATGTGTTTTGAAAGTCAGCCTCCATCAAATAATGTTCTTGCAGCTCTTATGCCTAAATGAAGATGTCAGCAGTGTCTGTGTCCAATGTCCGCCTCCATTATCTTCTTATAAATAAACCATTTTCAGACCACACCCCTGACAGTCACTAATGCTTCCAAGCACGGCTGTCAGTGAAAGTGGCACTGGCCATCATTGACGATCAATGCACCAGGGACACAAATGGTGTCCTGGAACGAATGGTAGCTTTTTGATATTCCCCAGGTATCTGGGTGGTTTGAGGGTCAGAGCCAGGCAAAAAGCAGTCCTAAGAGCAGCGCAGAGGCTGCAGGGAACTGCAGTACTTGTACAACAAAAGGATAAAGGCAGAGCAAATGCAACCGTACAAAGACAGTATCTGTTTTAACATATTTGCATCTCTTAGACTTAAAGTTTAAAGGAAAAGTATGTCTAAAAGTACTGCTGTCCCTAAGACTGAGAGGAACTGCATATCAGAGAGCTTGGAAGCCCTGAGCAATATGATCACTCTCTTCCAATTGAATTAAAGTTCATCAGCACACATAGTTCAAGATAAATTGTGAAGAACAGTACTCCCTCTCCTCCCAGAGGGAGTACTTTTATTTTTTAAGCCACACAGAATGCTATAGACAAATGCAATCAAATCAAAAGTCCAGAAATGTCTTCCAAGTCTCTAGGTTAGACTTTACAGAACCAGTTTTTAGTTTTCTTCCCCCAAAATAGAAGCTAACAGTATATGGGCATTTTGTGATACAAGGAATAATATGACAGACATAAAAATGGACTAACTGCATAGTTCACACACAAACAAACTACAACTAGTATGTTGTGTAACTAAGAAAATTTTCATCTCATAATATTTTCAGTACAATGTCTGGAATATTCCAGTGTTTCTGTTATAAACCGATCTCATTAAAGTCCTGACCAAATCACTGTTTATGAGAACAAGTCCCTCTTTCCCATGACTCCTGCTATTTCAAACAGTTCATGATTTGCTTCTTTAAATGTCTTTATTTTTAAAGTTTTATTCATTTCATAGAATCACTATATATCATATAATATCAAATAACCAAATTCTGTGGCATATATTTACTCCCAGGTTATGAATCGAGGCTTTCTCCCCTTTAAGAAGAGAAGGTTTAGGTCAATCATAGATTTATTGTAACAGGTTATTATTCTAATGCTTTTAATAATCTGAGATTCTGAACAACAGATGCATGTTACAGCAGAGCTTTTGCTTTATTTTTTCTACCATCATTAAAGAATTCTACATGGGAATAAACAGAAATAAACAGGCTGACCACAGTACGTTGAAAAAACATCTGCAATTAGTGCTGTGATTAAGGAGTCAATATGTCATGAATTCTTTTTAAAAAAATTACCGTCACTTGAGTAAGAAACAAACCATGATCACTCTCTAAACACCCAAAAGAAATATGGCTTTTGGAGCCTGTTTTTAAAGTGCAGAAGCTATTTATACATTCACACATACATTCACAAATAACAGACCAAATATTTTCAGATACTTCAGAGAAAGCTTCTACTTTATTTTTTCACACAAAGTTTGGATAGAAAAATCTGAATCTTGTCCAAAGTTTGATACTGTATATGTTTAACTTCAGTTCAGGTACAGCTCCACATAAATACAGTACTTAATTTTAATTATGCAATTTTATAGCACTGCAAGATTATTTGGCTCTTAGCAGTGACAGCGGAGAGCAATGGATGAGCTGTCACACTGTACCAAAACTTTCAGTTTTCAGTTTTAAGATAGTGATCTGCCAACTTCTAAATTATTTTGGAACAATCCACATAGAGGTTTGAAGAAGGAAAGAAGGAAAACCAGACTTACAACGGGCAAATAGCACATAAAACCAAAAATGGTCATGCCAAACCATTAAGATAATGAACTTCTGCTATCTCTTCTGTACTGCAGAGGTAGACTGGAATTAAAAAACATTGCCAACTTCTACAAAGGTGAGAGTATGTTTCTAAAACTGTAGCCAAAACCCTGTGTATGGTGAAGATCATAAACTACATAAGTATTTCCTTCTGGGGGAATTACTGTTATTATACAAAAAAACAAAACAAAAAAACCCCCCACCAACATCAGAAGCAGTCTTCTGGTAACAAAGTTTCTTTCTGTAGTTTTTAAATTTTAAGAACTACTCACAAACCCTGAAATTGAAATAAATAATACAGTTGAGTGCAAATGAATATTCATCCATATACTATGTTTCACAGTGATGAACTTGCGTACAGGACATAGGAAAAATTAAGGAAGTTTCAGTACAACCTCAAAAAATGTCCTTCAAGACTTTTTATAAAACCTCCCAGTATAAACCCCGATGTCTGTCACCAGCTGTCCCATTGTAAAAGACTCACTGGAAGGCATGCAAGCCTCTTCAGAAAGTCTGGGCGCTCGGTCCCAGTATCCTTTTAAGATCAGAAGGAAGTCTCACTGAAAGCTGTTTTTCTCCATTTTTTTCTCCAATCCTAAAAATGTCAGCAGAGTTTCTGAAGGAAACATCACTTAATAAAGGAAGACTTGCTTCTTTTCAAATACTTATGGAAATGAGATTGCAAAATATATTTAGCATCCAACCATGAACAATGAGTTCAAAGTCAAATAACAATATGGCCCAATTTACACTTACAAAGCCTTCAAGTTCTTCCAGACCAACAGCATTGCAGGAAAGATCTTAATCTGATACAGTTACTGTAATTTCAGGAACTAATCCAAGTTCTGAAAGCAATTCACTGGTGTTTGGATACAATCCGAATTACTCTGGTGTAAACTTGTACTAGCCCAGTGAACCCCTGGCGAAAGGACTGGAGGTGGGACAGCAGTTCCCCCAGAGCACGGGTAGCTGTGCCCTCTGCAGAAAAGGTACTAGCAAACACCACCGCCACCACCTTCAGTAACCTCCTGTTGTCCTTAGGTCTCTCTCAAAATCATAGGATTTCAATGATAGACGCAGCAGAGACTCAAGCAAGGATGTTGCTGCATTTCTCCCCTTGAGACTCTGCTTTGTTCCCAGAAAAGGCAGTTTACATTTTGCCTAAATGCGGGCTGAGCTTCTGACTGAGTCAAAGCTCATGTTTCCAGACAGATCAGCATTGTCTGAGTCCATCTGCCACAATTTTGACGTGACTAGGATGCATCAAACCTATACCACTCACCCCCTTAAAAGATGCTGTTAAACTGAGATGTTTGCTTTTAAAGTGACCTGACTGAAATTGAAGTATTTTGTTTAGAATTTTATACAGTAAATCAAAATATTTCAGCAAAAGTGGATAGGTTCCCATGTGAAAATTCGATTTTAATGGAATTTCCCTTTTCATAGGAGATACACTGGCAGAAGGTTCCCAATAAAATATAAACTCCACAATGACTGGAAGTGAAAAAGCTGTCTGGATAATCCACTTTGCTAATCTTATTTTAAGAAACAATACTGAGAAATGGGAACTCAAGTCTAAAAACTAACAACGCATGTAAGAAAACAACAAAAATACTGCTCTTTTCACTAATGCAAACATGAAATAATGAATACACATGACTAAAAGGAATAGAAACTGCTACCTCAGTGACCCATGTTGCATATGGAGGGAGGGCTCAGCTTAAGCTTGGTTTCAAAAGTCTGGTCTATCCTGGCCCCACATGAGGAACAAAAGCAAGACATCAAAGGGCAACACCACTTCTCCTAACTCACCCACAAGAAGGAGAGAAGTGGGGCGGCAGCCCTGACTCTGATCTTCCCAAGATATATCCAAAGGGCTCTTGGGGAAGTTGAGGGTTTCCCTGATTATCTCAAGAAAAAACAAATAAAACGAATAAGCAGTGGCATTGCTAGTGTCTATTCAAGAGTTAGTCATCTTCAAGCCTGCAAAAGAGACACTGATATTTTGTGTAAAGCTGGTATTTTAGTACTCTGGCTGTCTTTTGGCACATCCTCTTTTTCTTTATTCTTTATTGTCTGCAGTAAACCCCATTTAATCTTGTAATAGAAATAACAGTACTTTTAAGCAAAAGGTTTATTTGTTAAGTATTTTTGATAGTACTAGCTTCCAGAGGCTTTTCTTTGGGACATGACTTTTCTTTGAGGCACCTGTTGGCAGAAGGGAAAGCAAATGGCAAGCACACCTGCAGGCACTTCACGCATGGTGCTGGCAGGCATTCCGCTACCCGTCCAGTCGATTACAGTCACTCCCAAGATTAGATGCATCTTCTTCTGCAACACTTGCTTGAAATTTTGTTTCCCTGCCAGCTTGTTTAAAAACATCCAGAGCTAATCAAACTTTTTTGTTTGTTTTTGGCTGCTTCCTTATCAAAACTTTACAAAACTTTAAATTCAGCCTCATGAGCCCTGCAGCTGTAAATTAATTGAATAAAATTTACAAACATTATGCACTGATAAAGCACTTTCAAGGCTTTTCCCTATTCAGTTGACTTAGCTGCTTGGCATGACAGTTTTGCTTGACATGAGTTCAGAGCCTCTGGAAACCTTCCTAATCCTGCTCTCCAGGCCTTGTGCCTTTTCATGGAACCATGTTAACCCAAATCCAGAAAATTAATAAATCTCAAATGGTTTTAAGCCCTCAGAAACATCCCTGGGTACACATTCCACCTTCTTTATATTGCAGGCATCTTGTTGCACAGAGTAATTCTTACTTGAAAGACCTAAGGAGAAACCAATGTAGTCCCCAAAGTTATTAACATTTAATAAAATATCTCATTTAAGATTATTGTGGGTTGAAGAATAATTGCATTTACTTCAGTCATTCTGAAGTCATCTGTTTAGGTTTCAGTGCAATATCTCCATGTCAGCATTCAAACTAAATCTTTTCAACAGAATCACTGGATGACTTTTTATATTAAAGAGCAAAAAAACCCTTCTGCCCACATACTAATCCATGAAACCCCTGATCCTTACCATTTCTGTTAATATTTCTGATCAGACCAGGAAGCACTACTTCTCTGAGACACATCACGCTGGTGGCTGTAGCAATCTGATTTCTTCCATTCTGTGCTGAAGTAGAAGTACAAACTATACATATTTCATGAAATATTTGACTGCATGGTGATGGGGTTTTCTTATACCTTTTACCTGTTTAGTGTTTTGAAAACAACTGTCAAACAATAATCTTTAGGGACTATTCCTACAATAGTCTTTAGGGACTACTCATACAATGAAATCCAAGGAACTTGCAGTCATTCCTATTAGAGCTCACACGAGAAGCAAGTGGAAGTAAATATCCAGGGTGTAAAGAAATGATTCGTTACATGTAGGCATGAAGAAAAATGGAGGGCTATATTAACCCATACTATACATATATATAGGTCAATGACGTTTCAACAGGGATGAATTGATCCCAATAACTTTATCTCATCCCAAGCTTCCTTTCATTTCTATTCATATGGGCAATTAACTACAAATGACACAACATTAAAATGATATCAAACAACAGAAATACTACTCTCTTAAATGAACAAGAAGTTTTCCAAAAGTATCAGGTGCTTAATGAAGGAAGGACCAGATGTTCCCAATTGTAATATACCAGAAGAAAGTTTCATAAAACCTTCATGCAAGCAGCAAAAGAACACAATTTAAAACAAAGTCCATAACATAAATAAAATACTGGAGTGTATTCAGGCATATAGCAGATGGGGAGAATACAAAACATTGTTAATGTTTTGGCAGTCTAATCATTTTAACAGAATCAGATCATCATTTGCATCAGAGCACTAAATCTACACATGTGGTGATGTCATGAAACTCCAAGAAGAATTTGTAAAAATATTTCAAAAAATCAGATCAGAGCTATTGAATGACACAAAGAAATGTAAAAGAACAATGCTTTTTTTGCTCATCGTATTCATAATTCAACCAAGGACTATAACTGTCGAATATTTCATGGGCAATATTTAACCAATCAAAATCAAAATAAATTGGGAACCTAACAGAAAAGCATTTTCAAAGGCACAGAGTCCTTTCAGTGCCCTATTCCCACAGAAGAAAAACAGAATTTGGGCACATTACTACCATTTTTGCTTTGAAAAGCTCCCACATGAATCAACTGTGCCCTTGAGACCAAGTATTTGAAATGCCTTAGATTAATTTTAGGAAGAAAAAAAAATCTATATAAACTTAGAGCAACTGGTACAATAACACCTTGGTGGGAATGACCACATGGGACACACAATGTCACTGAACGATGGACACCAGTGCCGGAGCTTCTGTGGGGAATACTGCACCAATGTTACTCAGCTGATCCCTGGTAAAATAAAGTAAGTCTCACCAAACAAGGAGAAAAGAACAACAAAAAGATGATTGAATGTGGGGCAAGTTTCAAAACTTATTTAAGTCTTATTTAAGTCAATTTGATGTATAAACCCCAATTTTTTAGCTGTTCCTTCTAGTTAGTATAAGCTGCTTTACTGATTCCTGGAAAAACATCAGTCATGTGCCTAGTATTTAATTAATACAGTTCTAATCTTTATCTATCATGACACAGTCAAGTAGCTAAATCCACCTTAGCCAACACTTACTGCACTAAGGAAGCTGAAAAACAAGTTTCTTCCTCTTGACAGACATAGGGGAAAAATGTTAGGAAATGCCAGAAATTTTTACCTTTAATATTATCTATTTAATATTATTGCCATTTCTAGAAGTATAACTTTGAGTAGCTCTAGGCATCTCATACAAAGACTGTCTGTATTGTAGGCATGGCATTGATGGGGGCCAGGGTAGCCTAGGTAATGATAATTCCTAAAACCTTGATATGAATTATATCTGAAGCACAAGGAGGAGTCACAAGGTTAAAAAAAAAAAAACTTCATGCAAGCAGCAAAAGATGTTTTTAAAAGCTAATGGTTTTGAGCTTTTTTTTATCTTTAACCCAACCCTTTAACAAGGGTTATGCTCCATTGCATACCACCTCAGCATCATTCGAAGAGCAATCCTTTTCACTCTCTCGTCACACAGGCACCCAATCTGAATTCCTCGTGCCAATATTTTGATAGCAAGAAGGTAACCAAGTTTATAAAACACCTGAACTGAAGAGCAGAAACTCTATTGTCACTTCCATGTGAGTACGGGGGAAAATACTGATGCAGGCTTTGTATTTTGTGTATCATCTGTTTACAAGTCACTTGATTTATACTCAAAAATCCTGCCCAACCAGCTCTTTACCCCTAACAGTCTGTATACCATGTAATATTAGCTGGTTGGCAGGTTCTGCTGCTGTTCATTTATCAATATGGTATAGAAAATAAAGGCTGAATGTCTTTCTGCTCTTCTACTAGTGATGCTGGTAAGCTCTGAGGATGCTGGAAGAAAGGAGCTCCTGACCAGATAAATGCGTAAATATATCAATATACCATTGGTCCAATACACATGAGAGCAAAAAAGAGTGCAAGTCTAAAAATTCATAAAGACTGTCAGAGAGATGCAGAAGACCTTTGCTAAGTACAGTTAACAGCCAATAATGTTTATGCTTTTTTAAAAATAGAGAATGTTTTAAAATATAATGGTGGCACTGCATAACAATCTAACATGAAACTCAGAGCAACACTCAAGCTCACAAAATAGACTGATATCAGTGTAATAAGCAGTAGATACATCCCTTCATCAGAATAAATCAACTTTTAATGAAATGTGATTAAAAAAATTGATTAGTAGAAATTATAAAGTACATGGTTTTGCACACTATGAAAACTCTCAGACCTTAATAATTGTATTTTTTCAATATATGGCTCTTACCTAAGTTTTCTTAGCTGTTTTACCATTACTGTTATTTACAACATATGGTTGCCCTTTGCAAAAGAGTCGTGTTTTGGAGGAATCAGCCAAGTTTTTCTGGAAAAGAAGATACTCCTTATTTTCTCCTACTTTATTTTTATTCGCAATACGTACACAAACTGAAATAACTTAAAGAGGATGCTGCAAACAGTTGCCAAACCACGCAGAGAAAATTCCAATAATAGAAAGCCCAGATGAAATCACTTTGTCCGGGCAGGTGATCAGAAACCACTCTTTCAGCTTGTGATCTCTCTTTCTGACCTCCGCAAAGTGCCTTCCTGCACCACTTGCACTACCTTCACGTGACCCTGTGTCAAAGACATGTCCCAGCAGGGACGAACGTTCACTTGAAACATGGCAGTCGTTTTCCTTTCTCCCTGTTCCAGGAGTTCCTTTCTCTCCTGTCCCTTGTTCTGAGGACAGAATGCATAATATAGTGCTAAAATAGCATATTTTTTAAAATATTTCAGAAGATAATGATGCAGGTGTAAAGCTGTGACCTTGCTCTCCAAGTACCATCCTAAATGTGGTAACCCAAATGAGTTAGAAAATAATCACCCTGCGTTGCTCTGAAGGAACACTAACAGGGGAGCTGGGGAGCCAAGCGCAGGCAGCACACATGGACCTGGGGATGCTGCTAGAAATTGAGCACTGATGACCGCATAACTCACGGGTGAGAGTCTCAAGGCTTTTCAGATGATCAGAAAGTGAGCCACTGCACTGATAAGCGTGCACAAATTTCATCTAACGATGGATAGTTTTGCTCTAAATTATTCAGAGAGCAATGCACTGAAATTGTTATATTTAAATGAATGCCTTTGGAGGCATTTCCCACACGAAATACAGACATAATGCATTTAACTCACATGAGTATTAAAGAAGAGGTAAAATTACACTAAAACTGAAGACCAGGTAAAAAAAGATGAAAGAAAATACATGAGGATGGCTTATTTTCCTATCTGTCTGAAGGAAAGAACAAATAAAAGAGAAAACAGGTAAATATACTTAGAGCAGCACTGTGAGTCCTGAGCACTTCCAGTCATGTAACTCAATCTGTGCTCTGACCTTCAGAGGGTGAGTACCAATTCCCCAGCTTCACCTCTGCACCTTTAGAAATTACGCTGCAGGTACCTAATATGTGTTTTATTCACCATCTTTTGGCCACCCAAGCATCATGAAGAGAACTGGCCTTCAAACAGTGAAAAATCACATTCATTTCAGATTTTAAAACGACTTATTAGTGAAATAAAAACACTGACAGTTTCAAATAACTAAACCAGAAATGAGATCTGTCTTTGGAATGACCAGGGAGCAAGAGGACAGACTGCCTATATGTGCCCCAAAGTGCCTTCATCCATTCTATGATACACAATTTGTGAAGATACTATGAGCAACAGCATCTAATATTCAGTTAAAAATCAAGTAAGAAAGGCAACATACTATTATATGACTGTAAATACTGCCAGAGGGATTGCATATTTAAGGATCAAGGTCTTTTGCAATTCTGCTGACAGATTATCACCTATTTAATTATTGAGGTCTGTACAAATTATGGAAAGACATGCAAATGTAATTAGGAAGGCTAGCCTTTTAATGAACTAACAAGAAGTGCTATAGGTAGTTAGACACTTACTCATTGCTACCAGCAATACTAGAAGCTTTCTCATTAAAAAGTTATTTGCGAAGACATTTTTTTTTCAGGTGATGAAAAATGCATGTAGAAACCTAATACAACTTCAGTTATGATTTCTGCTCATTTTAAGCCCTCCATTTATGCCAGAAAAATAGTAAGCAGTGCTCCGCTCTGTTAGTCCCTTGAATGTGAAGGTAGCGTAAACTCATGGCTCCACCCCTACATACCAGCAACAGGGAGAGCAGAGTATTACGTGTTAACTGAAAGGGCCAGGGAAAACATCACATTAAGGTCCATTAAAAAAGAAAAAAGAAAAGCCCACATGTGACGAGACCACTGTCCAGCTCCCAAAGTTCAGGCTGTAGCCAAACAGATGGGAGTGTTACTTTCCACATAGCCCAGTCATGAACTGGAATATTCAGTGTTAAACTTATCTTGAGCAGATAAAATTAAATGAATTGCACTGCAGAGGTACTGTCCCAGTTCCTCGGGACCTTATGCATTCAAGGCTGCACACACGTGTACACTTCAGTCTTAGAAAGGATGCCCCAATTAATCTCCTGGGTTTCTGCATAATGAAAAAATCTGGGAGAAAACTTTCTTGAGAGTAAGCGTTTAATGGCAGCTGTGTGATAGAAACTAATCTGCTTCCATCAGACCACAGCAGAAATTAACAAGAACCAAGAAACCATACCAGAAATGACAGAACTATTTTCTTCCTCTTCTCAACCAGGGCAAAAGCCGAAGGGAAAGCATTTCTTCTCTTCAGCCTGTGTGTCACTCGGTTGCTCACAGCCTGTTCACTCAGGGTGTGACAGGGAAAGGAGTGCATTACAGGCTGTATAATTCCACTAGTTTCATGCAACTCTTTGAACAATCTTTCTGGAACATTTTTGTTTTTCTTTTTTTTTAGACAAAGGTGTCATTCTGCAATGCTGTTATTGACGGAAACCTGACTTTGCCTCAGCACATTAATGGGTTCAAATAAACAAAGCTGAATGATATTTCCAAACATAATTAACACAAATGTGGAATCTCCATCGTTGAAGATATCTCATCTGGGCAAGTCCCTGGGAAATCTGATCTCCCTGGCCCTGCTTTGAGAGGGGATAGGACCAGATGACCTCTGGTTCAGAGGTCTACTCCTCTGATCCAGAGGTCCCCTTCAATCCTGAAGTACTCTATGATTCTCGGATTGATTCTGTCAAATGTATGTATAAATTCAATGCTTTTCACAGCAATAGCAGCACAACACACTCTGGCGTATATAATATTTCTCTACACAAAATGAAACACACAATACAGCTTGCATTATGATAATAGAGGAACTAAATATAAAAATGTTCAATGGAATCTTTTTTGTTATGAGGTTTAACATGGTACAGACCTTATGTGAATGACATTTTCATAAAGGTTCTTGAGTTTACAAATTTTAGAATGTCTTTTCCATAACATTTTAACTTCAACATGGATAAAGAACACCAAGGTTGAATTTTGCAAGAAGAGGATGTTCCATTCTCCAGTTAGACCTGGTTAAGAGTTACAAGCAATATTGACAACTTTTGTTTTTCAGTACCATCAGTGGCTGCTAATACCAACATCTTTTCACAGCAGGATCAATTCTAATTCTGTTAAGTGTCAAATTAAAAAACAAACTGATGCATGGAAATGAAAAAAAACCCAACTCTGCTATCTGAATTTGAATTAATTATAAGGGGCAAATAAGCGGTTATTGATTCAGTTCCATAATACTTAGAAATTGCCAGAGCTACCAGTGACCCAGAGATATAAGCATAAATGCTCATAATAGAAGCAAATCAATAATCAGCCTCCTGGTTTCCTAGCAAACCTTGGCTTTTATTTTGATGTTGCAAATTTTCTGCTGTGAAGGTAGCTATGCATTTGCACAATATGTTATGTGCAGTTCAGCTCAGCATCTTTAAAACCCATTCCACTCCGCACATACCCTGTTTTTTAATTATTATTTTTAGCAGACACCTAGTATTCATTGTACAAGTTCTGGACCTGACAAACCAGTGAAGGCAGCTAACCTTTTGCTACTACTCTGATGCAAAGGATGTCTCAGTAAACAGATGCAACCACTGCTGGATGAGTAAAGCTTTGCTACCTCAAGAGCTCCAACAGCAAAACTCAGAACCTGCAGAATGAGTATCTGAATAGGAAAAATGCATTAAATCTGGAATCTCTATTAATCTCTTGGCCCTCACTGAGCCAACGTAAAACATGACCTTCAACAGGGTAAGGGCTGGAGGATTACAGTCATCTTCACACTCCCAACCTTTCAGCTGCACCACATAGTCTTCAGGAACAGAAAACAGCCTGAGCTCATACACAAAGTCTTCTAACAAATACAGAATAACTCTGTGACCCTCACCTGACTGAAGTTGATGAGGATACTTCTATGGGTGCAGATTACTCACAGAAGAAAGGGTTGCAAGTTTGTTTCAGCTATTGGCAATTTCCAATATTTATCTTAAAATGTAGAGGGTCAAATCTTAAAACTCACCAGTTTTCATCTCAAAGAGATACCTGGAAATACAAAACCAGTATTTCTACTGAGTCTTCAACTTGGCTAACTCTATAGAACAAGCGCTGACAGACCGTTTCTGTGATGAATGGGATTTAGAAGGAGGCAGACAAAAAAATTCAAGATCCATATACATTGACATTTGCTGATAACATCTCTCTCCCTTCTTCATCTGTGTCCTAAAATTTTCTTCCTGCAAATGATTCACAAAAAGCAGTAACAAAACACTGCTTTTACATCAAGCAGGATGAACCATCAAGAAGCAGAAACCGTGAAATTCCTCTGCTCCTGCTTTCACCAGCATGTGCAACGTTGTCTCCAGATATAAATAACCCACTGTGCCTGCAAGTGGGAATCAGTTCAGCAATTTAAGAACATCATCACTTAAGTCCCTGCAAACTCTTTCTGATGAATGTAATGTTTGCTAATTGTTTGGAGTCACTCAGTTAGGATAATCTCAATAATAGGAATTAAATAGTAAATGTTTTGGGAATCTGATCATTTAATTGCCATTTGTAGCTCAGTGTATTGATTTGTTATTTGTACAGTTTGCTAGGTCATGGATGAACGAAAGGCCACTGTGAACGTTGATGCTGTTAAGATCTAGCATACTGCAGAACAAAAGGTTGTTTGAATTTAGACATCTTACCATCTTCTAGAGGAACTTAGTTTAATCCTCTAACTTCTGAAATAAGAAAAAACCCACCTATATTATTTGTTTAATAACTTATGGAGCTCTTAGTAAAATCATAATTGGAACTAAAATTTGATCCTCAGATGAAACAAAAGAGAGAAAAGACAGCTCTTAAAATAGTTAATGGAAAAATCCTGAAGTATCCTTTTTCTACTAGTGTTGTAGATACATTGTACCAACTACTTGTGGTAGATGACAGGTATAAAAAATACATTTTAAAACTACACCAAGTCTAACAGAATTTGAAATTCCTAAGTTGTTAAATCAAGTCATTTTATTTGCTAGTAATCCATAAATTAACTATGGCTAAAAGAAGTCTGCTTTGAGTAATCACAAGTAGGTACTAATGAAAATCCCTAAACATTACATAATTTTCAATAAAAATCCTGTATTATCATGAACTTATTAACCTACCCGAAAATAAATGTGTACATCCTAGCACTATGAAAGTCTACGGCAAAATGTCTATTGAATTTAACAGTATCAAGGTTTGAGCCAGTATTTTTCTAGATCTAGAAATGCTGAACACAATATAAATTCGGAGAGTCTGAAGGACTCTAAAACTAACTTACAAACAGTAAAAGACCGTTTTCAGCGACAAATTCAAATGAGACTATCTTAGGAAAACTGAAGAGAAAGAAGAAAAGAGCATATCTTTGTCATTTTTTTATATAACTAAAACCTATAAAATACACTGACTTGAAAATGAGAGCAGAAAATAAAGGCAATGATTAAATATTCACTGCATGCAGACAGTAGCCCTTTTAATAAAGCTTTCATAGGCCAGCTGAGCTGATTTCCTCCACTGAATTATGTTGTTGTTATTTGGAAATAGTTCTGGCAAGAGCCAAATAGATGCAAGAAAATAAAGTAACATCATCAACTTTAAAAATAATAAAAAAAGAAATCTAATTTGGTAACTAATATAGCTCCACAGGAAAAAAAAAAGACAAATAATAGTTGAAAAAAAATCCTAGTATAGCTGTGAAGAAGTTTGAAACCACAATATACTGAACTTCCCACACTGACACCCAGATCCAATTACTATACCTAAGTACTGTGTTATTCTTAAGTATTATACATAGCAGCAGCCCCTAGCTCACATCTCTGGCAAAGTAAGACAAATATAGTCTGAGCAAAGAGATTCCCAGTTTGAGCCTGGGACAATGTAATTGCCCACAGAGAATCCAAAGGGCAACTATACCTTGGAAGTTGTGTAAATTACACCAAACACATGGGTAAACCTAAACGAGAAGACAAACTACCTTTTCACCAGGGACGCTTCACACTGCAACAAAGACACGGGAAACTTGCCTACGTGCCTCTAAGAAAAATGCCAGGTTTCTAGCTTCTTGTCCAACTGTAACACTTTTCTTTTGCAGACTCATGAAGTATTCCCTTGAACTATTTCCATTACTGAGCAGTAACTGATGTCCAGCAAATACATTAGATGTCTTTAATCAACTGATGCAATCATTATGTCTGTTCTACTAATGGTGCCTCAGATCAAACTCTCATAGCACCTCAGAAAGATAAGGAAAGAAAAGGGAAGTTGTTGCCAGGGAACACAGGATTAATTCAGAGTGGCTTGAACATACACTTACACGGCAGTACTGGCTGCGTTAGTCCTCACATAAGGAAAAAGAGGAGGCTCAAGCTGAAAATATTCTTTGGAAGAGGAATCAGAACAATTCCCCTATAAATAAGACTTCAACATACACAGGGAAAAAACTGAATTCACTTCCCTATAATAATTACAGTAATATACATAAACTCCTTGCTCGTACGCTATATAATTAAAAAAAAAAAAAATCACTTCCATTTCCAAGGGGGAAATGGAAGTACTTTGAATCTCTCTTGATAAAGAGATACAGAAATACTACCTCAGAGTCAAACAGTAAGATCTTTTCCAGTTGTATAAAGAAGCAACTTGAGCAACCGTTATCATGAAGATTGCTTTTTATTGTTCGTTTCCAAGCAGTGAAATCTGTGGCTAATGCGGCTGCTACGCAACAGCTGCTAATACTCGAGAGACACTTTTTGCTATTCCGATTTGCAGCACTGCATCGCAATTCTGAGGGAAGCACAGATAAAAGCAGGACACCACCAGGCAAACACACTGAGCTGTGAAACCCCTATAAACTAGCCAGTGCAGGCACACATTAAGAACATTTACTTTTGAGGTGTAATAAAACTTGTCCTATAGGACACTACAGTCAGTAAAGCAAATGACTACCAATGACATTAGAAATTGACTGCCTTTTGTACTTAGTAATACTTGTTACAGCTTTGTCTAGGAACGGAGATACATGACATAAAGTCATAAGATTTTAATATACCTTGAAGTGCCTTTTAATAGCCTTTATAATCAGTCCTGTGCCAGCAGGAAAGATGCAAATTGTAAAGGGCACGCAGTGTCGGGCACATGCATTCATAAATGTGTTTTACCATATTTTGTCTCTTTCAGTTTCTCAAGATTCAAAAAACGCAAGAGCTGGATTCAGAATCTAAAACAATGAACCTGCATAATATCAGGAATTTTAATAGCTGTCCCTTAATATCCCTTTACCTTGCCAGAGCCATAAGGAGGTTGGGAAGGTATGAAGCAAAAGAGGTTGTGGAAGAAGTATCATGAAGAAGCACAGAGGTGCTCCGGTAATGCTGCAGGCAGGCTAAGGCAAGCTTCGGATCTAAAAGTAGTCTATAGGTGCAGGGGAAGAAGAGCAGGGAAAATTTTTTCCATGCTTCAAATCCATTATGCTGCTATCGTGCCCCCTAAGTAATCACTGAAGCTCTGAATCTTTAGGTCTTTAAACCTTTCCTCACAGGTGAGACCCACCAGTGCCCACGGAGGGAGAGCTGCCCCGAGGAAAGCCTCTTCTCTCCCACCAAGGGGTTGATCTGAGTCTCGGTGCTGGGTGTTATGTTCAAACCAACGCGGTGATGTAGCAGCTGATAACTGGTCAGCTCTAATGCTTTCTGGTGAGCACATCCTCTTTGGGGCTGCGTTGATGACTTTAGAGCACACGCTACTGCTGGGTCACCAGCAGGACGCAGAGCTTGTGCTCCCTGTCTGCGTGCAGGCTTGGCCCAGATGGAGCTGGCAGAGGCTGTGGCTGCCGCGGTTGTTTCGCAGCACTGTGACAGCAGCGCTGGCTGTGACAAGGATCACTACTGCGGCTGCGACAAGGATCCCTGCGGCTGTGACAAAGATCACTGTGGTGTCCTGCTGCAGGGCTGCTGGCAGAATCCACAGTGGAGCTCAGCGACACTTGCTCTGTAATTCCTAAGACAGACACTTTACCCAGAAGGAGTTTTTCTAGCAAATCTAGAAATCTCAAGGTATGTCCCCTCAAAGTCTTGCGGCTAACACCCCTAAGTTGGGTTACAGCCCCATCATGCCTGGACTGCCAAGGTAAATGTGCAGCACCACATCAACAAAAATATTAATGACGTCAAAGTTATACTGATTGGAGAAAAGAAAGGCAGCAGGATTTATTTTTTAATTTCAGGAAGACTTGTTTCCATCAGCTCAGGATGGCTCTAGGGCTATTGCCGTTGACCAAGCTCACCAGCAGACAAATTTTCCAGTGGTTCTTCTAGCATTTCAACTTTAAACAATTTCAATGTCCTAAAAAAGCAGCCAATGCAGAGGCAGGTGCTTCTCAGTCATGGTGAGAACTGTATGATATATACAGATAGAGGCTGGTAAGACAGATGTCATCCTGAGAGAAGGAATCACTCCAAGGGAAATGGATGACTTGGTCCTGACCAGCATTGTGAAGGATGGAGTCATCTGCTGCCAATCACCCCACTGACCCATGGAGAGTAAAACAGCCCCTGGACACAAAAGTTCACTGCAAAGGTTCGACTGCTTCCTTTGTATAAATGTCAGGTAAATCTGCACATATTTCTACAACACGGTGAATATCAGCTCCTGCTCAGCACTACGTCTGCAACCTTCTTCCATAACGAGTAACAATGGAAAAGAGTAATCTACAACCTCCAAGCCAAACATGTTACTTGAAAAGACCAAAAATATGCAATTTATATAGTACGCTATTCAAACTTATGTCCTCCTCTGCATATACTTGAGAACAACATTGGCAGCCTGTCACCAAATAAGAGATTTTTGAGACAGTCAAGGAAGACTTTTTCATTTTGGGGGGAATGCCCAACACTGCCCAATGAAAAAAAAACCTTCCCCACCCCAATACAATGGTATACATTTTTATAGTCTTGCCTGTGAGACTCTACAGGTGTAACTGAGAATAAAATTAAACTCATTTATGCTATGGATTGTTATGACAGGGCACTTTAAAGGAAAGCTTCATTCAGCTACATTTGGAAACAATATTGTCAATATTGTTTTGGGTTCAGTGGGATGGAAAAATCTGAGGATAGGATTTGACCTTATGAAAGGACATGTATGCATTTATCCAAAAGAAATGGTTCACTCTAAGGTATCTCAATATTTTCCATGAGGTATCAAGCTGGTCTTTTTTAAGGCCAATGTCTTGCCCCCCTATACTGGCATAAAGCTAAACTAGTC
The DNA here is from genome assembly GCF_034638445.1 of Ciconia boyciana. NCBI lineage: Eukaryota > Metazoa > Chordata > Aves > Ciconiiformes > Ciconiidae > Ciconia > Ciconia boyciana. The sequence goes on from NC_132936.1 coordinate 89,539,973, forward strand.
ACTGATCTTTTGTGGAGAGTCTGTAACAGAGACCACAGATCTGCTTTTTACTTTAAAATGTGGCTTCCATTATAAAAATCTATTTTCAGGGCTTATCATAAGTGGCTAGTGTTTGAAAATATTGGTATTTGGAACACAAGAGACGAATATGCAAAAGAAGCTGGTTTGGTTTGCAATTTTGGTTCGTAGGGAATCAACAAACTTTTAGCTGAATGCAGTTTCCCTGTGTTGAATTAGAAACACATAAAGCAAAATAGAAGTTACCAAACTCAAACATAATATTAACGTCATATAACTATACATGGTTTCAATTTAAGAATATCAGTCTAACTAGCAAATCCACAAAGTAAGTCCTTTCAGCATCCTAAAATAAAAAGAAAATGCTGTGATGCTGCCAGCAGTGTCACAAGGCTGTGAGTATGAAAACAGCCCATCATGGACTGCCAGCAAGCAGCCAGAAGCCAACATGCTGTCTTCATGGTCAGGAGTACCCGTTAGCTGCCCACACAAGCAAAGGGAAGCCACCTGTATTTTCACCTTAGCACTCAAGGCAGCACCGTTGACTGCAAAGACTTTCAGGTGAAGGAGCACTGAGCTCCAGCCATCTATCGGTTGCCCATGCAAGGTTAACAGAGCAAATATTTTGCTGTTATTACAGCTCTTCCTGCTCGCTCCCATTCTCTTCATTTGAAGCTTTGCTGTCAAGAACCTGTTATAATCAGAGCCCACTTGCCATTGTTTTCTCAATGGTTTTGTGTAGCTCTAAGAAGCTGTAGGCAAGGGGATCATTGCGAGAAATTGTCTGAACTGAATGCTGCTTTCTTGAACAAATAATGGTCCATTCTACTTCCTTCTCTAAAGCAAGGGTGGGACGTTACATTTTCTGTAAAAAAAACCAATGTGCAATCTAATCTAACACAATAATGGTTGTTTCTGATGATTTCAGTAGCTAGGTAAGACACAGTATGTCCTTTGGATTTTACAACTTTGCCACGTATGATGAAAACAGACTCTCTCAAGGATAATTACCACCATCTGGTTCACCTTGCAAACTTCCACCATAATAAAATTCTCACATTAGGTTTTTCTTTAATAAAACACATCAACAAAATGCATAAAGTACTGGACAGCAACCACACTGAGTATTTAAATCATGTAGGTATAAATTATAATCCAGTTTCTAATGTGGTCCTGTAGAATCAGTCATGAATGTGTAGTTCTGGGAGGTAAACTGGGTTGTAATTTTCTTCATTTTCTTTAACGTTATTGTAGAGCCTTATACACGTCTCCATTATTGTGGCTTGATATACTGGCAGCAAACAACTGCTTACACAGTATGCTATATTTCTCGGAGAGTCTTTTATAAATGCATTCCTTGCTTAGCCTTGTATTCATGGTAATTTGCATGTTGAACACATGAGGAAATCTAGATGAATTTAAGGGTGAAGTGAACCAGATTTGTTCATTCTTCTGATGAGGTTAAGGGAAGACCGTGATCTTTAACTGAAATAAAAGTAGACTCACATTACAAAGTCCACCCCTGCACAGAAGCTTTTCTTCAGCTAAGTTTACTGGACTCAGACAATAACCTCAGTCAAATACATGTCTTCCACACAAGACCAAAAGCCTCCTTAAACGTCCAAGTGGACCCAGTGATCACGGGGGAGAGTGAACATGGGGCTGTCACTGGGCTCAGTTCCACGAGCTCCTCCAGAAAGCCTTGAAAGTCCTCCTCTGAATTTCTGTAGACCTTTCTCTTCCCTCTGGTTCCATTAATATGCTCATGATGTACAACAACCATTTTTCAGTTACAAAGCACCAGTTCTTAACATGTAAAAAATAACACTTTATTTCAGAATAATGGCTATAATACTGCAGCATCCACATCTAGCTCATAAACTGAGAGCTGGAACCACTTGGTCGTTTAGTTAATGGGTTCAAATAATGAGAGTTAAACAACAAAAAACACACCAAAACAACAAATACATTAAATTAAAGCAGCTTTTCATGTTTTCCAGGGTTTTCTTCCCTGACTTAAATTAGAATTTGCAAATATAAAACATTTAATAAATGCATGTCTGGCTTGGGGCTAGCATGTAAGATAAACAATATCTCAAAAAAAAAAACCCAAACCCCCCAAAAACAAAGATGCATTCCTTTGCCCCAGTACAAAATCCTACTATACCACATTTTTAACATGGTATAGAAATTCAGCCAGTCCCTTACTCAGACTGAAATTGCCAAATAGTACCTGAAGTAATACAAACTCACACAAATATGTGGAAACTAGTTAAGATGTCTGATAAAGATTTTAGAAGACCAAATGTGATGCTGGCATTTCTGCCCTAGAAGAGTCTTAGAGTCTAACCTGAAAATACTTTCTTAACACACATCACATTGCTTTGTCACAAACCAAACACTTCTTGTTCAAAACCACAATAAATTATATATAAATCTAGAGACAGTAGAGCGTTCATACTAGCCAGTCAAATAGAGAGAACAGAAAATGTTGTGCTTAGGAGAAAAAAAAAAAGATTATAAAATTTTATACATTAACCTAAATATATCTACATCATCTCTGCATAAGAAATAAAATACCAACTTCTGCTTTACTACTTACTGAGTCCTTCCTTCTCTTTGGAAAAGTAGGAGTATAATGTTACATATAATGCAGGTTTTTCTTCCTAAAAGCATTGCTGAGAATCTTAGGAGGCTATCAAAATAAAAATAACAGGATGGACTTTACCAGTAGGCTTTTATAGACTGACCTCCACTCAGATAGGAAGTTAACAGACTCAGCAAACTTTCAGGCAGCACTGAGCTAGGGAGAGTGGCTGATATGGTGAATGCCAAAGCCTCGGTCCGGAAGGACTTCAATAAATTTGAGGATTGACCAACAGAAATCTCATGACCTTCAACAGGGAAAAATGCAGAATTCTGCAACTGGAGTGGAATAACCCCATACGTTGATACAGGCTGGGAAATACCTTACCAAGCAGCAACCCTTAAGAACATGCCTGTGGTGTTACAGTAGATACCAGGCTGCAACAGTGAGCCCTCACTACAAACAAAACAAATTGCATGCTGAACTGCGTTAGGAGGACCAGGGCAGCAGACTAAGGGATGCTAGTGGTGAGGCAGCTCTGGGAGACCCTCAGGTCAAGAGGGATGCAGAGAAAGTAGAAAAGGTCCAACAAAGGGCCACCAAGGTGCCTGACACACATACTCTATGCAGAGAGGCTGAAGGAGCTGGGCATGGTAAGTTTGGTGAAGAAGAAACCACAGGGTGATTTAATAACTGCTTACAACTATTTGAAGGGCAGTTATTTGGACACCACCACCAAACTCCTCTTGGTAGTGCCAGAGAGCATAAGAAGGAAACCAACCACACATAGCAGCTTCAGAGGTTAAAGTTGGAGAGTTGGAAAAATATTTTCCCTAGCAGCACTGGAATATGTTGTCAAAGAAGGTTGAGAGTTTCTGTCCTTAGAAAGGCTCATCCAGACAAAGCAATGGTTGATCTGGTCCTGTGTTGCAACAGCCCTCTTCCAAGCAGAAGCTTGGACTAGGTGACTGCTGGAGGGCCTTCAAAACAGCATTTTTATAATTCCTCAAAATAGTAGAGTTCAAAACTATCCCTCCATTCATTCTTAATCTACTATTTTACTGATCAGGTATTGTAAACATTTTTTTTTCTTTATTTCTACTAGATATTTCATTGCAATACATATATTCACAGAACCCAACATTTCAGTGCTTCTTCAAGCAGAAGCTGTTCTTGGAACACGATCATGTGTGCATCTGCCTAAGCTGGAAATAATTTACCAGACCTATAGCACCTATAGATAGCACCTATAGACCTATAGATAATAATAATGTTAATTATTATCTTTCTTGCTTAATTAAGTGGTGTTTCTATCCCTGCACAATGATTTTTATTTTCTAGAAGACCTATGATGTTATACATTCACTGGTATCGCAAACTGAACATTAAGCACAACTGAGTGAAATTTGCAAGAGCACTGAAAATGCCATTGCTGGGCAGCATCACCTCCTAAAATAATGTCATAATTCTCATTGTAATCTCTGTATTTGTTCAGAATGCACTGGTGAATTTGCACCAAACTGTCACATACAAAAATGGGGGCATATAAACTGGGAAATATAGGACACTAAACACCACTTTGTTCAATGAAATTCAAATGTTCTCATCACTGACAAAGTTTCTTTCTTAAAAGGTAGCTTCTTCCTTAAATCTCTAACCAGCTAATGATGTGTGTCAGTATTCAAGAGACACAAATGGCAGCCTTCATCTCTAAAACAGAGTATATGTGCCAGTTACAGACTATTTTTGTACAGGCTTTGTAAAGATGAAAGGGAGAAGCTTGGGGAAAAGCAGCAGAGAGCCTGTCACCGAGTAACCTTAACACATAACGACTTACTGAAATCCTCACTGGCTGGGAGCTGGGAGGAGGCTGGGGAACGAGCGCTCACCTCAGCACTGCTGAGCCGCTGGCAACTAGCACCTCGCTGCTGGTGCCCACCGCCCAGCCCCAAGGGTGCCTGCACCCAGCACCGTCCCCTTTCCTCCCCACACAACTCATGCATTTCTCTGGAGGTGGGAGTCACTGCCTCATTAGCCTGCTTCTGGTTAACAACCTGGTATAGTTTGCAAATAAGCGTAAGGTGTTGTTTAAAGATGCAACCTTTGGTACCTTGGACATCGTGCACCACACGGTCTATTGGGGTTCTTCCTGAGGGCCACCCAATGTGGGTACTACAGCTAGGCAAAGGGAAGAGATCCTAACTGAAATTCTCCAGGAAAAAATGTTTATATCTGTTCAGTGGATCAGCAAACACCCCAAATTTGAAGTGGGAAATACCAAATGATGAAGTCAACCAGCACTTATTTAGAAATCATTGCAGCACAGGAAATGAAGAAAACCAACAACAGCAACAACAACAACAACAGAAACCCACCCCGCAGAGGAAAGCTGAAAGGCCGAGGATGTCCTGGGATCCTTCCAACAGGCAGGCACACTACATGAAGGTGCTTGCTTGCAAGTTCAGCAAGTGTGTTGCCATCAATAAACCAAAGTTTGAATAGTAAGCTTTGACACAAATGCTTTGCTCTGATCCTTAATTAGTGAAAGGAAAAAGTGTCTTACAGCAGCAAAGAAAATCTCTCTGCAGCAGATCACAGGTGTCTTATGCAATACACAAATGTTTATCCTTTACCCACTTTCAATACTTCTTTGCCATTTTGACCTCTTAGTGCTTGATCTAACCCCAAAAAACATTAGTAGGCACAAAACCAGTCCTGCCTGGCGATCAAAATAAACATCTGACGTCACATGCAAAGCACATCATAATTTTTTTTTTTTTGGTAGAATTTAAGCATAATGGTTAATTTAAATTAAATTGCTACTGTCCAGCTAAAATTATTAATGGAAAACTATTCAAAAATGGCTTAACTGCCTAAATACGTGAAATATTGCTCAGAGTTAGCCTTTGCTTTTTTTGAGACAACAAGGAGCAATGAAAGGAAATGTTCTTTTGATGGTAGAGAACTTTCAAGGTGTATAATTTTTAAATGTTACAATAGAAGTTGACTGAGTTCTAAAACTCATTTTAAAAGTTCAGCCCAAATCCACTCCCTGTGGTAACCATCAGAGTTTCTGAAAAAAGAATTAAAAAACATGAACTGCTGATTCACTGGGTTTAAAAGCTTCAGGAACATTAAAGGTAGATAACAATGGGAATGAAGGAAAAACAAAACAGGGCAAAAGAAGTTTTTTGCTCTTTAGCCCCTTGAAAGACTTTGAAATCATTGAGCCTCACAGCAATGATCCCATTTGACGGCTGTCTTTTAAAAATGGTTCATTTAGAGTATTAATAAAAATGACTCTAGATAAGTCATTGAGCATGTCAAAAGACGAGGCTTCAGGGGCATCAGGTGCTCGGCATGAATCACACTACTTTAAAATATCCAGGAAGGTGCTCAGTATTTTCTAGGGCTCCGACGCTTGTGTTCAGATGCATCACAGAGAAAGTGCCGGCTCCTTGGTACTTGTGCCAACGGGGACCCTCTCAGGAAGAGAAACTTAAATACTCTGGGGCCAAATGTTGCCAGTGCAGAGCAGAGGAAAATGAGGGGCTCACCTCCGCAGCACTCTGCAGAGCCCCTGCGGCCCGGACAGGGGGCAGAAACACATTAACGCCTTAGTTTCCCAAAATATCCATTGCTCTGCTCATCAGACTAGAGATGGAAGATTTGTTGGGAGTGCAGAGGGAGCAGATTAGACTGAGGCTTGATTCATTTCCTAGCTGATGCAGATGTGCTCATAGCTCATCCTGTAGGGATGGAGTCATTTCTACCAAACGGGTAGAGAGGTGAGACAGGAATCCTATAAATGCCACCCCAAATTGTCAGCCCAGAAATAGAGAATGAAAACAGATGCATGAAACAAGTCTTTCCTAAAGAGCAAATCCTGAATAGCAGCTTGTGAAGAACATGACACATTTTGTTCTCATGTGCAGTACTATCAAACTGCAGTACATGCTACTGCAGCGGTTTCCCCCACTATCTTACGATCACCATAGGAATCAAAATCCATTTGGAGTGTTATGGGGAAATGTTGAGGCTTGTGCAAACAAGCAAGCCCAAGCATTACCATAAATGCCCAACAATACATAAACACAAATTACAGTTTGGAAGTTAAAGAACTGAATTAAGAGTGCTATCTGGCCAGAGAAACCTGATTAAGGGCAATGGAGATAGAAAGTGAGATTAGATCCAATTAGTTCACCAAAAAAGAAGCAACTCCTCTAATTCGAAGGCTGAATCATTATTAAAATTAGAAAAAATGGTTGCTATTTAAATTTAAATCACTGTATTTGAATTAAGTGTAGCTCACTTAGAATTTAACAGTCATCCTGGGGAAAGGACCATAGATTATCAGGTACAGAAAAATACCTTACATAGCTTGTGACACAGGTCTTTGCATTTCTTTTCTCCATCACATATATCCTGCATACTTAATAATGAAGTAATAGTCTGGCTTCTCATGGGGTTCATTTCATACAGGTGCTATATTTTTGAAATAAGAAAATGTCTTAGCACCTCTAAGATAGTCCTTAGATAAAAGAACTTTATGAAAAATTAAAAAAAAAAAAAAGAAAAAAGAAAATAACCTTTCTAAAAGAAGTTTAAAAATCGATTGCCTTCAAAAATCAAATCTTTCCGTTTTCAAAAGAAACATGAGTAATGGAGGAAGTTAAAATGGGGAATAGTTTTTAAAAAAATCTCACACTGGAGTTATGTGAAGTACGTAATATCTCAGACATTCTTAAAATCTGAAGCACTATGGCAAACTACAGCATCTTGAGGGGATAATTTTACACAGGAAGCAAACAACAATATACATACATTTTACAGGGATCCTGGGGTACATCAAAGAGATCAGATGAACAAATCAGGGTCAGCTGGCAAGATTGTCAGGACAGAGTCCAGAACCAGCATCTCCTGAGCTCCAAGTCAGAGCTGGGTTCTCAAGCCGAGTTATACACATTTATGCATATTTGGAAATTCAGGCAAATTTACTGCTCAGGTATGCTGAATGCATGTCTCTGAAAACCCAAGACCTTTTTTTAGTCACAGAACGAGTTTGGGCAAGGAATAGGTCAAAATTCCCCTGGAATTAGCTATGGAATTCAGTCTAATGGCTGAATTAGCCAGACAGAGTCTATTGGCAGCTGTAGGTAATGCTTCAGAATTAAAAGGTAACAATTATAAATAAAAATATTCAGAAAAGTTAGCATATGAGAATTGCAGACCCTGATCCCACAAACACAGTATCAAATATAACCATTGGAAATAACATTAGAGAAGTCTATGATATTATTTATTTTGTTAAATATAACTGTTGGTAGAAGTAACTGGAAAACTCCAGCTTCTTCTTGACGTAGGCTCATCAAGAATATCTCCATACTGTAATGGAAAGACCAGTCAATGCCATTTTCCTCAGGCCAGAATAGCAACTGCAGTGGGGTTAGAAAAAAAATTAAAGAAGCCTTTCCATTTTCAAAAGCAGAACTGCTACAATCGTCCCTTTCCATTTTCTCAAAAGTTCTATATTTTTCCTTAATGTTTTACTGAAGATTCTCATTCACCATCAGGTGTGATTTCGAAGTAGTACATTTTTGACCAACATGCACATCTGAGACATTATTTCAAAGACATTTCTGTAAAAGACATCCTGGGAAGTGTTATACAAAAAGAAAACAAATCTATTTTACAACCAATGAAACAACAACTTTCAAGTTCTTAAAAAATTAACAAAATCTGTTCCTTGTTTCTTAACCAGCCTAAATAACATCATTTATAAGGATACTTCTCAGTGACAGACAATTTAACAGAGCTGCACCTAGGCCAAAAATTAATAGCATCACACAAACCTTTATATCTCCATTGTCTTTCATTGGGTTTCTCTGGCCAGATAGCACTCTTACCAGCTTTAGGTCACAGCTGCCGTAGCTGTAGTTGTGTTTGCAGTGAACCACACAGAGACCCTACCAGTGAAACTTTAACAGGCCTCAGCTCTGCAAGCTGGGCATTGTTTTTCTTCAAACTTCTTGTTTGAAAATAAAAATTCTCTTCACTCCTTCATATTCTTGATGATGAGATATTGTATAAATGTCACAAGAAGAATTGTGAATATTCATTCACAATTTAAAGAATCATTCAGACCAACATTCTTATACACAAACAGACTAGAAGGTCAGATATAAGTATACATACATATGTGTATTTATAAATACATACATATATATCCCTGGCTACGTGGCAATCATCTGCACACATACGCAAGTGATATGCAATGCAAATGTGAAACTGCAAATGTACATATTGCTTCTTAATACTCATCCTTCCATCAATTAACTTAAACAGAAATTAATACTAAGTATTTAAAATATTTGATACACTGACAGTCTCTAGGATTAACCTCAAATTTGAACGGAAGATAATAGTCATAACAACTTGCACCAGCAGTAGCCTCTTTCTGTCATTTTTAACATCCAAAGTGTAAGAAAAAACTAATCTGAGCCTGGTTTTCTTTCTGTATTCTACAGATAGTCATCTCTGGCATCAGCAGACTGAGTCTGGGCTTCACATTGATTTTCTTTTTTCCTGATGTATACAGTGAAATTGAAGTCCTATGCGTTTCTGCTAAATAAGGTTCTGCCTTAGCTAATAGCAAACTATGGCAATGGTCTGCAAAGAACTGGGGAAAAGGAAGCAGTCTTTTAAAACAATTCGCCAACAGCAGCTGTGAATTTATAACTGTCAATAAAATTGCTGAGGTTTTTATATGCACATTAACAGCATGCTTCAGTGTAAAATGGGATTCTTAATTCTTTTCACAGAGCATTAAATCATATTTAAGATTAAAAAAAAAATCCTTGATCAGCTACTGACAGGTGTCCCCCCTGTGTTTGTACTTTGTTGACTTCAACAACAAGCTAATTGCAAAGGATTCTTCTCGAAGTAAAATATAAAATAATAGGGTGTGACTACACAACATATGTTGTTCTTCATTTACTCCAAGCACGACTCCAGGAGCCTAATGTGTTTTCTTGTAATGCCAGTGAGATGTATTTCAAAAGGAAGGTAAGTCACAAGGATACGATGGTGCAGGACAGGGCTTCAGGTTCCTTCAGCTGCATGGGAAAATGCCTTTCATTTACTGCATGCTTCATGAGAGGCCACCTTGCACTCCATGAGGATGCAATGATGAACTTGTGAAGCAGTTCCCAGCCTTCTGTTAGGACTCACTCTGGAAACCAGCAATACCTGGGCCTCCCGAGAACCATGCATTGCTGAAATGTTTCTCAGTTCCCAAATCCCAGTGGGCACCTTCTTACCCTTGCTTAAATTTCACCCTATCCCTTGGAAGTAACATGGAATATATTAGGTGAAATTTGGCCCCCTGAGCTTATCTCATTCCTTAAGAGATTAATAAAGCTAAGCGACAATCAGAGCATCTCCAATACCTTGTCTACTTATATTTCTCTTAACTTCACTGTCAGTGCAAACTAGCTAGGCCACTAGGGCAGCACAGGAGCTATGCAACCCATGACTGTTGCTAAAAAAAAATTGTAACAGCAAAAACCCTCTAATTAGGACAATATATTACTTGCATTTATTTTTTATTACTAGTGAAATATTTTTACATAACAGTGGGCCATCCTTTTGGTAGGAATTTGACTGTGACCTGCAGTCTCTTTATCAGAAGTCTAGAAGAGGCAAGACCACAATAATGTTGTGGCACAGCCAATGCTAGCGGTATGTAAATTTGGTGGCCTAACAGTATTCTGGCCTAAGGACTTAATTTAATTTGGCATCCAGTCACACAATAAGAACAAATAAACATCCCCAAACAGATCTGGTGGTGGCACTCCCACCTCCTCATGACCACAGGGCCACCGGCGCATCCACTACCAGATGAAAAACACAAAGAGGCCATGCACTGACACATGAGGATTAGACTGTTGTCAGCGTGCACATGGTGTCCCATGCCGGCCGTGGGCAGATGCTCCAGCAGCAGCAGCACCCACCGGGGACACTGTTCCCTGCACTGCCCAGGGGGAAAGTTGGGGTCCCGGCAGGAGCATGAGGGAGCCTGGGACAGCCTGGCCAAAGGGCTCGCTGGCACCCTGTCCATCCGCTGCCACGTTGCGTGTTTGCCCACCCGCTGCCCTACGCCCGTCCCTCCGCTCCCAGGGCTCACAACAGCATTTGCACCCCGACCAAGGGGGTTCTGAAACACGACCCCCGGGTGCTCGGCTTGCACCACTCGCCTCCTACCCAGCTGGGTGCACTAGCACAGCAGATGAGAGATGAGGCAGCACACATGCAGCTTCCCAACCTTCTCCAGAGAAAATGACAGCTTGAGTGACCCATTATTATTGAACTGTTTTTTAATGAAACGGTAGTACTGTGCACCACTACACAAAGAACGTATGGGGCTGCAAGTGATTAATTACACTCTCGAAGAACCTAATAAGAAACTCTCATATTTAAAATACTTTATGGCAACTATTAATTTTTTCTCTCTAATTATCAGCATAGCGATGGAGCAATGCGCCCTTCACCTCAAATTTGCTTATTTTTCTTTTTCCTTCCCTCCATCCTATAGCTTTGTTAATGCTAATTGTTGGTTCTGTGCAACAACTAACCTTATGTCTCTTTTTAATTTATAAAAGATAAAATACATCAAGGCTGAAATGAAACCAAAAAACTTCCGTTTCATAAAAAATAAATATTTCAATCCTATTTTTTTCAGAAATGGCTGCCTTAGGAAATTCACATTATTTTATTTTCACCACGTTTCCAAAGAGAATGAATTTTAGTATTTTGACTATCTCAGGGGTCCATCTTCAGATGCTGAAAATACTAAGCAGAAATACATCACCTTTGAGAAGTGCTGAGCATCTACCGTCGAGCACTGAAAATCACTGGTAGTGTACATACACAGAAGTACTGAAAATTCAGACCTACGTACACTAACTTCAGGAAGCTACATTCTGATACCATCCAGAAAAGAAATATGATTTTTGCCCTGACAACCTGTTTGACAAGTACAGACAGCCCTATGTTTTAAATGGGACTGTACACAGAAATAAATGGAATCGGTATTTGAGAAAAGTCTTTGCTTTTCTGTGCTGGGAGGTGAGCAAATCTGAAACCAGAGTTATCGACCCCCTGCAGTAGCCTGACCCAAAAACACTGGCCAGCAGCAGAATTTCAGTACTAGCTCCTAACTGCTGAAGGAATATCATTCACACTGAAGTAAAGTTTCATATTGATCAAATGTTAAAAAAAAACATTTCATCTTTCACTAATTTTAATACACTGCAAAAAACTTCAAGGAACATTGCATCTTGCCGCTACCATAGAACAAACAGAGTTATTGTGTGAAGAAATGAAGAAGGCACACACACACTGAGCTGACCTTTCTGAATACTCCTTTATGGTCTATCTTAATGCTATTTTCTAAAGCCAAACTATTCTCAAATCTTTATTTTATACAGATGAAAACAGACCAAAGTAGGAACAGAAAAAAGAAACTTTGAGGATACTAATCCATATGCCCCTAAATGTGTTTATACCTTTCCCAAATGAGAGAAAAACAACCACAGTCTATGAGTACCTATGATCTGTATTATAAAATGTAACCAATTTCAGGAAAAGGCAGTTATTTCAGACGTTCTTAAAATTATTTTCAATTTTACAGCAGGTCCATGGATCTCTGCTTTTAACTGCTGAAGCTCAGTCATGGCACCTGGCTTACCAGACAGTTGTGTAGGCATTGCAGAGCTATAGGCATCAGTTTGTCTTGTTAATATGCACGTGAGGGTGCTGCTGGTCAGAAGAGGACAGTCTGCTCAAGACCAATTACTTTCTCTTTTACCACTCCTGTTGCTGGTAGCTGCAGCCAAAGCATTTAAAATGCCATCAATTTGCTGCCATCTACAACCGTATGTCAGGATAAAACTAGGTAAGCAGACACCTATGGTAAATACTCTTGCCTTCGCAAGCCTGATGGGAGGATGCAAGCCTCATTTTTGTGGAAAATTAACACCGTGAGTTCTGCTGTTTTGTCCCTCCAAACATGATTCGCACATGAAATAGAGTGTCCTCAAGAATGAGGAGTGTAAGGATGCTTTATTGCTTGAGAAAGCCACATGCCGCCAGAGGATTTGGGTCATCATAAGCCACGAGTAAGGCTGGTGGAGCCAGCTTTAGGCTCTAATAAAAGAGGTGTAAAAGAGGAGCTGAAAAAGCGCTGTGACAAAAGATGCTTTTGTTACACGTTGAGATGAATCTGAATCAAAATGTGTTCACAGTTATAATTTCTTTGAGAACTGGGAAAACTGCCAGTAGGAATAGCATGGTTTTACTTTCCAGTGCCACTATAATTCTTATTCCTATCAAAGGAGGCTGAAAAAAATTGCCAACTTATTTCATTAGGAAATGCAGCTAATTTACAGGCACGGTAATTTTCCCCCTACAAAATTGTATAATGAGCTTTAAACTCACTAAATAAAGGGTCTCTTCTCCGAGTGATTATGCTTAATTTACACAAGAATTAATGGTGACTGGACCTCCTTTCAGAATAGCTTTAAAAGAGCTGCATTACAAAAACAACTTCAACAGCTTTGAAAAAAATCCTAACAGTTGATGGAGTCAAAAATACTTATCTTTATAACCGTGCATACATATAGGTGTCTTCACAAATACCTTTTACAGGATAAGCACATAACCATTAAATCAGGTATCAGAATCCAGCGAGCCTACAATGCTGATTTTGTATTAAATTACTTACTTAGGCATTATGCTGATAGAATGTATAGAAAAGCCTAAATAAACAGATGGACAGAAATGCCAGGGAGATCAATACTTCCATCTTTAAAAATTGCTCTCACTGTATTCAGTGCTAACTGTTTATCTGTTTATTAGGTCTATTTTTATTGTGTTTTTTTTTACTTGTTACTCTGTCTAAAGAACGGAAACTTTGGTTTATAGAAAAGCCTTGCCAAATGTAGCCTGATTTTCACATCGTTAAGTAGTACCTAGAAAACCCCAGCATTTCCAAAATACAGGTATTTTTGGATACTTACATAGAAACTAGATATTAGAAGCCATTCCCAAGAGCAGCTTGTTTATGGTCTCACTAAAGTGATAGATGTGCCACATAAACAGATAGCATTTGTCCCTAGCAAGTTATTAAATGAAATTAAAATGCTTATTCCAGTTACCAAAAGCAGTTGACCCTGAGGTTGTGGAAGCAGGAGAAATGCATTTGGAAGTTTTAGTTTAAAAAACCTCCCTTTCTTCCTTTGTAGTGTAGTAAGTCCTAGTTTTCTTTTCAATATACCATAGAAGGGAGTTTCATAAAACTTTAGGTCTGGAAGGGGCCATTAAATCATGTAGCCCATTCTCCTTTATCATAGTATTTCATAAGAGTTCTACAGGTAATGCAGAATCAGTGACATCTGTGAAAGTGATTAACAAAATCTAAGCCAAAATATTATGAGTGAGCAATACAGACCAAGACCTTGCTATCACAGCAGCCTGATTAACTTACAAGAAATGAAAAGAAAATAGTTTTTTTTAAAAAAGAAGTAAAAATGAATCGGTGGTATATAATCTCTGGGAACCTAGCACATCATGGTTGTGGACCCAGTATTGCCTCCGATCAAAATAGGGATGAAGCAGCGTTTTTAACACATCATTACCATCTACTGGACACGAGGGAGAATGCAGCTCAGAAACGAGACCAAGAAAATGGACACCTGGACAGCAAAAGAGACTGCCAGGTCTACCAGGAAATCCTATAGAGCTGTCTTCCCTACATCCTTGCTTCACTCACCTTCACCCTCCAACACACCCATCCTTACACAGCCTGACCTCCCTCTGAAGTTTAGAAAATAACCAGTCCGAAGGTGTGAAAGTGGATCGTGTTACTAATGTACATCCCACCACCAAGCCATGAATACAGTCTGAGTCTGAAGTCTAGCAGGAATATGGTGAACTAGAGCCGGAGGCTTCTCTGGCAAGCAACGCACATGCTATCTAGTTTCCACCAGCTTTGACAGAAGGAAACCCTTGGATCATGTTCCTGATGCAAAGTTACAAAGGCCTTCTAGAGCTGTTTTATCACCTCTCCCCCCGCCTGGAAGTAATTTGCACACTTTGGAACCAAATTTAAAGCTTAGGGAAGACGGAGGAGAGCTACAATACCAAAGAATTTGACAGTGACAATGGTTTTCTCTGATAGAGAAGTGTCTACTTCATCTTACAGAAAACCACCAGTATGTGGGTGGAAACATCTGCTTCTGAAAGTAACTGCACATCCATATGATGTATGCCTGTGATTAGATCCAATGGATTCAAAAGGAGCATATGCCTCTTGAATACAAATGTAGTAAAGCACCTGTGAAAATGCTTTTTAAATCAGAACCAGCATTTACTGAGCTGACACAAACCATTTAAAATAAGTTAGATAATAACCACTATCAAAGAACACAAAATGAACTTACTAATACTTACAAAATGATGAGGGACAACTTACTGACAATATTGCCACTCAACAAAATTTAGACATCACGGTAGCCCATAGAAACAGTTCAAAGAAGAGAGTTAGATTACAAACCAACTTTGCATGACTGCACATAACTTTTGGTAGCAACTGGATGACACTGGCCACCTCTGGGAGAAGGAGGAGTCGTCGTCCGCCCCCAGTCTTCCTCCTCCGCATCCCAGATCAGGTACTACGCAGGCTGAGGAGGCCACCAGCGTGGTGACAGCTCCCAGAGGCTGGGTGAGCATGCCCACACAGAGCCCATCCTATGCCACAGAGCACTGCTATGGACTACGAATGTTTTTACAGTGCACTTATCTACTCTGCTTTTTTATTCTTGTTTTCTCCAGTCAGTTTTTCTCTCTTGCTCACCAGCAGCCTCCCTAACACTGCCACACTGGCTTATACTTGTCCCACTAGCAACTTCATGACATGTTCCCTCAGCCTTTGGTAACAATGAACTTCATTCAGCAATTTCACGAGCTGAATCATTATGTTGAGACTCAGACATGCTTAGCTGATATACAGAAAGGTGCTGCAGCTTTGCGCAGTGCCTGGAACAGGATATTGTCAAAGCCCACAGCAACCTTATGTCATTCTCCAAAGTGTTCAGAAAACTAAGACACATCAACAATGACTCAACACAACTAGCCGCTCTGATTTTTCTGGAGATTAATGACCACCTGTAACGAAAAGGGGGCAAAGGTTTATTTTTCAGCCATTGACCCCAAACAGTCATTTGTGCTTTGGACTCATTCTTCAGGGTGTGTGGAAAAGGCACAGCATGTCAGTACACGGCTCTCCACAGAGTTCAATACATGGCACTCACCCTGCAACTGGAGGAAGAGGTTCATGCGTCTCTAATGTTAAAGCAAGGATCCTGAATCATCTTTTTAGCTACAATCAAGAATTGGCTTTTTCAAAAGAAGAAATGCTAAGTATGCAGGAATGCATTTAAAAACTGGGCAGAAGCACCCATTTCATAATTCTCAGCTTTGCCACTCCTCACATACTAACACTCGTCTTCCCAGTCTGCAGAATGACACACATTTCTGTGGTATTTTATCAGTACTAAGCACTATGAAAAGAGTAAGATTTTATGCAGGAACTGTGTTAGTATAAATCATAAAAGTGGACATAGTATCTTTGTCCAAAACGGAGATGTTTTAACTCCATGAGGCAGTAAGCACCCAAAAGGCATACAGTAGCACTGGCTAGGTATATGTTAGCAGGTATTACAGACAAATAGGAACTGGTCTATAGAGCAAAATTTAGTGCTAGGATCTGTCATCCCTACTGTACGTATTTCAGATTTTTCTGTTTCTTTGTTTAAACTTCAGACTAGCTCTACTTCGGTAGAGCTAGTCTGAAGCTCACTTGCACCTGGAGTGCATTCAAGACTCCCTGAGCACATCCTCCAGTTTAGTTTCATCAAAAAAGCATCAAGTTCACGCACTCCATGACTGCTGCTCAACCAAAACCAACCGAAGGGGACTGATTGGGAAATTCACTTCAGAAGAGCAGTCCTGATCTGAATTAAAACATGAATATAGATGCACTTGTTCAGACACTCATTTTTTGTGGCCTATTAAGTTTTGACAAATGAGCATATCTCAGTAATAACCACATGGAAGCTCATCACAGGAATAGGATTTGTATTTTTGTTGTAGCTACAAAAGACAGTGATTAAAATGTCCCAGGAATTTAAGCATACATATACTGAACTGTTTCCTTCCACAGAAAACTAAATGATTTTCAGCCTTAGTTTAATCACAGCTTACCATCTCAGCAGGTGCACCTCCACTGCAACTGGCCTATCCCCTCTTTCCAAGATCCTGTGATTTTTTTTGTCAAAAAGTACGCCAAATTGCACATGTCAGTTACTCACAGGCCTGCAGTACAGGGCATGGGATCACGGGCATGGCCAGCATACCAGGGACGCCAGCATCCCTACTCACAACCAGCCCGCGCTGCTTGGCTGAAGGATGAAGTCCTTCAGCCCACGTTCCAGGACACTCTGGTTGCAGAGGAGAAGACCCAAGCAGCAGCAGCACCAGGGCCCAGGCAGCCCCCTTGCTTTAAGTGGGGCGTAGACATCACATAAGTTAGTTCTAGTTTGTAACTTGACATTTTCAGCTTCAAAGTCAAGTTAGCAAAATGGCTGTTGTTTTGAAAGCATTACAAAGCACACAGAAAAAAGAAAAACTTAAAAAAAAAATTGTAACAGGGAACAGAAATTCCTCTATAAGCTATTAGTACGAATTCGGCCCACCAAACCATTTTGATCACCACTACGATTTAGCAGCACCTGACTGCTCAGTGACATTACCTTGGCAGTATCAACCCAGCCTGTAGACAAGTACCCAACATCATCAAAGTCACCACTGAAGTTAGCATTAATTTGCAACATTGTGGAAAGGGTCTGCAGACAGGAAAAAGGATGAAAGTCACAAAAAGAGAGACATCCTCTCATACACCCAGATGCGGTCCCTCAGATCTTTCTCCTGAGGCATACTGACAAAACAGTGCAGAGAAATTGCCACTTGTGCTGTTCTGTAAATGGTGTATGCTCCTCCAACCTGGCAATTGGGAACTTTAAACAATATCAGATTGAGACCCTTCCACATTTAGGAAACCAATTGATGTATTTCTGCTTGACGTAAGTTTTAACATTTAAACAAGTTAAAACAAGCCCTGGTCCTCATGGGGGACTTCAGCCACCTCAATATATGTTGGAGGGACAACCCAGCAGGGCATAAGCAATCCAGAAGGTTCTCGGAATGCGTTGATGATAACTTCCTTCTCCAAGTGATAGAGTAGCCAACAAGGAAAGGTGCTATGCTGGACCTTGTTCTCACCAACAAGGAGGGGCTAGTGGGGAATGTGAAGTTCAAGGGCAGCCTTGGCTGCAGTGACCATGAAATGGTGGAATTCAAGATCCTTAGGGCACCAAGGAGGGTGCACAGTAAGCTCACTACCCTGGACTTCAGGAGAGCAGACTTTGGCCTCTTCAGGGATCTGCTTGGTAGAGTACCATGGGATAAAGCCCTGGAGGGAAGAGGGACCCAAGAAAGCTAGTTAATATTCAAGCATCACCTCCTCCAAGCTCAGGAGCAATGCATCCCAACAAAGAGGAAGTCAGGCAAAAACACCAGGAGGCCTGCGTGGATGAACAAGTTGCTCCTGGACAAACTCAAACACAAAAAGCAAGCCTACAGAAGGTGGAAGCAAGGAAGGTAGCCTGGGAGGAATACAGATAAATTGTTCAGGCAGCCAGGGATCAGGTTAGGAAAGCTAAAGCCCTGACAGAATTAAATGTGGCCAAGGACATCAAGGGCAACAAGAAAAGCTTCTATAGGTATGTCATTGATAAAAGGAAGATTAGGGAAAATGTAGGCCCTTTCCAGAAGGAAATGGGAGACCTGGTTACCCAGGATATGGAGAAGGTTGAGGTACTCCATGACTTTTTTGCCTCAGTCTTCACTGGCAAGTGCTCAAGCTACACTGCCCAAGTCGCAGAAGGCAAAGGCAGTGACTGGGAGAATGAAGAACCACCCACTGTAGGAGAAGATCAGGTTTGAGACCATCTAAGGAACCTGAAGGTGCACAAGTCCATGGGACCTGATGAGATGCATCCACAGATCCTGAGGGAACTGGCAGATGAAGTTGCTAAGCCACTATCCATTATATTTGAGAAGTCATGGCAGTCTGGTGAAGGTCCCACTGACTGGAAAAGGGGAAACATAATGCCCATTTTTTAAAAGGGAAAAAAGGAAGACCCGGGGAACTACAGGCCAGTCACTCTTACCTCTGTGCCTGGCAAGATCATGGAACAGATCCTCCTGGAAGCTATGCTAAAGCACATGGAAAATAAGGGGGTGACTAGTGACAGCCAACATGGCTTCACTAAGGGCAAATCATGCCTGACAAATTTGATGGCCTTCTACAATGGGCCAGCATTGGTGGATAAGGGAAGAGCAACTGGACTTGTGCAAAGCATTTGACACTGTCCCGCACAACACCCTTGTCTCTAAATTGAAGAGACATGGATGGACCACTCGGTGGATAAGGAATTGGCTGGATGGGCACACTCAAAGAGTTGCGGTCAACTGCTCGATGTCCAAGTGGAGACCAGTGACGAGTGGCATTCCTCAGGGGTTGGTATTGGGACTGGCGCTGTTTAACGTCTGTGTCAGTGACATGGACAGTGGGATTGAGTGCACCCTCACCAAGTTTGCCAATGACAAGCTGTGTGATGCGGTTGACACGCTGGAGGGAAGGGATGCCATCCAGAGGGACCTTGACAGGCTTGAGAGGTGGGCCTGTGCGAACCTCATGAAGTTCAACAAGGCCAAGTGCAAGGTCCTGCACATGGGTCAGGGCAATCCCAAGCACAAATACAGGCTGGACAGAGAATGGATTGAGAGCAGCCCTGAGGAGAAGGACTTGGGGGTGTTGGCTGATGGGAAGCTCAGCATGACCCAGCAATCTGATCATGCAGTCCAGAAAGCCAACCATATCCTGGGCTGCATCAAAAGAAGCGTGACCAGCAGGTCGAGGGAGGTGATTCTGCCCCTCGGCTCCATTCTCATGAGACCCCACCTGGAGTACTGTGTCCAGCTCTGAGGCCCCCAACATAAGAAGGACATGGACCTGTTGGAGCGAGTCCAGAGGAGGGCCACGAAGATGATTAGAAGGCTGGAGCACCTCTCCTATGCAGACATGCTGAGAGAGTTGGGGTTGTTCAGCCTGAAGAAGAGAAGGCTCCGGGGAGACCTTATAGCAGCCTTCCAGTACCCGAAGAGGGCCTACAAGAAAGCTGGAGAGGAACTTTGTACAAGGGCATGTAGTGATAGGACAAGGGGTAATGGCTTTAAACTGAAAGAGGGTAGAGATAGATTAGATATAAGGAAGAAATGCTTCACTGTGAGGGTGGTGAGGCACTGGAACAGGTTTCCCAGAGAAGTTGTGGATGCCCCATCCCTGGAAGTGTTCAAGGCCAGGTTGGATGGGGCTTGAGCAACCTGATCTAGTGGAAGGTGTCCACTGCCCATGGCAGAGGGGTTGGACCTAGATGGTCTTTAAGGTCCCTCCCAACCCAAACCTTTCAATGATTCTATGGTAAAACGCGGTTTGTTTTAAAGGTTGCTAAAGGAAATAGTAGGAAACAACCAAAACAATGTTAGCTACATGTTACATTTCAACAACTACTGAACTACAAAATCTTCAATCAATCCCTTCAATTTTTTACAAGAACAAACTCCCAAATAGTTATCCTCTGATATGAAAGTGGGATTTTAAGTTTTTGGATGGAAGAAACGAGTGCCTTGTCCTCTTGCTATACAAAATATCCCTTTTGCTCTCATCCCTTTTCCCAAGCTTTTTCAAAGCCTAATGAAAGTGAGAGCACACCTTTCACACTTCCAAGATAGCACCTGAATTTTCACCTTACATATTCCAACAAGGCAGCTAGCAAAAAAATTTGAGAAGAACCACAAGATAAAAATGTATCAGGGTAACTCATTGAGAACAGAAAGGTGTAGATACATCTCTCAGCCACTGTTTTTATTCTTTCCTTCACTGATGAAACTACAGTAATGAAAGGGTTATAAAATAGTGAATATGACAGTTGCATGTTAAAATGGAGTCATGCAGAGATGAACTGGTATTTTATTATTATTTTAATAAACACATAATCTAGCTGCTTTACTTAGATAAGACATGAAATGGGATGTGCTGGATCCAGTGTAATTATTTCTATTGACACTATCTACTTATGGTTTTTGGTGCTATATGAGAGTAAATCCCTGCCATCTAAAGCCAATAGGAGATCTAATCTTGACTGCCTATAAAAGGGAGGTACTATACAAATACTGAGACAAAGGAAACAGGACCATTATTTCCATTGATGTTCAGTATTTTACATATCTTTTTATAATGCTCATGATACTCTTGGGAAAATGTAAAGCCTAATTTCTGACCAGAATATATATTGTTTCAGAATAAAGAGTACAACAGCAAAACAGGTACCAAAGGAAAAACAGCAAAGATAAACAGTGCATGAAATTTTATGGTGAAAGGACAAGTAGTCATGGCTGCTTCTTGCTGCCAGTGGAAACGAGGACAGCCTTTCCTTTCCCACACTGTCACAGAGTCAGGAAGCCTGTCTGGGGAAAGTGCATAGCAGTGCCCATCCCAGAGCACAGTCAACAGATTAATAGAAGGTGATCTTTCTGTTAAAAGGCTATCTTTAATAGGGTCAACCAGAATAGGAGGTAAAAAAAACACTTTTAGAGCGGGCAAATCTTCATTAGTTTCTTTGAAGAATTAATTTATTGTCACCTGCTTCAGCATAGAAACTCCCAGGTAAAGGCAAAAAAAAATTACCTCTAGAAATATTTTCATAAACTACATAAGTGTACTCACTAGTCACTTTTCTAGGAACATTCATGCATGTAAGGCATTGCCTTGGCTGAGATAATTTGCAACAATAACAATAAACATGGCTCAGGATACAAGAAATTTCTTACATACAAGAAAATTTTAAAACAGTAATTTTATCTCAGTCTAAATGATCAGTCTGTTGGAAAAATTGGAATTAACAAAATTTATTCAGCACTTCAAGAGTAAGGGATATTGTTTTGAATAATTGCATCATATTTTTAATACATAATCTTGTGATACATTTCAGTCCTTACTTTAACTATAAAACTCATTGTAATTACAGAGGCATAATGGGTATCTTTTTAGTAAGGATGATTCTTTCACCCTTTATTTTTTTTTTCTGCTTATTACACTCAAAAAAGTCTCCCATGCTACTGTTTCCAATGTATTCATGGAACAGAATTTGAATAGAACTGTTGTTAAGTCTCCATATTTCTACAACCTTTTTGAAAATATTGCCTCAGAAACAATATGCAGAACTGCATGCTACAAATTTCTGAGACCATAACATCCTAAGATTTGTTTTTGCAGTATGACCTGCATATATGATATACTCTGTTTCTGCTGGAAGGTGGAAAAATATGCTAGGAAATATGTTCAATCTTAGGAAAACATATTGAAAGTAAGTTCTGTTAAAAGTATTAAAAAACCACAAAAATTAAATATGTCCGAGTCAATTAACACCAGGGTTAGGTTTTTTTACCTCTGCTGTTCAGAAGTAACCTTTTCAGCCAAAAAGACTGCTAGTGCTTTGGACTGGGATAGCCAAAGCATGGTCAGCAGGTCCATCTAGATTTTCTTAATTCCAGGCCTAACATGAGGCACTAGAGCTAGGAAATAACCTCTTGAAACCTCTCCCTGCAGCTGGACCATGAGCTGAGTCTCTGCCAGGAAAAGCTGTAAGTCCAAGACCCGCCTCCCGACCCCTGACCGGGCAGAACAAATAAAAAAATGAATAAAAAGCAATCCATTCATCCTTATTTGACCACGCCAGCCCTGTAACCTACCCTCAAAAAATCATATTATGGAAACACAGTGATGTAACCAACTTAGCACACAACAGATGAAATGGGGATGCAAGGTGATAATGGTGCCTCAAAGGGCAGAAGGAATTCAGAGTTGACCTCTGCAGGGAATATGTAACTCCATGTCCAGATTTGGGTCTAGATAGTTTTAGCAGACACTTCTTATTTCTCTGTCAGCCTGTGTTTAAATAGCCTTCACATCTACCTCACTTTTGCATGTGCATGCACAAATATGTATTAGAAAAATCTTTGGGAAGAAAATGATAGTTGACGTAGAGCAATAATGCTCTGGCAAAACATTTTACAAAAGATGACAGAAAGCAGGCAGCACAAGTAAACCTCTGGAGAAGATGCCATGGGAAAATGAGAAAATATAGTCAAAGAAAATCAGCTAATTAAGGCACTGGTATAACAAACACGTTTGAATGACTAGAGTTTAAAATAAACATAGACTAGATCATAAACTTACAGGTGTTGTCAAGGTATGGTAAGGATGAAAGAAAAAGCCTCTGTGACTAAGGATGACTGAGATGTGTGATCAGTTGAAGCGAACAATATGAATTCAAAATAAAAATGCTCCAGGACAAAAAATGGGACCTATGAAGAGAAGAAAGGAGAAAACGTTAAAAAAACCCCCAAACCAACAAAAAAAAACCCCACAAAAACCCAAGGTAAGAATTGTATGTAGTCTAGCAACAGCAAAAAATCTTCTACAAAGTTAAAACTACGAGGAGGAAAGACACAGTGACTTTCTAAGAGGATCAAATGCTCAAACAGCATCTGTGTCAAGTGCTGAGAGTCTATCAGTCTTACCACAAGAAAAAATGTACAGTGTACACTTATTAAATTCCAAACACTGCAGTGCAAAGCCATAACACCTTTCACAGTATATTAACAATGTAACAACTGCCTCTGGAGGGGCTAGGAAGTAGAAAAAGCTCAAAAGGAACAATTAAATTTTAAAGTTTGCTTGGACAGCAACTAAGTACCTTATTAAGACTTTAAACTAATGAGCCAAGTGATGTATACTAGAAAAATCGGATTTATTTTAGAATACCTGTGCATCCGCAGAGGACGCTGAGCCCTGCCAGAGCCCTGATAGTGACCCAGGACACACTTTTTCACCATACTCTGCGAGTATGGTCTCCTCACCATACTCTTTCCCCAGCTGACTAAGGATGATGACACTGGCATTTTTTAGGAAGCACACTGAGATCTATTAATTAAACTAGATAGATAAGAACTAAGCATTAATAGTATTTCCATCAAGCCAAAGACAGGATAAGCAGAAGAGTCTAAGAAATACCCTGTAGCAAAAAAAGCTAAAGGTTTACGTACTGCATTTGTGTGTGAGAGTTTCATTTAGTTACAAACAACTTCCAAGATTGCTATAGCTGAAAGGAGTTGAGAGTAAAAAAGAAACCCTCATTTGTTTATTTTGTTTAAAGTAAACATTGTTTGCTCAACTTCCTTGAGATATTGCCTTGAGTATTTATATTTATTTCTTCCTGCAACAGATTAATAATACTTTGAGGAGAAAAACATTGTAAACCCATAACATCTGCAAAGATTCTGGGCACAAACTAGCATCTGAAACAAATTTTATTGTATGACTAACTTCCTAGTTCGTATATTCCCTTTAAAGAACAAAACACAAGTTTAACTTTGTTTTTGCTAAGTACAAAATATACTTACCGTAAATTGTTGACTAGCAGGTGCTAAGTGCTACTTACCTGCAAAACAAACCACACAAACAGAGAGTTACTTAACAGCACAATAAACTGCATAGGAAAGTGGATATAATTTAGGTGGCTTGGTGGTTAATCATTTCTATTTTTAATACCAGAGTTAGATGGAAGAACAGAGTGAACCAAGGATTTAGTAAAAAGAAATATAAATGACAAACTCCAGGTTGAATACTGTGGTGGGCTGTGCAAAGCTCAGTCGCAGCAAAAACGCCTTATGACTTGAACTTCACTGTCCCCAAGGTGATGGTGAGACTGCTGAGACAAAGGTCTCGCACAAAGACCTGTTTTCTCTGACTCAGAATTGCTTCTCTCCCACCTAAGATGAGCCTCTATAACACGGGATACAAGCTCCTTATGAGGTACAGTCTCCAGAATGTTCCTTTTCCAGACTAACTTCACAGGAACCAGGAACCAATATTGTTTATATTACACAGAATTTCACAACTTAAATAAATTCATTAGCAAACTCCACTAAGGCGTGTGGTTGGGTAAGAATTGGGTAAGAGTACTCCCATTACTGGACCTCACATTGCCATGCCTTGGCCTCATTTTTCTTTTAAACCTTTTTTCCTTCTGAAAACTACAAATGTAGCATCTGTTACTATCTTTGTTTCTATCAAAGGTCACAAATTTGCAAGGTTGTAAGTCATTAACAGCAGTATCTTTAATCAAACAGCAACAGAAATGTTGGTTGGAAGGAGCCTCTGCATGTCATCTAGTCCAACTTCCTCTATCAGGACTTAATTTTCATAAAATTAGATAAATTCTTGAGTATAGTGATCTTTGAAATAGAAATATCAAACAAGGAGTTAAATAAAGGAACAACTCGTGTTTCATTGGTGAAATATTACAATTACACAGTTCTAAATATGTACTACAGTCAGACACTGCATCTTTTTACAGCAGTCACTCTATTATTGTGGTATTTAGAGATACAAAGGATTGAGGTTAAAGGACTTAACAAGTTGTTCTTTTAAACCCAAAGTTTGCAGAAAATTGTCTGAATACTCTTTGGCATGCGGCATCTTTGGCACTGTTATACCAAATGTTGTGTTATTTATCCCTTAAATCACAAAATGCGTATGAAGATGCCACAAAATTTTTAATATATCTACAGTCTACAAACGTACCAAATTCACATTTTTACAACATATACACAATGTCCAAATCCTAAATTCATAAACCCACCCTGCATTCATACTGGGGTCCTGGCAGCTTTCATAACAGAGAAGACTGACAAGTGGACTAGGAGATCATTTAGAAATATCATCTATTACAATCCACCATGGCAATGATGTCTTTTGCTTTCAAGATTTGAAACAGAATAAAAATTTAAACAATAAAACTTGTAAAAAACAAAAGGTATATTTTTGGGAAGAAAAATAAATAAATAAAAATAACTGGGATAAAGACAGAAGCAGCAGTGCAGCCTTAAAAATGGCAAGACATTCCCCCTGACAGCTTTGCCATTGATTATGCCAGAATTCTTGTTAAATGCATTTCATTTCAGCTCAAAATTTGAAACTGGTCTTATGTGCAGTCTAAATAAATCCAGAAAAGGTTCATAGGTACGTTCTTCTTTTAAGCTAAGTTTATTAATCAATCATGCTAAAAAGTATAGAACAGCAGCAATCTTTAAATTTCTGACTATAAGCACAACAGTTATTTTTCATATCTAGAATTCCCCTGGTGAAGTTAGGAGATTAATGCAATACACTATTCACAACATTATGACACACTATAATTATCTCCATGGATGCCAGAAACAATTTTGACCACTGTGATAGACTGGGTACTATCCAAAAGAAACAAAACCAGTATAGATTTTTAAATATATGGGTACAAATGCACTATACTTTGATCGCACTGACAAGAACTTGAAGAAAGCCAAGGACAGCTGGGGCTGGGGAAAGGATGATGCCAATTTAATCTTTGAGATTGACAGCTCTGTTTGGGACAAGGAAAGCTGAGCGGATGTTATTCAGCAAGGGAAAATCACTGTGGAGGAAGAGAAGCTGTAGGAGTAATATATTAAAAATAAATATGGAACTTGAGGGCATGTTTAATGTAAAGCAAGCCAAGTGCTTTGCTAAAAAATGAGGCCTCTGTACTCTTTTGAAACTATTACCATCTTTTTTTTTTGCTCCCCTCAAGCTAAGTCCCTCAGCAGACATTAAAATAGTTGTAAATGGCAATTAGTATTCAGAAACACATTTTACTATGAGAAACAGAAATGTGCCCTGAGGAGCTCAGCCTCGCTGCTCTGGGACAAACTCTGCCCCCGACACCAACCCTGGGCAAACAGCTTCCCGAGGCCTCTCACCGCTCTGGCTCCAGGGGTACACGCGATGCCAGTGCCCGCTCCTGCACGAGTGCACTCCTGGGGAAGCCTGGGAAGACCGAGAAAGGTGCCAGCAAGTGACGGTGAAGGCTCCAAGTGGCACAGACACACAGGTCTGCAGCCCTTGTCACAGCCAGTGATGAGCGCTGCCGAGTCTTCGGAGAACTGGAAAAATTTGAATTCTTCATTGAACTCACAAACCAGTTGGAGGGAAGGAAAAGCTGCTAGGAAAAGCTAGGAGCGCCTTTTTTCTGCCTTAACCTCTCCAGTTAAAGTGAACTCTGGAAACAACTGTGATTTCCCAGGAGATCCAGCTCTGGCGTTTGCACAGGGTCATTACTTACATGCTGTTTGCAAATAATCCTGCCCCAAGGCACACCTCTTTAAGGAAGAACCAAAACTCGTCAAATCTTGTGCATCTTCTCTAAAAGAAAGCTGACAGGCAGTTCTGCATCTGCTCCTACTCAACACAAGCAACCAAGTAGACTTGACTTGGCTTCACAACCTTCCCAGACCTGCCCTTCGATAGCACCTCATGTCCTGTTCTTCCCTCGTGCACACTGGACAAGTTCTGCTTCAAGCTGGCTATAGAAACATGGCCAGGATTTGTCCTCGATAATTTATTTGCACAAAAATTCCATTTATGCAACAGTTGCTGCCTTCATACGACGACAATAAAAAGGCACCAACAGTGCAATCTGACGCCATGCCCCTGAGGATCACTTAAATGACTGGCTTGAATCCTACCATGCACATTGCCCTTCAGGAAGCAGAAATATAACACTCTCACAAGATTTATAGAGAGCTGTTGAAAAGCCTTTGCCAACCTCAGGAAATCAGCAAAAGTTATATTTTTACCAGGTTTAGAAAGAGGGGAAAACAACACAGAGACTGTAGGTCTTCTCTTGGTTTGCTCTTTGAAGCCATTAATTCATTGAACGGCTAGCTTGTCATATAAACATCTGACATAGCTGAATGAGGCTACAAGATGCAAGGATGTGTTTTCAGTCAACAGGCTATAATTCATTTGTCGCCTACAAGAAATGAGAGCTTTTCCCTACATTTTGAGCACAGCAAACCCGCACTGCTACAGATTTCTAAACTCACAAAGGAGAGTCTCCAGCTTCCAGGTTTTTATATATATGTTAATCACATTAACTATGTCAACATCCACTGAGGTAAAAATGAAGAGAGATGTTTCTGTTTGCACAATAACATATATCTGCAGGAAAGCTTTCCCTATAAAGGGTAAGGAGCATCTCTGAAGCTCTCCCTCAAAATTCCCACTGTCTTCTAGTGTAATCCCAATAGAAATCTGCAACATTTGGGCTTTACCAAAAACCTTTTATTAAAACTAACACCCTCCTTTGAGCCCAGAAGAGATCCTATCAGCTGGTTTCTCCTACCTATGCCTAGAGAGAAGGACGTATTCCTTTGGACAAAAAGTATAAATAATTTAAGGTTAAATTCTATTTTGGTATATATTTATGTAACATTTATATGTTATTTCTCTGATAAGATATTGTATTTCTGCTTCACAAACACCTCCCACATATACTATAACTGATCTACTTGGCTACACCTAAGTTTCATACACAATAATAAGAGTTACTGCCTAAAAAGTTTCTTTTTGTTTACTTCCTAAACATGGCGTTCCAGTTTTCAAAGGTGTTTAAGATGCACCTAACTTCAAACATGTTACACGCTGTAGCCTAATCAAAAGCATATTGAAATCAAACTTTCACTGATTTTTAAATGGCATTTGGATCAAGTTTTTGGCGCTTAAAGAAAGCATTTTTTTCCAGCATATTTCATTGCACTCAGAAACATTTAATCCAGTTCTGACACTATCTCTTAAATATCATTTTCCACAAATAATAATAAAAAATTCAGGATTTAAGTGGTCCCTAAAAAAATAAACATCAATGAACTTGCATCCACTGAGTTATTGTTTCAGCATGAATCAGAAATGTATTTATTACCAAAGAACAACAATCACGTTGTTCTCTCCATCTATAAACTGCAAACAACAACTGTTATCCAGATACTGGTAATGGGTAAAAAGGCTTATATCAAACCTAATGACTTTTGTGATCAATAGTATTAAAAATCAAAAATTGTTAGTAAATTAAATGTAGATCTCTGTGTACTTTCATTACACCTGAACATTTACTATAACAATGCACTTCCGATCTTTTCTAAAATTCCTTACAACTCTAAGTTATGGGGCAAAATTCTATAATTCTTGCTCAAACAGATCACGAACTAAGTTTTGCTGGACCAAGGACTGTAGATTTTGGCCTCAAATTCAGAAGGGAACCTGGAGAGGGAAATTTCTCCTGCCAATAGATCTTTAAGTAATACCATGATTTCTGTTACAGGTCTGACTTAATCTGGGTAAGTTCTCACATGTATTGCAATAATTATTTCTGATGATACAAACCCAGCTCATTAGTGTTAGACAATCTGCATCTCTTCCCTATAAACAAGTTCCCCTCCTTCATGTTGAAAGTCATCAGTGTCGAGATGAAAGCAGGTACATGAAAGCTGCAGCATGGTTGATCCCCTTGCTTTCAGCTTTTCCCAGTATGGCAATGCAACAGCTCCAGATTTCATTTTCGAAAACATTCCTTTCTCCAAGCATCAAATACTTGTTCATGTTACCAGCACAAAAACTACGTAGAAACAGTTACAATAATAGCTGTGATCATATGCACAATTACATTACAAGAAATTGATGGAAGTTTTGTTCCGGAAGCTGGCCAATTCATATGGATTTATCCAATCTATGCTTTGGATAAAGTCATTCATCCCAACAAATAATTTCAGAAGGTCAGTGGTCGGTGGGGTTGAAAGTCTGTGCTTGTGCTAAAAGGTGACATTTGAAATGCAGCAGATATGCCATTATTTTTAGCTTTGCACATTAATAAAAACTCCCAATGACACAAAATACAATAATGCTGAACTTTGCTAGGCAAAAACTGATCTAAACCAAAACAATGAGGGCTCATACAATACAGTCTGCAGTTTCATTAATTCAGTGTAAATACTCCTATGGATCAATCTACTTCAAAGATTTTTTTATCTAAAAACTTAGAGACACTGCAGTCACTGCCAGTGACTGACCTTGATGCAAACGTCAGTTGATTATCTGTCAGACATCCCCTTTCTGAGCAGGCAGCTTCTGTTTCTTTTTTAGCAGCATATGCTTTTCCCAACCATTGTTCATTCTATCTCTCACCAGCACTCTTATTTTCTGCTGTCTGCTTTTGATTTTTAAATACTGGAAAAGAAACTATTCTATTGATAACCTTCTTAATACTCTTCTGTTCCAAAAAAATGCTCTTAAATACCCTTTAATATTTCCATGCTTTTCCTTAATTTGAACTCCCATGTCACTCATGGCCTCTCATCTCTTTGTTTATTGGTATTTCTGTATTCTTCCTAAGCCCTCTCATTGTTACTCCAGATACACGTAACACTAACCTGTTATTTTACACTAAAATATCTTTCTGTTTCATCAATGCCCTCACATTGCTCTATCCCATTTATGGTTACAAAATACATAACAGCTTTAAAATTAAATATAAAATACAGAAATGCTGTAACAACTGAGAACTTCAAATCATGACTTCAGAAACACAAATACTAGAACCAGCTCTCAGATGGAATTCACTTTAATTTAGTTCGCTTCAGAATCAGGCTGTCCAAAACAAAACTCAGCTTTCAGTTTCATATTTGGCTTAAATTGCTTGTAAGGGCATATAATGCTGCCAAATTGAACATATAATTGGAAAAAAAAAATCCGTCTACATTCTAAGAAAATGGTTATTTTTGTTTAGTCATGGAAAAATACTGTGACTGCTCAAGGATAAGAAAGACGTGGGTTTGAAAGCACAGAGACCCAGGATACACATTGAGTACACGTTATACAATCTCTTTCACAAATGTTTCTTCCTATGGGCTGCTGTATTTTATCTTGGATTTCCTCAGCAGAAATGCATATGCAAAGCTCATGCCCAGTCGGCTGACACATTAGCAAAGCCCCTCACCTAACGTAGGCTCACTGCACTGAGGGTTCACACACACACAGTAAACCTGACCTTTGCATGATGCGTCAAGTCTTACCGCACGTAGACAAGCCAAGGCCACAGCACACGTGCAGGCACCGGGGAGCACTTGGGATTTGCCAAGCCAACTGTGCGCACACTGCTTATCCTGTCCATGTGCTCGGGAAATACTGGGGCATGACAAGAGCAATCAAAATGTAAGCTTGCTTGCACTACCATGTGTACTGAAATGCCTGGCAAATTCCTCCTGAACACAATATCTACCCTGAAAAAACAAATGGCATATTCAGCAAAAGACTACCCCTGTCAAAGTCAGTTTGGTTTTGTTTCTGTTTCATGTATTTTTACAAATGATCTTTCTGAAGACTACTCTAAAGCCTCACTACTTTCATGTTTAAAACCTTTTTCTAATTAACAGTCTTCATCTATCCCTTCCCATTTACACCTGTTAGTGCTAATGCACTTACAGAGAGCAGTAAGATGCCTTTCAAAGTCCTCATTTGACCTGTCTGAACAAATCAAACTCTCTTATTCCTCGCTATTCCCCATAATCAACCATTTTCATAGCCCTGCTTTGTACCTGTTCCATTTTGATTTCATCCAACTCTAACAGGACTTGAGCTACATTTAAAAACCATCCCTGGAAATTCCTGAGCTGATCAATTTCAAGAGTGCATTTGCCTTTTTGTGGCCACATCTCACTAGCAGTTGGTGTTGGTGGTTCATGGTACGGCCAAGCAGTATACAGCAGTATCTACTGGTCAGTCATTTCCAGACTGGTGGAAAGCACTCGAGCTGGTGACTCCCGCTCCGTAAACAGTTCTTGTATCTGTCCCCAGCCAGTGCAACTCAAGTTGATCTGGTTTCCTTTCCTGAGCTACCTGAGTGGAGGATACAGAGAAGCTGGAGCCAGGCTCTTCTCAGCAGTGCACAGCAGTAGGACAAGAGGCAACAGACACGTGTTGGAAAGTGGGAAATTCCAATTAGATATAAGGATTTATTATTACCACAAGGTGGTCAAATACTGAAACAGGTTGCCCAGAGCAGTCGTAGATCTCCCTCCTTGGAGGTATTAAAGACTTGACTGGACACAGCCTGGAGCAACCTGATCTAATTGGACCTGCTTTGAACAGGGGTTGTACTAGATGACCCCCTTGGAGGCCACTTTCAACGCAAATTATTCTAGGGTTCTTTTATTCCAGTTTCTCTTGACTGATGAACAATGTGACCTTATTTTTCATTTCTATTGCTGATGACTTCCAATTTTGCCACCAACACATCAGCATTATTCTACCTTTTGCTGAAGTCACTGATAACAAATAATTAAAAACATACAAACAAATAAGTATTTTATGAAACATATTTGCTACCAATACTCATCTGCTAATTTGTTCACAATGAAGGGACGGATATCGCCCACTTTTCTATTAGTATGAATTCAGTTTTGTTACGTGCTTCGACCTCTGATGTTACTGTGGTCGTTGCCGCTCTGGGAGGTGTCCTATCTTTATTCCCATGTTCGGCATCACAGTCCTTACCTAGAGTTCAATATTAATCTTCATTATCTTGATTATTAGCCTAAACTAATCCTAACCCACTTCTTGTCATAGTAGCTCCATGTCTTCTTTAGTTGTCCATTCACTGTTATTGTTATACATAAGGTACTCTCTACGTTTCTTTTGCAAGATTTAAACCAGTTTGGAGATTTCATTTTATCCTTTTATTTCCTGACTGTGACAACAAAGCTGCGTTTTGCATTTGCTGTAGGCTTTTTGTCAACTTCTTAACGTCTGTTTTGGAGGTGGTTATTCATCCGTGTAGATCTGGAGTCTTTCACCTTTCTTCCCAAGCAAGACAAAAAGGATTCAGGTTTTTCTACAGATTTTGCACCTCTGACCTGTGGAATTCTAGTCCTGCTCCATATTCAGCTCTTGAGTGCATCACTGTAGCTATCAGCATGAATGAGACTCCTTAAAGTTTATGCTTTCAAAGTTAGAAGATAAAACAAATTACAGACCTACTTTTGTTCATCCAATTATTTAACTTGAGTAGCATTACAGTGAGGCTCTTCTCAGACATTCTGGCATGCCTAAGTCCAGTCTAAAAAAGCACAATCCCTTGCTGGCACAGGGGCTATTAAGTAAAGAAATCTCTCATATACAGGAATAATTGGGTTCAACCATCATTCTCCAATATATCTCTGACAAGAAATAGGGCATGGCTTTTGTGCACGTCATTGCATGGCTGTGAATCAGAGCCATATTCAAGGAATATAAAATTACATATTCATTTTGCAGTATTTATGATGCAATGTATGAACACAGGTGCTTGCTGAGCAATGATGAATGACAAGACTAAAAGCCAGACATCTGCACTGAATAGCGTAAATAATTCAACTCCCGTTTGCTCTCCAGAAGCGCTGAGGATCTACACCTTTAAGCTGCAAATGCTTAACTCTATCAGCTGTCAGGTGCATGTCTCCCCTCAACAAACTGCAGGATAGAGGCTTGAATTATTTCTGCTCAATTCATTGCTTTTTAGCTAGCGTGGAAGTCTGTAGTCCACCAACAGCATAATAAAATTAACACCCCACACACCTTTCACTTTAACCTTTCAGGCCAAGAAGCTAACCAACCCTAAAGGCAAAGGAGCCTGTCTTGCTCTGGAGCCAATAAACCCTCTGGTTTCACAGGATGCAGCCAGTTTGGCTACAAAGGCCATTCCCTGAGTGCAGGTGGGTGTCATATAGAGATACTCCCAATAAGGATTACTGCAGCTTGTAATACGTGCTTTGGGAGTCCTGACTAGTACCGGCTGGTAGGAGGCAAAGTATCTGCTGGTATCTTCTCCTCTCAGCTCTCTCCAAGTACACTTTCAACAACTGGAAGAGCTGGCCCTCATATTATGCTTTCTGCTGTAATCCTAAAGTGACTCGAGCCCTTCAGTGCTTTACTTGACTTCATTCTCATCTGCTAATTTCACTTGCTCCCGACTCTTGCAAGTCCTGAGAGTGCACACTTCTTTCTTAATATATAAATACAGCTATTTGAAATCATGCTGCCAGAACAGATGTATATACTTCTAACTTGAAGCAAAAGGATAACTAGCATTTTAAAAGTAAAACAAGAATAAGACAGGCAGTGTTTTCCTGCTGATAAGTGTGTAAGACAATGTAGCAGACATGCATTTTTGAAATGCAGGTAGGCTTTTATCCCTGCCAGTGCAATGCCAGTGATACTTCCAGATGTGGGGAAATTGACACCCCCAAATAAAAAAAAAAAAGGATTTGCAATGATACAGCACAGAGTAAGCCTGGAGCAAACTGGCACCATCTAGAAAGCTGGAAGAGAGCCAGACGAATTACAGCCCGAGCTCTTTGGAGCCCTGTCTGAAATCAAAGCTCTTCCCCCCTTTGGTGGGAACTGCACAGGAAAAGGATGAATAGGAGAGGGTAGATGACAGGTATAGCCTTCATTGCACATGCAAAAGGGTACAAATTACAATCCCTTGAGCATACAGAGGCGAAGCAAGGTTCACAATGCCTTGTTATATTAAGCCACATTATGAAAATGACTGTTTACATTGGTTCATTAATGTTTGTACAAGGCTGTGAACATGCAAAGTGGTAAGTATCAGCACAGGCATCAGCGTGGTCTCTCAACTTTGACATGTTCATGGGTGTTGTAACAAAAGAAAATACACTTTAGTCACAACAATTATTGCCCATGAAAGGTGGTGTTTAGCATATTGCCTCTCTACATCATTTCTGACCATTGAAACTAAGTCAGAAATTGATATCATCGGTGGATATTGTTATCCTGAGCAACTTATTTCTTCCAAAAGACAAAATATGTGCGATTATCAATAAATTAACAAATTCAACCCACTAAACTAGCACATTTGGCACTGCAAGGCTGTGTAGGTGCTGTGTTGTTAAAATACCTTTAGTCAGATTTGGTACATTGCCTTACATTGTACTGTCTGGTGAAAGGGAGGTTATTTCTCAGCTTTCTACTTTTTCTTTTAATTTTTTAATTCTTTCATAACTGTAGCAGACCTCAAATCAACATGAGGTTTTAGGAGGAAGTGCCAGGATCTGTTGCCTAAAGCAAGTACCCCAACATCTCAGAAAGTCAGTTTTGTTTGAACTCCAGCTAGAGCAGTAAACACTATAAGCAGAAGAAATACATACCCTCAGCTCTGCTGGATGAAAGAGTGAAAGCAAGGGGGACTGCAAATAAGTCTCTCCCCCAATCCCCGTGCCCTTGCAGGGCAGGTCCTTTTCTCCAGATGGGCTCTCGGCTGAGCAATACCTGCTCATTTCCTGGATTCTACAGTGTCTTGATGCACTTCCATGTAACTCTGTCTGCCATCCAGAAAGGTTGGCCGTGTCCCTCTGCCTCTCCCAGCAGCAGTCTGGCTGCAGAGCAGTGCTCACCGTGTGCGCTTGCCAGCTCTGCTCCACCAGCCTCTCCTCGATGGGCTTCCCCAGTGGTGCTCGGGGAAAGGGCAGCCTGCCCTGCGCCCCAAAGGCATGACTGAAAGAGGGGCACAGGGGCCGGGGCAGGCTTCCCCTCTGCTTCTCAGCTACAGCCTTTTAAAGGAGCGTATGGCATGCAGCAGGAGGGAAACTGTTAAACCTCAGGCAGGTTAATAACGAAAACCATTGAGGACTGGTGTTGGGACCAATCTCACTTAATACTAGTATTAATGACATTGGCACAAAAATATAAAAGCAAACAAACAAATTTCCTGAGACCTAAATGTCTGGAGGCCTTGTCAATAGGAGGAGGACTGGGGGGCTCACACAGCAAGAGCTGGATTATCTGGAGGAGTAACAGAAATGGGATGAAATTTAATAGCGGTGTGCAAGGTCAGAAGCTTTGGAACTAATAACAAGACTTTGTGTTATAAACTACAAGGTTGTCAGCTGGAGGAGCTACAGAGGGAGAAGTATATTTGTAGAATATGGGATGTCTGCACATCATCAGCCATGAAAAGAGTAAACCCATCAGGTGATGTGTCCTCAGAAGAGCAAGCGAAGATTAATTCCTATGGAAAAGGCCCCTATGAGAGCTCCTCCTTTGAAATACTATGTACAATGCCAACCATGTTCCAGGAAGAGTCCTTCCAACCAGAACTTTGTCTAGCAGCAAAGTTCTGGAAGTGCCTCCCCATCAGAGTCCCATCATCTTAGGTGGGGTTTGAAAAGTTCATAGAAAGATGAAGGCCAGGGGAGTAAACTTGAGGAAACAGGACCGGATTTACAGTAGGAAAACTACTACCTATATGCTGCATATTAGCACCAGATTGTTATCCAACACTTTTCTCTGTGTTTCTCTGCAGCAAACATCCACAAAATTTGTTTATTTTTTTAGCATTTCTGAATAGCACTGGCAAGTTTTTTCCCCTCCATTTCTTGCAAAAGTGCCAATAGCGTTTTTGCTTTTCACCCTAACGCTGTAACGGTGCATGTCTCAAACACCTGAAGGTACGCCTGTCAGCTTGTCTCCTGCTGTGCCCCACACAAGCTCTCTGCAACACGGAAAAGTAGGATGTGCCCGTTCTGCCTTGCTCCAGCTGCCTCCTCTAGCTGACTGTTATTATTTTTGTAATTTCTAAAACAGTATGGTGTATTCCTTCAAATCTTTGCTGTCTGTCACACATCCCTAGCCTACAAATAATGCAATGTGCCACCTGGAAGAAATACATCATTTGCACTGCTCCCTCCGCCTAGATGCCATTTCAGACACATCCCTTCCCATTAAACAAGACCACTTGCTGTAGAGGAAGCCTGTCCTTAGCCTTGCACCAGAGTAATTGCTGAAGGATTATGCCTCACAGTCAGAGAGAAAAAGCACGCAAAATACAAATCAGGCTGTTAGAAAAACTCAACCTTGTGAAAGACAAAATCGGCAACAAGAAAAGGAGGCATGAACAAGGCAGCAGCAAGTTTTTTGAGGAAAGAGTTAAAGCAAGTAAAGAAAAAGTAGAGTAGAAGAGAAGAACATTCCTGATCTCAAGTTCTAAAAGCACCAGAGACGCACACGGCTCCTCAGCGCTCTGCCCGGGCCTGAAAGTGATTTCAGGAAGCTAGAAACATCTCATCAATGGTGCTAAGGAAAGTGGAAATTTATTCCATGTTTTCCTTGACAAGACCCAGGCACTACAGAAACAGCTGCTGGAAAAGGACAGCCAATGGCTCAGAGCTCCAGCTTGGACAGTTAGTAGAAAGAGGCGAAAAATAGTTATTAAATGGGCAGAAAATGAAGGCCTTCCCTCAGAGGGATGTGTTCTCAGTTCCCAGATAATCAAATAGCAAAGGCATTTCTTGAGAGAGCTGTTTGCTGTTGAAAATTTTAGTTTAATCAGATTAGGTTTGGTAAACATTTAAATAGAAAAAATAGAGCGTCCTCATTTCTTTGGACAATTCTAAACCAGAATATCATAGAATGCTAATTTTGCTAGACTTTGCCTCAAACTGGAATGACAGAAAATTTCCAAATGTCCAGCTTTTCAGGGGAATGGAAATTCCAGTTTCCAGACAGCTCTCTCAGGTGTCACTGACAGAATTAGACTTTGGATTGTCCCCACACCTAAGTTTTCTTTAAGTGGGCTCACAGCATTTCTGTTTGTCACCGAGAAAATGTATGCATTTATTATAGAACTAATAGCAGCCGCT
This sequence comes from Ciconia boyciana, assembly GCF_034638445.1. Taxonomy (NCBI): domain Eukaryota; kingdom Metazoa; phylum Chordata; class Aves; order Ciconiiformes; family Ciconiidae; genus Ciconia; species Ciconia boyciana. The sequence continues at coordinate 89,577,429 of NC_132936.1, forward strand.
GACCTCTTCTGTTGCACCTGACCAGGACAGCTTTATTTTGCAGGCTGGAAACAAATGGTCCCTTCTTAAACGTTAGGTGCCATCTGCTAAGCCTTGAATGTAAATGAACAAAAAGACATTTGCAGAACACAACCCACAAGTAGGATCAATTCCCCCTGACACTGTATTATTACCTAGACTTCCCTTCACTTTTCTAACAGCATCAGACTCAAGCCAGTGCTGAAAGCTGCATCTAGTTTGTAATTAAAACAAGCAGAGGTTTGATTTCTCTTGTTCCCTCTGATAAAGCAGAAAAGGTCTTTTTCACCTGCTCTAGGAGAACCACTTAAAAATTCCAAAGGCCTTAAAAATTTCAATTTAAATGAGGTCCAAAAAAAGTTCAAGAGAAACAATTTCCCCACTTCTTTAAGGTTTCCGTGTTAAAATCAGTCTTTCACAATGACTGCACATTAGAAAACTGAAATTGTTGCCAACATGAACACTTAGATCACAATATGAATTAATGAGCTTGCTTTTCACCTTCATCTCCCCCTTCTTCAACGCTTTGCTCCCCCTCCCAAATAAATGAGCCGTGTTCCTAATAAAGTGCTTGAAAGGAAGGCTGGGAAATTTAATAATAAAAAGCTCTCTGAAATTAAGTTTCTGGCAGTGCTTTCAAAAAGAAAATGTTATTACTTGGTCCTTTGCTTTTCCCCAAAGCAAATTTCAGTCCTTTGAGGACAGCACAAATATAAAGCAGATAATTTACAAACCTTTTATTCGGCAATTTGCCTGGTCCAAATAAGCAACTATAATAGGAATTGCCAACTGAGTATTTTAAAGATTCTAGTATAGGAAGAGAAACTGCATATTGCAGAAGAAGAAAGTCTCTGTCTAAACTATCAAATAATAGACTTTCAATAGGGAGCAAATTGTTGAACATGTTAATTTTCATAGGAAATAGAAGGGAGCATTAAGAACTGAAAACCCAATGATAATTGTTGGAGTTCTTATCATATAATAAGTTTCCTAATCTCAGCTCTTTTGCATTTGCTGTACTGAAGACGACAAAGGGGAAAATACCAAGAGTTTGCCTTAGACTATTCAAGTCCAGAACAACAAATGAGCAGATACTTGGCAAAGCAAACCCAGACTTTTGCCTCTGCTCATGTCTTATCAAAAAGAGTTATCAAAATACTCGACAATTTAGAAAATTAAAAAATGTCAATTAAATTGTGAAAACTTAATCAGAAAAACAAAAGCAAAGCTAATTTTCTAATTTTGCAACCGCTACAGTGTCTTTGACTGTTTCTTCCGTAGCTCTCAAAGAACAGTGTATGAAAATCAGGCTCCGCTGAATTATCTAGGAATTTTCCTGTTACATCCATTGGGTCAGGACTGTGCTATAACACAATACGTAATTCTGTAGAATTATTTATCAAGGGACCTACAGGCTAGATTTTCACATTCTCTCTCGTAGTTAATAGTCGTACCATTTTGCATCATCATAAATGCGTATCGTTTTGTAAGATTCACGCTTTATTCCTTAATCACTTCCAGTGACTATTTTGGACTACTCACCACTCACCACCAAAAAGAAAAATGCTTTTGTGCTCTGTCCCTCCACACTTCAAATGCCTCAGACGGATGGTTGGTTCCACTAGCCGAGTCAAAAGAAATAAAAGGCTGAAGGGTGTGGGAAAGCATCTTCCTGTGTAAAAATACTAGGATTTTTAAGCTGGTTTGGTTTGAATACAACCATAAAATATCTTTGCAGGAAGAAAGTTTTTTATTTTGGATTACTTTGTTACTCAAGGTTCATTGGTCACCTGAGGCATGCCTGCTCGTCTTTTCAGGAACACTGCCATTTGCAGCCGTGCATATGCTGATTTCAGTATTTGCATTATATCCCATCCTGCTCCTCTCCCTTCATTATAACCATCTTCCTTCTTCTAAAATATAGCATGATACTTCAGAAAAATATACCAGAAAAAATGTATTCACAAAACTTAAAACCAAACCCAAACCCAAAAGCCCACTTGGAGACAGGACCCCCAATTCAGAGATATTCAGAACTGGAGGTTTGGCTCGTGACAGCCTACATCGCATGGATCCAGAAAGATTTGAAATATGTGGACACTGGTCTTTGTCTAGGATAAAAATCGTGTAAATACATGCTCTAGTTTGATGAGTGAAACAGAACTGCCATTAGTCAAAAGAGTACCTTGCACACACCTGTAGTAATTTTTGTGTCAGGTTCAAGGTCCACAAGCTTTGTTGAACTTGGCTGTTCCTACCCTTTACTCTAAAAATGCTCCCCTGTCATCAACCCAACACCTTCAACAAGCTTCCCAACCAGAAGCTGAGAAACAGGATGTCAGCTCAACCATGCACAAGTATGTGCAATCCAGTCAGATAACATCTTCAAACTACAAAGCCTCACGTGGACCACACATAAATGGATGCAAGCAGGTGACTGTGTGAGTTGAACATCAAATACAGGATTATCCTTCTTCAAAAAAATTAATTCCACCAAACCAAACCAATGACTTCTATATCAAAAGCCACTAGATGATTCCTCTGAGCTTTAAAACCCTTTGGGTTTTTCTGTCAGTAGTAGCCTACCATGAGACTGAAGGATGGTTGTAGGATGTATAAAAAGTTAGTGACTCCCTAGCTTCTGTCATACTGTGAAAGGTTGGCTACAAGCTTTCTAATCATACTACAATTTCTAGCAGGAACATCCAAAAACTTGGAGCACAGCATTTACTATAAGTAAAAATTCAACCCCTTTCCAGCAGAGCTGCATAGTGCAGTCAACACATCACTTCTAGCCTACAGAACCTCTATATGTGGTTCCCAACAGAATTCATCAACCACAGCGGTCCTCAGCAGGACCAGCTGATTGCCTGGGCAGCAGCCAATACAGAGATGGCTTCAGCTGTTGACAGAGCAGGAATGAGCATCCAGGACCCAAAGACACGAGACATCCAGAACCACCTGCCCCAGTCCTTCCCATCGCTCTGCCCAGCAGCAAGAGGCCACTGCAAGACCTGACAGCCTGGTGCCGAAACAGAAGAACAATACAGCTGTGTGCACACCAGTGGGTATCAATTCAGGAAAAGGAGAAGATAAATCTCCCTTCATGACTTGGTAAAGACTGTTTCCCCCTTCTGACCACGGGACTTGTGGACTTAAAAGACCCTCTCCTCCACGTCACCCTGTGGTGGCACGATGCACAGCTCTGCCGCCCTCCTACGTAGATGAGAGTTGTGTAATCACACCTAGAGCAGGCTGGTCCACTGTACGACTGCAAGACTCATTTCATAACACTTCTACTATTAATTAACCAGTTTACATATACAGTGAATTTAATCCAACAGTCACATAGCAGACATTTCAGTAACCCAATTTAGCCACAGAATATTCATAATGTCATACAGATATGTCCAGAGATTATGTCCACCAGAGCACAGGACTGGTTCAGGAAAATACTTTCAATAGACAGCAAATATATGCGGCGACATCTTCAGCAGGGGTAAGTTAGTGTTCCTCACCTAATGCCAGTAGTAAAATCCTTCAGTGCATAGTAACAGAGCATTTGGGCCTCTGGATTTTGCACGGGGTTATGATATTAACATACATATCACGGTTACCTTCCTTGTAAAATAAAAAGGGGCTGAGAAATTTCAGGATTGGATTTGGAGTTTCAGGTTGAAAACCCATTAGGTCTTGTGCAAATTTAGATTTGGACAGATCAAAATTTTGACATCTACACTAATGACACCTTGATATTTACAGGCAGGGAGCTTGCAATACTATTCATTTTGACTGAGAAAAGTTGGGAAGAGGTATACACGTATCAGAACCAGAAAGCTGGCTCTGACATCAGTTTTGCAATTTGTACGTTGCCTATCCCACAACAGCAAAGCATTCAGATGGAGCAAAGGTACAAATTCTGACCCATTTTTCACATGCTGAGAAAGTTCTGTTGGAAATTGTGTTTTTAAAGTGGCCAGGATTTTCAGAAGTCTATGAATAATTTCTAAACAGCTTCTTCCAAATTTAGAAGAAGAAATGACGGATGAATAGTCATTCTTCAACCACTACTTGAAATAAAATTCAAGGTTGAGACTACACAAGTGAAACTTCGAAATACAGATTTTAAAAAGAAGTTATATATGCCAGAATTTAGGATTTAAATTCAAGCATCACTTTAACCTTAACTACCAGATCACTTATTTGGTGTAATCATTAATGCAAAACAATACCTGTTTTATTCTTTTACTGTAACTGTAAATCTTTTAATCACATTCCGTACACAAAGCTTAGCAATGAAATATGTATAACTAATGTTACTGAAATATTCCATATAATCTATTTCTATCTTGATTTCTCTCTCACATATAGAGTTGTGAAAAATACACATAAAAAATTTTATCTCTGGAGCTGTCTCCAATAATAATGTTAAATGAAGAAATCTACGAGGCTTATAGAAACCTCCTTTTCCCCCACAGGAAATGTCAGAGATCTGCTGGATAACTCCTAAGAACAAGATTTTTGCATGTAGATTTCTGATTCAGCTGTGAATAAATTGCTACAACATGTTGCCAGACAACTCCCTATGCTCTGAGAACTAGAGGAGGCTTAGAAACAAAACCTCATCTCCACACTAAGTGTGTAAGTGTAGAATGGTTAAAAAGCATCATCTTCTCCCTCACAAAGGCAACAAGCAAAGGACCTTCCATGCCAGCACTGCTGGCATATTTAAGGCTGGCAGTGGGTCTGGAGGTATCCAGGCCTCCCTTGCTCCTACAAATGCCTCCTTCAGCAAGATCTGTTAGCACAGGCTGTTAGCTGTCTCCTATTCCGCAGGCAATGCAAAGCATTTTCAAAATCTTGTGCCTCTTAAACAGAATGGAAGACACACACTTTTCTGGTTTAGTTTACCTAAAGCAGGTCCCTCTGATAAAAGGATGGGTTATGCCTTTAAAGGGTTAAATTATGCCACATAATAAAATTAGGTTTTGCCCTGGATAGACATACCTAAAGCTGTTTTTTTTTCTCATGAATGGGAATTGTATGTTTATACTGAGAGCAAAAAGAGCTTAGTGAAAACTGACAAAGTGTGTATAATCCTTGGACGAATTAGAAAAGCCAGAATCCATAAGCAACTCTGTGTAAGAAGGATTCCCAAGTGGAGAGTCTCATCCTGAATGATGCTACTTTTCAGAGATGAAAGGGGAGTAAAGAGAGATTATCCCTCTACATCTTATTCATGCCTGGTGTAAAATAAAGTGGGCTTTTAAAAAAAACCCAAACCAAAACATGTAGCTTATGGATCCACTACTGAGCTGAGCAGACTGTGCTGGGAGGAGAGCTGCTCCGCTCCCGAGAAGGAATCATTCACAGCTTTGAGCACCAAGGGGAAATATGCAGTTTTTATGCCACCTTCCTGCAAAGTAATTAACAGGGACCTTCAGCGTTACTCAGCTGATTTTTCCCCTCCTTAAAATGTCAGAAAATGGCCTTCTCTAGATTCAGAGTCAATACTGAAGTCAATAACCAAATACAAATTCAGACATCATACTGTGGACTTCATAGTTCTGGAGCCTGCTTCTGGCATGCTTCCCAAGACTGACGGGAAGGCTTTGGCTGAGGAGGAAGAGTCGGATCTGGCCTTTCTTAACAACAGGCTGCGTTTCACCAGAGAAGACATGCCACTCTACCATATATCACCTGCTTTGACAACAGCAAAGAAGTCTGGGAGAAGCAGTACTTGCTCTTATAGCATCATTTGAAGAATCACCAGCAGAAGGCAAGCAAGGCAACGCACTGAGGGCATGGAAACGACCGCCAGGATACAGATTTGACGCTGATGTCTCTGAAGCGGGAGGCACACCGCACAGTGGGCTGTACGTCCCAGTGCTGGGGAGGACAGCTGCCTCCTGGGTCTTTGTGTGTATCAGTGCCACTGCGCAGGGCGGCTCTCCGCAGCTCAGCACCCCTCCAACCACTGCACCCTTCCTTTCAGTAGTATTGTCTTGCAGGATTACATTTAAATGACAGAGCTCAGACGAACCTGGAAAGTTAAATCCTCTGGAGAGTGACTGTAAATAGGATTACCCGTAACTCCCAGTTCTCGCTCAGCTGCACCACCACGGCTCCTCTGACCTCTGCAGAGGAACAGAAATCACACAGGCAGAACAACAAAGGGCTCGGGGGTGTTATTTTGTTTTTCCCTCCCAGGAGGAAAGGAAGACAGAGGTAAGAGACACTACTTGTTAATATTTTTATTCTGCCTGTTCACTTCTCTCTCTTCTAGCTTGTGGCATTTCACTGCTGCTGCTGACTGAGGTCTCCCACATTTCCCCACAGAGGGGACAGCACATGTGAGCCACTCCGGCAAAGACCACCTTCCCCTTGGACACTCACGCCCCTCACTCAGCTGAGTAGGGCTCTCCTCCCCAGAACCAGTTTTCATCCTTGTCCCCATCCTGTGGCAGGAGCAGTCCAGCCCAAACCCTTCATCTGTGGTGCAATAAAAATCAGTGCTGCTCACGCTGCTGCTAAGTCACCAGGCAGCTCTACCTGGGAGCTTTCATACCATACTGATTGGAGTTTTCATTGCCTTCCTGGCCCCTCAGACACCAGCACCTCAGAGGATTATACTTCTGCTAGTTCAAGCAATAATGGCAAGTGTCTGGATAAGCAGAACTGTAATACCTCAGAGTGAAAGAGGAGATTTTTAAACAGAAAGTGACTTCACCTGACTGCTTTGAGATGGATGCTATAGCCTTATGCTGTCAATTCCTATGCTGATATCTACAGGGAAAAACACCTCTTGCAGTCCTTTGAGAGAGACCTGCAGCGACCACCGGAGAACGGCTGAAGGTAAACACTCCTAATTCCACTTTGGTTCTGCATTTCAGACTTCAGAAATGTTTGGGCTGGCCAGTTCAAGAGACGGACCTTAATCTAAAGTCTGGACCAAGTCCAAGCCCAGAGTAAAGGTAGTAAAAAACCTCTGGGGTCCTTGGAGTTTAGTGTTCAAAACATCCTAAAACATCCTAGTTGTGGTACTGGCGCTGACAGACACATAATCCTCAGAAATTGTGATCTCTTCATTAGACGCAATCCTACAGCAAAGGAAGCTTTTCTCACCTGCATTTCAGTCAATATTTCTTTAAAATCTTTATACGCGCATATAAAGTGGGGCTACTGTTTCAGAACTGTATCTATCTTGTACATTAACCAGCACTAAAGACTTCTGCCCATAGTGTTTGCTTATTAGTACCCTGAATCTCCTGACAATTCCCATATTACACTATATAGCTATATACTTCCCTTTATATATCTCTTGGCTCCTATTGTAAATGTAGGGACTTTCCTGTACTTTCCTGTAAATAATCCTTGTAGACAAAACAAAACTAAACAAAAAAAAAAGAGACAAAAGTAGGAGTAAAAATATTTTCTGTCAATACAAACAGCTTAGGTAATGGACTAGACTAATTTCTCCCAGATGATGGGAGATGCCCCTCTGATTAGATTTCAGTGTAGTAGGAAGTAGACAATTAGATGATGAGACAGCATCTCCCACTCTGGGCAGACTGTTTGAAATGTTTTAATTGGTTTTGAAACATAGCTTAATAATAAAGAAACTTGTTTTTCAGTTTTTAAAACAATCTACTTAACTTTTAAGTGCAACTGAATTCCCCATTCATTCCAGCGCTTAATAAACACCATCACAAAGTAATAAGCACAATTTCCCATTTATTTGTGTTTATTTATATTTAATGCATATTTATCTTAAACTCCTCCCTCCCTTCCAATGAGTAAATTTTCTTTATAATTATGTGAACATCTTCTATATTATGGAGCATCTACATGTAAATTATTTTGTTCTCAAAACATAAATAAGAATAACAACTTTGTTTTTGTAAAGATCACTACAAAGATCTGGAATCTGTTGAAAAGTGAAGCATGAGCTATAGTGTGTATCCCTCTTAAATCCTATGTAAGCTGTCAAAACTCTGATTCTTTAGCTCAGTTGGCTTAAAAAAAAACCCAACCAAAACCAAACAAAAAAAAACCCCACGTTTTTTTTTATTCATTCTCTTCTGTACATATAACCCAAGATGGCATTCTGTCAGACAGAGACAGCTGGCAGCAAGGTTGCCTTTCTCTGTTTTGCAGATATTTGTACTTGCCAGCCATTTGGAACAGTCCCCAATCTTGTCTCACAGCGAGTCAGGTTGTGTACCCAGCTGGCATCAAGCCACAGCCATCATGGAAAACTGTAAAAGACTCTGGAGAAGCAATAGATTTTCACAGAAAGAAAGAAAAAAAGAAAAAGAAAAAAAAGAAGAAACTGGACTGTGAGGTGTAAAAAAAAAAGTTTAAGGTACTCAGAATGAAAACCTCTTCAAGAAGTTCTTTCTCTACCCCTGGATTTCAGAATATCATCTGCTTTGGGATCATCTGTCCTTCCAGTGCAAGCGTGACCAGCCTGCAGCTGGGAAAGCTGTCTAATCCCATCCTCCTGATTACATTGAGATAATTTATAGCAGGTCCTTGAGCTGTTACCTGATTCTAGACAGATGACTTCTAAATAATAACTTCTTAAGGACACTCAAAACTGCACAGGACTCTGAATGAGTGAAAATAATTTTGAAGTAATGCACTTTTGAGGGAACAATTTCAACTAATCTTATACTCTGCTGAACTCCTAATTAGCTTTTACTGTGTTAACACACAGTAAGGAGATGCAGAAATTACTATAGGCATATTGATTAATCAGCCTATTTGGCAACAGTTGGGGTGATGAAAATGTAAGTCGATGAAAATGTAAGTTCTACACCCCAGAGAGCACGCCCGGCAGCGAGCTCAAAGGGAGCCCTGGCAGCACCATGCCACCGAGGGAGGGACTCGCGCGCACCAGGCAGCACCTGCCTTACCACCACCGAGCCAAACCGCAGAGACTCTTCACAGGGACTGCAGAGAAATTTATAGTGCGTCTTCAGCACCGGCTGCATCAATGTGTGTGCACAGGAACATTCAGCAGGAACAGGGAAAGAAACCCTGTACTGGAGCATCATGGATTTAATAACGACTTTATGCATTCGTGGTAAAGCCACAAACAATTTTAGCAGGCCTTCACCAAAATGATATTATCAAAGCAGAGGCAGGAATTATGCAGCCATCGAAGGGACAGGAGTCATTCAGAAATCACAGGAAACCGAGGGCAGAGAGCCATGAGAACTGCAGTGCTGATGGATAATGAAGAGAGAACTCAAAGTGAAAACAAAATTCAAATTCCAGTCCTCATAGTTAGCCATGTTTTGAGCAGCAGCTGCTGACACTCACTTGCAACACAGGGGAAGGTTATTTTTAAACAAGAAACTTCCAAGACTATGCAACTGTTCCTAGGAACTTTCACTATTTTGCAATGTATAAATCAGAACTACAAATCAGATTTGCCATTGCACCCTGAATCGTTGTTTTCATGGGCTGTCAAACTGTCTGCATCTGTACCTTTACTTACTGATTCACTTGTCACCTGTCTGAAAAGAAAACAGCTTAAAAACTTTGATTTAATAGAGAAAGTAAAAGGAAACATAAAACAGCACATTATGAAAATGCCTTATAAAGCATCTGTTATAAACCTCTTGTTCGTTTATTGCTTATGGGATGGCAGCAGGTGTCACATGCTCTGAAGCTGGTGAAGAATCACTTCTTTACTGAAAAACTCATCAGCGATGTCAGACTCCGAACATGAGCATGGCTCGTTAGTTATTCAGTCAGTCTAAAATCCCCAAACTTGGACTTAGTCTAAGAATGAGAGTACAGGGCAGAGACATGACAAAGACGTTATCACTCATTTGAGAAACTGCTTTGAACTGGAGGCAGAATCTCAAAGCTAGAGCATGACTTTGGTACCTAATAACTGCACTAATGTTAAAATGTGAGTTGACATGGTTTGTCAGCTGGTTATGGTTGGGCTCCACGTACGTCTTTTTACTGATCCTTTCTCTTCTGCCATAAGATTAGGGTGAGATAGGGATATAATTTGTACAGGACACTGCTCTGTCCCCACTTTGGGGATGCTGTAGAATGAATATTTCTGGATTCTGAAAGCATCAGCTGTGACTCAGAGTGGCAGAATTAGTGTGGAAGTTCACCTCAGTTTGCTTTTGTAGGTATTTCACTCCCACACCATCAGCTTTAGTCTGCAGATATTATTAACTCCTTTGCTACAGGTAGTAATAGTAAATTTCAACTCTCCTCAACCATCTTTTCAGCCAGCACATTTCAAACATAATTCTTGAAATCCTCCCTATGTTGATGGCCATTTTTGGAGACCATGGGGCAGGGAGCATTTCTTCTAACCAGGGAGACCTATTCCATAAATCTCCCTTTGCCTACCAGTTTCAAACAGTGCTGCACACCCACCTGGCCTTTCCCTTCTTCCCCATCTCCTCCCCTTTCACCCCCCAAAAATTCCAAACTGCACTCTGAGAACTAATTTTGGTAACTGAACTTTTAAGCCATTTGTAGCACTAAAGACGGATTATCCAGTGCGCCCCACAAAACTTTTCTGGAATCATTTCTTCCACTCCCTCATCCAAAGTATAGACAGGAGTCTAAGACGGATTGTAGGTATTTTCTTTTTTTACATGAATTACTACCGATGTTTAAATTGCACGTCATGTTCTCTCTACCATAGGCAATGTTTTAGCTGCTCTAGTTGTTTCCTGGTCATGCTTTTTCCAAACATAATGCCCCTGTGGTACTTCACAAGCAGCTCTGCAGTTTCAGCTGAATTTTCCACATGCATCCAGCAAAGGCAATCGCAGACAGTGCGTACAGGATGCCCAAAACGAAATTGCATCGCAACATTCCGCGTGGTAAGTGAGAAAAAGTCCAGATGCATCTCTAACTTCCAATACACAACTGAAGTATCCTGTTTGATTTTGAGCTTTTACATCATTTTCACTACACTGTGCATCTTTCAACGTTATGCGATCCTAACACCATTCTGGCTCCAGAGATCTTAAAGGGTTCCTAAATGCTGCTGTGGTACTACCTTGTCTAAATTGAAAAAAGCACTGTTTTTCAAGTTTTCTAATTGATCACAGTCAGGAAGGATACAATCATAGTTACCAAAAGATATAAAATGACACAAAATGAGTCATTCCTTAGTCCCAGACTACTTGACATTTACAAAACTGCCCTGATTTAAAAGGAAAAAAAAAATGACCTTGAAGGTAATTAAGCTCACAGAGTTATTAGCCTGGGGCTCACTGAAGAATGGTAATACACTCATTAATTCCTAACATGGCAAAATAGTCAAGGTGCAGAACACAGTCCCAAAATCCTCTGCACCCCATTTCTATTTAAACTGCTTAATGTTTATTAGCTGCCTAACTGCCCAGCCTTCAACACACTGCTTGCTTCAAAACCCAAAAGGGGACTGGGGCATTACACAGCTTCACCTTAACCTGGTCTGGCTGGAAGCTGTACTGGGAGCAATCTTGCCACTGGAATTTTTTGACAAATTCCCAGAAAGGCTCCAGGAAACACCCTGGATTCGTTTCAAAGAGCAGACAGCGTATAGTAGGACTGCCCCAGTGCAGGACTTCTCAGCTGTTGTAGGTCTGCGTCTGCACTTTTGATGCCAGAGCAGGATCTCATTTGCCTGCTTCCCAAAAGGTTGTGGAGAAACAGTAGGTGCAGTAACACCATGCTTAAGCAATCAAAAAAATCACAGATTTTTGCCATTTTCCTTGAAAAGGAAACAAGTGAGGAAAGCTATTAAAAATTGCAAGGATTTTTATATGAGTAACAAAGCTGAGATTCCTGTTATTTAGCTATTGATTCATAATGGTTCACTTGAACAACATTTTCAAGCTGAATCATAAAGGACAAAAATTTGCATCAAGCAAGAAACATAAATAAAGTTAGCTGAACTTGCCTGTCAGTGGGCAGGAGACGATCCTTAGCTCTACATTTTATTACTACGGTGCAGGGATCAGCTACACACGTTTCTCTCACAGCTCTTGAACGCGTGTCCCACATGGCTCACCCATGACAGAGGTCTAAGAAACTGGGCACTATATATCTGAGACCTCTCAATAAACACAGAATTGGCAAAAATGACATTTTATTGCAGCTGACTGACACTTGTAACCCCAGAGACGGAGCACAAATTGCTGAAAACAACAGAGTGGTGAGCAGGGCACGAAGAAAGCGTTTTATTTGGCCAGCCTCTGTGGAAGGGCAAAAATAAACCAATAAATGGGAAGATCTCCACTTGATGACAAGTTACCTCCTGGCCCTGAACCAGTCCACAAGCTAGTCTAGCTTTATTGCGCAATCACAGAAACCCTATCAGACGGGTTGACAAAAGTTTGCTTACTGTTTTGGTACAGTGCTTAAAATGGTATCACATCATGTGTTCTGCCCAATATTCATTAATGCTCTACCTGTCTTAAAAACTGAATAGACAAATACGGTAAAGATCCCCAGAGGGATTTCACAGGACTGAAGTAATGGTGCCCTCTCCCTCATCAAAATCCAAGATTTCAGCTGCTGTAACAAAACATTCACTATGATAGTATGATGCTTCCCATGGTAAAAACATGGCTTTCCCTGGGTTATGTTCACTCTATGTGTACTAAAAACAATGCCCTAGACCCTATTTAAATATAGTACCAGAGAAAAAACCAATTGTGAAAATTTAAAAAATAAAGTGAAATAAAATAATAAAACAAAATCTTGCAGCAAATCTGCTCCCTGCCTGAACACAGTCAGATCTGATGATTGAAGAGCAAACCAGAGCTTTTTCTTCCGTCAGCAAAGCTGAAGCAGCTCTCTTAACCCATGACTGCAGTTTTTTCTGCCACTTTTCATAACAACAACTTTTTAACTAAGTACTGGCTGAGGCTACTTGCTGCGATCACACCAGAAGAGCCATTCTGTTTGCCGTGTCCTGGCAGTGTGGAAGCGACATGGCACAGGGAGGTCCACATAAAATAGCCACCACATCCCCTCTCCTGTTGGACACACACCTGGCTGAGCTTGCCGTGCATGTTGCAGGAGTGACGGGCTTTAAGCTGGGCAGGATTTCAGCAGTAACAAGCAACCCCATTTACACGCCCGATTTTGTTCTGGATAAGTCACAAAGCAACTCTGTGGCAAGCACGGATATCGAGACTATGTATTGAAATTTTGGCTGGCCCTCAATGCAACAAGTAGGTTAGAATGCCACGAGTTCCTATGTGTGACTTGATACATATTTTAAAGCACTTCTACATTTCAAAAATTTGTTACAGAAACCTTTTGTTCTGAGGTATTTCAAATAGCTTAGTAGAGGCAGAAGGCTATCTGCTGGTTTAAATAATTCCTAAAAATTACAAGACTGTATTAGGTGTGTCTGTCACAAAATTAATGGATCTATAGTAGAGTATTTCGTATACTCTAATTTAAAAAATTCCTTAATTACCCACAGATTTTCAGTACATTCAACAGTATGTGTTAGAAAAAATAAACTGAGTTCAAACTAAACTTGCTACTATAGCCGTTGTTTAAAAAAGAAAAAAAAGCAATTAAGTAGATTGAAAATGAAATATAATATACTGCAATTGTTCATCTTATTATCAGATATTGCCTGCTACGAATATACTCATTTAAGAGGGCGGCACTTTTTCAGCTGCCAAGAATATGTGTGCACAAAAGGGAGCGCTGAATGCTCCCATGAATTTAATGATTCATCTCTACTCTCAGATAGCAACAATCTCCAACAGCATCCACCTCAGTCGTTTCCATACTGTAAGAACGCTAATTAGAGAGGAGTCCAACCTGAACTCTAAATCCACGTTTTCTTCATTTGGATGTGGCAGCAAGTTCCCAGTTACAGCTTTGCTTGTTTTCCATGAGAATTAAAATTTCAGCACTAAAAGCTATAGTTTCTCTACTGCAGAACAGCTTGAAAGCCGTTTCCACACTCTGACGCAAGTGTTTTGGCAGGCACACTTAGCTACCTGCCATTCGGAGCTACCACGCAACTTCTACTGAAATGCCAAATCGGAATGATTCAAAATTAGCTTAATGCCATCTTTTTCTAGACTAGGACTATGTCACCCAAAAGAGTATGTGATCTCATTACAGGAGTCCCATGCCTACAAGATTTTCTGAATGAATTATCACTGATTAAGGTGTGATTTAGCATGCAAACTGCCAGAGGCATCTGAAAAGCCCTGTTGTCACATGATGCATAATTTCCTTCAATATTCAAAACAAAATTAAAGTTAAGTTCAGGTGAGCAGCAAAGATGGTTTCTTCAAATGCAAAAATGTTTTATTACATCTTTTCTCTCTGTTGTATTACTGCTTCCTAGAGTAGTTCATAACTCGTTTTTCACAAAGCTGTCTGTAGTCTGATAGTCTAAGTATACCCAAAGGTTCCCCTCACCCTCCTCCTACCCCTTTCATTTTCCTCCCCCTGCATTTCCTGAGCATTTATCTTTCAAACGGAGACTATCACAACACCTCACCTCTACTTTCTTTTCAGCTAAAAATCACCAGCTGTTTCACAATTTCTCAGAAATCAGTGCCAGTGCTCCGTCTCACATTCCTGACCTGTCTGCACTGTACATGCAGCCCAAAGTCACACAACGCCAACGGCGTGCAGTTGCAAGGCTGCGTGGTGTGTGTGTGTCTGGAGGGGGAGGAGGAGGATTTAAGGTAGTTTATTGCGTTTTTCAGATACTTTGAAAATGAATGACAATATTCTAAAAGTTGATGTGATAATGTGAGCAACCAACAGTCATATATAACTAGCTCACAGAAAAGAAACTGGATTTTCTATTAACCACTTGAAATGTTCTCCAGTGGTAGCAGAAGAGATTTCTGCTAGGAAGAAAATAATGTAAGCTGCAACTCTACCTCCAACAAATGATATTGTTACATATTCCTACATAACTATATAGGTTAAGATATGACAGTCCAAAGTAGTGAGTAGAGCACATTGCAGTGCCACACAAGCAACGTCTCCTGAAGTGCATTTCTGGGACCATGCTGGTGCCATGACTGCAAAACTGGGGCTGCTGCTCTCAGGCATCATGGAAGGAAAGCAGCAGGCAACGTTTCATCTGAAGGGATCATGGCGTTTTGTCACCCAAGCCAAGGGTTAGCATGGCATTCAAAAGCACAGGTTCAATTTTTGTATTGTAAAAAAAAGATTAATTGTAAATTAGGATTACTGTGCATACTGTGCATGTAAGGATAAAATACATAAAAAACAGCTCAGCAAATAATCTGCCAAATTAGATCACAGAGATAAATTGTCCATAGGTTATCCTCATCAAGATATATGACAGCTGTAAAATCTTTTTGTAACAGAAATTCAGGTTACTAAATCCTCCAAAAAAAGCCTATCATTGCTGGCTGTGTATCATACTAGGCTAGCTTTTGGCCATGGCAGACTTGAAACACAGTAGGCAGCTTTCATTTCTAAAAATCCCATTGTTATAGTATCCTCTTTTCAAATGTATCAGCATATTGTAATATACAATAATTCCACCTAATTACAGAGCCTTGGGCACAGGTTCTGAGAGGGCAGCTGCAGCAAACTCATATCCTCATGCCCGGAGGTAATGCAGGACACACTGAACAGAGTTCACCCACCTGTGAATTCAACAGCTTCATCATTCAAACTATGGCAGAGATGCACGGAGTACAAGAACCAAAGCAGAACTGTAGAGAGCCAAGAAAGCTCATTATCAAAATGTTCATTTCTTTAAAAGATAGATCTTTCCAGCAGAACCCTCAATCAAACAATATAGGCTATGAAATGGACAAAAAAATTCCAAAACTCAGAGAATCTACAGTTATGATAATGTATTTTCCCAAGAATGAATATCCCTGCTTTCTTAATGCGCGGAAATGGCAACCACTTCCAAATGTCTTCAGTACTGAAATTACAAGTCAGTATTTCAGGCAATCTTTAATCATTTTCGATGTATTTAAAACATTGCATTAGTGTCCCTATCTGTTTTGTTACAAGAAATAGGGTTAATCAAGGGTACCAGGATGCAATAGGTCCTTCAACCGATGAAGGACTCTGTTCTTTAATCAGTATATGCATTTTGCTTAGCCTTTTATATCTAAACATGGCTTTTTCCTAGTATGAATCACACTAAAACAAAGCATTTTGTCTGACCTAATGAGATTAATGAACAGCAAATTCCAGTCATGCTTACTAAGTAAGAATTATTAAAGAAAAACCCTTTCTTGAATCAGACATCTCCTTTAGCACTAGGAATTCAAGTTTTCCCTGCTTATGCAGATGTTCTTTGCCTGCATTTCCATCCTAGCATGGCAGCAGCCAGCAGCTGGTCTCCTGTCTGGAGTACGTTGCTTTGAATGCAGCCACTGGTGAATTACACACCCTAAATCTGATGCAAATAGAGTCTTGAGATATAAGGAGTCATAAAGGAGATTTGATGGGCTTTAACTGCAGCCGAGTGTTACACGAGGAACATACTCTGCAATAACATGTACATTGTATGGATCCTATTTGCTTCCTCATGATAAAGTGGCAACTTAAGCTGAGAAAATTACTGTCATCCATCTCACCCCACGCATTCACATGCTTGGGAAGTGTAAGCGAAAATGCAGCTCTGAGTTTTGCAAACAAAATATTTCTTCTAAGTTAAAAAAGAGAATACTTTAATGCATTTCACAAGAAATGATCAGGCAACGCATGGAGGCCTGGCATGAGTCCAGCCCATTAAAACCCATCAAGGAATTTATTCCTTAACTCAATTTTTTTTTTTTATTATGTGCTACAAAGGCACCCCCTTTTTGCTATTTTTATGTGCCCTGACAGTATTTGTTCTCAGTCCTCCCACTGGATCTCACTGATCTCACACTGTGTTTATACAAAGCTTGATGTGTAAGGAGCATACGGGCATATGTTTTATAATACAGATTTATAAATATATATACACTTAGTTTATCTGAACGTAAATAAACTCCACTCCCCCAGAAGCAGTGCATACCATGAGAAAATAGTGTTTTCTGCAAACAGTGCTCGTGACTTTTAAAGACTGTTTTGTTAAAATTTTCCTTTGATTTCAAGGAATATTTATTTGAAATATTTCCTTGAAATATGAGACACATTTGCATCATATATGTTGCATTTCCTTATTCTACATTACCAGTTCTTTATACATTTCTATCATATTTCTATTTATGTGATACCTCTTTAAATCTAATAGTTGCTTCACCCATTTGTTGTTTTATCTTTAATGTTATCATCAAATTTTCATTTTCTACCTCTGGATCCTTTCTTTATCTACTTTGCCACAGAGAGATCATAATCCCACGTTATTAATTACCTCACAGTGGTATTGAAGAATTTATTGCTGCTGATGTAATAGGGGAAAAGGAATTGATTCTAATAAAGATATGCTTGAATCCATCAGCTGAAAATTTGGTCTGATTTTTTTTAAGACATTAACTCAGCAAAACTCTTACAATCCCAGTCTCTATGCCTGATTATAACAGGGCAGTGCAACCTGCTCCTGTAAATCTACAAAGAGGAACAGATTCCAAAATTTTACCCTAATAGCCAAACACTACAGCCTCTGCATATCACTTTGTAAAGCAGAATTGGGTTACTGAGACATCATATAGCTTCAGAGATCCAGGGACTGGCAGCGATGTTTTCATTTGTCACATGGGATAGAAATTTAAAGATGGCTTTGCCTAGAACAACTGACAAGATATTTACAAAATTAAAGAAATACAAGAAGGCTTCAAGCAAGACACAGTTTCTTATTCTACTGGCCTGCCTATACTAGCTTTGCTTACAAAATGAAAACTGTGCAGCACAACACCTACTTTTTAATTATTCTCCACTGATTTTTTTCTTGTATTATATGAACAATTCCTACAGAAGTTTTCACCAAAGTTTCTCAAACACTAACCACATGAAGAAGCATATTATGCCCATTTTACAAATGAGAAGACTGAGGAAATAAGATTACATGTAATCCCATGTCTCAAGAAAACTTTGACATATTTGCCTGTCATGCAGGCGCTGCCCAGAGCCCGTGGTGCGCACCCACGGCCGTCCCTGGCTCCGGGCTCTGCCTGTGCCTGGCCAGTTCAGGGACCATGGGGCGACAGCAGCCCTGCCCAAATGGTAAGGGGAAGGCTGGCTCATGTGAATCCTGCAACCACATGCAGACCTATGAATATTTCAGTTAAAAGAAAGAAGCACCTGTTTCATCAATAGAGAAACTGCACAAGAAAGTAGCAAAAGTGAATGAATGGAGGGTAAGGAAACGATCCATTTCACATCTAAATACTTCTTTGGTGGAACACCCAGAGGAGGGAGAAACCACAGGGAAACCATGGAGAAATGTTAAGTCAAGAGCCCAAAGCGTCAGCACAAGCAAGACCTGAAGCGGTGCATGTAACAACTTTTAAAAGGTTCAGGGCCTGGGCATAGTACCACAAATTAGAAAATCAAATAAAAGCAGTGAAGGAGAAATTATTTACTGCTTTTTTTTCCTCTGTGGATGCAGAGACACATGAAGCAAAGAAACCTACATTAGAAATAAGGCTAAGTGATCTGTGAGAGGAGAGGGAAAAAAAAAAAAATAGAATCAGACTTCAGGACCCTGCCAGCTTATACATTGATGTACACAGAAAAAAACTTGGCAGACAGAGCTACCATGGTTTCCTCAGGACCGCTGAGGGACCTGGCAAACCAGCAGGAATACCTCCAGGACAGGTCGTCCCTGCCAGCTACCAGGCACAGTGATTCAGCACAGGCTGTCAATTAAAATCTTTATATCACATTTTCTATCATCATATCTGCAGGCCAGAATTGATATCCAACAGTTAAGAAAAAAAAAATTTTAAATTATTCTGAATTAACTGAGAGGTACTGCTTATAAAAGATTTATTAAAAGACTTTAAACAGAAAATTGGGGGAGGAGAAGGGAGGGGAAAGGAGCTGTTCAACTTTAACTTGCCCACTACCTTTTTTGGTTTTGGAAATACATACCATATAATATAATTATATGAAAATATTTCAGTGAGCTGTTCTTGTATGCAGATACTACATGCAACACATTTTGGGAACTATTTACTATAAATAATTAGTAGCCATATTTCTCCTTGAGGATACCAGAAAGTGTCTTCAGATACTGGAGGGGTCAAGAGACTTTCAACTCTATAGTCATTATCCCCCCTCAGACCTCAAAGCCTGCTGCCCAGTTCCCTGGATACAGGAGCACAAGGGATGTCCCCAAGGCCCGATGCCTGGGAAAAGAAAAGGTAGTTCCTAAAAAGCAAGACTGAAGAGGATGTCTCCAACAATGGCAATATCAGCAAGATCAGGCTCAGCAAGCACAGACAAGCCTCCCAAGGCTAAAGCAACAAGGAGCCCCCACTCCTGGTCCCTCATTATTTGGGCACAACTAACCCCAAACATGCAAAGGCTACAGGAAAAGGCATTTTCCCCCCAGGGATGACAGGCAACCTTCAAAAGCAGCTTTGGATAATTAAGGGTGGGCTGAAAAAGACATTTTGTCATCATAGGACTCAAGAAGGGTATGAACACTGGTATGATCCTTGCAAGGAAGGAAAGAGAGGAGGATGGAAATGCAAAAGACAAAATCATTGCCAAAAAATCTCTCCTGGGTCCTTATCCCCCCCAGGTATATATAGCAGTATTGCAGGGTCACAGAAGTTAGAAGCTTTCTTAAGCTAGAAAATGAACGTTGTTGAAAATTTACATTTAATAACTGGAGGAAAGAAATGGCAGAGTGACTGCCAGCACTCACTGGGTAGGGCTGACATGTTGTTTTAAATTGCTTTTCACCAGCACTATCAGTTGAACAGACCTGTGCCAAGACACCAGGAAAAGCTATTAGTATAATAGCATGTTTATGCACTTCAGAGCGGTAATGGAAGGTATTGCAACAGAGATTGACATCAATATGAAAAAACTCAGAAGAAAGGAAGGAAAAAGGTGTGCGGATGGATTCAGAAGACTGAGTGGAATTACAAAGTTCAGGAAGAAAGAGTTTTACAGTACACAACTGCACAGATTAGCAAGTTAGATTGTACCCAAACAAAATATCCAGCATTGAGACTAATGACCAGTAAAAATATCCCCACAGAAAGACGCAGATTCATTGAACCACAACACATATTGCAAACAATTAGTAGCAAAGTTACTCTTTGAGGATACCAAAAAGTATCTTTAGACACTGGAGGGGCCAAGAGACTTCAAAGTCTTTCCAATTTTTCTCTTATAATTCACATCTTTCAGACTGTCATGCAACTGCAAAGTTTTCAGGAAGCATCAGTGATAATCTTGAAAGCCGCAATAGGATGAACAGAAATGATACGGCAAAAAGGAAGGAACTTTCTTCATTCATTTTCTTAACTTCATCTTTGCTTTTGACTGACATATCGCTCAAGCATGTACTAAGAATCAGGATTTATATATTGAAAAGCACCTAAACTGAAATATCTCAAATTACAAAGAGCTTGGATTCTAAACCTAATAGTATTTTAACAAACTAGTAATGTTCAATTGCAACACTCCACCTCTTTTGGGAACCATAATTCAGTTGAAAAAGGGTTATATATGTTTTTGTTATTCAAACGACTTCCAGTGGAACAAGAAAACAATAGGAAGAGCTGTAGAAGAATCTGTTCAGAAATTAGAAAAGTGATATGTGAATAAAGTTTGTGGAGTTCAAGGACCTCCTCTAACTAGTCCTGAAAAAAGAACCCATAAAGCATCCATTCTTCAATAAAAAATTCATTATTTCTGCAAATTTTACCTTCTTGTTCCTTTCTCTATTAATAAAGGAAACAATACCAAGAAAATGAATTGGTAACAATACCAAGAAAATTAACTTCCCATGCACACCAGATTGAGTTCAAAAGGCAAACTGAATTAAAGCTGTAACAAAAATCCAGGCCAAAGGAGATGAACTAGTCACAATTTCAGTTCTGCAACTCTGACACCTCTCTAGTGCTAAGATTAAGGCTCTAGAGAGAAAACAGTATCCGACCTTACAAAAGCCACCCAACTTACTGCACTAAACGTTAAATAGAATATTTAATAGAAATGTTAAATAGAAGCAGGAAGAAGTATGAGTAGAGAGTGTTAGACAATAATCAGCTTAACCCATGGTGAAATAACGTACTGCAACAAGTTATTGGTAATCAGTTACAGAAGTGTAATAAATCTAGCTCATTTCTACTGACAACTCATTATAGAATTACTCTCTAGAAAACTGATGGTACACAATACAGTGTACAAAAAATGTAAATAAAGTCCCAACTGACACACAAAAAAGGATGCAGAAAGACATAATACCTCAAGTTTCTTAAGCCCTTAAAATATATTTCTGAATATTTCCAGTCTATTCAGAATTTTATTCAGCTTTTAAACAGACTTTTAACATTCGGGTCTTTGTTAGCACATATGGTTTTTAGTATGTGTCAGCACCTTTGGTATGTAAAAATCACTCTGCATTATGTTTTACCACGTATTTCACAGTTCTTTGTTCCTTGCACCACAAATAGAACTGTGTTTTTGAAAAATCTCTAGACACATGCTGTACTTTTTGCAATCTATTTTCTGCAAAGAGTTGCTCTCAAACTAAGCAGCACTCTCTTTTGACCACGTAATAAACATGAGAACATTAGGACACACTCAGAAGTTATTTATGCCCAATACCTTTTTTTTGTCTGGTATGTAAATCATTCTTCACCTGAAAGTACATGAAGGCAATTATATCGGCTTGTGCTGAAAGCAGAAAAACAGCACATAAAATAAGAAATAGCAGAAAGAGTGTATTTAAATAGGCATGCAAAGTATTCTATACACATTAAAGAACACAATAAGAGAAATATGATCCCATTTTAGCAGAACCTACAGGACGGTAGGACTGCAGTAGTATGGTCTGCCCAGAGACCTAGAACCTTACATTTGCCGAACAACAAAACAAAATAACAAATTTTGGCCGAAATTATAAATTTTCAACAATACAGTGAAACGAAGAGATGGCAGTCAAGACAATATCAGAAACTGCATCTCAACAGCTGTAGCAGTTCTTTAAAGAAGAAAAGGAAGATGATTAAGTGCAGAGCTATGACCAAACAATGTCCTTGTTCATTAAGCTGGCATCATTTCAGATAAACTCTACTGACCACAGTACATTACTCAATAGGGATATTCCAGTTTTAGTACATCATAAATGATTTCTGAATTAGTATTTTAACCATATAACTTACAGCTGGACTCTGCAATCAATGGGAAAATCAGACTTGCACAAGGAATATGTAATATTTTATTCTTCTTCCTGATCCCCAAACTGCCCCTAAACACTTCTTGGGCTGCCCCCCTTCCAAACGTCCGTGAAATATGAAAAGCAAAACCAATTTCATTGCTGTGGGCCCGCACCTCCGTGAAACGGTCCCCGCTGGGAAAGAGATCAGAAAGGTCTGTGGTCTGTGCTGCTGGATCACAGCCTCGCTTCGCAAACTGAGGAGCTGGCTCAGGACTCTTGATGTTTGTCCTGACCCTCCCCCAGAAAAGTCCTTGTAAAATCAGGGTATCCTGAGCAGGGCCTGCCCGGGTCCCCGAAGTTGCACCCAGGAGAGGACCCTTGGCTGGACCGCGGGGCAGAGCAGATCCAGGCACAGCAAAGCGTCCGACAGCAGGTTCAACACACCATGGGGCAGTCCCTGCAGAAGGCACCCTGTGCTGCGGGCAGCCCCTCGCAGCACTGCTTGGACTTCGTACCATGCAAACGCTTTACGTGACTTTTGCCTACGACTGACGCTTTGGCTGGCCGTGGACTGCTCTGGCATCTTTTCACCAATGCAGCACTTACATGTCAGCCCCTCTTTCACTGTTGTTAACTAGGATTTCCTGGAAATAACTTTCTCTTTTTCTACCTATACCGTTTTGCTCCTGGAATGAATATTAGGAAGCAAGCACAGAATAGCATTTGACAGACAGTCTGTCAGGCCGACCTACACCACTTCTTTCAATAACACATAGAAACTCGGGTTTGTAATGGGAGTGCTAAGACAATTATAACTACAGCAGCTCAGACTACGATGCTGTAATATAAAGGAAACGGTGCCATTACTGTAATTTGAAAGATACCAGGAGAGGAAAGAAGGAGGAGGGGGGGGCAGGGGGGGGAAGCTTTCAGGATTTATTACATGTTGGCACTGTAATGCCCTTTCTTTGAAAAATAGCACACAGTACCATTCCCTGCTGACTCTAAAGCACAGTGACTGTGAGCACAGCTCACAATTACTGCAAACTCTGAAACCTGTCAGTCAAGGAACAGAGGTGCTAATGCCAAACAAAACAGCAGATTTACACCCGGGAAAAGAAGCTATAATGCAAGAAATACATTTTCTTTGCCCTCATTTGTAACTGTAGTGGGGGAACTAACTACAGGGGGTGCTTAGCATATTTACAAGACACTACAGGAGGTTTTTAGCATATTTACAAGCAACAATGGCATAATTTTACATGCAGAAGTTTAAATATTGTAAAATCTGCTCTGTCTTTAGCTTCTGTGATTTAAGGCACCTGTATCTACACTTCAAGTTGAAACTTTCAAATAGAATAATTTCTATAATGAAAACTCCATGCTCTACTAACTCGTCACACTCACAGAGATCTTGCTATGAATTCTCTAATAGCAATAGGGCATTTTGGTTTGGATTTTCTTTTTATTTCACTTTATGCTTTATTTAAAAATGGGAAAGAAAAAGAGCTTTATTAATGCTTCAAAATAATGTGGGATTGTATTTTTAGACTTTGCTTTTGTTTGCAACAGTAAAATGTGCTGACACTAAAGATCCGTGCAGTAGCTTCAGACAGTTGTGTCCTGTTAAGCACCACTAAACACTGGTGTGCTGGGCCTTACCTCTTTTACAGGGTAAGAAAAAGAAATCAGTGTATTTTCTAGTCTGCTCTTTGGTCTTGGGAAAGGATACCTGGAGGTGGATAGAAGGAACGGGGTATATGGCAGGAATGGTCTGGTGCAAACTGGTTGGGTGCAAAAACCAGGCTGGGCCTGGCCCAAATGGGAATCTGTTTTATTTCCAATCTCCAGCAGTGGGAGAGCCCAGGGGAAGCGAGTGCACGCGGCCTGGGCTCACTGGAAACAACACCACTGCTGTGCCATTTGCTTGGCAGCTGAACAGTGATGGGGCTGAGGGCTGCTCAGCTGGTGAGACCAGCCAAAGCTGCCTCTTCAGCCACGTCCGTCTTGTATTTTACCATTTGAAAAATAAAATCTAGGTTACATAAATGCAGATCACACCACTCCTGATCTTAGGTTTAAGAAATCTAGTGATCTAAGTAAGGATGGTGTGCTTGATCTAAGGAAGGGACATAGTAGAATGTGTGAGCACACTGACATACAGTAGACATCTTTTAGACAGACTGAAGGACCAAGTCTGCTAGTTTACCTCCTAGGACCAGCACCTACAGGAGCCACGACAGTCAGCAGCATATGCTCACTGCCATATTGCAGGCTACGATCTTTTATAACCTTGATCTATGACGCGACTACAGCCTGTGGATAAAAATCAGCTCCATTCCTCCTCTCTCACTGTATTTTAACACATTTACTTGCAGCAAGACTTGCACAAGCATAAAAGGAAAGATGAGACAGAGGACAGATTCATCCCCATCTGGATTTAGGAATGCAACTGAGGTACTTAATATAGAATTGTCACCCAGGGCTCTCCCTGGACAGGTATTCATGTCCCAAGAGTAATTCAGCCCACCCAAAATCAGCTTCAATAAGAAAAAAGAAAGCCAGAATTACCATTTGTTTCAATTTGACATTAATTAACACTAACTAAAACATAATATTGTACTAGATTTTTTTGTAGACATTATTGGCTTTTACTACTTTATAATGCATTTACATTTTTTATAAAATTCTGGATCCCAATCTATACATAAAATTTCCCTCAATTTTTCCATTAAGTCTAATAGAAATTCATTATATATTCATGCAACTCAGGGAAATTTCCCAATTATGTATGGTTGGACATAGACTGCAATTTACAATACTCACAAAATACATTCATTTAGGGTCTTCGGTAAAAATAATGTCAAAAGAAAACCCAAATGTTCCATATTTGGAGTTCTTTCATAAAAGTGATGATTTAATACCTGAGACGCAGTAAGACACTGCGGAAGATAAAATCAGAAGTAGCTTTGTTATTTGTAGCTTAATTACAGCTCACCTCTGAAGGAAGGTGATGAAAAAGAAAGGAGAGGTTCAGAGGTTAGAATGACTGGAGCTTAACATAGACCCATTTTCTGGTCTTCTTTGAAAACCTAGTTGAACAAGACACTGCTCGTAACAAAACCGAGGGGCAATGCATACCGGATCACCCCCTCACGCGAGCTGAAAGCAGCCCATGTGCCTGCTCACAGCCCTCCAGCTGCCTCCTGCCACACTCCCAGCATCTTTCACGTGAAACCCAGCACTCCCCTGAAGGACAGGCTTTTGTTAATTCCCACCTTACACGACTCATAACAATAGTGTATAAATGATGGGCCAAACTCTGCCATCACTTAATTCTGAGTACACCCATTTCATTAAATTAACGCAGAATCAAGTCATGGGACCACATGTGTAGATTATCTAGCTGTTTGGGTTTTTAGCTATATATAGGAAGGAGGGTTTTAGTATCTAATGTTAAGGCACTAAATTAGATGCTTGGGTTACCTGATATCATAAAGTCAATAAAAAGAGGCAGGTATCTAACGCAGATGCTCCGACTTCTCTGTGGAACTCCCAATTAAAGAACCTAAGCTAACTTTGAGACCTGAGATTCCATGGTGTGTGGGACCCCTGGCCCAACACACAGATGCACGCACATGCACACTCCTACTGAAAGTAATTGTGGTTGCAAAGTAGGAGTTTGCCTCTAAAAATCAAGATGTTGATATTTTGTTGTGTCTGATGCAATTGCTGCTGCTGTTGCATCATGGTGGGAGCTGCACTTCTTCATGCCTCTATTTCTTTGTCACTGCTCTGCTTTCCTTTCTTCTTCTTATGTATATGACTGAATGTGCACTGATCTACAAACCTGAATAACTCGGAGCTCATGAAAACTGATCACTACCAGTGCCTGAACTACCATCATAAATAATTTGGATTTAGACCCTGCTGCAAAGTAACAAGACTGCCAAGTATTAAGCCAATAAGTAATTAGCTGAGTTTAAAAGTAGTCACTCTTCGACATAATAAATTGTAACTGGTGGAAATTGAGTCAAAGTCCACCTCTAATAAGAGATATTTTATACTGCCATAACTGTAACTGTACTATACAACTCAAAGTGTGACAGTTAAGTATCCCTGAGTAGATAAATTCAACTATTCTGGATTATTTACTACTGTAGTATGTATCACTTTGGTACTGTCCACATTACTTGCCTTTACTGTGCATACATTTCATATGCAGTGAAAACCCATATTTATGAAATGATTAAGTGATACAGGATCATTAAGGCCCCTTACACTGTATAATACTTTGACAGCATATGGTCTGACATATAATTACTTTACTCTATGATTTATTTGTATGCTGTAAACTAAAAATATTTAGAAAGCTGTCTTCTGAATTGTGAATAATGGACTATAAGACTCTGGCATTATTGCTATTTTATTCAGGAAACTACTGTTATACACATCCTTGTCTCACTTGTGTTGCTCCCCTTCTATGGATTTACCATTTTGTATTTCTACATCTGGGGCAGTTTAGAGTCCAATGAAAAGGGATTCATTCTGTTCTATTTCACTTCCTTTTTTTTTTTTTTTTTTGTGTATAAACCAGCTTGACTGAAATTTCATTCTTATTGCCATTTTTACAGTGCAAAGTTAGAAGCCTACTCTACCAATCCTCACGCAGATAGGTAATTTTCACTCACAATTTTGTGTTGCCAGTATTTGAAAAGGCTGCACAAGATTTACTTGGACAAATACAGTATGCCAGCCTGAACCTCAGGGGAGGATTTCCTTACTTCAAAAATTTTACAGTTTCGAGAAAACTGCCTATAGAACACCATAGACAGCCACGGGATGCACAGTGCCCCTCAGTTCATCCCTTTGGAAAACAGAGAAGCTGGCAGAGGTAATGTGTTGAACTTTCAGACCCAGCAGTATATTGGAAAACAGCCCAAACTGAAGCTGCCTCCTTGCAGTCCCCAGGAAGTCATTTCTCAATGTATTCTGTAGCACTGGAGACAGTGCATTGACTTGCAAAATGATATCTAGAATAGTATTTGCAACAAGTAAAACTTTATAGTTATACTAATATTCTAATACATTGTAAAATGACTTCTGAAAGTCATTTTCTGAGTTTTCTTTATGACTGTTGAATAACAGCGAACTACCAGAAATACAAAATACTTTCTTAACTTGTTGCAAAATGCCTATTGATAGCTTTCCGCAAAGAACGCTACCTTTTAAGATTAATTTTAATGCATTCAAATTATATTCAAATTTCTGTAGGAGAGAGGATTGAATTCTACTAACAGTTTTCCTGTCCTGGGGGAATATGTCCAAAATCTTCTTCATTTTACAGCAGGAAGACCGTATAAATAAGAAAGATAATAGAAAACAACAGACTGAATACTGAATAGGGCCATAGCACATATGCATTATTTACAAGGCAGAAGGTTTAAGTATTACAAAAGTTGAAATCAGCTCCCATATTAAAGAAAGGGATATTTGAGATAAGACATTACATGACTCCAGTACTAATCCTTTAGGACATTTTGAATTCAAATTCTATTCAGTAAGAAACAGTGTAGATTGTGGTACATTTATGAACAGTAGTCAAAAACATCTCTTCAATTTTATCTTTAATATAGTTGGAATAGTGGAAAAATCCACTTAAATGAACAGGACTGAATAAAAGAGTAAAGGCTTTCAGAATCAAATCCTTTTGTTTCTAAAAGCTTATTATCAAAATACGTCACAAAAAACTACCACAAAATGAAAAATATCTTGTGAAAAAGACTGTTACTGGTTTAAAACATTTGGACCCATGATGTTGGTTTCTGAGCAAGCACTCTCAAACCCACGTGAAATCTCCAGTGGGCAGGAGAGAATTACAGTTTCCACACAGAGAGTCTGATTCACCACGTTGCTGCAGCACAAGAGCGTTGCTTCCTCAAAATGTTTGACCAACTCTGTCTCTTACAGAAGTCACAGAGCAGAAGGGATCCTCGGCACCTCAGAGGATGAGGCAAAACCTTTCCTTTATTAAGCTGCTAAAAATGAGGTAACGTAATATTACTGAAGGGGAGAGGGGCGCTTGGTTTCTGTTATGAAGACAATGAAAAGTGCTTTCTCAACTCTTCCTAGCAGCACACCAGGAAAAACAGAGAAACAAACCAAGAACGCTGAAAAGTAAATACCAAAGGTCAGATTAATGCCTCTCCCCTCCGGCTTTGAGAGGCAGCCCAGGTGCCCTCTTCCCTCTGCTGACGGATGCGCCCTTCGAAGCACTCAGCCCACTGACCACTGCACTTCCTCCTCCAAATTTCACCAAATGAAGCTTTTTCAAAGGACACCAACACAAATCAATAGTATTTGAATAGCTAACACTGAAACATTTACTCTCTTTTGTGCTGCACTAATTATTGTCCTTTGATATGCTTGCTTCAAGCAAGGAATATTTTTCTAAAGGTAGTGGAATAGACAAGTCTCTATTTTCAAGTATTGCTATTCCTAAATGCCTATGGTATAAAAGACCCAACGTGCAATCCCAGGAAAGTCTTAGCCAACAACCTTCAATATGCTAAAATTTGGTTTATTATTGCATAAACCACCAAATACCAGGTACCTCTGTTTAAAGAAAGTAAGTGAAATAAAAATCCATTCCAGCTTCCTAGTCCTCCAAAAGCCTGCTTAACATAACCATAACATGCCTCCACAAGAGAGAAGCTACAGACGGCTTCATGCTACACAGCTCGCTCACACTCTTATCATCTACTACTACAAAATCATTGTGTCTGTTTCTGCCTCTCCACGCAATGTCCCAGCCTCCTGAAGATCAGGTTACAGAGATCAACAAAAGCTGGAATAGTGCTGGTGGTGATAGTACATGTTATTTACTCATTAAAAAACCCCAAATACCACAAAGCTTACACCAAATAACACACTGCTGACAATCTTCACCAGTAAGTAGAACCTCTGAGGTACCATGGGTCAGTACTGGGCAGCAGAGTCCTGGAAAGAGCACAGTGCAAGGGAGCAGCACCAAGACAGTGGCCTCCCTCTCTTCCTCCCCAGGGCCATAGGTAACAACACAGATTGAAGGATTTTCCCCGTGCCTTGAAACCAACCAGCAGACTCTGAAGAGCTTTTTTCAACGATGAAGCCCTTCAGCTAAATGCATCCAGGGACAGGAGCCCCATTTCCATGCTGGAGCCGGGCAGCCCCCTGGGAGAGCTCGGTCTGAGCCATGCAGCGCTAACAGCCTCAGCTCTGCAGAGGTTCATGTACCACGACGTTTTCTCTAACACATATAGCAACTTCAAAAGAATTTCTGTCTAAGGGAGCAGGCTTTTCATTCTGCAATGAATAAAAATAACTTACACCACTGTCTCGACACAGTAGAGACTATAAAATGTTACTTTTGGCTGCCATGATACTGTATTTACAAGTATCATTTTACATCTTCTTACCAATTCTCTTAAAACACCATTCCATAATGTATTCCTAGCAGTGTGAGAATGCCTCCTATTAAATGAATCTCCAGATTTTGGGTTTTTTACTGCTCAAAATGGGGAAAATCCTGCTTGTTCAAAATGAATTTAAAAAACACTAAATAAAATGAAAAATCAGTATTCCATATTAAAAAAAAACCCAAACAGAATCGACATAGTATTACATACTTTTTTTATGAAGAGATGATGAAAATCAGTAGCTCTACTAAACAGATGTCTATGCTTCATGGACATGTAGAGTTCAAAAACATATGACATTCTTTACTCCATGCATATATGGTAACATACCGGTAGGTGAGAACACTCATATTTGTGTATGAAATCCATAAATGAGTAGAGAGAAATAAAGACTATTTATATTGTGTTAACATACAAGTTACATAACAGATGGCTACTTACGTGAAAAATATTCTGATCTCTTTTCAGTCCACATGATTAAAAAGATTCTTATAATTAGTGAGTAGATTTATAACACTTTTGAGGAAATTTCTGCTGTACTAATATGGAAATCTTTCATTCCCTAAAGAGGAAAATTTTAAATAGTAAATAAATGTATAACTTCTAGTTATATTAATGTAGTCAGTGAAAGTGCCTAAGATGCAAGGAGACTTGTCTTAGTGTGCACATTAGCCATTTGTTTGAAGGCTGTAAAGCATTTCACGCTTCCTCCCCTTTTAAAGCATATTGCTAAATGTAAGTATTGCTCCATATCAAATGGCTGGTAGTTTTGGGTTGTTGTTTTGTTGGTGGCTTGGTTTTTTTTGTTTGGTTTTTTTTGTTGTTTGTTTGGTTTTTTAAATCAAACTCTCCTGGAAGCTTCTTTTCCTTTCTTTTCTTAAAATCCTGCTCCATTTTGAAAAACAAGCAGCATGATATGATACAAGAACATTTACAAAAATCTTACTTCCATTTCCTCTGTATTGTTTCTCTTTCTCTTCTGTCAATTCTCTCTCTTTCTTTCTCATCATTGTATCCCGCCAGCACCTCATTTCACTCAACGGAGATAAACAAATAGCTTTTCCCTCCTAAAAACCACGGCACTGTTAACATGTGCTCTAATGGACAATTTAGAGACACTGTGTGAACAATGATTACTGACCTTCCTTTTCTCATGCAACTTGTTAATGAAAATGAGCTGTGTGGAGAAACCTTTTCTAGGGTATCAAGACCATTTATGATGATGTATGTACAGTGCATTATATTTAATTGACACTCCTAGATTTTAAGTTTGCTGTAGAATGGCTGTTTTTTCAAAGCATTCATTATTCATACAGAATACCGCACACTGCATCACAGAATCTGAAAGTCTAGATTAATTGCCATATTAGAAATCGTGCTTAGTATGAAGCAAAGGTTGCTGTTCTGGAGGAACAAAAAGATATTCCTCAGGCTTTTGGCATACGTGTTTTCGGTATTAGAGATCTCCCTCAGTGGAGTACCTTCTTTTCCTAGGCTTGCCCTGAAAATCCTGTATTCTTTTGCCAGTGTAGGAACAATGTCAGAAATAATTAAATTTGCTTCCTCAGCATCATGACACTTCACCAGAAACTCCAAGATTACCATTTGATGTCAGCAGTACAATCTTTAATGATACCCGAGTACACTGCCTCCAGTTTTATGAGACAGAAAAAAAGATTGTAGGCGAACACTTCTCAGCCAAACCTACCTTGGCTGGCTGTGTTGCGCATCAAATGTAAGAAATTGTACAAAAACCTTGCTACCATTTCAGCTAATCAAATTCTGTGGCTTGCTGGGGTGTATATGCACACACTGACCTCTACAATGTCATGACTTTCAGGTTACTCATTGATTTCCGGGACTCAAAATTGCAATGCAAATAAGGAATTGCTAGTCAATTAGTTCTTATCACAAGCTCGCAGTCTGTGGTAATGGTCTGACACGCGGGTCTGCATAACAATTGGAAACAAGCCTTTTCTAGCCAGGTAACTGTCCTCAAAGGCAAGACATGTCCCCTTTCCCAAGAACAGATGTAGTCAGCAACATGATTAATGCCTTTACGCATGGTACAAGACTGATTTTAACAGCTGTCAGCAATTTCAGATGGTATGGGCAGTCCCTTCCCACTTATCCTATACACGTGATACCAATGTAATCACGGTTTCAGTCCGCACAGAGAAGGAAAGCTTTTCTTTTTCTCCTTATTACTATTTAATTCCATCACTGCCAGCTAACTGTAATGAAACTATTTGGAGCTTCTTTAAAATGCCTATCGTTTACCATATGTTCATTTAATTTTCAAGAGACAGCTATATCATGCAAGTTGGAATTCTTTGCCTACCAATATATGTCATTAAAATGAATATTCATGTGTCACTTCCAATGGTTTTGCTTAATATCAAACCTACCGGAGTCATTAAAAGGCTTGTCATCATAGCCCACCAGTGCCTCTGGCACTTGTAAATTATGAACTTTAACTTTCTGTCTGCAAGTGCTAATCTCAGTGTAAAATAGAAAAATAAATTACTGGCATCAATTATCAAAGTTTATCATTTTCATGAGTAAATTGGGATTT
Source organism: Ciconia boyciana (assembly GCF_034638445.1). Lineage (NCBI taxonomy): Eukaryota > Metazoa > Chordata > Aves > Ciconiiformes > Ciconiidae > Ciconia > Ciconia boyciana. Next base: position 89,609,770 of record NC_132936.1, read on the forward strand.
TTATAGTACCTCCAACATGCACTTAGCTTTATTAGAAGTCACTAATAAGTTACTCTTGACTGGTCCAAACAAACAGAAAACCACTTTAAATACATTATCATTTCTGTTTCTAGATTTCATGAAATTGTCATTATCAGCAAGCAGATATTCTTACTAATTCCAGAAATATTACCAGTTATTATCTTAAATCAGGCTAGGCGCTGCAGAAGAACTTGTGTGAAATAAAGGCTCAGTTGCCTTCCCTTCTGTGGAAATCCCCCAGTGCAAAGGCCAAGCAAACACCAGTTTGTATGTGGGAAAAGTGAAAATAGATGGCTAATTAAAGGTCTCTTGACCCAGAGTGGTCCCCCCGGGGAGTCCTTACATGATCAGTGTACAGGGTAGCATGCCTTAAGATCGTGTGGGATGAAAAGCTGCTGCCACTCCACACCCACCATTTTTGGGGTGTTGGGGTAGCCGCGGAGGGTGACATGGGGAGGGAGGGATGCTGTTTTGCCTGCCTGATGTGAGCAGCCATAAAGGTAGCCTGGTTAAAAAAGGAAAATTACTGAACAAAAGAAAATGTCTGCTGAAAATTACTGACAGAGAAAATGCCTGCCAGCCTGGGAGCTGTGAGCCTTGAAAACATCCTTGAAAAGTGCAGCTGGCCTCCTTGGAGTACAGCTGGGTACCTAGAAACCAGAGACATCCTCAGATAACATTGATAGGTACAAAAACAAGGAACTGCAACAGCAACTTACCATCTGAAAAGGTGAAAAACAGCCTGACAGGGGGAAAGAAGTTCTCTCCAAGAACTTCTCATACCTTTCCTTTTCCTAAACAGGTTGAATCTTGCTTAAGCTTTCTACAAGCTCTTGGACTCTCACCTGGGATGCCTGGCTGACTGCAGACCCTGTGTCACAGATCATCTTTCTTAGAATCATAGAATCACAGAATAGTTTGGGTTGGAAGGGACCTTTAAAGGTCATCTAGTCCAATGCCCCTCTGCAATAAGCAGGGACATCTTCAACTAGATCAGGTTATTCAGAGCCCTGTCCAACCTGACCTTGAATGTTTCCAGGGATGGGGCACCTACCACCTCTCTGGGCAACCCATTCCAGTGTTTCACTACCCTCATCATAAAAAATTTCTTCCTTATATCTAGTCTGAATCTACCCTCTTTTAGTTTAAAACCATTACCCCTTGTCCTATCACTACACACCCTACCAAAAAGTCTGTCCCCATCTTTCTTATAAGCCCCCTTTAAGTACTGAAAGGCCGCAATGAGGTCTCCCTGAAGCTTTCTCTTCTCCAGCCTGGACAACCCCAACTCTCTCAGCCTGTCCTCACAGGAGAGGTGTTCCAGCCCTCTGATCATTTTTGTGGCCCTCCTCTGGGCCCGCTCCAACAGGTCCAGGTCTTTCCTGTGCTGAGGGCTCCAGAGCTGGACGCAGTACTGCAGGTGGGGTCTCACCAGAGCAGAGCAGAGGGGCAGAATCACCTCCCTCGACCTGCTGGCCATGCTTCTTTTGATGCAGCCCAGGATATGGTTGGCCTTCTGGGCTGCGAGTGCACATTGCTGGCTCATGTCCAGCTTTTCATCCACCAGTACCCCCAAGTCCTTCTCGGCAGAGCTACTCTCAATCCCTTCATCCCCCAGCCTGTATTGATACCGGGGGTTGCCCCAACCCAGGTGCAGGACCTTGCACTTGGCCTTGTTGAAACTCATGAGGTTCATGTGGGTCCACTTCTTGAGCTTGTCGAGGTCCCTCTGAATGGTATCCCGTCCCTCAGGGGTGTCAACCACACCACTCAGCTTGGTGTCATCTGCAAACTTGCTGAGGGTGCACTTGATTGAAATGAGACTCTGTCTGTTACTTTATTGGTCCCCCTCTGGGCCCACTTTTGGGGTTGGTTTGTCCTCCCCTCTGGGATGGTTTGGCTCCTTCTGAAATCTGTCTAATTTGCTTGATACTGGTATTATATATCAGTATAAGTAATTGACCAAAAGTCCACCCACTGTTATATTGTTGATAAGTTTGCTTCACTAATGTGAAGTAGTTTGTAGTAACTGTAATAGTATATACCTGCTAGGTTGGTGCTATAATATTGATTGTTGCTATACAATTGATTGATACTATATTACCAATTGCTGATAGTAATTTGTAATAGTTTGAAAGAGATATATATATTTGCTTTATTAATCTTAGCTGTATTTGCTAGTGGTGACTTTTTGTAGTATTTGTGGTAATCTGTAATAAAGTAGAGAAATTTAGAGGATAAAGCCTCCATGTATTACCAAATGCTACCCATGGTCACTATCTCTAGACACCTGCAGACCAGGTAACCCTTTAGGTCGTGACACTGCCCTGCTCCAGTGCTTGCACACAGTGGGGAGGATGGAAGTGGCACAAACGACCATGGAGCCCTCACCTCTGCTCAAAGTCTCCCTCTCGCAATAGCGCTTTATTAGCACAATCCTACTGAAAAGCGCAGGACAGCTGTCCTAGGTTGAACTGAAAACCTACGGACCCGGTCTCCAAAAGGGGTCATAGGCAGGCACCTGGGCAAGGGTAAGAATTTGGAAGTGCAGAAGGTGTTTCCTCCTAACTCCTGAGCAGTTCTTCCTCCTCCTAAAACAATGTGTTATGCATGCTCCCAGGACCTTCTGCAGCCATCCCTTAGCTCAGCCCGTACAGAAAGCTGCTGGGAAGATTTGTGAAAAGATGGGGGATGCCTTCATTAGTGCTGATGACCTCTGATGCCTCTCTGTTACACCTGTCTGAACTGGAAGAGTAGAACAAATAATTCAGTTTCAAAGGCCACCTGGGTTTGACTTAACTCAAACAAAGTTGAGATAACGTCACGGTTACAACTGCTGAATCCTTCATTCCTGGGTGCAGGTCTTCTTAAAAGCATTGCTTGGGGGGCAGAACGACGATCCAACATGTAAACTTAACTTCAGCATTTGCTGACACTTCAGTGGACATCTGAATGACAGCTTTCTCTTAACACAGTGTTTTGCATAAAATCCCCTGGTTTTTAGAGGGGTAGTGGTTTTCGCTGAATATACTTCAAGAAAGACAATCTCTGCATTTGTCTAAACAATACAAAGAATATGTATTATTTGCTACATCCTCAAAAACATGGGGTTTGCATTTTTTTTTTCCCCATACATGCCAGATTCCCTTTACTCTATGTGTAAGAATTGCCTTTAGGAGGTCAATGCTCCTGAAAAGACTTAGGCGCTCTCTGAGTGCTCTGACTTTAAATGAGCAGCCAAGAGAACTGCAGCTATCTGTCACTACCCACCCTGGCGAGAATTTTCCCATGCTCTGCAGACTGTCAAGAAACAAATTCTTGCTCTGTTTCATTTTAGGCAGCAAGATAATTCATTCCAAGCAGCCAGGTTTTTAAAAATATGAGTTCTTGCTAATACTCAGTTTTTTGGAAATGCAGCCTTAGTGTAACACTTGTGTGATAGCCAAGGACTTCTGAAAATCTGCCCCTAGTGCACACCAGTGCCAGATATACAACATGTTTGTGTACATGTGTCTGCTGAATGTTCAAGCACCTAAAAACCTGGGCATGAAATCTTCCAAAAGGCTGGCAGTAACCATCCAGGACAGTCATTTATCAGAATAAACAAGGGATCCAATGCAAAAGTAGGCAGCTAGGAAGTGCTCTGGATTTCCAGCAGTCTATTTTACACAATGCTGGTGCAAATGTCTTTGCTTTTCATTTTGGTCATTGTGTCACTGAACAACTAAACAGATGGTACATGAACAGTATGCAAAACATTTAATCATGCCGGGCAAGGTACAGTAATACCAGCTGTTCTGGCCTGCTGACCTTGGTGGAGTTTAGATAACATTGAAAGAAAGATGCATGTCATTTTACTCTCTTTTCCCTCCTGAGTCCTCCTTTGGTCTCACCTTCACAAAATAGAAGCTAAAACTAGGAAATTAGACTAATATGCTGTAAATGCAAGACGCATGCCATGCATTTTACCTCGCCCACATATGAATCTAGTACTTAAAGACAGCAAAATAATGCAACCTGTAGAGGTGCTGCCTCCACAGCCTTATTATCCTTCCCAGGTCTGTGTCCAAATCTCTGTAGAGCGCATTAGCTCTGACCAGAATTTGGCTACAGATAATTATATAAGCTGAAGCTACCAATAGATTATCACAAGTGCTCTTCCTCAGTTGAACTATCGGTGATGGACTGGTAGGAGGATAGGGATACCCATCTCGCCTTCTTTACGTGCCACCTTTAAAGCCAAGCAAAGAACTGTAGCGCTGAATAAGGATTGATAAGGTATATTCTTTGCCACCTGTAAGCACCCCTCACTGGACAAAGAGGAGAGGCCAGGAGCAGACAAAGCCCTTGGGCCACGTTTTCCAGCCAAAAGCACATGGCAGATGATGATACACAAATAAAGGGGAGTTAGAAATTCTCTACCTCCTGCACCAATATAAGGCTATTGATTTTGTCTTTGTCCCAAAGACATGCATTTTTCCTAATATCTTAACTCCTAAAAAGTAAAACAAAGTAAAAGTCAGAAACAACAAAAAGCTTATAAGTATTAAGAGCTGATAAGAACAGAACAAAATTACAAAATAAGCCAAAGCTAAAAATTAAATTAACCCAAAATTTGGGGGAAAGTTATTTCAATCTACATTTCTTAAGTAAGCCTCATGACTTTTTCATACTTCAGGTTGACTTTAGTATGTACAGCTCACTCCTGCTTCTCTGCATGGGTTGAAGTTGAACTACTTGCATTTTAGATTCAGCTAGCTGCACCAACTCTAGTTTTATGGTTTGCAAACTCTCCCCAAAACAACGATCTTAAAACATATTGGAGAATTTCAAGTTAGTCAGGAGCTCTTTGCAATGAGCACTCACTGCACCACAAAGCTGGATTTAGCAAAGTGTTCTCAGTAAACATAGGAAAAAATCTTGCAAGGCCACGTGGCTGTTACCGGACAAAGTTTCCCCCATACTTCAAGAAGTCTCTGATTCCTGGATTTGGGGTTTTTTTACAAGAACCAACAAAAGGTGCTTCTAACATCCCCCTTAGCTCAGGCTCTCCCTTACTGAGCCAATAAGCCTTCATTAAGCTATCTGAATTACTTTTTAAATTAATAGAGCAGCACATATTCCTGCATACAAGAACAATAAGAGGCCTTTGGCAATGATCCTGCTCAAGTAATTATAATATTTTACATTTTTACACTGCCTTTCATCTCCCTGGGCCCCAGAGTGCTTCAACTAAACAGAGAGCTGTGCCTACAACTGCTGCCTCCCAGTCATGTCACGCTTCCTCGCAGGACGTGGAAAGCCCGACCAACTTTGCAGGTGTTTGCCTCACACACACAAGCAAAAATGCCACCGTTGACAGTATACTGAATATATTTCATTAACACAGAAAGCATAGGAGTAATAAGTTCAGGTCAAGGAAACTGGCCTGATCCAATGAAAACTGGTTGAAAACAGGAAAATGTTTCCACCAGGCAAACACACAGAACCTTAAAAGCAATGCCACCGGCTGACATACTTCTCCTAATATCCTCTAGAATGCAGGAAAGGGTGAGAATAAACGCAGTGCCATGCTAATGTTTAAATTGCAGGGGTATCTCCTAAACAGCTTTTTAGAAAGTGTCCAAAAGTTACTTCAGCTGGTGTATAACTAAAAAAGCTTCAAAAGCAAAGCTGCTTTTTAGCAGTGATTTTTTCCCAGGTTTACAGTTACAGCACTAAAAATCCTGCCATGGGTGAGGATAGTCATATTGCATAGCTTATTACAGCTACATTTGACTATGAAAGTGTTACTTAGAATGACAAACCACATGCCAGTTCTCCTGATGGTTGTACAGTCTCCTCTCTCCACAAGCTGATCACATTAAGAAGTGCACTGCTATTACCACGCTGCCTTTCAAGGGTAAAAACCTGCTCTCCCAACCAGGAAAACCATGCATAGCCTATGTCTGGGTACCACCTGTTGACAACAGCAGTAACAAGTGAGGTCAACTACATCAACTGAAGCAAAAACACTCCCAACCAAAACATCTCTAGCCGAGAAATCCCCCACTGCATAACCACGCAGACCTCGCACAATCCCCTATGGGTCTTCATTTCTGACCAACAAAAGCTGGGAAGAAGGAGTGACTCCCACTGTCAAGGTCTCGGCAGAAAAACAGTGCCTGACCCCCGTGCTTCCCCGGCATCCCAACAGCACACAAATCACAGCTGGGCTCAGCATGAGGCCATTTTCTCCCAGGCTTTTTGCTATTAAACAGAAGGGATTGTTATTTTGTTTTGTGCTAACAACCGCAAAGTGTTTTTTTTCCCCCCGCAAAGCACAGCCGTCCCTTAGCCCCCGAGCCTTTCTGTGAGTGTGGAGTGGTACAATCCGTCAGGGGAACCTGTGATTTTGTCCATTGTGCTGGTCAGGTTGTGAGCAGGGCTATAATGGGAGCTCTGATGGTGGTAATTCATAACGAGCTGCTCCACTGAAGCCACTGCATTGTTTTGTCCGTTTCGAATAGAAGGAAAGGAAAAATGTCAGCAGTGCTTCAGCAGCTGCTTCAGCTCCTTTTAGCCATTTGGTAAGTGAATGTGTACATAATTACATGCCAAAAAGGAAATGGCACTTCGGTGGCAAGGGAGATGCAGCAATCCTCTGTGTGCAGGAGGTGGCTCCGGCTCTGGCACCGGCCACAGCCGCTCAGGCCGCAGGTCCACCAGCATAAGCGTACGCTCCTTACACACCACTTATAGAAACAACAGGAGTTCCAGGCTCATCAGAGTTGCACTGGTTTTCACTCCAGCCAAACTTCAAAGTTTTTCTTGATTTACACCCATATGAGATCAAAATGACCCCCACCATCTTCAGCTCGTTGTAAACAAAAAACTCTTGAAAGCCTGGCCCAAAATCAAAGTCCCTGAGCCTTTGGGGGAATGCAGTAAATCTGAACCCTTCACAGAATCTTTTTCTTCAAATAATTACCAGTTGGGTTTGCATTTCTCATTTAGAAGCTTTCCTTCCAAGTAACTACGAGATTAAAAGAAACATGGTAAAAAGTGTGACGAGACAGAGCAAATTCAATTTCTGCAAGTGAAAAGCATGAAACAATTACAGAAAGAGGACTCACACTCTGCCGAGAGACACCTCACATCCAGTGCTCATTGAGATAACTGGGAAATAATACAATTTGCATAGTATTAAATTAGTGGCATAAATGTTTGTTAATCATACCCAGCTGCAAGTATCTCACTTCTTCTCATGCGTTTAGTACAATGAAGTGGTGGTGTAAAACATTAAAGATAAACCTGCATTGCAAAATTTAAAGGCAAATCCAATCTTCCTCGAACCTGAAGCTTGTTCTCAGCTTGGGATCTTTACTTGGAGGGTTTCAGGCAGAGCAGTCCCTGGAGCCTCTTTCTCTCTAGCTTTCCTCACACCAACCCACTACCAGCCTACCTCTGCAAAGACCTGCTGACTTACTGTTCTCAATACACTGGTTTCATCTTGCAGACCTTCCACCAGCTTTCGTTAAGCTCCAGATCAAACACAAGTGGCTTTAAAATTGTTTAAAGCCTAAGTTGCCCCCATCAGCTGCTGAGTGCAGTTAAGCACAGTAGAGCACCTAACCTGGCTGCAGCTGATAGGTCCCATAATAAAATAAAAAAAAAAAAAATCAAAATAAGGGTTTTCTAAATGAACTTCCCCAAAAGGCGGGGTTACTCATGAGTACAGTTTTGGTTATAGCAAGTCTATATATTATGGGAATATATAAATATATTAACTGCTGACCAGAACAGATGCTTTCTGGTTAGTTGCTCCACAGGTATTTAGGAAATCCTTCTAAGTGCAGGTAAAACAGACATTTTACATTAATTTCTGGTATTTTGTTGAGGGAAAATAAAATATCTATAAATCTCTGCATTAGTAAACGCAGATCATTTGCAGAGGCACATACCACTCTAGACATAGCATGAAGAAAGCAAATCAAACATAAATAAAAGCAGAAGTTGAGATTCAGGTTTTAAGCCAAAAGAATATTACTTAAGTAATGGACTCGGCAAAATCTAAGATGTGATTTTAGAGGCTGGTGATGGCAACAAAAATGATAATGACTTTAAGAGAATGCTTTATGGTTTTCTTTGTCAAATTAAATGAGGATTTAAAGCAAAATATTTGCAAGTCAGAGGAGTGAGATCTTCATATATTTTGTGCACGTATATATAAATATGTAAGAAAGTTCACATGGAAAAGAAGCTTTTTGGGTATGGGCATTGCATGTGTATGCATTGTCTGTTGATACAAACACAAAACAGATTAGGAAAATCAATACTCAATTCTTTTTCTAGATTTTTATCCACTGTAGTACACAAAAGCAATTTAGGTCCTGGCTGCACTGAATCCTTACTTCAGCATTTCTTAGATGAGTATATTTGTCATTCCCTCTGACAAACAATAGATAACAGGTGGCAAATCAAGATTGTTTTATATTTAGTACATTTTAAAAATGTAAGCAAAACACAAAGTTAACAGATAACTTTTCTTGAAAAAAATACATTTAGTCTCTGATGCTAAAAAGAGCAAGAGTCAGAAAGAGCATCAGCCATTGCCAACCGTGACCAAATCCACCTGTATTCCAGGAGTCCATGGGCTTTCTAAAACCTTGTTGCTAGAAAATGAGAAAGAAAGGCTGGTGACATGATTAGCTGCCTGTTCCACAACTGTGAATAATCACTGCATGTTCCAGATCACTCTGTATGGAGAACATCATTGCTCCTCTGACAGTGATGTTGACTAGTTTGTAGGCTAAAGCTATGGAAACAAGAAAGATACTGAGTTTTATGCTGGTCTACAGAAGAAAAATTAACATTAATTTTAACCACAAAGTTCATCAAAAGATTCTGGTCACTTCACAGGGTGAGACAGTTTGGGTGCAGAAATTTGGCTGCAGTCAAGTATACCATCTAACTTAAAAAAACCTCAAAATGTGACTTTCAAGAGCTAGCATAAAAACTGCCAATGCTGAGGGTATCTGCATCTACTATGTTAGTTCACCCTTATTTCTACTTACATGCTTAAACATAAATTAATTCACAAGACGTAACACATTTTAACTTCCAAAATCATAAAAGCAAGCCTTAGTTTACAGCTCTCTGGACTTCTGCACTTCCAGGCGGAGCCTGAAAGCATTTAGCAGCAAGAGTGAAGCACAGAGCAATGTGCTGCAAGATTATTGTAATACCATGCTTAGATGTGAAATGTTCAGCTTTCTCCTGTTGGCTGCGGCCAGCAAATACACTCTGCTGGCAGCAGATCCAGGTTAGGATGCAACTGTCTCTAGTTACTCTTTCCTAAAATTTTCATTTTTCTTCTCTGGTAACAGTGCCTGCTTAGCATGGGAATAGCAGCCTCTCACGCAGGTCTGTCACTGCAAGGAAGATTATCTGACCGGCCCTTAGGTCAACTAAGAGTATTTTATTTCTAAAAAAGATTTTTTTAATTGTGTCCACTTTAAGTTGTGCTTCCCTTCTATCTTTTGAACAGTGTCAACTACACCAGTTGTGCATGTTATATGTAAATAACCAAACATTCGCCTTTTGCCTGTATCATGGACTCTGATTTTTCATCCTTGTCCTGCATGAATGTGTTCCTGTCCTCCTGTTTTCAGTATTCAGTAGGATGTGTATGAAAATTCATGTATTACTGTCTGTTTTTCAGAAGCAGCTGAAATTGCAGCACAATGAAAAGAAAATGAGTCACAGCTCCAGAAGGATTCCCCATTGAACAGCAATGGCAAGCACACAAATTGGCTGGTACTGAAAATAAATAGCAAGTTGAAACCCATGACTAAAAAGTCAAGGGGATCATTTTTGCCTTGAATAGGAAGCAAACAGGTGTACTGTAGCATCTGCCTAGTGTGTTTTCACATACAGATTCAGATGAGAAGAAACAACAAAAGGGAGGACCATGCATCAGAATCAGTTAAAAATTAAAACCAGAAGGAAGTTATATAGAAGGTGCTTTATAGTCACAAATTCAGGGCCCAGGAAAACAAAGATGACAAGGCATTTAGTACAGCATTTAGGAGACATGCAGATACGTCTAAAACCATGTTCCATGTCCTTTGTCTTAAGGCACTCTGAATGCAGAATACAGTATTTATTCTTCAGGACCTTGGCTCATGCTGCTGAGGACTGACACCCAGCCCTAGCTGGCTGCATTATTCCTATCCCTGATCAGTTTTGGCACACACACACCAAAATCTGAGAAAATTTTTCTTGTAGTTGGAGGCAACTTCAGGTCTGTCTTGTTTCCCAGTAGTGCAACGGTAATGAATTTCCAGGCAAGGATCTGGCCAGTATTTCTGAACTTTAAACAAAACATATGAATTGTGTTCAATGTTACAGCAACTAGCGAAAAACCAGAATGTTACCAAAACAGCTTTCCTTAATGGATGGGGAACTGAATAAAAGCAATCTGGAGATGACTATAGATTTTTTTCAACATAAAATAGTACAGACCGATGAGAATATTTTGCATTAAGAATAAGGCTAGCGAAACAAAGCTAACAGTAACAAAAGTTATGATTTCAACAATGTTCATTCAGCCAAGCAAAAAATGAGCAATTTCAGGGACAGAAATATATGCACCCACTCCTGTCACATGAAATAGTACATTAGCACAGCAGCTAATGTCCAAAATTTAAGTATCACCTTCTTCTATTATTATTCCCAAACCGCAGTCCCCACTCCCTGTGCTCTGTTTTGAACTGGATGATTGCAATTGCTGCCTCAGCACTTTTTCACTTCTCCTTCAAATCCCAGAATATCATGTATGCTGCTTATTGGACAAAAGCATGCCTGGTTTAGTAAAATTATTCAATGTCCCTCTCCATATCTGAAACAAGTAGGTCGTCTGCTCTAAACACAAGAAAAGAGCTACGATACCATTATTTCTGTGGTGTTTGTGGTGCTTTAAAGATATCTATGCTCTAGAAACTGAACTGAGACCTCATGACATGCAAGTCCTCCAACAGCTGTCAAATAATATTGACTTTTATGCACTGGGAAAGATTAGCATTTGTCTTTTTAACATATTAGCTGATTCGCAACTGCAACAAGGTAGTGAAAACAGCCAATTTCTGCAGAATTCCTTTCCTTTTCTCATGGTTGAAGTCTTCTGTACCTTTCAACACACTTGAAACACTAAATAAGAATTCACCTTAGAAATTATTGAATGTCTTTTCAAAATATCCTGACCATAATCCACATGTGTAACAGTCACTATTATTAATGTAAAGTACACGTATGAAGGAAGGGAGACTATACACCTTGAGACCACGTATTGCACTGCTTCATGAAACTGGAAAGGAAGCCATTGCCATTCATACCAAGCAACTGAAGTATGAACATTTCTTTTACGTGATACCAACACTACAGGAAAGCATGCTTCAGAGCTGCTGGTTTTCTTGAGGGCACTACGCCTGTTCATTTCATGAGGTTTTAATAGTTGGGATGACAGAAACTGAGTTCTGAAAGGTCCACTTAGACATAAAGGAGTTACTCCCTTAAGCTTCATGACTGAAATATATTCAATGCTAATTTAAAGAAAAGATAGTTCATAAATACAAATGTGGTTTTTGTTGGTTTTGTTTGTTTGTTTTAAATACACGGTAATTTCTCTGTCTTACCTCAGAGGCTCTTTCCTACCTTTCTTCTGGGGAGAAAAAAGAAAAAAATGTACAACTTATAAAACTAATATAAGTCATCTTCATCATAGAGAACATTATTCTTGATTAGTACAACACTTAAACCACACCTGATGAACCGCTTAACCGGAAACAAAGAAAAGACAGATATTATGCTACACAACAGAAACTAAAGAAACTCTTGTAAGGGACAAACAATGAGGTCAAGATAGTTATTAACAGAAATGCATTGCAAGGCCTGCTTCATAAATATTTGTGTACTTATGTTTATAAAACATCTGCACTGTTAGTTCTGATGCAAGCATAATAATGACTTCACGGGCAAGTTAATAATCAGTGTGCATTGGCCCTTCTGTGGGTCCTTAGAAAAGTACATTTTCTGTTTGCAAAGCTGCAGCTGTACAAAACCTCATTCCTTCTTAGCACATGCATTTCTCTTCTGAGTATAGAGATGGTATTATTGTGTAAACTTATTTAAGAGGTCAAATCCATTCCTCTGGAGCTGTATAAGTGTCCTGGTTTAACCCCAGTCGGCAACCAAGCACCACACAGCCGCTTGCTTACACCCCCCGCCCCCCGGTGGGATGGGGGAGAGAATCGGAAGAGCAAAAGCAGTAAAACTTATGGGTTAAGATAAGAACCGTTTAATAACTGAAATAAAATATAATAATAATAATAATAATAATAATAATAATAATAATAATAATGCAATTGTAATGAAAAGGAAAACAACAAAAGAGTGAGAGAGGAAGAAAACTCAGGAAAAACAAGTGATGCAAGCACTCCCCTCCCACCGACTGACCCCCTGCCAGTCCCCGAGCAGCGATCACTGCCCCCCGGCCAACTCCCCCCAGCTTATATACTGAGCATGACATCCTATGGTATGGAATAGCCCTTTGGCCAGTTGGGGTCAGCTGTCCTGGCTGTGCCCCCTCCCAGCTTCTTGTGCACCTGGCAGAGCATGGGAAGCTGAAAAGTCCCTGACTTAGTACAAACACTGCTTAGCGACAACTCAGTCATCAGTGTGTTATCAACATTATTCTCATGCTAAATCCAAAACACAGCACTATACCAGCTACTAGGAAGAAAATTAACTCTATCCCAGCCAAAACCAGGACAATAAGCTTTAAAAATACCTATCACCAGACAAAATTTCCACGTTGAAATATCTGAATTCCCAGGCAAAGCCATTTTGTTTAGAGCTTACATTATTATTAACTTAAAAAAAACCCTGCAAATGCTAGCATTATAACAAACATCATGAAACTCTAATAATAAATCTGGGCATGTGTGTTTTCTCTGTCTACTGGACTTTGGTCCTGAAAACTCCCCACTACTTTCACCAATGCAGCAGCTCAGACGTGTTTATGGGACTGTCCACAGCCCTAGAGCTCTCACCATAAAGCTTGTCTACATGGTACTGAGAACATCGATCACCCCATGCACCCTCAGCTATATTACATGGAATTACTCAAATAAGAGCAAAATTGGGAAGAAAGTTAGCCATATACTGATTAATTAGGAAAATGAAACCAGAATATCTGTGGCTAGAACTATCTGGGGACTTCTCCTGCCTCCAGTTCTCCCCCAGCACTCAGTCCTCCCGTTCCCTCCCCGGCTGTGGGAGTAGACACTTCTCAGAGTAACTAAGGATGCCCTGGCTATGTCACTCCTGGGACACCCAGCTGTCCTACCAGCAGCCACAGCTGCATACACACTGTGGTACGGACCATAAGTGCAAACCAGCAGATCCAGATTAAGTTCTTCTGAAGAGATCACTATTTCTTTTAAGCTGTGGGGAACCTCCTATCTCCAAACTCTCTCTTTCCCCAAAGGAAAAGGCAGATCCTCCCTCCTGTATCCAGAGGTTAAAGAAAAAAGCCTGCTCACAACCTGTGAAACAAAAAAAGACAAACTGAAGACTATCACAAATCTTATTACCTTGTACTCAGTATCAACTCCAGTGATTTAACCTCATATTCTCTAAATTACACATTTAATTATTTGTAGTTCAAAAATCGTGTGGGATGATGAACCCCTTTCATCTTTTATCTCTGCCTCATTCACATCCCCATGCCAGAAGCCATCAAAACATATGGTACACCAGAGAGTAGCAAAAACGTGTTATTTTCACCACTCCCAATGGCAAAGATCTTCTGAAACAAGTGCTTTTGCATACATTTGGCCTTCTAAGTCTGAGGTCTTCTGGAAGGAAATCACCACACTTTAACACCCTGAACATGAATTTTCAATTGACTTATCCAAACAGACTGCTCTCTCACTCTTTGTCTGGAATAAAATATACTTAATTTTTAATTGTAAAAGTAAATAACATAAGTAAGCCCATTCTGGGAGTTAAGTATAAATGCCAAAAGCATATGTTACACCAGCCTTTACACAGAAGCATAGATCACATTTCTCTAAACTCTCTGGTTATTTTCTTTCTAAGCACTGATACAATCCTTTGAATAGGAATTATGTTTCCTGTAAAAGAAATACCATAAAATCATCCTACGTAGCTGGTTGGACTGTAGTACTCCAAGGACCAATATGTCTTGCAAATGCTACACAGCCCACTGAGCATGGGACTGAGAAGACCTGGGCTCTGCTTTCAGCCCCGTCGCTGCCTAACGAGCAGCTACAGCAGCTTTTCATAGGAAAGTCTAACCTTTCTGTGCCCCATTTCCACAACTGCAGAATGGAAATAATGACATTTTTCTTTACAAAGCACTTTGTGATCAACAGGTGAATACATAGTAGGACAAGCTTATTTTCTCCAACGTGTCAAGCTTTCTCCATGCAGCCTCATTTGTATTATTCATGCCTGAAGGATGCAAGAGAAAGATACTTTAGCACCGCGATGCTAAAATTGTTGTTCTTTGCTATTCCCGGCTGCTGCTGTAGCATATTTTGTTGACAGACTCCAGTGCGGCTGGTGTTAAACAAACAGGAATGGTACCTACATCTGCTCGGAGAAGGGTTGCCTAGCAACTGCAATCAAAGGGTGTTTTACCCTCACCGATCTACTGTAAATTAATAGAAATCTCTCTACAATATTCTAACACCTTATGTTTTAGTGGCTATATAAGTGGTTTATTATTATTATTATTATTATTATTATTATTATTATTATGTCGTAGCTAATGTGTTTCATTTTGTGATCTGCTTCAGTCAAAATCCAGAGCAGCCAGAAAAGGTCAGATTATGAAGCACAAAAAGGTTCAGAGACTTGTTTGATGTAGAAATATTCTTTGACAGCTCATCGCGTTTATTTACTATACCCTTTTCTTCTGCCATTTCAGAATCTATTTCAGCTGCCCCACAGGAGCCTGAAGCCATTAGCCTGAATTATCATTCTGAATGCAAATTTCACAAGGTAACACCAAATTGTGAAGGTTTCGATTCCTGCAGTTACTGAGATGCTTTCCCTTTAGAGAGGTTACAGGTCTGTTATTTGTTTGCATATTAGCAGCAATGATTTTCAGTATGCCTGACATTACAGTGTTCATTTATCATATGTGTAATAGCTGAATACCAGAAGACATGCTGCAGAGTGCATGTCAACACACAAAAAGAAATTAGTATCTGAGATATTAAACAGGCTATGCAAGTGAGGGAACAAATCAATCAAACACAGAGTAAAGAAAGCTGGTAGAGCCTTTTCATTAGGTTTTAGCAAGTTCCATTTCCAACCATATTGAAACAGAAGCAGAATTTTGATTTAAAAGGCTTTTACTGAAGATCCCGAACCAAAAAGGCTGGAACTTATTGGTGAATGTTAAAGGTCCCATACTCTCCTCATCACAAAACCAACTATCTTTGGTAGCACGAAGGATCAACAGGTTGGTAAAACCCAGATGTGCCTATATACCTCCTTTCATCCACTATGTCCACACATACTTTTACCAGGCCTGCATCTGAGCCTGAAAACGCCCTCATCTACAGCTAGCCCTCAAAACAGCATTTCCTCCATTTGATGCAGATGCCCTTAGCTCTCCATCTTCCACACCACACACACTGTCCATGTGTACTTACATGGCATACAGTTTTTTAAGTTCCTCCACCCCCCCCCCCAACCTTCCATATATTAATTCTTAAAGGGAAAATGGCTTTGTTATCTGCTAGACTCAGGCGTTTCACCGGATAGCAGCTAGTGGAGCAAGATGTTAAACAACTGGTGACGGAACAACAAAACCAAGCATGAAGAAGAAACAGATAGAAGAACATACTTGTACTTAAACAAAACCTTACACATTTTGTTATTTCCTGGCTCTGCCTGGACCATTATGGGAGATTGCTGTTTGTTTTGTCCATAACAAAAGGAAGTTGAAGTGCTTTACTTAGTAGAACCCTCCACACCTCCCCTACTCTCTGCATGTCAGTGTCCTACGCTCCATGCAGTCCAATATCAAATGCAACTCTAGCAAAAGCAGCTCCTGGATTTTTCTGCTGTGCTTGTCTCTGCTTAAAGGGTGAACATGAATGTAAACAGCATTTTATCCCAGGTCAGGAATTCACACAAAACCAGCAATACTGTACGATGCAAGACGGACTTTTGATTCTTCCAGAAACTACTGGAGGCCTCAGCCATGCAGTGACTTCAGTTTAGCACTGTCTGTGCTTATACCGGTTTTCATCCTCTTAAATATGCACTACATTTGTGCAGCTCCTGCAGCAGAAGAACTGGGGCATATTCTATGAGAATAACAGCTAATAGATATGGCCATAATTAAGAACTACAGATCACAGAAGGTTGATGTAAGATTGTTTAGTAATTGCACAACTTTCCTGAAAATTGACTTTGAAATCATATCTAAATTCTTTAGAGCTGGGGACTTGTTTGTTTGTTTAAAGAGGCACATTAAATTACTATATTTTCAATCCAGAAAAAGTATCTGTGGTAGTTGCTGACAAAACTCAGGTTGAGTTTTTTCAGCATTTCTTCACAGTTGACTTTTCCAGCCTGGAGAGTCCTAAGCTGTTGATTCACTAGAATGGAAACTGCTCCATAATTTCAATTCTTCTTCTAGGTACCTAATTCAGATCTACCACACCTATGAATGATCTACCACACACATTATGAATGGAGAGGGAAGAAGGGTCCAAATGTGAGAGCACCACTGACCTACAAACTGACACTGATGTTCCCTGCTCTGTTTTCCATTTCTTTTCCAATAATTTCTACTTCTCATTTTGAGGTTTTTATTTTTTCCCCTCCCTTGTACCTCTTTTAAGATTTCTCTACACTGATTTGATCCACCATTAATCACCACAGTATGCAAGCTCTTTCCTGTGTCATTTATGAATATGCTGTGCTGCATGCACCTGTATTGGACTTCACCGATGCCCTCTCTCCTTCAACCAAAGTGACTAATCCACCTTTTGTTTTTTATCTTTCAACCAATGGATTATTCTCTTACTTCATGGGAATTTAAGAGAGCCTTTGAGAGCCTTTAAAGAGAGACTTCCCTTGTCCACACACTTGCTAAGACCATCAGGGAATTCCACTGATTTCTGAAGCACAACTTCTCTTTACAAATGCTGTGTTGGCTCTTCTTCCATATGGCCTATAAATTCCCATAAATTATGGGCTACATGCCCATAAATTTCACTCTTTACTACAGTTCCTATCCACTTCCTCTGAAATACTGGTTTGTGATTTACCTTGGAACTATTTTTTTTATTTTATTATTTTTTAACTAGCATGCCGTTAGCCTATTGAAGTCGCAAGGTAACAAAGTGGTTTTAAACAAGGGGTTGCAGACTAAATGGTTTGGCTATTTCTTCACATTCCTAGTAATGAGGTCCTGCTAATTTTGCCTATCAGATCCACACCTTTGTCTACCAGCTGTTCAAATTGAAGTAGGGCTTTCCTGTAAATGAGAATGAGTTGGAGTTAATGCCTTCTAGCATGTTTTTCAAAATGCTAAAGAAAATATTGCACAGAACAGCCCCACAGCAGCTAAATTTATCTTATTTATGTAGTTCTTTTACAAAGACTTTTACAAAGACATATGCATCAACAGGAGAGTCATAAAAGCTCAGAGCTGGTGGAGAGTCTTCTACTGAGATAAAAACTAATAAATTAATTACGGCAAAGACACAAGGTAGCACTAATATCTTGGAAAGATACTTTTTGTTCTTTGATCTAATGTAAAAGACTAGCAGAAACACTTCTACTCCATGCAAACCAGCTGAAACAGAATTCTACAAGTTAATTCATCCCCCCAAAAAGCTAGCAAATATTTACTTGTCTCTATAGCCAGCCCTACCAGACTCTGTCTCCTCCCCTGAGGCAGGACTGTGACTTGTAGTAAGTCCCTCAGGCACTGAGGCTTCACCCTGTGAGCAGACGGGTAAGGACAGATAGACGCTGGGTTTTACTCCTCCAAAATAGTCAGCCATCACAGCTGGGATGGTCAGAGAGAAATCATAATGTGAGACTGGTATAGGCCAAGGGCAAACTACTACACACATGCACAGCAACAGAAAATGGGACAAAGTCGTACCTCGGAAGGGTGCCTCGGTGGCAACACGACTTCCAAAGGCTTTTACTGGTCTAGTACCACTTAGTAGCTGTATTGACTCAGAGCTACGCTCAGAAACAAAACACAGCCCTTCCCTTTGCAAGAAATACGTTCAGAGATCTAAGTCTGTTTAATGAGTACTAATTTGTTCACGAAGCTGACAGCTGAATTTCCTCTTCAATCTACATTATATTGCATGTCACTTTTGTTGGTTTCTGGGGAAAACAGGAAAAAAGAGCAGCCCTTATTTAAAAACAAAAAACAATTCATGATGAGATTGACACGAAAGAAAGTTGTTTCTCATCAGTAATTGCTTCCCCCTGGGCTTGACAATGTTTACAAATGAAAGCTTTTTCTTCATATATGACTTGACCTATCATGAATTATAGCTGCTGCTACCAATTCCACTCCTCCCTGCACACAGAAAGAAAGGCTTGCTATCTCAATTTTGTACTGTAATTAAATATTTTCTGATGGCATATTATTTATTCTTCCTCACCTGCAGCTCTCCTGGCATTTATACATCTCCAAATATTAGCAGGCAATTAAAAAACTGTTATTAACAATATTAATATCCTAAGAGCTTGTTTGATGTGAGTGAGGCACGGGACCGAACTGCTTGACTGGAAGGAACAGATTTTTTTTTTAAAATTTGTGCATTATCTAGTACCTTGCAGTCTTTGTCCACAATCAAGGCTCCTAAGCAGTCCAGGAGGAAATACGAAAAAATGAATGAGCCAAATTTATCACTAATCTCATTTGACCACTATAAAACTACCAATGAGTGAAGCAAACTATTAAAAAGAGAAGAATAGGTATAATTTTGTCATTTTACATTTTTATTAATGTTTTGCTCTTAAAAAAAAAAAAATTCAAAATAAACTACCATTTTCCACCCAAAACAACTTCAAAGATAAGTAGGACCTGTTGCATTAGAAGGAAAGCCAAGATCAAACAAAGCAGGAACTCAATATTTCAGATATTTAAATCTAATTGTCTGTACGATACTTTCAAAACCTCAAGGTTTTTTTTCTTACTCCTCTTCTCTATATATCACGTATCCTGATTCTACCACAGCATAATTCAGTGCAGCCCCAGAAATCACTGTGTGTTGGTACCAACTGAGAATTTGGCCAAGGAGATAAAAAAGGTATTCACTCACAGACTCAACTCGGTGTGCTTCAGAGCTGCTCAGTAAAAACCCCTCAACCGCAATCTTAACTTGCCACACTCACATGCTTGACAACTTTATGACAGTCAGCTTGCCATTTTGCATCTTGCTCTCTATTTCACATGATCTCCTGCATGAGATGGGCCACAGCACCCCCATCTCCCTCCTCTGTTCCCCCAAACAGCAACGGGGGCAAGGGGGCTGCCTATCCCTTCGTGAGCTCGGAAGCCAAGGATCAGGCAACCCTCTAGTATTTCTCAGTCAGGAAGAGCACCAGAGGAGTGCTCAGTGGGGTGTGATAAATGCAGAGGGAATAGGTGAGGAGTGGACCCGATGGGCACGGGAACAGGAAAAGCAGGCAGAACTGAGAGGAGATCCATTTTGTTTAGTGTTTTGCTTAAGTAACATTGATGAGTAAAAGCATCCGCTAAAAGGGATTTGGGCATGACTAGGATTTCTTTTTACAGAGAAGATGCTTGCAACGCCCCGCCACGATCATCCTGTGTTGCGTGGGTGCTCGTGGCCCTGGGGCAGCGGGGGCAGCACGGGAGTGCAGCAGGAGCGCCCAGTCCCCGGTACGTCTCGGCAGGGACAGACCAAGCCACACACAAAGCTTTGCGACGGCTTCAGGTATGCATGGGGGGACAAGCCAGCAGCTGTTCTTCCCAAAAATCATTTGCTGATGCAACAAACCAAGTTTAAAAAGACATTAATATATAGATCAACAACAAACTCTTTAGAAGCTCCACAAGCAAAGCGCCTGTAACCGTCAATAAGCGTTTTGCTTTATTACAGACAATACGATTTGACCTTATGCGCCCAGTGTACTAATGAAAAACAAATTGTATACTGCATAATGATTAGTGCACACTAACATACTCACATTTGGTTGCTAAAGGTGTTTTTATCCAACAAGTCTGAGGTTTTCCCATTCTGTTAACCCATGAGAAAAAGGAGTTGCCTCGGCAAAGGTAACTAACTTGGGGTTGAAATGCATCCGAAAGCCAGCATCTGCAAAACACCTTATTTCTCACTTAATGTTAATTTAAACCTAACCTATTTGTTTTTAAGGACTTGATCCAGGCCCTCTGATACATGCTGGGCTATAAATATATTGAAAATAACAAATTTTGCTAACAGCATTTTATAGGCATCCCATAGCAGAGTAAATTTCATCAACTTCAGTTAAAATAGATAAATGAAAATATGGATTTTGTGTCCAACATTTAAACTCATGTAGTTCATGTAGTGTAATGTAGTTAAGACAGTAATTAGTGTTCCTGACAAATGGTGAATTTTCATCAATTTAAGGTACTGAAAACATTTTCATTTATTCTCTACCCTTACTACTCTCTTTTTCAGAAATAAAGCTACGTACATTTATGCCTATTTTTTTCCCTCAACAGAGAAATAAATTAACAGCATCAGGAAAATGGGATTTTACAATGAGTTAGTATTTATCACACTAAACCACTAAGACTTCTTGCTCAGCTGGAACCGTGCACATTCCCAGATGGTGTATTGGATTATAATTTCACAAAACGAGTTTACTCTCTCAACAGTTTCTCATGCAATTTCCTCTGAAAAGTCATCTAAATACTTCCACAGTCTCTGTTCCTACTCCCTGTGGAGTCTCCCATATCTTTTCTATACGGCATTATTTCATTTTGCTATCATGGAATAATTATATGTAGGAATTATGCTACTGAGCTACTTCTATAGGATTTTTATTTTTTATTATTTCATTATAATATTTATATTAAGCTCTTTATAAGTCTTTTTTTTTTTATCCAACACCTTTCACATAGTTCATTCTCCCTGTACCTGGTATCTTTACTAACCAAACTATGACCTGTCATGTTTTTTCATGGTCTTTTCTGAAGGATAATGAAAAGTAAAACTTTGTCTATGTTGACACCTAGGTGATCCAAGATTTAATCAATATTAGCAAAATATTATATCTTAGGTTATTCAACACCTATAGATACGCCAGCTGTGAAGGAGACAAAACGTCCCCTACAGGAGAGTTGCACAAAGCCTAGAAAGACAGCTGCATTTCTGCTGTAAGGAGAGCGCAACTTGGCAACCAGCAGCACAGGGTCAGGTGCCAACCTGGACCTCTTGGATTCTGGGGCCGAGTGCCAGCCCCAAGCTGCAGCCTCTCCAGCTGCAGAGATGGGAGATGGTGGCAGACCCACTTTGCTTTCACTGCGGTACATGCTGACCACGGCCGTTCGGTGTGCTGGTGGCTGGGGGCTGAGGAGGAGGTTTGGCCAAGCATCTGTCCCTGGAGAAGATGCTCTCACCTCAGACTGACTCACCTAGAGAGAAATGGGGCATTAAAGAAGTTTGTCACTCGGTGACCCGCTCACCGGTCTGGCACCTGTGACCATCACCTCTAGGTTAGGCAAAGCAACAGCAATGACTGGAACATGGCAGCAGGGCAGGCACCCTCCTACCCAAAGTGCTGCTCAGCACCTTAGAAGGAGGAAGATAACCTGCTTTCCTGCGCACGGATGGTGTCCCAGGACACTGGCAAGTTAGAGGAACGGCACTGTGCTTAAAAAGGTGTGGGTTTTTTCCCTAGCCATTCCACAGTATCTTGTGTTTACCTTTTAAAAGCACCAGAAAGGTGTTTGGAAACCCATGCAAAGCTTATGCATCACCAGCTGTGCTCCCTGGCAGAGGTGCAGGAGAAGTGAACACAGGCAACAGCAGCACCCCACACTGAGGACATGAAGAAATTGGACAGTAAAGCACTATTTCTGAACCTGGAGGAGAGGCCTGGTTCAGGCAATATTCCAGAGGGAGCCAAGGGAGAAACGGTGTTGCAGCCTCCCGGGGTGCAGGGGAGCCCCACCAGCGGAGGGCTGGGCGCACGGCCACGCCGGGGCAGCACCCTGCGGCCGAACCCCACGGTGCCCGAACCCCACGGCGCCTGAATGCCAGACTTACCGCAGCACCTGCAATGCTTCTGGCAGGCAGTAACAGTGAGAGGCCGGAGGTGGTTCATGTTTACCCCCAATCACATGAGAAACCTGGCACCAACTGGATTAGTGAAATATGAGCGAGGGGGGCACCCCATTAACCTTTCTGAACAGAAATTTCTCCTCAGAGGGATCACCCACAGAAGTCGCCATCTGAAGCTCATGAGGCAGAGAGAAATACGCTGATGTGTACTATTTTAGAGATGAAACAGAACATTTGTTTCCTTACCTTACCTGGAATCAAGATAAATATATCTGTAAAAACACCAGGTTTATAGCTAAATGAGCAGGTTACGTAGCTCAGAGCATAACACAATGTTACAAGAGGGCTTTATTTGGCTTTAGGGCTTGTCAGTGCATTATATAATCCAACATCCAAGGACTTGGATTATCCTCCCTTTGTTCTAAAATGAAGGCTTCTCACTGATTTATTGATTTTGTTTGTACAAGTGGAAGGAAGCTCGTGGGTACTCTTTGGTGGTGGGACATTACAGCTCTAATTAGGTCATCATCTCCTGGTAAATCAGGATGTGGCTTGTTTTGTTAAAACCTGATACTTTTTGCACATTTAAAAAGTTTAAAAATGGCATTGTTTACTGTGTACGTATGTTCAACATCTCAAATAACAGCTGATCCAGTTAACATGATTAATACAGCAGTAACAGTGTTGCAGCGACACCTTTGCTACTGCAGACCTCTTAAAATAACCCTTTTTTGTAATTTGCATAGACGGTGAAACGAACCACAGTTTCTGAGAAGCATCACTCTCGTTCCCAAGAGATAAGTAATGAAGCAAACGCAGCCATATATGCTCAAAATAATTCTGCTAAGTGGGTGCAACCAAATTTGATATCAAGCTAAGCCCCTCATGTGGTTATAATCACTGTGAGGATGCCTACTGCTTCTAGCCACATAGGGAATGTCTAAGTTGCTCAGTCAAACATCAATATTGGTTAATGACAGAATGACTCATACTTACAAGTTTGCTTGGCTTTTACTGTCAAACTTGTGCAACACCTCCGATGGTTTAGTATGCACTACATATTAGAGAATAAGAAAAAAAAAATTTAAGAATCTACAGTCTTAACAAAAGTGAACCAGTAACCAATAATTACTGTTCCACTGTAATCTCTATTGTCCACAACATACCTTCCTGGACATGGAAATGAGAAAATAATGTAGCAATATTTAAATTAATACACTATCTACATATTCACTATGTGCTGCTCTTGCAAAATCCTGCACACGGCCAAACTATTTAAGCTGTCATTGGAATTGACACACTGATCAAAGCACCTGGAATGCAATGATGTTTTGAAGAGGAGCTGTGCTTTCTCCTTCTGTCTGCCTTACCAGAGCTCTGGTGACTCATCTGTAAGACGTATTCATGTGTTTCTCCATCATTTACTCTTTTAAACATTTTACTCTGTTTGCTTAATGCAGCAGGTTAACCTTCATAAAAAGTCTAATGAAGAAAAAAATTAAAAGCTGTTTGAAATGCAGAGATTTGGTGTTTAGTAAAAATATGTAAATTTATGAATCAGTGAACAGATAAAGCTACTTTTTAGTTAACAAGTGGAGTTATTTGGGATTTTTGTTTTTCCTCATGCATTTCATGTGTCCTAGATGACAGATTTTACTAGCAATAGTTCAACCCATGAAGGCTGCATATTGGAACTAGTATGTATGTATACATTTATACACCTATATACACATATAAGATATATATATGCCTATACACACACATATATATGCACGCATTTCCTATATATACACGAATATATGTAAATTTAAACATACATATACACATACACCCCTTCAGAGACCCAAATGTACTAGAGCATTTAATCAAAGCACAAGAGGAGACAGGATATATATATGGATTTGTACATCTGAAGATCAGTCACTGACCTGGCAAGTAACTTATTTTTCTTTGGCTGTTTGTGAACATATGCTCTCCTTGGACGTGAGTCATATGTGGGACGATATCACAGACACACACAAAGTAATGCATCATTCACAAATTACAGACGTTTCATATCTAAGCACTTCTGGAACAGGACTGAATCCAAAACATTAATACTACAGGAAAGTTCACTGGAGAGGCAATTTAACAGACTAGAAGATACCTTTCCTAAGATACTTTCCCAAATTACCCTGTGTTATTTGCTAAATGGACAAAACAGTATTGCTCGTGCTACCAGCGAATTTCCCGTTAAGACCTAGAGGTGAGAAGGGCGAACATTCAGGCTGTGGTTATATAGTCATCTCAGACACAGACATGGCTTTACCCCAGCAGTTCAAGCCCCACCCTTTCATTTTGGAGATGCATAGCAGAGCTGACTGTGAAAACGTATTTTTCCAAACACAGTGGAAACAAGAGTAACCAATTTTGACATAGCTGGAATTTCTGGTGCAGCCAAAGGTCTTTCAATTGCCTCAGAGTACTCCATAACCTGGAGCTGGGACATACAGCCGGGGCTTCGAAGACCAAAACATAAAGGCCTGCTCTGCTTGATTCAGTTCTGGAACTTCAGGCCATATCTTCCAAATAATGACGTTTCTGCTATAACAAGTTGGTTATTAGCCATTCTGTAACAGAGAGAGGTTTGTTTCTTTCCTCATCTCCTTCTCACTGTATCTGGCTTTTCCCTTCAAAAGCTACCCAAGCTTTATGGGTTGAGAAAACTGCATGGCTGCACATTTAGTACCAACAAAGCTGCAGGCAGAGCAGTCAGAAGGGCTAACATAAAGGTCTTGCGAAAAACACAGCTCATACAAGCACTTTGCCACCCACTTCTGTGCAAAGTCAACCAGGATTGCTCACACGACTGCTGTGAGGTGTTTAGGCTAAGCCACCCAGGCACCATGAAGCAAACACGGAGAACCTGCACCCTGGACCCAGCCAGCGGTGGTGGGGTGAGAGTGGCAGGCGGACAGGCAGGGACATGCAACCAGTCACACCTTACCCTGCTGCTCTACCTTTAACCATGCCAGTTTCTCCAGTGATGGTCTTACCTCAGCTCCTGAAGAACCATCAGGTTATAATATGGGGGAAAAAAATCATTAACGGTAAGAGTTTTGGTTTCTGCAAGATAGAAATTCCTGTCTAGTCTATCCACTTCAAGCACAGGTGGATGCTGCACACAGCACTGACGACCCCACCAGAGGCGAGTTATTTTTTTTCAGTTCACCCTGAATGGAGTAGAGCAAACAGGTAACATTTAGACATGCAGCTGCAGAAGAAACCTCTATCACCATATTGACATTCATCAAAGTAATGAGTTAAGAGAAAGAGCATTTTCTGGTAGTATCTTCCCTTAATCACTGATCAGAAACAATAGTTGTTTATCAGAAAGCTGGCTCTCAGACAGCTTTGCCTACCCGCAGATAGCAAGCACATTTTTTCTCTCAAATACTACTTTTTCTTTCCCCTCCAGCCCCTCCCCCACCATGGATTTTGCATTCCTCCCTATACGGTTCTTTCTGCTAGGAAATATTTGATTACATCTTCCTCTGATGTTCAGAGTTTTCTTTAAATTCTGCCTGGATTTTTTTGGCTCTTGATTCTTGAATTTGCCATTTCTGCGAATCATGAATTCAGAGATGCATGAACAACCTTACGTGATAGACTGTGTATTATGTTACCTCTCACTTTCCTCTGTTATCTTACATGTTGTCAAATCAGCCTTCACATTATGTCACAGCTACTCTTTCTGAATGGTTAATTTTTCACTGAAAGTTACACAGATGGGCAATTATTTTAAGGCTTGAATACCTGCCAACAATTGTAGTGGCATAAAGCTGATTCCCAAAGCCCACACAACTACAGAGAACACCAAAACCAGAAGACAACACTGAATGTAAATTATACCAATTTTTATGGATGGCAGAGTTAAAATGAAAATTTTTAACACTATTAAAAAAGCCTTCAATCACTGCAAGTATATACTTCTGTACATATGAATATACAAAACTGCACATTTTAAATCCCCAAAGAATAACTAGAAAGAATGAAACCAACTTAAAGAATAAAGGGGGTTTATTTATTTATGTATTTTAAGATAAGCGTATTACTCATGGTAGGAGTAGGGTAACCATCCTTTAAAGTCATACATGTATTTATCTATAAAAATGAATAAAATCTAAGCACTACTCTTGAAAAAGAAATGTCACCTAGAGAAGTGGGAAGTGGCTCGCCTTCCATGTCCTCTAGGTTGACAGCAGAATGGCCAGTGACTAATAATTCCACTGTTAACTATCTGTTACCCATGCACTGAAACTGGACAAGAAATATGCAGCAATTCACATAAGCTACCAGAAAACTGTCCATGCACTGTGGCTGCCTCCTGTTGCTAGCACACATCGATTCTGCATCCTGCCACTGTTACTGCTGCTGTAAGGGCGCAATGTGGTCCCACCTACAGAACAGCCCGAGCAGAACTGAGATCAAAAGACATCACCATCTACATCCACCATGGACAAATATAACAATACACATACAAGAGCTTACCTAAGTACACAAAGTTGTACAGCACCCAGCCAAGCCTGGCGCTGGTAAAATCACCTGCTGCCTTCCTCTCTCTCTCCCTAAAAGCCTCACAAAGTTTTTATCAATTTTCCAAAATTCTTAAGCAAACCACCAGAGGCCCTGAAAAACATCGAAAATTATGACTTACTGGTTTGCACAGGATGAAACAAAACAGTGATAATAAGGATAAAACAAGACAGCAATCTAAGTCAGGCTTTCAACAGAATGCATTGCCATAAAGTGGTCCATGCTTCAACGTCCTCAGGGAGATTCCTGAAGAATCATGTACGGAGAGACATGAACATTTGGTTCCAAAGCCATAAATAATTAAAGAAGTTAATAATTAAACACATGAGCCAGTCTTGTCTGAATAGAAAATTTAGAAACTGTTGCAAGCACTTCTTCAATGACATTGACTTTCTTAAGCATAGTACAGACTTCCCTCCTCTTTTTTTACTCCTCCAAATGGAGCGATGCTAAACAGTGAAAAATGGAGCATATGATGTTCCACAGCAGATCCAGAAAAGGCTGGGTGCTGAGCCACATATTTCGGGGGACTGTTCATATTACCAGGACTTTCAAGCATACTCTAGTAGTCAATACCACCAAGTGTCATCTCCATAAAATACATACCAGTAGAATAAAAGGGAGAGTTCAGGCAAACTGTAAGTATTTCTGAACAGAAGAAACCCTGCTATTATTTGAATCACATGAAATAAATAATTTTCCTGATTTTAAAATAATTTTATGTTCATTTTTTCCACATATGACTCTCTTCCCTTTTCTCTGCCTCTTTTCTACAAATTAAGAGAATGCATGGCCTTACCTACAGTCTCTCTCTTTGTTACGTTTCCCTACAAAACCCAAATTCAGTCACAGGCTTCTCAGTAGTAAATAAGTGTTCAAAATGGGCTGCTCAGAATGAAGACAAAAATTCTATGAAAAACTTCTTCTTCTTCTGTCATTCAGATTAGAAAAAAAAAAAAAGACTGTAACCAGTCATCTAATGTTTTATTTCATTATCAAGCAGGTCATGTTTGCAGAATGTCTGCTACAGCATTTTGAGGAAATCCTGACACTGATTTCAGGCACATGGAGTTCTGTGTTCATACATGGACACGCGACCAGCCCTGGAGATCTGTAGAGATCCTTCCTGGCATGAGCATCCTATTAACCAATTATGGTCCATGAGTAAAGAAGAAAGGAATGAGAAAGTGAAGGGAAATACTGGAACATGTCAGTTAGCCATTTATGATTAACAAGGCCAATCATAACAATACACTCCAGTGCTAAGTTTTAAAATTTCATTTCAATAAACTAATTAAAATAGATGCTGCTGCAGAATAGCCAACTTCATAAACCACACACGGTTCTGATTTCGGAGCATGCAATAATTAAAGTTACATTTGGTAGCTGCTGCGGAGATTTCTTATTTCCAGTAGGAGTGGAGTTAATTAACCTCTGGCTTTCCAAAAACATTAAGAATAAGGCAGAGCCTTCTAGACTGTGGTGATTTGGCTACATGCTAAAACTGGGTTATTAAAGCAGCTTATCTATTTACCATCACATGAAGTACCAAAAGCAGGTTCAACACTTCACAGAGGAAGGACAGACTGTTCCTCTCGCTCACAGCTACTTCACCCAAACATAGTCCCCAGACTTGAGTGGAGGTATTAATGGTGGTGTCAGTCAGCCCGCAAAGGGAGGGAATACTATCCATCTTGCATAACCATGAGCTCTGTGAATGAATTTACACAACAGATAGCAAAATTAACAGTAGCCAGCATAGAGATAGGTGGCATGAGAAAAAGCAGTGTACTACAGGGGAAATCAAGCATGCGATGAAGAACTAAAAAAATTTCAACAGGAATTAATGGGAAATCATCTTCTACTGCTCCCATTCAAATCAATGCAGAAGGGCTCCCTGAGCAGACTGCCAACAGGACAGCACCTGCCTTACAACTAGGTGACTGCTAATTGCTACCTGGACTGAGAAAGATTCTCCATTATTTTAGTACTTGAAAGAGAACTGGGTTAGCAACCTCTATATAATTAGTTTCCTAACAAGAGAAAGGATTTCAGACGTAG
The DNA here is from genome assembly GCF_034638445.1 of Ciconia boyciana. Lineage (NCBI taxonomy): Eukaryota > Metazoa > Chordata > Aves > Ciconiiformes > Ciconiidae > Ciconia > Ciconia boyciana. The sequence goes on from NC_132936.1 coordinate 89,638,788, forward strand.
AATGCCTGAGGAGGAGGGAGAGAGGAGGGCTCACAATTTTTTGTTGTTGGTGTTCATTTGTTTGTTCTCTTTTCTCTCTGGTGACCTCCCCTTTATTTTCCTACACTCTAAGGGAGAAAGAAATGATCATTAATGGCATAATGCATGTTATTATTCATTAGCATTGCTTTTCTTACGTTAACCTATCCTATCTTCTTGACTTCCACAATTCTGTCAGAGACTCACTATATACAAATATATATGTATATAAATTGCCATGACAGCTTTCCTGCAAAAGAAAACTGCTACTACAGCTGACCGAAAAATTTCCATTAAAACAATTTTCTACTACAGTATGTCTTTGAAAGCCCTGTGCTTTTGCTAAGTATTATTGACTAATTTAAAATAACCCTCAAACTGTTTTTTTCTTAAATCAAAATATTTAATTTCACAGCAACATCTGTTGTAAAATATATTTCACTTTGCTCACTCATGACTGTTCCCAATATTCATTCATACCATCACTGGTAGTAGACTTCCACTGATAGCCCAGAATGACAAGATACCACAATCACTTGATTATTTCAATTGAATATTTAGGCTGTATGACAGCATCAAGCACGTCATGAACTGCTACTACTTTCATGACACTAATAATCTAAAAATTAAATAAATGTCAAAATTAATTTGGTGTTGAAGCAAAAGTTAAATTTTCACAAGTCAAACCTTACATACTATTTTATCTCCAATTTGCAGTGGGTTTTGGAAATATTTCAGTTTTCCAAACATGGAATCAATGCAAAGTGCCTTCTCCCTCTCCTCTTGTTATTCTGCTTCTCTCATTCACCAGAGCAGAACCCTCCATGGCTCCACCAGCAGCTTATCCCATCTCACATACGCCTGTCCACTTCTATAGAAAAACCAAAGCACCAGCCCCACAGCAACTGTTCTCTCTCTCTCAAGACAAGGACCTACTAAGAGAATTATCCTCTGCATCTACGTACAGACGCACAAGGCAAGTGTGGAAGTAACTTCAGTCCTCACTTCTTGGGCTTCTCCAACACAACAGCAAAAATATTTTACCACATACTCTAAATGACTAATGCCATTCAACCATGAAAGTCCTCTTGGAGAATGCTGAAGAGGTAAGAATAAGAATAAGGTTTGGGATAAACAGCTATTATCATAGTTTATAAGCCTCTCTGGTCTACTGGACATTTCAGTGTTTTTCAAACCTCAGAAATCTTCCAAGACTTCATTTCATAATCCCTAAAGTATATTCCAGGAGTTGTTATGCTTACTAGCACTGAAGGAAAAAAAAAAAAAAAGACAGAGAGAAGAAAATAAAGATTCATAGAAAAAGCAAAATAATAATAAATTTAAAAAAATCTCATTTCCTTCAGATAAATGTCAGTATCACATTGCCAAGCAGCCTGAAATTTATGAAAGAATAGCAGGACAATGAAACCTGAATTACAAGGGGAAAAACTGCTGGCCTACCAACATCTTGCTGTCCCCTATTTCACCTCCCTGGATGGCAAGAAGCCTTTAGCCTACTGTGCCGAGATCTGAATGGAAAAATGTTTTCTGCTAAATCCCAGCAACTATAAAATCAAAGACAAAATTGAAGATCTAATTCTGTACTGATTGTCAATGGTCTTGGACACAGATAGGATATAATTCTAAGCTCTTTGGTCTGAGAAAGTTACTATTGTAGCATTTCTCCATATGGAGAGTTTATGAGAGTTTCCAGTAAGCTTTGGCAAGTTTTTCCTGTATAACATATGCGGGCTCATCTATCACATAAAAGTTTTGAACTAATGACACAACAACATTTTATAAAGGAGGCAAAATCCATTTCATCTTCCATCTTTCCTGGCAAAGGTTGTCTTTTCCAATTTAAGTCCTTCATTCAGTGATCAGGAACGACATTGCCATTAGCTAAATTTCACACAAGTGTAGACAGATCAGTGACGCAGATATCTCATATTTTACCATTATTGTCTGAAGTTCCCACCAATGCATACTCTTTCTCCAGAGCAGTTAACAAAAAAAAACCCCCACCAACTAAAAAGTCCTGACTTTTTATTTCCTTTTTTTTGTCTCATAAGAGAAAGTTGCTTCAAATCATACCCTCCTGCAGTGAATGAAACAGTGAATGCAGAAACACACTGCAAAGCTAAAGTGCATGTGTGAAAGAAACAGCATTTATTTTCCTTTCTAAGAGCATAACACTTCTTTCTAAATACTGTCTAAAAGTGCGGCTTTTAGGCTCCTTGCATTTTTTATACGACAAATATTCTGTGAAAATGTGATCCCTTAAGCAGCAATTCTAATTCATACAGCAGAAGGCTTTAAATGCCTGTCTACATTTAAAGCCATGTTCGTTTAATGGCCAGTCAGCTCACTCCTGCTTTGGCTATCTCTAGAGGGGAAAATGGATTCTCATTAACAATTCTCAGGCTAGGAGAAACCTCTGACCTATGCACAGGGTTTAGCAAGGTCTGCTTTCTCTGCAACAGCTACAGATGGGGACAATCCTCAAGAGACTTGTTCCTGCTGTTCTCTTCTGATGAAGGAACCCTTTGCATCTCCTCTGCTTTTTATCACGCAAAATACAGCTCTCATCAACAACCACAGGAAAGAGACATCTAACTTTTTTTAATGTTTGGGTTTTCTCTCCAAACACAAGGCCAGAATATGAGGATTGGATGCAGTAAGGTTTAACTGTGAAGAACATAACACCATGCAATCAATCCCTCTTGGTAAAAGGTTAGCAAGGTACTAGGAAGAAAGAGCCAAGAAAATTCTTGGGGGGGGAGGGCTGTTTATACAGAGACACTCCATGATCTTTCAAATATAATCTGAACCATGAAGATAAACAGAACCCTTCAATAATATACATATTCCACATCATCACCCTCACTACTTACTCATATGAAGGCTAAACTTTTGTGTACTGTTCTGATCCAGTATCAGCCCAGCAAAACATTGATATTAATTGTGCTCCTCCAGTTACCCTTGTGTTATGGAAATGAAGGGTGCAAATTATGCCTTGAAGAAGTACTAGATATGATGTTGTTTCTGTAACGCATATGGTTAGTTTGGGGGCATGTCTTTTTTCCCCTTTTTATTTCCTAAACAGAACAACAATCTTTCCTTCTCATGGGTAGAAGCTGGAAAGGCTTCCTTTTCATAGGAGAGATTGAACTGCCTCCTATAAATATTGTTTCTACTGCATCTACATGATCTAAGGTAATGGCTAAAATAGAAAAGATAATTAAAAATAATGGAGGAGCTTATTTTTAATACAGGAGGCTTTGTCTTATTGGTTATAGCCAGAGAATGCCATAAAATAAAATAATCCCTTAAAAATGCCAGTCCACAAAAGCAGTCAATAGACATCATGATAAGCACTTGCTAATCAATAGTGATAAGTCAGTACAATTTAGCTAACAGAGGTTTCTTCAACAACTATTTCTATAATACCTAACTCACTAGTATAAACATATCAGGCCAATGCTGTAAATAAGAAAGCTGCTTAGTGGATTACAAGGCAGCAGGATGAAGGAACGGGACAGCACCATGCCACCCCTTATCACTCATGTAGAGATCTGTCCTGTGCTTTGCAGAAGAAAGATCTGCTGTAATGCTGGAGCATACAATTATTTTTAAAAGGTACAAAAATATAGTATTTAGCAAAATCCACTTATTTTAGAAGAATTGTACCTGCTCACTAAAAACAAGCCTTCCCTAACTGGAAAACAAGTGGTAGGGAACAAAAAAAAATTATAAAATTGAAAATTATTGTTAGTAAAGACAAAACATGAAATGTATATACTCATGAGATTGCTATGCTGTATGAAAAAGATTAATTACAGGCAATCATCTGGAGTACCTGGAAAACTAACTATATACTATGTGTATTTTATTGCTCACATTTAACCATTACATGAAGCCTTCAAGTTTTATTCAACGTATACTGCCGATAATGAGCACTTTACCTGGACAAGACCCCCCTAGGGACAGTCCTGACTACCAAAGCCTTATTTTTATACGAGAGGGGAGGACATGTGGAGAACTGACACTCCCTGTCAAAAGCAGCTGAACACTACAGCATGCTGACGTGCTTTCAGAGAATGCAGAAGAAAGTCAGCTCCTGGAGAAAGGGGACATCTGAGTAACACAGCTTTGATTTCTCTAACAAACATGAAGAGAAAAAATAAGAAAGGAAAAGTTACTTACCGGACATTTGCTTCAAATAAATTGAACTGACATGGAAACACACTCAGGTTGATCGTTTTTTTAAGCATATTCAAATACTTTCTCAGCAGAAACCTTACTTGTGTGTGCAGACTTCAGCAACAAAAAACTTCTTTGTTAGGTATAAACTCAGGCTGCAAGAACAAGCTGCCTTCTTTGCCTTTGACAAATGCAGTTGTTCCTTATTCCTATCCATTCCCACATGGTGCCGTAGAGGATCCTAGCCCCATCACTGTGGCCATGCCACCCATCTCTTTGGTCTCACCTTGGTTTCCCCTTTCCTCTCCACTCAGATGTTTCCCAGTTTGCCAATGATAGTGAGGTCCTTTGCCTATTTGTTAAACTTTTAAATCTGCACGTTCATATGTACCTCAAGGAGCAGCAGTTTGCTTTCTAGGGCTTTGCTATCTCCGTGTAACACACTGACCACTGTGTCTCACTGCACTCTCCAAAGGATGGGATGGGCCACAAGTATCTTCAGCTGTTCCCCTTCTCCTAGGCCTACTGCAATTAATATTTTTATTTCTTTTATTTCTTGTTTCTCATCTTTTAGGTGGATTCTAAGCTTCTAGCACAAGGAATCTGTTTTTAAAGCCTGCTCCTTTCAAAGCATCAAATCAAATTCAAGGTCTTGGGGCCAATTGCAGGCAGGGATTTTGGCTTATTGCTGCTGACTTAAGATACTTAGTTCTGTCACAAAACCAGCAGGTTTTAATATCTGCATAGCTTCACTGCCAAAACAGAGAATACCTGTGATTTCTCAGACACCTAATAAGTTAGGAAGGGGTTTGCTGGAGTGCTCATTTTTAAAAAGTTAGTCACCTATTTTCAACCTGGACATTTGGGACAATCAAGGGCACAGGTTCTAGGCATGGAAAGTATCACTTACTCTCCAAAATGAAGGCCATGGTCAACTCTCCTGATATGGCCAAGCCTTCAGCACTAATGGAGAAGCCTGTCTGTGCAATACAGCTGAGGGAGATGGTTCCTTGACAAATTTATGAGCAACATCAGCATCCCTGCCTTTAGTGGGCAAGAAACACTTATCCAATTTGCCTTCCCCCCTAAAGCCACAGCACAAAATAAACACACGAAGCCCCTTCAAATAAAATAAAGCCCCTCAAAGTACACCTGCCTCTGGAAAAGTTGAAAGAGCAAATCGCATTACTGAGAGTATTAGTTGCCTGAAGCAAGATCAGCTAACTAAACTGAGAGCCACGTGAGATGCTCTGTGCATCTAAAACAACCTCGGAGGCTGGCAGACATGACACAGACACAGGACCTGACAGAAACCAGCAACTGGAGGCCGATGGGACACTCAAGACCATCTCAAGTAGCAGTGGATGCTTAGGCTCACACTGCAGCATCGGGGCCCTCACACGTTACTCAACGTTTTCAAGTGCGGTAACAAGAGGAAATTAAGAACCTCTGAAGTAAAAGAAGGGCTCTGTAATAATGCTGTCAGCCCTCACCTCCCATGCAGCAGGAGGGCAATGTTTGAAAGAGATCTTAACATGGATGGGCCTCTGCACTTCGTCTCTAGCTGCTCTGGTCACAAGAATTCAGGTTTGCTGGAATTTTTAATGGCTTTTTTAACAGTGTAGCAACACTTCAGATACTGACTGCACTGTATACCTCTACAGAACTCCTGAACCATGCAAATATGAACACGAACACAACCAAAAGCTATTTTTTCTTTTATTCCATTGCCACACCCTCCTAGATGTCTCCCTAAAATTAGACGCTGAGGAGCAGAGACCAGGACATGTGATGTTTCCTGGTCTCAGTCCCTGCAGGTACACGTATGTTGGGTGCAGTAGAGAGGGCGATAAGGCAATTCTTCAGATGCATTATAAATTACTCTGGAGTAACAAAGCAAAAGCAGGCAAGGATGAAAGTAAATTCCTCCAAAATTTAAACAGATGTGTAAAGATACCACTTATGATATTCTAGTGATAGTATCTTCTGCATTTTAATACTCCCTCAGTTAACTGAGGAGATGACTCTTTTATCACACAGTTGACAACTGAAGGTGCTTCATGAATGACAATTTTTAGAAAAAACATTAATTATATCTGAAACACAATATACCCCAAATCCCAAAAATATTCACTGACTTTTCACTGCTGGCAGTTATATTTTTTTAGAGTTCTAAAATAAGTTCCTGTAATTCCCTATTATAGGAGGGAAAACAAAATCGAGAAGTGTTTATCCTTCTGGTTGGTTTGTTTGTTTGGGGGGGGGGGGGGGGGTCAGGAGCGGTGCACAGTGGTGTTGACTGGCTTTTAGTCAATTCAATATAACTTTACTATGGCAACAGTTGCATCGCCTCATATCATGCAGTCTTGGATGAAAAAATAAAACCAGCACCTCCTCCTCCGATCCCTGCACTTTGATCTTCTTGGAGGTGGACTTAAAAGCCTCTGCTTCCCAGATTTCCATGCCAGTGAGCCTATGCATATAAGATTTCTACCTGATTGAGAAGATTTTTCCTATTTACAATTAATCTAGTAAGAGCATTTTCCTTTGAAAGCTCCCTTGTGCTACATGGTACGTTCAGTAGTTAGGGGGTTAATGCATGAAATGGATCACTGGGCTGAAAATAAAAATCACTGTTAAAAAAAATGTGATACCAGGAGAATTAGGCACAACATAATATTGTAACCACTGAGAATTCTCAACAGTAAAATAAAGCCTTGTACTCCCAGCATTTTCATTAGTTTTCCAGTAGTGCTGGACGCAGTGTGAATTACAATGAGCTAGAAAGCAGTGGTTGCTCTCTTTAAAGAACATGCACTGTATAGGGGGAAGTCATTTCTTCAAATCATACTGTGCTGGTTATTGGCTTGTATATGCTGGTATGCATTTTAGCACTTAGAAATTATATTTCTCTCCATTACTGAATGCTGCGTATAGCCTGCAAAACAATATGTGTTTAGCAGCTCTCAAAATGAACCTCATTGTAAGGTAAATATTTGTTTAGAAGTATGCACAGTGATATAAATCTGTAGAAAGAGCATTCTGCACCAAACCTTTCACTGGAAGGATGTTTTTAAGTCTGGACAGGAGGTACTGTGTTTTCATTATAACAACTGAAGAAGATAACATTAAGAAGATGACTAAAAGCCAAAACAGGACAAAAATTCAGGTTGATATAAGTTTCTAATACAGAATGTTGATCTGCTGGTAGTTAGCTATTCATCAGAAGGAAAAAAAAAACCTAAAACTGATTTGGGCAAGTAGAGCATGTTTCTGTTGTGGTTTAATCCCATACCAGACCAAACCAGTACAGTATCATAACACCACCAATCATCTTGGAAAAGAGACAAACAAGCTTATGTGTACAGAACTACTAATTTATCTGAAACCACTACTTATAAAGCTCTTTAAGAATTAAGCATATCATCCACATGTGAAGGAAGATTTGAGTTGATCCAGGTCTCAGCCTAGACTTCCCAAAGGCTTTTTTTGGGAATCTATAGGTATGGGTCAAAAAAACCAAAGGAGATGTGCTCTCTGACCATTTGCTGTGCACAGACCTTTATTTTCAGCTGTCTGACATTATCAAGACCAAGCTCAGACCAACCTGCACAACCACTGGAAAACCTGAGCCTCTCATTCTTAAGAAACCCAACCAGCCTAGACAAAATTGTATAGAATCTGCAATACGCCACTGGGAGGACTCTGGCATGAATTCAGTGACGTGTGCCACATGCAGAACAGTTTGTAGCAAGTATCCTTTCTCAGAGCCTAACTTTATTCAAGCCCCTAGATCTCAGAAAGCCTGAAAAAGTGCTGAAACCCAACTGCTTACCTCCTAAACTATTACCTATACCACGCTACCTGGACATTTCAACATCTTCCACATATGGTGAATTTCAATATAATTCACAGAAACACTGAGGTTGGAAAGGATCGCTAGAGATCTTCCAGTCCACCTCCCCCTGCTCAGACAGGATTTCCTACAGTAGGTTGCCCAGGACCATGCCCCATCAGGTTTTTAATATCTCCACAGATGGAGACTTCACAACATCTACAGGCAATCTCTTCCAGTATATGATCACCCTCACAGTGAAAAAGTTTTTTCTTGTGTTCAGATGGAATTTCATGTTTTTTTAATTTGTGCCCACTGCCTCTTGTACTGTCAGTGGGCACTGCTGAGAAGAGTATGGCTCCCTCTTCTTTATTCCCTCTCATCAGGTATTCATACACATTGATAAGATCACCCCTGAGCCTTCTTTTCTCCAGGCTCAACAATATCAGCTCTGTCAGCCTCTCCTCCTCTGACTGAGGCTCATGTGCCTTAATTATCTTTGTGGCCCTACACTGGACCCGCTCCAGTAAGTCCATATCCTTCATTGACAGGGGAGCCCAGATCTGCACAAAGTACTGCAGATGTGGCCTCACCAGTCTGCATAGGGAGGAAGGATTACCTCCCGCAACCTGCCAGCAACATTCTTCCTAATGAAGCCCAGGATGCTGTTGGCCTCCTTTGCCATGAGGGTGCACTGGTAGTTCATGGTCAGTTTGTTGTCCACCAGGATCTCAAGGTCCATTTCTGCAGGACTGCTTTCCAGCCAATCAGTCCCCAGCTTATACTGGTGCTTGAGGTTGTTCATCCCCAGGGACTGGACTGTGCATTTGCCTTTGTTGAACTTTATGTAATTCCCATTGGCCCATTTCTCCAGCCTTTCAAGGTCCCTCTGAATGCTAGCACAACCACCTGATATACTGGCCACTCCTCCCAGTTCTGTATCATCTGCAGCCTTGCTCTCCCTGCCTTTTCCTTCAGTCACGTACATTAAAACAAGTAGTAGAGATTTCTATGTGAGCAGTGCCAGCCTGGCTCTGGACACGGATGCAGTGCCATGTCTGAGCTGCTCAGCTCCAGAGCACAGCCTCCCTGTTCAGACACGGCGCTGCACCAACTGGCTGTCTAGACCCCAAGCAAACACCCCTGCACGAAACGGCACAGCTCACCGTGCCACAGGCGTGCATGCACAGCGTCTTGACCTGCAACATGAGATATAAACTACTAACATTTTATTAACATTTTGCCTCACTGTTCATACGCTCTCTAGTCAGCTGTACTCTAGGGTAAGTAGAGGCACAACATTTTTTGGATTGTTATTTTCAATTTTTAACATTACCTCCAACACTGTCTCATTATCCACCTTCTTTTGATGTGGCACTGCCTAGTTCTCAGTAAAAGTGAAGGGGGTTTTTGTTTGGTTGGTTTGCTTTGTTTTTTATTTTTAAGAAAAGCAAGTAAAACCAGATGATATTTTTCCTGCAGTGCTTAAAGGGAAAGACTTGTCTTTAACCAGCCATGCTAATAACAGAAGACTCTAAAGCACGCAATTAACAAACATTAAAGCTTTTTTCCCTAACAAATGATCTGATATTGTTCTCTTGAGGATTCTTTCTTCTTTTTTTCCCCAAATGCAAACAGCAAGCTGTTTACAAAGTCATTAAGATGAAATATTTACTGAAGAAAAATAAATAAATTTCAACAAGTAATAATCAGATTTGGTGCTGGTTTCTGTTTTAGAACATGTACCTTTAGATACCAAAACTTTGTTGGACTTCAGTGGCAATGAAAGGACAGGAATGCAAGGTGTAGAACATGCCCACATTTGCTGTCTTCACAGGGATCACCAAAGCCATGCAGCCCCTCTGAGCAAGGGACAAGTGGGGATGGGTGAGGCAGGGAACAGACACCATACAATCTATCGTGTCTAAATCTGCTACAGTTTACTCCCATTTCAGAATAGCAAAGGACAAGACCACCAGTTAAACCACTGGTGGTTTCACATCATGAAATAAAGATCATCACATCATCGATAACGGTTCATCACATCATGAAATAAAGATCTGTTGCAGTTAAACCACTGGGTTTACTGCAACAGATCTTTATTTCATGAGCAAGACTCGTGTGAATGAAGTTATTGCTCATACGCAGACCGGCTGGACTGAATAAGGAGGAGATGACCCATCCACAAGGTTTGTCCCACCTCTCAGAGGCCGGAAAGCCCAAGGCACTCCCTGGTCTGCTGACAGTACAAAGCCTGGTTCTGAGGTCCTCACTCACATGGATGCACTGGCATCTCTGGTATTATAGGCAGTCCACTCCACAGCCTTTTCCTCCATTGTGCACTCCCCAACCAAGCTATCACTATTGAGGAAGCTCATGCAAATATGATAACTGTGAGACCTCCGTCCTCCTGCCAAAGTCATTCAGAACTCACTGATGGGTTTAAAACACTGCTGGAGAAGGAGGCTGCAACATGGAGAGATTAAAAAAAGCTTTGTCTTCCTAACAAATCTGGCTAAAATCAGCCAAACAACTACAGCAAAATAAGGACAGAGGAGATACGCATAGCTGACGTGCTAATAACAGATTCTCTTGGAGATTACAGAAATCCAGAATACATTAAAAAAGCAATCCCGATGAACTAACAATCCACTATATTTTACTTCAGTTACTCTGCACACCTCAGAGAAACAATTTTAAGACCTTATCCTACAACTCTCTTCGTGGAAGTAAGGCAGTGTCATGGTACCACTGAACTCCAGCACAGCGGGCCAAGTGAGGATCACTTTTTCCTTGAAACACCCAAGGACTGCAGGGCAGAAACACAACAGCGTCACAACTGCCATGTTTCAAATGCAAGTTTAAAAGTTTGGCTACCCTGGGGCGAGGCATGGCAGGAGGGCAGAGCTACACTGAATTTTTCAGGATAGGAAGCCAAACATGCTGCATTGCCACAGAGAATCACAGCAGGAATTTGTAACGTGGGTACCAGTTGTGCGGTATGTCCCTGGCAGCAACACAGCAACACCTCCAGACTCCAGGGCAGTTCACAGCATTAGTGGTGATCACTAACAGGAGCTAGGATCTTGATCTTTGTCCCATCTGAAAGTCCAATCAGTTCACCACTTGTGAATCAAACTCGAGCCCAGTCTTAAGTAGCAAAAACCTTATGGATTGACTTTTTTGTGTGTACCATTGCCTCTTATGGAAAAAAGTAATAAGCAATAGATTAATATGTTGCATTTAGTGAACCACTCAAAAAGGTTGGTTCTGTCAATTACAAAAGATGCAACATTCATTAACTGCATAATACATAGAAAACTTCTCATTTCCAATTAAAAAACATTGCCTAGGACTTCATGAGTTTTTCAACAAATGTTAGGAATAAAAAAAAGTGCATATTAAGGTAATCTGTTAAGAGTACTTACTATGTTTTTCCAGGTGTTTAGTGTGATTGGAGTACTACACATTTGCATAACTTTTGGATTTTCTAGACATTAAGAGAGAAGCAAAAATAAAGAGAAGCCTGTGATTTATCAAGTGGTTTTTCAGGAAGGAAGAGTAATTTTCCTTTACAAGCCATCTGTACAGTTCACCATGTAAATAAGTCTCTGTTCAAGACAACAGAATCATAGTTTACTTGTGGGTTTAAGACACACAGCACATTCCCACTTCAATTCTGTTCCACCACCAGAGGACTAATTAAGAACTATCAATTAACACAACAGCCACACTAGCAGGCAAGCAGGCAGAATAATGAAACACCTAAAAAGTTTTTTTTCCCTCCTTTAATTTTTATTTAATTTCAGGGGGGAGTGGACAACATATTAGTATACAGTTTATGGATGTTTCTACCACAAGGCTTCTAGTAAAGACAAATTGTGATCACCTTTCTATGGCACCTTACTATATCTCCTGAGTCTTTATTTATTTATACGAAATCCATCACTGCAAAGTCTAGGAGCACAAACAGATTAAATACGCTCCCTGCACGCACCCAGGCTGCTGTCATTGACATTGCCCAGGAAAGCAACTGTAGATTCTATTTTCTCGTTTATCCCTGCAAACCTGAGCACAGCAGGGAAACTGTGAACTGAGTTTTCCTTCCTGAGACTAAACCACGCTATTTACGGAGCATCAATCACAGACCAACTGATGGATGCTTGAACTGTGGAGAACACACCTAAGCTTCAAACCTTTTGTTTTCTGTAACACCTTGATACACAGCGATGGAAAGACAGAAACCCCCCAAAAAGCTGCTTGGAAAAGAAAATTTTAGCTGAAAACAGTTTACTGTTTGTAAACTGCAAATATATCCTTTTTTTCCAAATACAAGCATCTGCTTTCTCCTGTAATTTCCTTGGCACGGGTGCTCCCTACCAAAGTGCTTGTAATTGATACATTTCATTTTAATGGCTTGCGACTCAGAGCAGTGCAGTTTCAACACTGCCAACCCAGCACCACTGTGACACAAACAGAGCAGCCCAAGAGAACATGAATCCATGGAAGAAAAAAGAAGAAAAGACAATTTTCCATGGAATTCTTCTGCCTAGGGTATGAATTAGTATATTGATAAAGCAGTGAGGTCACAGACTCCTCTCCATCATATTTTTCTGTTACAGGGAAATTCAGTGATATGTCATTCCATGTACGATAAATTGTCTTCTGTGGGCATTTGTTTTTCACAGATAAACACTAAAAACCTCATCCCTTTCAATAACCAGGCAAGAAATTGCCTAATAATTAGGTAGTGCAATTTATAGTTTAATAGCCTGTGGGATTTAGGGCTTCCACCTTCTCTGAGACTGTTACACCTGTGCCCTTTTAGCATTACATAGTAGCTTAGTGTTCTCATTAGAGTCCGGCGATTAATATTAATGAGACATTCTCACTTGAAGCACGCTATCTTACATGACTTTATTTTAAATTTTTGAGTGCAAATTATAATGAGAATTTACCTTTATTACTATTATTTTTAAGGGCTTTCAGTTTCTTTCTGATATCAAATGATATCAGAAATAATTCAACCTCGATTAAAGCCAGGAAAATACTAACCAGTTCCATACAACAACAGAATTGATATTAAAAGGAGATTTCAGAGTGTGTAATCCTTTTCTCTTTGAGTTGGTTTTGACTCAGGTAGGCAAGCCTTGAATAAGTAAATGATTTGTAAATAGAGGGGTTGAGGAAGCATACTACTTAAGATTATCAGAATTGCTAATTCAGGCAGCCTTGTGAGAGGATTGTGATTACACAGTAAAAATTATTTTTCCTGTTATCTACAGAAAGGAGATAGAATCTAGCTTTGCAGAATGGGTTTTCTGCCTGTCTCACAAGGAAGGAATTACGATGCAATTCAAGATTTAAAATTTCAGTCACCTTTCAGGGATTCTCCAGGAATTCAATATAATACAGAAAAATTTGCTCTGCTGAGAAGAAAAATCCACTGCAGAGTACCAGTGTCTTAATGATACAGATACTGCTATATACAGTAATACTTTGATTGCTGAATCTGAACACACAGAACAAACACATAGGGACATTTGAATACCGCCTCTGTAGCAAAATTAAGGGGTTCTTTTTCTTGGGGGTTGGGGTGGTTTTTTAGTCACAGGGTATGCAAAAGCAGGCTTATACAGTCACAGAGCCTATCAGACCTCCTCCAAGTAACTCCCAAATTTTCTGGCCAATTCTGCTTAATTTGATAACAGAACAGTGGTCTGGAAGACATCACATTTCAGCAAGTTACAGGAAAATTAGAGGCTGGGTAAAACAAGAGAAATATAAAAAATTGTCCTTCTGAGGGAACGTCAGCAGAATGACCATATCAGCACTCTGGCTGGACACAGGGCATGCTGCCTTTTACTTAGGTGACCTGGAAGAGACACAAAATGCAATACATGAAACAGAGCGGTTTAGGACCCAGTTCCACCACACCCCACACCCCCCCCCCCAAAAAAAAAAAAAAAAATTGTTTTAATTTTTTTTTTAACTTTTAAGTATTTTTGCAGCTGAAAGCTGAGTTTCCAGACAACAGAACAAAATTCATGGGGCAGCTTAATTCTGCAGCTGTGCACCGACAATTCTGAAATACAGCAGCTCACTGTCCTATTGAAAGTTGTTCTAAGCTGCATTCTTCTCAAAGCCAATACATCCCAGGGTGCTGCCAGCCTAAAAGAGCTGGCATTTCCCAGCTCCTTCACATGCACTAGAATTTAGGAAAAAAAGAACTCAGAAAATTACCTAAGCTGGCTCTGAAAATATTTCTCTTTATCTGGTCCACCAAATTAGCTCCTTAATGTAATTAAGGCTCCTAGATTTGGGGAAGATGTCAGCTAACTACAATTCGCATTTTTATTTATTTTTTTATAATGGCCCAACCTCATTTTTTTCCTCCTGCATAGGCTTCTATACTTTGCAAACACTAGAATATGTCAAACATATTTACAAGCCTACAGTAATTTTGCAAATAGCTTCATTATTGGCCAAAGGTGACAGGATACAGCAACTGGCACGGTACCTGCTCTGAATTCAGGTTATTGCACTACCACTGTAGCTATACTGGATTGTTTTGCATTATGCCCCAGTGGAACCACAATGAAAAATTAGCTGTTGCACATTACAAATTACCTTGTTCTCAGCTACAGCAGGTAATGGCATTTCAAGGTGCACTTACAGCATGGGAGGGGAGGGAGAAAAAAAAAAAAAAGTGCTTCGCCTGCATGCCTCACAAACTCGCTCTTTTTCCAAATTCCATGATAGCCTTTGTAAATAATGCAGATTTGCTCTCTTACTTTGCAAAATAATAAAACCACTTAAGATCTAATGCGCAGTCTAATTTTAAAATTCTGTTTCCAACATATTTTATTGCACACATCAGAGAGGCTCAGGTAGAGCACAGCAGCAAGGCCAGGCTTCCCTCGGGGGATGCATGGCAGTGAAAGGGGACACCAGAGCAGGCTCATTGCCTGCTGCCTGCAGGAAGGGGTTTTGAAGAAGAGCCCTCCAAAGAGCTACCCACAGCCACACGAGAGTCTGTGCCTTCCCGGGACAGGCCCGGGTCCGAGGGCACAGGCGCCGTGCTCCCTTCTGCGGTCTGCCTCTGTCCCATGGAGCAGCAGCCTAAGAGCAACCTGTAGCTGTCACCGAGGGCTAAGTAACTTTAATCCCCTTAACTCTTCCCTCGTAACCAACCATTATTTCTTGTATATCACTTTTACTACGACTGCTATTAACTGCATTCTTCTGTCTGCTTTGCTTCAGACCATTTGCGTTTGAAATCCCCTTCAAGGGAAGAAGCCAAATAGGGAGGCACAACTCCAGGTGCATCCCTACCCACACACTCACTGCACTCCTCCGTCTTGCAAGGCAAATCAACGCAAAATCCTCCCCAAACCCAACTGGTGTGCTTTTATCCCAAGTTCATTGTGCTGAACATTCACATTCCAGCCACACTCCTACGTTACCTCCACAACTTCTCTTCATAAATATTCTTAAATAGGATTTATATCTACACTAGTAAGTACTTATCCCTGGTTACATAGAGAAGTGCAAAATTAATGTTAATCCTCATAGCATTATCTATGCTTTTGTTTATTAATATGACTTCAGGCAGTTTAAAATTCAGTCCTTACCTATCTCACAATACACAGCAGCCTGGAAGTATTTTGTGTCCGAGACACTACAAAATCAGGCACCATAAAACATATTTGCAAAATTTTTCCCCATTAGGAAAAAAAAAGTTCCCAGCCATTTCTATTTCATATTGATTCTGTCACAGACAGTGGCATTTGGCCACTTGAATATACGACAATTACTTATTCTTCACTCTTATTTACAGTTTGATTGTGATGGCTCTAAGGAAACTTGGGAGATTAAATAAAAATACAAAGCTTGTATGCAAGCATAAATTAAGGGTTTAGTCTTCCCACTATCAAGAAATAAGCATTTGCATAGTCAGGGAGATTAATCCTATATTCGCTTTTTGTTTTGTCTAGCTAACTCCCAGTTTGAAAGTGCTTCAAACAAAACAAAAAACCCCCCAAAAATCAATATGATTTTGGTACTCCAGTAAGTAAACTGTGAAGTGCATCTTCCTCTCAGGGCTGTTACACCCAAACTCCTGTACCATCCTCTCATTAAAGACAAGAGGCAGACAGCTATCCTTTTCTCTCACACACTTGTCACATACTATGACATGCGATTGCTAAATTTGTCCAAATTCACTGGACAAGGCCACTGCTGAGGGCTTTGCTCCCTCTCCCCCAGGCCCTGAAGGCACAGCCACATGGCTGAAGGAGCAAAGCACCAACGCACCTCAGCACAGGAGTGGCACAGAGAGAACACAACCAGGAAAGCATGGTGCACTTGTTTGGGATGGGAGCAGAGAGGGAGGGAAAGGGATAGTCAGGATAACAAGGACAGTCAGTGTTATGGAACAAACTTTGACAGGACATGAGTGATGCAAAAGGAGAGAAACGGAACTGTACAAGCAGGAAAAAAAATTAATAAGATCCCAAAGATAGAATTAGGGGATCAAAAAATCAGCAGAAGCCTGAAAACAGAGAATGGGAAGGGAAAGAATACATAACCTTCAATATTTTAGTGTTACATTTACACGTGAGAAGAGAAATGGGAGAGCACAAAAGATAAGAGACATGAAGATGCAGAGAGACAGAGGCAAAGGAGGGGAGGGAAAAGCACTGCAGCAGTGAGAAAAAAACCTGCTTCTAATGGTCACAGGTAGCAAGGTTTAGAAATTTCCTCATTTAAAGAAAATACGTAGACATCAAAACCTCTTTGCTTGTATGCTGACAGTAGTTTGGCACCAACACGATTTAAAACTACCAACTCACAAAATATGCTGCAGTATCACACAGGAAGTTTTCTGCACTTGCGTTTGATTCTTAAAGACGTGTTAATAGAAGCAGTCTTGGATAAGTCTCACAAGTGTTTGTGGCATGCCTGGTAGCATTCAAAATGCACAAAGAGGCAGATTCGGCAGCTTCCTTCCTGAAGGCAGCAGAAAAAACCTTTCTGTCCCAGGGTTCTAAAACCCTGCAGCAGCTCCCTGGTCCCACAGAGCTCCAGCCAGCACCTGGAAGCCGGGAAATACAAGTTTCTGTGACCACGGACCTAGCACCTCCACAACCAACAAGTCAATTAGAAAAACTAGAGAAACCACCCAGGAGATGACTTCTACGAGCAGAAGAACTGGCAGGGATGGCAATGTGGCAAACACGCTGCGGCACCAGCAAGCTGCAGCAGCTGACATTTGTGCTCCAACACCTTAGGCACTATATACTTGTGATGAGCAGAAAGTTGTCACTATTAAATAAGAAGAAAATATATGTATTTCACCCTAAAACCTTGATACTTGGAATATTCATGTTCAGAGTTGTAGAAAAGTAGTTCTCTGTAACTACCTTGGAATAAATCTTTTTTATAATAATTTTTTGAATATTTTTTAAAAAATTTTTCCTGTCCTCCACTCTGCTTTTTCTCACAGAAAGCAGTATTTGGTTAATAGAGGAAATATAAATCAATCTTTTCATTACAAGATTCTGGCAGTGGGGTAGGAATGAAGGCACTCAATGTCTGAAACAGAAAAAAGGAGTCTGTAGGACTGGCCAAGTATAAATCAGGAAGGGGAACCCAGGGTGGGCTGCAGTTTTGCTCAGGCATCTCACACAGCATGCTAATGTGCAAAGAGTGAACTTTCTTAATGTTGCTAGGCAGATCCATCCTGCCTCTGACTCTGCTGTGGATGGGGCCAGGAGGTGAGTGCTGCACTAGGACAGTGCAGCACTAAGCATGATTTCTGCCATTCTGAGACAAATACTTTTAGATTACCTCCTAGTCATTAAACGGACCATAGAGCAGCATGCTTTAAAGTTTCTGGCTTAGTGTTATTGTGTGCATTTCAATAATAAAACATACTACATGTAAAAGCAAAACTTATAAATCAACTCTTAGTGGTAACAACAAATATAAGGAATTATAATTATTAAAAGCCCAGGGAATTGCAACTGCTGGAAATTCAAACTTATGGTTATATATTATATTATATTTTATACTTATAGTATATTTTTATTTATATATATATATATACATACAAACACTATTTAAGAAACATAGACCTAACTGACTGGAAGTGAGGTTATAAGGAGACAAATAGAATTTTAAAAAAGAAAAGTATAGCATCGTTAAAAAAGCCATTGTAATCTAACCTACATTCAACAAACACTAAAATTTACTTTATCACAGTCATTTTTTTTATTGCATAAAATCCACTCGAATTTAAATTGAAGGTATTCAGACACTTCATATATACCTAGTTTTTCTAATTTAATAATTTCCGTAACTGACTGCAAAATTTCTAATTTCTTAATTTCCAATTATAATTCTCACTTACAGAACAACTGCACTAGTACCATTTTTTGTTCTTGGTTTTTACCCTCAGCTTCAGTGACATTCTAAAGTAATTTTTTCTAGGGGATTTTAAAGACTTTGTTTTTCTTTAAATAAACAACCCACATAAATAAAGCATCTTCTCTTAAATTTACAAATGAAGAAATGCTAGGAGCTTCTTACAGGCAAGGAAATACTCAGGTTCCTTTTTTTGATTAATCCATATCTGTAAGTCTAAATCATATTAAAAATTAAATGTAGCTATATTATTTAGCACTGATGTTTGTCTGAAACCATCAATTAACATTAATCTTGTTCAGCTACTCTACAGAGGATCAATCCTTAAACTTCCTTCCAATTTGACTTTGTAAAAGAGTAGAGTTCAGGCTCACAACAGAACTACACAAGATAGTATCTCTTTGCCATAAATATAGTAAGAACTAGAAATACAACCCACAGCTCATAAAGGCTGATAAATGTCTTTTGGCATCATTGAAAATGTTGAGCTTTCTTCACTTCTGACTTGTATTGCCCACCCATAATTAAGAATGATGTTAATAAAGCTTTATTAAAACATATAGGAGCTTACAAATGCACAGCAGCTGGTGCAGTGTAACACTAACTAAATGTAACCAGCATCCCTGTAATAAAAGAGAAAAAAAAAGAGTTGCTGAAACATTTGCAATGGCAGCCTCATTTAGGATTACAGATTACAGAACAGGCTGCTCAGCGAGGCTGCACAGTCCTGCTGTCCTTAGAGGGATGTCTAGGTAAAGCCCTGAGCATCCTGGTCTCACCCCAGAGCAGACCCCACTTTCAGCACTGAGTTGGGCATAAGTTATCCTATGATGCTATTTTGTCTTTTCTAATTTATCTAGGATAACGGTTCAAGCAATTCTGATGTTTGTCTTCCACTGGTGACAGTCTCAAAAAACCCCCACCAAACAAAACCAACAATAAAACCCCAAGAAAAGGCCCAAACCCTACCAACAACACAGCACCACAAAAACTTTCAAAGCTTTAGAAGACTTTTCAGCTTTTCTGTATGACATTAGTTGTCAATGAATAAATGAGATTTTCTATCATACAACCAGAATATTTCTTTAAGCTAACTCTTCAACTATAGAACCAAAAGACTTCTATATAAAGACGTATTTGTTTCTGAACAACATTCCCTGACCCTGAGTAATTGCACAGCAGCCCAGAAGGAAAAAACCTTCCCCAAAACAAATTAATAAAAGTGAGTAACAAATAAAAATAAAATCATCTATGTTGGAGTGTACTGCTACGGACACATTTTCTTTTCCAAGCAAAGAGGGTCCTCACCAATCAACTTAAGACAACACTCCTCTATCATGGTGCTCATGCCCATGTCACTACACAGTAAAAGACAAAGCTTTTCAGCTGTTATAGCAATATTGTACTCAGACCTTGCCATCTTTAGTAGGATCCATAGCATACTGAAGTAGCAATCAAATCCCAGTAATCACAAATGCTGTCAAGCAGGAGTAGATGACAAAAATCTGAAGTGTCATCCTTACACATTAGCAATGCCACTTTGTCACCAGCCTTGAACAAATAGTCAGTGATGGAGATCTTGTTACAACACAGCAAAGAATAAATAGGACTCTAACAACATACCAGTACAAGGGATTAGTGAGTATACTCTTCCAGAAAGCATGAAAAGTCTCTTCTTGATTGTCTCTCTCTCACGTACTGTTCTGGTGCTTGTTCTAAAGAAACCAGGAGTCTCGTGAGAATGGCTCACCGCCTCCAAACCCTACAGTCTAAGCCCAAATTTCCACGTGTGTGATACAAGATCTTGACACTGTGGTACAAGTGTCCACAAAGTTGGACATTGAAGGGAAAGAAGGAAATGAAATACTGTTTCTAACTTAGCTGCTCATATTTTATGCAGAGACATGACACCATCGACCAGCTGATCAATGGATTTTTGGTGCTGTTGCAGAGTGAGAACCCCACTGAGCTGCAGTGCTGGGAGCCTCTGCTTCTCAAGAAAAATCTCTTACCAGGTCTACGACAGCTTCTACTGTCTCCTTAGCACCTTCTGAAGCTAAACCTGACCCCCACGCCTCCTCCACCTATTTTCTATTCTGAACATGCATCTGAAAGCAGATGAATTACCATGGACAAGAGATCTTGAATGTAGTGAGCGCAGCAAGCCAGGAGCCAGTGCCCCACCACGGGAAGCAGCTGCTTTCAAAACTTGGATGGAGCCTTTGCTTCTCTCTAAATGACAGCCCTTCCCAACTCCTACCTCCTGATAGCAGGTGCAATTTCCCACCTCCAAGGTGGCTGTGAGCCCCCAGCCCTCCAGGCTAGCTCAGAAGAGCTCTGTAGCAGCCACGGTTCCTAAAACCATTCTCAGGGGGACCTCCTTCCCTTGCAAGCCACACAGTATAGTGACATTTCTAATAAATAAATAAATAAATGAAAAGAGAGGGTGATGCGACATATCACACATCACTCCAAGTGCTCCTTTCATACCTGAATGCAAATCCTTCCCTTCCTTTCAAAGCCAAATTGTAATCTGACCTGAAGCTAAACCCCAAACCCATGTTCCTTCAACTCATTTTCTACTCTGAATAAGTAGTGGAAGCCAGAAAGAGTACCGCACACAAGAAAATACACATGTAGTTTAAAACCCAGTGTACACTTAGGAACTGTTTTAAGGAGATTTATTAAGAAGTACTACAACCACTGCAGACATACCAAAGCAAACGCTCACCTCTGCAGGCAGAACAGACCACATTTTTTTGGAAGCGTGATGCTCACCACCAAAGCTGCAGACTTTTTAGTCAGCTAATGTGGTTTATTGTAACAACTGTTCTCTTTTAAGTCTAATCAATTACCACCATAGGGGGAGATGATGTATCCCAGCAGTGTTTACCTTTTCATTGTCAATCACATTTGGTAACTCTCCTAAAAACTGCTCTGCGTTTTATAGCAGGCTGCGTGTTGCGCAGGTGGTTGGTACGCAGCCTGAACTTCAGGCCCCATACAGTACAATATCAACTAGCTTTACAGCATCTAGTTTTGCGCAAATACTACACTGTAGCTATGGGAAATCTATCACCACCCAGGGAATCTGAAAGTAAGCAATATTGATCCTTAGCCAACTTAGTGGTCAACTCCTGAATGAGCAACATCCATCAGGAAGGTTTTATTGACAACAAGGCAGACAGTCACCACACCCACAACCACCTCAGAATTTGACCTAGAGATCTTATAGCAACATGATTTCTGTGGTTTGCCAGATACTAGAGCTCAGCAGAGTATTTTATGGCATTCTTAGAGACTCATAACTTTTTATAACCCTGACACTGAATATTCAGGCTATTGTTACAATGAAACAGATAATAAATGATAAACTATATAATTTATTGGTAACTATCATTTATTAGTAACTATAGCTTTTAATACTGTATTTTGGTTAGGCATAAAAAGCATTGTTTGTCACTATGCTTTATCATAAACCAATTCCTTTTCCAACCAAGCACTCCTTGTGACTGCAGCTCATACAAGCTGTCATTTGACAATACAAGGACTTTGATGGCAATAGCATTTTATGGACTCTTTACCCTCTCCCCTGTTCCCAGCCATAATCGTTGGTCATACAGCACAGGATGTTAATCATTATGGATCAGAAAAGAGAGAGAGTCAGGTTAAAAATAATTTAGGGGAGGAGGAATTTTGAACCAGAACACTTTCTTGAACAATTTACAGCACAGTTGCTCTAAGCAGCACGACAAAGACTGCCCCAGTATAGCAGGTACGGAAGGACAGGGACAAAGTAGCAGAAAGCTTTGTGTTGGCAAAACCATTGTATCACTGAGTTACAACCACCACAGCATCCAGGGAGAAGAGTGACCTGCGGCCAAGGTGCTCCTCATGGTAACAGATGCTGCTCAGGAAACAGACAGCAAGTCACTTCTGCTTACTGAAATGACATACACACACGAAACAGCAAGTGCATCAAAGCAACAAATCCAATTTTTGTTTTAACATCAGAAAACTGGCAAATGAAATGAATGGTGAAAAATATGAAACCAGTTTTTCAAACAAGTTTCAGAGGGCATCTGTGAAATTAACACCTCTGTGTTCGACTTCTACGCTATGCAAAATGGTAGAAATAACAAAAAAGAGAACAGAATTAACACAGAGATGAAGATGACTACTCCATATAGCTCTCTTGGGAAGAAATGACACCTCACAAATCTACCAGACTTCTTCAAAGAAATCATCTAACTTATGGACTGGATGACTGTGATTTAGCTGATAGCCTACCTGAATTTCCAAGAAAGGTTTTTACAAAATTCTTCATCAAAATCTCTCCTTCCCAGAAGCTGAGACTTCATCAAGTAGGAGGAAAAACCTTCTCACAAATTATTAAGTGGTTAAAGGACACAAAAGTACTGTAGAAATGGTCAGTTTTCATAATGGGGAAAGGGTCTGCGGAGTCTCACATGCATCTGTGCCAAAACCTACACTGTACAAAAGGAGGTGAGCTAGCAAAGTCTGCTGACAATATAAAATTATTCAGGATAATCAAGTCCTAAACTGACCATGAAGACCTGTGGAATTTCTATAATGAGCAACTGGAAAATAAACTAGCAGATGAAATTCGACTTTGATAAATGCAGAGTAACACACTTATAAAAAATAACCGTGACAAGACACACACCATAGTGGGCTTTACAGTCCAAATCTTGACACCAATCAGAACAGAGATTTTCGTGTCTTTGTTTAAAGTTCTCTGAAAATATCAGTTGAAAGGCAAGCAGCAGTGAAAACAGCAAATTAAATGGTAGGTGCTATTAGGAATGGAACAGAGAACAAAACAGAAAAAGGTCAATATGACAATGAATAACTTCATAAAGCATTCATTTCCCTAGAACAGCATGCAGCTGTGGTCACCCTATTTCAAAGGGAATGTAACATGACTGGAAACGTTAAAGAGAAAAGCAACACTGCAGATGGAAGTTACAGAGTGACGTCTACATGGAGAGAAGCTCAACAGACTCACCTAGGAAAAAGACAGCTTAGTGTGATATAATGCAAAATCAGTCACGGAAGGGAGATGACGAACAAATACTCATTTTCTCACATATGAGAAATATGAGGCAGAATAGGAATATCATGCAGAATGTTCACAACAAATTAAATTCCATATAAAGTATAATCACAATTCAGACTGCATTTCTGTAGGATGCTGTAGAAAACAAAGATAGAAACAAAAAGCAATTAAACTAAGTGGAAAAAAGGTAAATTTAGGCCTCAAACAAATCCACATTCAACTCTGCTTGGAAAGAAAACTACACCATACAGCATCCTGGAAAGGTACATTGGAGGGAATATAATTTTGTATTTGTCTTGAAGTATTTCTTTCCGGTCACTACCAGCCAAGCGAGTGGGCTAGGTGGATTTTGGCTTGACCTAGCACAGCCGTTCTTATGTTCCGATTGCCCCATCCTCGCCCCAGTGAATCCCACCCCTCTGATATCCTCCTTCAGGGCACAGAAAGAGAAAGCTCATCAGCTTACTTGTCCTGACCTCTACTCCTTCATCTCACCAGCGGTTTCCAAAAGGGCACGGGGAAATCCCTGTGTAAATCACAGAGGTGAACCCTAAGGAAGAAGAGTAAATCTCCTCACTATTCTCTGACATGTTTCATATATCAGTAAGCTGCTGCTCTCAGTTTCTTTTGTAATACAACTGCTATTGCTACTGGCATTAACTACCACCTTTGCTGATGCTTGTAGACAGACCCCACAATTCATGACCACAAACAGTAATCTCTATGAACAAGTTCAGAAAATTGTACTCATCTCTCTGCATACATCAAGAACCACAACAAAGAGACACGCATGTCAGCAGTTTAAGATGTCGGAGGATTGGTTCTCCCGATGAAAGCAGCACTCCTCTTGTCTCATTTTCATGATTCAGTGTGGTGTAAATAATTTCAAACAGTCAAATAATTGGATACCAACTCCTCTTTGAAAAAAGGTAACGTAACCGTAAAATGACAGGACATTGGAGAATTATGCCAGCCCTGCTGTTATCAATGGCATACATAGATAGCATTTCCATTGCAGAACTGGTACACAATCACAAAGTAAAAAACGTAAAAGAAAGGCTACAAAATACAAACAAGGAGAAAGTCCACTCTTATTTGCCTGCATTACCTAGAGCTTGTAATGATGTGTGAGGAAAGTAGGTACTTCAGAATAACATCTCTTTGCCTTTTGTTTCTAACCAAGTTTCCCTCTGTGCCACTCTGGACAATGCTGTCATTCTCCCGATTACTCAAATCTGTAATCCGAGCATAACCTCCTGTTAAAACATCCTTCAGATTGCATATCCAAATTGTCACTTAAGTCTTTGAAATGTTATGTCAGTATAAGTCATGCATAAAGAATAGAAATGGAAAATTTTAAAGTCATTCTGTAGTTTCATAATATCCATGCAAGATTTACATAACAACTTATAAAAACTGTACAGGGCATGGTGCTATCAATGGAAGCCATGCATTGGAATCCTCCTCTAGAAGGCAGCTGTCATTCCATACCGCAGTGTGATTTACTGTAATCGCTAGGATGGCAGAAAAAACAGGACCATAACAAAGGCATCAGGGAAAGCAGTAGGACAAACACAAAGTTTAAGATAAAGATAAAGTTCCCTTAACTTCATCAGTAGAAACTCCAGTAGAAACTGTACCTGTGAATACAACTGGAGTTGGAGAACTTCTGTCCTTGAAGATCTTTTAAAAAAGGGTCTTAAGTGATTTACCAATGAAGCTTAAATCAGCCACCTGAAAAAGCGGTTATTTGATAACTACCCTGAAATAGGTAACATACAGTCAATGATATCACAATAAAAATAAGGGAAATTCATAACCAATATAATTTCAAAATACTAGATCAATTTGACAGAGGCAGTATTAAATCAGTTAGTTTTTTAATACTGAATATCATTATGATCTTTGGAGCAACTTGATAATATTTTCATCTTTTGTGTATCGTAGCATTAATGTTTTAATTTATAACTGATTCTAAAATGCATGGACTAAAGCAGTAGCTCTAATATAATAAAAATTTTAAACCACATTCTGTCAGTAATCCATCATTTGATCTTGATATGGCCAATAAAGCTACTTACAGAAATAGAGTTTCTATTTTCTCCCATCAAAGCTACATAATCTTCAAAAGAAAGACATTCACTAAATTGAGGAAGGTCAATCAATCTGCAAGTCTTAATAAATGTGTATCAAACAATCTAGGAAGTAATGAAAATAAGAAAAAAAATCAGGAAAAATTAATAATGCTGAAGAGAAGGGATAGTAAAAAAAATGAGTTAGTAACGTACAAGTTGACCTTAGGAAATATAAATAAGTGATCCCTTTTCCTCTTCACACATTATATACCAGTTTTCTTCTCTGGAAACTGCAGCAGAGATTAAATCTATAAAAGAATCTAATTAACGATACAAACAGCAGGAATATTTTTCGCAGCTGTCACTTGAAACATACTGGATGTGGATACCTGCCTCCAATCTAGAAAGTTAACAGGGCAACACACATGTATAGCATAGAGTTGTGCTTTGAATCATTGCAAATGCACTCGTGCATTCGTGCTTATCTGCTTTGTCCTTGGATGCAGACTGATCTATGATTTGCAAACAATACTTTCTGGGCACACCAAATAGTAGAATAAGGAGGCGAAATATGCAAAAAGAACTATAAAATGGCTACTGATGCCAGCCAGAAAATTCGGAAAAACATCCCACTTTCAGACAGTTGTGCTGAGAGATCTTTTTCTTATTCTTTCTTTTTTTTTTAACTACCAGAAATAACAACAGGAAAGCAGGATCTTAACTGCTGCTTCACGGTTCTTCTGTCCCTGCAGCTTATTCGTCATCTAAATTCATGACTGTAGTTTGGGATATCACTGTTAATTGCTTCAGAGACTGTGAAACGTCAAAAAGTAGGTGGTTTTGAATTGATGCAGGAAATTAAGCATGGGAAACAGAGCAATTCCTCAAGTCCAAATTCATTAACTGACATTGTTTAAAGCAATTCTCTCTCTCTCCTGTTTTCGAAGCTTTAAAAAATTATTAGGCAATACAGTAATTACATATAGGGAATGATAATCTTTAGGCTAAGATTTTCAAATTTAGTTACCTACTTATTGCTATTGGAAGCAATAAGGAGGAAGCTGGCAGCATTATTCTCTTTCATGTTTTTTAGCCCTCCCACACCACTGAAACAAGCCAACAGATTTGGTGCACAGTGAATTCTGTCATTTTTTAAATTTTGACTTGACATAGGTAATACTATGCCAACGTGAAAGAAACACTGGCTGTAGGGAGAGGCATGACGACACCTTTTCAGCTCAGATGACAGACACACACTTAGATCTCCCATCATTAGCATACTTATCAATGATCTGGAACAGGAAAGAAAGTGGAAATGGATAAAGTAAAAATTGCAGTAATAGTTGCAGATGAAAGTTATTACAGTGTGCAGGACCGGAGAATACAGTGAGGCACTTCAGAGCACACTAAATGAACTAGTAAAGCAACAGCAAAATATACTCCATGTTGATGAATGCAAAATAAGGGAGAAAAATGACCATCCAAATTATCAACTCGAGAAAGCTGGCAATGGCAGAGGAAAAAAAAAAAAAAAAAAAATCACTGCTCGTCAGCAGCTGTGGTTAAAAACTAACAATGATGTGTAAGGAATACTATGGCAAAGCACATGGATTAAAATTTAAAGGATATTACTGAATTAGTGGATGAAAGAGGAGAGTGAAGAAAACCACTTTAAGTCATATGTACAAAAAACAAATTGTGACTATTACCTTCAGAAGGAAAACCTAAAAGCACATGACATTGCAAATGGTCTAGAAACCAGTCATAAGCTTCTCATAATGTAAGAACAAAGGAATTCTCAATTTAGGAGAACACTCAAAAGACAGTAAATTCAAAATGGATAAAACAAATACTCTCCCCAAACTATGTGATTAAAACTCACTTCCACCAAAAAGTAAGTGAAAAGAAGAATTTAACAAATTTCAAGGCAGGAATGGATATCCAGGCATTTGTCAGTAATATCTGTAGGATTTCAAATTAATTTATAGGAGAGATGTTCATCTACCTTAAATCAGTTGCTTGTGAAAACAGGTCCAAATATCTGTCTATTAAAACCTCATCCATTCTTCTAACAATGTAGCTAGAGTTAATTACTCTTGGAATTTGGTGATGGCTGTAGATGGCCACCACATCTAAATTAATTGGCTCTTGCTATGATTCAGACATCCATCTCCATGCTCACTGCAGGATCTTCAACAGCTCAGAGGCAGAAAGGGAAGGAAAAGATGCCAAAAATACAACTTCTTATCTTCAGCAGAAGTAACAGAAAATGTTTCTTCAAACTGCCTTCAGAAATTTCTCAACAGTTAGGTATTTTATGTTTTGTGCTTTCAAAGCACAAAACTTTTAAAAATGTTTTAGAGATGGCATTACAAAGATAAGTGATCACAGATCAAGTTGGAAGGGCATCAGTTCATACTGGAGAAACCAGTCTGCACACCCTCACTATACAGTTTAGGAATAGGAGCTCATTAACAATGTTTACCTTGAAGTGCCAGAGAGTATGTTTATGGACAGCTACTGTGGAGCAGTTAACAACACGTACTTAGTTCATGTGCCTGAATCCTTACACTCACAGCTTGAAATGGCTCAATGAGGTTTGTTGTTGGTTGTTTTTCTTTTCCTTCCTTTTTCAGATGAAACTCAATTTGATATTTCAATTTCAAAAACATTATAAGAAAATGAAAATAGTATCATTACTTGAAATATCTCTCTACTAACTGCAATAGAAGAGTTGAATCCAGGCTACTGTACATCATCAGTGTCCAAATGCACCAGTTTACAGTTAGTTTTAAAATTATTTGTTAAGCTGAAGAAAGATAATTTGATCCAAATAAAAGCAGTACAATGTAGTTCACACTGATTTAGTTAACATCAACCATAAAAAAATCTATGTTAGTTCAAGTAAAATTTTTCACTAGATTAATAAACCAATTTTTAGTTAAATTGAACAACTTCTGTGCTGTTCTTTTTCTTATAAAATAACTAGATGGGGAAAAGTTGGCACCTTCAGATTTGTCAGAATGATAACAACCATCGTAATGTAATAGTTCATTCCTGCTCTGAAAGAATTCAAAAGAAAAAAACCTAAAAATTTTCTAGTGGTTACACTTGACAAACCTGTGAACAGGCATAAAGCAGAGAGAGATGAGAACGAACTAAAAGTCTTCAGTTTACTGGATCAATAATGCTTTACTGTTGTCTCTTATTAACCACCATACAGGTCATTCTTTCTAGCAATCCCTTTGATATGTCTCTGGTCTGCAAAGGCTGCTGCGTAGAGAATGCTAGATTATGTTTATATTCATTATTAGTTTGTATCTCTTCTCTCCTTACATATTTGTTTGTATGGAGCAAACCAGTGGATTTCTCCTATGAATGTAATCCAATACTGGAAATAACTAATTTATATAATCAACGCAGTGACACTGCCCTAAGACAGATTTGGCTTTGCTTTGTTTAGTTTGGTAGGAAATACGGGCAAATGCTGAAAAACACAAGGTCATCCAAATTACTGCTAGTGACAAAGCAGTGTCTTACTGATTTTCTTCTGAAGACCTCCCCTAATGCAATTTAGAATATTCCTCTATCACACAGAAATTTCGTCTTTTTCCATAAAGCCTGTAACTTTTTCACCATCACACATCTTTTACATACACAGAAAAAGTGAGAACGCTTTGTTTTTGCCTTAGAAATAAAACTATTATAAAACTAATTGTTTAACGACATTAAGGGCAAGATGAGAAACTAAAGCCAAGCAGGACACATCACATGTACAGCTTCATATTAATGCAGAAGTCTTTCTTCTTACCAGTTTAGGGGGGGGGAAAAAAAAATAATCTATTCTTCAGTGGGCAAAAAGCAATTCAAAGCACAGATTTCTATAAAGACTTTTCCTTTTAATAAGGAATTTACCCCAAAGGTTGTAGAGTCTTTCAGCATCTCTTTTGTAGCTGCTACACAAGATAGTTTTGGATACTATCACTTCTGTCTCACTTCAAGCTACACTTCTGAAAGATGTGGGCTGGCATGTAGGATGTGTGCATAGTAACTTTTTATTTAATTTTAAAAAGGCTAAATTTAAATCATTAGTTAAGCCATCATCTTAAAGCAGAGAGGAAAAAACCAAGTCTAATAATTTGCCTTTCATATATTTTACTAAGATTGCTTAAGCAGCATCAGAAGTCATGATAAAGGACTATATTACACACGATACAGATAGATCTGATTCTGCACAGCAGGGGCCAAAACATATAGCTGCTTAAACCATTAGGTCCAAAGGTGTCTTAAATACAGTGTCAAAAATGTGTGCTAAAGGTCTCCAAGCCATTAGACAATCTTTCTGAGTAACTATTTTTGCCCACTTTTGTCTTGACCTTAATGAAAGTATGAGCTTCCCGACTCAGATCACGGCTGAAAATCCCAGGACCTCACTTAATTCCTGACTCCTCCAGAGACCATACCTGCTCTGAAATGAAGAGTGAACTGCTCACTGGAAGTTATGGCAAGCACCAATACAGTTAACCAAGATTACTTCTGAATGCTGGAGGTCAATATATGTTGCTTTGTTTTAGAGAAGATGAATTCGAAAGTCAGGATGCTTTCTTAACAAAACCTGTCAGTCACAGAGCAGAACAACTGCTGAAAATCCTACCTGAAACCCACTGTTTGTCAGCACCCATCTTCATTGCTTCTCGACACCCTACTACCCAGTGTGTCTCCTTATTCTCTTTCTGTTGTCCTCTCCTTGAGCAGGTATCTTTGAAGTCTATTTGAACGGAGGGGCTATGGACTTAATTGAATGCTAATATCCAGCACCATTGCTCTCCCCCCACACAGGGAGTCATTTCTCAGGTATATTATCCTATTCCAGTCAGAAGGACCATTTCACAATATCGAGCAATGCAATAGCAAATACTTTCAGCATTCTGGTCTGCTAGTTTTCCTTTAGCCCATTTCATTTCATATTTTCACCAGCATATAGCTTCCTTGTGTTTCCAAAGGAAGCTCACATTGCATAAATTCAGCATTAAAAAAAAGACAAGCATTCTCTATGTACTGAGAATCTTTTTACCCACCTCAGATCATTGCTTTCTGGCTCTCTATTAAGATTAATTCCCTGGCTATTGGCCCAAATATAACCGATGAAGATTGAGAAATAAGGTTTTAATAGCCACAAAAGTCACACATTATTACTGGTACCTTGTAGGTCCTCTCATTTACACAAGCACAGACCAGCTCCTGCCTCAGTCATTAGAAGATAACTGAATCAGTCACTTGCAATAAGCCATCTTTCAGTTGCAAAGGTGTAAGGGTGTGTACTGGTTGTTGGGAACACAGGGCTTTTGTGGTTTTAATGTGCATACTATTATCTTCTGTTTTCTTGTGCAACACTTCTTTTACCCAGCAGTATAAATTTGGGGACACTATCACTATCCTAGGGACTTTCATATAGAAATGCTTCCTTTTCAAGGTTTGCACTGAAACACCAAATTCCTGAATCTTTTGACCTTCAGAGTCCTTTGCAAATCGTTTCTCAGACCACCTACCTTATTAGAGCTCATTTCAAAACAAATAGAAAAAGAAGTTCCCACATACCACCTCCCACTCTGTGGGGCATTTTATGCACTGGGGACTTATATACATTTTAAAGCAACATTTCCACTTACAGACATAGTGGTTTCCTGCTCTTTGTTACTATATGTTATTAGCCTCAAAGTATGCAATTATTAAGTGATTGCATCAGAAAACCTGCTGATTATAGCAAATTACTTCCATATCATTGAGAGTTTTGCCAATTTTGCAACGTATTTTCCTCCTGAACCATTTCCCACATGTTGCAGGCACCACACTATATGCCTGGCATGTTCTGCAAAGCAAAAACCTTGCAACAGAGCACTGCTTGGAGCACCTTAGGTTATGTACCACTTGACAAGATATTAAAGGTAATAGCAGGGGTTGGAACAGGAATTCAAGAATCTTAACAGTTTTGGTGCTCCTTCCCATTTTCCTTCTGCAGAAAATATAGCAGTCCTCCTCTAACCCCCTAGCACACAACACTGGTAGACCCTGGCCCATTTGGATCTATGAGTAGAAGCAGAAGATACATTTATCCAGAAGTCTTGTTGCTGGAACTATTGAAATCGAAGCCATACTAGTTCAAGACACTCGCAATGCTCTCTGCTAAGTAAGGAGCTGAAATCTAAATACTCCTTATGGGATAAACCTTACCCATTCAAAGGGAGACTAGCAGTCAAGAAACAAAGGTTTTGTCCCTTGCAGAAGATAAAATGGAGAGCCACAAACAGTTCTGAGCAAGCAACCCTGTTGCTAAGACTTGAGCAAAGATTAAGACACAGCATGTGAGGACACATCTTGAAAGGCTGGCTCCTGGTATGCTCAATACAGTGCAAGAGCATAACGAAGGAAGGAACTGATGAATTGTTGGGGGAGAAGGAAAGACAGCTCTAATTTTTTGTGCAACGGTACTACTGACTAGAAAGAATAATGATTTAGGACCTGTGTCCAAGATTTGTAGATCCATCCCAGGGGAACGAGGTTGGCAAGAAAAGTATTCTTTTGTTGTCTGTCCAGGAAAAAACACACAGGTGCCAATGCAGACACATAAGCCCATGGAATGACATGAAGGAGGCAAAGAGCTTTGAATTGTGGCAGCTCAAAAGGGACAAGTGAGACAGGCAACAGCTCCCAGCTGCTTTTTGAACTAAGATTTATCAACACACCTACCCTCTAAATTCAGGAAGGAAAATGGGACTCAACACTTGTAACATACTGCAAGCATTAGCAATCCTTCAACCAGCAATCTTTCATAAGCTTGCCAAAGCTAACTTTATAATGGAAAGTCAGTCAAGAGGCGCAGAATCAACAATGTAGTTTTTAAAAAGCAATACAGCTTGTCTCAAAATGGTTAAAATTATTTTATTCCATTTTGTATCAAACAAAACCTCACGCAAGATCATTTTAAGGAATATTGTATTCTAATGGGAAAATGTTTCCCTTCAAAGTATTTAAAAGGTACCAGTGAATAAAGCTGTATTCTAATTCATGACCTCTTTCCAGAGAAACATGGCCAAGTCCCTAAGTCCTGCTATATCTTTTAGAAATGTACGCATGGACAGAGGTATCTAACGTTTGTACCTGAAGTCCCAAAGTCTGGGGAATCTTGCACTAGCTTTAGGTACCAGACAAGGTCAAAATCATCACAACAATTCTCTGAGAAATGATGACAAATAGAAACAGAAGTTAAGTCCTCACCCTGAATTTCTGTGTAATCTAATTAGATATATTTTAGTAATGCATAAAGTCATCTCCACTTCAGTTAAATAGCCTGCAGAGTGTGATAGAGTGGAAACAGAAGTACAGAGAAAAGCAGGAGGAGGATACAGCTTCCAAAGAAAAGGAAATTTTAAAAAAGAAAAAAAAAATCAAGGCAAATTCAAAGCTGTTATATTTGCTGCTGCTGCAAATATAGTCGTAAAACTTTCCAATAACATGATGTTATTCCATCCTTTCAATCTTAAAATATATCATATATTTCAGTCTTGACTGGGCAACAAGTTTGAATCAAAAAACAATTTTTGAATGTTCTCAATATTATGTTTCCTCCTATACTTTCATTAAAACACAGCTCATTGTAACCCTGGCCTCAGTTACATCGTTACGGTGCATCAATGATATTAATAAAACTAATATTGGACCTGATTTGAACTACGGTGACTAGGAATCAGAACAGAACAAAAAAGCAGAGAAAAAAATAAAAGGTGGTTACTCCTTTTCAAAATACTTCTATAAATATCATTTTAACATTCTTAATGTTACTATTAGTTAAAAAGCAACTGCATGAAAAACATAAAGCTAATGGCGACCCTCCTTATCTTATCAGACACCTATTTATTGTTTTTCCCTATTTCATCCTCCTCCTGCCTTCTGATTTTGTATGTTAGACATGCTTACCTTAATGAATTACAATGGCCACTTGTGATCTCAGGCAAACACTAGAAATTCAAAAGCACACCAGTAGTCCTAACAAGGTCAATGCAGATGTCTTTGTGGGGGGAAGGAAGGTGGGAGGGATATGAAACTTCAGTTGGTGGGTAGCCTCTCTACATATACCAGTACTTCTGCCTTTGAAGAAATTGACCTGAAGACTTTCATGTACCTACATCAGGTTCAAATTTTTCAGTTTAAATGTCAGTCATCACATAAATTAGCCTTTTTCTCACCCTATGTTTCCTATGGTTTTTGTAATGAAGATGCACTTTTTTTGCAAAGTGTCATATACATCATGCACATACTCTTTGAGGAAAAAATACTGAAAATATTGTGGGAAATCAGCAAAACTCCAGAAAAGGTTATTTGTTCATTTAAGAAAAGGACTCAAACCCAAAATCCAGTAGGAATAGCAGAGATGGTTTCAGTGGCTGTCTACCAAGTTATATACACAGTTTATTTGTAGTCTGATTATACAAGCTTCACATTCGTTCTAGCTCCTCAAGTGTAGTCCTGCAAGTTGAATTTCCATTGGTACTAAACTGACCCCTGCTGGCATGATTTGTAGTTGTTAAAAACATCTGGATTTTTAAAAAGGTTTAAAAGGATGGAAATAATTTTTTTAATGGCACCCAAAAGTGTGCTAATCCACCTCCTTGTACAAATCTTTGTAACCCAAGGAACTCACAAAATTAGTTTCTGACATGACCCAGAAAGGAGCAATCAGAGTATAAGGAGGAAAAATGAAGGCAGACTTATCAGATTATGTGGCTATTCAGCAAGTCTGTGCATAAGAGATAACACTTTCTCCCCAACCTTAAAACCAGATAAACTCTTCATAATGTAATGATGTCACTTAAAAAAATTTTAAAATATTAATATAGTCACACATTTTTGAAGTTGCATTATTTGACGCTTAAGATACTTGACTTTTTTGCATTTAGTATAATGTTAACAGCAAGTGTTGAAACTGACGGTTTTTCTTGGAGATTTTTTCCTCTGTTAGGTTAGTTTTCCCCAGAGAATGCTCACATAAGGACACTATAGAGTAATGAAGTTCCCCCACATGGATCCCATCACAAAATTTTCTCCGAATTCTTAACTCGAAGGGAAAGCTGATTTTGTGGGCCTGGCCCAAGCTTCAGCATCTCATGCAAATAAAACTATTCATCAGGAGAAAGGTCACACAAAAGTTGAGAAAGCGCCGTCATATATTCCTACAGGTCTTGAAAGTGCTTCTTAATAGGTCTGGTTGCACTTCTCCCCCATTTCTTTTTCTGCCAAATTTCCGTTGTTGCTATTCCCCGTCTGCTAAATGGCAGCCTCTGGGATACACAGAAAAGGCAATCCAAACTAACACAAGGTCTCTTCTCATGCATACATGTACACGTGTAAATAGTTTGGTCCATGCATCCTTTTTTAAAACAAATCAAAATAAATGGCGCCTAATTCTTTCCATAAGTCCATAATGAACATGGTCACTGTGATGAAACAAACTTGAAGATATGTGTGTGCTTTGTACTGTTTTGACACTGAAAACTGTTAGACAAAGAAACTGAATCCACAAACAGCAGAACTCACAAAGCCTACTCACCTTGGCTTTCATTCAGAACATCTCTCTCTGCTTCAATTATCTTGTGTTTATTACTATATTGTGGTGGCCATTTCCTTAGTGAAAACACTAAGGGGTCTCTTTACTTCTCACCTAATGTGCATTTTCACAAAAGTTGTAGGAATAGCTTTGAAACCTCTGTCCCTCTATCAAATGTGGTGGTGACAAGTTGGCAGTTCTAAAAGTTATTAGGGAAAGAAGAAATTATTGTCAGACAGACAAGACAGAGCATGATCAACTAAGTTGCATATTTCCTTAGGAACCCAAGCCAAAAATGGATGTGAATTGAAAATAGAGACTGCAAAAGAAGGAAAAAGGAAGTAAGTTACAGAAGAAAAGTAAGTTACATCTAGAAAGTAATGCTGGGGGGTTTTTTCTTATGAAAGAATAATTAAAGAGAGTGGCATAACAGCACAAAGCAACTGAAAACAGTGAAATAACAGCATTGGGTAAATAGGGTCAAAAAAACACCTCACTTTTCAGAGTACCTGTTTTTTCTGCATCCTGTCAAAAAGAACTCATTTAGTCATTTTACTCATACAATATTTTAGTTCTTTCAAACAATTGCAATTGTAGCATGCAAAGCTATATAGGCTTGGAAAGAAAATATTGAGAACAGCAAGATGGGGGATGAAGTTTAATTTAACGGACAATACAGACTAACACTCTCCAAAGATACTTTTGGGAAAACTAGAAAAAGAAGAAGCAACTTTGTGAAGTAGGCTTTTACTCTGTTCTGATTTACCCCACCAGGCTCAGGGTAGATTATTATAGACATATGTGCACACATCCCCAGCAAGCAAGCTGTTGTATACACGTTTGAGGGTCACGTGCACATGTGCACAAAGTATAATTATAAAAAGCTTCAAGAATATATCTGAAACATTTGGATATCTGGGATTGATGAAGTGTCATTTGTGGACAGGCACATATTTTAGATAATACAAAGCAGGTACTAAGTCATGATAACCAACAATTGCTCAGGCATTTATAACACTCCCAGATACAGGCTACAAGATATGACCACAACCCTGTAAATGAGTTTTTAAAAGACTCTTGAGCCAGGCCTTGTATTTGTTGCCATTGTTATCTTTAGGTTATCACATGTGTGTCTGGACATTCTGAAATATTACCTGCTTTTATTTAGCATTTAAGAATATTAAGGTTGACAACAGAGAATTAATATACAATCACACAAGGAAATGTTATGATGAAATTATTAGGATGATCTAAAATCTTACCTTATATGAGAGGTTTTGTTTGGTTGGTTTTTTAAGATGGATACAAATGCTATCGAGGCTGTGTATTAGTGCATACACAGAAAAAACAATCTGTGCTTTTAAGTTAGAAGAGAAACGTCTTAAAAAGTGAGAAAAATGTTACTTCAGGTATGGAACTGAGGTGCTCCCTATGCCTGTGGGACATTTTTCCCCCCCACAGTTGGTACCGGTTATGTACATCCATTCCCTCCCTTCCCACAGTATTGAAATGAAAACAAAGCTTCAAATGTAACTATTTAAAGAAAAGGAAAACAAACAAACAAACCAACCAACCCAAAACTGTCTTCTGGCTAAACAACTATTCCCATCCACCATTTTGCAAGCTGCCCCAGTATACACACTTGAACATAGTTATTTAATTATTTCTTGGCTTCTCCAATTGGTAACAAATTTTTGCTGCATCTTGAAGACTGAAAGTTACTCCTGCAGATCAAAAATGCTTTAGTAGAAAAAGAGAACAGTTTATTAATTTATTATATCATACTTTGGGAAAGCATGATTTCAAGCATGCATTTACTTTAAAGATACAGTATTCAGTTTTACATCCACAGTTCAATAATTAACAGATTAACTCAGTTTTATTCACTGAGGTTATCAGCCAGTCAGTGATAAATTAGACATGCTTCTTCATTCAAGAGATACATTTTTCTACTCCACATTTTGAAATTAGTACTACTGGACGTACGTATAGCCAGTCTCATAGACAATTAGAACAAACATATACTGCAGCAAACGAGAATCTCCTGCAGGATTCTGATTTTCCTGGGCAAATGATAAAGTAATTCAGCACATAAAATTTGTCATTTGTTTGCAAAGTGTGCAGAAGTACTGAAAAGATCAGAGAGGTTCAGATTTACATTCTGTTTTGATGAAGTGACACTACCTGTGAACTGTCCCTTTACTAGACCGGGCTGTCTAAAAAAATTCTTCCAGGGATTATATAAAGAAGCAAATGCCTTTCAT
The DNA here is from genome assembly GCF_034638445.1 of Ciconia boyciana. Taxonomy (NCBI): domain Eukaryota; kingdom Metazoa; phylum Chordata; class Aves; order Ciconiiformes; family Ciconiidae; genus Ciconia; species Ciconia boyciana. Next base: position 89,676,292 of record NC_132936.1, read on the forward strand.
GCACATTCTGGGTTTTTTTGCAATACCACAATCCAAACTAATGGAGGATAGTGACAAAACCTATGAACCTCCTTAAATTGTATAACATAAGCTTGCTGCTGTCACTTACCAGCTGTAAATTTCTTCCAGCCATGTGTCAACCTCATTTCTACAAGGCAAATATTTTATATTTCTAAGCATTCAAGTGGAACTGTATGTAGTGTGCTACAAGGAAATGAGTTAAGAACACTCTAAAGTGAACTACTGTAGCTCAAGGAAAAAGCCAAAGCAGAGGGAATGCATAGTGCAAAATAAACTATTTAAAACAAACAAACAAACAACTTAATTCCATGTTAAAATTTTGAACAAGCAAAGAATTAAAGACAGAGTGACCCAACAAGTAAGAGATGGGTCAGCAAGAATTCTAGCTTGCATTATTGATTTTTCAATATACTCAGCAAATACATTTCTGCCTCAGTTTCTTCATCTGATCAATGAGTAAAATACTGAAGAACTCAATAATAACAACAAATTCAATAGGAACATTCTAAAGATACAAATAAAATTTCAAATCATTCCACAGGAAAAACAGAAGTTTAATATCTTTTATCCCTGCTTTGTCACCTTGCATCTTCTATTAATCACACACTAATTTAAAAAAGTTAAAGACTAAATACGTACATAAGAACATAGGCTCATATAATATCTGTAATTCTGAATTACAGATACTGAATGATTCTGCTTATGACATGAAATGTTATTTCAGCTAGTTAGTTGAGAAAGCAAGACCTCTTGCCTATTCACTCAGTTGCATTAGAGCTTAAGCACCTTGCTGGAATAGATAAGCCTTATTCCTCAAAAGGATAAACGGTGTTCTGAAAGCAAACGCAAGCTTACGTTGCCCATATTCCAACTCAGAAGGCAGGACTGCCTTGGCACTAGGTCCCAGCTAATCAACCCTACTCAGGGAACAGCTCGGGTTCAATTCCATGCTAATGGTGCTGGTCACAGAGCCTCCTATTTGGGTAGCTGAGAGCTTTACAGGAGTACTTTCAAAGCTGCCTGCAAAACACTGTGTCAAAATGCTCAAAGTCATCTCTTCACAAAGGGTAATTTTTCTCAGGGTATCAAGCACACTTAAGTCAATTAAGGTTATTTTAAAAAAAAAAAAAGGCACACAGAACAAATCCAACAAGAACCTGGTCAAATAATTTTGAAACATTTAAGAATAAGACACATTTAATTGGAGAAATTTAAAGACTTGGTCAGATGCTTCTCAGAAAAACAATTAGAAGTCAAACCATACTTCCAATGCTTCCCGGCATCCTTGTGCCCTAAGCAAGTAGAGCAGTCTTCACTATACATTTGGAATAGCACTATTTGGAAACTGCATATCTTAAGCACAGTTTCTTAATACACTATGTCTCTATGTCTCTACTTTTGGATACATATAAAATACAGTTATCATACAGAATTGGTAAATGAAATTTAATGTTTTCTTCTGTAAACTGTATTTACATGTTCAGAGCAGTGGTATATAATGGCAGAACTTGCAGTGAAAGCCCAATTTGTGACTTGCATTTAGCCAGAAGTACTAGACCACACGTTTGGAGGCCATTAGGAGTGTTAAGAGGCCCACTGCATCTGGTTCTCTTTATGATCTAGGTCTTGCTGCTGATTTATTGTGGACTTCAGCTCAGTTTCAGATAAGGTAATTTCCTAAATTAAGATGAATAAATATTGATTCTTCAAAAAATGCAGCAATCTTATTTACAGCTGGTAAGAAAGGTAGATGAATGCTGAGAAACTTGGAATACTACCACATTAAAAATATGTAAACTTTTTGCTGACAGAGTTGGTAAGAGTTGATAAGATAGCTTAGTCAACACAAATGCCCATATGTCTAGACCACTGAGTACAACCACAACTGGCATATACAGCATGAGTAATCTATCTTATTCCAAACTGAGCAGACACAAAAACATTTTTGACCAGAAAGAATTTGTCTTACCCACATAAATACACCACACTCCTTAAGGCAGCACGATTTGGTTTTTTTATGGATGCCTGCAGATTCCGTTTTAAAAAGTCTTTTTCAGCTTTCTCAGAATTATAGTTTCCAGCGTTGATCTGCATGATGACTGCCACATCTCCTTTCAATACCAAAGATTAAGTCTTCAACAGACCAAATCGAATAAGGGGATCAGGTTTTAGTGGGGTTCCTTTTGTTTTCTTTCTAATGGAAAAGGCTGATCTATGAATTCACAATTGCTGCCTGTGGAGGTTTGTTTAGCTTCCACAAGTACGCCAGTTTGTTATTCACAAGACTATCAGCAGAAAGAATGCAAAAGAGACATTAGTATATGCAAATTTGAGGACAACCTTTCAAAATATTCAGTCAACTGGCATATATAAATAGCTAATGTAGATTTTTAAACTGCATGTAATGGATAAATAACTGCTTTTTTGCAGTTCAAACAGTATATCAACAAGAAGACTATCTAAACAATTTTAAGAAATCTGTAGGTTTGCTTTTCTTTTCCTTAGTAGCAAAAGAATGGATTTGGTAATGGATAAAGGAAAAAGTTCTCAGCAGCTACAGATTTGAGGCCACTGAAGTTATGAGCGGTTCTCAGAGGCTCATAATTCTTCCATATCAGTAATCTGTTTTGGCTGAAATTTTCCAAGCAGACTGTCTGATTCAGGCTTTCTTTTTTGGGAAAGAATGAGGAGATGGGGGAAGGGGGGATAGGCAAGGGGGGAGGCAGAGAGAGAAGGGAAAGATTTAGGCAATAATATCTCAAACATTTTTGAGGTTGATAGAAATACTTTATTTTGCCCATAAAAGAAAAAAAAAATTTTGTTGGGTTACTGTAACACTTCTACATCTTAAAGTAATGATAAAATCTGTTAGAGTTGTCTAAAAATAATTCACCAGAAATCAAATTTATAAGACTTGGAAAAAATGCCAGCACAAAAAATTTCAGTACCAACTTGTTCGAGCTGAACTATCTTCTAGTTCTGCTCCAAATACGCATTAGCCTCTCAACTCCTATGCGTGACTGAAGATGTATTTGCCACTTTTGGCGAGCCAAGTAACTGGCTTTTCATGTGACCCTCCTTAATTTACTTACCTTGTAGTTTTTGAGAACATATCAGTATGTTGACTAAATTAGTGCAAAAGAGCTGTTGCTACTGCACGTGTTTCAGTGAATTTGTACTGATCGTGATCATTGTTAACGTTCAATCAACACTGGAAAATGCACAAGAGATCATGTGTTTCTGTTTAGATTCCTAATGCACCTTGTTGAAGTTCCACTCATTGCTAAAAGATGGGCAAGTCCAATCACACAGTCTAGGTATTTAGGTTTTGTACTGGTAAAAACTGACTAAAAGAAATCTCAATCTCTTGCTAAAATCCCAGACCCTGTAGATGCAAAAGGTATTTAAATTTCTCCCTTTTTGCAATGAGTTTTCCAAGAATGGAAATATATACAAGACATCCTTAGCATAACTAACGTTTCCAATGCTGATTAAAGAAATTATGCAGAAACTGTAGAAAAACAAACTAATCTCTGTTACATTGCCAAAACTGTTGTTTTTACTTTCTGTAAATACACTCTTCAGTTTAACAACAGCAATAAGAATGTTGTTAAGCTCTTTTTACTCAGCTGAAAGTTTTTAATGCCACGGGCTTTTTGTCTTAACAAGAAAATACTAATGTTATATTTTTGCCAAGAGACATTAGACAAAATACTGCCAAAGAGCTCAATAAAGAAGCTCACAGATGTAAATCCAAGACATTGTCATTCTGAGAACACTGACAAGATTTAAATATACAGCAGCAGACCCTGGGGTCACGATACCCACTCTACCTGCAAAATTAGAAGATTTCGACCTTGACACCAAGGCGGGTTGAAGCCACCAGCCCCAGACGGTTGGATTCCCTGGGCAGCAAAGATAAATTGTGAAACAATTGAGAGGCACGCCAAAGAGGGGGAGGAGGAAAGGACACGAGGGATCTGAATTCATAAAAGCAGAACAAAGACGAGGCTCAGAGGAAGCACAGAGATTTAAAAAACGGCTCTCCTCACAAATTTTACAAGCAAAGTTCATTTTTGCACTCAAAGATGTGCTTTTTAGCTTTAAGCTTTTCCCAGCCTTCAAACAGATTTTTTTAAAGATTTGTAATGGCATTTCTAAATGCATCACAGCATTTGAGTTTTTATGACTCAAACCACGCTGACAGAATACACAGCATACAGCATGAAAATTGAGTAAGTGGTTTGGAAAAGGATGGCCTAACACAGAAATCAGCTAAGCAAACCTACCACTTCCATATGAGACCAGCAAGGAGCAGCTCTCCTATTTTTACCACCTCTGTTGTTAGAGCTACATCATATTTCTCAGCTCTTACCACCTTCCCAGTTTCATCACTTCATCTAGTACCTTTTCTTGTTTTCTGCCTTTTTTTGTATCACCTTCAATCATAACCTGTAACCTATACATCAGCTCTTCTTGTTACCCATTTCTTGCACCCCATGGTCTGCTTTTTCTTTTCTCTCCCTAGCCCACTTGCTACTTTATGTTTCCCCTACAACAGCCGCCTATATTTCACATGGTCTCTTTTTTTCCTGGGAAGCAACCTCTTCAAATATTTACTCAAACCCCACTCCCTTTGGCTGGATCTCTGTTACTGGCATCCAGTTGAATGTGATCTCCCCTTGCTTTGCTGCCTGACCTTCAAAAAAAATTATTGCAGCTAAACACAAAACGTACTACCAATATTGTACCTCACACAATCTGTTCAAAGACCAATCTAGGCTGCAGTACCTCGGCAAATGTGACACCTGTGATCTTCCTTTGTACCAAAATTGTTTTGCTGTGTAAAATTCCAGTTTCCATTTATAATATAAAGGAGCCATTCCTTATTTTCTTCCAAATCCCCTCCTGACACAAAAGTGTGGACACAAGCCTTCTGACATGCCACGTGCACAGACTCATTTTCAACCCCTAAGATATGGGGTGGGAAGGAAAAAGGGAAGAGGTGGGAAGAGGGACTGAGGAAGGTTGGCTAAAGCCCATTGTGGGCAGATTCCTAAAAAAATACCTGAAGAGCACAAAGCAAGTTAAATAAAAACCCAACTTATTATTGCATTTCTTTCCCAAATTTAAATTAGTTCACTTCTCAGCCTATGCTACAATATTTTATACTTGGGTTTTGCAAAATACACTGGGGAGCATCTAGTTCTTTGCCACTGTGGACTCCTTTGAATGAGAAGAAATTAGTTATACTGATGTAACTAATCTGCATTCCTTTTGCATGATGATAGCTGTGAAAACAACAGTTAGCGAAAGAGGCCATGCCCTTACTTTCCTTAGAAGCAGAGCTTCTGATTGCTTTCTCTTTCCTATAGTTGAGGAAGTGGAATATCACAATAGGGCATGCAGGAGCAAATGTTAACCTACAGCAGTAGAGGGAACAGAAGCAGCACTAGTATCATCAACCCTGAGGCTTCCAAATGTGTCTAAACAAATAGGTCAGGAACAAAGGATACACATGGAAGTGTGCTCCACTCCTCCAAAGCTGGGAGCATAAAATCATTCCCATTTGTAGATTCATACACAGCCTGCACACTGGCACATGCACAAACTTACACAGCCCTTCTTCAGCTATGCCTATTTTGGTACTTGGAAGGAAATGGTTAGGCTAAAGACTTGTTCCACTGTGTTCTATCTATCTTTTTCTTCACCACATGTTTAATATATGTGCTGGTTTTGGCTGGGATAGAGTTAATTTTCTTCACAGTAGCCAGTATGGGGCTGTGTTTTGGATTTGTGCTGAAAACAGTGTTGATAATACAGGGATGTTTTCGCTACTGCTGAGCAGTGCTTACACAGAGTCAAGGCCTTTCCTGCTTCTCACCCCACCCCACCAGCGAGGAGGCTGGGGGTGCACAAGGAGTTGGGAGGGGACACAGCTGGGACAGCTGACCCCAACTGACCGAAGGGATATTCCACACCATATGATGCCACGCTCAGCATGTAAAGCTGGGGAAGAAGAAGGAAGCGGGGGGCATTCTGAGTGATGCCGTTTGTCTTCCCAAGTACCGTTATGTGTGATGGAGCCCTGCTTTCCTGGAGATGGCTGAACACCTGCCTGCCCATGGGAAGCAGTGAATGAATTCCTTGCTTTGCTTTCCTTGCGCGCGCGGCTTTTGCTTTAGCCATTAAACTGTCTTTATCTCAACCCACGAGTTTTCTCACTTTTACTCATGCGATTCTCTCCCCCATCCCACCAGGGGGGAGTGAGCAAGCGGCTGTGTGGGGCTTAGTTGCCGGCTGGAGTTAAACCACAACAATATACAAGATTATGCAAATGTAGCAACATATCAATTTTTATGAGATCCTACAATGGTCTGCTTAAAATATCCAGGCTTTGCAACCTCTTACATACACTTTTGACATTGCCCAAAACCCAAGAATGAGGAACTATTGATTTAACCACACTACATCTTCATTTCTTGTAAATGGTTATATGCTGTAAATAGCAAGTGAGGAATCTGCAATAGTTTCAGCTGACACAATCCACAGACAGCGTCTGTTATTTTCAATACAAAATTATGCTTGGACACAGAAGAAAAGATTTAAATGCAGAAACTCAGAACAACCCATCAGAAAATCCTGAAAAGGGGTGACACTGAAGAGAAATGCAATTTTTGTTGACCTAAGAAGCTTAGAATAATTCCTTTGAGCTGGAAGAGCACATAGCACCACGTGGGGGAAGAGAGGGAACTATCCAGTTCTCCCAGTTCATGGTCCAGGAGAAGCTTCTCCTTTCCCTTAATCAGTACAGACATTCACCCTCTCAGTGCTGGGAACTCAGGCTTTATCCTCAGGACCTGATGTTAATATGGAATCACCCTAACAAGTTGAAGATGCTGAGCCAGAAACCACTCAGGAATCTGGCCTTTCATATAGTCCTGGTAACTTATTCAAATCAGTCTTGATAACCATCAATGTCTACTGCTAGTTTCAAGATAATTGACACTTTTCTGAGCAATCAGGGTGCCACAACAGAATTTGAAAAAACAACTTTTTACCATTCATTAGAGCAGAGGAAACTATGTAAATGCCGTCCCTAAAAAGTTACAGACTACAAAACAAACGAGCACCATCCCAATTTTGCTAATCATGATTTCAGTATTCCTACATCTGAGAAATTCAGGAAGTAAAATTCATTACATCTCGGGATGCCTATATGTTGAAATAAGCCATCAGTGTCTCAGACTGCTGGTCCAGTAACTTTACGATAGATACATAAATTGATGTCATTCTAGCAACAGAGGTGATAAACAGCATCTTCATAAAGGATGACCCCTTGCTATCAGACCAATTACAAGAACTGCTGAACCAGTAGCATGACAGTAGCTAAGGTGTTGAGCCATCTGAAACAGCAAACCCCTTCCCTTTTCTCAGCTGGAGAAGTGCAGCCGAGGCTCATTAACAGTTGATGAAAAGAAGATTTATCAAGCAAAAGAAATCTCACTTCATCATAGGCAATTGTTTCTGTTAAAATTATAACTATATTATATCATTCAGCTGTTTATCAGAAAAAGCAAAGCAGTATCATAATGCAAACATTATTTTGTTACATTCTTAATGTATCATTTTGTTTTAAAATGTATGCTTAATGCCTTAGCTTTTAGAATATGTATGCCTAATGCCTTAGTTTTTATGAACACTGGAACATACCACCATTTACAAATATTGTAGCATATACCACTCTACTACAGAAAATCCTTCAGGCAGAACTTATCGGAACAAGTCAGTGTGGAAAAAAAAAGCTGTTTTTATCGTTATCTTTTCACTGTAAGAGGCAAAGGTTTGCATTGCCTATTTTTTATTTGCCAGCAAACTGACATTTAATATTTTGCTAATTCTTTCTCCATCAGATAAGTTTCTTGGCAAAAAAGTGATACTTTCTCATCTGTAAATGTCAAAATTTCATTTACTTTTTGGCTTGCAAACAGTGCAGGTCCATAAAATCCAATTGTAGAGGGTTACAGAATCTCTCTAGGATTAATTATGCTTTTAATTAAATTAAAAGATTCCCCCTTACGTGACCTCTATATCAGTCCCATACGCATGTTATCTCTTCTCAGGCTTGTCTCAGAGGACAACAGACTCCCCATTACAGAACTAGACCATTTTCCCTTTTGTTGCATCTGCCAAGAGGCTGTTTGGAATTTAATTGCTGCCCTTATTTATTAATTATAACTGCAGGAACAGTTGTTTGTGTGACAAATATTCTATGAATTTGAATTTTTATTGCTATGGTTATTGTAGGAAAAGAAAAGAAACACAGTAGGTTTTTGGTTTGTACTCTGTTTTTAAAGACAATTACAATCTGCCTTATAATTAATTTTTACATGTCCAAAACTAACTATTGTATCTGAATACTAAATACTGTACACATCTAATTTTAAATATACACAAACATCTGCATATGTATTTTATGTACCTATAGACACATGCACACGCACAAACTTTTTGAGAGGCTAAATATTCCTAGGAGGTATCAGCAAGCCTAAATAGATTTATACTGGGGGGGGAAAAAAGAAAAAAAAAGCAGTTATCCAGTGGATACCAAAAGAAGAGACAAACTGCAGTGGCATGCAGCACTGCATACACAGCAGGTAAAAAAAAAAAAAAAAAGAAAAAAAACCCAACCTACAAATATTGTTCATTAATCTTCTTCTCCAGTAGAGGGTGAATAAAATAAACAAATCCCCAAAACTGAATTAGACATGGTCTGATTAAAACGCAATGCACATGGTGGAAGATAAAAGCTGTAAACAACATAATGGGGTCCTTACGTGAAAGCATGTTTGCAATACAATTCTAGATAACATCCCTTTCCCTTTTTCTTTCTTAGCAGTCATAGCAGCAGCATTCATTTCTCACGAGCCTGTCACAAAACATGAGGGACTGGAAATCAAACAACTGCACACTGATGAGACAGAAGATAGATTCACGACAAGTAGCAATCTTTCAGACCCTAGCAGTGTTTCTTAAAAGAAAACAAATAGGAATCAGTCAGCTCTCTCCCCCACAGACCACCTTTTCTTAATGCAGTTTGATTCACATTTAGTTTTGGCTTGGCACACTTAGTTTTATCATAGGCGACTGAACAGGAAGGTGGGCAGTGGCATCCATCTCTCACTAAAAACCACAGAGCACACTGTATTAGCTCTCTATGGAGGTCAGCGAGGCACTGGCTTATGAGAAATTATCTGCTGGGAAGTGTACTGACAGTATCAAGGATGAGGAGTGCTCCTCTGGGCTGGCCATCACCTCCCTTTCCCTGGGAGGTCATCCACGAGAAACCTGCAGGTCCAGCACCACCAGCAGCACTGATGCAGGCTTCCACATGGGGTGAACAAGAGTTGGACGGTGCAGCTTCTTCCATGGATAGCAGTGAAGAGGTATGCGATATGATCTTCAAATTTAATATTCAAGATTGGGCACTTATTGGTTAAAAATAAGGCCAGTAACAAGACACAGGGATGGATTAAACCCCCCATCAGTTTTTAACTTATCTAGGCAATTTCTGTTTGTAACAGGAATGTCAGAGTAGCAGTAAGGTCAAGCAAGTTCTTATTAATGAAGCCTCATCATAGAATGATTGGTCTGAACATCTCTTAATATATTTCTCAGCTGAAAAGTCTGTACAGCAATGCCTAATCAGAAAGGAAAAAAAAGAAAAAAAAAGGCAGAAAACCCCAACACATGAAATCCAACGCTCTCCAAGCGTTGGATCCAACGCCCAACAAGCCTCACTATTCAGGTAACTGCAGGTACTGCCTTGGGTGCTGACAAGCTAGTGTCCACCTCAAGATCAACTAACAGATGGTATAAACAGAACAGACGGTTATGACAAAATGATGCTCTACAAACAAAAGAATAACGTATGGAAAACTAATGAGTTTAAGAGGATTCATTCTGAAAAGCAAAAGATAAACTTAATTTCTTGTACATAAGATTGCTTCATTTTAAAATTAATTTTAAGATGGGACGTAAAGTATCTCTTCCTGGAAAGAAGATTTTTGGCAAGATATTCAATATTCCTCATTTCGAATTCTTACTCAGGACTTTTAACAACCTTCCTCATCCAAGCTGTCAAAGCCCAACAGCTTCCTCTGCAATGGCTATTGCTGTCCTACCAAGTGACTCATCTTTTAATCTAATGTGCTGAACAGTTGTCTAATGGAGTGGCATTTGCTCCTTATGCCATTAATTACCTTAGCATTTTGACTGAAACGGGGCAAAATCCCATTCATGTTTTTTCTACTATGCCTATCACTGTAGTATGCAGATGCCACCTGCGTTATTGAAAATCAACTTGACTGAGCACCAAAAGGCCAAACGTCTCCTCCCTCCTCCTAATTGATTTGCTCTACTCTGCAGGAGCGAGCATTTAATCAGGTGTCTTCCAAGAGGATGACACTAACTATTCTGCAATTCTTTTACTGGAAAAGCTTATCAGTTAGAAATGAGACTGTGATGTGTCCTAGAAACAGTGGGACTTCAGTCATTCTTGAGTTCAATGTCCAAGGACTCCCCGACTTATCCTCCCCACACTGGGAGGTGTTCATGCTAGATCCTGCCCGTATTTACCATAGGTATCACACAGATAGATAGAAATGAAAATAAGACTTCAGGAAATGTGATTTCACCCTGCTACACATTTTCAGTTCAGGATTACTGCCTTAAATCAGATCTTTTCATGGGCCAGTACTCAGTGCAAACTCTGGTGTAACAGACTCTCTTATTAGTCCCATTTTCAAAGCTAAGAGGAAGTCAGAAAGTTCTTGTGTAAAAATTTCTTTTTCAGTTCAAAGGTCATTTCAATACTGAAGCACCATCTGTTCATGCTGTAATGAAACTTTTTTTTATCATTGCATATTTTAAAATTAATGTCATTATGGGGAAAATAACAAATATATGAAAAACAGTTGAAAATATAATTTTAAAATGTTGAGATAAATTTTCAAAAATAATTTTAAAGACCTACTTTATAGAAAAATGTAAACTATTTTTAAATTGGATTGAAAACTTTTTATTTCAGTCTCTGAAAATTGAGAAATTTGACCATTTCTAAACTTGAGGGACAGAGTTCTGCTTCCCGTTGTGCCTGATGAGTTAATCTCAGATTGCAGTAGCACACTGTGGAAAGGACAGACATGGATTACTCCAGCAGAACTTTAAATACATACATATGTGGAGGAATGGGAGGAAGCATATTACTTTTTAGCCCAGGAAAAAAAGGCAAAAAAACCTCTGTGACTTCTTACAGCCATCTGGATATCTGATAGCAGTAACTGAAACCCACAGAGCACAAGATATAGCTTGGCAACCAGAGAAAGATGCTTTCAATATGGGGGGGTGGGAGGGAACGCAACATACCTCCTATTATTCATCCAAGTGATTTCCCCTCCCAATGGCACTGCCTGCCAATTGTCAAAAACATAGCTTGTCTTTGGACAAACTTCTGATTTCTGAAAACAATGGCATAATTTGGAAAGCAATATAAAAAGCTATGAAATGGAGAGTTAAACATGGTTAGTGTAGTAACAGTAGTCAATCCTCTTCCTCCATAAGGCTTCCAGAAGCTCCCTGCTGGACTGTCATCACTATGTAAATGTCATTTGATTCTGATCTGTTTTGGTACAACAATAAAAATACTTTCTTGGAAGTCATTCTAACCTTATCAGAATGCAGTGGTCATGTACTACTACACTAGGAGAATTTCTTAAAGCAAAGGAAAGGCCTACAACTATTGTGAAAAAGACGACTTTTCCAGCCCAAATCTGAGGTTTTTTCCTTTGGTGTTGAAAGAACAGTCCTTTTTTATTTTGCAATATCTCAGGCTATAATAAAGTTTCACATTATAGCTACAAGAAGAGCAAATAAACACATCACTTTTAACATAACGGAGGCATAAATAGAGCAGCGCCAGAAAAAGTAAACATATTAAGGGGTTGTTTTACTTCCTTTCTTTTTTAACATCTCCCACAGAGTGAATTATTCCAATAATGTGCAATATAAACCTCACCAGTTTCTCATAATTTGCCTGCAAATACTTTTCTTACTTTCATTTACAGATTTTCCTTCAAATCTATCTGATAAGGAAATGGCAATTCAAAAACACTACAGAAAAAAGGGAAACAAATGGCTAAAGTGTAATGCCTACACTTATTCTCATATGCTCGTATAGCTACAGTTTGCTGTTCACCCAAGTTTTATTTCTAGGGCAAGTATTACTATTTTTGAAATTACCTCTGTCTGCCAAGACAGAAGAGGCTGAAGAGGCCCGGTCTCACTTTTAACATACTCATGAAATTTCACCCAGAAGCAGCATTCAACCATAGCAGAGCCAAATAACTGAAGTTCTCATTACATTCAAGCTGGTGCAGAGTCATGGTTGATATATGAGTCCATCACTCTCAGCATTGATTTGCAGAGCTCTCTGAATGTCTCTCAGCAGTACTGTCCCCTTAAAGCATTTTTCTCTTCTCTCTGCCATACATCATAACTCAAATTGCCAAGTCCTATTTAAATTTCTTTGTTACATTAAAAATATTTATCAGGTAAATCATTATGTTTTAGTTATGCATCTTCTTTCCCTTTAAAAAAAAAAATCAAATCACAGCAACTAAAAGTAGAAAAACAGCTGAAAAGTATAAAAACAGCTGATGCAACAATATAAAGCTCTCATGACGGTCATAATGAGGAATGTTAAAGAAAAATATTACAGATATATTTTGGTGAACTGTATTGGTTAAGAAAAGGCTTTCTTGTGTCCCATTGCAGACGTTGCTCATGCAAGCAGTTATGGGGATCAAGGTCAACAAATCTTCCACTAAACTCTTCATGCTCTCTAGCTCTCTTCTCTATGTAGACTTACAGAGTCATTGCATCATCTGCAGGTAAAATACACACAAAATGTATAATCCTCCTATTTATTTTGAGATCCAGCATTTTAAAAAACACTGCTTTATTGTAAATATTCATAAACAAAACATATTAAACCATAAAATAATTTTTCAGCAAAAGTACAGCATGTAAATTCACACAACTAATGAATGACTTGGTAAAAGTTCCTGAGAGAAACAGCATTGGTTTAATTCTACATAAAACAAGTTGTTAAGAAGCATACTCTTCATGGGAGGTAAGGAAACTGCCCACTCAGCATGTTTACCAAACTTGTATGTGCCTGCACTACATCTCCAGTAGGTAATCAAATACAAGTACGTCTTGTCAAAGGCCAGATGTATTCGGCTGACAAACTGCTCTACTCAAGAAGGAAGGCAAAGCTAGTGTTTTCATTTTCTTTTGCCTATATAATACTGAAATTAAATAATAACAAAAAAATAATCAGAATAAACTATCAGTATAAATTTTTGCCAGCACTGATTACTATAGCTGGCATACGATGGTGGTCTAGCAACAAAGGCCCTAGGCAAACACACAAACTAAACTATACGGTCTCCACATGTATTATTGTTTATAATCATTCCCACACATGACTTTGCTTACAAGACTTTTTGTTTTCCTTACAATTTTTGGTTACTGTCAAAGAGGGAGGATAAGGAACAGAAAGAGAAATTTACCTATAATTGTTGTCACTCCATGAGAAGAACTGGCCCAATGGTAACATAAAAGTATTTTATCTAAAGAATATATACTACTAATTTTAGTATGATGAAATCTAAATTTGATTTCTCTTTATAAGTGGAAGTATCTGCAGTTCAAATTCTCTCTAAAGCAAGTTCAGGATAGGACTGAAGTCTTGCTCAACCAACCTTCTACTTCATCAGTTCCACCTTAAATAGTTCCATGAATATTCCCCTCAATAAAGCACCATATATAAAATAATGCTTAAAATAAAGCTTAACATTTTTCCCTTACTTTCAAAAACTCCCTTGGCTTTCTCCAGCCAAAAACCATCTCAAATCTTAGTTCCTCTATAGCAAGCATCAGGTTTTTTCCCCGCCACTTCACAATTGCCAATTAGTATGTTTTATTTAAAGGAACCAGATTTAACAAGAATGAATTCTCAATATCTGGGTCACCATACCTCACTCAGAAATATCAGTACGGTCAATGAGACTTTTGTTAAGAGAGGTTTTGAATCAGATCTTGAAATCACTTTGTTTTTCTTAGTGTAGGATTCCTGACGAATAATTTTAAAAACAGGAAGAATGCTCTATTATATGAACCAAAGGCAAACATATGAGACCAGTTACCTTACTGAAAGGTCACCCACAAATTAATTATAGCAGAAAGCACTGAAAAACAAATGCACTGAAAACAAATACAACAGTAATTCTGAACCATCAAGATACAGCCATGCCTGAACTTATAATTATGATGCCACCTTCATGCCTACTTTTTTATTTATTACTCTCACAGGCTTTGAGACTGCTAAATTCTATTACCTGCTTTTCCACCTCATACAGATGAGGCTTTCTTTCTCTGGATTAGTTTCAGTGGGTTCAGACCCTGAATAATCCTTCTGGTTTTGGTCAGTTGAGTGTCAATGCTGCAGCAAAGAAGATGCAACTACGTGGTTAAGGATGGCAAGAAAGGGAAACCACAAGTATCCCCACTTCAGTTTGACTTACATAGTCATGGAGTCATGCTCTCAGGTATAGTTTGCCCCTACAGATACGGTTTATCACCAGAAGAGGTGAACGCCTCCAGCTCAGTCCTCCAGCCCAGTCTTGGCTGTGTTTCTGCTCCCCCTTTACTCCCTCTAGGATGTCACAGTCCCGTAAGTGGAGGATGAGACATTTCCACTGACTGACAATAGCAACACTCCCCACCACCACACTTTGGAGAATTAGTTTTCCCTATCAGCAATGCTTCACAGCTCGATCAGTTTAGCATTATGGATGATAGCACCACCACACTTCTGCTCATTTCCATTTCTGGCTTAGGTACCTGGGGTCCAGTCACATAAAATTCACCAGATAACACCTTCTCTCTCATCAGCCTGGCCCTACTAAAACTATGACTCAAAAATTCATAAGTAATGATAATTCAGATACAAAGATACTGGACAGCTAATTTAGAGTTGGCCAAGCAACCTCAACAGCCAGGCCAGATGTTTTGTTTACACAGCACAAACCCAGTTCAAGGCAACGCTCCAATACATGTGGGGGTCCTTAAGAGTTGAGATTACCAGCAGAATAAAGATTAAGTAGTTTTTCCATGACAGACTTCATCAATCTTTCAGCCCTTCATGATTTTACAGTCATCTATGCAAAAATCAGACTTAAAACCAAAGTCTTGAAGTGACACCACAATTGTGATTTGAGTACAGGCTCATCTGGAAACATACACTGATAATTAATCCCTTGTGAGCAAAAGTTGTTTTAGTCCTGTAACAAGATAATTGAAAACTGTCAGTTCTACTCTGATATAATTAAACAACATTAGATCAGTATCCAAAAATAATATTAATTTGGTAGCTGACTGGCACTTTTTATAATATCTGCCTTCACCTGAAACCTCTTGAGATTCTTTCATTATAGTGAATGCATTAGAAATCTAATTGAAAAATGTGCTTTTCAACAGAGTTTCACTTAGTTGTTCGAGATTTAGAAATAAGATTGTGAGTGCAGACTACAGTTTGCTGTCTCTGCTATATCAAAATAATTGATCGTGTTTGCTAGAAACACACAAATCAATACAGCACGTATAGATTGTACTAGACTAGAAATATTGAAGTATACTTTTTATCCATAACAGAAAATAAAGCTAATTCAGGTAGCTCAAGAATTACTTTATTTTTTTAAATAGAAAGAATGTTAATGGCAGGGGGAACACATGCTTTCAATTGTCTACCAAGGACTGATTTCAATAGTCTATTTTTCTCCTATAAATCTCGCTTTTTCTGGTGTTTTTGTATGACAGGCTGCATTGCATGCTTCAGAATATCCAAGTTTGGGAACAACACATTTCCTGAAGAACCAATAAGAAAAGGAATGAGAATATGGGAAGAAAAATAATTGGAAATAAAAAGATCTATGAAGAAGCTGGCATGGGTTCATTCTGGAGCCTCTTATGGAGAATGAAATGAAAATGCTAGACGGTAAGGTGGTAAAAAAGGAAGACTGAAGCAACAGCCGGGGGGAACGTGTCTTATTTTACCTCTTCCTCTCTTTAAGGAGTCAAATGCAGATGAAAGAGGTCTGTGTCCAGAGGGATGAGGTGGTAAAGATAAGGAAGTTATTTCCGCTTTTGAGTGAGTTTTGAATAGTTTGGAAAATGCACAAAACCTCCAGTTTCTCCTTTTTTAACCAAAAAAACTCACCGATCCTGATCACAAATATAGTTTCCCATAAGAAACCAGTAAGGAATTCAAATATGGTGTCACAGTGGCATCTACTTTACTTTCAAATTTCCTTTTCCTTCTTCAGTTGTTTAATTTAAATATACCACCCAATGAACTCAGAAAGTTACAGAACCAACTTACGTTGCTGAGGAGTCAAAACATTAGGTAACGTAAAATTCAAGCTATTATATCATTCTAATTCTGTTTGCTTTACAGAAATTGTATACTGCTTCTCAACTAGATCACATTTGTCCTATGTGCCCTCTCATAAAATGCATTTACATTGAATTATACATTTAAAAAAAAAATCATTTAAATGTTACTAAGTGATGTTGACTGGTAGCACACAGTAGTACTAAAAGATAGTCCTGCATTTTCATTTATGACTAAAAATATCAGATAAAATATTTGATACAATATGTGATCTGTGGTTAAATACATATTGCCTTCCTTCATAAACAAACATACATAGAAGATTAAAGGAATGAAGTTGAAAGTATTTAATCAGGCAATGTTTAATGAGAAATACAAACATTATTGGGGGGAGAGGTATCTTTGGTTTTTTTATCTTTGGGTGTGCTCTTTTTAACTTTGGGTGTGCTTTTTTCATGGCCACATTTGTACCATTTTCAGATTTTCGAGGGTGGGGGGTGTGGTGTGGATTGTTTATACAATCATAAAAGTTCCCAGAGGTAAATAATCTTTTCTAGAAAAGTTAAGAAATGTAATTTTATCATTGTGTTCACACCAATTATTTCATTTTGCCTTTTGTTTCCCCTGTTTGTGAGTGTTTGGGGAGACAGGTATGTATACATACAGTATTTGGACAAAAACTCTGTCTCCTTTACAGGCAGTACCTTTATAGATGTAAAGCCATCAGGATAAGGTTATGAAGCTATTACCTCATATGCTTTATAATAAAGCTGTTATATAGGATTTTCCTCAAAATTTAAATTAAACACAATACAAAAGAAATATTAAACATTAGCACTCCTATGTGGCAAGATCAACTAGGCAAAATGTCATGGTTTAGACAAGTTGTAAATCCATAACTGTAAGGACTATACTTCCAACAGCTACAATATTATAATTTGGTTAGAATTTTTTTAATGAAATATCTTCCTATTTCATTATAGAAGTTCACCAGTTCACTTTATGTGACTATAAATAGAAAACTGTTTACTTCCTCACTTGCTACAAATTAGTTTTGAAACTGGTAATACAAGGTAGGAAATAGCTGGAATTGCTATTTCATAAAATGTCTGAGATACCTGAGACTACACCCGATGTCTGCCAGCGCTCTACTCTGCATTGGCCTAAAGGAATAGTACCACTGCGGAATAAGGCTAATTCAGTATTTTCCACTTTCAGGCATCAAGTTTCATCTCTCTAATCTATAATCAAGCAGTGCATGAAAAACCATTAGTAAGCACGTGATCAGCACAGTAGAACCCTGTCATAACTCAAAACTTGAAATACTTGGCCAAATCCCACAGCAAGTATAAACTGGCATATTAGGCCTTTTTGTCCTCCCTGCTCTTTTAGATCTTCTGTGACTTCTGACCACATTTTAAGCATCCACCATTCTTCACACCCTACCTCCTAAAACATAATTTATTATTTTTCACCAAAAAGGAGAAAAACAAATCTGAGGGGGGAGGGCTTCCCCTGTGTAGTTTAAGAAATAAAAAGCAAAACTATGTAATATGTCACCATAAAATGCATGAAACACACATTCATAATACTCACTAAACTGGTCATGTCTTATAGGGATCTCTTGAACTTCAGACAGAATAGCAGTAGTGGAGCATTTGCAATCACTTGTTCAGAAGGACAAATTAATTGATCTGCATCCATACAATATGGCAACACTTTAAAAGAAGCATTAAGTAACTGGCAACCCTAAAAGACTAAATTGTTGACATATAAACAGTTCTCATGAACATATTTGTCCCATGAACATATTTGCTCTTAGAAATTCCCACGAGGTAGCTACAGAAAATTGTAGCCTTCCCTCCCCAACAGAACAGAACAATGCAAAGTTTTTATGCCACTCTTCAATTCAATAACAAGACATAACTGGTATGTTTGAAAAAGGAATTGTGGTCAGGCACAGTTTTACTACACTGATATCACATAATCCTTTCTTCTGTCAGACTGTCTTGTGGAAGAATAATTTCTCCAGGCTTGAAGCACATGAATCAGACCTATGTCTTTCACTGGAGCTCCTGGCCTCATGCATGAATATGGCCAGAAGTTGGACCAGATGCAGCTGGCTAAGGCTGCTGAGGCAAAAATGTAATACCACCAGAAAATTGTGGAAATCAATCAGAACAGTGGGAGAAGAATATTGCGGTGCTTTTGTTTGCCAGCCAGTCCATGATTTCTTGTACAGTACTAACAAAATGTAGTAAGAGTACAGAGCTTGGCTCTGAGGTAGAGCAATGGAGACACAGTGCCATGGCTTCTACCTAGGCAAACTTAATAGAAGCAGCAGTCAGGTGAAAATGATGCAGAGAATATTGTTCCTGTTATTGAGCTGGTGTAATCAATTCCCAACAGGACAGACGGAAACCTTCCTCTACCTGGAATACATACATGATTGGTCTTTTACCACAACTCATAAATGAATAATAAAGAGAAATCCCAGAAAAAGCCTACATTTCAACCAAGTGATACATGTGCATGTGACTGTTCTGGGGAATAACTGAACTCCATTTCTTTTAATACAGGATCACACCTAAGGGTTCCATTAATTCTTGAGACACTCCTATTCAAATGGATAGCTATAAGTTGTAAGCACTATTTTTTTGCCTCTTCTATTCCTACAAAGAAATCTGTAAGAAAAAACAGTTCCAGTTACGTTCATTGCTACATTTACCCAAGACTATCACATCAGGAACAGATTACTGTAACATAATCCAGCCAGACCACACAAGGCCAGCTAAAAGATGAAGCCAGTGCAGAAAACAGCTGCTTGTTTAATTTTGCTATATGCTGGCAACACAATAAAACTTCTCTGTAGATTGGCCTCTAGCTGTACATTGCTTTTCAGATGGCATTTACTGTTTAAAGCTCTACATGGGTTACCATTTGTTTACCAGCAAATATCCAGCTAACACTCTAGCTAATATCATCCCTCTTTAAAGAAAAAGCACTAATGATCTGGTGTTTTCCATGAGATGTCCTCATCTCCATAGCTCACTTCTCAGCAGAAGGCAGAGCCTGCCAACTTTACTAGCACCAAATCTGCATTTTTCTCGTTACATAGGAGGGAGTGGTGGACACAGGGCTTATTATGGAAATTGGGTAAGCATCCTTGTGTGAGACTGTCAAGGTTTTCCTTGGGATGCAATGTGAAGATGTATTGTATTTTTCAAAAAGTATCTGGAATCTTTGCCTGTTAGATTTTGAAAAGGAACATATATTCCTCACTGATGCTCCCTTCTCACTTCTAAAGAATATTTCAATTTCTATCAGGACAAAAAGCTACTTTTTAAAATTGTCTGCATAAAATGACTGTACAGATACGGATTTATGATAACACAGAGAATTTTCCCAGACAATTTGATTATCAGGAAGAACATCAGAAGATTACTTGTCTCCAAATATGACCTCAGCATAAATTTAGTCAGTCAACCACAAAAAAATGAGGATACTGTATTTTTTGAACTTGCACTATCTCCCTCTGACAGTCTCGAGTCTACCAAGAAACTGTGCAGCTTCTTCATATTTAGTCCTTTCTATGATGCCAAGATTTGCAAGTTTAGAATAAGCTTTTACACAATTATTAAATAACCCTTTATTAAGCAGTTTTGTGACTTCCTAATATTTGTTTACATTTGCACAGCCTCATGATTTGCTATCACAATAACTGGAAAAGAAGTTACTTAAATGTTTTGGAGAGTCTTAGGTCTTTTCATTTACTGGAAGTGAACATTTGACTTCATTCCAAATAAAACATTGTAGACAATGTCTTCATCTAGTTATGCAAGTAAATAGCAGCTAATCTTATCTTAAGAGTTACAAAGAAATCATTTATGGAGAAAAATATTATTATTAAAATGTTAATGTAATTTTAAAAACAATGTCTAGATCAAGACCACTCATAGTATTTCTAGGACTATAATCCCCACAGAAATGTTAGTTTGCAGTTCTCCACTGTAAGACACCACCATCTCCGTGCTCTGCCCCCAAGCGTACATAACATGATGTGAAAAAAGCTGGACACAAGGACACACACACAAAATACCGCTGCTCTTCATCAATACCCACCGTTGGTCATCTCACCAGTACCCAACATGAAATCTTTAAATCCTAGAGAACGACTTAGGAAGGAAAGTGTCCCAGCTACTTCTGCTATGGCACACATGACATTTTGGTCTTCCTAAAATGGCTCTCAAACACTTCTGCTACTTCATGAGAACAACAAGAATGTTTTCATCTTGCCTGTAACAACATTTCTGACAGCGAGCAAATCAAAAGTCTGCCCAAGTTTGCTAGGATTGCTTATGACAAATCCATCATATCATAACCTGTTTTGCTGGTACCATCTACTGCAACTCAGGAAGTTCAGTTATCTGTCTGCCTTAGAGGGAAAAGAGAAAATAAACCAAAATGTTTTCAGGGGAATTTGGAATATACACTGAATATTAGGATACCTCAGACCAGCTATGGGTATAACAACTTTAAATCTGCAGTCTTCAATCTACCTTGAAATTGACTGTCACTCTATCATTACCTCAGTTTCTCAAAGAGAGTTTTAATGCTGAGTCTAACCTGTCTCCCATGGTAATCTACTGTCAATTCTGAACTGTCAAAAAAAAAAAAAAAGAAAATCAAAACACAGTACTACCGTGACAATGCATTTCAAAGGAAGAAGAAAAAACAAACAAACAAGAAAATCACAAGACAGAGTACAAATTTAAACACAGAAATGAAATTATTATTTTCTGTTTCCTTCTTAGTCTATGTGGCTCTAGAAGTACAGTGAACAGAAACAGAATTTCTGCTGAATGGAGGCTTTAGAAGGATCAGGACTTTCATATATTTATTTAAAAAATAAGTAAAGGATGGTTGAAAAACAGTAACATTCTTATTCTTTCTCAAGAAGGTATTAAGTTAAAACTTTAGCTTCAGGGTGAGTAACATACAGCTTCTGACCTCCATGTCCTTGTTATAAAGAAAAGTAACAATAACATTGTCAAACTCAAATAAAGACAGTAGCATGAAAGGTCTTCCAAGCATTATGAAAACACTCAACTGTAATAAGATACAGTGCTGTGGTAATCTGTTAGCTGGCGGGAGGACATATTCTCTGCCACACTAGCTTTTAAAACAGAAGACAAGGTTTTCTATGTACTGCCTGGTTTAAATTCCTTTTGTTACAAAAGTCTTTTGTATTCTTCAACTTTTTATTTATAAGAAACTAAAGAAATGGAAACTTTGAAATAAATGAAAATATATCAGCTTCTGTCTCTCACGACAGAAATAGAAGAAGATTTTAGTCCTTACTCCATAAAAATCCCTGTAAGATTGTCACTTTAAGCCCATAAGCAATTGCTGTTACAGTAAGAATATGTGGGTTTGGTAAACTGAGGATGCGATTTACCACGTAACAACATGATGCAATAAGTATTTGCTGTATTGAAATAAAAGGTTTGGTTCCACCCACTTCACCAAGCAATACAGGTCATTCCATAGAGCTGACTGCTCCCTAGTCTTTAGTTTGAGTTTGCAGACGATGATCACTTTATTAATTTTTCCAAGCACTGACAAAAGTATCGAATAGCACTGGGTCAAAAATCTATCCCTGTGAGTGAAGCATCAAAAAAGCATGTCTGTACAGTGAATATTCACTCATTTTAAATTAATGCTGAGATACCTGTAAAATTCTACAAGGCTTTGAGCTGGTATGTGTCTTTTTTCTTAATTTAGATGACAAAAAAAAATTAAAAATTAGCTTAATATCAATATTATCTTTCTCCACCAAATATGTAAACTAATCCAAAAAAAAAAAAAAATCTCTAGTTTAACAAGAATCTATTTTCCGTAAGGTCAGTCAAGACTGATTTGATGAGGTTTCATTTTTATCTATATGTTGTCTTTATTGACAGTATTTTGTATTTCACAGTGACATTATTATCAGGACAAACTGGAAAATAACTGATGTGTGCTGAACCTTTTCTTTTTAAATACTGATTGAATGTCATCTTTTGTCCAGTTTTCAAAAGATTCACCACTCAAAGACCTGGCAACAGAATTAATATTCCTGACGCTGTTTTGTCCTGTTAAATCCAAGTTGTCAGGTTATGGTGATAAAAAAACAACATAAAAATAAAAATATAAAAATAAATACAGAAAATGTAGTTTGTTGGTTTTTTGTTTGTTTGGTTTTTTTAAGATGACACTGTTTTTATGTAATACTCCCTTGTTTATAAATATAATAATAACTGCTAATATTTTAGCCAACAGCTCTGTATTCTCATCCAGAGACCAGCTTACTATAGCAGTCATGTACATGATTCCTGGGAAACAACAAAAGTAAAGTAATTTTTTTGTTCACTTTCCCACATAAAAATCAAATGCAGATCATTTCCACCCTCTGACCATAAAATCCACATGTTATTAATCAGCTGCCCCCTTGCTAGCGACCATTATACTTTGTTTCTGGGAAAAAAGCGTACAACTGCAGTTCCTAATGCAAATTATTAAAGCTATCCACTGAAATCAGCAAAGTTATCTAAATTTATAGCAGTTAAAGATTTTTCACATGGTATGGAGATAGCATATTAGAATACAAAAATGACCAGTGCACATTATAAGGATAAAGATTTACAGTGATCACTATAATTTCATCCCTCCATTAAATATCCATCCTGTATCGTAATGTGACCTATTTAAAAGATTTTTAAAGCATTTGAAAGGCATAAAATTTAATTTCACTGTCAGAGAATTTCAATTCTTATTCCTATGA
This sequence comes from Ciconia boyciana, assembly GCF_034638445.1. Taxonomy (NCBI): domain Eukaryota; kingdom Metazoa; phylum Chordata; class Aves; order Ciconiiformes; family Ciconiidae; genus Ciconia; species Ciconia boyciana. The sequence continues at coordinate 89,699,652 of NC_132936.1, forward strand.
ACGTGATTTCCAATACAAGTAGGTATATCAGAATTCTCACCTTAAGTTAATTTTCCCCCTAAATCAACTGCCAGAGGTTAATCATTTGAGTCCTGTTCACCTTTTCCAGCACAATAATAAAATGCAACTTCAGGAATCTTATACAGAAATTATCTTTTAAAATAAAAAGATTTGTGAAAAACCCTGGCATTGAGAATATGGAGAACTATTGGCTATTTTAATTGGAGGCATTTTTGTAACGAGACTCAGTAGGTCTCAATCAATTCTGATTTCAAATCAAGATAACAAATTAAATATTATACAATATTTAACATTCTGCACCAAAAGACACTGATGGGAGAGGTGTAAAATGGAGGAAAAAAAAGCAAGCAGCCCAAACTAGGTGCAGCAGTATAGTCAGAAAATGGTGTTAAGGTTGTGTCTTGTAAGCAAAGCAGGGTTTGGATCAGGAATCGGTGGAACAAAGTAATCATTTCAAGTCAGATCTCATTGCTTTGCTCACTAATATGGAGAAAAATAATTCTTCCCTTCTTTTAAAGAGTGTTTGAAAATGCATGAGGAGTTCCAGAGGTAGGCAGACAGATCATCAGGTCTCTATTTTGACAGAATAGGATTAACAAATCATCATTTAAGGATGGCTATTCCAGGTCGAACCAAAGGTCAATGTGCAGCACAGTATCACGTTTCTGACTGGCCCACACTGGATTCTTTGTGAAAAGGCGTAGTAACAGCACAGATGTAGAGGGATCTTTCCACTATCCATCCCAGCACCCACCGACTTGTGCCTTTGGAATTTCGTGAGCCAAAGGCTGTATTCATCTTAAAAATGACAGTCACTTCTTTTTCAAATCACCAGATCAGCAGTCACACCAGTCTAAGACATGACAAATCTGATGTAACCTTCTTCCCTCAGGCCTTACCTTCTGATCTCCCAACTTCTTACACACAACTAACAGTATAACAGCAACACAGCATTAGAAACACAGCATGAAATGGCTCCCACAGCTCCACCCAACTTACAGAAGACTGATGAAGTAGAGAGATCAGATCAGACCAGCCTAGATGGTATCTCCGATGATGGAAAATCAACTGCCAAATCAACTACCTTGGACCCAAAGTCCAAGGTAACAGCTGTCAGGGCAGACCTGCCAGCTCATAACTTGTCTGTAGCTACCCAGCATCTTGGATCCCGTATATATGGACCAAAAATAAATAAGTGAAAAATTACCAAATGAAAACATTTACTCATCCTCTTATACTCCCTCTCTTTCCCTTTTCCTGTCTCTTTTTTCCACAGCAGTGAAAGTGAGGATCAGACACACGGATGAGTTGCCGTACTTCAGCATAGCTCAACCACAGCAGCTCTGTGCAATTCCTCTCCACCCCAAAGCCCAGGTGAAACACAGCTGCTTAATGCTCTTCAGGGGATGCTCGCAGTAGCCACAGAGCACAGCCAGCACCTGGCCCGTGCCTCGAGACTCGCTTGGGTGCCTGCGCCCTTATCCTGAACTCGCAGCTGGACAGCAGGGCTACCCTTCACCCAACAGGAGCTGCTCAGCCACCTGACAGACCTTCAAAACAACCCACATCTCCAACAGTGCAGACTCAAAGTCCCTCAAGCCTATTAGCCTGTCTCCAAAAGTGGCCAACAGCAGGAGTCAAGGGAAGAATACATGAACAAGACAAGCTTGCGTGAAACTTTTTTATATGCTCTCCAAGGCTTTGCTGATTTGCTTCTCAAGGACATTGCAAGCCAGAGGTGGTATCTTTATAGTATCAATGTTTTTTTCCTCCATAGTTTTAACCAACATAAATTATCACAGATCTAATAATTCCACTGTTATAGTAACACAGAAACAAGAGATTCATTTTTGATTAGATTTCTTCTGTACCATGCAAACTTATTTACTTATTTGTAAGTAAAAATAATTAAAAATATTTTATAGCATCTCAGAATCCCATAAATCTCTTGGTTTGTTTGGTATAGTAACCAAGCCAGGGAACATCTCCACATTCAAAACACTGAACTGTCTAAGTGCAAAATTTTACTCCTTTTTTAAAGGACTTTGCTAAAACCATTGTGATAAGATCCAAAGCTTGTTTAGTGAGAAATGTTAGATAAAATGCAGCTGTGACTGGAACTCAGGGCCTTTTCTCACTGATCTGATACCTATCTGAAGGTAATTGGAGAATAGGAAAAGGCCACCCTTCTGCCTTTCTTGCTCCTTTTCCCCAAGTATGTCAAATACTTTCTTGGTTTTCTACTCTCACCTTAAGAACAGTTAGCATTTTCCTACTTAACACAGAGAAAAAGGTTTGGAGTCAAACACACAAGAGTTTATTCTTTCAAGTTCAAGGTTGAGGAAACACCAATCTTTTAAATGATAACCGTATTTAAAAAAAGTAAACCATTGCATTAACATGATTAGATGACAATATACTGACCCAGTTCAGCTTAATTTAGACAATGTTAACAGGCCATTAGAGACACCAGAGGTTTGAAGTGAACTAGTCTTACCCCTTTCAAATTGTTTAGTAACAGCACAAGAACAAACAGTCTTTCTTAACAAAGCAGTTTCTGGAGGCAGCATTTAAACACCAGTCATGTTATTCGAAACAATCCAAATTGGCCTGCAAGAAGTTGACATAGTCCCTTTTTAATAAAGACAAATGAGCTTGAAAACTAATCTATCAAAATGGATTGTGTTTAAGCAAAACAGGAAAAGTTGCCATCAACAACAACATCACTTTAAAGAAAGCCAAAAAGTCCACCAGCTTTTAAGTCATGCACAGTAATCTACTGCATCTGGATTTCCAAGGGCAGTCCCAACTCTATAATTACCCAGTAGTCACAACTAGTTTTCCTGACAAAGCTGAGCCTACACAGAAATACCAATTATAATAATTTTGTATTGAGATTATTCTTCACTGCGTTTTCTAATGCTAAACCAAGAAAATTTCAGAGAAATACTGAATGCCAAAAGGGATACAAACATGAACAATTCAATCCTAGATCATGTCACACACGATCAACGTTCCCCATTTCCTAGGCTCAGCTTCCACTGAAAGTCAATGATACATTTTAAATAATAAGAAAGAAGAGACCCAAGAAGTGACATACGACTTTTTAAAGGGCAGAAATAAACTTCACTGCATCCATAAAATTCATGAGGGATTTTGCTGAAAATTTCTACATCATGTTCTGTCTGGACTTAGCTGCTAACACTGTCTTCACAAAAGCAGTTAGCTGATACCAAACCACAGTAAAGATAAGTTGATCATTTTATATATCTTGTTTTACCTTCATGTACTGGTTTCTTGACACACACAGAGTAGCATTTACCCAAAGAGTAGAAAGCAGTTACAAATAATGCTAATATTATTTACATGATGGATTTTCTGGTAATCCAGTAACACCGCAAGAAGAGAAAATAAACGCTGTAGGGAAATGTCTTCTTTATTTTATTTTGAACCATATAAAAAAAAAAAGTTTTTAACCACGCTCAAATAACCTTTGGATTGCTGCTTCTGCTCTTTTCAATCCTTTCTAGGCCGTAGGAGATACTCCTGCCTACAGATCTGTTCTGCTTGCAACAATGTTTTCCCCCAGCCAGCAATTCCCCCAGGATGCATTTCTGTAAGTGTGGTATTACCAGGCTCATTCAGACACACCCAAGAGAAAGTAATTTAGATCCAAAGAGAGAGACAGATCTTACCTATAAGAGCAGCAATACTAAAGCAGTTTATGAAGTTTTAAGTATCACAATGGCCCCCTTTCTCTTCTGTGAAGAAGATGGTGTGTTTCAGCTGAAAAAAACCCATCTATTTAAAGTCCTTGGGAATTCTTCTGTAATAAACCGACCACTCAAAGAGTATCAGTATCATCACCCTAGCTTTGACTCTACACGTGTATAAGACAGAACCACTGGAAAATTATAAAAATTACTTTAAAAAGCTTAATTATTTATTTCTCTGACATTGTTCTATTAAAATTTAAACTCTCCATTTGCCTGGAAGTAAGTAAAAAACAAATACCTTTTCTATTTAACTCCAACATTCTTTTCAGTTTAGGCACTGCCAGATCCTTATATTCAAGCGAGTTCCAGAAATCCCAAAAAGCACTCATTTAATAAAAGAATTTTATTCAAAGTATTTTGGTGTGATCCAAAAGTCATCTAGCTTATACAGGTAGGCTGTTGGCAAAAACTGCTGAAGCTTAAAATATGAGGTATCAGGCAAAGAGTTTGTCTCACATTAGAAGACATAAAAGGTAATTGCTTCTTTTAACTTACAAACTACTAGAAATACATCTGAAATAATTTTTCATGGGTAAAGTCCACTAATAACTGCATAACCAAATTCTGTTTACAGGGTGTCTTGTATGCTATGATAGTTATAAATGGGTGATCCCTAGCTCAACTTTTTTAAACCATGTATTTTCTACCCTTTATGCTTTTGCATAAAAGCCTTCAAACTTATTTCCCAATTACTCAGTCACAGAACCACAAAGCATTCAAAAAATGAAATGCGTAAGAGTTAATTTGGGCAATGTTTCAACCTCAGAATGAAGCAGTAAATAAGTAAATTTTCTTCTGCTGCTTTTTCTTTCTCAAAAGAAGCCATCATTGATAGCTTCCTTGGCAACAAGACACAAACACATAACATCACTGACAAACAGCTAATCAAGGACAGATGTCTCAAGAGACTATCAGAGCAGCCTTCTGCATTTCCAAGCACGTCTTACTTTTCTACAAATAAAAATATCCCCATAGCTAGGAAATCCAGTGGCGTTCTGAAAGTAAAGACACAATTCGTTTCCCAGTGCATCTTTCTATATTTTAATTACAGGTTCCCTCCCAGTTTGAAAAAAAGAGCAGAAGCATTTGTCGCAGGCATATGGAAGCATCACAGAGCAAGAGTGTTTTTGTGGGAGATACTTTTAAAGTAGTTTTCATCCTAACTTCCAAAGTACACTAGCACTTCTGTAAGATGCTGAGTGCCTTAACTTATAACGAACACATCAATAATATTTTCAAAGTGATTTCAGAGTGTTCTGGCATAAGATCAAACTTCATGACAGTTATAAAGGTCTTCTCTTAGGGTTTCAAAGTTCACAGGTTCACATATACTCTTCTGTATAATCCACACGTACAGAAGTCTTGTGTTATCTATAAGATTCCAGTTTCATTTTACCTAGAAAATGCATCCTACATCAAGTAAAACCCCCAAGCAATCCTGATTTCACTTACTTTTCTTTTGCATAACACCACATTCCAGTTACACATGGGAAACAGTGATTATTGAAAGCTTTTTATAACATAAGACTATAGTGTAAGATTAGTTAGTAACACTATAATAATAGCAGTGCTAATTAATTCATCCTAACCTATAGCAAAACAGTATGAACAACGCTGTTCATACTGTTCAATCGTGTTAACAATTATTCCACAGTGTACACCTCGCACTGAACATACCTGAATTGTGCTGAATGTAATTCAAATATAACATGTCCCAGAACAGAGAAGAGCTAGGGCACATATGTGGAAGTGGATTGAATTACCAAGACAGAATGAGATGTGAGAGGATGCAGGCAGCTTCTGGCAACAAATCAGCGTTGGAAAAATTCAAGTTTAGTTCCCTATTTGTTCCTAAGCAGCAATGAGTACATTCAGATCTGGTCCCCGATCCCATGAAATCAATGATGGGACTCCCGATGACTGAATCTCAAGTTACTGGAATCTCAACACAGAAGGTTCAACATAAAGCCACAGGGTGGGAATGGATACCCAAGTCAAACAGCACGTATGTGCCTGGGCACATGGTCCCAGGACAGGCTTGTGCCTCGGCACATGGGAGCACACAGCCGGGCAAGGTCCCTGGAGCCCAGATGCAGCTGCAAGTTGTGCCTTCCAACAGGACAGCCCTCCAGCTACACAGCAGGACCTCCTCCAGGACCCCACGCAGGAGGCATCAGTGGACTCCCTAACCGTGTCTGTATCTAGCACAAGGGGTATGAGAAGATGAATATTACACTGTAAATGCAGGAAATGAATGAGCCTCAGTGGTGAAGCATGGAGCAGATGGCAGAATAGCATGCCCTGGCACATGAGACTTGAGGGTCCACCTCAGGGAGGTTGGATTCTGAACCCTATTTTGGGGGGTTTGGAGACCTCCTGAAGATGCATATAGTAGATTACTATTGGTGGTAGCCCCTGTTGCTTGCCTTTTGTCAAGAAAAGGCTACACTCAATCCTGAGGAGGAGAAAGCCTGTACAGGTATAATCCAGTCTGCCAAGGCCAATCCTCCCAGAGTAAAATTTTTGAATGCATGGGCAAAAACAGAAGTTGCAGAAATCAACCCTACCTCTCAAACTTCAGAGAGAGTAAATCAAGTGGAATTGCAAGCTAATCTGCAATCTGGGCCAGAATGGTAGATAAACATCACTAGGCAAAATTATCTTTGAGTTTTAAAAATCTTTCAGGCATTCTGGATATAAAAATATATTTATTTTCTTTCCATTTAGACTTAGTTATAATATGAGTGTTACTGGGAGAGGAGCAAAGCTGACTATTTAAACAAAGCTAGGTACAGTTTTTAAAAAGACCAAGTGAACTTTGTAGGATCCCATGGTCACATCTTTTACTGTATCTTTTTTTCTAAGAACTCAGCTTTACTTGGAACAATAAATCAAAGCCACTGTGCCTCATTATTCTAAATTCCACTATTTATCACTACATGAATTTAATCAACGTCATTTGCTTGCATGAGCTAGAACAGCCACCTGCCCTCCCTCTCGAACATCCTCCAAATTCTCTGTGCAATCTTGATTCTAAAGAGTGGCAAGAGCATTCATATACTCAGGGTTTCTCATTTGCTGAGTGATGAGGACTGTTGTTAGTAGCACTGTAGTGGCAGGTTAAGGTGGATGGAGAAAATTTTATTGATCTAAAAGAGTTGTTCCTTTTTCTGCTGTAAAGGATTAAGACAATTAACATCTCCCCACTGAAATGGCGGGAGATGTACAACAAATACCCACTGAAAAGATCAGAAAGGAGAAAACCAGGAGAAAACTTGCCAAATTGCAGCTACACACCTTATTTCATATTACTACATGAAAATAAATCATTAAATGAGACCCAAGGAGATTCCTAATCACTAACAATACTAATTACAGAATTATCATCAGACAATTGAGCATTCCCCACTTAATCCTAGCTGAACTAAATATGAATTGCCACAGAAAGACAGAATGTGACACATTTCTACCTTCACACCTTGGAAAGCTGACTAAGAACCGTGGAGTTAAGCAGTTCAGGAGAAGGCATCAGATAAATACAAATTACTGTTATTATACTTTTGCTTGATCCAACAAGCTTGGTGCAGCAAGCTTCATCGTATTTCTGCCTATGCACCATCTCTCCCCCCCACCCCAGCAATGCAAAAATGTAGTCCAGGGAAATCCTCCTCCAACTGCACACTGACAATAAAACTACAATCAAGTGTGTATCAGTGAGACAGAGTGATTAAAAGCAAACTGTGACATCTATTCACAAATTCACACTTCCCATTATGTATACGGGTTAATGTTAGTAAAATAACTAATGCAAAATATGATGAACTACACAAATGAGTAGGAAACCCACCAGCCCACTCTCCCTTCATCAGCTCCATTTCTCACACTTAGGCACATTCACTTAAATTTCTACAAATATCTGTATTCTTATCCCAAACAGGCAAGAGATGCTCTGGCAGCAAACAGTGCTCAAATGTCTCAAAGTTAACTGGAAAACACGATGTTCTCCCCTAATAACCGAGCTTGTTTTTCTCTTTCTGTGCCTTTCTCATGAGACTCCACATTTCCCTCATCCTTCTCATCTAGAAATGGAGTGACCAGAAAATTTAATTTGCAAATTTAGTTTCTTGTGAATCTACAACATTTAGACAGTAGTAAAAAGAGTTACTAGAAATCATACAACTGTGGACCTACCAAATTGGGTTGGTTTGTTTTTATCATGGACAGGTTTGCCAGCATAATTTATATTCATTTTGTTGTTTGTGGTGCAATTCCTTGATTAGCAGATAAAGACTTTCAAAGAAATATACCTGGCAGCAACATGCTTGGAAAGCAAATGTGCATATGCTTACTTTTCTCCCAAACAGTAGGCTACTTCATGGTCAAAAATCTCTCCCTGAAAACACACTGTTCACAGCTCTCAACACTCCCAGCTCTTTTGATTCACTCTCCCAGCAGAGCCATACTAACAGATGACAGGTTTTTTCCAGAATACACAAGCTACCAGACACATGTCTCTCTATTTGGCAGGGTTTCTCTGTATTTACACAATTTGTGTGGTTACGGAGATTCGTTATCTCTCTGGTCTCATACCCACATACAGATTTGCTTTTGTCTTTCTGACACAAGAACATGCACTATGATTCATTATCTACTGATACCACCTGCAGCAGCAGGGGCCATTGAGAGACATCAGAAAATCTACCTAAATTCAGCTGCTTCCAAGAAGATGCAAGTATTGCAAATGAGAATCATTAATGTTGTACAAGATCCTGCTGTTACAGAGTACTTTTTGTTCCCAGGTTCTTATATTCTCTAATTTTGTGCCATGACAAGATATTACAAGGACAGTTAAATAAATAAAAGATAGGAAGCATAGCCATTAACATCTTCATTAAGTCAAGAAGTCTTTTAGAGAACTGTGTAAAGTTAGCATTAACCAGGAAAACATATTTTTCAAAATTACAGTTAACACAATTACCCCAAATTGCTTCTTTTTTTTATACCTTGTGGTTCATGCATGCTGAAGATGATGGTACAAATCTTGCTGTAATTCTCTGCAGCCACTGTTAATTAATCTCAAGTATATTCTCTTTACAGGAGATGGTTAAATACACTTAATCCTCTTTTAACTAACAAGTACAAGGTTATTAAGACAACAGGCTGAATTCTTCTCTTGGTCATTCCTGCCATCAGTCAGCTGTGCAGTCAGCCTAGTTACATCACCCAGGTAATGGTACAAATTTTGGTCTTGAGTGTCATCGCTGGCAAACTGACAGAATGGGGGCAAACTGGTGAAGTGCTGCACTAAGCTTTACCACTGGAGCTTGTTTTCAGAATTGTGGCTTTTCAGTCAAATGAACTGGAACTCACATCAAAAATTACTAGCTGATTGTCTGATATGTCTAAAAAGTTAGTTTAATGAAAAAATATTGCTGTGGAATGAGAAACATAATGGTTTTGTATAACTAAGACAGCAAATGCTGTTGGGCTTATATCTGTCATTGGTCTAAATCTACAAAAATTCCAACACTATCATTATATTCTCAAGACAAGCTGCTGCTTTAGCCAATATATAACTTTTTATAAAACTGTAAACATATTTCTCTTTTTAAGACACAAGAAAATACAGTCAACACATGCAGCATTAATTATAAAATTTAGGGAAGTGAAATCTCTCATTTAGAAAGATGCTCATTTCAGATTCATGTCATTTAAAGTATCACCAGGATGATGGATATTGTCTCAAGTTAGAAAAGAAAAACAAACACAGAAAAACATTTAAAAAGTTGGAAGTTTAAAAGCAAAATAAGTGATTCTATGCTGTTACAAGAGTTTCTCACAATCAGCCAGTTTATGGAATTTTACCTCGTACTCTGTAAAGTATAAAAGCAAACATGACTCTTCAAAAGATTAGACAGCACAATTGCTGTTTTAAATATACATTTTTTCATTTGAATACAAGCTTATTCACTAAGGCTGAAATGACTACAGAATGAGAAACTTGTCAGCATTACTTAGTCTATATGATTTCTGCATAGCAGATGAAATTGATGTTACAGACAGCAAACAATTTGTGCACCTCCCTCTCTTCTTTACCATCTTCCCAGGCTAGAAGCCCAAACAGGTAAAATATTTTTCACCCACAACAATGAATGAACATTGACAAACCAGTAGGCTGACACTTCATGATTTCTACCTATACCAGTAGCAACACATAACCACATCCGGTCTATTTACATGACGAGTGTAGACAAGTCTGACTTCAGTGATCTTGTGATGTACAGAAATATCCATCAATGAGTGGGTGTCCAATCCAGTTTCCTCTGAAAGTTGAGTGAAACCTTGGCCTTGATGGTAATGGAAGAAGAAGATGAATTTTATACTTGTGAGTACCGGCAAAGCACAAGGTTTGTTGACAGATTGAAGAATGTTCTTGTGGAATGGGAGATGGAAGGGAGCTTTAATCCCGCAGTTTTTCTATTTTAAACTAGAAAAATACCCCCAAATTTCCAAAAGCTATTATAAAAGCCATAATAACAGCCCACAATTACTTTAAATTCAGAAGGTAGATATGTTCAAATCCATCATCTGCAGTATCTATGACATCAGGGACACATCTGAACACACACATTTAAAATTTCAAAAAGCCCACAACCAGCACAGGAAGTTTCAAAGGATCTGTAAGAAGAAATGCAATTAACTGATGGTTATAGGTGTGAAAAATCTAGTCAATATTTACACAATCAAGAGGAAAGGAGTGGGTATGGAGAAAAAGAATTTAAATCACTAAGGCAAATTAGATGAGCTCCTAAAGGAAATACTGCTGGATCTAACTCTGCCAGTCAATCAACACCTACCTACCTGAGGACAGCACAGGAACTTCCAGGGCGGGTGTGTAAGGAGATGCAAGCAAGAAAGCTATGACAAATCATCATGCCTGTCGATCGCAGAGTTCTTGCACCTTGCTCCCCAGTACCTGCTGTCAGCCGCTATTACGGAACAGCTATATCCACTGCCATGCCAAGAAACTGACTAAATTAGACTTCGTCAGCTTCAGGTAGCTATGGTACAAGCTAAGTGATCTCAAGCCATCTCACAGCGTACCAGTGCTACAACCACTTTGTGACTGCTGCTCACTCATACTAAAATACATGATAGCAGATCAATTAGACTGCGATCCTGACCCAGTATGACTATTGTTTCTTTCTCCATCTTATTTCCACAGCAAACTTAGGAGTGGTTTTAATGAAAAAGCACAAGCCAAAAAGATTTTAACATCACAACTACAGTGTTAATAAAACAAAAATATACATACTCATATACTGGGGAGAGAACACACTTTTTAGGAGTAAATTTCATGTAGGCAGGTATCATTTAATTGACACCCACTGAAATGCCTACATGTGACAGAATTTGTCTCAGCTTCTGTTGATACTTAGCCTATAACAGCTATTTAGCTCTATAGGATACCTTAGACAGACAAAGTTACCCTCATTTTCGGAGAGGCTGTTATCTCAGCTGCTTCAGAGCAAGTCAACAGTAACACCACAAATACATGGTTCCCCATCCTATATTCAAAGAGCATGGTATTTTTCAACAGACTGTCAAGCTACTCCACCACCATTCTGGAAGAAAAACAATTTTTAGCCTTTTCATCTATTAAACATTTTAAACAAGTCTCAGAGCTGATTAATAATCCTGCCACACAGAATTTTAGCTCTGCTCACAGCCAAAACAAACAAGCCAAAACGCTTTAAGCAACCCCACTGCAGGTCATCCTAAAGACAAGGATAGAACAGTTTGCTGCCAACAGCATTACAAGCAGTTATCAGGCTTATCCTCCTCAATTAGAGGCTTTTAAAATTGCCAATAGAGGATGTGTTTTTCATTTACTACTCAGATCTTTACTAAACATCTCCATGACCTTGTTTCATGCTGGCTTTTTCTAAACAGAGAAGGTGCCTCACCCCACATACTTTTGTGCATGTACTCCAATTGCCACAACCACTAAAGCTTTTTATCATTACTGTTTCCAGTTCACTTCCATAAGGGTGCCAGAAAAGAGACTGATGTACATCACGTCAGAGACCATTAGCTTCTTAAGCACTGTGTTTTGCAGATATGCTCTCAGCAGCATTAGGCAAAGTAATGGTAATTAAGTCCCTGGCCACCTGGATCCTTTTCAGTTCTGCACAGCACTATCACAGCTCTAGACCTAAACCAGACAGAGAAAAAAGAAATAATTAAAAAAAATAAGTGAGAGTTGCAAAGTAGCTGACAGTACCCTGCCATTTTTCTCCAGACTCTTTTCTGTCTTCTTATTACTTCCAACTTAGCATGACAGAAAAAGGGTCAACTGAACAAAAAGTATACACACTTTCCTCCTTCCCCTTGCCCTCCCAGGGCCACTCAAGGCAGTAACTTTTCTAGAAGCTTAGCATTTTCAATCAGGGCTGAATTAATGTCCTTAAAAACAGTCTTTTCTCTTTCCTACGCCCCACCCTCCAAGAACAAAACTTTCTTTCCTACCACACACAACCAAATTATTACAAATTCTACCCAACCATTCCTTGGTTTAGAACTCTTCTACCCTGTTTTCTGCACTTGGAGTTTGTTATAGTAGAGGCAGTTTGTAAATCAGATGGTGCACACAACTAAATGAGGGGACCCGAATTATACCATAAGCTTAGTTTGAAGTATTCTATTCTTATGGTCTTACTTTCACTGCACCAGGCTTTGTTAGCAAAAGCTTATATTTTAATTGTAACCATATTGCTCTAATTTCAAATCAGATAAGATGGTTACAGTCTTGTTTCATGGTCTGGTAGAATATCCTATTGCTCTTGAAGGTAACTGTTGTGACTAAAAATTAAGATAATTTCTATGGAAAGTTATGTCCCCAAATTATAATTCAGTGGGGAAATAACAGGAAATAACCAAACCTGAAAAATCACATTAGACAAAAATCACTTCCTGTAAAGACACAACTTTAATTTGGTGAAGCAGAAAGAGAGGAGTCTTCTGTGACTGTTTATCAGCCTCATTCTAGAGTACTGCTGCAACATTTCTTCCCATTTTATTAAAATTTTTATTGTTTTTTCTTTAATTTCTGTTTACACCATTTCTTCCAAAGCTAATGCACAGTGGTTGCCACTTCCTCTGCAATCTTGACTTAAAGAAAAGAACATCTAGGTAACCAAACATAGTAAGAATCTTAGCAGTATAGAACTATTTCTACAAAATTAAAAAGATACAACCTAAGATGTAGGCTCTTATTCACAAGTGTTCCTATTCCAATTGCCCTTACACTTACTCACTGCCACATTGTCGAAACAAGCAGCAGAACGTGACTGCTACACTGTGTGGTGGGAGAGGTGATTTAGTCCTGATTGCCCTTATAGACCTCTTATGAAAAGACAGGCATATGACCGTTCTCTGTTAGCCTTAATTTTTTTCCTTAGAAATAATATTGGTCTGTTACACAAGAAAACTATAAAGATTCATTGCTAAATCTTCTTCAAGTTCTTCTTGAGCCTTATCGGAAGCACTATGCGAGTGAAAAACATTATTGCCATTTAATAAACATGCTGAAATAATAGGCAGAGACAAATGAAAAACAAGAAGGTCAACTTCAGAATTTCTGCTTACTCCTACTCTTTTCAAGAGTAGCAGAATTGATGGGAGAACAAGAGATACAAGGGAGACAACCCTATGATCCCAGACCAAGTAAATGAATTGTTAAATAGCCCCAAGACCTTCCCTACCTTTCCTCGCTACAAAACAACCTCCTGACTTTTTCCCCTCCCTGTACTTATGAAATATCACCGTTCCTCAAAAGAGCTAAGATGCAGAATGAAAGTAATGCCAGAAATTAGTCTGCATCATGGAATTTTTCTAGTGCTGTACTCAACTCCAGGGGTCAAACAGCTCTGCCCGTTAGCTGACACTGGCTCATCCAGGCTTCTGCAAGGCTGTCTAACAAACCAAAGGGAGCCATTTTGGCAGGAAGCACGTGCGGGCACTTGAATCTTTCTAATGTCTCATTTACTGCATCATCACAAAAAAAGTGAGTTTAAAATGCTGAAGTCAAATTATGTAAACAATAAAATCCAATATTCAAATAAATCTTGTCTGTTTGCTATGCTGCACGAAGCAGTGCTTAGTCTTCTCCAATAAATTTAGCTTTTCCTGTTTCCTTTGGGTTTATGTACTGCAAAAGCAGAGGCTGACGTTAGCTTATTCCCCTCTTGCTAGATAAGACAGCTCCTCAGAATCAACAATAAATGTTAGGAAAGTGATCATTCATGTCTCTGAAAACAAATATGAAGGTCTACCAGAATGAGTTTTATTATGCCCCTGTGGAATACCCTGGAAAGAGAGTACAGAAAAATTCTCCTGAAATTATTTAGGCAGTAACTGAGCACAATATTTCTGAGGACCACATATCAGTTCTTGACAGCTGTAAGCATGAAGCTTTCAATGGCTTAAAACTACACACAGAGTGAACAGGAGGGGACACACCATGTCCATATTCCCACCAAACAAAACTTTATCAACAGAAATACTAAATCAATAGCACTTTAGATAAACAGATAATCACGAATCTCATCTAATAGACTTAAAGATGGCAATAGTCAGAGAAAAAGGTTCTGATATAGTTTGATGAGCAGGAACATAGCCCTGCAACTCTAAAATAAAAATAAGAGTCAAGAAGATGGACATAAACACAATTATATGTTCAGCACCTAGGCTTAACCACTGTCGTTTCAGGTATAATGATTTCTGGAAATTACAAGACTTCGGAAATTATAAGAAAAAAGAACTATAAAAATGAAAAGGTTTTTGCAAAATAGTTTCCTGGGCCATGACTAAAAATAAATTTGTCAGTACTTGCCCTGTCTTCAGTTTACCGTAAACACACAAGTTTGCATAAGACAGGGTAGCAACGAACATTAGGTTTGAATTACACAAAGAACAATGATGGATAAACATGCACTTGCTTTTGTCTTCTCCAGAAAAAAAAACTTCATGGCCTCCTAATCACAGGGAAACTGAACAAGTGGATCCAGAATTAGATTAGCAAACCTGGCATCAGAAAGCAACCTTCACCTGTATGCCTTTAACAACTCTTAACTTGCTTGTAACTTTATTCTTAACTTTATCCTAATATTTCTTTTTACTTTCTTGACACAAATCACTTTCATTTCCCTGCTAACATGGATTACTAAGTTAACTAGTGAATCCTAAGTAAGAGTAACCTACTGAAAGTGCTGCTAAAGAATATCTTGACCAGGCAGATGTATCTTGTCTTCAAAGGTCTTCTCAGAAAACATATGCTATCTAATGCCTCTAAGATCTGAGGGAGCAATGTGAAGATCAAACATACTTTTTCCAGTCATATCACAAGTGAGACTATTTCCTTCAACTTGCACTTGAAAAGATACCCAAATAGATTATCATAATTTAGTGTTCACACTTTACACAGGCCAAGTGACACTGCTCAACTCCCAGTTCTTTTCTGCCTGTGCAGATACATACTGAAACTTCTTTAACAAGATGATTTTTTTTAATTGGTACTAACACCTTTTATGTTGAAAAGAAACTCTTTCAAAGCATTGAGTGGAATAAAAAGTAAGTACTGAAAACTTAGAAGAACAGGTAAAATATATTTAAACTTTGATAGGAGGAATAAACAAAGTATTTTAAAGAGAACAGGCACTTTGTCTCGAGGGATGTACCTCTTCACTTTACAGTAGCCTCCTTGCTTCTTCTTAAGTTAAAAATAAAATCAATTATACCAACAGCCTAAACAGACAAACGGTCTTTTGGTTGAAACTGTCTGTGGGTAAACAGAGACTAGCATATAGCAAACTTATATCTCTTCTTTACTTTAATTTCAAATTCACAAACCTAAAAAAAAAAGTAGAAAAAAAACCTAGTCTAACATATAAAAGATGCACATATGTTTCCAATGCATATGGATACTGACTTTCTTTTTCATCCCAACCTAGGCTTATAGCTCTATGCGTACTTAGACCTGTTTTTACTCCGTCATTCATGTGTGTCAATTCTAAACTGACCTGAAAAGGAAAGAATAGGACAGCACCTGACAAGAGGGTGGTGGGCAGCACACGACCTACATAAAGAGGCATATTCAGCTCACACATATACAGGTGTGTCAGCTCTTCAGTGAACTGAATGAAAGCAGCACATCTACTTTCAAAGTAGAATCTGCTCATAAGAAAAAAGTGGCAAGATTGGAACTGTAGGAAAGATTAAAACTTTCAGAAAGCTAAAAATTCTCTCTCTAATCCCTATCACCCCACGTGCAGCTAAGATACTGTCCAGAAAGTGAAATTTTGCACAACAGAAAAGTTAGGGAGATTGCTATTTCAGGAGTAAAGTATCATCTCTGCTCTATGGGGTTCCCAAGAATCTTCAATCCAGCATCCTTTTCCCAAAAGTTTGCTATCAACTGTTTCATCAAAACAACCTTTAGAAACCCTTTCTTTTCCAACAAAATTCTGTTTTAAGGTTACTAAACTGCTCTAGAATTGTCATGTTACAGTTTATTAACTGTCACTGGATTTTACTTTACTGTTATTTAATGACAGAGGTTGCATATATCTTACTATTTTATAAATGTGAGGATGCGAAATTAGGAGATCTTTAAAATGGCTACCATTTTATCAAATATCAGAATCTCTTCTTTTTCTTATTAATTGCAAAAAAAAAAAAAAAGGTTTTCAGACAATTTCAAAATGCTCAAAAAGTCAATTCTGACATAGTATGAGTAGTTGCAATTCTATGCAAGACACCAAGTCTATATTTGGTCTAAAAAAAGAGTTGCCTTAGGCCCGATTCCAGTCAGTGGAGTCACTCACAGTTTTACAGTCAACATGGCAGGTACAAATTTCATTCAATGTCTTAAGTAGTTTATGTGGTTCTGTCTGCTATTATGAAAAGAATCATAAATGTATACAAAAAAATTTAATTCTTTATCCCGCATCCATTAAATGTCTCACAGGATTCCAGGCCACCTCCTCACACATGTAAGTAAAAGCCGAAGAATAAAAGCAAGGACTGATTTTATCTCAAGGTTATGGAAACATCATTAAACCATAAAACCATGGTGTCAAAAATTTATCTTGACATTAGAAAATGTCTCAGTGGAGTTAAAGCCTTATCATGTAATTAACTGCAGATAATTCTATTTAATACTGAGGATGAGAATTTAAAAACAGTCACAACCTTGATAAATGGCATGTTAAATAAACTGGAGCTTCCGAAGAGTTATCAGATAGCAAGAATGGAAAAACCCAACTCCAGCTCAAAGGACAGTTGATACAAAAGCAAATTGTCTAGTAAGGACAGGACAACACTGTCAAAAAGGAAGGTACTTCTGAAACACCTCCCCATCCAGTACAGCTGATATTTTCCACAGGTCTTATGCAAAGTAAAAATACATTGGGGTGAAATTCTGTTCCCATGGAAAGAAATGACAAAACTTTCATTTTCGATGGGAAGTTTCCACAAGTTTGCACTCAAGGGGACTCTCTGCCCATTAAGCATCACAAGTAAGTGAGTAAAACTGTAATTAATTCTCACAAAGACAAAAGCAGTGGCCAGCAGACAAGGAGGACCGTTTAAAAGAGCTTCTGAGAAGCTCTTTTGACCTAAATCAGGTTGGAGATTTTCCAAGAACTATCTGGAATTTAGTCATCTCGCTACAGGACCATTTTTCTCTTTTGTTTGGCTGTCTGCTTATTTTCCTTCTTGAGGATCCAGCATCAAACAGAATAAAAAATGACCTTTGACTGGATCTTTTTGTGGTATGCAATGAAAGAACTGATCCAAAAAAGTTCAATGTTAGAATAAGCACCTATTGAACTTGAAAGGAATGTTGGAAGAGGTTGGGAAAACAAGATTACATCTTGAAGTCATGTATCCGTAGTATTTCTTTATTCTATGACCACACAGAGAGGTCATCACAGCTGGTCTTTTTTAGAGTTACACTACAGAGAAGAGACTGCGTAAGTCTTTTATCAGAGACTTCACAGTTCCAAAGCCTTAAACTTTACCTGCTGGGAATAAGCATCCCTATTCAGCTTAAAGAAAAAAAAACAGTATTTTTTCCATTGACATTCAGCTTATCTTCCAAAAAACATTTTATGGGAGTGGCAGAAAATGACTGCTGCTACCTCACTAGGGATGGGGACGTATTAAAATTATATTTTAATATAATGCTATACTTCATAACACATTCATCTGACAACCAAATTGGGAAGGCTATAAACTACTACATGGAAAATCAGAGCGTGACAATAGAGCTTTCCAAAAAGTATTATGCTTGACAGAACTCCGAACGAGATACTAATTTTACTCACATGTAAAGCATATGGGTATAGTTGGTCGACAGCTCCTTTCTCCCAACCAACTCACCTGTTCAGTCTGATTCTTCTCTCCCTTCTGTCAATTCTTTTTATTATTAGTGATATGAAGTACCTGTACCCATGACAGGTCTATGTCATTTGCTATCCATTTTCCTAGGGCAGACTATCACACAGACTCAGTAAAATGAACAAAAGAAGGAAATGAGACCTACTTTAATGGTCTGAGAGTCTCTGAATTTCCAGAAGAAAAAAAAACAAAAAAAGGCAACAACAACTTAAAAACTTGGTACTTTGCAGTACATTCAATAGGGTAGGGACAAATTCACAGTCACCATAAGGAATACGTTGAGTTAAAAATATCTTTGTGATAGCAAAGCTATAGTGGGACAAATGTTGTCATTAACAGGAGCATTCCTAGCTCTCCAGTTAACAGGATATGGAGGTGGGAAGTCTCAGCTTTCACTCTGCCCTTGATGTCCACTTGCATCACCTTGGTAAAACGCATGGGAGGGAACAGGAGGTGCACATGTGTAGACGCTTGTGCATGCATGTACATAAAAAGTTTAAAAAGCTTCCTTATTTTCTTCACCAGTGTTCCAATATGTTGAGCAACGATCACACTGCTCCTGTAAAGCCACAAAGGCCAGCCTCCATCTTAAGCTTATTATTACATAGAAGGCAAAAACATTTGTAAAGAATTTCTTAGAAGCTGCAACTCAGTTCAAACTGGTTAGGCAGCGATCATCTTCTGATACTCAGCCTTATCTTCAGCTGTACAAATTCTCTAAACCAGATAACACAGTGTGCGTATTTCATGTGAAATGCATCTGACAAAGTTCAGACCAAACCAGCATGCCAACACAAGACAGTAAGTCTGAGTGGAGACTAGGTAGTGCATAAGGTTTTTATCCGAGTCCTTTTGACTGGGTGCATTTCAGCCTGTGTGTTTTTTCAGGGAAAATTGCAGCTTTACATCACAGCAGTCTAATCACCAATTAAAAATTCCAGAAAAACAATACAGTTTATTATATTACTCCTACTCCTTCTGTCCATAGCAGAAAAGATTCGACAATTGTGCAAACAGATTTTAAAAAAGGTAAAGAATCATATATTGCATTTTTATTTAATTTCTTTAAAAGAGGCTCTTCCTTTTGTTTATATCAGAAGAAAAACATCTAAGAGTTTGACTTCATAAGAAAACGCTTATTAAAACAACTAAAATATGCATGAGTTAAGATAAATCTTACGGTACAATTTATCAATCAATTGGAAATCAAAAAAATTAAATCAAGTTAAAACTATGAGTATTCTCCATATGAAGTACTTCTGCTAGCATTGTTCAAATGAAGCTTTCCGAATTGAAAGCATTAAAATATGTACAACAAAAGCCAACAATATTTAGTTAGTAACATAACAAACATTTTACATATTGTGGAAATTAATTTCAAGTACTTTACATGTAGCCTTTTAGAATAGATGATCCACATGGCCCCTGAGAAAGCAGTTTGTGGGATACAGTACTGTCAGGAACATCCATTAGCACACACTACTAAATGACAAAATGAAATGGGATTATATCTGCAAATACAAGATATTGCACTTTGCGGAAAAAGTCTAGGCTGAAGAGTGATGCTATGTGCTCTTTATCACTGTGGAAAAATTATTTAGGTTGATTGACTCAATTGGTTTTGAACTTGTTTGGTTTTTAATGCAACTTTTTTTTTTTTTCCCCAGGAGCTTTACCATGATAATTTAAAAACGGAAAAGAAAAAATATCCTCTGGCTGCTGCTTTAATTTTGAAGTGTTACAATTATATAAAAGCTATACTTCTGCTTAAATACTGACTGAATAGAAAAAATAAATAGTTTTATTTCACCTTGTCATATATCACATTCTGGATGTATCTACTGGACTCCCACTCAAAAATAAATCAAGGACACAGGGAAAGGATAATTTATGAGTTGTCAAGCAATCACATTTTAACACTTACTTTTGTGAAGATCTGAAAAAAGTCAATTGCAGGTGGCAAATGAGACACATCCTGGATCTCCGTTTTCAAATACAGTTGCAACGTCTGTGCAAGGTGCCTGAGGCCGTCTTTCATTTCTTCACTTAACTGTTCAATATCTTAAGGGGGAAAAAAAAAAGTGTATCATGTCATAAACAGAACCTTTCACCAACATTTTGAAAATGTCCAATAGCAGCCATACAGTCTAGACATTTCCAGTCCTAGAATTAATCTTGACAGAGGGCAATTTTGACAGAGGGCAGACATTTGTCATTTTTTGTGACAGCTACCTATCAACACACAGCAGAGTTTATCAGGTTGCTACTGCCAAATCATATGAATACAATAGTGAGTTAAAGATCAAAAGCCAATAGATAAAGCAGATGTGTAAGCAGATGTAAGATACCACATACGAAAATTAGGCATCTGGGTTTGTAACATTAAAAATGTGCTTGAAAGCTTCTGCAGCAGTACCTTCCTCATTGCAGCAGTGTATATTTTTATACTGTATTCTCCATAGATGTGTCAAAAACACTTTATGCTGGCAGATCAAAAGGGAAAGTATTTTAGAGACAAAAGTAGTTTCATACACAGCCGCTGGTAAACGGAATGGATATGGAAGAACATTAAGCAAATATCATTTTATTAAATACTAAAGCACCATTATTCATGCTTTACGGATAGGAATCTTGAAGCAGAAAGAAACATAGTGCCTTATTTTCTAATGCATGACCTGATCATGCATGCATCAGGTCACTGATAACATGGAAAGTGAAACTCAGCTGCCCTAGTAAGTTCAGTGCCTGATTACTCGCTTCACATTTTCTTTTTCCTGCCAGTTAGCACAAAATGAATAAGGCCTAAATGGAGAATGTGAAGGTGAACAGATTCAAGCATCAGTCCGTAACAAAGGGCAAAGAGGATTATTATGCACTATGAATCAATTTCACCTCTGCATAATAGTGAATTGTTATTTTATTTTAAACATCTATCCTCAATGGGAACGGAAATAACATTTTACCAAGAAAGCTTCTTCCCTGTACTTTAGATCCAAGCTTGTTGGCCTCCTGGAAAGACAATTAAAGATCTGTGTTCCTCTTTAAAGCTATCTCTTGTCACTCACTTAAAAAGAGGATGCAATTAAAGCAGATGTCACTGGGTTTGGTTAAACAACCGTCTAGTGTGTACAATACTTGGGCTTCCATGCTCTATCCCACCTTGAAGGTACTGACTATTTTGTAGGTTGTAAATTGCCTATCATGGAATTTCATTTCACACACACCACACAAGTGAGCTGCTTTAATAACCTCCTGTGAACTACTTCTGGCAGAGCACTAAATGCTGGCTTACTGAAATGGCCAGTACCCATGGTTAGCTACCAGTCAGGAGTCTTCCAGTGGAACCAGCTACAATTTGCTTCTAGTCTGGTCTGGGTTTCGTTATTTGCAAAGTCTTTGGTTCTGTTTAGACTTTCTCTGGAGCCGCTGAGGGCCACCCTGGTTAGCTGAATGATGCAATCCTATCAGTACACCACATTATGGCAAATGTACCCCTCTTCAAGCTACATACAGAGTTCAAGAAGCATCTATATTATCTATTGCGTATTGTTTCTCTTTCAGCATAAAGTAACACCTTCCAAGATCTGCTCCCATTGCAATGGTCAGTCGTTGCTGCTGAAATGCCATCTATAAGCCATGCCTGGGGTGACTCTGCAACGTGCTGAGCAAGCAATGACTCCAGAGGAATCTTAAGGGTGGTCTGTCCCTACCAGGGTTAGGGAGAGAGACATGCTCTCCCAGAGCAATCAGATTAAGCTCCTCACAAAGTTCAAACCAGTTAGTACTAAGAATGCTGAGATATGCCCTTCCATACCTGGCACAAAGCCTATTTAACCAAAGTATTTGCCTTTTTATAGCTACCCACAGTGCTATCTGTGTGCATCTTAACAGTGTGGACATTTGAGGGTGATCTTGCAAGTCTGAATGAATGTTCATGTTAGAAATCCAGATGTGTGCTCTTCACAATATATGGAAATCACTGGTATAGCAAAGTATCATACCTATGAGGACTGTGTCTTCAAGAAAAGCAGCAAACTTTTAGATGACTGGAAAACTCAAGTTTAAAAAAATTTTTTTAAATTCATAAACATACACTTGCATTTCTTATATAATACTCCTTTGAAACTAAAGATGCTTTTTCCTTCAAACATAATTTTTCAAGTCGTCATGTCATTCATCTGAAACTACCTGACACACATTGCAAAATGTATTATGACAAAGAGAGAAAGGCATGGTTTGCTTCACTATTAGCAAATAAAACACCTCTAGAATGGAGAAGAGTAATTGTGTAAGCAGCACAGTATAAATGGACACTGCAGTTTAGGACAGATGTGAACAAAAATACCAAATCCAACTGGAACTTCAGGGAGAACTGACAGACGAGAGCAGAATGCAATTATCCATGTTGGAATCTGTCCAGGACATCAGAGCTAATGATCCCAGCAAAAAGTCCCACAGAATCTTTAATGGCAAATCATCAAGACCTGATGTGCTGGTTTTCACAGCACATCAAGAAGCCAAGGTGAAATGAAATTTGTGAATGTTTTCATTTTGTGTTTTTAAGGAACTGTTTTCAATTGGTTAAGAACCCTGGTGTGAGAGAGAAAATGCTATAAAAGGCCTGTGGAAAGTTTTCTAAATAAGGGGGATTTAATTATGCAGCTCTGATACTGATACAAGTAAAGTAGCAAAAAGTCAGCCCACAGTACAGCACACAAACTCTTTTCTGCATACTGAATCTTGTTAAGTAAAAGCAGAGTTGGTTTCTCAATGATCATAACAAATAGCAAGCCTGTAGAACCCCGTAAATAAGGAATTGTCTTACAATAAATGAGAACTAGCAAAAGTAACAATGCACACAGACACCGCTCCTACTTAATCTGAGTTTCAGGGTACAAAATTAATTTGAAGGAAATATGGAGATGGGCATAGAACTTTATAAAGGGCTAGATGCGTCCACATGTTTTTTTGGGTTTTGTTTTGTTTTTTAAATATATATATTACATATTTTATTAGATAATTATTCAGTAAGTGTATAAAACTTTATATGCTTTTATTCAGTATATGTCACCCACACTGAAAATCACCCAACTGTATAAAGTAACATTGAAAAGTAATAGGGTAAAGGAGACTGAGACAGCATAGTGACAATAACAATTTTCAAATATTTCGGACTTCCAGGGGAAAACAAAACAAAAAACACAAAAAGAAAAAAAGAAAGAAGAAAAAAAAAAGGGGGGGGAGTATCAATTAGAACTCTGTCATATTTCTGATTAGTGTTGAAACACTACCTTCTATTATACAGATGCTTCCTGAGAAGTTTTTTGCTTCAGAAGATCACAACCTGTATTTCTAGTTCATGTGATTCCCTCCAATGAAATCTTTTCCCCTATATGCTTAGACCTCTAGTGAAAATGCTTTTCTGACTTTCGTATGGATTCTACCAAGTACCAAATGAAAGTAAATCCTTATCAACACCATTTGTAAACTGTGCAGTAAATGGGAAAAGTGTTATGAAATAACAGTAGCTTTTTGAGGATACAGAGACAGCAAAAAGCATCACAGCTACTACAAGTTGTCACAGCATCCCAGAACACTCCTTTTGACTATTCTAACTACAAAACCACAGAGACTGTCTATTCACTCTAGCAAGGAAGCTGTGAAAACAGCAAAATGAAAGAGTTAGCCAAAACCTCTACATAAGATTACGCAAGCATCAGAGGCCATTTATACTGTATTCTGTAAAGTATCAACCTCAGTTAATGTCTAGGAGTCCTGAACATCTTGCGCTTTGAAGTTAAGAAGATTACACAGGAATTGTTATTAAAGCTCTTAGAGTAAATACAGATGAAACACTAGATGTGGATCTCTCATTTCCCTCCTCCTAAACAAACTTGCTATGGACCAGCTGTTTCTGTATCAGTGAGAGAACAATCATCCCACCTGTATCACAGGCTGTATCAGCATTTACTTCAGAATGAGAATTTTAGTAGAAGCTTCCAGCCATTTAACAGATTTTGGTACCATTTATCCATTGCAGCTCAGGCCTGTTCAATACCAAGCTTCTCTCCAGACAACTTATCACACTATTCCCCTTGTCTCCAGTCAAGTCAAGGGAAGCTGAAATCATCTCCTGAGGGGTACTGAGAAACCTCAGTTTGTATGGAATTACCAGTTACACAAAAATCTTTGCCTACACTAGAGAAAATTGCTGTACAAGCGATCGATATTTCATTTTTAAAGCAAAACTCTTCCCTTCCCTCCAGTTCCTCCTGTGCCACTGTGCAACCAGCCATTGGTACAATAGAGCACCAAAAAGAATTTTTTTCCCTGGATCCCACCAGTGCCATGAAGCATAGAAGTCCATAGTCTTCATCATTTTAACTTCATTTGAAACCTCTGGAAATGCTGCTCTTAATTCAGATACCCATCTAATTCCCCATAAACCTTTGTTACACGATTTGAGAACATCCATGTCAGAAAATCCTGATGTTTTAAATTATTGAAATGTATTCCCTCTATCCCTTTTAATTTGTTGCCTTAAGGTCTTTTGCCCTTGTAGTTTGGGAGAAGGCAGCAGAATGTCAGGATGTACAGAAGTAAAACGTAATACTAGTTATTGTATTTTTTTATCTTTGTGTGTTTTTTATTTCTACCTAACTATATCAATAGATCAAGCTAGTTTATACCCAAAGCTCTGAATAACACTAAAAAATGTTGAGGTAATGAAAATATTCACATTACTCCCTAGAAAATCCCTTTAAGCAAGATGCAAGAATGAACTAAGGATGTATTTCTTCCCTTATAAGTCTTTAACCTTTAACCTACCGCAAAGTCTGGAAAAAATGTTTTCTATTTCAACATTAGCTCTGCTGAGAGTTTATAATGAGCATCCTTTCCTTGCCAAGCAGTTGAAACTTGTGAAACCACAAAAATAATATCTAAGCAATTTTATTTTTTTTTTTCTCCATTAAAAAAATCATGTAGAAGACAGACATACGCATACCCCTTGTAAATTTTAGATTTCTTTCCTTTTTCTGGAAGTTATTTTGAAGCTTTATGCAATAGCACATAAACATTAAAAAAAAAACCCTGAATGTAAAAAATATATGTATTTTTGTATACGTATATAAAAATATTGGCACTGCATGTAATAAAGCAGACATTGGGTAAATTAAAAACAACAGGCCAGATGTACACTGTAAAATGAGAAAAAATATTAACACCAAAAAATCAGGTGGAAGTTTTGCTTGAACAAGACACACGTTTTTCCCTTGATCTTTGAAAAAACTGGTCTTCCCCACAGAGGTTTTAGCAGGCTTTGTCTTTGTTTCTGTTATTCTACAAAGACCTTCAGAAGGCAAGCTGCAAGAAAATCAGATGGCCATTCTGTAAAGCAGAACTTGGAAGCATTTCCTGCAATATGGTTGGCAATTACTTACTTGACTGAAGATCGGAAAAAGAGTAGAGTCTCTCAGAAAGGCATACTGATTGTCTAAGCTGTAGAGAAAAACAGATAATTAACACTTACATAACACACTTTATCTTGAAAACACTCCACAAGATTGAATAATCAATGTGATATGCCTGTAAGATAATTAGGTAAGGCTAACAGCATCAACATAAATCTGGTCATTCCATACTTGCTGTAAACTATCATAAAAATACTAAAAACTTTTCTCGGTGTTATAACACTTTCTACTTTTTTTTTTTACTTCAGCAGCTTAACCTAAGTAATTTACTTTGGCCCTTCACACTATAATTGAAAGCAATTTATGAGGTTAGCAGTCTCAGATTTCATGTGACTAATTAATGTACACTATAGCTAGGTACATATTTGCCCTTTAAAAACAATCATGAACACACACTTCCCAACAATGCATAAATTAAGATATTAAATCATATTTTATCACCTCAAGACCACAGCAAATGCACATGTTTTTATCCAAGACAGACAGCATCATGGCAGGGTCAGCAAAAAAATGGGCAAATCCTTTTTGCTTTACAATCCCACACAGTCATAAGTTGCTTAACCTAACAGAAAATTTAGTCCACATAAATTAATCAAACTGTGGGAATGTCAAACACCCAGGACTTCCAAGAGAGTTTAGAAAAAAAAAAAAAGTAATTGAGATTAAGAGAACCCAACATTGAAAGCATGGCATTGTGCCCTCTAAAGGAAGGGCTAGCTAACAGTCTTTCTGTCCTTACCACTCATCCAGTTAAGGATGAATGAGGTTCCCAGTGAAGTTAATGGAAAAGCACCAATAACTTCAGTAGTATCGAAGAAAAAACAGTGTCCCTCTGTGCTTTCCTTCTAGGCACAAATAAGTTTAGAATGCTACCACATAGTCATAGGAAGAGAAAGTCAATAAACAGGTCCCTTGAGCTTAATTATGTCCATTTTAGTATCTCTTGATCCTTTCAGCATTTCTGCAAATTAATCAGTAACCTTGTAATGCAATATGCAGTCCAATTTTGTTCAGCAATCCCAGTCACTTCAGCTTTCTAGCTCTTAATTACATTAAAAATGTAGAGTGAAAAATAATTTATCTGCATCTGCTACACTAAATAAATCTAAAAGAATGTCACTTACTAGTTTAAAAACAATCCTGCCAGCAAGTCTGACAGAGTCTGGAGGAAAATTAGGCTCGATGCTCTTAAGACACCTGCATTCCTGCTTGTGGTCCAGCCAAGCTTCTTTCTATTAGGATTTTTTAAAAAGGAAGAGAAAAAGAACTGCATGTTATTTTACATAACATATATCCTATTTTTTTTAATCTATAGACACATATATTTTATATATATGGTTATTTATATTTATATATGCACACAAACACGCTCAGCCTTGCCATGGGCTGGACCTGGGGATACAGAACGACAACAACATCACAGCCATTGAGCTGGGCTGGGAGGAACAGCTGCAGAGGCAAAACAGCTTCAAAGGACGAGGAAGGGGACCTTTCTTGGGTCCTGATGTTCACTGACTCTTGCAGCCTCCAACACAGTAAACCTTGGATGCCAACTGCCAAAGAAACCGCAGCACACACGCTTTACTAGCATAGTCTAAGACTGCAGCTATAACATCAGTGCTGTGGAAAAGGACAGGCTGGGTTATCCACTCCAGCCAACCCCATCATGCCATTCCCTCCTCTAACGTAATTAATTATGTAACTGATACTATGGACACTGGAGCTACAGCAGTACAGGTTCAGGACACAACAGTATCACCATTATGCTACCCCAGAATTTAACTTTACCTTTAAGAAAACCTAAGAAAAACACAAACAAAAAACTGTATGGTCAAGTTCCCTGTCCAGTTCCTTGCCACTACAAACCTTACTTCAGTCTGCTTCACGCTACTGTCTGACAACATAGTTCATACCATACTTTTTCAAACATTGTATCAGATGCCTTTAATGCACAAAAAGAACATGTAAAGATAGAATGAAAACTGCATAGAAACCTAGAAGAAATACCTTCATTTTTTGTCCCATGTTCCTGCCATACAAATCATTTTCTTTACCTTTATGCGACTTGCTGTAAATAGCATCATCAGCTTAGTTCAAATTGATATCACCATTCCAGGTAGCTGAAATTTTTATTAGATAAATAAATGGGGTCCAATTCTCTTTTCATTGTGGCAAGAAGAGATGGAGCTGCATACTTCACAAGATTGGAGAGAACTAGAAGGAATGCTAAAATTTCCTCTACTTAGTTCTGCCAACACACACAACACTCTAGGCAAGTGTTCACTCAGCAATCAAGACCACAGAGGCCTTCAG
Source organism: Ciconia boyciana (assembly GCF_034638445.1). Taxonomy (NCBI): domain Eukaryota; kingdom Metazoa; phylum Chordata; class Aves; order Ciconiiformes; family Ciconiidae; genus Ciconia; species Ciconia boyciana. The sequence continues at coordinate 89,727,694 of NC_132936.1, forward strand.
AGTCTATCCGCTTTACCAAAATGCAGCTGCTCTAAAGCAATGGTCAAGTTTTCCATGCTGCAAAAACTGTCCCCAAAGATCGCTGAGCTGATAAGCCATTAATGCCCATGGCTGGAAGGACTGGTGATGACATTTTCACAGTTCAGACCAGGAATGGTCTCTGTAACCAAAATTTACCAAAACAGAAGACGGAACCAAAAATATTTTAGTTGCATGTGCTACCTGAACTTGCAATTTTTGTTTCATGGACCAATTTTATCAGAGTAGCAGACAAAGACTAACACTTCCATAGCAGAGAAGAGACAGGATGACAAGGTGAGGGGAAGCTGCTATATATTGAAATATGTCATTCCGCCCCCACCTCCCTTGTCCCCCCCTCCTGAAATCAGTGTGGAAGAGCAACAAGAATGAGTCTTCACCTAAAGAAACATGTTGGAAGAGATGGTCAATTTCTGATCACCTTTTTTTTTTTGCCTTCTGTCTGACAAGCTGAAAATTCTGTTTATAATTTAAAAAAACTCCAAGCCCATCTCATTAACATAGTACATATTTACACATTTTATTTATACATTCACAGTATATGTTTGAAGCCACCCAGTTATTTCAAATACTTTTAAAAAGCAAACTGAAAAAACAGGGCACAAAAAAAATTGCTACAATGACAAGAACTCAGAATAACCAAGGGCTTCTGAAGGTGACATTTTCTCATAGATATGCAGTAAGGAAAAAAAACCCGAACTCAGAAAAACAGCTTCTGTTAGGTAACTGCCACACAGAAAATGATAAAATGTCTAATATAAAGAAATTACATGTTCAGCAATAAAAAAAGAGGGAATGGCAGTGATATGTGCAAGTGCACTTCACACCTGTAGATGCTGACATGCTAGTTGTAAAGATTACAAAGGCTATCACATAATTTTTTCTTAAGCTGCATTTAAGTGGGGGAATTGTTTTAGGTAACTAGGTTTCAGCACCAGTAGCATTTTTTCTATTTCATTCAGGGTTTTTTTTCCCCCCTTTGGCTTCCACATAATAAATAAATTGGACTTTTTATTTCTTTCAGATACATGGGAGATTTGTGATTTCATTTCCTTTACCCATAACTCTACAAGGGGAAAAAATGACACCAAGAAGGTATTAATCCAAATACAGTTAGTGTCACATGCTGTCTGGCAAATAAAAGTTAAGTATCTAGTGCTGAATAGAATTATTCTTGTCTAGAAGAAACAAGGTCATGCTTGTAAATGTCCAGACATCATTCTGTGTAATATAATTATATTGGCATTTTTATCCCACTTAAACTAAAATTGTTCTTTGGAGTAAGCTGTCAAATTTTTTCCCTACATAAATGTTGCACAGAATTTTAAACACGCTAGAGGTGACATCAAAATGATTAATAGCTTACCCAACCTATAAAGCCCTAATGAGATGAAATATGCAGTACCACATAGCATCATATGCCACGTTTCTTTGAGATGCGTTCCCACGTGAGAAAACAGTTCAAACACATGCCTTTTGCAAAACAGCACTTCGGCCGAACCCAATGCCAAAGAGGAATTAGTCTGACTCCTCTGCAGAAGGAGTGCTGGAACGGGGACTGCCATTCACTTCCTCCCAACTGGCTGGGGAGAGGGGAAAAAGCTCCAAATGCATTAAGTATAATGAAATTCAACAATATTTCTTCTCACTACCAGTACAACAACGATACAAATTACAGAACAATATGAAACCAAGAAGATTTGTGACCCTGGAGAGACCTACTTTTAAGGTCGGTCTCTAACAATACTTATGGGTGGGCTTATATTAGTCCCACAGTTCTCCACGGGAGGTTTTCTTAACTCTGCATATCCTGGGTTTCACTGAAGGTTTTTATATCCCATATCCAGCATGAGGATAAATACTACAGTGCAGAGGTATGGACACCTGGTACAACCGTTCTCCCTCCCCACCAGGGAAGGTCTTCCAATTTTGCAACAGATTTTTTTCCCTTGTTAGAAATGAACGCTATCAGAAGGAGGCAAAGAAAGACAAGTAAACAGTGCAGGGCAGTACCCAGCCCTCCTCCTCTGGGCTTCACTATGCTTAGTAACTCAGAAAGAATATCCTTCCTTTTATCTCCTCCCAAATCATAGTCTCTCATTCAAGCTGAATGTATCCCAAGTGCAATTCCTCAGGCTTTACCCAAGTGAAAAGAGACAGCAACCACATGGCTTAGGAGATAGCGCAGCATATAGCTGTTTACTGCTGGCAGACTGAGAGTCCGCCCCCTCGAACCAGCACCACACAAACACCAATGCATCATTGGGTTTCACTGGGCAACCCAAGCCCAGGATCACCTCCTGCTGGCTCAGGGCATGGGCAAAGACCCCTTGCATCTGCCTGCAAGGTGTTGCATATTTTTAGCTGAGCTGTTTTGCCAATGTGCATCCATTCTTGCACAGACATATGCTATCCCTGTCTCCCAACGGTCCCTAACCCTACAGAAGATCCTAAACCAATGTTTATGAAATGAAGGCTTCCCTTGTCTCCTGTGCAGAATCAAAAAAATGGATGCCTCCTGCAGATTAGCATGCTAATGAAAAGCAGTTAAAGACTAGAGGTCATTAAAAAAAAAAAAATTCAAAGTGGGATATTTTTCCATTGGAAGGTTTTGATTTCTTAAAAGACATAATTTTTAGTTTCCAAAGGATCGTTCAAATTTTTACAGAATGTCTTTTTTTTTAAATTAAGTAATTTCAATAATGTTTGATAATGGCACATTCTGAATTCTTCCTGAAATGACTCTCCCATTTGTCAGGGAATATCATCTATATCACTGGTCTCCAATCTACGGGATGCACCAAATTAATTAACATTGCCAAGGGAGATCACAGCAGTCATTACGAGGAGCAGCAGACATGGTAACTCTATATTTTGAGGACACCCAGACAACATAACACTGCTAAAAGGCAGCTCCAGGTAATTAGGCATCAACACGTGGCAAAGGGGCTATGACAGAGAAGTGTCGAGGAGGGGCAAAAGTCAATGAGGTCCAACTGAAAAAACATTGAAAAGCAAAAGGTCTACATATACTTGATCCTGAAATCAGAATTCAGTTGAAAAATGTCAGCCCAAAGGATGTCTTGTGATAACTTCCAGTCCCACATTTCTAATATTTTTGAAGTAAATTAAAGTGTTAAAAGTGAAAGCAAACTGCTTCAACTGGCCTGAAAAAAAAAAAAAAAGGGAAATTTTGGAATTTGGCACAACTCACTTGAAATTTTCAATATTGACATTATGGAGATTTCTACAAACTAGAAATTCTAATTCCCATATAGTTTTGTTCAGGACTCCTGGCTCTGCCCACGTATCTCCTCAAAGGATAACAATTCTCACAGTAAGTTCCAAAAAGGGAAAGATCTTTCAAAAGACTATTTCTTCTCCTACAGGTTAGCCTGAAGACAGTTTTTCTTAACCACCTGACATTTTAAATTAAATGAAGATTTTTACAAGATATTTGCAGCTTTAAAAATGGCTCATTTTGGTACATCCTAACATAGAAATCCCCTGCTACATTTATTTTGAAGTTTCCTTCACAAAGTCCACCTTTATACTAAACATAGTTCAGCTGATCAGATTAATCTCTTTTTTTGTCATTTTTACATTAATTCTGATTTCATTTAATGTATTAACCAGAATACTCCAGAAAAATGACAGTTGTTAAGCCTAAGCTAAGTGTTTTGAGTTGTAGGATTCATTTAACACACATCAAAAAATAATCAAATCATTCTGCAACTAAGTGTAAATTGTAAATCCAACCGCACAATTTGCATTTCAAAGTTATCTGTATTTATAAAACTAAGATAGTCTGTTCTGCCAATATTCACTTTTTTAAATGTGCAAACTACAATTTCATTCAATACCCTGCTGTTTATTTTGTTCAGCAGTTAGTTCAATTACAAGTGCACGTATTAATGAATTGCACTAAAGCTACAGAAGCTAAGTAGAACACAAAGCCTTTGGCTTGGTCAAGGAGAGCTTTGCTAACGGCTGCTATAAAATCAGAACTGCACAGTAGTTTAGCTAGCTTATCAAAAGAAATATGAATTAGAGGACAGTCCTCAAAAGCAAAGAGACCTGGCTGGTCTCAGTTTTATCTGGATCATCTGCCCTGAGTCGTCAACCCCAATAAATTCACTGTTTTGACTAGAAAACAACATTTTTTTAGTTATTCCTAATTGCTACCTAATATCACAGGATATTATATAATATTAATTCAATATTAATTTACTGCTGTCAACAGTTCAAGATATTATGTAACAGTAAATACACAGCATTTTAAGTGCAGATTACTTTTAGCAGCAGTAGCCTGTCTCACTGAAATCAATACCTACAACTGTGGATGGCTTCAAGCACATGAACCCTAGAGCTGGAAGCACAAAGCAAAGATACTCAAGATGGCTTCATGCTATCCACTGCAAATCCTTGAAGTTCACGTAGTTGTTTTCCCCAAGGAGGAAGACCCATTTCCTACCTTCATTGCTACTACACCAAAGCTGGAACAGGGTATTGTATTACACCTTGAATTTGATTTGCCAGCACAGTCTCATTTCACATTAGAGACTTGCCAATAGAAGCTTTACCAATTACTCTCCCAGCAGATATTTGTTTTAAACTTACCTTAAAAATACTCTGGTCTTTTATATTCTTCACAGTCATATTTTCCTTATGATCTCCCACAATAAATCTACCTTTGGCATTATTATTGATGCTACAGTAAGTGCCTAATGTACATTGCACACATTTGCCATGCAATGAATCAAAATGACATATCTTCCTCCTTTCTCCCTCCATATGTTTTAATTCCAAAAAGGAGGGGTTTCTGGCATGTTGAGAACACTGCAGATTATACTAAGGCAGAATTGTTTATAGAAGCACATGATTGAATATCAAGGACTTAACTTTAAAAGTTAAATTCATATACATTTAACAGAGTATCACTACTATTCCGTTTTGACTATTAGTTGGTTTCTTCATTTTTCTCTATTTAGAAAAACAAACAGAAATCACAACGCAAAGCAAAGAGGAATAATTTAAAAATTCAAGGGTTCTGTAAGGTGACCCTCACAGGTTGAAGCTCAGGTGCCTGGTTCTCTTCTGTGTTAGACCTTACACAGTCATTTACCCTTGCATATCCACACAGTACCACATCCTGCCTACTTCTGCGCACGTGCTTAAGTGACAATACAAGCCAAATATAAAAGCTAAGGTTTTACGTTTGAACACCTTTAAGAACTGTTTCATAGGGTAGAATCACAGGATAATTCAGGTTGGAAGGGATCTACAGAGATCTCTAGTTGCAGAGCAGGGTCAGCTTTGGGGCCAGATCCAGCTCAGAGCTTTATTCAGTGGGGTCTCGAAACCCTCCAAGCATGCAGATGACACAAACAACCTGGCCAGCCTGTTCCACCTTGGCCAGCCTGTTCCACCTCTTGGCTGTCCTGAGGGTGAACCAGCTTTTCCTTATATCCCATGTGAACCTCTCTTCTTTCAACTTAAGCCTGTTGTCCCTTGTCCTCTTGCCATACACCACTGTGAAGAGCCTGGCTCCATCTTCTTCATACCCTCCTCAGAGATGCAGTTTTGCCCAAGGCCTTCTCTTCGCTACACATTCTTGACCCTTATTTCCTCTTAAATGGAATATATACTTTGCCATGATAAAAATTACTCTTGAAATACAAATTGTTTTACTGCAAAATTGAGTTAGAGCCCTCAGTCTACAACCACCAAAGCTGAAGAATTATTCCGCCCCCTCTAATCAAGCACAGCCAAACACCACGTTTCAGCTTAGTTAGTCTATTGCACTGATTATAATCTTATATTTGTAACTATAAAAATACTCAACTAAAACAAGGCGGGGTGTTTACACACTCTGTCCATAACTACAAATGAGAAATTGCAGTGTGGAGGTATGACAATGTGCAAAATGCATGGAGACCCTGTAAATAAAGTGTTCAAATGTCTATTTTATTCAACCCTATATAGTTGTTATTTTTCATCTTACCTGACAAGATTTACCACAGTATTTCGCAACCTTGCACTGAGAGCATCTGTGCAGATGTTCATTTCTGTTTAGAAAAAAAAAGAAAATCAGTTATAAATGCAAATAGATCTTTGTATTTATCCTTCTTACATAACTAGCAATTTTTAAATATTCCAAGGCAAGAAAAATATCTGAAAAACAAGAGTAGTCTAAACTCTTGAGTAGTCTGTTACACAAGAAGAAATGGTGCATGGTTCAAAGCTATACTCACAATCCTTTACTCATGTGACTCAGCACCTCTGGGGCCACTTTGGATCAACAGTAAAGATACCAAATGTGCTTTTTTTTTTTTTTTTGCCATATAGCTATAACCCCAAGGAGTTTGATTTTGTAGACAACATCATAATTAGAGCTGTGCAATACAGCTAGTTAATCTATTTATCATCTGTCTTGAGTCTTGTCTTAAGCAAGCATCATTATCTGTCTTAAGCAAGACCTTGCTGTCAACCTGCAGTTGTGACATCAAGTTATAACTTTATAACAGAGTCTGAGGTTGACATGTCAGCAGAAATTTCCATCTTAAGAAAACACTTCTGACTGGTGGACAGTGAGACCAAAATAAAAATTCATTTAGGGGGAAAAAAAGTAAAAATCTAGTGAAATCTAGGAGGAGCTTCCAGAGCTCCCAGAGCTATACGTCACAATCTAAGGTTAAAAGCACCTCCTGACTCTAATACCATTTCCTGATGCTGTCTTAGTTTACAGTTGTATGAGTTAAGAAAACATCACTGAAGTTCTGTAAATTTTCAGACACTAAGGAAATATTAAAAGTGAAAGCACACACAGAGCAAATCTTACACCTCAAATACGCAAGTTCAAGTAAAGAGGCTTCCTTCAGATGAGTAGAAACAAGACATAGATGCTCCCCTCCCCTCTTATTTTCCTGTAGAAAATACTGAACATGTTGCATTATTCTGGTAACACTTGGTGGTTTTCACTTTGATCTCTTAACATGCAAAGTTATTTACATGCTTTATGGGCATTCATTAGGCTGGGAAAACAGTTTTGTTGTTAAAACTGAAGGCAGGAGAGTTACATTACAGATACAATTAACTGCACTGTATGGACTGCATAATCTTTATCACTTCCCCTCAGACTTACTCATGGCCACCCCTCTGACCTTAACCAAGCACAGCACCTGACTGGGTGCCACTGGTAACTTGCGAGCTGCATGCAGCTGAACGCAGCTCAGGGACACCCAAGAAACTGTCACCATGAGCTGCTACTCAGTACCCACTTCTCCATGGCAAGGAAGGAGGTATGTGTCAGTCACACCATCCTCCTCCTCAAAAGGCTATTTTAGTAATGCAATCTTTGCGTTGCTATAGTGCTTTACATTTAGCTGCCTCAAATCTTATTATACAGATTAATTCAGCCTTCCAATTTAGTTGGGAGATAACTAAGCATCTAACACAGCCCATTTCGAACTGAAAGGGCAAGTTCAAATGATCAAATGAAGGACCTTTCTCTGCGAGGTTCCCAGTGTCTGCACATTGGTAGTAGGTGTGCTGTTCTCACTCGCACACCCAACTGATGCGACTAAAACAAGGTGTAATTCTCTGTCTCTGCTGACATCAAAAGAAAACTCCTCTGCTGTCATCAGTAATCTAGAGGCTGCATACCATATACTCAGACTCCCAGCTCAACTGCTTTATGATATGACCTTTCTTCTTCTACTTACACAACTCAGTTGTCCCCATATTTTTATTTCTATGGGTGACTTCAAAATGGTAGAACATTCTCCAAAGGCCACGTCCAAAAAAGACAGCACCAATGTGCCCACAAACGTCAATCTAGAACTTCTGGATGAGGAATTTAGCCCACTGATTTCAGCCATGACACCAAAACTATCAAGACTAGAGGAAGAAATACCATGGAGCATCCTCTAGCACAAACCAATCGCTCCTTTCCCCTAAGTCCCACAAGTGGAAAAGGTATTTTACTAATATATCAAAGTATTACTATGTTTGAATTATTAAAAATAACAGCTTATGCACTATCTTAGGACTCTCATAAGCATTTGGGGAGTTGAGATAGCTGCATTGGTCAAAGATTAAAAGGAGCATTATGTACAGATCATTACAATCAAGTAACAATCTTTTCATTTCTACTGCAGAAAAAAGTCATTGTTTTGTTGAACAATATTTTGTAGGCATTCCTACTAACTACCAGGAGAAAAATAAATTAGAAATATTTCAGATGTAAGCGCATGTTTTGCTAATGCCACCTTTACCCTCCTACCTGCAAAGCCAGCCCTGGAGACTGAAAAAACTAGCAACTGTTGGATTCCCATAAACAGAATCTAAAAATCTTGTACATGCACAATAGGTTTTTGCTATTAAGGTGCAATGCCTGAGGACGATACAGACTTAGAAACAAGTGTGAAATCTTCACTTTGCCAGCCAGGGAGAGCTGCTTCATTTTCAAGGTTGAGCAATGACAAAACTTTAACCAGCCTATGATAGAGGAGCATATATTTCTCATTCTAGATTAGAAGCTCATGTTAGAGTAATTTTGGGAAAACATACACTTCAGTGGAATAATTACTGTAGACAACAAAAAAGAAACAGAAATGCTGTTTGGACCTGCTCACTGGTTTGGATATCAGAAGCAGTCCAGGTATAAATACATGCTCATAAACTACGCATACAAATTCTTCCCCACCAAGACAAGTTTTGACATGTCTTTTAATATTAAGCAGCATGTTGTATCAAGGACCTAAAAGAATAATTTATAAGAAATCCACACCTTCTTTCTAGACATTTCACAATTAACAGGATAGATTAAAACTTTTCTGAAGCTAGACCTTTCAAATTACTGAAAGAAGACACTCCAAGAACTTTAACTTGTTTAGCTATCGCTTTATTACCTTTCGAGTCTGCCAGTGAACAATTCACATCACAGGCAACGTTACCACTAAAAATCTGCCTACTAACCTAGAACCAAAAAAGAAAGCCAAGCACCCAGAACTTTGGTTTGCTGTTCAGCTCCCCACATGCACGGCCACAGCCCTCGAGACCATCACTCTGCAGCGTGTCCCTGTTGCTCTTTACAGGTCTGTTCTAAATGGCTGTACAGAACAACAGAGAGATCACGAAGGAGCTTTCGGCCTCTCTTTTTCTAGATACCTCCTTTGCATTCAATATTCTACATCCATGCTACCAGTCTCTATCAAACTTCTCTTCATCGTTATATACTATTATCTAAATGAGTGCTCACCCTACTGCAGAATGACTGAGCAAAACCGTTTTCAAGGCAGACTTTTTTTGTTCTAAATGCTATTCATCAAAACACAGTAATGACTTAGGACTTTGATAACAGAGCATTTGTAACTTTAGTCCCATACACATTAAAGTACCAAAAAGTCTCCGCAGCAACAAGTAAAACAGATTCCCAAAGCAGAGTAATTATAACTTTCTGGAGCCAGAATTTAAATGAATGAATGCCCATAACTATCAGAAAAGTCTCTCCTACAGATTTCACGTTCTTCCATCAGAAGACTAGATCCGACAACCTCAATAATACTGCAAGCATACGTTGCCTTGGTATAACTCTTGGTATTTTTCCAAGAGATGCCAGGATTTACTGGAATCATTGGTGTTAAGTCACCAACGCTTATTCATTCTTTCTTTTGTAAAACAATTAGTGGACCTGTTGACATAAAGCACCAAACTCCTTCAGCACCCACTGAAGTTTTGATACTTCACAGGATTATTTCCGTCATATCCTTGTCCCCAAGGGTTAACGATGCTGCAGTAACAAATGCATACACACACAAAAATCTAAGGACCATCACTCAAAACTTGGATTTTTGCCAAACTGACACTACCAGCCAGATTATTTGAATAAGGTGACTCCCTGCTGGCACCGTATAATGAATGAACTATCCATTCATCTTTTGGGGTTTCTTTGAACGACAAGCAGATGTAGAATGCCTGTTACACAGCTGAATAGTAAAGCTACTGATGAAATCGTTGCTTTTTCTTCCAATTCTCTCCTCCCTCTTGGACTAAAAAAATTCCTTTAGATTTATAGCATCTATGAATCTTGCTACATGACATTTTAAACGTAAAACAGCATGATCTAAAGCACTTAATCGGAACATAAAGAACTCAAGAATAAGATTCATGTATTCATATAGACAGGATTCATGTATTTTAGAACATTTTAAAAAGTGAGACAATTTGCCTAGTTTATTCCTGTCCTTCTTAATCTTTTATTAATGTTATAGGCTTTACTGAAACAATTTTAAAGTCACTGTCAACTACTCCCATGCATTTCTCAGTACCTGCAAACATCATCTGGAGATAGTATCAGGTTACTTACAAGGTATCTACTGCATCTTGCCTAATGTGACTATTTTCATGGATGAGAAAATGCACAGAATTTGATCTAATGCATTCAGTAATATTTTAATGTCTGAGAAAGTTTCTGCTGCAATAGAAAAGAAAGATGTAGCAATTGAACCACAACCTCTTATGAAACAGCAAGCACAAGTGAGGATCTTAGCCAGGACTAAAAAAAATCCACAAGAATAAAGTAAGCAGGGGTTGTCACTTGTCCTCTAGCATGGTGTTACGGGCAGGTGAAGAATCTTTACCCTGAGGAATCTGGATATTACTAATTCTTTTTATCATTATTGCCTACAAACACCATTCATAGAATAATTCCCAGTGTGTACTGAGAAAGCAAATAAACCCGAACATATAGGTGGGTGGGGGAAGTCCCAAGGGATTGATATGGACAGGAGACAAAAGAAAACCGATGAGATAGGGAAAGAACTAGTAAGACAGTTCCACTGGAAGTGGTACACACGCTCCCCAGCAAAAGAACTTTTTTTCTTTTGGCTTTTTTTTAAATTCCTTTTTGTTAAAGATACGAGAAGACTAGAGCACTGTAAGGAGGGGATGACGATGAGCGGTGAGGCAGCTGGGTCTATAGGAAGCTGTTCCCAAGTATGAGTGGCAGCACGGGAGACAGCCTGAAAACGCATGGCTAAAATCCTAAGAAGAACGTGCCAAGTCTGAATCACAGAGTGAAGAGGTTGATGAGGGTTTGCCTGGACTGTCAGGTCCTATCAGAGCCACAGCAGTGCTCTCACAACATACAAAACATGTGCCCTTTTAAAAACATCCCAAAATACTTCTGTTTGCCAGGAAAGGGCCTAATATAATTTTAAAAACCACAACAAAACCCAACCAAATACAATTAAACTACTTAATTTATAATGAAAATGCATCTACACTTCTCTGCTGATTGCAGGCACTTGACTTTCAGCCCTACTCACAAGATAAGTGTCAGATATAACAGAGCATTTGATTACCAGACTGAGCTCAACACTCCTTCCTATGCAGTTTATTCACACTTCTGTTTCTGCCACAGCTTGCAGGACAAAAAGGGCAATCTCACACAAATCCCCTACTGCATTTTTGTTGTTGAAACTGTTTTTCAGTTAATAACCCAGCCCTATAATACATGTAACAAAAGAGCGGCTCGTTCAGACACGTCATGTTGAACTAATTTCCTGAACAAATTCTTAGACCTTTGCGATTCAGTCGAACATGTCAAGTGCATAAAGTCTACTTTGATTTTCTCAAGTGTGTGCATTTCAGACCTGTCACAAAGTGAAAGCAATCAATACCCACAATAAGTAAACACGTCATTCATGGTTTTACTAATATGCTTCTGTCTTCTAATAATAAAAATAAAGATGCGAATAACAAACAGCCATTTTAAATTTGGTAGATCTGACAGCAGAGGGGTTATGTTAAATGCAATTACAACTTTCTTTCCTCACCTCTCTCCCAGCAGAATAACACAGTGTAGTGGCACAGTTGGTCCCCAGCTGTTACCCTGCTGCTGGCCCACATGGGCACCAGGCATTGCTGGTGCGGGGGCATCTCCAGCATACCAAAAGCCGCAGCACGGCTCTGGGGACAAGGACAAAGAGTGCTGGGAGCCGAGCGGCAACAACCCCAGAGGCATATGCCTCTGCAACATCCCAAATCCAAGCCTTTGGCAAGCAACAACCCTCCGCAGCCAGTGAGCCATGCCCACAGCAGGGGTTCCCAGCCCCTCCAGTGTCCTGGGTGGTGACTTGGGGCAGCTCAGCAGGCTCAGGGCTTTCCCGCTCCTCCCCTGCCAGGGCCCTGGACCCACTCTGCAATTGCGCATCAGCTGGCAGAGAAGCCATCCTCCATGCGCCCCATGGCCCATGGCCTCTGAAATAAGGCCGCCGGGTTTTTCTGCCCTAAGGTTATTCCGTACACTGCTCTCGGGTCCCACGTAACCCATTGGGTCCAGGCAAACAAGAGTATAACAGGTAAGAAGCCTTTGAAATCTATGTCCCTAAAAGTCATACAAAAATCTCCCATATTCACCACTTGCACACTTCGTTGTGTTGAGTAAGTATATGAATTAATCTTTTTTAACCTAAGAGCAGCACTAGGGAGAAGTAGCTTTCTGAGAGGTAGCAAATATGACAAATATTTAGAGTTAAAAGATAGTAACTACAGCTAACCATCAATAATCTGAGTCACTTATTCAAGCAAGAACTGAGACCTTTCATATAAGAAAAACACACCTACTTTATTTCCAAATATCATCTACTTTATACCTGAACATACTACAGAAGTGGTATTGCATTCTCCAGGTTAAAAAAAAAAAAAAAAAATATATATATATATGAAAAACATGAATAACCAAAGCACCTGGCCTGTGATGAAAGTTTAGTTAAGGCATTTGCACTCCCAAGCACATCACCTAACACCACAAACAAAAATACAGGTTATTCAGGATGACTTCCCATAACTTAAGTCCTGGCTTCTGAAGTCTCACGTGCCACCCTGGATGCCCACATTCACTGCTGTTTTCCGTAATTCTTGTTACTCCCAGCCATATATTTAACACCCTGAAACATTTCCAGAGACATTCTATAAGGAAAAAACAGAATCCAAATGGATGAGGGGAGAGAGAGGATCCTTCTGCTTAGAATGGGCGTCAGTTCTGTTCAGATTTTACCAATACCATTTTTTATTTGGTTTTAAAATATATACTGAATAGGTAATGAACATGCTGGGTCATACAACTTCAGCAGACAGGAGGTTTTGGATGGTATTTTTTGCCTGGTTTTGTGTTAAGTATTATCTCCCATAATTTTTTTCTGCACCTTGATTTTTCTTATGCAGAATACCTGGTCTGAAAATTGTGAAAAACATTTTCTAAATAAAACCTTGTTGTGATCTACAGTCATTTCTTCATTCTAGTATAATCTTTTCTGACAATTTACATTGGATTTTTAACTTTCTTCTTTTGGGGGTTGCAAGAGCCAGAATCAAGGCTGGAAAAACAATAAAAAGACATCCAAAGGGTATATTTTCATTTGCTCCTATGTAGAAGCTAGTCTTTGTGTTCATGCAGTGACAGCAGCATTTCAAAACTCTGAGAAGAAAATATTTATTTTTCAAAACTTCTTTGCACTATTTTGAAAAAGACTGGATTTTTAAAAATAAGCAACACTCACAGAATGGTGCAAGATTCTTCGCTGAAACTGAAAAGTCATCTAGAGCCAAAGAGATGATTGTCCTTTGGTTAAACTGACACCCCCCTGCCGTTAATTTTCTGAAAATAGAGCCACTAGAAGTACAGTATTTATTCTGATGCAACCAAGAACAGAATTATACACCTCTCCATTAAGCTGGTAACTGATAAAAAGCTTCAGATGCAGTGCTTTCCAACAAAATTAGTGAAGGACCTTGTAAGAAAAAATACCTAACAACATAGCCCTCAAACAGGCAGGAAATTTAATCTTACCTTTGAATTCTACTTCTTTGTTCAATATTTACCTCTGATCCTAACCTATGCAAGGAACTACAAGAAAATCTCTCTACTGAAAACCAAGAAAAGACTTCAGAAGTAATTCCAGTAGTACAAGGTCCTTTAACTGAAAATGTTGTTCAGGACAAGCACTCAGCGTCTCTCAAAACAGTCCCTTTTTGTTCTAGAAAACAGACTAGTTTTAGAATAAAATACCTTTTACATTTTTCTATATATGTATATATGTACACACACATAGTGTGTATATACACACACACACACACACTTTATCAACATGCACAATGAATAAAACAAATGCCATCACAACAGAAATCAATAGTTGTGTGAAAATACTGTAATTACCCTCACAGCTACTCCCCACTGAGAGCACTGAAGCAGAAACACAGCAAAATTTGGCTTCCAGAGCACGAGGTAACTACTACAAATTGTCTCCTACACCTACTTGCCCTGCAAAGCTACTTTGACACAATTTCCCTCAAATCAAGGCCATCTCCAGTGTTTGCCTGCAGTCGGCATGCCAACATGCCTCCAGCAATTTCAGGCTTAAACAGATTAATTTCAGTCACACAGCACACTCATTCCACCTTGGGATTTTAATCAAAGAAGAAAGCCAAATACTGAGGAAAACTAAGATTATATTTCACAATATGAAAAGGTCGTATCTGTAACTTAGAAATATGTAAAAAAAGCTACATGCAATATTTTAAAACGCTCATTTCTGGAACGTGTGGCTACAATCCAATGAAGCCAAGTATAACAAAACATCCCATCTTTCACTTTTCCCTATAAAAATGATAAGTGCGTTGTTCATTAATCTGCTGTACGTCCAAGTATTTTTTTGACCTGTAAATCAACATTCCACAAAAAGAAAGGTGTTACTGTAAAATATCATACTGCTGTAAGTATTTACCTCCTGAATCATATGGATCTATGATTTTCAGTGAAATATAAACCCCTCTGACCCTCTCAGAGAGGAATATTTTTATAAGCTTTTTTCTTTCTTAGCTCTTTTACCTTCTTGACCATATTCATACTTTTAGGATACCCATTTTTAGAGGTCCTGCAATGCTTATTTACTTGCTTTTCTGCTTCCAAATATGAACAGTTACACCCTAAAGTCCTTTCATTCCCTATGGAACACATTTGGAAAGTGCTGAACAAAAAATAAAATATTTCAGGCGATGAAACTGGACAGACATACCAATACAGCCAGTCTCAAAATAAATTGTGGTCCATTTTGTCTCATATATTTAGAATTGGGTAAGGATGTACATCAAGTTAACCCCTCATTTTCACCTGCTTAGCCCTTATGTTCAGATCACACCCAAGTTGATACAAATGCACGTGACTGGAACAGGATAGTCAGTTCTCCTTACTTATAAGCTGAAGAACCCACAATGCTAGAAAACAGGAGTGAAATGCAGGGGGGAAAAAAAAAAAAGTATTTCTGTCAGATAGTAGAGAGGGCTGATGACACAGAAAAACAGCATATACTGGCACAGAGTCCAGAGAAACATCTTGTTTCCCCTTTGCTCAGGTGTAATCTGATATTGTGAGGTCTTGCAAGATATCTGAGGTGTTCTTGTCATTAACTGGACACTCATAAAATCCCGCTGAAGACTGTTGCATTAGAAGAACGTGAAAATGTTCTTGACATCAGTAACTCCGCTTTCCGCCTCCAGCCAGCCCTCCAGAGCAGGATGGCTTTCTGCTGTACTTGTTCCTCTTGGGATACACTTTAAATGCATATAAGTTTCCCTAAGACAAAAGCATTTCTGATACAGAGTCTAATCTTCACCTCTTAGAAACACAGATTATTTCTGACAGCACTACTGTTTATTCTCCTAAACTATTCTACACAATTGCAAGGCATTGGGGAAACCTGAAGAAAGATCACTTTTAGCAGATCTACAAACATCTGTAATAAATTTATAAATATCTGCCTAACCAGTTCTCTCTCAGTCTAGCTGGATGGACAGTCTTTTAAAATTACCATTAACACACACCTTCCAACTTTTTTTTAAACATCTATTTTTCTTCAAATCTTCTGTAGTTCATCAGTTCTTTTTTTGTCATTTCGTTATCTGCAGCCTCGCAGGCATTTTGGTTTTCTTGCCACTGTTCATATTTTTTCCCCAATTTTCTCCGTGTTTCAACAACTTTCCTGTTTGGGAATCTCTTTCCCCTTTTCTAGATTACAAAGGCCTTGGTTATATGCTCAGAGAAGTCTCAGTTCCTTCCCCATCAGCCCCAAAACATTTTTATCTGCCAATAATTTCTGTCCAAGAATGAAACAAAACATAGCTTCGAAATACCTGAAAAGAGTGGACTTTATCATAAAGTACAGTGCCAAATACCCTTACTGAATGATGATTTTTCATTTTACACTCCTTATGGCAATTTTTATTTCACATTAGGGTGATCACATTCAAGCAACTTGATCTGAGAACATTTTACAAATTTTCTTCCTATCAAGTGCTTAGATAAAATCCCTTATGTTACATATCTCAATTCTCTCTCCAACAGCTTCTGGATGTCAATACAGAAGGGACATCTTCTCTTCTGTCTCCCTCCTTTACATGTCACCGAAAGGTGGATTTTGTGGGTCCCACTCTAAAGCTTAATTTTGGAGATGTTCACCAGTAAGAATGAAGGTATTTCATATTAGCACTGGGACAGTGATGCTACATAGAAATTATTCAGAAAATGCAGAATATATATATTTTAAATATTTACTATTGATTTCTATAAGGCAGTTAAAGTCAAATTGTTATTTTTATTACATCTGCTTTGCACTATTAGTGATGGAAAGCAAGGTCTTCAAGCAGGACTTGAAGCAGGATCTTCAAGCACATAATAACTAGAAGTTGAAGTTAAACCTTAAAACTGCCCTAAAGTCCATTTAAAATGCCAGATTGACTGAAAGAAATCTTCCTATAAAAAACGTAGTCACTAAACTTTTCACATCCCAAACCATAAAGTCCTAGAGCTGAAAGATTCATTGGAGCCTCCATCTTGTTCTCAAAGATCTTTGTAAGGTTATTCCATGCTTCAGTTAACCTGTTTGTACTGAAACTCCTGCTAACGTCCCCAAACTCGGCCTCAACCACTGTGGGCACGGTGCCTATGGGAAAGCACGAGCAGTGCACGGTGCTGCCCAAGAAAGCAGTAAGCACCCGGGCATCTAACATAGCAAAGGTCCACGCTGCTACGTGGCTAGCAGAACACCACCCAAACAGTGGAAAGCAAATGAGGGTATGTGAGCTAGTAAGCACTCCCGTAGCTACGTGTGCAGTGAAGACACAAGTTGCTTTCAAGGCCTCTGCTAAATATTCCACTGTAATGAGCACAGAAACACCAAGGCTGGACTGTGTAACAATATTTGTTCACCTCTTGCTTGCTTCCACCCCCACTTCATTTGGTGTCAATGCCCCTACAGAAGCAGGATGAGGTCCTGAATCCATTTCTTGCTCAATTCTCTAAATCTAAAGAGAGTCACAGCCAATGTGGAGCTAGCCAAGATGCTGCTACTACTGATCTGAGAAAGCCTGTGCAGGACTGGAGTCTTCCCACTCCAAAATAAACAGCCAAGGAAAGCCATAAATCAGTTCCACCTCACATAATACTTACTCTCGGTACTCTGGTGACATCTGATGGCTAAAAGCGTAATAGATGTTTCTTCAATTTCAAAGATTAGTCACCCAATTTTCCCTTTTCCATTTATTAGAAAAGCAAAAAAAGTCAAAAGAAATGCCTCTATAACTATAGTAATACCTATATATTTTCAGAAAAAAGGTAATTATACTTTAACAGCTGAGAGCGCTAGGGTTAATTTGCCTTAGTCCACTTCCCACCCATTCTACAGATCAGTTAGTAAATAAGCAAAACCTATACACCCTTCACCATTTCCAAGTTTGTCCATTTCCAACAGAAAGGTCTTTAAAAACAAATTGGCCCAATTCAGAAGTGTATTTTAGAACCCTGTATCATCACCAGCTTCAGAACAAGCTTTCCTGCTGACTGATTAACAGTTTGACCAGGAAGGCATCTAACCCTGGCAGTAACCCTGAAAATTTCAGTAGCACTAAATGACGTGCTTGAAGATATGCACATGCTTAGGCATGCCTGCAAATGGCAGCCCTCTCTCACAAACTAGTTCTGTTATTAGTACTGCTACATTTCTAACTGTAGTCAATACCTTCATAAAAGATACTTATTCCAACTAAGGAAGCGTCCAAATAATGTAGTGTCTCCCAGAAACTACTCTTTATTTTAGAGAGGGAGGACATAATAATTGCAAAAAAAATTTTTAATAAATCCTGTTGGAAATGTAAAAATGGAGATAAAAAGTGGGTAGCTTTCAGAATTCAAATAACTCGAACTAATTTTGTTCAATCTTAAATTTTTAATAAAAGATCCCATGTATTTTTAAATTAAGCCTTCTCCATTTCTAGCTCAGTTTATTACACAACATAACAATGATGTTGCATTAACGTGAGAAATAACCAAGTGCTTTTTAAAAATCTGAAGCTATTATTTTCATTAATAGAATCAATTTCTTAATTAGGTCATGGGAATTTCAACATACAATGTGCTTCCTCACACTTAGCTACTGGTTCTCATTTTTTTCTTACAACAACATTCCATAGTGAATATTGAAAGGAGGAGCTGCCAAGCCATAATATCTGTCATAAGATGAGAGATTGTCATCTACCTTCCTGCTGACTTGTCCCAATCACAATGCATCAGTGCGCATACTTCCATTTCAAAAATCGCCACTGGTATTGAAGAAGCTTCAAAGAGGCATAGACACTGCAAGGAGGTCTGAACTCATATGGAGAAACACAAATTGATATGGATTGGCCATGGATTTTGCTCAATTATCTAGTTAAAATTGTTTTTTATGTTCCAGAAAATACTACTTTTACATCAGTGTAAGTCCTCAGTTAAATCTCATTTTCTCCAAGGCCAAGAAACGTGGGCCTTTAATCATCATACTGTAGCTTCAGCGATGGGTCATGAGTGAAATCAGATTATTTGTTTCAGTTCAACAACCATGGAATGAGACTTTGCAGAGCACAGTACAAGAAAATGAGAAATATGTTATTCCTTATTTGCAAAGGAAGAAAGCGGAGGTTTATTGTGATGGGCAAATGCTGGGAGAGAGCTAGAGTTTTTGTTAATGTATGTCAGTGCTGATATGTCTTATAGATATCAGTAGAATTTAAATAATCAACAGCAATGCTCTGCTTTGCAGAATAAAAGAAATGCCAGCAGTACATGTTTGAAAATCATGAGCCTCTGGTAATTTCTAAAGTCAACCATGCCCCAAATCAATGAACTGAAAAAGCGTGTGGGAAGGAATGATCCATCACAATCATGCTGTTTTGTAAAACCTTCACTTTCATTAAGATTGCAAAATAAAAAGATTTTTTCAAGTGTGTGCATATACATGTACATATTTTTATCCATATATACAATCTCTCTTGGCTTTCTTATTCCTATTCTGAATTTTTCATATCATATTGGCTACTTCCTCCTATGTCTCATGAAAACATTACACTCCAATTCATCACCTTTTCTGAATATCCACCACCACCCCTGCAGTAACACAATGAAACTCAGAAGAGGTCCTTCACCAGCTCGGGCACCTGCTCCCTTCAACAGCTCTGCTGGCACACACGCGAGTGGCTCATGCATATTAGAAAGGCTGGTACAGTGTCAGAATGATCTACATAAACCCTACATTTAGCTTTTTTTACTGCTTGAATGCTGGTTTCCAGTCAAACTTTACATCCAAATTGGAGACTCTGCTGTCATAAACGGAGGGAGGCACAAGTGTTCTACTGTGCATGCTTCGCTCAAAAAAGCTACAGCACACCAACAACTTTAAGTAGCTTACATTACATCCCCACTGTTGTTACATGAGTGCAATAGATACTTCAGTTAAAGCTGATTTGAGTATTTCTTCTGAAAGCATCAATATGCCTTAGTTGTAAATGAGAGGTGCAGAGAAAGTATTCTTCTGCAGGCCAGGTGCAAGAACAAGCACCTTGCAGACTGTGAGGCAAACACCTGAGCTCTGTCATTCTGGCTGCTTAGGCTGCGCAGGAAATACTTCCTGAAGTAGGTATTTTTTAAGGTCTGAACAGAAAAAGCAAAGTTGAATTGTCAGTATAAACAGTAAGAGATGCAGGTTTAGTTTTGGGTTTGGGGATTTTTGTTTTGTTTCGTTTTAATCAAGAGGCTGGGTCCTCTCTTCGCTTAGATTGGGGTCATTCTCAGCTAGTTAGTGGATTGAAGCCTCTGATTAATTTCACATAGATCATTAAGACAGCTAAAAGAACCCAAATCACACCTACAATTTAAGCTGAATGTAAGAACTCAACATGAAAAGACTCCACATCTCCTTTTGGTGGACTCTTCAAAACCTGAATACACCATCTGAAAGAGATCTGCTACTTCTCAGTGAACGCAGCTAAAGCAACACAGCTCTGTCATCTACAAAAACTACTTCTACTACTAAAATATTTGTCTGAAGAAAACAAACTCTTTTGCATTTATAAGTGCTGCTTGTGGAAATCACTTCTGCTAATACAAAATAAAAATGACAAAAACATTCCAACACAGGAAGGCCAAAAATAATGACAAAAAGGTGAAGAATACCTTTAACCCACCACAATGCAGCTACCTATTACCATGGCAAAATTCAGCTTCGGAGGCGACGACATTTCTGGCAGCTCCAGACTGTGGAACAAAATTCCCATCAGCCAAGGAACCACTCAGATTTCAAATCCGAAATCTAACCTCTAGATGATCCATATTGTTTGGGGTTATTTATTTAATTTAAAAGTAAATTATATTTCAGAAATTATACGTAGTCCATTTTCTACTGGTATGATGGCTTCCACACTGAACAGGTTATGTTTAAAGAACATACGTTTGTTCAGGGCTATCAATTAGAAAAATTACGTATTTCAATTAAGCTGTGTTCTTACTTAGAAATAATTCCTGTTTTCTTCTTAAAAGCAGATTGAATTTACAATCTGCTATTACATAGGTATTTCAGTTGTTCTAAAACAACCTCACTTGGGGGGCTGAGTAGTGGCATCCCCTCTGCTGTGCACCAGTGTTACCAAAGTCAGGCTAAGTACATGCTGGTTACATGACAATTAACCAAAATTTGGTTAACTTCACATCAGTAACCCCAGGATTTTGTAAATTCTTCACAACAGAGAAACTTTCACAAAATCTGAAAAGCTTGCATTTATGCTGTATATATGCCAGATGTTTCCACACTAAACCACTTCAACTTGGGAGAGTATACAGAACACACTGACACAGAGTAATGTGCTGATTCAGGACCATGTGTTTGCACTTCATATAAAGCTACTTTTTCATCCAATTTGATAAAAAGTTCCCAGCATGATACTACATTGTTGCACTGCTGAAGATGAGGCCTTCTGCAGGAGATAGAAAACCAAGGCTCTGACCACTGCATTCATTTAAAAAATAAACAAACAAATAAATAAAATATCTACAAGTTCAGTTTTTTGTTTGGGTTTTTTGGGAAAAAAAACAACCAAACAAAAAAACCCAAACATGATGGGCCAAGGACTGATGGATCAATCACACACACACACACACATTCAACCACAATCTTTTAAAATGATTTTTCTGCATTTCTCATCCTAAACTATGGGTTAGGTGAACAGCAACAGTGTCTCACCCCATAAGAGACAGCAGAAATTCCTTAACCTACCTGACTGGAAACTGCAAGGTTCGTATTTGTAAAGACTTTTAAAAAAACTTGGGTGGAAATCCAGATTAGTGCATGTTTGGTATTAATCGTTCTTGTAAAACTCACGAACCTTGAAAATGTCTGTGAACGTTTTAAGCTAAAATATGGACTGAGCTTCCAAGACTAATTTGTGTTGGCAATGTTTGAGACAGAATTACAAACAGATGTTCTAGGTCTGCCTGAAAAACTAAGGGATTTGGGGATAAAAGTCTTCTGAACAATTAATGATATTGCCAAAATAAATAAATATGCAGTCATCTGCTAAAACCAAATACATATAAACACATAACCCCAAACCAAAGTATATATCCTATGAAAATACCGAACAGATTAACATAAGGTAGGTAGTGCCAAGACAGTTGTTTTAGGACACTAAAAGAACATGCTACAACTCTCTTTTAGAGTGAAAATATGATATACTTAATAGTACCACCACATATTAAAAAAAAATATATGTGGGAAAAAAAGAACCACTGAGACTTGGACTCTGTAAAATACTTAAGAACGAATGACTCTCAAAATCAGAGCCTTAGCTAAGGATAAAAACAGGTAACTACCAATTTATTAACAATTTTACATGAACTTAGAAGGTGCTTTTATTTTCACAGGAACACTGAAAATAAAATTAGATTTAAAAAAAATAAAAGAAGAGAAAGTGCAAATATTTTAGAATGCTGGCAAGAAAAAATAAATCCTAAATGCAGTACATCATTACATTTAATTTGTGAAGTATTAAAAATAACATATTAAGTGTACCCTAAACTAATTGCAAACAGGCAAATTGGCAGGATAAAGTGTCCTACCATCCTATAATGCTTATAATGTTTAACTGGAATTCTTATAAAGACATAAACCAAAAAGCATCTTAAGTCCATTTTTGTAGTGTATTTGTGTGTTTTTAAGGAGGAGTTACTCATTCTTGGATCTCTTCTACTCTTACAATTTGCTCATTCTGCATAATTACTAAGAAATACCACAACTCTCATAACTATGAGTTGAAGAAACCCATTAAGTTTCCAAATACTTATTTGATTTAGAGTTAAAACTGTTCAAGCACATTTTCTAAGATGACAAAAATTCTGCTTATGAAAGCATACTTAGAATGTATACATCAAAAACATTCACACATTAGCATTTTCTAGTGGAAAACATGTTTGTTGGATGAGTGGACAGCTGTAGGTAAAAATACTGGATATAAAGGCAACTATGTAAATGAAAGGAGGAAAACCACAGATTTCTGGGAACGAGAACTGGTGTTTTCTCCAGTGCTGAATTCTGAGTCCAGAAGACAAAACTTATACAGTAGAGTACCATTACCTTGCTCAGCGATGGACTTCTCTTGTACCACTGATGTCTTTGACAAAGTTTTCACCAACTACACTAGTGCAGGATGAAGGCAGTAGCAGAAAAACAAGTTACACAATTGGCTCAGTTTCTTCCAGCAAGGATTGCTCTCCTCTGACCAGTGAAAAAGTAAATTAGCATTGACAGCAAAATCATCACCTCTAGGTTTCAGGTCAGACCAGAGTAGATCAACTGTGCACTAATGCACTGCAAAAAACACTGTCTGATGACATTAGCTGGGGCAAATGGGTGGCATTTATGACCTGCAGCCCCTTGTGCTATGACCCAACTGAAATCAGCATTGAACCCAGCACGTCTAAAGCTTCGGGCAGCTGCGGTACTCTCCAGACAGTCATTCTGCAGCACAGACACACATTCAGATCTACATTTTGCAACAAAAACAATCCAAAACCTTCATTTGGGAAAAAAAGTCTGCTACAAAAACTTCAGCACTAATGGAAAGCTGTTTTAGTGATCACTATTCATAAATAAACCATCTACACAATGATAGCCAGGAAGTAGTCCATCCTCCGAATTTAAGACTCACTGATGTGTTTGTCAATAACTACTAAAGCTACAAGCATGTCTGATTCAGGGACTGGGAAAACAAAGGAAAAGAGAAAAAGCAGGTATAGATTAGACCAGCCTAAGAAGGAGAGCTTTCTGAAGATTTTCAATTCAAATTAACAGACAAGTTTTGTAGGGACCATTCTCAGGACCACTGGTAACTCCAAGGATAAAGCAGCGTGCAGCTGTGGGAAGATGCTTACACTGCAACTCAGCATAGGAGATCACAGAGCCATAAAACCATTTAGGTTGTGCGAAATCTCCTGAAGTCACCATGTCCCACCTCCTGCCCAAAGCAGGGCTGACTTCAGAGGCTGATCAGCTGTAACACTATCCTGGTTTTGGCTGGGATAGAGTTAATTTTCTTTCTAGCAGCTGGTATAGTGCTGTGTTTTAGATTTAGGATGAGAATAATGTTGATAACACACTGATGTTTTAGTTGTTGCCAAGTAATGCTTACACTAGTCAGGGACTTTTCAGCTTCCCATGCTCTGCCGGTGCACAAGAAGCTGGGAGGGGGCACAGCCAGACTGGCCAAAGGGCTATTCCATACCATATGGCGTCATGCTCAGTATATGAACTGGGGGGAGTTGCCCAGGGAGCAGCAATTGCTGCTCGGGGATGGGCTGGGCATCGGTCCAGCAGGTGGTGAGTGATTGCATCACTTGTTTTTTTTCTTGGCTTTTGTTCCTCTCTCTCTCTCATTGTTTTCCCTTTCATTATAATTTATTATTATTATTATCATTATTATATTTTCTTTCAATTATTAAACTGTTCTTTTCCAACCCACGAGTTTTCTTACTTTTCCCCATCTGATTCTCTCCCCCATCCCACCCGGGGGAGTAAGCGAGCGTCTGTGTGGTGCTTAGTTGCCAACTGGGACTAAACCATGACAAACACAATCAGATGTTCTGCTTAAATGTAAGCACCACTGAAAATCCCACAATCATCAACTCTGCTGGTCTTGCTATACATCTATATATC
This sequence comes from Ciconia boyciana, assembly GCF_034638445.1. Classification (NCBI taxonomy): domain Eukaryota; kingdom Metazoa; phylum Chordata; class Aves; order Ciconiiformes; family Ciconiidae; genus Ciconia; species Ciconia boyciana. The sequence goes on from NC_132936.1 coordinate 89,752,308, forward strand.
CATCCCTCTGTAATGAGTCCAAACCATTTATTTGTACTGGTGAGCAGCTACCAACATGAGTTGGGTCACCGATTCCTTTTGGTGACATCCAGGAGCCATTGACACTCAAAATGCCATCACTGGGATCCAGCGGCAAGTACAGAGAATAAAGAGTGAGTACAGAGGAACAGAGCAGATCACACTTGTGAGAGCTACTGGAAGAGGTCATTATTTAGCATCAATAAGCACAGGTCATATACATCACCTGAAAATCCAGTTCTTTCAAACTGTCTGAAGACTCAATAAAGGAACACTGTATCAAGTATACACCACACATTTTCACAGTCTCTTTCCACACAACAAAAGAAAGAAACCTTTTGCTAAAAAAAATTGTTTTTTAAAAAAAAAGGAAGCAGAAGACCTTTATACATCCACACATTCAAGAACTGTATTGTCAGGGAGGAACAGATAGAAAAAGTGGTAACTAACAGCATAAATAGCCCTTATTATTTAAAAAAAAAATAAAAATCAATGAACAAATTTACTCAAAAAATAATTTGTATCTATATATAGCGGACATAATTTTTTGTTACATAGCCAGGAAGCTTACTATGTTTAGAACACAAACCAAAATGCTTGCAACAACCCACTGGGTACAAAACAATAAATATTAACAACAGATCCATTACCTAGCATTCAATAACTACACAAATACTGTTAAAACATAAACTATTCTTCATCTGCTGAAACGATTTAGCAAGTCCATCTGAAAGAGGATGGGACATCCATATATGATAACCTTGTGAGTTCGTGGCAGAGATTCCTCCATCCATCACACCAAAAGGAAAGGAAAGGTTATACAGGTTAATAGATACTGAATATCCATGACTGACTTCTGTATTTCACTACACACACAATATCTTCCAATGATCACTGAGCTGTTGGAAAGTTTGTATGAATCAATGCTTTCTTCATGTTCAAGATATAAAACTATGAAGACAAATTATAATTATACAAATCCTCACTACAGTACATAATGCTAAGACACTACCTGTTTACAATAACAGAGGGCAAGCATATCCTTAACTAGAGAGGCTCAAATGTCAGTGACAGCTCAAATACAAGATGCAACCTCAAAACCTATATTCTCACATTAAAAGTTATATTTTCTGATACGATATTTGCAATTATGCAAGACAGCTTTCTGTCCAAATCCTCCTCCTCCCCTCACTTTGAGGCTGGGGGGGGATGGGGGAAGGCAGGGGGAGGGAATTCTTTATTTTCTCCCCTGCAGATGATCACTTGCAGGTTCAATTCTTCTAGAGGTCAGGGTTTCCACGCACTGAGCAAATGAACCTCTAAGCAAACAGGTATAAATTAATTTCACTCATTGCATTGTTTTGAGTTCTGTGTAACTGGTTGTTTTCCACAAACCTGGAAGAGACATTGGATCAGTGTCATGAAGTCTTGAAAAATTTTTAAGTACTGTGGCATTGGTGTCAATTCTGAACTCACATTAACAGTAGGAGTTTAACTTTTATTTGTTTGGACAGCAACAGAACAAAGAATGAAATAAGAAACAAGGTAAAAATGCCAAGTAGACTGCAAGGAATGAGGCAAAGCGGACAGAAAAACCATGCAACCTTTGAAAATCCAAGCTCAAAAGAGCCCGGGGGCAGTGATTTAGGGAAAGAGCCACAGCAGTCGGGTTGCCGCCCTGGCAGAAGACCAGCATTTGCAGGCCGGCCCTGGAGCAATGGCACCTGCAGCCCTCTGCCTTTCCACCACTGTTTAGTGTGCAAATACCAGAAGAAATGCACATGGCAGCACATGTAGACACACGCGCCCTGCTCGCCAAGGCCATGCTGCCTCTCGCATTTCCACAGGAGCAATTCGGTGCCCCCCAAATTTCTCTTGCAACCACTGCTGCTGCAAAATCCTTTCTTGTGCCTGTGGCTTCAATGAGTTCAAACACCAACAGTATCACCAAGCCCTGCCAGTGGCACGGGCATTACACAGGAGGCAGCTAGACTAAATTTAAAGCAATTCCCTGTGTAGCACTAAAGGAAGACAAATGTAGCTAACCTGTGAAGATTTGAAACTTAATGGAAGACAAACTCTAGAATGAACACTCGCAAGTCACAGTAGTAAAGCAGACTCGCAGATAGTCTTTTTAAGCATTTTATCTCATCTCATTTGTATGTTATCCCATAATGTACTTTAATAAAATTTGGCAAGAAAATCTTCCAGCAAAATAATAGTTGAGCTGTGTTTGCATGCCCCGCAGGAGTCACACAAAGACCGACGCTCTCACTAATGTATATAAATGACTGCCTGAAGGTTGCACAGATGCTTCACTGTGCATCTGCACTGATGATGTGGTCATTTTGAAAAGCCCTTTCCCAATCTGTTACAGAATACCTGTTTCTAGTTTCCTGACTTGGGGAATAAGCTTCACCATCAAATGGCTTACTGATAATTGCCTCATGTTCAATCTATTATGACTAAAATGCATGATGCTCCTGCCTCACTTTGAGGAACAGTTGCACATAAAGCAGTTGGAGAACTGACAGTAGCATTTAGGTAGATGATAAACACAGCAATTTAATACGCTTTAGAGCTTGCACTTCGGTTCGTCTACGCAAGTCGTGGCTTTTAACAGCTGATAAATTTGCCCCTCCAACATGGCTCCAACCATACCGCCTGTGAGCACTAATTATGGAGTAATCAATGTTAGCCCATACTCCTTGCTAAATGGTTTACAAAGAATGCATAATAAAAGCCTACTGCAAATGGAAACAGATTACCTTATTATCATAGATTCTGGGTCTGCGTTCAACCATTTGCTCTCAAAGATAGCAAGAATTAATGCACAGTAGAATTTCTTTGCTGTCTCTAGTCAGATAGAAGAGAGAACTGGGCATTTACTGCTTACGCATACAGGGTTGAATGCAAGAGTTGTCAAAGATAACCTTGATCTAGTGGCCAGATGACTAATAATCATAAACAGTATAAAGACAATTTAAAATTTAAGATCACAGGGACAGAGAATTGTTGCACATATCAATGCTATTTCCACATTATTCCATTTGCGTACAATGATTTACCATAACCCAGGAGCCAAAAATGTCCTCTATAACACATAAAGCTGCAACAATACAGAACGTTACAGCAAACCATAGTACCGACCATGTCCAGGCAAGTATCTACAGGGAAGCGGAAATACTGGCACATGCTTTAACAGGATTTGCCCGAGTGATGGGAGGAGCATCATTGCAACAACCAGCACCACAGCCCAGGCTGATGTGCTTTGTCAGCAGCTTGGTCGCCACAGGGACAGTAACTTGCCAGGAAAGCCCCAGCACTAGCAATCCCAGGGGCATTGGCTTTGCTCAGTGAGGGCAGTGGCTTGGAGAGGCAGGGCTCCATGGGTTCAGTCCCTTCCATTTCCCTGTGTCCCCTGTCACCGCGCTTGAAAGGTGACAACTCTTGGGGGTTACTGATAGCAATGACCCCTTGTCCTGTGCCCTCAGGTCTGGAAGCCTGGACCTCACCTCTCTTCATGCTTCAAGAGCTACAAACCTTAACCCAAGGCCAGGAACAGATTTTTAAGCCTCTTTAAGCTAGACAAACTCGTTTCAAAGAAAAACAAGAAAGATAATGCCATGGATGTCACACACTGTTACACTACACTTTGTCATTTAATTTTTCAGATGCTCTGCCACTCTTATCTTAAAAATGGGGGGGAAAAAGGAGATAAAGACTCTTTTCAAACAACCCTGGTAGATACAAATGTGACTTTTACTGCTTCCTACGCTGCTCATTTCAATGCTGTGTTTGTTACCATGTCTGGCAATACCATTTAAGTAGCATTGGGTATCAAAAAGCTTTAAGGGAGGTGCCATGAAACAGGCAGGCTCAGAGATGTCCCACAGCCCACAGCAAGTCAGCACAAAGGAGACCAATGTGAAGGTGCTCCAGCTTGCACAGAGGTCACAGCCCAGAGCTACAGGCACCTCCGTAATGAAGGGGACAGGCACACAGAAAGGAAAGAGAAAGGGAGGAGAGCAGCACCATCCTGGTGTGGCAAAATACTGCCAGCCCTTCTGTGTCCACTCAATGAACAAGCAGAAACTGGTCTCAGGCAGAAGCATGGAACTCCACCAGTGTGATTTTGAAAGGGTGGCTGGCTTTTTATTGTGCCCACAATTCTGACAACTTCCCATCTGTCTGTCTGTCTATGCACTCACACAAACCTCAGTGTTTGCAGGCAAGGTTCTCCTCAGGGGCAGGATTCAGAAGCGCTGCTCCTAGGTGAGAGTGGGATAGTTCAGCTGCCTTAACTATGAAACAGTCCTGACAGTCTATTTTTATTCTGCAGAGGTTTGGTTTTGCTTTGATCATCCCCAATTATTTTTTTTTTCTGTACAGTTTCCTTCAAATGTATGTGTAGATTTGGATTTCACAGAAGCTGATGATAAGTCAAGAACTGCAGGTGATAAAGCCCAAATTTATGTTAGGGAAAAAAAAAAGTTGATAACGACTCTCTCGTAGAGGATAAGAATGATTTGCAACTAAACTGAGCTTTGAATGCAACTAAATTAAGTACCCAGCTGCTATATAAAAACTGTCTCAGAATTATTACATTCCTACTCCAAAAAGAAGAGAAAATTATTATTTGAACATTTATCCAGATGTGGAAGTGACTGAAGTTACTTTGTGTCACTGCATATTTTTTAATATTCAATATTTTAACGTATATACGTGTACCAGAGTCTGTCAGATATTTACCATCCAACCATTCTTGGCCAGAAATACTTTATATATGTAAAAGCTATAAAAACAATTTAAATGGCAATCTGTTAAAGTTTCCATTGAAAATGGTGCACAATTTCTAGTTTTCCTGCCTATTTACCCATATAAACATGAGACAGACAAGGTAACATTGGCTCAAAACACAAACACTGAATGACATAAGACACATTATCATTGCACTTGTAAATTTAGAGTGAATGGTAAAAGCTATGTGTTATATTCCTTTTTTGCTATAAGGATTGTTACTACAGTAATGTTCTGGTCATGAAAGTATTATAATTTGTAAATATTAATTGCAGGCATAAATAGCTAAGGCCAATAGCCCCCAAATAAAGTGGCAATTATTTTTTAACCCTTTGAAAAATTTTCTAGGGATATTTCTTAACGCTGTGCCTGTTGATTATAAACTGAATATTTTTTTTTGCTCTGTTTACCAAAAATGGGTGAGTTGTAGCGTAATTTTTGTTCAAAAACAAACACACACACCCAGACATGAATATGCATGTTCTGTTTCTTCTCAGAGATTTTCTCCTCCTTTTTCTAGGGGCCATGTAGCAACAGTCCAGCCAACCAATTAAAACAAAGATTTAAAATGGCATTTGGCAAACACATAACTTTTGTTTTTTATAAAACAGTGATAATATTAAGAACAAACACACTGACTAAGAGCTACACCCTAGAAAGCAAAAGTAAAGTTTCTGATAATCGATACCTAACTAGCTTTTTGGAAGAATTACCTGTGAACTTAAAATCACCTTGAAGCTTATAAATGTCTTGTAAGATTGTTTGTACTATCAAACCTATCTAATAAGGGCAAAGTGCATGGTGACCACTGTCAAATTAATTGTTCAATCAAGAATCGGTAAGTAAAAGGCATTAGCTCTGTCATGCTCCATTGCATACAGTTACATCTCTGATAACTGCCCCGTGGGAGTTTATGGATCCTACATGACCCCTGTCGAAACTCAATTGACTTCTTCCCTGCAAATTCTATTAGAATTGGTCCCTGCATCACTGCCCACAATAATCAAGAGCAGAGAGCCTGATTTATGTATAAGCATTTTGTTTTAGTCTAACTCAATAGAATATAAAATAGATGAGGTGATGAGATGGCTGTTTAAAAAAAGAAAAAAGTGAACTGCATCCCATTCTGTACCACAAATTGGAAAAGAAGTTTTAAATCTCTGATACAAAAAACTGGAAATGCTTCAGGAACAAGGGGGAGGGGAAAGGAAAAACAGTTTTGTCTAAATACTGGCCTTTTGAAAAGTACCAGGATCCACCAAAAAAAAAAAAAAACAAAACATAAACAACTAATATATGTTCTGAAGTTTACCTACAGCAAGAAGCATTACTTTTACAGAATTTAAAAGTTCCTAATAGGAGCAAAACTGATGAATTTATTGAGAAAGCATATGCTATTTACTAGAAAGTTTAAAGATCTGGGTGTTAACTCTTTTTCAGAGACTTGGAAACCCCAAACAAAGAGCTCATAATTCTTCCTGCATTTTCTTAAAGTTATTGACATTCCTCAGCTATAAATATTTAGCACTGTTCAACTATTCAGCTCAGCTCATAATTTTAAGATATTAAAACTGACCAACAACCTAAAATCTTCATAACATAAGACAAAACATAACATAGAACAGTGGTACAACAAAGGCACTAATTGAACTTTGGGTATTTCTTTTCCATTATCATCATTTTACTCATGAATTTCTACAGTTTAGATCCTCCTACAAAGAAGGATCCAAGTAGCTTTATGTATAGAAACTACTTCCATAATTATGAAAGTTCAAATAAAATCTACTGGAGATAATTATCAAATGATGAGCAGTACACACTTACCAAAAAGAAGCAGATAAATTTATTTAGCCAAATCATACTTGTGATACATGGGACAATGAAAGCAAGAAACACATCACCTATCGATTTTTTCATGGAAATAAGGGAGTGACTGAAAATAACCTACCACCATACTAAAAGTTCAGGAGGTTACGATGAAGATTGTAGAAGTCAGGATGGGCCCATTCTCAGGAATGTTTACACTTATGGAAAACAGAGGGGCAATATAATACAAAGCACAACAGATAAGCAGACAACATCAAAACCTTAAAAACATTTAGCGTTTGCTAGCTTAAATGCACTTTGGAAACTATTTGAAGCCATGCAAAGATATTCAGATTTCAAAGAGTAAGATACTTTAAACACTTGAACTAGATACCAACATAGAAGCTCTGAAGGAGTTAAGCAGCCAATGGAGAACCTGAAGGGAGCACTTTGAAAAGTCCCAGTCACAGGAACAATACACCTGCAATGCACAGGCTAGAAAACTTGCAAATACAACTGAACTGACATTGAAAGCAGAGCCTTGCATAGGCTAACTTCACTATTCTGACAGCAGAACCCCTCTGCTGCTTTGTTTTAAATGGATAAACCCTTCCAGTAAATGCATTAGCTATGTCATAATTGTAACCAGAAAGCAACCAATCTCCCCAAGATTATAGAAAAATCCACACAGTTAATTAACCATGTAATTATTACTGCCATCATCCCAACTACTACAAGTCAAGATGCATCCCTCAACCAGGCTTGCTTCACTGTAGCTTTATGAATCCAAAACTCATCTCTCTAAACCAAATAGATCTAAAACTTGGATTAAAGACAGCAGAAGTCAGATTCAGGTAAACACACACTGATTGTCAGAAAGCCACATATTCATAGCGAGTTTTTCTTTAAGAAGAAATCTTACAGGTTTGTGGCCAAAATTTGCAGTACATATAAGAACATAACCTACACATCTGAAGAATTCAACATTTAGCCTTCCCTCAGGGGTGCACAGGCGCTTAAAAGCAAAAGAGATCTTGGAAGATCTGACCAGATCAGCTAGTTACCATTCTTTGGCTACCTACATAGAAAGTGCTCTTCTTGAAATACTTTCTTGGACAACAAACTTCTCTTCCCTTGCTCTCTCTCACAATAAGCGATCTGTACGGGCATTCACATTGCACCCATCCAAGCTACATGCACCATCCATCACACAGCACAGCTGCAGCACACATGGTCAGTTAGACCATTGGCCAGCATGCCATGCCACCCCACTCAAAGTAAAGCACACGCATGCCTCCAGGCAAATTTCTCCACCTAATGCTTCATCTCAGCAGTTTCAAATTGTGCATCCTAACAGCTCACAGGGACACACACAGAGAGGCTTAGCACACCCTGAGCCTGGCAGAATATGCCTTCACATGATATCACTGTATTTCCTTCTGTAAACTTAATTAACAAAGCAGACGTTTGTGTTCCAAAATGCATGCCATATTCTAATAAGAAAAATACCTAGAAAAAACAATCTTTCAGAATCTAAATAAAAATATAAGGGTCTTAAAGTAAGGAAGGATTTATGAAAGCCCCTATGCTGGCATGAATTTCAATCCATGTGAGGTACAGTTACTGAGACCGATTGGAAGTAAGATCAGAACAGGAAAACAAGAAAAAACTTGCATATTTGGACATCTTCAAATTGCTTTAAATATCACGGATAGACCATTCTTAGAAAATATCTGCAACAGGCATCTGCCATACATGGAAAAAAACCAACCAAACAAAAAATTAACTTGGATTTTTATTTTAAATCTGCCTCACAGAGCATATTTATGTGGCTTATTAATTGCACTTATAAAATCCACTGCTACCAAGCCTGTGGTACAGAAAATATTTAAAATATATGCAAAACTTACTACTTTAATTGACATAAAAAATAAAATACATGTCCTAAAAATAAGCTAAAACCATATGTCAGAAAAACTACCCAGTGTCTACATATGACCATCATTACAGTCTTTAAAAGAATATATAAATATTTTAGACTGCCTATGAATCTTGGAATTATATCCATTTACTTGGAAGAGCTTACACAATCATGGCAGTGGTTTCAGGATGCCTAGAGTCTGTCAAAATTTCTCACTTATAGTCACTACTGTCTTTTAAATACTCTAAAGAGTGATTACAAATTTAAACCTGCCTTTTAAGGAAAAAAAATCTTGCTTCAGTGGAAGAACTCCAGATATTTCACATGAATTAGAAAGTCAATCATTATGTTCTCACAAAGATAGTTTTCTTAATGAAAGAAATTAAAGGAATACTCAATCTGAATAAATTTATTGCCCGGGACTAAATACATTAGCCAGGATTAATGCACTTAAGTTGAAACAGAATTATCTTTTTTCCTACTATTATAAGTACACCCTTGAAAATGTCTCCATTTGTAATAACAGATGGCTTTTCATCAGAAACCACAGACAAACAGTTTCAAGTCTTTTTTTTAATGCAGAACTATATTTGAAATAACAGTTGCACAGCAAAAGAAATTCTAATCTTTGGATAGCAAAGTGCTCTTGCAAACTAAAGCCATCCTTTCTAAACCAAAAAATATTAATGGGACTCCAAACCTCATCAGCCATCACTCAGTGGTATCAAGGCCACAGACACCCAACCCAGTGATTAGCACCATGTGCTAATACCATAGAGGCTGCATCATTGTATGAATACCTGACAAACAGCTTGGCAGCTGGGTGATGAAAACCCCACAAATTAACAATTAGAAGTGAACCTACTAACAGCACCAAAAAATTAGTTGCAACTTTAAAAGAAATGTTATTCTTAGCATAGTACACAATTTCGGTCAGTCTACGCTATTTGAAAATTTAACTTTATTCTACCAAAACTACTTTACCCTTTGTCTTTTGCCCCTCCTGGAACCAAACCAATCCAGTTTTCGAGCTCAAGATGCATACCTTAGGCAGTAATGTAATACTAATAGGCCTTAAGTTTATTTCTACCAGTTATTCTTATCTTCAGTTTCCAAAACATCCTGAATTTTGAGCAAACTTGAAAATGCACACCTGTATTTGTATGCATTTAGAAGTTATTGCTTATACTCAGAAGCAGACTTCTAGCATAAATACCTAATTCAAATTTATAAGCTAACAAAGTTTGAGATCTAATCTTTATCTTTTATTGTGTTTGTTACATAAACACAACATGAAAGAGTAGTTGGAAACCACAGTCCAGCTATTTGTCACTGTTCTGCACCCTGCAGAAGCCCCTAAGGAGCCCCATTAAGTACTGTGCTGAAGGCACCCGGTGAACAGTGTAGCCCCACGGCTGAACCCTTACCAAATCAATACCCTGCTGGTTTCTCATGAGGAAGCCCATTTATTCGTAACAGGAACACAAGAAATAAAGAGCTCACTCCTCACGTGATTTTGAAGAAGTCGATATTGTCTCCTCTAGTGGGACAGTGCCCATAGTTCAGACCAGTAAAATCACTGCATGTGACAGACTATGCATACAGATGAGTCGCAGCTATAAACATGTCTGGGAGGACTCCCTGTAATCTTTGAATAAATTTGCGTGTATTCTCATTGATTTGGATTGTTCTATAGGAGAGGACAACCATAGCATCATCTTGGATAATAATTCTACTAGGTTTAAAATAAGGCACATATGAACTACAACAAAAATTCATATTAAAAAAACAATAAAAATTCATAACTTACTCTTGCAAAAAAAGGATCCATGCAACATCAGATACAGCTAAAGAAGTTGTAAAATAAACACAAATAAACAAACAGACCCAAGACAATTTGCATATCATGAAGCCCAGATCCAACATCTAACTGAAGTAAACTCCAAGGTTTATACCCTAATTAAGAAGAAACAAAGCAGGGTTTGCTCTGTTTCTTGTTAAGTATTAGCTACACATACAGTTTCTGGATAAAAGGGGAAAGCTTTGAGCTTTTAACCACACTGCACCTGATGGGAACAGGCAGTAGAACGAGCAGAACAAAGCCATCAATCTCACCCTGCCTTTGGGCCACCAGCTGCTGCTGGGCTGCAGAGCCACAGCCATGATGCATATCCTGGTGCTTTAGCTCTAGTTAGTTACAGCCCAATCAATAAAATAGGTCTCCTTACACCTCTTTGCAACCATTTCCTTTGTGTCATTTCTGCATTAAACTACTGCAATGCATTTTTTCCCAGTGTTATTCTTGAAGGCCAGCTGAAACTTCCTGTTGTTTCAGGATACTGCAGCCGGGCTGCTGAGGGAAACGGGTTGGTATGTGCAGTCTACCTTCACCTCATCGACTGCCCTGGTTCCCAAACATTTCTGGATGCAATTACAGGCAACTGGAAATCAGTGCAGTGAGCCAAGACAGATGCAAAGTTCACGCTGTTCTTCTGAAAGACAAGCGGCAGAATTAGCCTTCCCCTGTCAGTCGCCCAAGCCTGAAATAACACCGCACACTGGACCAGCACACTGCTGAAGTGTATGCTGCAGTCTTGCAACTTCCAATTAAGATATTAGTGGGGTGGGGAGGGGAGGTTTGTGCATCTTTAAGGCACACCTTTAAAGGACACAGGAACAGAAGGATGCATAGTATAGCAGGAGGTCAGTAAGGTATTCTGCATTTTTGTTTGGGGTTTGTTTTGTTTTGTTTTTTAAACAGAAGATCATCTGGGGTGCCACTAGGCAGCATGTTAGATGGGACATTCTGACAGCTCCACATGGGGTAGCATCCAGTTGCTTACTAAAATCTGTCCATTCTCTTGGTAATCAGAAAACAAGTTCACCTGCCCTCCGTGGAGGCAGACAGTGACAGCAGTACCCATGACATGGTGCCCTTAGCTTTCAGTTCTTGAGCTCACCCTTCTGCAGACCCCTGCCCAACAAAACAACATTACCTTAAGAAGCCAGGCACATTCCCTTTTAAAAGCATATTTCATTTTGTTCACAAACAAGATTGCTTTTGCATTATTTTAACCTAATTTCTCCTACACTTACAGAGTACAATTAATAACAGCTGAGCAATACTTTCCCCCTTATAAGTTAGCAACACAGGTCCCTCACCAGAATTGTTACTGGTTTTTTTGTCGTTTGGTTTTTCAGCAGAATAGGATTAGTTTCTTGTTATGACAAAACAGCTGAAGAATACGTGATGTCAAGTCATCTCTTGTTTCATGATGCAAACTAGTCTGAGGAAGATGTCACTGCAGGATTAAAAATAGTCCTGAATTGCCAAACTTAAGCTAAATAAAAGCTCTGTCCTTCCCCATAGCATACTAGCAATTTTTTTTTTCATCTGGTATGTAAGACAACCATGAAGAAAGAACATCTTTTATCTAGAAATGACACTAATTTGACTCTGGCAGAAGTTAAGACAGAACTCTTGTAAAGTTCAACTCCTTTAAAATCCATATACATATAAAAGATATCTGTCAGCAGAAATAAAAACAGCTGGCGAAGTCTTTTTTTTAATCAAAGAAATCTTTAGTCCTGCAAGTGTGTCACATGATCAGATAACTGTTCCACTATACTCTGTATGCTTTAAATTAATTCTGAGCCACCAAAACCCTTTAATAGAAAATTCTATGCTCGCAGAAATGATCACAGAGACGAATGATATAAAACATACTCGGTTATTCATAGCAACTGCAGCTGATATATATAGATTTTGTGCACAGCCTGTTGAATGTGGAAGAGTGCAATACCGCCTAATATTTTCTTAATAAAATCCACAATTTGGATTATTTTTTTTTCAGGTCACAGGTACGCTTGTTATTCCATATAACAATGGCACATGTAAATTTTATATTCCATATCATATACTGAAAATGGAGGGGTTTTTTTTAAAGCAGAATCTGCACAGCTTTTTCAGAGCCTGACTCAACCTTCATGTTTTCAGTTCTTCATAGTCATTTTGTTTCTCGTTAGCAATTTCACTTCTTGGCTGGCAGAGTAATCATCAAATGCATCAAGCATCAATACCCAGACCAAGCAAATAATTATTTCTTAGACACGTACAGAGCTTTAGATTATAGCTAGTGTCTACAGAAGTGGTTTTAAACACTTCAGCACTATAAATAAGAGACTGGTTCCTGATTTAAGACCTCTAAAATTGAGCATCTTCTAGCCACATAGTGGCCCATATTCATTGTTCGCATTCTGCTAGATAATTCCCAATAAAACAGATCTATCATTTGAAGATAACTTTGCATTTCAATGTTGAATATGCTTCCTCGTCTTCCAGAAAGACAATCACGAGCCCTGAGGGTATGTTTACATCTGGAGGAGAACCCGCAGATTAAAGGCAGTGAGTGTCTGAACACAAGAAACCAATCCCAGCTTACACAATCAGCGTGATTGGACTGCCTCCTCATCTTTCTGTTTTGAAATTTATGTTCCTTCCCCAGTTGGCTTGGGTTTTTTTGAGTAATCCTCCAGAGCTAACCTCCAGAAAAATGTCAGACATCCAGTGTCATAGGATAGGATCAATCATGAGGAAGAAACAAAGAGATTTAAATACAACTGCATCAACAGTAAAAAAGATAACTTATCAAAATCTTCACTTGCTATTAGGAAAAAAAAGGGGGAGGGGGGCATCTGAAGACACAAATAGATAATCTCTTCCACTACTGAAAACCTCTCAGCATTTAGCTATTTAATATACAAACATTCAGAGAAACAGTCTACTGTCTTTCGGTACCAAGAGTGATCCACATCTTGTATCACAATGTTATACAGAATAGTTCACAAGAGCAGGAAAAAAAACAAGTAGACCTTCCTTGTACATACACTGTATATAAATCAGGCTTTAAAATTAAAACTTGATTTTCTAAGCATTGAAATCCAAATCCAGAGTCCAAGTTTTAATGAGAAGTAACTTTAGCAAATGAATTGTTTAATAATCCTGTGGTCCTGAAATATGCTGCAGCTTATTGTTTCAGGTCTTCTGCAAATATAGAGGAAGAATTTACGAGGGAAAAGCAAAAAGTTAAAAGAGTTAAATAAAAATGCAATACCAAAATATATGGAGACCTAAAGGATTTATTTTGCTTGTGCCAGGCATATGAAATGCACGTTTCACCAGTGCTGTTACAGATGTTCTGAGTTCTCATGTACTCTTGAAGTATAATTTTCTAATTCACCGCAGCATCTTATTGAAATGAAATAGCAAAAGTAAGCATTCATTTCCTGAAACTTGAGTTCAAATCCTGATTAGGTCACAAAGTGAAACAGCTCAGTCCTACAAGATGATGCATCTCCTGTGCCTTACATCCAATGTCTGTTCACTTCAACAGGAGTGGACACACCTACACACCTCCTAAGGTCAGACCTTGTGTTCACAGGGAAAGAGAACTACAAACTTAGTTTGCTGAAAAATCTGTTTGCAACTGCAAAAACATCTCCACAATAGAGTCTAACTTAAAATTTCAGATTAGCTGAGGCATATGGAAGGCATCAATCAAAATTACTGTTGTAGAGCACCAGCTCCTATTCTCTTGGAAAGGGATACACAATTGCACTCTGCCTAAAAAACAAAACCAAAGTATCATCAAGCTGCAGTTAATTTAATTTTGGTGGTTTTCACTTGCTTTTCTTGCTTCTGGCCATTTTGCAAGTGGGTAGACAGACTTCATCTGTTATTTTGCCTTTTTTTTTTTTTTAACTTATCTGTCTATATACACACACGGAGAAATTCCACATCCGTCAAGAAAGATGGAGTTGTCCAAGTATTAGGTCCTACAGCCCTAAGTAACAGATCAGTCACCAGCATAACTGAGGAAAAAAAATCCCACAGAATTATTGAAATAAGTAATCTTACTTCTTATCTAGAGAAACTGTAATTGAGATAACAGATTACTGTATTTGCAATTAGGAAAACATTGGGCTTAACATCAAGAGCAGCACTACCATAACTCTAACAGTTTTTCCTTAAACCCTCACAGTGCCTAAAGATCTGTCTGCTAATGGGACAGGTTGCTTTACTGTACACACAATATAATAAGCATATCCAATATGTAGTAACAACATACTGACACTTGTGGAATGCTTTTCTCTTCCCAAACACTATCCATTTGCAGTCTGCATTTCTGATGTGATTAAAAACACTCAAATAGTTCAAAACCACAAATGTGAATACCATGTGTAAATATTCAGTCTTCCCCACACAAAGGGAAAAGGGTGACTTCCATATCACTAATTCCTACAGGTTAGACTCATGGACACTTCTAAATCACAAGTTAAGCAAAATTAAACCTGGTGGCTTCCGTGTGAGTTCAGCAGAAAAATGAGAACTACGTAAGAGTGTTTTTGATCAATTTGTCATTCATATCATTGAGAGTTAGTTTCTAACTCATTATGCATGTTTACAACATGTTGTTACATCCTACCTAAATACTGTTCCTGTGTCTGGCATTGTTCTTTTCAATGAGCATCTTTTTGGTGAAACTGAGCATGCAATTAAAAAACCTGAGCACACTACTAAGCCTTTTTAGACCCATTAACTTTTTTAGTGTTGAGTATTTAAAGCGAGTTTAGGGGAAAAGTAAGACAAACGCAACTAACAATTGTTGCTTAGGAAATAAAAAACCAAATACAATGGTGTTTTTTCTGATATAGAAAAGTCATTTTTTTCCTGGATAATTCTTGTGTTAGGCTAATTCTAGAAACAAACCAAAGTCAGGATTTCTCCAGACATATTGACTTTAAAAAAAAAAAAAAAATCACACTAACTAGGCATTTTCTTGCTTATATGAGCAATGATGCCTTTTATTAAGGCTTTTTTTTTAACATTTCAACTTCATTTCCAATTATAAAAACAAATTTTTCCCATTCTTTGCATTTTTCTTATTTTAGTCATGTTAAATTTTTGTTGACTATATTCCCAGGTTAAAAAAAAAAAAACAAAACAGAAACCAAAACCAAGCCAACCTCTCCTCACCTATAGAACATTTAAGTGCTGGAAAACAATCATACAAAAAAGCCAATCTTGAAATAAAAGCATGACTCCTCCTACCCTCACACCAGCATATGAATCAGCAGACACTACCATATTTCATGTGGTGAAATTTCTTTTTCCCTTCCACTAATCTAATGTAGTTTCAGATGAGTGAATTGTAAAGCAGTACACAAAAGAACACTTAATCCTGTCTACCACAATCATGTCTATTTACTTCCTCTTCAAACTGCTTTGATTCTCTCAGATATTCAATCCCTGGACTGCTGCTACCCATGTTCACCAGGAACAGCTTCTCCTCACTACAGCAACATGTCCTGGAAAAATTCTTCATCTTATTGGTAAACAGCTTTGTTTACACGACAAAACAGGACACATCAGCCCTCCCTAAGGAAACTCTTCAGCCCTGGAGTTCCTCAAAAAAACAAGCCTCAGAGGGTCTTGGTCACAGGTGAAGTCACAGCAGCTGTTGCAGGGTACAAGTGCTGAAAGGGAACCACAGGTCCTGAAGATGCTCAGGGCCAGGCTCCGCTTGTAGCATGTAATCCAGAAACAAAGCGTGGAGCACCTGACCTCCACACAGAGCACCCAGAAATACCTATGTTAGCACCACTTAAATACGACTCTTCGGGTGTTTAAAGCAAAGCACAAGAAGAGCAGCTGCACTGACATCCCCCTACCCCGTGGCATAACTAAGCAGCTTACAATCTTTCAGCACAAGGAGGAGGGACACTTGCTTTCAAGTAAGTCTACTGCTGAAATAAGCTAGGAATCTATTTCATTTTACTATTTTTCTATTTCTATTCTGTCTAATTGGAAAACATCGCTCCTCATGGACAGTGCTATAGGAACTACAATCACATCAACATACAATGGTTATGCTTATTGTAGATGTAAAATGAGAGTCAACTTTCTGTCAATGAGGTTTTGTCAACACACAGTTACGCAAAGTAGATGAAAAGCCTAATGTGAAGCAAGAAAAAACAGTCTAATGTTGTAATTTTTTTTTCCAGTAACTGCTATGACATTTTTAATATAGAATAAAATACATTTTTTTATATGAAGGATTCCTCCAAAAGTCTGATATTGAAGCCATTACCGTGCAAAGGTTTGTGGTAAATATCATTAAGTAACAAATTGACTTGATGGCCTACCACCACCATATTACCTTGTAGTACACAGTGCCAGCAGTAACCTTACTGCTATAATAAAACTTGTTTCCCCAAATGCACACCATATTTATTTGTTAAATATATCTTCAGTAACTGTAAAATAAAAATCTAGAAGAAGGAATTAATGGATTTTTTTTTAAATTAATTTAATCTAAAGTTGGTTGGGAAATAAGTTCTCAAAAATAAGAACCAAATTATTTAGAGACTGTTAAAACATAATTTTCAATTTATTTCAGCTACAAGATAAGTTTAAGAGAACATACTGTTCTTCCAATTAAAATTAATCCAGTTTTTTTAATTGCATAAGAAGCATACATATGCATAAAACCAAAATACACATGAACAAAAAAAATGCACTTTTGGAAATTACTAATTCTAGGAGACATATGAATTCAAAAATATTAAAACCTTTTTCTCTCTTTATTAGAAATTCTGATAGGAGATAATTGCAGGAGTGAGTCCACAGAGATTCTGTTCTTCCTGACTGTGAACTCACATCACCAGAAGCAGTAACCAAGCAGTAAACAAGACATACACACATCAAGGACAGACTTTACTTCATACGTACAAGCCTGGGAAAAACTAGAGGTCATTTATTTCCACCAGTCAGAACGAATACTAAGGACTCATTGCAAGATAAAGCCAAAACACCTGCTCTACTAAAAGCTACTAAAAGTTTGTGGCAAAACTGGAAGCATTTCAAAGCTGAGAAAAGTTTCTAACCTGGTCTGCTTGCAGAATGGGACAGGATGGCAGGGGAGGAGGAGGTTTCTGTTGCAGACACCTGGGGGAAAGCACAGCCTGGGATGACATTACGAAACCTACAACCACCGATTAAATATTGTCTTAAGGCAAAAATTCTACACAGTGAGCTTATGCATGCATTACCGTTTGTAGCTAAGTTATTATCTGCAATAAACTGATAACCATTCATTAACTTCTGAGCATAAGAGACAACTGGCAAGCTATTTCATGCCTCAAAGAATTTACAGCAAAAGGGAGAGAGGTAAACACACAGTGCAGGTGACTTTGTATCTGGAAAATAAAATGAATATTTAAAAATGCTGTTACCTTCTGGCTGTAAAATGGATCGACATTGAGATGTCCCAACAAATGCAGTTTTTAAAACTGATACTGAATCCTTATGTGCTATCAAGCAGAAAAGCAAGCATAATCTTTCAATTAATAACAAACAGCTATTAGTAAAGTACTTTTTAGTAGAAATGAATTTTATAATTAAAGCCTACATGAACATATGAGAATGAGTACCAAATACATCCTTCACAAGCAGCCCTAACTGCAAGGGTCATAAAATAGTATGTGTACAGACAGTTATAGCTTATAAGACTCCATGGGGGGAGGTTAAAAAGAAGATATGAAAATTAAAAATTAGTAAGGCTACAGCACAGTTGTTCTGAACAGACGTATTCCCGAAGTTGCAACTCCCAAGGCAATCTCTAAGGACAAGGAATTTAGCTCCATAATTATTTCTGAAGCACTTGGGAGTTCTGTAAATTATTTCAACTGCCTCAAAGCAGATTAATAAGGGAAGGAACGCTGCAGGAGAAGTGACCAGAGCCCTACACCAGCTCCCCCTAACAGAAAGCCAAACATCACTATATTCTGTGCACACAAAAGACTGACATTGCTGAGAGCTACCTGGTCAAAGGCAGAATGTGTCCTTTAATAATTCAATTCCTCCTGAGACTCAGCAACAAGGTAAGAGGCTAAAACCAACTTTGAAATAGGATATTCACAATTGCAGGTAACGTCCACGTTCATTGCTATGGACTGTGATACGCTCTTCCACCACCAGGCAGCATAACCACCCCTATGCCACCATACAAACAGCCCCAGGCTCTCCAGCTACATGTCTAGCATCGGTGCTTCCAGCCCACAGCTCTCCCGGCCAAACACAAAGACACAACTTTCTACTGCCCAGCCCAAAATCCAGTTCCCTCCACACCAGTTTGCATACAAGTTTTTAGAGATCTTTCCATTAAGAAATCCTGTTCATTTAAAATGCTTTTATCCTCTCCTTAAGATGCTTCTCAACTTCAGGAAATTCAAATCTTGTACAGAAATTATGAATCTCTGTATTTTCCTGTATTTTCCACTTCCCCTTCATTCTTTTAAATGTTTGCATGAGTCACACAGAAGGGCCGCAGCCTTGTAACTTTCCAGGGAAAATAAGGTCTGTAGGTCTCACCTTTCAAAATCTCTCTGAAATTTTTACACATACATGCAAAAATCAGAAAGCATGTTTCATTACTCTTCATACCATACATACATTGCTACTTTAGCTTCCATCTGCTAAATTCTCTCTGTGATTTGGTAAGTGATTTATATCACAATATAATCCATGGCAGACCTGTACTTTAAAAAACTGACATGTTCTTCCTTTACAATCAGTTTTTCCCAGAAATGTTTAATATCCCTTCTGCTTAGAGCAGCTCTCTAGGTTTTGTCTCCTGAGCCCATCTCAGGTAAACAATTTTTCACACTGACGTTTCCTTTAGTCTGTTGTAATTCAGATTCCACTGGCCCCTTTTCTGTTTTCCTATGGTATCAGTTAAGCTGCTTTTTTTCCACACATACACTTTTTTCTTGGCCCAAGGACAAGCAAGTTTCACAGCTTTTGAAGCTGGCAGGAACCGTCATGTGATCTAGCACCATAATATTCTGATCTAGCAAACTGCACGGACCATAAAGTTTTGCACAGCAAAGCTTTCAGCTCTGGCAGAATTAGGGCATATTTTAGCAATTTTAAGCCATGTTAATTCTAATATATGTATAAACCTGTTGGTGTTGGACTTTTTCCTAGTGGTACTATTAAATTTATAGCAGATATGCCTTCTGCTGCCTATAATCACTTTTTAAGATGTTCAAGTGGGCTAAGGTCAAATATTGCCCTCACAGTGATATACAAACATATAATTAAAATATTTTCTATTTTACATGCTATCAACAACTTCTAAGTATATCGGTGAATGCAATAAACTTCAAATCTCTCTCAAATAGGTAAGCAATGAAAGACCTTATTCAATTTCATAGATTAAGCCAGCAACAAAACAAGGGCTCTAATCCTCCAATTATGTATCTGAACTACAAGGTCATCCTTCATCTGTTGTGTTCCTCATACATGCATTAAAATATACCCATCAGCAGAGAATATCTTCAGTTTTACAAACGAGCAAGACAAATTAAAAAGGACACAAACGCTGCCATTCTTTGCTTTGATTGACTGCCTACCCCAAGTTGTGTTTTGAAGATTGTCTACGAAGGCTTCGTCTGGCGGCAGAAAGGGAGGAAAATGACAACCAACACTTACAAGTGAGAAAACTTACAATAGCCTCTTCAGATAAAAACTTAAGTAAAGTTACATATATTATTGCAAAGGGAATTTCTATAAAGGCAGTTTTCTATAAAACTGCCTTGCTATAAATTTATAGAAATATAGAAATATATCTGTTCCTTTATAGAAATTTCTATAGAGAATTTCTATAAAGGAACAGAAGGGTAAATCTTTCCAGAAACACAGAATAAAACAAAAAGTACAAAAATAAAACTATTGAAGTCTTGATAAATCCAGTAACTTCCTAATCAATGAGAAGTTAGTTGAATACATATCTCAGCACAAACACACACACCATCTCCCACATTTATTTATTTTTAATCCTAAATCCTGTAAGGGGAATTAACTCAGCACAAGTGAATCCAACCTGTGTTATATTTTATATATATGCAACAGGATTCTCCAGTCAGCACACTTTTCAGTAGAAAGGTGAGTCCTGTAAAACAACCCCACCCCAAATTTCCACAAAGTCTTTAGAGGGGTCTAATTGTTTTGCATACAATCCTCAGCATGTCTGCACTCCTCATGGATTTTCATTAAAAATCTAATTTAAGTAGTTTTGACTTATCAGAACACACAATAAGGCACTAACCACATAAAATAGTTAGCGTAATTCAATCAAAATGACTGCCAAGGTGGCAAAGGCTATTAAGTGGCAGCAAAACCTACATAAGCAATATACAAACTGACCACATGTATAATAAAATACTAGGTATCTAATAGAAGTGGCAAGATTAACTTGTTTCAGTAACTTGGTTGCTAACTAAGAGCCTTTTCAACTCTCTTACTATTATTATGCCTGACCTGTCACTCTTTTTAGTGCTCATCAGCACAATTCATCTACTGTCTCAGCCACAGAAAGGGAGATTCTTAGAGTAAAAGATACTATTCTGTGCTTATTTTGGGGAATAAAACCCAAACTAGAGTTGTTACAAAAAATTGACATAATTCTGTAATACATTTTATTAAAGATAAAACACATTTCATTGCTATATCTGTTTTACACCTGACGTCCTATATATCGTGTGGATTACTGCATAGCCTCTTTTTTTTCCTGGGGCAAAAACTTCAGATAAATCTATCATCATATGTTGAGTTTCATACAGTATTTCAAGAAATTATTTCCCCAGCTATTCCATCTGTTGTACAGCAATATCAACTGATAAGACGATTTTAATATGACAAGTGGATAAAATTTATAAATGGCTGAGTAGCCAGTCTTATTTGCTAAAACAACATAGACACGTATGAACCTAAATCTCTGAAGTGGTTTTCTGTGCCACTTCAATTTTTCTTTTTAATCTTTCAGTCTGATTTTGCTTCTTCAGAAATCTTGACTAAGATACTTTCAACAGCTAGAGGACTTGGAGTCAATGCACCACAGAAATCACAGCGAGCTACAAAAAGTACAGACCCACATCAATATTCACTCAATGCTTAGAATATCTGGATCCAGAGTTTGATCCAAAAATCTCAATTTTTTTCAGAGGAAATTAAACTGCAGTGCACTAGCCTGGCACAAAACTTTCTCATCCTGTACAATATTCAATAAAGATTCCTAGCACAATGATCTGCAAAGTGGTACTTGAATTTACTCCTCACACACGGACAAGTTACATAAAAATGGAGGAGGTAAAATTTGTGAGATATACTTTTATACACAGTAAGTGTTCCTCAGTACACCACTTATCTCAGAAGGAGCTGCGAGCTCTATTTCTGTGATGGAAAACAGCAGCCAGGCCACAGCAAGAAGAAGAGGTGCTACAGTTTGTCTTATCAGGGAGAAGATGTACTTAAAAAAAAAAAAAAACCAACAAAAAAACCCCACCAAGACAGCACTCCAGTTTGAACCTTCATGTTAAAGCGAGCTGCTTTCAAGCTTTTCTTGACAAATAAATAAAAACAAGTTTCTGGCCTTTGAGAAGCATGAAATACACAGAACAAAGATTTTACATAGGAAACATACATAGTTTATTTCATGCTCAGCATTTCCTGAGACAAATCATTCCTCTTTGAGGGCAATGCCTCACCAAACATCTTGTCCCAATTTCTGTCCCCCTATTCTACCATGATCCTTCCCACTACCAAGAATCACACCACCACAGAAATCGTCTTTTCAGGTCACTAGCACATACTCCTAGCAGTTGAATGAGCCATTTGAATTAAATTGTATGAATGAGCCATATTCATTTGAATTGTAAGAAAGGGCTTATAGTTGATAAGAGTGTTTTTACTCCCTCTTCTTTCTCAATGATGATCTTTTGTCCTTTTCTGCACTTCTACATCACAACCACTCCTAATCACACCCTCCTAAGAAGTCCTTCTTAACACGTTGGCTGGCTTTTTTCCTTTGAATGCTGAAACCTGATTACGCAGGCAGCACACAAACCCTATGTGAATGGCCAGGCAAGCCCTCCCCAGTGAAGCCAAAAGTTGTATTTCCTGCCTATTGACTGCAGGATCAGGTGCTCTGATACTCAGAGGACAACAAGATAGTTTAGTTTAAAAAAATATTCGGTCTTTAATTTCACTTGAGCTTGAGCAATCAAGCTAATAGCAGAACAAGCCCCAAGCTGAAGGCAGCTAGCAGCTAAAATGATAAACAGGAAAGCTAAATATTGCATGAATAGGGGATACAGCTTGACTTAGCATAGGAATTACTCACTGGTGTTCAATCAATTGTGCCACTTGGCGCCGACCCTACAGTCATCAGGACGCCCTTGGGAATTATTCAAAACTTTACCTTGGACTCTAAATAAAAAATCTCCCATTCAGCCACAGAGGCATGCTGTGAGAATTATGATTGCAGGAACTAAGCACAGATCCTGAAATAAGTAAAATCAGGGACAAAAATAAAGTCAGAAAAGTCAAGACACTCCTGTGTAACCAAGACATCAGCCAAAGAGAAAATATTTTCTTTGTGCTAAAAAACAACTGAAAACGTCTGCAGTATTTCTTCTACTAAACTGAAACTAATGGCAGGAAATGCTTCTGGGGAAGTAATATATGGCAGAAACACTATTGGGTAAAGGAATGCAGGTGGGGCCTGATTGCGCAGGACTGACCCGGGCTACAAGGCAGAAGAAATCCTCCTCCACACTAACAAGCCAGTTGGTCCTGCACTCCTGAAAGCCCTGCTTCTCCTGAAGATACCCATAAGAGCTTGGAAATTCCCCTAGCTGCCCTTTTTAAAGTTTCATTTTTATCTACAGCAGACTAAAAGCTAGCTACAACCCAAAGACACAGCCCTGACTGTCCAACCTTGACCTGTCCCTTCAATGGCCACTTCAGCTCCTCTCTCCTCCCACCAATAATTTGATTCAACAGCACTGAAAGATTTTTATATTTTGGTGAAGTATGTTTTCTGCCAGCTTATTTCCCTGCACCAGCATATCATAGGTCAGATAAGCAGCAAAGCTGCCAAATGAGAAGCAGAAGGAGTATGCAGGAAGGAGAGCAAGGACTCGGGGGAGCCGTAAGAATAACCTGCCCTTCCTTTCAGCAGCTTCTAGCCAGCACATCAGGTAGGCTGTCACATGGATCTGTACCCCACTTCAAAACATGAATAGGTGGGGTGGAGAGACATGCCAAAAATTCCAAGCCTCACCTATATAATTCTGAATAATTCAAAACAGCTGTTGCAACTGGTTCTGAAGAAGACTGTAGATGCTTCAAGAGAAAACAGCATCATCCCATACACCATGCAACCAAAACCACATAGTGGATTCTGAGCACAGCCACAATGGAAGCAACCACTAACAATTAATGAATTGCAATGCCTATGGACAAGATATTGTTAATAGTTCTTAAAGAATTTAAACAATAAAATCCCTAATGCAGTGTAAAACTTTCAGCAACTTACGCAAAATTAAAAACTTTCTTGGAAGATATCTGAAACTAATTATGTCATTACATATTACATTAGCTAGAAGTTACTCATATTTTAATCACTTATGTTTTCCCTCATAGCACTAATTTTAATTTTGTACTTCCACAATTACAATTCACCCTAAGAAAATGAATACTAAAGATAATCTAATCCACATGGCTTTATCATTTCATGGCTTTATCATTTACCACAAGCAAAGAATATTCATGCAGAACATATTAATATTTTAAAACATGAATATTATGGACTGCACTAGGCAGAAAAGAAATATAATATCAGGTGTGGATTGCAGATACATAGTAAAGCCTAAATTCAGAAGAATTTACAAGATGACTACAACTTAAATTGTCAGTCACAGCTTGACAAGACAACAATTTTCATATGATACCTTTCAAATTACAGAGCAGTATAAACATGGAAATTGTAAACACAAAATCACAACACGGCAAAACCTTCAGGGACTTTTAAAGCATGGCTAACCTTAAATTTTCATTTTCCATAAATGACAGACATGGCAATAAACACTTGACCTGGGAGAATTTATTTTTAACAACGCCTCTCCCTTTTCTATTTCTTCTATTATTAACAGGGGCAAAGCCAGGTTGGCAGCAGAAGGCATTAACAGCAGCCTTGAGACCGCAAGGCAGGGGAAGAAGGGAAGGAGATGGGCAAGGACCCACACCTTGCCTAAGGCAAGCCCAGAGCATCCAAAGCAATAAGGAGGCATGGAGTGCGGACCGAAATACTGCACAATGGAAAGGAGAGAGTTTACAGCAAACAGAAACTGAATTACATTCCTAAAACAAATCTCCAAGTGAAAGAAACAGTCGGTAGAGGAAAACACCTACCAAGGGATATTCCTAACAGGAACACAGGAAACTCCTGATCACCCTAAAGGGTGCTGTGAGGGAGGCAAACCAAATCAGTGGGCAGGCCAGGACAACTTAGTATGAATGCTATCCTGAATGCCAGAGCTTCCTCCTTCCCCACCTTCAACCTGACTCTGAGCAGAAGGAAAGGGAGATGGAGTCTGTAAGTGTAATTTCTGCTACAGGCTTTATTCCTCTAGACAAGAAAGTTCAGGGCCTTCTCTGGAGGAGATACTGCAGGAAAGCACAGTCAATAGTCTATTCTCTTCACTCTCTCTTGCAGATTTTCCTGGCAGCATGGGACAGCAGCCTGGAAGCCACTTCTCCTATGGCTCCAGCTGGTATGAGGACAGAAAAAAGCATATCTATCCTGCTCTTTGTAAGGTTGCTTCAACCTTCACTACTGCGGTAAGATGACATGGGGGAGGGAGAGTACCTTCTTAGGAAAATGCTACTTTTTTTAGGCTATTAGTCCTTCAGCTACAGATAGAAACATTTCTGTTGGTGGTTGTGTGCAATTTCTTGGGTCGTGGGAACCATTCTCACCCATCTACATGGAACTTGAAATTCTGATACTTTGTATATCTCATGTCTCACATACTGTTTTGTTTCACTTCCTTTGCCTTTACTTCCCACAAAGCCAAATATATCAAGAGAGAAGAGCACTGCAATTGCACTCCTGATTAGTCAGAAATGCTACATCAAGTTATAGCATATAATTTCCAGGATTATCCTACCTTGGAAGCCCAAAAACATACCTGGTCCTAACAGTCATACTGTTTCAACACTGTGATTACCACTAATCAGATATAATTTTTTTATATTCCTCTACTTCATATGAGGTTATACATCTTGAAAACTACTGAAAATCTGTCTGGAACTGACTGTCACTGAAGGGACATGAAACACGCCATACTTCTCACATCTTAAAAATGTTATTGCCAACAAACTCATGGCACCAAGTCATGCTGACCAACTTTAATTCATTTACATGTAAGTGTAAGAATTATTTTTTATATATAAGTTTAAGGAATTTTTAAAACCTTGTTATTCCAGTCTATTAACAATCATGGAAATACAATAGCCTACAAAAGAAAAAAAAAAAGCTTTTTTGGGGGTATCGTTTCACATCTAAAAAAATATAACTATAATACTTAACAATCTTCATTTTATGAGAATTCATTGAAAGTTAACAGTCAAAGAATGTATCATCAAATAGTAGTTTTCCACATTTCAGTATTCCTGTAGAACAAAATACAAGTATACCAGGAACACCTAGAGCAACAAACCAGTATATTTTCAAGAAGCTAGCATAGTTTGAAAGCTATCTCTATATTAACCAGCAACATAAGTATTTTTCAGAGATAAATGAGGAGACAGGGTAGATTTTATAGCCTCATGCATTACTGGAAGTCTCATATATGCTAAACTTCTATCTGTGTAAAGAAAGAACATCCCTTAGCTCATACCTCCTAATCACCCAGCACAGCTGGAAGCAGCACAACTCAGGCGCTGCGCTAACAGAGACATTCTCTTTCACGCTTAAGGAAGTGTCTTAGGTTTGTTGGTGAATGACAGCACCTTCACAGAGAAATCCCCATTGCTACAGAGCCAAAATAACCCGCTCCTCTCCTCTCTTACCCTCCCAATTGCAGGTGAAAGAGGTACACTTGGAGGGTTAAGGGCTAGCTATCCTCAGGCAGAGCTGCGCCAGTCCACACCAGGGCCACAGTGGTATGAAGGATCACACAATCAAAATCATCCCCCTCGTCACTCTGAACCAAACCCTGCCTCTATCTACTTAAAATATTCCACACTGTGGTTATAACATAATGGTATTTTTGTACCTTCAGGATGCCATTAACCTAGGTACTCCATACTTTAACAATGGTATGACAACTTTCATTATGATGATGATAATAATATAAGGTAATAATAATTAATAATAATAGAAACCAGCAGCTAATTTAAGAGTGTGTCTATGCTGAAGACACAGCACTGAATGCACAGTCCTGAATGTAAAGGTTATTGTATGTATTTGGCTATTTTTAAGCCAGGTGAAGTAGAGCAAGGAGCATACACTTGCTGGCCTGTGTTTAGCACTTTGTAATTGCCCAACTATTTACCAAATTCTTGGCTATATTTCCCATACTGCAGTAGCGTCTGCTGCCATGGCTAGTTTACCAACAGTCCTAACTTAGATGTTTTTCCTCTCTCTAGATAAGTTTACAAAAGCTGCAGTCATACAAAAACACATTCATACTTCCCCTTGTTCCATTACTATGCTTCCCCTTATTCCATTACTGGAGTCTGAACCTCTGATCTTACCCAAACAAGAAACACTTAAGTCTTTTATTTCACAGTCTATATATAATGTTGTACATTACCTATTCTCAAATATTCACATTTCTTAAGTGTCTCTTTCCTTTAAAGGCATAAGTGGCATAGCATTTGGAAATAGGCTAGTGTTATCTCTTTTTCCTACTTTCTCCAACACACAGGCTCTAGGAAGTTTGTTTGCTTGTTCCCAGGTATCAACTAGGACTTAAGTTTTCTTGCAGTGGACTCTTGTAAATACAACCCATCACAGAAACGTTCTGTAAAAAGCGAACAAACACCAAAGGTGTAATTGACTTTCAGCCTCATTTTGACTCCCATTCTATAACAGACTGGGTATATTTTCAATTCAAAATCTGAAAGCCAGACCAAGCAGTGCCATCACTACCACGTACCTTGCAGGAAACTCAACCAGCAGGGATTAATGGCCATTGAATACACAGAGGAAGAGAACTGCCAAGCACCAAGATGCCACTTCTGCATTCACTTATCAGACAAACAACATCTTTAAAAGCCATGTAAAGATTTAATAAGCTCAGCAAACTGAGCAACACCACCAGATAAAACGGATAGCCTAATAAATCAGCGTGTGCAAGCAAACTTTGCAATGTTAAATTGTCCTACATGAAAAGTCAGCACTGATTTAGGATTATTTTGTTAAATCGAGATGTAACTGGCTCTATCCAGATTTTAACAGAACTTTTAATCTGAACAGCTACATAAAAGCAAATTCTAATAAACCATAAAACTAAACAAAAAGCACCAATATTAAATATTAAAAATATTAAAAATAGCACCAATGAATGGCAGAAAAAGAGGTCAAACAAGTATTTTCCTATAAACTTAAAATTTTGCATAGAAAGTTGAGAATATCAGTATTTTCAGATTTATTCTGACATCTTCTATGATCTTATGTAACATTAACAGCAGAACTCTAAACACATAAGCAACTCAAGTATTCCAGTGTTTGCAGTACTTTGCTTTTTTAAGGAAATAAAAAAATTCAATCATCACACCCACTTGACTATACTAACTGCAAGCCTGCCTTCTGACCCTGGCAGGACAATAGAGACTATTATCAAGAGTAAGACCATTAATTGCCTGGATGAATAAAATCTATAAGGAAAGAGCAACTATAGCTCCCATGAAAGGACAGCCTCCTCTTCTAACTTGCCTAAATTCTGTGAGGGTTTCAACACATGTATGAATAAAGGCGACCCACTCAACATAACATAATTGTGGACAGGCTAAATTAAGCTACATTGACAGGGACTGGAAGAAAGGTCATTTTATAGACTGATAGCCAGGTAAAGGATAGAGAAGAAGAAAAAAATAAGGTGTAATAGTCGCTTTCCAGAACAGAGAAAGATGATGGAAGCCTCCGGGGATCACGGGCAATTACCTTTATTCACCATCTTTATCAAAGTCCAGCACAATGGAAAATACAGTGAAATTCCCTAAGTTTGTAAATGAAACAGATTTCTTTACCCCCCCAGTCCTGCTACATAAACCTGTACAGAGCTGTACTGCCACTGATCCCACCTTAAAGAGATATTAAAGCATGGAAGAAGCCATACAGAAAATCTTTTGTTAATAAGAGAGGAAGAATCTGTTCTGTTGCTTTCCTCAGTAAGTTGTTGGAAGAAGATGACAGCCATCCAAATCTTGTCAGGCTTCCATAAAAGCACAAACAGCATGTTTTCAGCCAGGCACTGACCCTAACACTACAGATACTCTTTTGCAAAGAAGGTACCATCGTGCAACACGTCATGCGTACTCTCAAGACACTGCTTCCATAGAAATACACACTGTCAACAAACACTACTCTTCTTTATAAAAATTTCTATTTCCGAGCAAATCTTTACTATATATCCTACTTCAGGACAGTATTTTTTTTATTGCTAATGGAATATAATTCAAAACAGCTACACTATCATATTAAACCAGGTATAGCAGAATATTTTAGCCCAGCCTTATATAAAAAACAACATGAACCTATTCATTAGAAAATACAGGATTATCTCTGAAGTAAGAAGAAATCACAAAAGGGGAGACAGTTACTAAAATTTGCCATCTGGTCTACATACAATGTAGACCTAATAACACTGACCAAAAATTTTAACTACACAAATAGCACCAACAGCCCAATAAGGTAAGGAAGGGATGTTAGTCTTTCTACTGGTAGATGCACTAACTATATATATATATATGAACACTTCAGTATTTTAAATCCACAATAATATTCACTTTAATTGAGATAAGACTAAGCAGAACTACTGAACTAGCCAAGCTCTCCTCTCTGAATCAGAGCTGCAAACTCTGCCCCCAACAGCAGCCCTTACTCTGCTTGGGCACCTCACACCCTCACCGTAAGGACTCAGCCAAGGTCACTGAGTAAGTCAGCACTATAGCAAGTCCGTGACCCCAAATCCTGGTGAGACCATGCTGCCTCTCAGCAGGCAGTCCAGAAATAAGATATTCTGCACATTATTACTAATCTTCTGGTTCACCCAGCACTTCTCACACAGCCAAAAGCTGCATCCAACAACATTTACTACTACAGGCTGGGAGACAAAAGTAAGTATAGAATTACACTTCACAGTATAAAGCCTCAAACATTAATATTATATATAGTAAGATTGCTAAAATGCTAAATCAATGTCAAGCACAAAACCTTTTTTTTTAATTTGTGTTCCTGTACTGCCACCTAAAGATCAGAGACAAAAACAGGAACAGTAGTAGACATGTGACTTTTACCTGTAGTCCTGGAAATGAGCAGTAATGTTTTTTCTGATACCTGCCTTTGAACAAAGATCACACTGTGTATTAAAAGAAAACCAGGTTCATGAAACAGTTCAATTCCACATCCCACTTCAGCAGTACTTCACCATTTTTCTAATTTCCATACATTAAAAAAAAAAAAAAAAAAAAGAGAGACCTCTGTATGGATATATGTATCACTCACTAATTTAACAAAGTCCATTGAATAGGAAGACACTGCCTTTAATTAGATGAATAAGAAGAAAGTCAGCTTGCACAGTCTTGATCTATAAACTCCATCTAGCCATGGTACATTTTGCAATAGAAGCTAGATTGGTGAAAAATTATTTTTAACTTCCTTATTTAACTTTTTTTAATTTACCTTATATCACTATTTAGAAAAAAGACAAACTTTCACAAGTGCATAACCTTTCATGACATATCAGTTGGTAACACCACTATTTCTCCCAACAAACATTGCCCTGGTTACACTTCTATATCCAAACACTTCAGATTCATTTTCATTCCACCTGTTGCTGCACTCAGCCTGTCTTCTGAAGTCTGCAGCCTCTCACGACTTGAAGTTGAAAAGGTACAGGCAGTCACCACCCCGAAGGACTCTGATGTCATGGGTCAGGCTTCACAGATATATTAGCTAAAAATATTTTTTGGTTTTGTTTTTTTTTTTAATATGCTGAGGTTAGATCCAAGTGTAGCCTGGAACACACTGTCAAACTTTTCCCTGGGAAAATGAGGATCACATTATCATTTCTATAAACAGAAGGTGAGATGCCCTGTAAGGACATGAAGCAAAACACGGGGAATGTTTCAATAAAGAAAACTTAAAATACTCAAAAAAAAAAAAAAAAAAAAGCAAAGGCTAGGAGTATTGAATTGTTTCTCTTCTTCAAGTCTTGGTAATTATACGTGGTTTTGGATTACCTACCAATATGTTTCAGGTATTAATATATGGATCTCCTACAGACAGATCTATCACAATCTACCTTGCTGGAAAATTGCTAAAGGGTAGAAAACTGTTGGTTTGTTTGTTTTTTTTAAACAGACACAGAAAGCTACTATGGGTTTGTCAGTTTTCACTTGCAAAGATTTGGGGGAAGAAAGAAGCCATTTATTTAACGCATGTCTCAAAACCACGTGCTCTTCACACAGGATAAACTTGCCTAGGTACAGGAAACTCAGCCACCTCACGCTGCCTATTTCATGATGGCTGGTGCCTAACGCTGTCGTCACCTCTACGAATGCCCAGGGCAGAGCGTTACGCAGCAGGGAACAGCGTGACGCTCTCAGTCAAACGGATGGTTTCCTTGCGGGGCTACAGCGGATGAGAACTTTAGCCTCACCACAACAGGTAGTTTTGAGCAGGAGGGGGCAGTCACACACCGCTCACCACGGCCCGTTACCCCCACCACCGCCGCCGGCCAGGTCAGGCCTTCGCCCCCAGAAGCGACAAGCCACCCAGCAGCGTTTGGCCGCTCCTGCCCCCGCCAGGCTGAGAAAGGCTTCTGAAGGGAACCTGGCGCCTCCTGGCGCCTCCAGCCACCGCCAGCCCGGCGCGAAAACCCCGCCGAGCCCCGGAAGAGCACCAAGCCACCTCCGGCACTACCGACTGCTGCCGCCCGCCCGCAGATAGCCCAGGAAACCTCCCCCTTCCCGCGCCCAGGAAGAGAAGCCCTGTCAGGAAAGCCTAAAAAAAAAAAGCCCTCACTAAAAAGAGCGGGAGGAAGCGGCAGGTCGCGCACCTCAGCCCTGGCGGCAGCGGCCCGCCCCCGCGGCACACGGCCGCCGAGACCCGGCACAGCTGGCCCCGCCGGGAGAGAGAGAGAGAGACCCCCACCCCGCCGCACCCCCAGGCCGGTGCCGCGCCACTGCTCCGCCTCAGCGGAAGGGGCGGCGCTAGTCGGGCGGGGCCGGCGGGAGAGGTGGCTGCGGCGTCCTCCCGCCCGCCGGTACCTGCGTAGGCAGCGCTCACACACGGCGCCCAGCTGCTCCTTGGTGACGACGTAGGCGAAGGGCTCGGCGCGGTACAACAGCTCGCCGGGCCGCACCCGCCGGCGGGACCGGAGGCCGCTGCCTTTGCCCGGGCTGGGGAACCGCTCCAGCGCCGCCAGCTCCATCCTCCCGCCCGCGCCGCCACAGAGAGAGCGCGGGGCCACCCCGCCCGCTGCCACGTGATGCGTCGCTGCCGCCATCTTGACTCAGGGCTGGGCCGCCCCGCGGCGGGCGGGAAGCGGCCGCCCATGTTCTTCAGCAGTTGAGCGGACGGTTTCAATACTCGTTTGTCCTGGCCGAGACCAGATCTCCCGCCTGTACGGAGGGGCCGCGGGACAGAGGGTAGCCCTTTGCTTAATACGCTTCCATTAACACATCACCCCGTGATGCTAAACGAAGTGGTTATCAATGTGTCTATGGCCAATTACAAATAGGGAGTACGCTGGAGTTTTTTCAGTTACTTTGTACTTTTGTGGGTTGTTTGGTTTGTTTTTAAAGGGAATAAGGCAGTGAGAAAATGTCTAATCATAAATCTTGTTAACCACAAGACTGGGGACCCTTCTGACACGTGTGCTTCATAGCTGTCGCAGTCCGGCCTCAGAAGAAACCTGAAGCGATAGGAAGTTCCAGCTACCACATTAGCCTTGTCCAGCACCATTACTGCTTCATTTCTGTTACCAACCCAGCCTCAACACTGACATGGAAATGGAAAAAACCACATGAAAATAAAAGTGGCATGAGGACACGGGGAGGTTGCATGCCCACAGCTTTGTATATAATGAAGTGAACTTTGTATATAATGAAGGACACGTGGAGGTTGCATACCGACAGCTTTGTATATAATGAAGTGTATATAATGAGGGTGGGTGGCCCTCCTCAGCTCCAGCCCAGGGCCATGTCCTCCAAGGGGCCAAGGAAACCAGAAAGGCCCTCCAGCTGGGCAGCTGATGCATGTGAATGCAGCAAGTCCGCTGCATCCTTCAATGTACCGTGAAGGGAAAATCATACTCATTTTATACTGGCACCCAAGGGTTTGTCAGCGACTTTTCTTCATTGATGCGACACAAACTCGTGTAGAAAAGTCAGATCTCAGGCAGAGGCTTCATCATATGTAAACCCATTCATTGCAGAAGATGATACACCTTTCAGTTCATTATCTTCATCAAAATATTAAACAGTTTGGTTCACAAAGGAAGAGATACCATAATGATTCTGTTAAAAAACATCCCAAAACAGGACATTTTACTTATGAGCTAGCATCTGGACATATTTCTGGATCTCACTGTGATCTGAATACAAAGAAGTATGGCTGGGCCGGGAGCTGCTTGGCACCGAAGCTCTGGCAGTGTATATCACTGGGAATGCACCCCATACACCAGCTGCATTTTGTTAGTCAGTCAGAGCCATCAGTTAGAGGCACCAGATAAATGACAGGGGAAAAGCAAAACACTTTTCCGATTAACTAAGAGCACCACTCTGAAATGGTGGTGCTCAAAGCCCATGAGATGATAAGCGCTTTCCATATGGGTCTATGTAGCTTTCATTCATTTATGAGATCACACATGTGATGGAGGCTAAACGTGCTAAACTGCAGATAGACTTAGTCTGTTTTTCCTCATTACGCCTAAAGAGGGAGTTAGGGCTTGTGTTTTGGAAAGGAGTGTTGAGTCGTCCTGTCAAAGAACACAGAGAAACAGACCTAACAGTTCTGCAATATAGCTTTTCATTTCTAAAACATACTCAGTTTTGTTCTCAGTAATGATTATTTCAGTCTGCAACTGTTTTCATCCAAGTTGCAACAGGGTAATCAGAAATGGCAATATGCATATCCAAAATACTGCTATTGGGAAGAACCAAGGTACATCAAGGCAAAGGATTCCCACAGAAAAATATATTTTGAAATTCTCTTAAATGCTGCAGTGATGTAATTCATTACCAAAAGAACTGACAGTAATGTGGCTGTCAGTTAAATAGTTATGCACATTACTATGCTTATCTTTAGTTGTCCTAGCAAATTTTTAAAAGTCTTCAGTTACAGTGATATTGTGAGATACTCAAGAATTATCCTTAACAGTTATTAAAATAGTAAATAACTACCTCTGTATTTGGCTTGTATGCTGTACTCCTTCACCTATTTAATCTTCTCCATTTCCTTGTCTATGCTGTTTTACTGAGTTTCTAAGCAGGCATTGCCCAAAACCTATAACATAAACAAACCCATTAATAACAGAAGTTAATGTCTCTCTCTTGGGTAGATAAACTTAAGAGATGAATGGTCAAACAATACACAAAAAGCATGAACTTAAAGTCCTACGGATGAACTGCAGAAAGTGCACTCAGGGAAGAGCTAATATGAGTAGACAATACCAGATGTAGCTTTCATTATTTTCTCAGTTTTCCAAGTCAGGTTTTCTCACTCACATGTCCCGTAACACAACAAAACCTCACAAAGTACAAAAATGTGTTTGAGGGAACAACAGTCATCTTTCACACAGACACACACACACAAAAATTCACAACCTTAGACAGCCCAGCTACTCTAGCAAAACCCCAAGCGTGAATGCCTGAAGAAAGGGGCTTTCATCAGCTTGGCATATGTTGTACAGTGAAATAAGGCACAGAAGCCCAAGAACAACTTTTGGCTGACATTGCATTTCAGTTGATATGACAACATAATTGTAGTAATAGAGGTTTTTCTAGCATAGATAAGCTTTCAAACACAGCATAAACATTTTCATTGATGCAGTGTTGGATATTTCGACATCTGTAAGAAGAGCCTGGAAAGCTGATTCTGGATATCTACATCTACAGTTTATAGACTGGCCTGCCTAGGAGGGCCATTCAACACAGTCTTTGAGCAATGGCAATCAACTGAATGCCCAACTCAGATGTTTTCGGAAATGTCAGTCTGAATTTTCTGAAAAGCATAATGCTATTATGGCTATATATTCCAGTAAGTGGTCATTTAGCCCTTGACTATATTTAGTTTAATTAATCCCTGTTATTAGTATGGGGTTTTTATATGGCCAAGTCATCCACTGACCTAGACAGGTCAAGACTTCCCAACAGCTATTTGAAATGCATGACACATTCGGGACAGAAGCAGCTGTCAAGGCACGTAATGGAGGCACTTTTGTGGGAAATACCACTTAATTGTGGCTGATGCTGCTGAATTAGTCATACTTCCTTACTGCTGGTAGATGAGACACCGTAGCGGAAGTTTAGCTCTTCTATCTCAAGACAACATGTTTTACAACATGAATTTACAGAAAGAATTGCAGTAATGAAATAATCCAAATTCTGCTCTTTAGTCATCAACATGCAATACCCATTCCAACCAACACAGCATAAAACTGATTTTTTCTAGGAGTAAAACATGTCTCAAAACACAAAACGTTGAATTTTGGATTAGTACACAATCTGTGTCACTAATGGCATAGAATAGCTATCAAATAATTAGTTGAAAGCTTGTAAGCACAGACAGATCTTTTATGAACACAGGAATCTCTTGACGAGGTCTCTTCACTTTTAATGTTGGTGTGCTAGTTAAAAATTTATTCTAGAATGTAAAATTAAAAAAATTTACTGCAGAAGCATTTTAAGCACAATTCATAATAAATTTCACTCACAGTTACATAGATTTTACCTGTTGATTTTTTACTATGAACTTTACAAAAACTTTCTACTTTTGAGTCTTCCCTGCCTCAAACACATGAATTTCCTTCAGATGGCAGAAACAAGCTTCTGAAGTTCATCAGCATAATTTCTTAGCTGTTTGTCTATTTGGTGTCTTATTAATAGGATCAACGACATCAAGTGTTAGTCTTGCTTACATTATGAGTAATTGACTGTTACATTTGGTGTATCTTAACTACCCCTAATTTCCCTTGGGCTTCGTACACTTGCTGCGTGTTGTGTTCTATCAGCTGGGAACAACGAGTATATCCATTTTTAGCAGTGACATGTTAAACAGCATACACAAGGAAAGACGCAATAGCTATTGAGCAAGCATACAATGTGAGTGAATAAACATCTCCTGCTGACTTGTCGTCCTTTCTGGAAAAGTTACTTATTTCCATTTTCTCGATGTTTACAGAAGAAAGGTACAGCTTTGCTAATTAAAGGCTTACAAAGCTTAGATTGGAGTTTTCAATCTACAACACCATAGATTGCATTTAGCCTGCTAGAACAATTACTTCAACATGTTTCTCAGGAAGCCTCAGGTTCTTCCTATCACACTTACACATCTTAAACTACACCACACAATCTGTTTCTCAAGTTTTATGTTGATATTTCTATCAACATTATCATTATTAGCTGCAAGGCTAAGCTGTAATTATTAAAATGTCCAATGCTGAACAAGCCTAGTAACCAGTATATACACATTCCACCTTAACAACCCCTTATCACATAATTTACTGTGTTAATTAGTACAAGGTCACAAACCCTTCTTCTGGATCAAAAGCAAACTACTAACTGTAGAATCCAGCTTGACTGATCTCCTAATTCCAAGTGGCAAAATTTCTCGTTAACTGGGCATCCTAAGGACCAAGTTTCTTTCTGTTTGTATTTGTGTTTGCTACAATTTTAATACAGTTAAGTAGTAAAACTTTATGCAATTGCCATCACAGTCATGTAATTTTCTTTTACAGGCAGATGGATGGCACAAACGATGAGGGCCATTAGAAAAGACATAGCACGTCTGAAGTTACAATCAATATACAAACTATGATATATTGGTGCTTTAATATGGCATGCCAAAAGCCATTTTCTTGGCATCTCCTCTAAGAAACAATATTTGAAGAGTGGGAGCAATACCTAAGACTTCTACTTGATAGGTTTATCATGTGTGGTTCATGTTTTAGAGGTCCATGAATTAAATCGGTCTTGGGGGAAAAAAAGGGGAAAAAAAAAACCCACAACCCCACAGTCTGGAAATAATTGAAAGGAATATGCTCTACTGTGGACCTTCTATTAAGTATGTTGTATGCCTGTTGTAACCTTCATCTCATCCAAGATCACAGATTCAAAGACAGGAAAACATAGGAAGAAATAAATCTGCCCAAAAGCTTGCAGCTAATGAATATAATTTTAAAAATCTATTACTTTATCTCTTATATATAAATAGTGTCATAACACAAAACTATGTAAAAAACAACTGAATTGTGCAACATTCTCAAATGTTGGTGCTAATTTCAAAACACTTTTTATTACTTACTGTATCTGGCACAGTAACTCACTTGCAAATTAATGCACTTTCAATTTGCAGTTTTGTTTTCTCTTTGAATAGTATTTCTGAAGGTTATTAAACTGAAATATTAACCTAAATTTATGTACTGTTTTCCTAGTTGCAAGTTCTGTTTTTGCACTTATGAATCAAAAATAACTGAAGAGATATTGGCTCAATTTTCCATCAACATATCGAGGAATATGGCAAAGGCAGATACGTAAAGGAAAGGAATGCAAGTAGTACAGGGCTGGTTAAAAATCATAACAAAAGTGCATGAGAAGCCTTTATATACAATTTAAGATTTCAGTGGAAGTTTGCATCCTACATTATCCTATAGAAGCTGTAAACCTGCAACAGTAGGAAGTACTGAGCAGATAGCGTCAATTAATACAATCCATAGACCTACTTCAGTTTCACTCCCCTGTATTTATTCACCTACACCAGTAATTTTCACTTTTTTTCCATCTCTTCCATCAATACCAAAACCATTTTTATAATGACAGCCATTGTTCTCTTCATTTCACACTTGTGATCAGGGCTAAACATAATGCTTACACTTAGACTTAATGGCAGAGTTCTGGTTAGCATTAAATCTCATTTCAAGTTCCCAGTTACACAATATTCCTTCCACTTACAGACTCCTGCTGTTACCTTGGGAATCTCTGCATTGGCTCAGTAAGTGCTGTTTTCCAACAGCATCAAAAAAATCACAGCAAATAATTTTCTTTTTTTCAGTTCATGTTTGAAATGTTATCAGCAACACAGTTAAAAAAGTTTATATAGACAGTGGTGGTCTTATATTTTATGCATTGAATACTTCTCTTGGTATGTTGATATAAGACATCTTGCTGCAACAAGAGCAAGGTATTTGATTCAAGGGGGGGGGAATCAGCCCAGGAGACACTGCATTCTTGTAGACCAGTAGATAAGACAGTTACCATCTACTGAGATTGAAAAAACGTGGAATTGCTTCTGTTAATGCAAGTTTGCCATTCATGGTCAATTTATAATGCAAGTTAGCTGAAACAGTAAGAGATGTAAAGAGAAAGCAAGCTTCAAATCTTCATGACCTACACCAAAACACCAGTAATGCTCCAAGACAGACTGCAAATTAAACCTCAGCCTTTCCAGTAGTTTCATCATAACATTACAAAGGCTGACGAGCAGCATAAACAGATAGCTGCAGCCTACCTAGCACAGTGAATTGAGGCTGCTTGAAGTTACTTTTTCTTCTGCAGCAGGAACTGCAGGAGGAAGTCAGATGAATGCTTGTCACATCTATACCTCACAGTATGCTTAAGAAATACAATTCTGCGTTTGCATTGTTTTGGTCACTGCTGTTTTCCAAAGCCTGAAAATAGCTCAGCCTTTAGGCATTTTATTAACTCATGTTCTGCTGAAAAAGCGTATTTTTGACCACAGCTCTTCCCAGAGGAGACAGTATAGAACACAGAACCAGTACAGCTTGCCAGCACTATTGGACAACAACAGAACAGTTACATGGTAAGACAGGAAGAGAAACTAGGAACAGGTTGCATTATGGAGTACTATGGGTAAAAAGAGAATTTTAATAGCATATGGTTTTGAAGTAAGTTATTTTGTACATATAATACACATTAAACAAATACATATTGACAAAGGTTGCAGGTAAGATGAATTTTTTTTTTCCCAAACTGTTTATACAGCACTGAATGTTCTGGTGACTTTGGTTTTAGCCCTAAAATAAGGTAAAGCCTATATGCATATAGGTGTTTGCATATTGTAAACTAGCACAGGCTACCCAGTATTCTTTTCAAATTTCCAAAATAAAGAATTGTTACGACTTTTTTCCCCAATGATACAACAATCTTTCGTTAAAAAAAACAACCAACTCTTAGTTGATGTTTTATCATGCTGTCATTACCTTGTCTTTTATTAACCCACCAATATTGATTTATTAATATTATGTTGACTTCTGACCGCAAGGTTTTTAGATCAGGAGACAATATAACAAATTCAGTGGTTGTAAAGACCTATGTATTTTGGGAATCTGTGAAAGGGCATTCAAATCACTGAGCACTAAAATACAAACCACACAAATAACGATATTTGGTCTGTTATTTTTTTCAAATGTTGTAAATATACAGCAGTATAACAAAAAGTTCCGTTTAAGTGGTACATCCAAAAGCAGCAGGTCACTAATATGCTCCTGGAAAAGATGCAAAGTTTGTCCATTCTATATAGGATGGTGATCAAATAACTGTGAATCTGTTACTTTCATCCTGTGTAGAAGGGCTCTTGTTACTTGCTAAATTTATTTTCCTGTTTGGACAGGAAATCATCTAGCTAACAGTATCTCCGATTTTATTTAAATCATTTCTTATCAAAGTAATCTTCCAGAAGCAAAGGTGATCTTCCAAAAGACAGCAGCTTGAAATTTATAAGTTTATGTTCCTTATACTTTCCAAGACTTCATCATGGAACCAGGTTTCAGTAAACATATTAGAGTTTTGCAAAGCCTCAAAAAGACGCCTATAGTCTTCTGGGTATAAGTTACGTGTTTCAGCATTCTTTGGAATTTCTAGCGCTCTCTGTAATTTGCCACCATTGTCCAAGCTCCATGAACTGAAAAACAAACAAACAAAATCATAATGGAGCATTTATTTCTGTGAAAAATTACAGAGCAAGAAACAGTATCTGAAGGTCCATTTCACTTTTTCGCAGCTTCTAGGAGGACTTAACATCTCCCTACAACACAAGTTATTTTCAATTCATACTGCAAAGAGGAAGAAACGTCTGCTAATAAGACATATAAATACCAAATAAAGCCCCCAGCAGACATAGACAATACCAAACCACGTAGGTCTCCTCATTAGAGGGTGGGTGCCCTCCCTCACTCCTCTGCCCCAACTGCGTAAGTCAGTAACAGGCATTACAGCATAAAAAGGGGTTATTCTTCAATGCCTGCGAAATTAAAGCCAAGGTCGTCTTCAAGAAGATGATTCAGTATAGCATGAGTTAGCGTGACTTACACCTCCCAGGTATTTTCTTCTACATATAAACAGATGTATCCACTGTCTCCCCATCTACATCATTGCTATAACTAGACCTTTTATAAATGTGCATTAACTATTTCCCAGATAAGAAAAGGGTGTATAAATGCATATTAGAAGCCTTCAAGGTTAGCTCTACTTCCTGGCCAAAGGATCGAGTGGAGATTAGGTACACCACTGAGCTTTAAGAAAGAAATCCATTAAGGCTCTTTGCACTTGTCATTGCTAAATGAGTTACTAGAATTTATTAGGGTTTGGTTTGTTTTTCTTTTTTTTTTTTTTCCTTTCTGGAAGTTAACTTCCATAAGCCACTACCACCAAATGAGAAATATATTAATTATTTTAATTAACAAGTTGAAGTAAATGCTTTCCAGACTGCAAACACTTCCCATTTATGGGAAACAGAAATCTACTGATCATAAAGCAAAGTGAATAGCTCCAACGTAATACCAAAAAGAATAATTAAAGAGAGTTGCATAATTGGTAAATAAGTCTAAAGCCTAATTTTTTAATTAGATAACAGAAAGCCATTTGAGGACATCCCCACTGCACCTTCAATAAGCTTCAGCTGTTTTCATTAGCATTACTTTGATGTCTGTTACAAACAAACTCTTTTTCAGCTTTTCATTTCTATACCTGCAAAACTCTTGGTAACTTTATTATCAAGTCTGTAAAGTGAGTGAAAACTTCTCGCAGATACATGACCTCACCTCCATTGGAGGTACAATTACTGCACATCTACATTCTAAATACTTGTCAACCTTCCTGTCAAACCTCAAGTTCTTATCATCTGTGAATACAGGC
Source organism: Ciconia boyciana (assembly GCF_034638445.1). NCBI lineage: Eukaryota > Metazoa > Chordata > Aves > Ciconiiformes > Ciconiidae > Ciconia > Ciconia boyciana. Next base: position 89,793,362 of record NC_132936.1, read on the forward strand.
CAGGAACAGTCCCCAAAATATTGTATTGTGTTCTAATATTGTATTGTATTGTAATAATATATATTAAATCTTCTACTCTACAAGTAGATAATAAATTTAAAAAACCCACCTGTATTTCATCTGCAAATAAATACTGCTTTGAGAACATATTTTAATATTTTCCTATCTTTCTCTGAAGAAAAAGTATAAAAACTGTAATTCTTTCTTACTTACTTTAATCTATCAGTAAGTCTAGACCTGGGTTTAGCAAGACACTGTTTCACCATGAAAATAAAGGTAGCGGAATTTGTGGGCTTCAAGCCCCTTGTAAATAGATTTTGCTGAGGAGTCAGTCGTACCAAACATAAATGGTCATTTGGCAGCCACTGCAAGAAAAGCAAAAGAAGCCACTGAGAAGTCATTTTAAGACAGTGTCTCTCTTTAGCTAAGAGTAAGCATTTCATCTGTGCCATGAGTAACAATTTCTTAAATAGTTTCAGAAGTCTTAACAAGATTATTTCGTTGGAAGCTGAGGCTTTAAAATTTTGTTCTAGAATGAAGATGCTTTACTTCCCCCTGCCCCCCAAACAGGAAAGGAAATAGGAAACAAAACAGACATACTATCACTTTGGTTTTATATATATTCTTTAAGACTGAACTTTCTTAGTTGAACTAGACAATACAGGCTTGATGTGAGTTTTCAAGAGACTATATGGCCTATAGTATTCCTACACTATGCAAGGTATCAGATCTACTTGCCTTTTATATACAAAGATGGAATTACTTGAGTGTAACTAAGATAATATTGCAACTTGAGGATTTTATGAAATTGGGACAGGGTGGAGTCTTTAATTGAAATAAATGTACTTCTGTATTGGCAGCAATGGATATATCATCCAATAGATCTCACATTAGTACTTCTAAGGCTGTCACAATACATCTTACATAATCCACCTGATATGCCTCTCTATATGGCTTTACAGCAACACACTTAAGTGTATAAGGCACACCCAGACACTTATATTCACTTATATTGTACAGTAACATTTCAAACAACACTCAATATACTACCGTAGCAGTTTTCTGGGGAGGGTAAAACCAAATATTAAGTAAACATGCTTTTATATTATTGGTATTAAATAGAAATATTCTTATATTATACAAAGGAACACCATTCTCTAAAAGAGAAAAGTAAATAACTTTACACACGGTATTTTTCTACTTCTCAAATTTAAGCTTTGAGACTCACACTTTTCAGCAATTAACTAGCACCTGGAAACTACACTGGACATGTGAATAACCAGTTTAATCAAAACCAGCAGCATACTGATTGTGCTCCTAATTGTGGTAACACTTCTTTTGTTCAAGCAGGTAGATGTGACCCTGTCAGTAACTTCTTTTGAAAAAGATTTTAGCTGTTCACATCCCTTTATGCTGTTTATTCACTATATTTTTTCCATCACAGGCAATAAAGATACTAGTTTATTTCAGTTTCTAAGCTAATAGCAATTCTTCAACCCACTTCTGATGCATCAACATGCTGCCTGTAAGTTTTAATTAGAAGAACACTTCTTAAAAATAGACTATTCACAGCAAAAAAATATATGTGTAAATACTGTTATAAAGTTATTTTAACCTTTAATTAAAAGTGGTTTAGCTGCATCTCCAAAAGGAGAAAAGTGCACACAATGATCTTACCGTGCTTTTTGGTACTGCCAGTCCCCCATTTTTCAAATTAGTTACAAATGATGACCAAGGTTCCTATGGGAGGGAGCAAATATATTACAGAATTAAAGTGCTTTGTTAGAATTTGGAAAAACATTTACCATCAATCCTGTCAAGTTAGAAGTTTATCTCCACTCTAAAATTTACTTTAAAATCATGTAAATCTATTAGAACTAGGAAAAAAAGAAAAAAGTCAAGTAATAAGCACACAAAGGCCAGACTGAAAATGTTATTTCATCACATTCCTGACAAAAGTATCTGAGAAGCACTGGTAAATTACTTATAATCAAATAACTTGTATATATTACCACACGTTAGTGGGACTACCTATTGGTTTCAAGTTCAAAATTTGAACCAAAGCTAAAAACTGACAGCTGACCATAAGAGCTGCTGTACTGAGTCCAAACAAAAGTCTCAGCAGCTCAATAACTTGTCTCCTGAAGTAGCTACAAACAGATGTATAGCAAATGCTGTACAATCACGGCATGGATATGTAATAGGTTCCTTGAGCATCATCTTATTCTTCAGCTCCTTAATATTTACCTTAATATATACCTTGTGGTATAAGGTATTTGGAAGTCAACAGATAGTTAAACTTTTAAATTTAGATTAGCAAAACATTTAAACTATGAAGGTAGGTTCCTAGAAAAACAGAGCACAAAGATAAATCTAAAAAGCATAAAGTAAGTGAAAGTTGATGGCCATGTGCTCATGTGGAGGTGGGGGGACAACATAAAAAACTTTTTAAAACTAAACCATAGCATGTTTGACAAGGTAAGATAGTTATTGACTAGCAGGAGAAGCAGGCCTGCTTGGAACATAAAGGCACCAAGACTGAAAAACATATTTCTACTGAACACAGCTCAGGAACTCAAAAGCATACGTGATGGCAAAATGCAGAGGACATAACAAAGAGCAGACTATGACAGATTGGAAGAGCAGTCTTCTAGTCTCACACAACCCCTAGCAAGATAGAAAAGACTTGTCTGTTGAGCAAACATCTCTTACCTACCAGCTTCTGAGAATAAATGTTTTTGAGTACAGTGGCTTGTAATGAAAATACTGGCATCATAGTTAATAGTGATGCTGCTTAAGTGAAAGAGTTTGACATAAACATGACTGTTTCAGGTTTTTACATCCAAAAGTTTTCAATAGTTCTCCAACTAATTTAAATGCTAAATTAGCTTCCAATTAGTTTACAATAGTAAAACACTATTGGCTGGTTTTGGCTGGGATAGAGTTCATTTTCTTCACAGTAGCTAGTATGGGACTGTGTTTTGGATTTGTGCTGAAAATAGTGTTGATAACACACTGATGTTTTAGTTGTTGCTGCACTAGTCAAGGCCTTTTCAGCTTCCCATGCTCTGCCAGGTGCAGAAGAAGTTGGGAGGGGACACAGCTGGGACAGCTGACCCCAACTGACCAAAGGGCTATTCCATACCATATGGTGTCATGCTCAGTATATAAAGCTGGGGAAGAAGAAGGAAGGGGGGGATGTTCAGAGTGACAGCATTTGTCTTCCCAAGCAACTGTTAAGTGTGATGGAGCCCTGCTTTCCTGGAGATGGCTGAACACCTGCTTGCCTATGGGAAGTAGTGAATGAATTCCTTGCTTTGCTTTGCTTGTGTGTGTGGCTTTTGCTTTACCTATTAAACTGTCTTTATCTCAACCCATGAGTTTTTTCACTTTTGCTCTTCTGATTCTCTCCCCCATCCCACCAGGGGGGAGTGAGCGAGTGGCTGTGTGGTGCTCAGTTGCCAGCTGGGGTTAAACCACGACAACTATAAACCCTTTTCCAAAAACATGTCCATAGCATTAGACCATGTCAGCTGGTACAAAAAACTTACCATGTGCAGTAGCTGAATTTCACATGCTATTTGCCAAAGTACAGTAAGTGCTTGGTAAGCCCTCGCTTCCCCAGGCTTTGCTGTTAAAACCTAAAAAAAAAAAGGCAAAGAGCAAGCATTTTTCTTGCAAAAACTAAGATTGCTTCTTTACCTAAGCAAAATTCTTATATATATAAGAAGTGGTAAGAAATTCATAGTTATTCCAAGGTGAAGTTACATTAGGCCTCAAATACATACTTTGGGCTATTTTAGTATATCTTGTCAGAACACATGATTAGAAGACATTATGGCAGTCTAAGTATTTCTTCGCAGCAGTTATTTGGGTAACTGAACAGTGTAGGAATTTCCAGCTTATACTTTCTGGTCCCTATTAAGGCAGAAAAGTTTCGCACAGAAGAGAAACAGGGACCATATTTTGTATAAATACCATAACATGGCCAGAGTTATCAGCTCACACTGATAATATTCCCAAGAAGACACACATGCAGAGTAAGCCAAACATCAGATGACCTCACTGAACATTAAGCAGCTTGCACAGTCATCATACTAATTAATATCACAGTTCAGACAACTCTTAGGGCAAGAAAAAAAGAAAAACTTGTGGTTATTCTCAAACGGGGCAAAGAAAGAAATAAATTGTAGCAAGGAGATTTAACTTCTCATAATAGATTTAGAGAGCCTCGTGATATGATCAACCAAAAAAAAAAAGAAGGTTCTAATTGCTTTTACTTAGGTACACAACTCTCATTTAACAGGGTTCACAATAAAAACAGAAAACTTAATAAAAAACACAGTGACTGCATTAAAATAGGATGCTCCCTATTTGCTCAAAAATCTGGTCACTAGAAACATACCATTAAGTGGGTATTTCAGTGGTGTCCAACCTGTCATTTTGCAGAATATACTTAGGACTTTTAATTTTTCTCAGTAGGGTGTTAGACACAACACAGGTTGTGGAAGCACACCTGGAATTCTTTGCTTACTTCAAGTAATTAAAGGTTTGTGGCTCTGTATGAACCTCAGAGCTTCACAGAAAGAAAAGGTACCCTTGAACTATAAGTACAGCTTAAGGAGTCTGGGACAGTGTAAATTAGGAACGCATAACCCAGAAAGCTGCTCTGCACCTTAGTGTACAGAACATTAATAAAAAGGTGTGTAAATCACTCATATTTTGTGTCAGTTTTTTTCAGTACTGCATACAAGAGGGCAAGTGCATCTCATTGAGTATGGTATTTTGTAACTCTGAATCCTCTTCAGTGAATGATCCTCTTAAATGAATTCAGTCTTCATTGACTGCTACCTGCAACTAGTAAACAATTTTGTTGCAAAAGCACATTACAGAAGTTAAGCACCTCACAAGTTACAATGGAAAGCAGCTAGTCTGCTACTGCACATCCTTCTCAAGGACCAGCCTTCACATTTGTAAGATTTGTGGTTATGTGACAATAGAATGTCTCTTGATAGTGCTATTTCTGCATAAAGAGAACAAGTAGGAAACAGACAAGACTTAAAAATCCTGGCAGAAAAAGAAATTCACTAGCAAAAACATAAACTATACAATATAAATGTTTTTGTGTTCTGTGAAGCACTGCTTATTCTTTACTACCTGTAAAATCTCTTACACATACCTTGTACTCTTTTTCACTTATAAAGATGTTGAGTTCTACTCTTCCATATCTGTAAATGGAATTGCATTCATACAGGGCAAAAAGAAGCCTCCAAAGTGTGTTCCTTTCCTTTTTTTGTGGTAAGATTCCAAAAATTCTCACAGGTACATCTGTTTCAACAGTGTGTAAAAAAGTATCTTTAAAATTCTGCAATATGTACTAGACAATCTCATTAATGTCTAAACTACAATTAAAAAAAGAAAATCTGTCATCTCATGTTGTTCAAGAATGAATACAATTCAAGCTTTAGTCAAAGCTAAGCCCAGTTTGCATTAGACTAAATCTTTAATAAAGCAAATAGCTGAGATTTCATATTGCCACAAGGGTTTTTTGAAGCTATCAAGAACCTAAATAAAGCTGAAATGTAGGAAATAATATCCATTAATCCAGCATATATATCAAATAGAACATATACCTTGAGCAAATCCCAAAGACTTTGCCAAACTGCCTATGCACCCTTCAAATGTATTTGTAACATGTGTGATCATATACATATACCTGCCCTCCAAGGAACTGCTGCTACACCCATGGTTTCAAAAAGTTTGTCAGAACACATAGCAGGTGGTTTCACCGTTCCAGTCAAAGGATCCAGTCTGAAGAAGTCACCATAAATTACCTTTAATTGTCCATCCAGGCTATTCTCTAGGGACTGAATAAAATTGGTTTCAGTTAAAGAAATCTGGATGCAGTAGCCTGTCTTGCAAAACACCCAACCCAAACAAAAAAAACGTTCAAGCACCACCTAAAATTGTTACCCAGTCAACAAGAGTCAAATCTCAGAGCTGCTTCTTACAGCTGATAAAAATAATAGTTTCCTTCATTGCGCAGGGCATTTTGACATTTTTGTGCTGCTCAACTGGAGCTTTAAAACACCTTCTTAAATTAGTAAGATGTTCTGCAATGTTTTGCAAAAAAAGCTATACTCAACTAAGCAAACCACTGCATTTAATGATTTACAACTGGAATTCGTCATACATGCAGAGCAAATGCCTTTTATACACATTTTAAGTCAGGTGAGAGTCTCTGGTTTCAAACCTCTACTTTACAACATTGTAATACTATCTTTCTAGTGCAACTTCTGCAGCTCTGTGTCTGACCACCTTTGAATCCATGCAAAGTCGAGGTGAACAGGAGAGGACAACACATGTAAGTGTCTTATTATTACTGGTCAGTTGCAGGACAATAGATTAAATAATACCAAGAGAGAATCAGAATAACCAAGACTATATTTACAGATTTCTGAAAGCTACATAGAGATATCTTGCTTAAACATACAAAACTACAATGACTCTGATTAGTATTGGCCTCAAATTTATGCATGAAGCTATTCATAGGAAGACTATGAACTTGAATTCCTGCATACACAAAACGTCAAATCAACTGATTATAAAATAGTCTGTTGCTGAACATGCAATGTAAAACCAAAAAATACTTACTATTATTAAGCATTATTTCAGATGTTACAAGTAACCATCATTGGCTAATTCCTTTTTGATTCAACAGTTATCATACAATCGTAAGTTAATTTCTTATTTTCCCTTTAATTAAGTTTTAGAAATGTGCTACCAAATCAAAATTGTACCTGTAAGTTTGGAAGAAAAGCTGAGTTACTTTCTAGAGCTACCACTCTAACACCTGCATTGAGCAGAGTTCGGGTCAAGATTCCAGGACCTGAAGGGAGAAAATTTAAACAAACAAACAAAAAGTAGTGCATTTTTGCTAAAGTGATTTCCTTCAGTGATTTTCCCAAGTCAACACTTGGGACATACCACCTTCAACAGGAGATAACCTGTGTTTAAACACACTTCAAAACAAGAGTTAGAAAAAAAGATTTACATGCAGCCTGCCTGAGATTGCTCAGTGAATTACACTAAGCACAGCATTGCAATTAGAGACTGAGGAGCATTAGATGTTTCAAATATTTCTACTACTTTTTGTTCTTGCCAACTGAAATATACTTTGAAACCTTACCTGTATTATCTCTACAGGTAAAATACCTTCTGCAGAAATGTAAAAAAACCCATTAAGTAACTGCAGAGGGCTAGCTATGTAATGGCCCGTGGTCTTAGGCATGCTTTTACTGACAAAGTTCGCCTATAAAACCAAAAATATTACCTGGACAGAACCTTACATCGCTGCTTACTCTATAGCAAAGTTTTAACACCAGTGACTCAAGTCTCTGGACCGAGCACTCACTCGTTCCCCCCAAAGCTCTGTATAAATGGACCCGCCACCGCCCGCCCCAGGCATACCGCAGCGCCGTGACACCCAGACTGCCCTGCCGGTCGCCAACGCCCACCCCAGGAGGACACTAGGGCGGCGGCCGGCGGAGCCCAGAGCACGAATCCCGTCCCGGCAGGCCCGGGCAGCGGCCGGGCAGGCCGCTCTCCCGAAACCAGCAGCTCTCCCGAAACCCCGGGAGAGGCAGAGCCCCGTCCCATTCCGCAGCACCACCACCGTGGCCCCGGGAGAGCAGGGCCGGGGGCCCGTTACCGCCAGTGCGAGGGCGACAGCTCACGCTGACCCCGCAAGGTCACTGGGGCACGCCGAGCAGCGCCGCGTCCCGGCGGCCCCAGGGACGGCAAAGCCCCAGAGGGGCCCCCCGCCGGAGGGCAGCGGGAAGGCGGGTGGAAAACGGCCAGAGCCTCGGGGCAGCTTACCGGGCGCGCACTCGAGCAGGACGGGCTGGGGGCCGGGGCTGGCTCCGCCCTGCAGGCAGCGCTGCACGGTGCGCGCCAGCTGCGGGCAGGCGATGAAGCGGCGGAGCGGCACGCCGGTTCGCTGCACCTGCTGCACCAGCCGTTCCGCCTCCGCCGTCTCCGGCACCCGCAGGCCCGGGCCCGGGCTCGGCCACTGCCCCGCCGCCCGCCGCGCCGTCGCCCAGCACGACGGCAGCCCGCACAGCAGCGGCCGCAGCCCCGCCGCCAGAGCCGCCGCCAGGAAGCGGCGGCAGCAACCTGCAGCGCCCGGCGGGGCCCGGCCTGCAAGCATCACCACGCCGCCACCACCGGCCCCGCGCTAGCAAGCACCGGGTGCACGATCGCCGCGGCAACGGCAGCGTCACTTCCGCCTCTCCCCGGCCTCTCTAGCGCTCTTCCGCTCTATCGTCGGAGGTCTCTCGTCCCGCCGTCCTCTCTATGGTGCCAGCCCTGCACCGCCGGGAGCCTGCGGCAGCGGCGGCGCGGCAGGACCATCCCCCTTCACCTCCACGCCATGCCGGGTGGCGGGTCCCGGCCGCCCGAGCCGCAGCGGAGCTGAGGTGAGCTGACAGGGGCTTATCCGCAGGAGGAGGAGGAGGAGGAGGAGGAGGGGAAGGGCAGACGTTTCCCCCGCCGCCGCCGCCTTCCGCTCGCCCCGGCCGCGATCGGGGGCTACGAGGGGGTGAGGGCCGCCGGGCGGGCGGCGGGAAGGTGCTGTCTCCCCCCTTAGAGCGAGGCGGAGGGGACGGCACCTTCCCGCCGCCCGCCCGGCGGCGGCGGAGCTGCTCCGTGAGGCGAGCGAGCGCGCGAGGGCGGCCGTTAAACGGCCGCGGCGCGGGGAGGCCAGTACCGGGCGGGCTGAGCTCGCTGCCCGCCTCGGCCGGGATAGCAGGTGCCGGCGCTGCGGCTCATTCAGCCGGAGCGGTGCCCCGGGAGCAAACCGGAGGGGTTAGACGTGTGGCGGCGGCTGGCCGTGCAGAAGGCGGAGGCTTCGGCCGGCAAGAAGCGCTTTGCCGGGCGCCGGTGGAGCGATGTCTGCTCGGTTTGTTGGTGGAAGTCCCAGCAGCTACGTATTTAGTTTGAGGTTTGCCTCGGTGTTTCACGGGAGTCTTTGATCTCTGCATCCGCAGCTAAATAGTCACTTCGGGAGTCGGTTCTTTGTATCGCCCTGCCGCCCTCAGCAGGTGCAGGATCCTGCTCCGGCAGATCTCCGACATCAGTCCTTGTCGGCTTCCTTCTGCCCGATACCGGCTTGCAATTACGTTTTAGGTAAAACCAGTAATTCAATAAGCAGCAACGTTGTCCTTTCAAAACTTTCTCTAATGCCTTAACGAGAAAGAACTTTAGGACCATCTTCAAAACATATTCACGTTCTGTGAAACTGGAGTTCATCCTTCAGGGATACTGTGCTAAAACCTGTCGGTAGCAGGTGAGTGGCCACAGTGTGATGGAATCCTGGGGAAGGGGAGAGAGAATCCTCCCAAACGTGTTTCCCTGCTCCCTGCCTCGTTTGTGCAGAAGGCAAAAGCGATCTGGCAATCACAGAGTAGACTGGTCTTCAAATCAACGGCTCAAAAGTAGACTTCCTGTATGATTTTGTGCAAATTGCTTAATTTCTTATATCTAGTTTCTCTGTTTGTAAAGTAAGAAATTAATATGTGCCCACTTACTAAACAAAGTCATTTTGTTTGATATATGTCTATTAAACAGAACCTGGGACTGAAAATTGTGGCTTTGCTATTTCCTGTCTGGTGGATCTGCATGTGGTGCAAAGAGGGGCTAGGCTGAATTTAGGAAAGATTGCAAATGCCTTCTTGAATGCACCAGTTCTTCATATCTGCAGTTTATTTTTAAATACTCTGCTCTTCTACACTGAGTGCTGTAATAGTCTTCCCTGTGCCTTAAGGGAAATGGACAGACTGTTCAGCTGGATGATGGGATAGACCTCAATCCATTTTTAAACTGGACTTTATGTTTTTAATAGCTTTTTTTCTCTCTAATTAGTCTGATAATTCAGTAATTCATAGGACTTTTAGAACATCGAGCAGAACTTGGTATTCTTAGAGCAAGTGCTTAGTAATGTCCTAATTCAGCATTCCTTATCAAAGTTTATTGATAACTGTGGCCACAGAAAAGTTAGGTATAGTTATTGTATTACCATGTTATATTCCATATATTTTAAGGTTAATTAAAGAATTTTGGAATTTTTTATTGCCAGTCAGAGCACTCAGGAGTGCTAGGGTCATCTTTGAATGGGCTATTCAGAGTAATTGCGATTATTCAGAGGAGTGTTTGCCAAGTAAAGCCAAAATGCTCTGCTATTCTTCATAAACTAGAAATGATACACTTTTCTTCATATTTTTATTTACTTTAGCTTAGCACCTGCCTGCATTGAACCATAGATACCTATAGGATAAACTTATTAATTTTTTTTCCCCTGTAGAACTGCCAGATATATACTGAATCTTGCATGCATAAAGGACTACCTCTTTCTGAGCTGGTCATTATCCTTGAGAAACTTGGAAACCATAGGAAAATGGTAAGTTTTGTACATTTTTTGTTTAAAAATTACAACATAGAAAGTTGTTTAATACATTAAAGTGTATCCCAAGGACATTTGAACAGTTACTTTTAAGTTAATAGCTGATTGTGGTATATATTTTCTAGTTTAATCCAGCTGTTGCCACATGCAAATATTTGAATTTACAGTCTTACCTCATAGAGCCTTTGTAATTTAAGTGCATTGTTGGGTGCTCTGAAATTATTGTTTTTTGGAATAAATCAGAGAAGGAATCAAAAGGGTTACATGTTTGATTGGATTCCAGCCTATGCTTGAACCAAAAGAGCTCATTAGTTGTATGGGTCAAAAAGATCAGTAAAGAGACATTTTTCTTCTCAATGGTTCTAAATGTCATTTGTATTTACTTTTATTTGGCTCCATTTAAAGTTTATTTTTAAGTTAATATTAAAGCATTAGTCTTTTCTTATTATTTTGCTATGTATTAACCACTTAACCATAGTAAATATCGACAAGCATTTCTAAGTAAGGGGAGAAATTGCAATAGTACATACATTTTTATCTCAGTTTTTCAAACTCTTATGCCCGTACTTCATTTTAAGTCCAAATTCAGTAGAATTCCCATCTTGCACAAAAATACCCAACAGGTATGTGAATGGAAATTTGCAGGATCATAATTTTTGTTGTTCTGGTAGCGATACTTATCATTAGAGTCTCCTATTTGTCTCAGAATACAGATTAAGTTTGTTAGCATATAATTGTTTCAGAAACTCTTTTATCTTTCTATTTTATTCACCATGTCCCATTTTATCATTAACTCATTGTAAAATTTAAGATTTACTCTTAATATTGATTGTTCATTTTTTTTTAATTATGCATATATTGAAAGGGTTACCTGTTACCAAATACCACCTCTAATGTGAATTTTTAAAAAAGTTTACAACAGAACTGATGTTCAGAAAAAGAGCTGGAAGAATCACTTAAGCATATTAGCTTCAGTAATGTGAAAATAAAATAACCTGCTACATGCTTGAATTAGAAGAAACATCTCTGTGCCTTGCTGAGATGCAGGATGTCACAGAATTATCGTTTTCACTTATTTTATTCAGCATACTTCAATAATCTTGTTGTAATACTTTGGATGGTCACTAAGGAAAATAGTAGGAGGAGTGGTAAGAGATTTTCTTCAAAAGTGCTGTAAGCGCTGTGCGCTCAGGAAAATAGACTCTAGGAAGAATTATTTTTAAAAAATCAATCAGAGAGTAGCCTCATTCTTTTGTCCTATTCCCTTGTCATCACTGTCCCTGACTCCAAGCCCATACATGCCCAAAGGAAATGTCCCAAGGTCTGAAGTAGCATTTAATCCTATGCCACAATCTGGTTTGAGATCCAGTTAAGTTTGCAACCTGTGGGTTGTACTGGACATCTTCGAAGTGAAAATCAGTCTTTATAGCGAGGTCAGCAATTTTGTATTTAGAGACACTATGCTCTATAAACCTTAACTTACTGCATTTCTATGTGTAATCTGTTGACAATGAAAAATGGCTGGACACTTGGATTTGGGGGGGTGGAGTTTTTTTGCTGTTTGGCCAAGCTATTAGTAGTAAGGGAAATAAGAATCCAAGGTTCCTTGGAAGCCTGCCTGCTCCATGTGACAGCATAGCTTCCAGCCTAGCGCTGAAAACCTGATTAATAGGGAATTACTGTCCATTAAAAGTGGGCTAGATCAATTGTGCAGATCACTGGACGGTGAGTGCTCAGGTACCAATTAAGTGAAACTATCAAGTTAGTTCTCTTTTGAGATCATTTCTAGGCACTAGGTGTATGGTCATGTATGTTAATATAAGCTTATTTGAAAAAAAAATTGTGTTAAACCACTCCTCCTTTGCTATTTTTCAGTTGTAATAACATGCGTTTAATAAGAAAGCATTTTCACACCAGGTGCAGGTTGACTTTGCAGCCTTACAAACACTGCAGCAAAGTTCACAGCTGACAAAAGAGCCATTCAGCACAAAAATAAACATTTTTAAATGAGCTGATGCCTTGAATTCTGTCCCTACTGATGCTAATAACAGTGTCCATGTCTTATTTTCCTTTATAATGAACAGTAAGCAGCAATATTTTTGACATTTTCAGTGGAGAGGCAAAGAGTTCTGTAGTGTGAAGACTGTTGCATAAGCTGTGTATTGTAAGGCATTTTGGCAGGGGTACAAACTTTCTCACTCTGTGCTATATCTGTTCTGTGTATACAGAGAAATTTAGTCCCTAGGGCTATCAATCTGGCATCTTTCATCAGCACTAAATTTACTGCAAATATTTTTTGTGTGCTTGCAAAAAAAGTGCTATTAAACTTTTGTGGACAGGAGTAAAAACATTCAAATAGGTGCATCTTCTGTTTACTTCTCTCGGTATTCCTCTTTGTTGAATTCTGCTGAGCACATTCTGCTGACTCTCAAATTCACTCAGCCCATGTTTGTGTGTAAATCTTGTCATAAGTTTTATTTTGAACGCTTTGGCAATGTTATCTTGCTCAAGAGCTTGTCATGCTAAAGATGTTTTTACTCTTTTTTACTTATTTATCTACTTACTGTATAACTGTGAAGTCTTTGAAAATGTGTTGCTAACTTATAAGGAAAGTGTAGAGGAGAAATGATGTTCGTGTCAAACATTTCTGTAGACAAATTTTGGTGTGTTGCACACTTGCTTTTTAGGAACAGAGTTGCTTAGAAGCAGGAAGTTTTTTTCTGCTGTTGTTCCAATACACTGCTCCATCTGTCCAAACTGAATTGCTAACGTGTGGCCTTATAATGTGAGCTTTAATGCTGCTTTTCTCCATCCATGGGATTCATTTAATTTTCTTGTTTTATTTTGTTTGGAAAAATAACATTACACTGCAGGGCAAATTGAGATTAATTCAAAATAACTTTGGAATTAAAAAAAACCCAAACCTAATCCTGGTATTTGTATTATCTTTGTAATACGAACATGTTAGGAAGATTTTTAGGTTCGCTTGATGAATATGTCATTAAAATAATATGGAAATTTGTAGCATACATTTTGGAGGTTTTTTCCTAATGGTTAAAACTTGGAATTTTGTGTGCATTTAGTCTCAAGGTGAGGGCATGGTGATCTTACCACTTTAGACCAACATTTCAGCTGGACCTGCATCACAGTTCAGATGTTGTTCAGTTGTTACAGTGTTCTAATTGACTAACTGCAAAATAAACAAGTTGGGATGTATCTGTCCTGAAACTTACAAGTTTGTAAGCTGTTCAGTAATATTTTGGCTTCTTTCTTTATTCACATCTTTATAAAATAAAGCGACATTCAAAGTGCAGAGCTTACACATTTGATCCCAGGAAGATTTTATGACAGCTAGCATATAAAATTACCCTTTATCCAATGTTGTTTTGGTAGCTGCTTAGTTTCTTATCTGGATTTCTCTTTTTCTCATGGAAGACTATTAAAGTCTACTATTTTAGCACTGAAATATGACATCATTAGTACAAGGAGAAATAGTAATCGTTCAATGTCTCTATATGCTGTAAATCTCCTCCTGTCTTGGTATCATTTAAACTATCTCAGTTTGGGTTTTCAGTGAAATTAGTTTTTACCCTCTTACAGTACTGATGCTAGGTTTTATTAAAGTTTGTGATATTTGGCACTTTCTAATGGAAAGATGCTTTTTTTTTTTAATGGAAACTACTACTTAAAGTGGCCTGGATAATAAGAGTTTTCTGAAAAACTGATCTAAAACAAATTAGATCTCTGTTTAGAGGCTCAGGTATTGCAAACATACATTCAAATTGTAATAGAAAAACTAATAACTGTGCTTTAGAAAACCTCTCCAAGATCTACTAATCAAAAGTATGTGTAAATTATTAGAGACAGCTTACATAGCCAGCATCTATTTACACAATTAGAGCTGAAATTAATTACCTTAATAACTTCCTGTGGGAAAGGGGAGAGTTGAAACAGTACTCAAGGCTAAATTGACTACTGGGTTTAAGTGGTCGCAGCTTTGTTAACTTCAATCAAGTTACACCAGTGATTAATTTTGGGGGGATTGTGATTCATTTAACATAGGTCTTCTGGTTTCTACGTGATTGAGTTCTCACTCATGCATTTAAGGGCAAAAAAACTTGACCAAATTTAAGTGTCTATTTTGTACCTCTTTACAGTCCTTGTATGGTCCCTTTTACCAAAGTATCTATTTCACATTCTTTTTAATGTATTCATCTTTGTTACGTCCCTATGAAATAAAGCAGTATTTTGTAGTTCAGAAATGCAGTAAGATGATGTAACAGTTTGACAGACTTCATGGAGGAGAAACTCCTCCTCAAAGAAAGGATTTGATCTCAGCATTTGTATCTGACACTGAATAATGTAGAAACTAGACCATCCTTCCCTTCTGAAATATAAAAACAACTGATGCAACATTTTGATAGAGCTGCTGGATATTCTGATTTCTAATTATGACAATTACTGAAGCTCTAACAATTAGCTCTGTTCTTAACTAACCTTCTGGTTGGACCTGCAGGTTTGATAACAAAGGGACCTCAAGTACGTAGTACTTGCAGACAAGAATTGTTTCATAAATTTTATGGACAGATTTCCATTCTATTTGTGGTTGCTTCTAGCCTTGATATGATTTAGGACCTAACTGAATATTTTGACCATGCTAATTTTCTTTGTATTGATGAGGTCTATAAAACTTGCTCATCCCTCAGGTGTAAATTATGGAATTCAATCCCACTATGAAATTCAACTGTCAGAAAGTCTTTAACACTCTTGTTTCTTCAGATGGGCAATTTTTAGATAATTGCCTCATTCTTCTTGCATCTCCATTTCAAGGGACTGTATTCTGTCATTTCTGCCTTTTCATGTATGTTTAAAGTTGTTACCTGAGATCATGAGGGATTTTAGATCATTGTGCGTTTTTAGCAACCTCTTAAGAGGTGGTAGGATGTATCGGCTTTCTCAGGTAGATGCATAAATTTGTCTAGGAGGAAGTTTTTAATTTTTGTTATACTTTGTAATCAAACTTGTGCACATGTTCTGAAATACAACAACAATCTGGGAGTTGTTCAATTAGAAGGAAAACATAAAAATCAAAAAAGGCAAATTACTTCTCCTCATAAGACTTAAAAGGAGATTTGTGCATCCCAAGGCAGGACCAGTTACTTGTAGGTTATTCCTGACCAGTGTTTGTCTAGACTGTTTATAAAAGTGCTGCAGTGATGGGAGTTCTCCATCCTCCTAAAACAGTCTATTCTACTGTCTTTCTGCCCCTACCTAAGATGTGTTCTGGTGTTTTGCTGCAGACAAGAACAAAAAATGAACACATCAAATGGTGAGGTCCCCTTTTATTCTTACACCATTCAGTGACATTTTTCCTAGTGAAGCTTGAAACCCAAAACTTCAGACACTTGGGGTACTGATCATTGCGTATTTTGAGTGCTGAAAAAGAGCTTGTTTATGTGAAATTTTCGTCTGAACTCTGTTGTATGTTCTAATAAAAGATACTATTTTTTCCCAGACAAATCTCTTGTATTTGGCTGCTGACTGAAAGATATTTTTATAGTAATGTTAAATGTGGAAGAGTAGATTATGCCTGGCAGTATATGTTTATCATTGTTTATTAAAGCTGTGAATAAGCAGTATGACTAGGAAGCTTAGAAGTTGAAAATAGCATGTGGAACTTCCCCTCAGAACCTCGGTATTTCTGCTGTTTATAGAGGTAAAGATCATCATGCCTTTAAATGCCACTGCCACTTGAGAAATGTCACTTCAATGTCAGAAAGTGCCAAACCACCAAAGTGTTCATGCTCAGACATTTTTGTAAATTCAGTGAAATTAGATAAACCCCTTCTGCGTCTGAATACTTTTTGGAGGACAGCAGACTTAACACATTTGAAGAGATACACCTCCTAAACCATGTATCTGACACAGAAGCAGAAAACACGTATAAAGATATTTTTACCCCTAGTTTCAAAGCTGAACGTAGGGCAGACTGAGCAGTTAGGAGGATGTTAATTAGGTTCTCTCATAGCGAGGCTATCCAGTAATGGGATTGTATGTAAGACTGTCTTGTGAAATGATAAACTACTCCTAAGTCCATGCTAAGACAGCACAACAGCGTGGTAACTTCTTTCTGCAGAGATGTCAGGTTGGATAATGGAAGTATACGCATGAATATTTTTATTTCCCTTTCTTTAGAAACAGTAGCATTCCAACCATTAAGTGTTGCACATAAAACACAATGCAGAGCAGAATTCTGCTAGCTGGAAGTGATCTGGCTTTGTGAGATGATTTTAACTAAATGAATTGGCTACCTTCTTTACCTGCTGTCTCTTTCCTTCTGCAGCAAATTGTGCAATGGTCAAGTACATCTTCAACAACTCGTGATTTTGTCTGTTTTTTTTCTGGCTGTGGTGAGGCAACGGCACTCTGAAGCAATCTGTTCATAATATTCCAGGTTTCTTTAGGTGTATCTTGGCTTCCACATCAGCAGGAGGAGCAAACAGTTGTAGAGAAATTGCACTTGCACTTTCTCAAAAGAACATATGGGCTTTTTGTTTATTAGCTCCTGTAACAGCACAGTAGGCATTGTCCTTTTTCTTGCAAGTTAACGAACTCATAATGGTATGTTTTAAGTAGTTTTAAGATAGTGCCATGTAGCTACTCTGCTATCTTGAGTTTCCTCTCCATTGCTGCATCTTCATTTTGGTAGTAAATGTAAGTGTTCATAAAATGAGATCAGTGTTCTTCCTTGTATGTGGAAATTAATGTGCAATAATAAGAATCTGCAGTACATATTTTGATTTTTGTATGGCCATGATAGTTTTCATATTGGTTTGTATTAATTTGTAGAAGATTATTTATCAATATGAAATGAGATACTAACATTTAAATGTGGTCTTGTAATGTATATTTACACCAGCTATCAGAAAGATCAACAGGTTTATTCTTTTTAAGAAATATATGGGTTAGGTTTAGTCATTCTTTAAATTTCAGTGTTTCTAGTCTTCCTTTTTTGTTCTAGTGGTAGAAGCACCAACTCTGTAAAGATAATGGTTTAAAAAAAATTCGGTTTCCTTTTCACAAAATCAGCATGAATTTTTTTTTCTCTAGGACTTGTGAAGCTGCTTGTATTTAAAAAAACAAAACAAAAACCAAACATAAAACACAAAAACCCTGCAACAATAAAGAAAATTAAATTCCCTTAATCCTAGATACTATATATTTTTTTATGTGTCCTTAAACCTGAGACTTGCTTAATTTCTTCTTTAAAAGGATGGGGATTCCACAACATCTCTAGACAGCCTGTTTGGTTGTTTATATGGCAACCTTTTCTAGGCTGAATAACTGTTAGCATGTGTAGTGCTGTCCCTTCCTCTCTAAAACTCTTACTTTGCTGTGATCTAGGTTCTCTTGTTTGTGTACATCTTGTTTTGTGTATATTGTGCACAAAACAAAAATACATGGCTGTAATTGATTAGTGTCTGGTAGGACATAATGAATTCTCTTGTGCCTGTAACACTTGCTGTATTATATCTCAGGATAAAAAAACACTTGGACTCGTGGTTAGTTTTCTGTTTGGTATCTCTTTGAGATGCTTTTCATCAGAGCAGAATGACTGGTTAATCCCTGTTTCATATAGATGTGCTTCATTTATTCTAAAAGATACTGTATGTTCTGTTTGTCTTAGTGAATTTCATGTTATTCCTTTTGGAGCACTTATTGCTACAATTAATTTTGAATTAAGTCCTCAAAAATACTTATGACTGCTTCTAACTGCAGATTTTATATAGCTATTGTGTTATATCATCAAAGTTAATGAAAAGATTGAGTAGAAGCAACACTGGAAACCAATCTGAAATGCCCATTCAATTTGAATAGAGCAATATAGGTGTTATAATGCGAAAACTGCAAAGAATTAAAAGACTTAAATCTCCCTAATTAATATAGAATAATTAAGCAGCATGAGAATGAGAGATGGAAAATAGTGTCTTCAGCAGAGGAGCTATATGAAGGCAGTCAAATGGAATAAAAAAATTATTTGCCATAAACTTTTTGAATGTTAGAACCTTTTTAGCCTTTTGCTGGCGGATACGGGGTTATGATCTGGATCTGTTCTGTAAGATACTTCTGAGATCAGTAAATGAAGTACTATGTTATATATTCAGTAAACATTCACAAAACCCACCAGCTTTCCAGGACAGAGGAGCTGTGTTAGTATGAGGGTTTGAGGGGGATGTTGTTTGTTGGTGGTTTTGGTTTGGTTTTTTTAATGCCGTTTTCAAATTTTGGCTGTGCCAGGTCAGGAAAGATCCCAGTTCTTCCCTTTTTTTCAGAATATAATCCAAACAACTGTATTTAAGGTTATGTTTCCTTAGTAAGGATAGATGGAAGAAAGGCTCTGTACACACACAGAAATTAGTAACTAAAAAAGTTGTTGAAATTATATGAAGTTATATGAAGTACATGAAACAGAACACTGAACAGCACGGGCTTTTAAAATTGAAATTGACCTAAAATAGAAGTGAGTACCATACTATTTCTGTAATGTGCATACTGTTTGTCCTAAAGCAAACAAACATACAACTAATTTCTTCAGTACGGACTTTGTCTTTTAGCCACTTGGCAAGTATTTTCCATCTTATTTTTGATTTGTGCTATAATCACCATGATTATATATGCCAATTGAATGAATCTGTGTGGCAAATGGAACTGAAGCACTTTCATTCATCGGCACCTTTTAACAGAGGTCAGCACAGTTCTACTCAGTGTTAGCTTTCATTTCAATTTTGTACAACTAGTGAAGGGAGGAAAGATGTGCCTCAGAAGAAACAAACATTTTTTTTCTTAGCATGTTGTTTGTGTGTACAATTCATTTCAATGGCAAAACAGTAAATACAGTAACTGCATGTTAATGGTCTGTTAAGTATAGTTCAAATCACTAGTGATTTTAATTCCATTTTTGTGTATAAATAAGTGTTTCTACTTGTGTTTTTAGACAGAGCTAAAGTTCATTCTCACAGGATTTAGCTTCACTTTTGTACCTGCCTGGTGCCTTGGTAAAGTCAAAAGGAATAGCAGATGGCAACATTGAAAACTGGGAAGTAAAAAAAGTTTGATCTGGGGGAAAAAAAAAATCCTTTTAAAAGATCAAGGCCAAGACTGTTCTAAATTCTTTGAACTAGCTCTTTCTGGATTTTCATTATCTAAGGAGTCATAAGGGTTGTAGAAAGGAATAGATTTTCAGGGCTACTTTTATTTGGAGAAATACTGAGTTTCAAACAATAAACCAATAAATGTTGATCTGTGCTAGCCGCAGAAGCTCTTCAGCCTCTCAGCTAGAGAGGCACTATCATTTTAGCCACATGTTAAAAGGAAATGAGTTAATATTTTCTATCAAAATGTTAGCTTCCTCTATAGAAAATGTCACTTGTCAAAAGCATCTTGTCCTCATTTTGCACAATCTAGTAGGAAACACCTTGTTCAAATGCATTTACGTTTCTGTTTCCCTGTGATAGCTGTTGAAAGGATAAACTGTTGTCTACTGATAGAAGTAAGAGAGTGGTGGTAGGACATCCTGATTTTTAATTATTGCTGTTAAAACTAATTCCTCATTGGATTTGGGCAATTTACTTCAACCTGTTTTGTTTGATGTATCATTTAATCTGTGAGCTGCAGAGGGCAGTGGTAGTTACTATTTCATATGCTAGGAAGAGTAAGAAGTGACCCTTTCAAGTTTAACACTACGTTTGGGATTTTTTTTTTTTAATGCTTTAGAAGTTATCAATAAATCAACATAACTATAGTGTGGGTGTCTGTAAAGAATATCTTCTAGTTCTGATTCTTGCTGGTCTGATTAAAGTTCTGTCCTCCTTTTAACCTTTCATTTCGTGTTTAACTCTCTTCGAGAGAAAAGGGCTTGATTAAGGAACAACCTTCTAATGAACAAATGCATTCTCCAGATGCGTATCTCCTCTAGAGTTCCCTTCTTTGTCTTTCTGGTGCTCAAGGAAAGCCAATTCTCTTATTTGGTTCCCAAAGGAAAATATGGCTTGCGTCTCTAGTGTACAATTCATTATCCTTCTAGAATAGAATAGACTATTTCAGTTGGAAGGGACCTACAACGATCATCTAGTCCAACTGCCTCACCAATTCAGGGCTGATCAAAAGTTAAAGCATGTTGTAAAGGGCATTGTCCAAATGCCTTTTAAACATTGACAGGCTTAGGGCATCAACCATCTCTCTAGGAAGCCTGTTGCAGTGTTTGACTACCCTCTCAGTAACAAAATGCTTCTTAATGTCCAGTCTAAACCTCCCCGGTGCAGCTTCTATGTTATAGGATAGGCAGTATTTTTTGTTAGACTGATATGGCTGGAAATGATTAACAAGTTCTTCAGGTTGGAAGCAGAGATGGAGTTGTACTAGTTGGTGCTGACTTTCACTTTTGTGTTGCCCAGCTGGTGGTGGCTTGTCGCCCTCTGCATGCTTCCCTGGAACTCCCCACGGGGTCTATTTATCTAGCCTTTGTACTTTGTATGCTTGTCTGTGAGGATGTTGTTGAAGACAGCGTCAAAAGCCTTTCCAAAGTCAAGGTAAACAGCATCCATTCTTCTCCCCACCTCTGCTGAGCCAGTCACCTCTTTGTAGAAGCCTATCAAGTTGGTTAAGCACTATTTACCAATCATAAATCCATGCTGACTACTCTTGATGACCTTCTTGTCCTTCATATATTCGAAAATGGTTTCTAGGATTACTTGCTATATCTACCTTCCAGGGATTGAGGTGAGGCTGAGCAGCCTGTAGCTCCCTGAATCCTCCTCCTTGTCCTTCTCTAAGGTAGGAGTGACATTTTCTTTTTTCCAGTCCTTTTAGCAACTACAAAGGTTGTGGAGGAGTAATTTTGGGAAAATCTTTTTAGTAATCTTTAACAGAAATATGTTTCTGTGTATGAAGGAAAACCTACTTATTCTCGAAGGCTTTTTTTCCATTTTTCTGCAATTTGAATTCTTCTAGCAAGTAAAATGAAACATTGTCTTGATATTTAGCAAGTGTGTATTTCTGTTATTTCAGTTGTATGTACCAGGACATGAGACTGAAGAAAGCCTGGTGAGGAGAGGTTTCCTAAAATGCCTTTTTATTTAAAGGAAAGGATAGGAAGCTGCTGTAGGAGGCTTGTCTAAGCTCTTCTATAATACAAGAGTGCTTGCTGATTTTTGGCTTCACTATTTAAAATATATGAGCTAAATCTAATGAGATGTACATAATGGAGCTGTATTTATTTCATCTATATCGTTGCTAATTAAACCAGCAGTATTGCCATGCTTCTAAAAGCTAAAGATAGAAACTGATACAATAACAGTCCTGTATAACTACCGTGTAACTCTGCTGCTAAGTTACCCCTTGTTTCCTGTAAATATGCATCTAATTGCAGCATTGATTAGAGTTGCGTGTTCACAAAAAGGGAAAATTGACCCCTGCTGAGAGTAGGTGGGGGATTAAGTTTTTTTATTAACAAACCATCTGCTTCTGTGTATACTGAAGACATGTTGCATGTTTTCTTGAAAAGTGACAATCTGAGTCAATAAACAGGTTCTACTTGCATCTAATTCTTATAACAGAGTTAATCTATCTGCATATTTGATGCGATACCATCACTGACAGAATTAAAAGTTGTTCTGCTTTTATTCCTCCCTGGTTTATTTTTATTTCAGGCAAACTATGATCTTATGTGACAAGAATGCTTTTGGTTTAGCCATGGATTTAAAGGGGGGTGGTTTCTGTTTATCTTTTTGTTTTTCTTGTTACCTCAGCTGTAACGCTGTGAGCACTGCTGTAACAATCAGCTGTGCTATTGGTCAGGTAACTGGAACTGATTATAATTGGATAAAAATACAAGTTTATAGATTGTTTTTTGTATGTAGATATGCTTTGCTTTAAGACTTACAATGGGGCAATGGATTACTGTTTGAAAGAATTTCCTTATACTTCTAAACTGTATCACTTGGCTAACGTGATTCTTTATTGTCTGGCATTAAGTACAAGGTTATTTATCCATTATAATATACATATTATAAATGCTTCTTCTGGTTTTATATTTTAGGTCTAAAAATATTTGGAGGGAGATTAAGTGGTTCAACAAGTAACGCTCTAATGGATGACAGAGAATTTCCACCAAATGATCTACAAATAGACTTGAAGGACAGTCTTCCTCCTGACTATAGGGTGGAAAGTTTGGCATCTCATTTGATTTCTTCAGCTGATGAAAATGAAAATCAACTTGACAATGATGGGAATGAGGTTCTGACCAGTCGTAGCATTGCTATGGGACGACAGGATAAAGGTGAGCAGGACAGCATCAACAATAATGAGAATATGGACAGTGGAGACTGTACCCCAAGCTGTAAGGAAAGTGAGACTGAGAGGAGATCTGTAAATGTCCATATGGACCCCCAGCTGGAGGAAAAGTCTATTACAGAAAAACAACCAGGTGGAAAAAGAAGTCCAAGAAGCAAAAGAAGCTCCAGTAAAAAATCTAAAGGTACTTCATAAAAAAAAAAAAAGTCTTTGTTCTGTTTACTTAAAATAACAACACTGTAGTTCTAATCTGTGAACTAATAAGAAAGATATATTTTAGTTGTCATACTAATTTTTTTAAAATTTCACTAAAGTTGTTGGGTTTTTTCCAGAACTGTTAATAGTCCTAAATCAGATTCAACTCTAGATGTTTTCACCTTCTGTATTTAAACTTTGGCTATGCAGCAAATGGAACATATCAAGGAAGCATGAGTAGAGGGAGGTGCAGAGTTTCAGTATGGAAATTGGGCTGACTTCCAAATCAGAATAGGCAGAAATTCAGGCAATATGGTTTTGTTCATTTGAACATCATGCTCAAGTGCAAGATTTTCATGTCTTGATCCAGTCTCAAGATTTGAAATCTTGGTATGAGTACCAAATAGCTTGATCTTGGCCTGCTGTTGTCAAAATTTACTTACATTTTTCAAAGCTTAATAGATAGTCCTAGGATGTGCGTTTTGGGTAATGAGCTGTTCAAAAATGTGTTTCTACCAATTTTTGATGTTAGATCTTTTGGATATGAATTGAATAAGGAAAATGTAAATGTTTATTACATGTTCTTATTTGAGATGCTTCTTCCCTTTTTGAATGAGTAGGATTTGTCTGCATCAACACAATGTGTTATTATATTAGGTTTTTGCCATAAATCATAAAGCTTATGTGTCACAGTGCTGCAAATATATTAATTAAAATCAGTGTGTTACATCACATAGGTATCTTTGAAAGTTACTTGGAACAACTGAATCATGACTGCTTTTTGTTTTTCATGCTTTTTTTTTTCATCTAAAGACTGAGAAGATGGGGAATTTGGCTACTTAAAACAGATAATTTTAAAATACAGTTTTCCTGTTAAATGGCGAGTCTTTTACGGCCTAATCTGAAAACTGATTATGATCTTAGAGGATTATAAAATAGGTAAAGAAAGGAAAGGAAGGAAGCCTTATGTTCCGTATCTTCTATGTATAGGCAAAAGCTAGAAGAGAAAAATTATATTTTCTAGTAGAGATAAGAGGATCCTGAAATCTGTCGTTATAGGGAGAATGAGTTCTCATTAAATGATGCAGAAAGTATTCAAGTATATATTTCAACTGTAGATTTAATGTTTAAAAATAGAAGAAAATACTTAATTAAAACAAGAGATTGGCAGAAGTAATTGAGAACCAGTCATCTCTATGACAGGAATAACAAAAATCAAGTTGATGAAATGTGATACAGATGTGTGGACAGAGGTACCCGAAGCGTGATGAGAAGAAGAAAAGGAGAAATTCACCCAAACACTGAAAGTTAAACTTTGCTTGTATTCTCTCTCCGTTAGTTTGTATTCTTGTTGATAAATGCAATCAACTGATGCAAAGTACCACAAAACAAGCTGTGTGCAGTAGATGGCAGTATCAAGGCAAAAAGCAGAAATCTGAAATATAGAAAATTTCATGGAAAAATCTAGACATGTAAAATACCACAACAGAGAACGTCCTGCCTGCAAAACTCATAAGAGTTTTGTTGAATTCCCATGAACAAACTCTTATTACTTTATTAATGAAGAACCTTGACTGTTATAGAAGGAAGATCAAAATATAAAATTACATTATATCTCCCATTGATTACAGGCTAATTTACATTTAGCTTTTTAGATATTCTCACATGATGGTTCTCCTGTTTTCACACCATGCAGTGTCTGTGTCACAATTTCTTGATGTTGCAAATGTCTTTATTTTAGTGAGAATCTTCCACTTAATTTTTAACACCAGCTATTTTAAACAATTCCTGAGTATCCCTCTACACAAAAGAACCAAACTAGCTTTCTTGTCTTTATACCAACTGAGAGATAAAGAAGAGAATAATCAAACCAGAGTGGAAGATCCCTGAGTGGGTGTCAGCAGAGCGCCACACAAGCAAGCTGGAATCACAGACTAAATACTTGCATGGCATGTATTATGGTGATTTTTTTTTTTAATTTTTATTTTTAACTACTGAGAAATCATGGATGAGTTATTTGACTCATAGCTAAAGAAGAGATTTAGGAATCTTCTTCCCTTTCCCTATAAGCATACCTGTTAGGGTCGCTGCTAAATGTTGCCATTCTGGAAGAGACGACATGTAACTTAAAAAGCATGTTGTTCATATTCCTTCTCTTGCTAATGACTATGAAAAGCAATGAACTTTTAAGCAATTGCTTAGTAAAGCAATGAACCTGGAATATGTAAAACTACATTTTACTTATTTTTATTTATTCAGGACTTGCTCAGGAGAAGATTGGTGATCATTAGAGAAGGCAATCTTCTGCTTTGGACAGATGTTTTTACTTTAGAAGAAAGAGCGAGTACTCACACTTGCAATGTGTTTGAAACCCTCTAAATATTTGCTTATAAAGCATAAACAGTTATATGTATTTGATTATTATGTTTCTGTATATGCTTGGAATGTGTTGGAGCTAGAATTATCCTAGCTCCTACAATCAGTAGACTGGAATGCAAGATTAAGAATCACTATATCTGGTTGAATATTCACCTAATTCAATATACTTTCCCTGACAGCGGCCAATAGAGGATGGGTAGGTAAGAGGATAAGAGGTAGTGATTTGTTTGTGTGTTCTCCTTGCCATCAGCAATTATCCATTCAGAACTTCCCCAAGTGGGAATTGATAGACTGTAATAGTTTACAGTGAATTTGTCACCTGACTTGCAGTTGTTTTTTGAGTTCATTTCAGTGTCCTGGAGTAAGTAGTTCCAAGATTTCTCCTATGTATTGTTTGAAGAACGACCTCCTTTTAGCTATCTTGATGCTACAGTAGATGTATTATAGTGAATTGACAAGTCTATAGCCTCCAGATCCCAAATTTCTCTCACATTCTTTTTGTATATTAATAATAGTTTTGAATAGGCTATTATATCTGTTTAAGGAGGACACTGGTGATCAAAGAAGTGATGTAAATTTAAATTCACAAATTTAAACTTTGGTGATTATTCATACTTGGATTCCTTGTAATGAATCGTACTAACTTTAGTGCAGTACAGATAGTGATTCATGAAGTGTCATCTGCTTCAATATATTTTTGTAAATGTGGACTTCAACTTATCCCTGTTGTCTGAAAATAATTTCATCTTTTTCCAAAAGATCAGTCCTGGCATAACTAGTAACTTAATATTGTAAAATCACAGTGTGTAATTCCTTAATGTAGTATAGCACGGTAATATGCACTTAATCATTTTTCCCCAAATTAAATTCTGCAACACACGCTTTCCCTGTAAATTATTCAACTTATTTCTTGAAGCAGCTTGAAGGTGGGGGAAGGAAGTGGAGTGACTGGGATGGATTTGGTGTTGCAGCAAATGAAATACATGAATATAAACTAGTCAAATTATATGAAAATTCAAGCTATGCTATTTTATTTGGGGTTCTGTGCAGCACTAAACAAGATTTTGAGCTTTCTCAGAGTTATCTTTACCGCCAACACTCCTGTCTTAAAATCTATTCTCTTAAAAATGAAATATTTTTTAAAATACTTGCTGGTCTCTTTTTTTTTTTTTTTTTTTAAATAGTTCTTGAATGAATCACTCTGAACCAGCTTTCTGGTATTGAATACCAACGAATGTTTAAAAAAAGAGATTACCATATGTTTTCTGTACTAGAAACTTATGTTACTGGCGACTTAAGCTAATGCTACTGAATGTGAAAATTAAAATTCACTTAAAAAACAGAGGACAATATCCATAATTTTATTTTGATAGCAGATGCCTCATACTTGCACCTGTGACTCATTTTCAGGCAGGTGGCAAGAGCATCTTAATTTCATATACTTGTAATACTGACAAAACAAATAAAGGTGAGATATTGAAAAATGCATTTTTCATTTTTATTCACAAGGTCTGTCAAAACTGGATCTTTTTGCAAACATGGGGCTGCTTCTGTGAACTCTTAGGGAACTTTTGAGAAAGTTTGCCTCTCCCCATGTCTTAGGAAACATTGGCACACCCAACTGGGCATAGAAGATGTCAGTTGAAACCTCTGTGAGTCTGGCAGAGCAGAAACAGAAACTTGAACCCAGCTCTCTGCCACGTTCCTAGTGAGTGCTCTGGCCATTGGAGAATTGATATCTTCTGTGTTTCTTCACATTTATTGTCATAAAGATTTTGGTTCCATTCTAGTATGGAACTAAATATCAATGTATGGAGTAAATATCAATGCTTTGCAAAGTGAAAAAACTTAATCCTTGCTTCTTAAAATATCAGAAATATACGTAAGATATATTACCAGTCTTTAGTAAAAAAAATAATCTGCTTTGGACAGTAAGATTGATTGATTCCAGGAAAAAGCAGTGTTGCATGCCCTTTTCAAGAACATGGAGAAAAAAAAAAAAAGGGATCTTGTCCCATAACACCTTTATGATGAAATAGCATTATGTTGTGGTTTAACCCCAGCCAGCAACTAAGCACCACACAGCTGCTCACTCACTCCCCCCTGATGGAATGGGGAGAGAATCAGAAGAGTAAAAGTGAAAAAACTCATGGGTTGAGATAAGAATGGTTTAATAGGTAAAGCAAAAGCTGTGCTCGCAAGCAAAGCAAACCAAGGAATTAATTCACTACTTCCCATCAGCAGGCAAGTGTTCAGCCATCTCCAGGAAAGCAGGGCTTCATCGTGCGTGACGGTTACTTGGGAAGACAAACACCATCACTCCAAACATCCCCCCCTTCCTTCTTCTTCCCCCAGCTTTATATGCTGAGCATGATGTCATATGGTATGGAATAGCCCTTTGGTCATATCACCCAGTTGGGCTCAGTTGTCCCACCTGTGTCCCCTCCTAACTCCTTGTGCACCTCCAGCCTAGTCGCTGGTGGGGTGGGGTGAGAAGCCGAAGAGGCCTTGACTCTGTGTAAGCACTGCTCAGCAATAACAAAAACATCCCTGTATTATCAACGCTGTTTTCAGCACAAACCCAAAACACAGCCCCTTACTAGCTACTATGAAGAAA
This sequence comes from Ciconia boyciana, assembly GCF_034638445.1. NCBI lineage: Eukaryota > Metazoa > Chordata > Aves > Ciconiiformes > Ciconiidae > Ciconia > Ciconia boyciana. Next base: position 89,821,363 of record NC_132936.1, read on the forward strand.
ATTAACTCTATCCCAGCCAAAACCAGCACACATTACTAAGTGTTACTGCCTCAAGAAAAGTTCTTGTTTATAGTGCTACTAGGGCACAAATGCTGTCTGTTTAAAATAGGACAAGGTAGAATTAACCTGAATGGCTGTAAGGCCTTGCTTCAGAATGAGGGGAGTAATTTGAGGGCAGAATTTGATTCCAAGTGAGTGACAGCTCAACTATATGTAGGAATAATATGCGGTTTCTAAACTATGTGTTAGCAACAGTACCACAATAACACTAAAATGAAGGTTTTTCATGATAGTTGCTATTGAGCATGTTTCAGTCAATGTTCACGTTTTGATATGACAGGTTATTATTAACTGCTTAATAAAGTGCAGTTTGAAGTGACGGGGGGGTTTTTTGGTGTTTTTTTTTTTTTCTACGAGAGAAAACGTTTGCCAGAACATGTGGATCCTCTTTTCTGGTTTCATGATCATGTGCTGAACAGAAAGCTATATTTCTAAAGACAGCCTTAATTCCATCTCTAAAAGTACTTCCTGGTTTGTGTCTTGCATCCCATTATGTCTCTTGTTGCTTTTGGCCCACAGCAAGCCCAAATAAATACTGGAAAAGCAGAGACATGCATTAATATTGAAAAAGCAATGTCAAGTTAAACCCGTATTTTGCCTGGCAGTAAGCCCTGTGAAAATAGCCACCCACAGAGATTATTAGTACTCCTGACCTGGACAGTTTATTAAATAAAGAGTTTAAAATAACCAAAAATAGAATGATGGAGCCTTCAGTGGGCAGGCTAATGCTTTTCTTAAGCCCTAAATCTTAAACCTGAATCATCACTAAGGGGTTTCAGTTGTGATGAGCACAAGGGGGTCTGAAATATGCTGAGTGCCCAAGCTGTAGAAAGTGTGATGGTTACTTGAAACAGTGCCCCTACCTGTCCTGCTTTTAAATTATAACATGATTTTCAGAAAATGGGTATAGCTAGGGAAGAATAACATACTCATCATAACTTGAGTTTATAAAGTTTATTGTACACATTTCAGTGGCCAAATACTCTGAATTGTTTAAAAAAATTATGGGATTATTTTTTTAAAAGTTCAGTCCTATGTAAATGTATCAAATTCAATGTTGTTTTATGAAAAAAAATATTGTTCATTAATTGGTGGAACAAGCTGTAGTTTTCTGGTTATTCCTAAGACTGTGTGTTATAGGAAGCCATCATTTATTGCTTTTATTCTCTGATCTTTGTGAGCAACTGGTCCAATCTGTATATGGGTAGTTAATTTCTCCCACTACTACTGCCTGCTCTACACTTCTTTCCTACTCTCATTTAACGTTTCCTGATAACTACGATATTAATGATCAGCAATATACTACAAATACTGCATTTCTAACAATAAAATGTGGCATTTGCATGCAGAAAGCTTTTCCTGTAATACTTTTATACTGTTATGCTCTACATTATCCTTCGTATACATTGCCAGTCCTCTACCTGCATGTCTGACTTTTTTGACTTCTATAAAATTGCGGACTGGCAACAGTGGACTGCCAGGGAATGTACCATGGAGAACCTAGTTTTCTGCCTAGCAAGAAGTTCTGGAGGCTAAATTCAGTTCACGCATCCTTGTGTCACTGTTACCAACATAGATCACCACTACTGGCTCATTCCCTGGACTCTCAAATAAACTACCTATCTATTGAGGGGGGTCTTCCTTTTCACTCAGCAGGACAGTCCCTCTGGACATCTGTCCCACCCAGTAGAATCCCCCACTGTCATCATCTGCTTCTTTCTATCCTTTAAGATCCTGTCATCACTGTGAGGAGCCACTGTGTTATCCTCTGAAGAACAGGTTGAATTATCCATTCTTCCTTCCTTCACCGGGACATCTCCCTGTAGAAGGTCCTTGGCAGGAGTGAAGAGACAACCTGAGAACCTCATTCACACCCTCCTCGCCTACCTTCTTGTTGCCGTTTTTGAGCAAAACTGTGTTGCCAACAACCCTGCATTCTGTCTCTGCTGTATTACAATTCAGTCTTAACATAGAAGTTTGTCCACTTGGATCTAAGTATTGATTTTTTAGTTGAAACTGTAACACCACAGAATCATAGAATTGTTTAGGTTGGAAAAGACCTTTAAGATCATCAAGTCTAAACCATGTCCCTAAGCCACCACATCTACATGTCTTTTAAATACCTCCAGGGATGGTGACTCAACCACTGCCCTGGGCAGCTTATTCCAATGCTTGACAACCCTTTCAGTGAAGTAAAATTTCCTAATATCCAGTCTAAACCTCCTCTGGCGCAACTTGAGGCCATTTCCTCTTGTCCTGTCACTTGCTACCTGGGAGAAGAGCCCAACACCCACCTCGCCACAACCTCCTTTCACGTAGTTGTAGAGACAGAGGAGGTCTCCCCTCAGCCTCCTTTTCTCCAGGCTACACAACCCCAGTTCCCTCAGCTGCTCCTCATCACACTTGTGCCCTAGACCCTTCACCAGCTTTGTTGCCCTACTCTGGACACGCTCCAGCACCTCAATGTCTTCCTTGTAGTGAGGGGCCCAAAACTGAAACACAGTATTCGAGGTGCGGCCTCACCAGTGCCGAGTACAGGGGGACGATCACTTCCCTAGTCCTGCTGGCCACACTATTTGTGGTACAAGCCAGGATGCTGTTGGCTTTCTTGGCCACCTGGGCACACTGCCAGCTCATATTCAGGTGGCTGTCAACCAACACCCCCAGGTCCTTTTCTGCCAGGCAGCTTTCCAGCCACTCTTCTCCAAGCCTGTAGCATTGCATGGGCTTGTTGTGACCCAAGTGCAGGACCTGGCACTTAGCTTTGTTGAACCTCATACAATTGGCCTCGGCCCATCGATCCAGCCTCTCCAGATCCCTCTGTAGAGCCTTTCTACCCTTGAGCAGATCAACGCTCCTGCCCAGCTTGGTGTCATCTGGAAACTTACTGAGGGTGCACTCGATCCCCTTGTCCAGATCATTGATAAAGATACTAAACAGAACTGGCCCCAACACAGAGCCCTGGGGGACACCACTTGTGACCGGACGCCAACTGGATTTAAATCCATTCACCACAACTCTTCGGGCCTGGCCATGCAGCCATTTTTTTACCCAGCGAAGCGTATGCCCGTCCAAGCCATGAGCAGCCAGTTTCTCCAGGAGAATGCTGTGGGAAACAGTGTCAAAGGCTTTACTAAACTCTAGGTAGACAACATCCACAGCCTTTCCCTCATCCACTAAGTGGGTCACCTTGTCATAGAAGGAGATCAGGTTAGTCAAGCAGGACCTGCCTTTCATAAATCCATGCTAACTGGGCCTGATCACCTGGTTATCCTATACGTGCCACCTGATGGCACTCAGGATGATCTGCTCCATAACCTTCCCTGGCACTGAGGTCAGGCTGACAGGCCTGTAGTTTCCTGGATCCTCCTTCCGGCCCTTCTTGTAGATGGGGGTCACATGTACTAACCTCCCGTCAACTGGGATCTCCCTGGTTAGCCAGGACTGCTGAAAAATGATTGAAAGTGCCTTGGTGAGCACTTCCACCAACTCCCTCAGTACCCTTGTGTGGATCCCATCTGGTCCCATAGACTTGTGTGTGTCTAAGTGGTGTAGCAGGTTGCTAACCATTTCCCCTTGGATTATGGGGGCTTCATTCTGCTCCCCATCCTTGTCTTCCAGCTCAGGGGTGTGGGTACCTGGATAACAACTGGTCTTACTATTAAAGACTGAGGCAAAGAAGGCATTAAGTACCTCAGCCTTTTCCTCATCCTTTGTCACTATGGTTCCCCCTGCATCCAATAAAGGATGGAGATTCTCCTTAGTCACAACACTTTTTATTTTAGGTCATTCTGGTCTCTTATTAATAACTTTGTAGAACAGTTTAGACGAGGTGGGGTTTTTTTGCCCCAAGTTGAGGTCAAGTCCCAGTTAGAAGTGTGCAAAAATACCTGAGGTATGTTACCATGTTTTTTCAGGTAGGTGAGCTGACACTGAGACAGACCTATCACAACTAATTTTGACAAGACCAGTATTTTACTTTCAGGGATGTTATTTAAGATAACTAGGTTTTTATTCATAGCTTTTGTATTGAAATTTCCTAAAAAAGCAACTTGATGTATTTTTTTAATCCTAACCTAAGTACTTGTTCTTTTTAAAGGAGTTCCTACAGTGGGAACCACAGCAATCAAGGAGGAAAATACTCTTATTACAGATACGGATTCTGTGCATGCTGAAGGTGCTGTTGAAGCAAATGAAAACTTTCACCAAAAAGAACAAAAACAAACGTTGCAGTCTCTTTTCTCTTTGCTCCGTGAAGAGGTTGAGCAGATGGATTCAAAGATACTGCCCCTATGTCTCCATCAGGTATTTCCTATGATTCTGGGGTGTTGCACACAATTTTGTTTTTATTTGAGACCTTTATTCATTAGGAAAAAATGCATTAATTCAACATATGCCAATATTCATACCTGGACAGGTATTTTGATGTATAACAGGTGGTCAAGGCAAATATCTCCTCTAAGGTCTTCTAATACATGTTAAATTATAAATTGCCCTGAAAGTATATTCTGCAGTTAAAGGAAACTCTTAAGGATGGGTTTTCTAATTCGCCAAATTATTAAATTCTAGTTTGGCAGGAAGATTTAGGAAAATCACTCTTCAACAGACCTTAAATATGGTTTGTAAGACACTGGTATAGATACAAGACAGCTGATGTCTAAATAACATTTTAAATCTGGAATTATTTTTACTGTTGCAGGCTTCTTTCTAGCATGAATTTCATGCATGAATGCTAAGATTCAAGGTTTCTTAGTGTATACTTTTTTATAGTACAGTTGCCACACCTGCAAGACCAAAGGAAATACTGTGTGATTTGAAAAGCAATCTTTTTTACTAACTAGCTGGTATGTTTTTCTTTCTGGGAGTTATGATGCAAGATGAATATGTTGATAGGACTTGATGCAGTATTAATTTATAGTTTAGTTGTGTCAGACTAACAGTGGACTAGAAGACTTTTTGTTTGACTGTAGTGTCTAATATGGGCTATATATATAGATACTATACAGTGTCTGATTTGACTTAGTTGCATTATGTTTATTGTGGAAAATTGGATGATTGTGATATTTTAAACTTCTAAACTGTGATGACACTCCTGCATTCGATATAAATAAGCGATTATATTTGAGAAAGAGGTTTCTCTTTAGTATTGCAAATTATATATAATTTACATGTGACATAGAATTTTAATTTTTTTTTTAAATCTGTGTTTGAGTGAAGAGATTTGATATCGTTCCTTAATTTATTTGAAACTTAGCATTAGGGTTAACCATTTGTACTTTTAGCCACGCCGAATTTGGTGGTCGTGCAAGAGTCAGTACAAAGGTCTGTTTTGGAAAACAACACAGTGAGGACAAAAACTTCAAAACACTTTACAAACATTAAGGAGTGTCATCGAACATGATGGAGGTGAAATCTGTTTGCTGTTTTTTAGATGAGGAAGCCAAACCTTAAGGGTAACAACCTTTTGAAAGTCATGCAGGATCTGTGACAGAACTGAGAACAGAATCTGCATTTCCAGATTCAAAGACGTAATCAAACACCATCTCTTTTTTCCTAAGAAATATCAAGCATTTTGAATGGAGTGTTTGAAAGAAAGCTAATAAAACTTACAAGGATCATAACAACACTTTTTAATCTGAGGAAAAAATAAAGGATTTTAAAGATAGCATTAATGGTTTCATGTAAAGTGAGTCTATTAAGAATATTTTTTCCTTTTCCAGCGAATTAACCTGTCATCTTCAGTCTTTTTTTCAGATTGCTAATACAGCCTGCCAGTAATTTTCTTTTAAGCCAAATCTAGCAAATACTCTTCTATCACATTCTCTTTTTATTCTGTGTGACAAAATTCAATGTAAAATAAAGAGCTGTGTCAGATGTTCTGGAGTATTAACAATCCGCATTGTTAGTGGGAAGCCTGTATTAAATATTTAAAAGCTGTGGGATATTAGGGGGTGTTCTAAGGGTTAACTTTTAATTTAAAAAGGATGTAATTTTTTTCCTGTCTTGAATGGGATTCAAGTGATTTGTTTATCATTTGTTACAGAATCTAAGAAGTACTTATATATAAAACATAGATACAGAGCTTTGGCAGCTCCAGGAATCCTTAGGAGACTACTGTGGATAGCAGACAAAATGTGCAAATAAAGAACCTTAGAAGTCACTTACCAATTCTCTTTTGGAGGTACAGGGCTCAGAATGGTCTAGTGGTTAGTAATAAGGCTGAGAGCCAGGAATATGCAACTTGTAATCTAGACTCCTCTATCAATTTGCTGTCTTTTTTGAGCAATCATCTTTAGACTTTTACAAAAGTGCCCACTTGTTAGGCCCTTCAAATTATGAGTGCCTAAATTGATATGTCCCAAAGATTTTGAGACTGAATGTTTGTGTGCTCCCACAGAAGTCATTGGAGTATCAGCTATGAGGTGTCTCAACCTGAATGTTCAGGTATCAGGGTACCTGCAATTACTGGACACATTTTGCAAGCGTGGCCCTTGGCACACCATGCATAGCAAATAGGAAGACTGCCAACATTTGCTGTCCCTGAAGATTGATTAGTTAATGCTTGTAAAGGTCACTGATACTGTAGAGTTCTGTGGAACAAAATATTTTTACTTCTGAGGTTTATATTTTTTTGTATTCTATTGCATTTACAAACAAAGCCATGAGTATTCCTCAGCTTTCTAAGAAAGCCTGCCCAGTTTTCTAGCAAACACAAATAAGTTGTTATTGTTGCAAATCTCAAAGATTATTTGTCTACAGGGAGGAATTGGAAGAAAAATGTTTCAGTTACCACATTAGCTTTTCTATACAGTGTTACACCTTTTCCTTTCCAGGTATCAGCTCTATCTTTTTTATAATACTCCCCACCACCAACTCAGAGTCAAAGTGATATTCTGATTCTTATTAGAAACGTGCTCATTTTCTGACGGTCTTCGGATACTTGCTTTCTCTGAGCTGGTAGCATGAACTCTAGTACAATGGTGTCTTTGCCTTTTTAGTCCAAGAAATAATCCTTTATGCCAGTTCTGGGAAGAACAAAACAAAACAAAACAACCAAACAAACCAAACAAACCTAAAAAACAATACCTTTACTTGATTCACAGAAAAAGTATTTTTTCTAACTGGCATCTTGACTTTTCTTCTGGAAGTTCTGCCACTTCCATGCTTGTAATTTTGCTTTTGAAATAGCTGGTTGAAAGCAAAAGCATCACTAGGAAGAGGATAGTAAATCTATTTCAGTAGTCTGCAATTAAAATATGTAGCTTTGGTATAGCAATAACTTGGTATACTGGAACATAATATTTTCTCTTATGTTTGCATGTCCGTGTTCTTGGTTTATACACAGCTTCTCAGTGTATAAACCCTTGGTGAGCATATATTTACTGTTTCTTTTTCCAGTGATCTGTTAAAGATAGGCGTTAAAAAATTACTCAGCCAGGCTGAAGTTGTTTTTTAAGATGTTGCAGCTAGACATCTTGAATGCTTAGGCACAGAGATCCCTTGTTCAATTCCTAGCCATTGGCTAAGATAGCAGCTGTTACAGCAGCATTTAATGTCAGCTTACACGTTTTGTTAAGCTAGAAGTGCTGGAGATTGACTTAGGTGTTCAAGTATTTTATATGTAGTCTGTCTTATGTTTGATTTTCCTGGTCCTCAGTAACTGCTTTGGAATGATTTTTGTTCTCTATAGTAAACCTCCTTAGCACTTTGAGCTCTCGATGCAACAGGGAAAGTTTGCTTATTTCTTGTATCAACTCCCTGGTATTTCTTTGTTTTGACATATCTGTATTAACTCAACATCCATCTAAGAGAACACGTCTTGAAGAATTGTGATTTTTAGGGTTTTTTTCAATGGTCATCTTTGGCAGAGCTGTCTTGTTACAAATCCAATTTTAATTGTTCTGTTATAGAAATGTCAACCTAAGGAGGAAGAGCTGCAGATTTGTTCCATGTTATAACAACTACAGTACAAATCAAAGAACTGCCATCTTAACTCCATGGCTTAACTCCATGACTTGTTCTATTGTTGAAGAGCTTCAGATATCAAGATGTTAGGCTTAGTAAACTGACACATGAGGTAGAGGATCTTTTAAGTCTTTTTAACACAGCAGAGCAGCTTCAGGAGAGGAAGTGGCAGAAGGCTGCTGCAATGGTATTGTCTGGCTTCTGCAGGTGGACTAGGAGTAATACAGAAAAAATGAAGAACTTGAGTCCTTTTATGTTTATCGCATGAATTTCAAATATTCATATTGTAAATATTTCAAATTCTATATATTTGAAATATTTGTTGTTATTATTTATTGTAAATATTTATTGTAAATAGAATATAAACAGGAAGGTCATTGGCATGTCTCTGATGCTGTGATAGGTGATATTTTTACTCTCTTTTATCCAAAGATTGTTCTTTTCTCATCAGTCAGGAAACCTCCATTTCTCCATTTTATCACATTGCACTGTAATGCTCAGAAGAGCTCAGCAGTGATCTTAATTTGGTCAAACATAAGGAAACAATGGTCAGTAACAGAAGTCAAACTCTTCAACTCATATCAGTAAACACAGTACTTCTGTTCTAGGTAATTTTAAAACTTTCTAATATGATCATTAAAAAAGTTTCTGAAATAATTTTTTGTTGTTGTAACAAGATAAAACCCAACTAACATTTGGGCAAATCCATTTGTGTGAGAGGACTTAATACTTCTTTGTTGTTTGATATTCTTTTTAAACACCTTTCCTAGAATAAGAGTACATGTATTTAGTCTAACATTCATATTTTACCCAAACTAAATATGAACATGCAAAACAGATGTTTAAAACTATGATAAAAAGTTCGTATTATATCCTTACCACTCTCATGAAACGTATAGAATCCTAATTTTTCTTTTTTTACTTTTGCAGATAGCTGAGACCTATTTTCAAGAGGAAGAATGTATCCTTTTACTTGTAGAAATTGTTACGCGATCTTAAAATAATCTGGCATGATAAAACATAAAAGAAAAATGCTTTACCGTTGACTCAGAGGTTGTGGGTCAGGATTAGAAAGAAGTCAAGAGCCGTAATTTACCCATGAGTGAATATACAATATGTTAGCAAGGCCTTCTTAATCAGACAGCTGGAATATAAGTTAAGTAATAAATCCACTTCCAAAAGCCGTACTAATATGGTCAGTAGTAGTTGTGCACAAACAAGGAAGTAAGAAAATATTTTCAAAGAACTTCTGTTTTTATAGGATAAATTCTCTTCTCAGTATGAGTAATTGGGAATATGTCCAATCTAGATAGGGTATGTATTCTATTATATCAAATAGGACACTGTTATAGTAAGAACAAAGTTATCACAACAGTTGATGAGAATATGTACTACAAGTGCCTAGATTAGAATAAAAATACCAAACACACTGAGTTAAGGGAGATCAGCAACCTGCAAACAATAGCAACATGTTGTTTGGCAAATGCTAATTAGTCAAAATTGTATCAAGGTAGTTTGAGAAACTGTCATAGGAAAATACGGGTAATTGCTTCTGGGAACAGCTAGTTCAATGGTCCAGTTTGTTTTTATTTGTTCCTAGATAATACAAATAGGTTTGATCAAAAAGTTATAACAGTTGAACTGCTGCTAATTACTCTGATATATTTCAGTAATTGTGGGAGAGAATAATCATATAAAATCTTAAAGTGAAATTATATTTTTAGAAAAGGTGGACTGGGTTTTCCTCTGTTTGCTTTTAAGGGAAAATGATCAGACTATAAAAAGAAGAGGCAAGAGTGGTAAGCCCTTACGGTATATGTGATTCACTAAGATGTATCATAAATTACAGAATCTGTGCATACCGATTATTTCTTTATTATGTAATTTGTTACAAACAAAATGCAGCAAATAGGCAATTGTAATGGTTAAATAACATAGCATAAGAAACCTGGAAAGGTATCCTTGAAACCTAGCCATATTATATTAGCCTGTATTACAAAACCAGAGAAATAACTGTTGCAATATTATAAGAGCAGTATATAAAATAAAATATCCGTCACTGTCTTAGAAGACTGTACTTCTGTCTTGGTCATCCCAATTCAAAAGCATCCATCAGAAAATCCAAAATATACAGCACAAATTAAAGGCATGGGAAAATTCTGTAGTAAATTATGGCTCTGCAGGGGGACATACAGTAAATTTAAAATGCATTCAACAGTATGATAGACAGTTTCTCTTTCACAGAAGTTGCTTTAATCTAAGGGCACTGTATTTAAAGCTGATTAAAGGAAATATTTTTAATGCAATGTACACCTGATGGAATTCAACACCACTATATAATACATATTTATGAAGGATATCTACTCTGTACTTGCAACCATCAGTTTCCTGAGGTTAATAAAGAACTTACTTGATCATGTTGCACTGTATTAATTATCCATGAAAGGCATTTTAATTCATCCAGTGTAGGACTTCATATTAACAATAATTCAGGGTTTGTTGCTGTGATCCTCTAAGGCTATCTCTCTGATCTGTAATTCTGTTTCTAATAACAGATTTCTTGAAGGCAGGGAATACTCTTTCCATTAATATTGTTGTTCATAAGCCCTGCTGTGTATATGTTGCATGAGGCTAACAAGAATAACAAGTACTGGTTGTGTTTTTGTAATAATTACTCCAGTATTTTAATTAGCATGAATAATGGAAAATATCTTTTCTATATTACTAAGAACCTCAGTCACTGTACTTCTATCCTCATTGTACTGTAGAATTAAATTTCAAATAGCTGGCAAAACATGGCTTTAAACAGAACAACTAACAACTTGGGCTTGATGGAACTAGAGTTATCTCAACTATTACAAAATATATAACTATCAGTATACCTTTGTGAATATATTGATAACGCTAAGGGAGGGGAAAGAATTCTTCATACAGAAGGAAAGTAAGCAGAATCTTCAGAAAGAAGACAAAAGGTGAACTCAGCTCTCCAACAGTGTTGTATACAATGGTTGAAAAGGGGGAGGATATTTTTTGAAAGTTTTAGTTGGGGAAATTTTTTAAATACTGTCTCCAGCTGGTCAGTAGAAAGGAGCCATATTTTCAGTCAGTTATGGTTATTGGCACGTAATTGTATTTCTTGAGAGATACATGCTGGTATTTGTATAATTGTTTTGCTTTTCATTTGCCAGAGATTTCATTTTCTGATAAGAGTTGTCAGCATAGTAACATTTTGCTCATTTCTTTTCTAGAAAAACTTTTGTTGGACTTAAGGCATGTGGGAAGAGGTAACTGCTGAAAAGAATAGGATTTTCATTTTTGGAACTTTTCTCAACTTATTTTACTTCTTACTTGCTGTTTTCATGTCTGCTATTATTTTCTTCCTTGCACAGAGATGTGGATGTTACCCATTATTAATTTTGATTCAGTTATGTCAAATTTCAGGTACATAATTATTGCCTTTTCAAATATGGTGCCAAATATAAATAAATCATAACATGTCCATGTATGTGTGCATTTTTCTTGAACCTTCCATTCAGATGAGAAGGCAATGAAGTTCATTCAGCTTGAACGACTATATCATGAGCAGCTGCTGGCAAATCTTTCTTCCATACAGGAGCAGTGGGGTGAGTACAGGCTAAACTAATATTGTAGAAGAAAGAGTTAATTTGTTTTGTATTTCTAAATAATAGAGTATACATTTTGCCAGCTTAAAAATGTTACATAGCAAAAGCAGCATTTCTATCAGAATTTCTCTGAGCTTGTTAGAAGAAAAGTATTCCTGCTTTAGATTTCTTCTCACACATTTCATGAAAAAGGTGCAAATAGTTTTTCATTCTTTATTCTATTAATTGCAACTTTGATTGATCCACAGTTGTTTTAAGCTTATTTTTGGTTTAGGGTTGGTGAATCTGATGTAATGAAAATAAAGTGTGTTGTGAAAAAATACAGTGTTTTTTTGCATAGTCTGAAATAAGATTGTAGAGCATACACAGAAGAGTTGTCAATATTTCTCCATTAATTAGTTTCACGTATATGGTTTATGTTAAGCAAATACTACTTTTATAATACTTTGGGCAAAAATTATTTTTATTTAATTTAGAAAGAAAATGGAAAACAGCAGTTCCTAGTCCAGTTACAACACTGAGGAATTCAGCTAAAGAACTGAGTGGTGAAGAGCTGGAAAAGCTTACTAGAGTTTGCTCTTCGCATCAACAGTAAGGATAAGAAAATATTATTACTTTTCCAGTACTAATATGTTAGTGCAGCTGTTGTCTACTTGCCAGTATAGGTGTTTTAAAATAGTCAATGTCAAAATAAAACTTGCATCCCATTGACTTCAGTGAATTGGGTTATAAAGTGATGGTTCTTTTTGATATGTAACTAAAATGTTTCTGTTACCATCAATTTTCACAATGTTTCACAATATGGTTTGAGGAATGTATAGGGCCTAGATCTGAACTGTTTTCAGCAAATCATTAGTTTGCCAGAAATGGAGTTTTGAGGTTTAGTATTTTCAGCCAAAGTAAAAACTTAGTAGTGTTAATTTAGGAAGAGAGAGAGACTGTAGAACTAATGATAGTGTTTGTGTCTAATACCTATTGTTTTAATCATGGTTTTAAAATGCAATTGCCCAGCATCTCAGACTCCAGCACTCACATCTACCCTATAGGATTTTATTCCCAAATTTTCCAGATTTTAGGACAATTCCCTAATGCTTTAACTCATTCTCGTTATCTTCTGTTGATTTCATACACGTTGCATAAACATTATGAAGCAGTGATTCTGTAGTTCCCTAGTGTGGCAGTAGTCTGAAAAGTTGTGAAATCTTAGTTCGTACCTGCTTTGCCTGATTCATCAGCCTCCTGAATCAGTATATCACAGTATCACAAACTTTTGGACAGTGCCTAGGGTGCTCTTCTGGGTAGTAACACATATGGGATTGTACCCATCAGGAAGGAGAAGATCTGTTATTTCATGGGTGAATGTCCTACCTACTAGACATTGAGTTTAAGGGACAGATGGAAAAAATTATACCAGCTGCCACTGAAAAATTATGAGCCAACAATAATAAGGAAACTAACCACATTCAAAGGCTGTGAAAAGACCAACCTGTGACAGGGGAGATGCTCTCAATCACATGGGGAGAGAGAACTTTTTCAAATACATTTGCATTGGCTTAGTCAGTCTGGATGTCACAAAAGCCAAAATGCTTCTGTTGTTCATAGAGAGTATGATTTGGCTTCCACATTTTTTTCTTCTGGGTGACCGTACAGAAGTTTGAAAACACCCAGGCTGACTGCCAGAACCCAGGCAGGGATTGTTTATTTGTAGTCTGAATTCATTCAGGAGGGAGCCCCTGGAAAGCATATTCCTGCATTTCCACAGGAGGAGGAGGCAGCTCTAGCACCGTAGCTGCATGTTTACACCCACAGCCTGCTGCTACTGAGAGATTGCACTCTGAGTGCCTGCAGGGTTCCTTAGCCTACATTTCCTTGCACATGACTTTGCAAGCCCACAGAAAGATTAAGATTCAAGTCTACTGCGCAGTCTGTGCTGCAATTAGCAGCACCTCCCTATTGTCACATCGATTGTCACCTTGTTCAGAATAACTCTGCTTCCGTGCAGCCTCACTTCAAAATACAAAATTTCAGCTATGTAACATCATTCCTAGTTCTGAGAAACTCTTCAATTTGATAAAAATTAAGGCTTGCATTCATTTGCCATGATGAGTTCTCTGTATTTAATATTATTACTTTTCCAAACTCTCTAGGCAAAAGCCTATTGGCTTTTATTGTTGCATATATTTTTTTTCCTAAGCTTTAATCTCAGTTTATTTTGTAATTAAAATGATACTTTAATTTTTAATGAATAACATGCCGGTCTTGGAAAATGTGAGCGTTTTGCTTTTGTAATTGAAAGTAATGTAACTTTTTCTGATACTTAAGTTCTACAGCTACATACTGGATATGTTTGTTCTTTAAAGATAGTTTTGAGTGTCCCTTATTTAAGTTTAAATGGTAAAATTTAAAAGTCAATGCAACTTTAAAAAGTTTTTGTTAGAGAGTATGAACATCAGTACTTTTCCCTCTTGTCTCTCCTACTTTTTTTTTTTCACTAGCTTTAAACAAAATGCTCAACATTTTATCTTCATTGCTGTATGAAAGGCTGCGAGACAGATTGTGCATGATAAAACACATTGTGCATGAATCTCTACACAGTTTGCAAAGTCCACGCTGACTGTTAGCAGTGCTGACTCACCTGTGAATCCCAGTGGAATCAGTGGGAGCTGCTGTATCTTACAGTACGCAAAAAATGTGTCCCAGTGTAAACAGTCTGTGGAGAGGGAATTATGTTTTGTGTGGTTTTTTTCATTCCTCAATCTCTGTTATAGTGATCAGTATTTTTAATACTAGTAGATGCTGAATGGTTTTTAAAGTTGGTAGAGTTCCTTCTGAGCATAAAGTTTTACAGGAATTTAGATTGCCTGATATATTGCAGTAAATTTTCTTTTGACTGCTTTCTCAATTAGGTGGAGCAATGTTTGGGCTAATTGATCTTCTGATGATATTCACATATGGTACAGATCTGTGCTTGAAAGTATGCTAGCATGCTGACACTGTTTCAATGTAAGAAAAGTCCTGTGTTAATATTAGAGCAGAACAAAGGCTTATAAGATTTCAATGACATTTGTTATGAAGAATGTTGCTACTAAGTTGTTTAATTTATTCTTTTTTTCTATATTGCTGCAGGCCACAGGCATCCAAAAATAAGGTAAGCAGCTGTTTAATTGAATTCTGCTTTGTCAAAGATTGCTAATAAATATATTTTTAATATTATTAGATATAATATTTCCCATTTAGTATAGAACTGTTTGAAGTTTGGATGTCTCAAAAAGTCACAGTGTTCCTGTTTAATTCCAAAAACTACAGGAAATATTATCATATTTTACAGCTAGTAGCTGCAGAAAATACATTGGAAAGCGGTTGTTTGCTTCAGTTAATGAAATCAAAAAATTTAAAGGAAAGAGAAGCTGCTGCTTTTAAATCAGGTATGTGTGTGTGTATGTAACATGTGCATAGGTTTGTTTTAAATATGATACTGTAATGACATATTCCTATAAAGACTATGAAGCTATTCCATTTGAAGCTACAGCATTTGTTGGATTCCCACAGATTCATCCACTTGTGCAAATTTTAATTTTTTTCACAACTGCACAATGGACATACTATGCAATTTTAATTAGTCATTGATATTCAGAATTGTAATTAAAGCAATTCTAGCCTCCATCAAAAAACGTCTTTTAAATGTGCATGCATTTATAACAACCTACATAAGCTACAAAATCGTGTAAAACTAGAGATAAGATGCATAATTTGTATGTGTAAAATAAAAGGTAAACAATCTGATGACAAATATTCTGAGTTGTGGCAATTCAGTACAGTTAACAGTATTAGTAACTATTTTAAATTACATGTGATATACTGATTTTGAGACACATTTTTCTGTAACAGCACAGAAAATCAGGAAGCTTTTGGGGGGTCTTGAAGAGAAAAACATACTTCAGTTCATTTTTTTCAGTACAAGCTTTTATGTCAGCTTCATTTTCCTCCTCCTGCCTTGGGACAGTGGCTGTTTTGTTTGAGTAATTTGTTGGAATCATTGAGTTCTTATGAAACATTTGCAAATTAATGAATTGTTAAAATGGAGACAGAGGGGGAAAGAACATTGGTAGACTACCAGGCTGTGCTTTCTCTCTCCTCTCTTTGAGCAAAAATTTTCTTTTTTTGCCACGTTCCAGTTGCCAAAATTGGCCTAAACTGAGTACCTTTCTTCAAAAACAGCTAAATTTGTCACAAGGTGAGGGTTGGCCTAAGTGACCTCAGGAGGTCCCTTTCAACCTAAACTATCGTACAAGTGTGTATCAGCCAAGATGTTCAGAAGAATCAGGAATTAACAAAGATACAGTTCTCTACATGTGTGGATCCTCCTCATCTTCATCCTCTTTTACCATGACCCCTATATTGCCTTTTCTCTGTCGTTCTTGTAACCTAACTAAACACAAAACATGAAAACGCAAACAAACATGTTCTACAGCTCAGAAAGCAGATCAAAAGAACCCCATGCTTTTTATTTTTGGATGGTTGGAAATTCCCATAGAAAAAAATAAGGCACTTACAATTTTTCCATTGTTTTTTATTCCAAGTGGGAACAAAAGCTTTCTGGAGAGCAGAATTTCTGAACATTTGAAACTTCTGAATTAAGGATTATTTTGTGTCAATGTTAAAATACTGTAGTACAACATCTAGACATACTAAACTTACTGTGAAAGTAATTAATGGTGTAAATGGATTTTTTTTGTGCCTTTCTCTTAACGTAACTCTTGTCAAAATGTCATCAAAATCTTTGGGTTCCTGTGAAATGTTTGTAAATTAATAAAGCTATGTCATCCAATAGAAAACAGTTCTGCTGAGAATTTTCCAGCAGTGCTAAATACTTTTTCAATACAAAGATATGAATATTTCAAGCCTAACTCAAGTTTAAATGCTTAAAATTTGCATAAGATGCTTTTCACAAATTAGCACGTTCTTGAGGAAGCACCCTGACAGGTCTCTTGATCTGTTAAGGCAGTGCATGGTCAATTAGCTACTGTCACCCCTCACTAAGTCAATGCATCAGCAGCATGGGGCTGAATGTTTTTGTTGCAGTTAGAAGGTTTTGGGTAGGGAAGGCATCGATATGACCAATACAGAAATTGGACAAAGATGATCCATAACTCTGAATTTGTATACACCATACACCACTCAGTGCTGCGCAAAAGCTATTAGAGCTGTGGCTGAGTGATCCAGCTCAGGACTAGAAGCAATATGGCCATTTGGGGCTGGTTCTTGATTTTCCCTGAACCCCAGCAGAATCCTGTACTATAATAACCATACAGTTCCTAATATTTAAACTAACCTGTTCAGCATTAGCCTAAATCCATGGGCCTTCTCACTGAAAACTTAGAATGCTTGTCTTCTGCTTTTTGGGTGGTTTTTTTCTCTACATCATTAAAAATGAGAAGTAAATGTATAAACTTTTTCTTCTTCTCTCAGAAATTTATCTGCCAATCTGCAGGGAGACTACTTAACTCACTTAGCTGCTGGTAGTAGAAGTCTGACTTGCAGTAAGACAAGAAAAGGAAATTCTCAAGTGGTTTGAAGACTGTCCTTCATGTCAATTCATATGCCCAAAAAAAGAATTTATCTAGCAATTATCAATAAGAAGTATTAGCTTATGCATAGAGAGATATATATTACATTGTAGAGATTGTTGCACTGTACTATGGTAGCATCTTTGAAGTAAAATCACACTTCCTTACTAATCTAAAGCAAAAATTACTCCATTGACTTATTGCGGGCATTTGGGAACACAGTTTGAGCCTCTGTAGGCAGTTGATCCTAAGAATTCACGATTCCTCTCTCCTGGGGATACAGTGACCAAGAAACAACTTTATAAGAAGTTGGTTAGTCAAGATTCCTGGGAGAGTCACTGAATTAGTTTTCTGCTCTTCTGAGCAAGGGTTGTGAATGGTCTGTTTTGTTACATTTTCCTTTCTGGCAGATTTTCTCTTTGAGTCTACCAACATAGAGAACTGGGCCCTTAAAGCTATGTGTGTATATTAAAAGATGAGATCTGATACATCCTATATCCATTAATTTATTCAGTTTCTGACTGAAAGCCTTAATAGCCTTTTCTAATGAAATAATTAATTTAATAAAACCTTTAGCACAAGTTTGCAGTGTGTACATACAGACCTGTTTCCAAGGTGGGGAGAAACTGCTTATACCCAGTTTTCCTTTAGGTCATATGGGATTTGTTTTTAAATGGGAAGAGGAATAAAGATGGATAAGTGTGAATTCTCCGCTGGTAGAATGCCATACGTCAGTAGTCTCTCTGCTAGGCTGTCTTGGATTAGGAGGATAAAAACGTGGTGGCTACAGGTTTCTGTGATGAAAAAAGCAAGTGTCAATTTTAAAGTAACTCTGTTTGGGAAAAAATAATTTCTTAAATAGCCATAAGTGCTTTCGTTGCTAGAAAATTTTCAGTAGACACTTTGTTATATCTCTGACAGTCAGATAAAAATTACTGCCACGTTGGTGGGTACTTCTTCATTTAACTTAGTAGGAAAAATCACCTTTTCTAATTAAGTGTTCAACTTAATTTTTCTAATTTATTTGAAGGAAAAAGTTTCTAATTAAGTGTTAACTTGCCTTGAGTCTATAGTGGGCATGGGTTGTCTAAAGCGGGTGTTTTGAAATAGGTGTAAAGAAAATACTGAAAGCTGCTGAAAATTTGATGTGGAATGTAGCAATGATCATTACATCTCAGTTCCTGTACGTCTGTAGTTAGATAACAATGCTAGGATCATTTACTACTTTCTTGGGAACAGAGCCCTGAGCTCAAGGGCTACCTTTCATGGTAAAGAATTTGAATTAATTTCTGATTCCGTTTAATCTTTGTTGCAATTGGGGCTGCCAACAAAGATGCCTGTTGTAATGTGGATGTATCCACTAGGAAAAATTGACAGATGGTAACAAAATCTTGTACCAATAATCCAGGCTGTGTTTGAACTCATGACCTATATGTGAAGGGCTCAGTATCCCGTTACAAATCCCTTGAGCTATCTACTCATCTGTGTCTTAATTTTCAAAAAGTCCCTCTCTCATACCCATTTCTTCTTTCAGTGTTTTACAGAAGTTAGGTTCCCCATACCTTTTCTATCTGTTAATGTTGTTCTGAATTTTTTTCTGCATTTTGAGATGATTGGATATTCTCTTTTTCAATTTCCAAGCCTGTCTTTTCTATGCTACCTTGTATTTCATTATCCTTTAAAATGGGGATAGTTTAGAATTTAATAAAACTGTTCAATACAATGAATTAATGCAAAAAGTTCTTTGAAGACTAATGAATGTGACCCTGTTTCATGTAACAAGTTCAGGAAATTGCTCAGATTTTAAGTGAGGTCTTAACAGGTGAAGAAGGATACGATTGGCATAGAGATCTTCAGTCATTCTTGTGAGAACATATACAGTTAATAAGGGCATTGTTTGATCTCTTCGTTAATCTATTCATAAGACTTTTCTGCTTTTCACTATGACCAAAAAATGCAAACGAGTGTTTTGTAGAGGTATTAATTTGTTGCTTGAGGTTATTACTATTACTGTAACAGTAGTCCTACTATAACATAGTCTTACCTTAGTTTTTATTAAAAGATGGTTTCTCTCATAGCTAGCTTGCTTTGGTATTCTAATTCTAAATGCCCCCTTTTCTCCCTTCATAAGCCTAAAAGGGGAGATTTGGCTTTGACCTTCTCATAATAGCTAATGTCTAATAATTTTATTGACAACTTGGGCTAACCATCTACTCCTTCATCAGCAGATCATGCCAATAGTAGGTGAATTCACAAGCTATGTAGAATTCCCCTTGTTTCTCTCTGAAATTTCAGATAAGAAAAATCAGTTTTCATTTGTATTGTAAATGTGAATACAGAAATAAGCTGCATCCAATTGCATTTTTTAATATGTAAACTAAGTTACGTATCCAAAAAGCAACACCTTTTTATGCAGTCCATGATGTAAAATATTGTAATTGGATATTTAATTTAGCATTAACCAAAGGAGCTAGTTACCCACTTAAAATAATTTAATTTAAAATGTATTAATTAGTATGATTTCAGTTTCTTTAAAGGAAATGCAGATATCTCCCTGTGTGGTAGATACACTAGCATCAAAATAGTTTTCTGTACTTAAGTGCATTTGTCTGAACTCCAGGCCTCCATGAGACACACTCACATAAAATATGCTTTAGAAGAAATGGGGCCATTCAGAAAGATACTTACATACATGTTGTGCTTGAAGTATGGGAGTAACTCTTTTCAGGAGGGCACTAAAGCATGTGCTTTGCCTGCAAGAATGTGTGCAAATACTTTGCTGAGTCAGGAGTCAGCTTTTCAGACTACTAACAAAACTTTTATTCTGTCTGGACCATAAAATACCTGCCCTTTATGGGCATGCATTTTAAAGCATTAGGTTACAACGTTATCAAATCACAGTATACTCTTTCCCCCCTGGGCTGATGCTTTGAATCATTTAAAAACACTGGAACTGTTTTTCCTGTTGCACTTAGGTACTCAAACTTGTCCTGGCATTGGACCAAAGAAGGAAGATAAACAGCTGAGCACTAGTTCTCCAGGTGAAAACAAAACTGAGACGCAGACAGAGGCAGCAAGCCTTTGGGTAGCTGCAGGAAAGGACCACATGGAGGAGCAGCACTGCAGTGCTGAATCAACACTGGAGCCACACACCCAGTCCACGGGGACAGTGGGCAGGCCTTCTTTGGGCTGTTTATCATCTGGGGATGCCGGTAAAGATAACAGTTTGCAGCTGAGAGAAAGACAGCTCTGTAAGGATGCGGAAAAAATAGAAGGCACAGCTGGGGAGTCTGGAGTGAAACTCCCTCTTGAGCTAATGGTAGAGTCTTTGGTTTTAACAGATGCTGATTATATGCCTACTGATTTGGTTCCTACTGATAAAGATGTGCAAGCTGATAGAAATCTGCTCAGATCAAAACATGCTGCTGGCTCTTCAGAAATTGCTAGTGGCCAGCTTGGAAATAGTGATTTAAAGCAGCAACAGAAACAGTCTGATAATGATGATGAAAAATCTTCGTGGGACAGAACTGCATCAAATGCATGCTCTGGATGTAATAAAGTGTCTCAGCATGAGAGTACTGCCCATTCACGAGTATGCAAGGAAATACAGAGAACAGCAGGACAGGAGGAGAAGGTAAATAATGAAGAACAAGAAGATTTATTTCTCAGATTTTTAAATGGTAACATAATAGACACTGAAGAATCATTTGCAAATTTAGCAAACCAAGAGGACTTTGACACTGTTCCAGATATTTCACCTGAACGAGCATCTTACAACTCACTGGAAGCTTTATCTCTAGATGACAGCTTTTCTTCCCTTGATGAACTTGCAAGAAGGATAGAGATTGCTGAGGTAAATACTGTGAATCCTATAAAATCTTCAATGTTTATCTCAATTAAAATATTTTAGATATTGCCAACTTCAAAATGTGTTAAATATTCCTTCATATATCACTTTTTTTCATCTGAAAAGAAATCTATACTTATTTAATTGTTCTGAGTTAATTCAGAAAAAAGTTTCTTTTTGCCTGTTTGCCTCCTTCTGGACCAGTAGTGCTCTGTGTTTCTAAAAATTAGATTGATTTTTACATATCAGTGTGAACACCTTTTCTTTATTCTGACAGAGACTGTTAGGAGATGGGCTCACAATTCCTGTTAAATCACAGTTTCACATCAGAGATCTGCATAATGCCTATGATGTAACATGTGGTTCGCTTCTATTCATAGAATAAAATCTGCTTTTCTCTGCCTATTCCATATAGGTGAGAACTACATATGTAATAAACTCTGTATATGAATGTATGGGCTTCTAATTTTGCCAAGTGTAGGCAGTTGTGTTGTTCATCCAAAACTAAGAGAGAACTTCTAAGCCTGAACCTGCCTTTCTGAAGCACTGCTGATAGGCCACAACAAGGATGAGTGCTTCATAAGCTAAATTGCTCTTCCGAAAATATAGAAGATTTATTGCTTTGGGACTTTTCTGGAGAGTGTATGATGACATCTTTGCTTTATTTGTCTTATGGTTTTGGTGCATTTGCAACCATGGGACCTTAAAAGCTTTTTCTTTAAATGAAAAAATTAGATTATTGTGAAATGATGTGATTCCAGATGCTGGAGGGGGAAAACTTGTAAAAAGGTATCTTCTTAGTTCATCTCTATTTTTAATGCATTTAACAATACAACATCCCTTGGCAATAAAGTAGCAGTACTTCTCTATAGATCAGAAGCTCATGTGCAGAGACCAAGAACCCACGATCACTCAGGGACAGCAGCCAAGCAGGGAACTAAATATTGGGGATCCATGCTGATGTTATTACATGTTTGGCAAAATCTCCAGCACTGGAAACAGGGCATTTTGGTTTTTCTCCCCACCTAAACAGCTTCTTATCTCCTTTCCAAGATCATTCATCCTGACCTTTCCCTAAAACAACTTGTCTTTCTGTGGGATGTCAGGAAGCATACCACATACCAGGACTGAGGGCCAAGCTGTACGCAAGCTCTTGACAACATGTGGATGTGGGCACCCACATACTTGTTCATACATGTAATCAAACTTTTGCACTAAATCCATTGGCTTTTGTTCACTTAGAGGATGGTTTTGAAAAAGAGCATTTTGTTGACAGTCTGTGCTAAGCCCATATACATGTATAACAGAAGAGTAAATTAACTGTCATCTCTCAGGATTAGATTTCTTTTGAGCCCACTGAAAGTTCAGCATTTTAAGCTACAGGAGAGAACTGTTCTGTTTCATGATAAAAAATCCCAAATTAATCCTACAGCAACTATTTTTGAATTGCTATGTTTGTGCCATTTGCATTTCAGAGGATGGGATAGAAAACTGCATATTGACACTGTTAGAAAAATTATGCTTGTATTGATTGGCCCAGTGACCGATGATGATGATGCTTTACGGGGAATCTACTTTCATTTCTAGTTCGCTATCCTGATGCTAGGACTGCCAGTACTCTGATGGCCAGCTGAGTCTCTGGAGAGGAAAAAGTACCTTGAGTCTTTCCATAGTACTTTTTCTGGCCATATAAGGCATAATGTTGGCTGGCACTGGTGGGAATCTTTTTTAATCGTTCTGAGCAAGAGGCCTGAGTTGTGTGTCAGGCAGGAGGTTTAAATCAGGGAGAAGAGAAGAAGGATTGATCTCAATACCAATTAAAATTTATAATATGCAGCATCTGGAGCTGTTTTGCAATACCTGAAATTTCTAGGGAGAGTAGGGTGAGTTAAGGACAGCACAGCAGCTTGTATTGTTTCATTATACACCTATATTTTGTTTTTCCAGTTAATCTTACCACCTATCATTACCCTAGGGGTTGCTTTTTGGAAGTGGTGAGCACCTACAGCTTCCCTGGAAGACACTAGGAATTGAGAGAGTTTGGCACCCCTGAGAAAGCAGCGCTGTTAACTTGCTTTCACTGATTTTGTTTTACCGTTAAAATAAGATTCCACTGATGTTTTGACAAGCAGACTGATCTTTGCACCCAGCCATAACATTCCTTCCTTTCTTATCCTCCTGAAGCCTTTGAAGTTGCATTGTTCAGGCTGTGGCCATCTAATAAGATGGCAATGTTTTCATACAGTAGTTGTGAAAGAAATACCTAGAAAATGCATTGGTAGCAACATTAATTAAATGAAATTAATTACATGAAATGTACCAGTGTGACAGTAAAAAAAAAAAACCAAAACATAAATCAATTTGACTGTGATAAAACTTGTCACAGAGTAAGTATTTACAAAATTGCCACAAATACGTTAGAATGGAAGGCAGAGGTAAAGATTATTTTGAAATAACCTAGGTACAAAAATCATATGGTAGGACAAAATTTCATTACTATTCTTCAATGGAGGTGTAATATTAGTTTATTGAAAATGGGGAAGGGTAAGTACTTGTGTATGTATTTACAGTTGGGAAGTTTTGTTTGACCCCATATTGAGATCAAAGAATCATCCCATGTAGTTCTCTAATTTAGATCCTTTATGTCACTTGCTTTTAGTCTACCATTTACAATAACTAATTACAAGACTGAAAATCCACTAAATTCTGACTCTGGCTTTAAATAATTGCAAAACTAAAATAGTCCTCTACATATTGTACAGTCCCTTATACTGGGTATTTCTTCACTAGTACAAACCATGCATGACAACGTGCAAATGATGGAACATCACTGTCTTTTTATAGAAACTAGATTCATACAGCTAACAAAGAACTTTGGAGCGCAGTCAGCAGTTGGCAGCAACACATATCAGAAGTGTATAACCTCTTCTTAGATCTCTTTGCTATCATTTCTGTGAGAATGAAATGACACACCAGCAGTCAAACAAATTGTAACCTCAATAATGTAAGTTGCATTTTGCCGTATAAAATAAAAGTTTATAACATAAGCCTTTTATCTGAGTGACGATGAGGGAAATGAGTAAAATCTTAATGTTTTTCCTTATTTGAAAATTATCATTTGAAATTTCTTTCTGAAAGCGAAGATAGTGAGACTCTCTACCACAACATAAGGTAGCGGCTTTTGGTTGGCACTGTTTGTACACCAAGACTTTTTAAAAGTACCAAGTATGTACTGACTAGCAACTGATTTGATTGCAGAAATGAAGTCTCCGCCTATCTATACTAGATCTGGAGACAATGCCATGTTGAGATCCCCTGTTCTCTTGTATGGCTTGGGTCTTGTAGTTTTGAGTTTGCAAGAATTATGCTTCCGTATGAAATGCTTGCATGGTATCTGAGCTATTTATTGCTGTATAAAGGAGCCCCGGTACTTGCATGGCTAGCATATTAGCAGAAAAATGGTTAGAGTCTGATGCTGTGGTATGAATACTGAATCTGCTAAGTTAGCTCCTTTTCAAATTATTCATGTATCTAATGTATTTTACTAGCAAAGAGGTTTGTCTGCTGCTTATAGCTTAACTCAGGGTAGTCTTGCTTTTTGTCAGTTTGTCGGACAGTTATGGATTACCGCCTTAAAAAAATCTGGTATTGCTAGAAATAAAACTGTAGGCCTTTGCCAAGTAACTGAATAAGGAATACAGCCCACGGAAGAATACACAAACAAAACTCCTCCTTGACTAGTTCTCTGCATTCAGACCAAAATACTTCATACAAGGAACTTTTCTTCTAGATCCCAGTCTGCAGTGCCTCCAGTTTTGGGGTTTTTATTTACTTCTGTATGCTAGGAATGATTCCAATAGTCAAGTTTAATCTGTTTTCTTTAAGAGCTTGAAGTACAGGGCCTTATTTTCATAGTTTTGTCTAATATGTTTATATATATATATATATACACACATCATATTTGGTGAAAATATGCATAATGTAAGAATTTTTTTAATATTTTATTAGCAAATGCTGGTTTAAACAGAGAAGAGACAGGTAGAGCTTGTTTTTTCTCATTTTTGGCCAGGTTATTAAACTTTATACAAAAAAGTTTAAAACTTTTCTGTGAAGCAAAATCACTTTGTATTAATAGTGGTAAAAAGAGAAAAGCTAAAATATGTAACAGAATTTCAATTAACCAACAGTCATTGCTGCTTTCCTTTTTGACTGTTGGTCAAAATGCCACCATGTACCTGTATGCCCTTTTCAGTTCCTGTACAGTAATTATAAAAGCTCTGGTCAAAAGATTTTGTGAAGACCAGCAGAGCTGAGTGAGTAAGCTCAGTTACATAGATGCTCCAAGAGCATCTTTTGTTAATTATTTAACTTAGAATTAATAAAATGTTCGATGTTTCAACAGGGTCCTTTATGTAGCTCTTTTATGTCACACAGAGCTGTTTGCAGTGCAGCCTGGTGCAAGCCTACATTTTTCCTCCTGTGGTTCAAGTCAAGCAGAGGCTTGACTTGTGGTCAACTGTATTAACCACAGTTCCCTCGTTAACTTCCAGTTTAAATAATGTATTCTGCCTTTTTAAATTCCTCCTGCCTCCTGAAGACTGGGATGGAAAATTTCAAGTCTTGCATGGCAGCTAAGTCCCTCTCCTTGGATGTTTAATTAATCGGAGATGGATCTAATACAATCGATTTGTATATTGCTTTGAAATCTTTCTGAATGAAAGGTATGGTAGAAAAATATATTTATGGTTATTTTAACTGAATGCAATTTTATTTGTAGCAAGACAGACCCTAGTCTTACATGACAATCTTACTTACAGTAACGACATTTTTATGACTGAAAATAAGAAAAATAAAATGGTGATGGTGATGTTTGCATTAAATATTTTTGAGCTGCAGTTGAGAATATGGTAGAAAAGAAGGTGTAAATATTGCTTTATGCAGAATTCCATATGTTTGTATTTGTATTTGCATTTTAACAATAAACTGTATCCTGATTAGGAGGAATAGCTTTGTAGGTCCTTTGCAGAATGAAACAAAAACCTTAATTATGTGACTCATGAAATTCAAAGGCAGACGAAATATTCTAGGTATGAAGTATGTATCATGTAAAGGGGACATTCTTAAAAATACGGTCTATGGCTTTTGTCGGAACAAGAGAGTAACACTAGCCACCCTGATTTTATTGCCTAATCAAAAGCCCTTGCTCCCCCTTTTTAAGCAAAAGAAGATGTTCAGAATACAGAAACCTGTGCGGTGTCAATTAGTTCTTTATACATTTAGAAGTAAATCCTGAAACATAGCCATGTACGCTGACGGGGAAAGTAAACGAACCTCATAGTAGCAAGATTTTCCTTTGCAAGCCTTTTACATAACTGTAATCACCGAAATACACATTTCCACATAATCCTGTCAAAGATAGCCCTCTGGTTTTAAGCTTGGAGAAGACAGAGCTTGTAACACAGTCATTCAAAAACTACCAAGAGCCAACAGACAAAATGAAGTACCTCAGTTTGAAATGACTACTTGCAGAACAGACCACCACATACTAATCTTAGGGCAGACTGGTACAAACGCCATGCCGTCCCTGGGTGACATTCCGGCCAAGTGCAGTCTGAGCCACTTGCGAACACGCGTGCCAGGCAACAGCTAGCCTGCTGTGTGGGGGGTGCAGGAGGAGCCATTGATCCTCTTTATGAAAGCAATGCTATACAGAGAAGCTTAAAATAATCCACGCTTTTAAAGGACATAACTTCCTCTCCGCCCTCCCAAATAAATAAGTCAAATTAATGCACTCCCATACGACCCCCTTTCTTTGTCACAACAAGGAAGCATAAGTGTTGATTTTCTGGCTGGCCTGATAAATTTTCATGGCAGTTCTGCAAGGCTAATTTAACATTACCAGTAGAAGCTTCACCCCAGTGCACTTGTCTGTTGTGATGAGACACTTGTGGGCTATTATTTGTGGTTCATTTGTGCCAAATAGTGGTCCTCCATACGTTGACTTAAACAATTTCTTTCCACCACCTCCACGCTTTTACTACTTTGTAAGTACTTCATTGCATTGTTTCATTAAATAATCCATTCAAGCTCTTGAGCAGATAATCAAAAGGGAAAGTCAATATCAAAAGGGAAGTGTGGCAGAGATCAATTTTATCCTCTCAGTTGTGATTTTGGGAAAAATTGTTAGACTGTAGGGATATACCCACAGTGACCAACTCCGTGAGTTGTTCAGGGCAACATTATTTGTCCAGTTGAGGGTTATAAAATACTGCTGGACTAGAGACCTGCAAAGGTAATTGCCAAATTTACCAGTTAAAATGTTGCAAACACCCAATGCCATAGTCGGTACAGTGCCTATTGGATTGTGCTCTGCGTTTCGCTGTGTTCAGTGCACCATCTCTCCAATTACAGCATGCATCGATGCATTATATAAGCTTGTACCATGAAGCAAATTTAGGGGCATAAGTTATGAAGTCACTTGTTTTCTGTTTTTCTACAGCTCTTATAATTGCAATGCAAACCAGTTTTTATGCATGGTCTTCTAACTTGATTAGATTATGGGGAGAGTTAAGCAGTCAGTTGTCTGCAACTACAGTGTTATCTGGAAAGTTGCTTTTTTGCACTTAGAGTTTTTGTGAAAATTATAGGCATGTGGGGTCATCTCCTACATAGATGAGTTGCAAACTCAGTTACAAATGTGGTATGTTTTCTCATCTGTACCACAAATGTATATAGATTACTTTTCAATTTAACAAATCTTATTGCTGATCTACAGACTAAGTTTTAAAAAGAGCTACTCAGATTTACAAAGAGATGACTAAGACTTTTTTCAGGTAAAGATGATCTCAAGATAAAAAAGGGCATGTCTAAATATGCTTCCTATTTTAATTTCTGTTTATTTCTAGCACACCAGGAACTGCTTGCTTAAGAAAGCATTTTTCTCCTGATACTTCCCCGACTTTCCATCTCTCTAATAACTAGGAAATTACAGACTGCTCAGGCTGGTGTAACATCCTAGTACGGCTTAGCATATACTCTTGCAGCTAAGCCAAATGCTGTAGCAAAGGAAGAAGTAATGGTTTATTGACTTGTAGACTGTATCGCTGTTTGTGCAAGCTGTTTGGGTCACCAGCCTGTAGGGAAGGATTTTTGAACTGCCGCTGTATCCAGCGAGCTTATTACAATGTGGAGCTGGAATCTATCCAGAGCACTGAGGCTTTCTTTTTCCCTGGTGTTATCTCTTTTTGGTTTTGTGGCCCCGCTGTAGCTTGTTGTCCGCCCTGGGGAACCAATTGCAATGCTGGAAAATTAATCTTGAAATAATATTTGATAGTCTCTGCAGGATTATATCTTTGGAGAGGCAGCAGCAGTGTGTCATTGACTTCTTCGTGCCCTCTGATGATGGTGTTTTTGACGCAAACCCTCCTCACCACTGCCCCAACCCATGTGATTTAATAACATAAGCTTACAAAGGAACTGTTGCAGTGAATACAAAGTGTGATCCAAACAGTTAACTTTGATAGTAATTAAGGGCAAGTAGTGTCAGCAGACAGCAGAATGATACTGCAGCTGTCCTGCATGTTAAGGAATTGATGTATTCAAGAAGGAGGTTTCACAAGTGCTGCAATGTTTAAGAAAAGTAGAGTGGAAACCATTTTTTAACTGTTTAGCTCATTTCGTCCTTGAAGTCATCGTTAAATAGATCTCATGCTTGGATTTCTCACATCCCTTGTGCTACTCACTGTCTTTCCTGATAGATTGCCCCAGCAGAAGGATTGGTGTCTATACTAAAGAAGAGAGATGACAGGGAAGGAAAAACAATTGCTCAAGCCCAGCAAAGGCAAACAAAGAGAAGAGTGCGATTCCAAGAAATGGAAGACACATTGGATCAAGGTAATTTAAAGCTGTTAACTCATGGGTTGCACTCTTGGGGTGCAAATGATGTTGATATTTTTGTTCACAAGAGCAAAGTGGGCATTCATTGTACTGTCTTCGCTTTTTAAAACTTAATCAAGTAATAAGTGAAGGTGATTGATCAAAGATTATTCTATACCAGGTTTGGGTAACAAGGCTACAGAAAGATACAATAAGTACACTTCTGTTTTAAAGCTTGGCTGAGACTGAAGCCACAGGGTTTTTCCTCTGTCTGAATGATTTGCGAGTGACATCTAATGGATGTCCTTTCATTAATGTTTAGAGCTTAGAGGTGGGAGGTGTAAGCTTTCTCCCTAAATCTAATCCATGTAGGTAAAGAGGGATGCAAAAGAAACAAGTCTGTTGTGCTTTGTCCACAGGTATCTGTCCAGCCCTTTCTAGTAGACCATGAGATTGGAGGGTGTCAGATTTTAACCTTGCTTTATAATTAAACATCCGTATGTATTTGCTAGCTGTCATTAAATTTGGCTAAACACCTTACTGCCTTTTTGATGGGCTAAATAGCCTCATAAGAAATACAATATATTATTTTGTTAAGCTTTTCTTGGAGTTCAAGATCTCTATTATTCAAACTAAAGAGATGTTAAGAAAAATACTTTTGCTTGCTAATGATAGTCCTTTCTATATCTACTGTATGTGCCAGCCACTAAATGGTATTAATGGAGGTCTTTAGTGCTTAAAAGTGTATTAAGTGTCTCATACACTGAAAATAAAATCCATTCACTGCCCAAAAGGGAGCTTATCCCATCTTTTTCTTGAAATTATTTTAAAACAATTTATGTTTTAAATAAGATTTCAATTAGAGTTTCTTCTATAATTTTTTTTCCAGGGATTTAGTGATTCAAAAGGAAGTTGTTTATTATTATTATTATTTTAAATCTGATTTCAAACACACAAAAAAAGTGCTTGAACATTTCTTCTTTTTTTCTTCTTTCCCCCTGTTTCTTCTCCCTGATGTAGCGTGAAGGGAGTTCAGAAATTTTCTTAGAGCCTCTTCAATCTGACAGAAGATGCAGATGTTCATGCATACAAGTTACCAAGGACAAGCGAGGTTGTGAGGATGTAGCAGCACCTCTGCAACCTCTTTATTGCTCTTACTCTGGAAAAAACAATCATGCAAAGAGTTACCACAGAATAACTGAGATGTAAAATAACCCTTCAGATTAGCCTACCCTGAAGGTTTTGTCTCTATCCTTACAGTCAAAATGTGAGAGTAAACACAGACAGTTCATGGTAGCACAGTCAGTATCAGTACAAAAGAAGCAAGAATGTTGCCATTTGTTTTAGTTTCAAAACTTTTGTTTCATTTCAACTATTTCCATGAAGGAAGGCTTTGGTTGTGTGACATTCTCATCCTAAGTGTATTTTGCTTCAGCGTGGAATGACTCCACAAGTGATATCAGCAAGGACAGGTACACAGGTTGCAGAAATGAAGCTATATAATTATTTAGGTTTCTGAAAAGACTGGGTAGAGAAACATACAGTTCCTGGTATGTATTATGGTCACTTTGACACAGTGAGCATTATTAAGTGTGTTTACCTCCTGACTCATTCATGGTAAAAACCTATCTCAGATTTTCTCACGTGGGTTCACTTTGCTTTGTATATCATCCCTTTTCACCTTTTCTACTCTTATATTTACAGATGAAGTAGCTGGTGGCTCCTGTATTTTGCTGATCCTGCTGTGCATAGCAACCGTTTTCCTTAGCATTGGAGGAACTGCATTGTACTGCACCTTTGGTGACATGGAATCCCCTGTGTGTACTGATTTTGCAGCCAACATGGATTTCTATTATACCCAGATATTGCAGCGTATGGAAGAACTTAAACACTGGATAGCCTTCTCATAGCTGAAATGAGCAGAGACAGCACATTAAAAGCTCACCAGTGGTTACTGGAGAGGGTAGAAAAAAATTGTGATTTCAACTCCTCTAACACTTGCCACCTGCAGGTGTTGTGTATTTGATGATGTACTTACACTTTTACTTAGAAATCAAGAAAATTCTAGTTTAGCAATCAGGTGGCAAAATGTTCACATCTTAAGCTGTAGCAGTGTGGTATGGGAGAGTAAAAAGTTATTCTCTTCACCCTTTTGAAAGTAGGCAAGTAGCTTTTCAACAACTTGAGCAAGTGAAGAAGAAAGAAGAAAATTAACTGTCTTCTATATGCTCTCCATTGCCACACATTGTGTAAGCAATCTCTGGAAGCTTAGTAAAAGGACAGCTTTAATTTACAGCTGTTTGTGCAAAGGTGTTGCCTCCAGCTATCATGCAATAAGTCTGTGTTTTATGGAAACATTATTTTTCTTCTAAGTCTTACTATTTTTCTCCATTTTAATTCTCCTGGTGAGCCATGTAATTATTTGGGTGGAGTGAGAAGAGTGCAGTGGCATTCACGGAGCCCTCATTTGGTGATTAACAGGCTGACCCTGTATCTTATAGCTTACGGTGAATATCATGAGTGGGATAAATCTGCTGGCAGATTTCACTAAATTTCCTGAAACTTTACTCCCAGTATTGTGTGGGCTGTTTTAGAAATGGAAGGTTAGAAAAAGAAATCATTGGTCTCACTAAACACAGAAACAGAAGTAAGATGTTTAGTAAATTATTCGTGTTAAATAGTAAAGTGGCTTTGGCCAATTTTAAAGCACCTGGTAGCAGGTGTGGGGCTAACTGGGTTTTCTGTCCAGCTATGTCACTGACTTGCAGTAATCACTTTGTGCCTCAGCTTCTCCTCCATAAATGGGGAATAATGATCCTTGCCTTTGTCTGTGAATATTTATTGCAATTAGGGCTCATGTCTGATTCATCCCAGATAAGTGCACAGGATCACTGAACTGTGTGGCTGCAACCTCTCTCAATGAGTGAATGCTTATGTAAAGCAGGACTGATCCAACAGAAGAGATTCAGAGGCTCACTGCAGATCCGCAGCATGTTAGTAGTCCAGGGCACTCATTCCAGCAGATAAAGCACATTTGCACCTGTTTGCCCTGCAGTTCTGAGACCTGTATTGTAAAATCTGTTCTTTTTCTATCAATCAGCTATACAAACAAATTTAAATCAGGACAAAGAGTCATTTTAAATGGGTTTTCTATCTCTTGGTGCTCAGCCCTCCCTGTGTGGTCTGTGAGAGAAACACTGACGTGACTGTGAAGGTGAGAATTAGATACACAGGCCTTTGGCCCACACTCTGGTCAAAATGTGGCAACTGTTCTTGCACAGAGCGTAATGGCGTATCCCTGGTGAAGGTGTTAGTGTGAAATGATTCCTTTACACCTCAGGAAACAGCATTTTTGAGGGGTCCACTTCACTCCGTGATTTCCTGCTTACTAACGTTGTATGATGCAGTGTGTTCAGGTTTAGAATATTATTTTGTAAAATACTATTAAATGAAATCTTCAAGGTACTGCTCAGAATTATAACATTAAATGATCATGCTTTCTGGCGTTTGCAAGCAAATCGTCCCTCTAGTGAGCTTGATTGTTCCTAACGCAGTTATACTTAACGGGTTTTTAAAGTGAAAGTTAAAATCACGTTTTTTTCTAGAATAAATTGCATGTATGATTTCTCTTTTTGTTTTTACTGCAGAGGCTTAGTTTATGTATACCTTAGGAAGCCTCATGTGCAGCTTTATATTAAACTAGCAAATTTAAAATGCCCAAATTAATGAAAATTTTTGCTTTCAGAATGAAACTTGAGAATGGTAGTTTGTATATTTTTTGTTTGTTGTCCTCAGAGTATTATAATGCTGGGCTAATCTAAAGGAGAAAGGGAAAGACACTTTTGTATTTTAAAGTGTTACTGGCTGGTTCAGTTTATTATTTGAAGTCTGGGTTTGTTTATTTATTTAGTTCTTCTTTTAAAGAGAATCTTAATTTTCTTTTTTGGTAATTTACGGAGTAATTAAAAAGCATGCATTCAGTTAAAATATGTATTTATAGTGACTATGTAGTTAGAATATATTTTGGGTTTCTGTAACTTTGCATTGACTGTTTCAGGATATTAAGTTTATTCCTAAAGAGACAACTGTTGATTTCAGCTTTAAAAAATATTTTTAAGTTTTTGTGCACTTCATCACCAAAAAGATCAAGAGGTATATATAGAGCTATTTATTCAAAAGTATATCAGATATGGAGATGAAATATCCTCTACTTCTAGGTTCATTTAATTAAAACTTTTTTTAAAAAATTATTTTATTTAAAACTGTAAAGCTATTTCAGGTCAAAGCAATTTTTAATAAGCAGTTCAGTTTAAAATGAGTGGTCCAAATCCTGGTATGTCCACTTTGTGCTATATTCCCAGTGCAAAGACTCACTACTATCAGCAGAACTGCCTACAAGAAGATCATGAAGAGGCTGGGCACCACTTTACCAAGAAGTACCTGATGAAAAATGAGCGGCCAGGCGTTCTGTGTAACTCAGCTACCTTACACTTGTGTTGTAACTTGGAGCATCTCTCCAGCCTTCCCAACCTATGCCAAGGTACCATACCTGCAAAGTCTCTCAGGATTTGAGGGAGCGGAAGGGGCACGTACGCACAGGCTGCCCCGCTCCTGATCTGAGCTGTTCACTGCTCAGTTGCAACCAAGTGGTTGAATCTGGCTCTAGTTTCTGTTGGCATTCCTTTATAAAAAGCTGATGGTACTGATTCTTGCTTCGTGTGACAGTTCTGTTAGTGCGAATAGTTTGCATGGTCTGTAGTACGTTATCAAACTTGCAGCTACCAGCACAACAAAATTTGCTTTGCGTTAAACTCCAAAGAGTGTGTGGGTAGGCCTGATGTTGGCCTTCCTATATGCTCTGTTCTCTTTAGATTACTGGTGACATTGCTTCCACCTGGGTGACCTGAGGGGTTAGGATCTTACAGTCAGGTAAATCCAAGCTAAAAGAAATAGTTGATTTGAACAGTTATTCCTCTTGTCTGAGTATTTTGAGGTAAAATAATACTGAGCAACAGCTGAGATTATTATAAGTAGGAAGAAAACAGAGGAAAAAGGCTTTTTTTCTTCCCCTCTTTGTGCATTTTAAAGCCCTTTGTGTATCAGTTTTTATTTATTCTGTTTCCTTCCCTGCCACTGTCTTTATGGCTGTTCTGTTTGGCAGTAGGGGAAACATACTACGCCAGCGTAAAACCATTTGTAGTTGGTAGGAAAATTCAGGGAATGGTTCAGTACTTAACAGCAGTTAAAAGTCATTTCTTAAAATATGACTGGATTTCAGGCTGATAGTGTACCTTCAAAGAAGTTGTGGCCACTTAATCACTTGCAGCACTCTACTAGAACCCCCCACATTCCAGTTTATTCTTGAGCATAATTATTTTGAAGAGATTCTCACAATAGAGCAAAATCAAGAAGACTTTTGATGTAGATTCAGCATACGCTGCCAAAAAGAGCTTTCTGATGACATAATTAACACCCTCACCCCAAACAGCATAGACTACACCAAGAAAAGCACTGTGCAGTAGCGTAGCCACGCTGTACTACAGGCTTGTTTTCAAAACAGTGTCTATAAGGAAGCAGATATTCCACAGCCCAGATATGCCAGCAGAAGTTTGTAATCTAGACACAGCCCATGTTTTAAAATTTTTCCAATATCTTTGCTTTCATACTTGGAAAATGCATAGGCCTGGTGACGAGCAGTAGGAAGTAGTCTAACAAAGAGGGAGACTCTGTTTTAGGGTTTTTGGGAGTAAAGGGCAAGCTTGAACTATCAAATAAGCAAAGCAGATTGGAAGTCCAGATTCTTGTGTGACTGGGTACTATTCCACTCAATAACCTAAAGGGATGTTGCCCTCCTAAGAAAACATGTTTGCCTACTTTGTACTGTAATGTAAAATGAAGACCATCTGCAAGGACTAATAATGATTCATAACAAATTTAACTTAAGCTTCCTTTAGCAAAAGGAGTAAATAATTGTGTTTGAAACCATCACCCAAGCTTGTAATTTAAATACTGTAGCAAAAAAATAAAAACTGTCCCAAAGAAAATATATGAACCTTTTTGGGTACTGTGATTTCTAAATGTATAAAAAGACTGAGAAGATTTTCTGTGAAATTCAAGTAAATGAGCAGTACCTCCAATAAGAATTTAATGGTCAAACCCAAACCAGAATGGAAAATAAGGATAAAACGTATAAGGTTTGGTTTGGTTTTTGGTGTAATGTAGTTTTCCTGGGTGGGTTGGTTTGTCTTTGCTTTAATAGCTAAACGAAAACCCAGCTTTCTCACAGAGCCTAGTTCCTCTAGGCAGGTGGGCCTAAAATGTTGCCTTACTGCATCATTCTGAAAACAAATTGACATGTGGTAAGTTTCAGAATTCCTAGTAACTGGGTGGGTGACCTGGATAGTGGTCACAGGCCAGTCTGCTCTTTTGAGTTCAATTAAATAAATAAATAAATAAAAAAACCAATTCCAACTGAACCCAACCTAGCAGCTTCTGATTTGAATAGGAACATACCAACACTACATTTTGCAACACACCCCCCCCCCCCCGCCTTGGCTCTTCCCCCAAAAGCCATGGAATGAGGCCAACCAGAATTAAACAGCTAAAAAAGTAGTGAAAACCTAAGAGAAAATCAGGCAGTTTTATACATTTTGTTTTGGTTTTGTTATCTTTGAGTTGTTTTCAGGTTGTTCTTCACAGTCAGGAAAAGTGAGAACTACAATGAAAAAGGAGAAAAAAATAAGAGATTTTCATATAACTTCTTTGAAACTTGTGAGATAACATCTCACAGTGACAAACTAAATCATAATATCTGGCAACCTGGAGGTGTGGCCTAAGAGTGGTCTTTATGTGTAGAATTAAATTGCTGTTATAAACAGTTCTTCTGTAAAGACTGACATCTGGTTTCAGGAAGACAAGCAGCTGATCTTCCACTTCTGAGTCTTGATCTGACTCCTGACCAGAAGCATTGGTAATCTTGAGGAACCTGGATGGGCTTCCAGAACTGGTCAGTAAACTCTTTTGTCCAAAAGACAGGCTTTGCCTTAGGCTTCGGCTTTGTAGACACAGCTGTGCTGACTCAGTACTACTACAGACTGAGTTCACTGAATCTGTCAGTCACTGCTTTCATTCCTTCGTTCTCCTCAACAACCTTCTTGTGAACAGTCTTCTATCCCTGCCTTTATGAAGAGCTGCTGCAGTCTCTATCCATGTTTTCATCCCCATGAGTCCCCTTTTATTCCTTCTGTCTCCCTCCCCCTTTACCATTTCTTTCCCAGTATGAAATAGCATGTGTTCTATCATTCATCGGATCATAAGGTAATTGAGTTAGGAAGGGACCTCAGAAAGTCTCTAGTCCATCCTTCTGCTCAAGGCAGGGTCAACTGAGATCAGACCCATTTGCTCAGGGCTTTATCCAGTTGGGTCTTGAAACCCTCCAAGGGTGGAGCCTGCACAGCCTCCCTGGGCATATTCCACTGCTCGGCTGTCCTCAGGGTGAAAAAGTTCTTGTTTATACCCAGTCTGAACCTGCTTCAGTTAGTTGTCTCCTCTCCTGACGTGCGCTGCTGTGAAGAGCTTCTTATAATCTCCTCATAGTTACTGGAAGGCTGCTACTAGGTCCCCCAAAGCTATCTCTTCTCCAGGCTAAACACCGTGTTTTCTAGCAGTGTCCTTCTGATCCCTCTCTTCACTTTCTTGTCCACAGCATCTTCCTTCCTGATAGGGATCCAACATTCTCCTATTAGAATAGCGATCCTGTATGCTTCTCCCTTTCCTCTTCCACCTTACACTCTCAAGTTCAAGATCAAGATTTTAAAATCAGTAATGATGCCACAGGCAAAACTGAAATAGCAATGACAACTACTATTACATTAAAAACTGTCGATGACTTTCACTGATTCATTAGTGTGTAGCAGTGGTTTCAAAACTTATGCTGATTCTTGTCCTACTCTTAAACAGCTGGTGTTTGAAGGATCACATGCTGACTTCCATGTGCCTTAATGAAATAATCTAAGTATTTTTCTCTAAAATAGCTACCCAAGGAAGCCTAAAGTATTTAACTATAAAATCCTTTTTTAAAAAATGAATTTTTTAGCCATTGCTTCTTTGAGGCTCCTTTGTATCGTTTGTGATTTGTATTACTTTGAATTAAATGTCATGGTAATTCTTCTTGGGCGTAACATACGCCTAGGGTTTACTGCATTCAATAATGTCCAAAAATTGTGGTCATGTCTTGAAGAAAATTATGATGGGAAGTAGATGCGTGCTGTTTTACAGAGTTGCTCTGTGACGGCTAAGATGTTACAGAATTGGTATCAGTGAATTTCAGCCAAAGGTCTGATTCTGCACTTGGGTTCATCCTGAGCTTGTTTTTAATGGCAAACAGGGTAAAACAAAAAATTTAGAGACAGCATTGAGGCACACCCAAAATTTCAAAGGCATGTCTAATACCAGACCAAAGTCCTCCGTTAATCTAAAATTGTTGAGTTTCACATGACAATAGATCAGTCAGCTCTCTCCTTTTGCTTTTTGCCAAGAAACTATCTGGCAAAGTGTCATCTTTTAGCCAAGATGGGCTCCTGATGTAGGGCTCATTTGTTAGGCTGTTGGGGAAGTTTCCAGTAACACTTCTGTCAAATGACAGTTAATGATTGTGTCCCATTTCATCGCCTGGCATTGAAAATTAATTTAAGCCCCACTATTGTGCTTTCATAGACTGATCAACTTTAAAGTTGTTACCAAAAACAACTTCCAGAGTGATAGCTATAGGGTTTTTTTCCAAAAGTGCCATGTGCCGAGTACTGCAATGAGACAACTTTACTGGTTTTCACAGTTTTGCCAAAACATGCCCAGATTCCACAACTGCTGTTTGTAATGCATGGAAGCAGTGCCAATGCAGTGTTTGCTATAGTGCACCCCTTCAGCTGGTGGGTATTCATTCTGCTCTCCTGAACTGGCAGCCTTGCACTAGAAGGTAATGGTTGCATAAGAAGTGGCGGTGAAAGCATATATGCACTAGAAGTTGAGCAACATGAGGATATTGTTACTTCCACGTAAACCTTACACCTAAAAATGTACTTTTTTTTACTTTCACTTAGGAACCATTCATCAGTTTTCCTTGACATCTTTTTATTAGAGAGAGACAGCATTAAGCCAATTCCTCTTCTTCTTCCTCAGGAACTGGAATTGATGCTTTTTGCCAAAGATAACATGAATCTTGCCACTCGTATGTGATACTGAGAATCCTCATACTTTACAGCGTAATACTTCTGCCTTTTCTGCCAGAATTTCTAAGGAAATTGGTAGATAGTCTCTGAGGCTATGAGAGTAGCAACAATATTTTCACACTACTTTTCCGAGCTAGCTGAATTCAGTCCACTATAGAAAGGACTCACAGAAAAGAAGAGAGCGAAAGGTTTTAATCACTAAGGATCTGTACAATTTCAGCAAGACAAAATGTCAGTATCTGCCATCATAGAAACTAGCAATGTTGCTCCAAAAAGGCCTACCATAATTAATAGACAAGAGTATATTGGAAAAGAGTTACAAAGAAAAAAAGTTATATACTGAGGTTTCTCAGTGACTGTTCAAAGATCTGAGGCTTTATGTACAAGTTAGTAAATTAAATAAGGGGAAACAACTTCTCAAGGTTGTACAAAGGTAAAGACTGAGTATATTATGGGCAAAAGGGCTGCAGAAAGAATGTAATAAAGACCTATGATCAAAGATGATAAAAAAATTTTATTGGTAAAGGATGAAAAATATTTCTGATAATTATATCTATCAGTGATGGTGGGGTTTTTTTCCAATCAGATTTTATAGAAACAGAAAAAAAATGCACAATAGTTTAATGACATCAGAGAGGAGAGGTACTAATGGTTAAAATATTGCTGAATTCTCTGTAGGACTCCTTAGGAGGAATTCAAGTGGTTTGTAGAAGGTCACGTAGCAGGAAGAAGCAAAGCAGGACCAGAGTTTATAAATCCTATCTTCTGATCTTTTGTCTGGTCCCGGTTCCCAATAAGACAACATAGATTAGGGAAGATAAAGGAGTACCCTGTTGTTCACATTATCTTTGACTTCACATAGCTTTGAAGACTTTATTTAAATATATTTTTATATTCTTATAAATTTTGTGGTGATCTTAAGAAATAAAATTGATTCAAGAGATGAATTTCCTTTATAGTACGCAGCACTAAGTCCAAATGCCATTTTAGCATATTTTTAGTACTTGATATCATCATACCCGTGGTAGCTGGTTGCTATTTACATGTATTAAAACAAATTGTATCAACAGACCACATGGGAACACATAGTATAATAGCAACTCCTATCATCAGAAAATAAGGCTCAAGCTCTCTGTAGTCACTTTGTGTTTCACCATCTAACCGTTAACTACTCATGCTCTGTTAACTACCAGGAAAGTAACAATGCTCAGCAGAGCAGGCCCTATTGAGAATCCTATTAGAAAAGTCAAGGCACAGTCTTGCAGCTCTGCTGGGCTTCACACAATACCTATTGCTGTGCCAAGAGTGAGGAAACAAAGCGATGTGGAAAGAAGTAGCGGTCACCAGATTCTGTCTCCCAGCAGAAATGAAGTTCTTGTGAGGCACAGAAATGTTCTGACCATAAACTGGATGTTGTCGTCACTGTCTGCAAATGTGAAAAATGAAAATAATTTCAAATGTTCTTGGCGTCCCTCAAAATGCCTTTAATAACCTTTTTTTCCTTTCAATTTTTGTATTATCAAAAGCTTTCCCTTAGTTGAAGGCAAAGAGGAAAATTAAGCAATGGTATTTTTTTTTTTTTTTTAATTTGGCATGTACTGTCTCTTATATTTTTCTATAAATAGGGCATTGCTTTTCTGAGCCAATTCACTCCTGGGTAATAGCCCATGGTTTACCTACAAAGGCAAAATAGATGGCCATTAGCAATAAGTGACTCATGTATTATAAAACAGCCCCATTAAAAAGAACCATCTCTATCGGCTCATGCAGTAGGATGACGGAACAATATTTTCAGTGAACTGGCTGAATTTTGCAATGCGGAGCAAGCCTTCCACAGCCCACGCACACTGACAGCTCAGTCTGGCACTTTGTTTGTCTTTGTACTGCAACCTTTCACAGCTACGATTTCCCAGTACAGAGCAGCCAGGGAGGCAAGTATTCTTCCCTTTGCTCCTTTGACCACTGAGATGACCAGCAGCTGCAGGTCTCTCAAAACCAAACAGAACAGCCATGAGTTGTCTATAAAGACCTCTAGAGTTTCAGTCGTGCAACTCCAAAACAGCCTGTCTTTTCATACACTCCCCACAGCTAGAGATGAGTTAGGCAGTAGGTGCCTGTAATGAGTCCATATCCATGCAAGACTGGAGGAGATGCTCTTTGCCACATAATTCCCTCTGTAGGAAAGCAGCAGCCATGACTGGGATTCAGATGTTCCGCTAGCAGGAGATCAAGCAGTGTCCTTCAGCACTGAGCCTGAGATTGTATTGCCTACAGTCCAGCATAGAAGAGACTGCACAGTATGTCCTGTGGACCTTTCCGAAGTATTTCAAAGTAATTGCTATCCTGAGTACTCCCAAAAAAGTTTTAAGAATCTAAACCTGCTGATCTTCCTTAAGTAGAAATACGTAGCATGAGGGACTGAAGGCTTTAGGATCCCACAACAAAGGCATCAGGGAAACCATAAAAATACTTGCAGAAAGTTTTGAATGGAAGCAGTGCTGGCTGCCGAGACTGCCTCAGGATTTCAAGATCATTCAAATATGAACAAGGGCAGACTTCAAAAAGTTTCTCAAGGAAAAAAGGCTGTGCTCTGTGGCACTTACCATCACAGAGCATGTAGCATCACAATCATGAATTCAAATATGGTTTAGCAGGTTACACTAGGACAGAGACAGGGCAAGTCTAAAATTATTTTTTTTCTGGCTATTGTTCTGAACTGCACTGCTAAATAGCAGACTGCTTGCTTTTCAGTTCTGTCCTTATATTCTCTTCTATTTTATTTTCCCCAAACCTTCATTCCTGTCTCTGAATGACATCCCTTTTAACCAATTGGCTCAGTATTTTTTTTATATGACCAGAAAAAAAAATTGGGTGTGGCTCAAAAAGGCTGTGCTGTGACATGGTTTGAAGTAGTTGGGAGAGAGAGTTGATTAAGTGATAAGACAAAACTGGAACTTGGGAGGGTTTGATTTAATTGCCTGCTCTCCCACAAATTTCCTACGTGGTCTTAAGCACGTCACTTAATTCTCCTGTGTTTCAGGAGTGTGTTTCCCCTATGTAACGGGGACAATTCTCCTCTGATGCTCCTGTGGTGATGTAGCAATATACATTCTAATGTTCCTTATAATGAGTGGGGTCATGGTAATCTCAGAAGTAAAACATTTTAAGCAATATCAGCAACTTGCTAGTCACACTTTGTCTGAAAAGGTTACCCTGCATTGTCACAATTGCAATGAACCTTACATCTGAAAAAAGAAAGGAAGAAAACCCTTCTTGTTTTTCACTTTCTTTTTTGAGTTTTCTGTGAATATGATCGCTGTATCAGAGGGGCTGTAGGAAAAAAGTATTGAAAAGTCGGAAGATATGCTTTAGTATTCCTGCCAGTTTTTGTGCTGTGCTATCAGTTGAAGAAATTGCATCTGGTTTTATTTTTTGTGAGGTTTTTCAGCATCATAATGACTATATTGTGAGATTTTACAGCTATTTCAAGCTACCTGTAGAACTATAAACTGCTTTTGCATCTTAGCATTTCCCTATGGGAGTGAGGGGTAAAACCAGTTGCTTGATGGATTTCAGTATCTGGTATCTGCAGTATATGGGCTTGTTAGTCCTTCCCACTTTATGGTACCCGCAATGGAGCAGAGCTTTTAATGGTCTTAATATTACCAGTGGTTACCTGGGAGCGGGGGGACAGGAACAGACCGTGGAAAATATGACCGGGTTGTTTTTTAAAGTGTTCATACTAGAAGCTTTGAGAGAGAATCTGAAAGTCTGTCCCCCATACTATGAGCATTTATAGCAATTAAGCTTTTTGCTACTCTGTGACTCAATGTAGTGACAGGATTAGTGGGGATTTAGTGATTTAGGTATATTTAGTGGTTGAGATTCTCAGGTTCACTAAGAAATTGCCCATCATAAGCTATTCACTGGAAATCTTGAAAACAATGTGGGGAGGCTGACATAAAGGAAAAAATGAGCCAAATTAAGGTACAGCTTCTGGTCCAAACACAACCAATTCCCTAGTGCAGCCACCTCCAGAAACACCCTTCTGTCATAGATATTAGCTGTGGAAACTGTCCTTGACCGCAGAAAGATTCAGGCATCTTGCCTGCTGGTTCTGTGTTTTTTCCCTTTTTAAAGTGACTTACTTGTGGGTTTTTGGGCAGAAGGTGGAGGTTACAGCTTTCGCCTCTTTCCTTCCAAATGCATACCCAAGGGGTGGCAGAGAAGAGTGATGCCATCATAATTTCTTACTGAAATAGAAAAAGAATATGGTCACAGCAGGTAGCACCCATTTTTCAGTGCTATCATCACATTTCTGTGCACCCATTTTTCAGACCCATGCATGTCCTATTCTTTTCAGTTGATGCTAGGAGTACTAAATGCAGAGAAGCCACCGTTTAATGCTGCCTATGCCTATGTCATGTAGGAAAACCAGAAATGGACGTTAGGTGAGTAATCTTATCAGCCCCTATTAAAATTCATTGTTAGATCTTCATGAGCTGAGGTACTTATCTCAGCAGATCTCACTGAGGCACTGCTTTTCAGCACGTGTCATGATTTCCAAGGCACGTGTGAGTAAATGGTAAAAAAAACCTTTAGCAGGGGGAGGGAAAGGGTAGGTCATGTAATTAGATGAAAATAGGTCATATGACTGGGATTTTCCTTGTGATGAAATACTCATTGCTGCCAATTTATTCAAACTGAGGAGGGAGAGAGGAGGAAGGGATGTAACCGTATTGTCCTTTCTTCAGGCTATTTCTCGTTTCTCTTTGTCTCGACCTCAAATATCTCATTCTACAAAAAAGTCACAGACTCCTGCTGCTGCTGCTTCTGTTACTGTGAGAAGCATTGCTTTTTTAAAGTAAATTACTGATAGACTAGGCTTGAAATGTCAGCAGGACTGCATGTTATCATTAAGAGAAGTTATATCTGCTTCCTTTTGAGTTTTCCTCCTTAGGAAGAAGAATTTTATTTAGGTGTACTGCAAATTTCCAGCGTAACAGCATTTGAATTTCAAAATCGTCGTCAAACCAACAAATGGCCCATGCATGATATCTGTACTTGGCCCAACCTGCACTCGTTTAATGTGCATTGCTTCTCTCAAATTATGCAAACCTGTTGGCAGAGATCAAGTCTTCTATCTTTTTAAGGCAGTACCTCAATATTTACAAGAAAGCCTTCAAACACTGTAGTTAAATTAGTGCTAATCCGTCACTTCAAGTGAATAGTTTCATAAGCAGAACCTGATGTGGAGGAGGCATTTTAACTAAGACCTGAATCCACTCATTGAGTAGGGCAGGCAAAAAGAAGACTGAATAGCTTCCCAGTGATTGCATGAACACGAATCCTTGGAGACAACTGGATACGATAAAGTTATATTGTGGTTTAGCCCCAGTCAGCAATTCAGCCCCACACAGCTGCTCGCTCACCCTCCCCCCCGGTGGGGTGGGGGAGACAATCGAAAGAGCAAAAGTAAGAAAACTCGTGGGTTGAGATAAGAACAATTTAATAATTGGAACAACAACAACAAAGAATAATAATAATTTGTAATGAGAAGGAAAACAACAAGAGAGAGAGAGGAACAAAACCCAGGAAAAAACAAGTGATACAACTGCTCACCACCTGCCGACTGACCCCCAGCCCATCCCTGAGCAGCGATCGCTGCTCCCTGGCCAACTCCCCCCAGTTCATATACTGAGCATGACGCCATATGGTACGGAATAGCCCTTTGGCCAGTCTGGCTGTGCCCCCTCCCAGCTTCTTGCGCACCCAGCAGAGCATGGGAAGCTGAAAAGTCCTTGACTAGTGTAAACACTGCTCAGCAACAACTCAGTCATCAGTGTGTTATCAACATTATTCTCATACTAAATCCAAAACACAGCACTATACCAGCTATTGAAAAGAAAATTAACTCTATCCCAGCCAAAACCAGGACATGTAATTAAAGACAATATCATAAAACATAGGTACCAAAAGCCCAAATCACGAAGTACAAGCAGCCTTATTTCTGGGATTTGAGGCATTGACTTTACAATCTTAATAAATAGTGCTCTTCAGAGAAGCAGACACAGAGCTGCATTACTTTAAAATATGCAGCTCCATCAAAATCAGAACACT
Source organism: Ciconia boyciana (assembly GCF_034638445.1). Lineage (NCBI taxonomy): Eukaryota > Metazoa > Chordata > Aves > Ciconiiformes > Ciconiidae > Ciconia > Ciconia boyciana. Next base: position 89,865,647 of record NC_132936.1, read on the forward strand.
TTGAGTATTAGGCTATTTTCTTCCAAAACAAAACCATAGCAAAATGGGAAAAAGCCTTTTGATAGTCCTGCAACATCATTTCTAGCTAAAGCAAAGCCGTATTTTTATATTCTCACAACTGTTCTTGCACTGAAATTCTTGTACGGATTTGTTATTGATCTTCTAATCTTGGAGGTATGCATTTTGTTACTACTGTAATTAGCGTTTGAAGCACATGAGGTCATATTACTGGTGGTGCACAGGTCCTGATATTATGAGGCTTCTGTATATGCTTCACTTCTAGTATATGTCCACATCTCTGTAAACCAGGGCCACTGAGTACACAGACAGACCTTCCTCCCCTTTCTTCCACCTCCCAGGTATGTTGTTCTTACCTACAGGGAATACCAGCGTAAGAGCAGCCCTGCTCCCCAAGCGCTGCACTTCTGACCCATACTTTGACAAGACATGGCTGAGGCATAAGGGTATTTAATTTCCCCCCCACCATTGCAGTGCAGCCCTGTAGAGGAATTTCATTTCCAGTAGATTTGACACCTACCTAAACCTAGTAAAATGCTTTGAGACACTCTTGACTTTAAAAAAAAAAAAATGCTAAAAAAGAGAAAAAGATCTTACTGTTATGATTTGACATGAACATGAATTAATTTCAAGCTGTCCCATATTTTTTCAATAAAAGACATACTGAAAGAATTCTGTAACTGGCTGCTATAACTTTCCTGTTGTTTCTATATCTTACTATCCTGGTGTAAATTTTATCTCTTTGATTCTTGTAACACTGCAGTTCAGAAACTGGAAAGCAGCATGACACTGCCTAATTGCTTTCCATGACACTGACATCCTGATATTACTGGTTTTTCCCTTCCAGGTGAGTTACCAAGAGAGGCTGGAAATCTATTTTAATAGCAGTTTTTAATTTTCCTGCAATTCATCGTTTCCATGCTGGCTGGGTAATTTAATTTGTTGTTGACCTAGTTCCAGTTATGAAAGATTAGACTATTAATTATCACAGAAGTTTCATCCTTTGGCCCTTAAAATAGACTTTTTGAAAATATATGCTATAGGTTATTAACAAATGTTACAATATTTTGCTTACTGAGTTCTTTGTTTCATATGAAAACATTTTGTTTGTACACAGCCTTGATGATGATTCTTTTTTAATTGTAAGGCGTAATTACCACCAGGAAGGGCGACACTAAAATTTAGCCATGAACTAGTATTAGATCAGCATGGCACATGACGTTGTTGTCACAGATACCATGGCTTCATTGCATGAATGTTTCCCTCCAGCAATATTGAGGCAGAAGCATCCACTGTAATTAGAGGTTTGAAAGTTATGTTGTGTAATTGGTTTTGCTACACTGCGCAGAATGAGTGTCCCTTTTAAAAAGTGGAAGAAGACAGAAAAACAGGTTATATCTGAGTGATTCTTGCTAGCTCTCTGCCTGTCTTGCCGTCCCCTCTAGGTGACTGATTCTTGCTCTCTCTTTGGCAGTCCTGGGAGGAGCAATCTGTTCTCTCAAAGATCCTTGGCAATTTGTCCGACTTCTAACAGGTTTTGGGGAGGAGCTGGATCCAACTGACCTTGGACAAGAGGTTGCAGCTGTGAGGGCGATGGCTATGACTTTTTTGGTTCCACCTATAATGGGAATTTGCGCCGGTTCCATCAATGTGTGACTAATTTCCTGGACAGCTGAGCCAGCATAAACCTCTGCTGTAGGTAAGGAAAATGAAATTGTTACTAGCTATAAATTCCAGTGGACTTAAGGTAAGTTCAGCTTTTTTTTGACTATGCTTGACATTTGGATGCAGGTCCAAGGTATTGCTGCTTGGCCAGAAGTTTGGTGGAATCTTGGACAAATTCCCAAAGTGCCTCCGGAAGGTTTCTAAGGTGACAAGATCCGCAGAGCAACATTCCTGGAGCTGCTCGGTGATTAATGGTGAAGTCGGTAATAACACGTTCACTATAAATATTTCTGCTGTTTTCCCTTCTAAGCATGTATTTAGAAACAGTCCATGGAGACCTTTGTGCCATCCATACCCACCAGAGTCCTTTGCCGTTCTGTTTGGCTGCCATAGGGAACTATGTGAGTGTGGGAGAGAGGCAGCTGTGTTTAATAGTGAAGCTAGCTCAGCCTGGGAGAAAGCAAAAGGGCCCAGGGGAATGGGAGGGAATAAAACTCAAAACACTGCATCTATGTCTTTTGGATCTGAATGAGAGAGAAACTCCTCATGGGCCTTATTTGTAAGGGTTGTTTAGGGATATCCTTTTTGCAGTCCAGAATCCTTATCTGCTGCTAAGCGATTACATAGTATGTTAGTTGAGATTTCAGACATTTTATGCAATCAGTTGCTTCTAGGAGACTCATAATCAGAGCTGAAGGCCTCCTGTGTGTGCTGTATTTCTGACTCTTCATGTTTTATCTCAGGTCCAACAGTATTTTTGTAGTCTCAACTAATGGGTGTATATTCTAACTAGAGTCCGAATTTTTTAATATAAAAATTTCTGTCCCTTGTGGCTATGGAGAAACAAATATTTTAAGAAGCTTGAAGACTCAGAAACTACAAGTTATATATAAAAAGCCTCATCTTCACTAGATTTGTTTGATTGTTTTTACTACCTGTTCATTGTATTTGAATATTTCAGGGTCAGTATTTATTGTCCATTACAGTGTACATAGATATTACTTATTTATATCCATACAATAGTGTTAAATCACTTAGCCAGCAAAACAGATATTGCAAAGATTAGGAGGTTATTAAGATGTCTTGCATCAAATGCTAACCCCAGAGTCCTTACGAGATCCTCCAAGTGTTATCTGAGGAAGATAAATGCCATGCACACTTTTTAGTTATTTGCAAGCAAAAATTTGTACTTGCAGTTTTTGAAAGACACTTGTGCAGAATCAAAATGAATTCTTGGTAATATGTTGCCACACCAAACTGAGGAGATGTCCTCTCCCTCCTTGTCCATCAGTAAAATGCAAGTAACTGTGTGAGGTCATGTGGTCCATGTTCTGTCTGCAAATGTGGCACTTTCAGGTGCACCGGAGAGAATGCAAATAGGAAGCAAATTAGAAGAGGACACAAGTGGAGGATGGAGACAGAGGGAGTGAGCTCTGGGCACAGCTTGATGGCTTCCAGGAACTGGAGGAAGACAGAGGGAAAAGCTAGAGACAATCTTGTTTAAGCCAGAGGCCAGATATAATAGTGCCTTCTCATTGTGTTTAGTCTAGTTGTGTGTACACCTTCAGTCTTATTTTTCGGCAGAAATTATTATTTCACTTTCATTCCTTCCCTCTGCTGTCCCTTCAAGAGAGAGAAAACAGGGCATGTGTGTGGGCTGATGATTTGAGAGCAGAGAGTATTGAGAACTCCTACAAAATGAAATTTAACCATAGTCTCTGAGAACGCTGATAAGCAGACACCTCAAAACCAAACAAGCATCCAGATTTTTATTTAAAAACAAATGTTGACCTCTGTGCATCAAGTATTTTCCAGACTGCTGCTTCAAAAATAGAACCTTTTACATGGTTTGCCCTTCTTTGGATTTTTCCTATTCCCTCCCTACTTACATCAAAAGAAATAACAACAGCTCTGCAGTCCAGACCTTAAAGACGGAAAGCTATCCTAAATAGGACAGAGCACATAGGTGCAGTCCACACACCAACGTCAGTAGAATATATAAAGGGTAAATCGTCAAAAATCAAGGGCAGCACAAGCAAGCGGTGCCACCTGATGGCTTTGCGGCAGCTGGGCTCAGCTCTCGGGTGCCAGAGGCCGTGTCCCCCAAGATCATCGTACTGGGGGGGCTGTGCAAGTGAGAGGAGATGTCTTGTATTCAATGACGCAGACCGATGGCTGCAGCTGAAACAAAACTGCTTGAAGTACCGATATTCTGTGTTTCTGTCTGCGTATGTCACAAATCGGTCACATAAAAATACAGGAAAGGATTGAAGTGTTAATGAGAGGAAAATAAGTCCACATCGTGTGGCTGTAATAGCTGACAACAGCACAAGTCTGTTCCTCAGACCTACACAATGCTTAGTGATTTCGCTGCTCTGGCTGATTTCAGTGCACAACCATGCAATGGTCAATTTATCTCATTAATGTTTGGGAGTAAATTTCAGATTATTTGTAATGTTCTCTGAACCAGACATGGAGGTTTAGCATCTGCTTTTAACTGGTAATTCTGATAAGCATCTATGGCCTGTTTTCAGGTGGCTTACATGCTTAAATCCTAATGAGTTATTTTTAACCAAGAATGTCCTAGTTTCAGATTCAGCTTCACCTGCTGGATCTTGTTATTTATTCCTATAAAGAAGATTGGTCATTTTTCATAAGAAGTCAAATGCCAGTATGTTTTATAAAAAAAAATTAAAGGGCAAGAAGGACAACCAGAGCTTTTAATATTTACCACGGGTCTGGAACCATTATAAGACATAGAGAGTGATCATTAGAAACAACCTTTCTTCTGTGGGTGCAGGTATTGCTGTTAGGTATGCAATGAAATGTAAGGGCACTCTGTCTCCAGGCCCATTAAAGAGCCTTTGGTGGTGCTACATCAGCACTTACTTCATTTTAGTGATGTGTTGTTTTTTAAGAAGGCCCTGGCATGCTGCCATTAACTTGGTTTTATGCCTCTCTTGTAGCCGCAGGCCAGATGGTTTCAGCACTACGTGCCTCCTCTGATGCGGAATCTGACCACAGTGCTCCAAATTACCTGTAAGGTACCTTTCATTCCACATGCTATATTTCTTGTTATGTATCACAGTGCATTCAGCGTTGGTCATTTCAGCTACAAAACATTATTCTCCTTGGAAGCCTCAATTACCAGCTGGATTTGTAGGGTAGGATAGAGCAACTGCTTTGAAAAATTCCATTCAAACGCTTAGTGCGTGATCAAATGGTAAACTAGCCTGGGAGGTGGAGAGAGAGTGCAGTGGTTTCTACTACCACGGCCTTTGGGTGCTTCCTCTCCTTCTCAGATCTTTTTAAAAGCAAGTGAACAAACCTCCTGTTGGTGAGCCTATGACGAGCCTGATGTGGTGGGCAGGGAAATATTGCTGCTCGGTAATGTTAAATGCAAAGCTCCAGTTCTTCATTCTCTTCCTCATTTGGGTAAATTAACTTCCTCTACAGCTTTCAGTCATCCTTGGCCGATGGGATAACAACCTCTCACCCTGCTCTGGTTAACTTTATGGCTGCTGTCGTGCCCACTCCTAAATGTGTACCTGGATTTGAGAACTCCGGAAATGAAGTCCAGGCAGGGCAGTGTGAGGACAGGAACTGTGAGGGAACTACTTCTCTGCTCTACCCAGAAGGGGGTAGGACTGTAAAAGGTTGTTAGTGGCACACATCTAGGAGACAGGGATTTTTTTGGTGGCACAGGAAACTTGAAAAAGGATGAATCCATGAATAGAAGTTAATTTGTGGTGGTGGCTAAACAATGCAACAAAATGTGGTCCCATGAGCATAGCAGAACTGATAACGAGCAAGAGAACAGCAATATCAGGAAACAGTAATGCTGGTGTCCACAGCTTGCTGTAGCAGGAGTGCCTAGACAAGAGGTTACAACCAAGACAAGGGGTCCCGTATGCTACAAAGACAGGTGAAGTAAACTGTACAACCTCACAGCAAATCACCCATAGAGCTGGAGGACACACTTAGGATGACCACAAGACAGCTGAGTGTTGTTTTGATAGAAGTATTCCTTTTTTCCTCACAATTGTGGGGAAAAACATAGGCAGATGTGTGTGCCTGTATGAAGGAGCTGGGGCAACACTTTGTAGCCTCTACCTTAAGCTCATTGCATACAAAAAGGTCCCTTCCATTCCTCATTCCAGGAGGAAATAATTAAAATGGCAGGCAGAGAATTGTCATCAGAATGGACATACATGTCTCAAGCCGCATGTTCCATGAACATTTTTTTAATGTCTATTTTAGTTTTTAAAAAATTTGACTTTAAAAATGGAACAATTTTAAACACTTTTTAAAGTTCGGAAAGGGGATGTTATTGGGAGAGGACCACAAATCCTGAGACTTAAATAAATTGTACAATCTCCTTTTTGGGCTTACAGTGGCCATGTATGAGAGTTCAGACGTCATGTAGAAAATAGAGCAGGCGAATTTTTTTAAAAGTTAGTGATTCACCCATTTACTTATTAATTAAGATATGAACTGAACTGATCTATATGCCAGCCTTACTTCTGGCAGTTGTTTTGCATTCATGATGGCAAAAGCCCTTGACCGCACTCCCTTCTGTGTTTTAGAAAATATTTATGTTACCTGCGGTAGGAAGTTATAGAAGCCTGCTGCTTTTGTTTTGCAAGTGCTTTGGAAACAGTCTAGTTTCAATTTGTCTCTAACACCATTAAAACTGCATTTGTTCTTTTTTACTTTTCTGGCAACTTCTGAAAAGAAGAACGTAGCTTTGTGAAGCAGAATTGACACGAACTGTTACAGGACAGGTACAAAGATCCTTTGCCCGTTTGTTTTAAAAGTATTTGGCTTTGAATTTAGCTATCGAGTCAATAGGTGTATGGTAGCTGGTAGTGACCTTTGAGTGTAGAAAACCAACACAACTCACTAGAGGGAGCTCAGACACAGTTTCTGAGCCTAGCAAGGAGCTACTATACCTCACCCTGGTACTTGCCCTGTGTTTTGTCGGTAAATCTCTCCCGTTGATTAACTTACAGTTTCTGTGTGTGCAGCTACGTAGCCTGCATTATGAAAAGTACACCGAGCTTTCATTTGAAGATAATTTTCAAATCAATACTGAACTGGGGCAGGGAGGATTCAAACCTTAATTTGTTTGTCAGCATTGGTAGATATTACTAGAATACTTTTTTCCAGATCATAAACATGGGTCAGAAGAGGTTTGTTTCCCCTCCTGCCTGCCTCTTTCCTCCTAGTGCATTCCGTCCCCTTCATTAGATCTTCAGATCCATGTACTGACATCCTTCTGCTGCACGTCCCACTCCTACAAACCGGTGAATCTACCTCAGATGCTTTACTTTCCTGTCTGAGTAATGGACCTCACTCAGATCCCAACCTTTCGCCTCTGCCCATCTACTGCGTGCCCCCAACCTAATCCACTCGCCTACCTAAAGCACGTTCGGTTTCACCAATACCCTGTGCTTTATCTTATTCTTTCCCCTTATCTTCCCTTGTTCCACCATCCTGAGCTGCAAGTGCAGGTTCAGGCACCACCTGGGTTGGTGCTGGAGGCATTTTGAGAGGAGCAGTTGCATGCACTATGTACAGCAGTGAGGTTCTGTTGACTGGCTGTAATTGCTGTTGTGAAAGTGTTTGTCTAATGTTCAGGAAGTGATTAATAAGTAAAGACCTTTATAAATGTGCTTCCCTTGTGGTCATATGCCATCAGGCATTCCTCCCCACATCACACAGTCGCTGTTCACGTGGAGGCATTTGTTCTTGTTCAGACAAGAGTCGGCACACAGCAACTTGGAATCCACTACTGCTGCCACGTAAGCTAATTTGTCCTTCAAAAAACACTTCTAAAAATGTTTGTGTGCCACACCTCGGGAGCCTTTTTGCTGGAGAAGAGTAAAATACTAGTATGAGTTAGAAAAATCATTCAAACCACTTAGGACAGTCTTAGGCACTCTGCTAAAGGGGAGGTGCTACAGGGGGAGGTCAAAGAAGAACACATTGGGGCCTTTTACCCTTATCGCCCTGCACATGTTCAGCGACACAGTGAAAATGGTTAATACGGTCAACTCATTATTTCGTATGAGTCGAGCAAGCTTTGGTAGGGGACAAATAAGATGGTGTACTGAAGTAAAGCCTTGAATAACTGATTCTCAGTCCAGGTTAGAGACCTTGATGCTATCCCAGAAATTCAGAAAAGTGGGAGAGAATTGTCTCTGTGTTGGTAAGTGAGGCTCTGTCCTGACACAAACCGATGCAGGGCTCTCTACACAGGCCTTGCAAAGACTCACCTGGGGTGTTGGAGGTATGTCAAAGAACGTGGCAAAACGTGCGGCACTGCAGATATTCCCCATGTTGTAGGGCCATTTGGTTCTTTCGTATTTCTCAAAGTTCAGTTACTGGCCCTGCACGCTGCTGAGCAGGCCAGCTCTATAAAATGAGGGGAATTTGCTGTCTCTGCATTACATTCTGTGTTTTTATTCTTTCCATCCTCACAGTAAATGCTACATGTGCTGACTGCTCAGCTCTAAACTCAGTCCTGAGGCAAGACAGTGATCTGAAAGCTAAACTTCTGCTTTCTACAGAATGAACAAAAGGATATAGTTGCTCATTCTTGTGGCAATTCTTAGAAAACCTCCTTGATGAGGTGTATTTGTGAGCAGCAGATTTTGGAAAATGTGCCCCATTCCAACATTACAGATACTAGAGATCTTTTAGGACCTTTCCTATGAGGAAGATGGAAGACATCTTGCCTTTGTTCATATTACAGACAGATCTAAATTCAATTGCAGCTATCCTGTGAGAAGCTCAGTTAGGGGCTATTGAATCGTAGCTACATGGGAGACAGAAGAAGCAGCTTTGAAGTGTTGCTTCTCACCTGTATTTCAGCATGGAAATACCTCTGCAGGGTATGGTGGCTGAGGGAACCAGACATTTGGCATTCTGCTCTCACTCCCAAAACTCTGCAGCAATTCTCCTGCAGAAAACATCCACAGAGCAAGAGCAGCTGCACAAAACTAAATGGTGTGCTCTCTTTTCCCACTTTCTTTCACAGGAGCAAGAGGGAGAAAAGCTCCACCACTGCACCATTTCTTCTCCCCTTATCAGGAATTCCCTTCCCTTCAGTCTCTGACAGTTCATGAGGATGTAGCATTAGTGAGAGAGGGTGGCTTCAAGGGAAGTTATGATGGCACAAAGATTTTAAAACTGCTATAGGGTTAGAAGGAATTGCTATGTGCTCTGCTTGCAGAATGGGGGGGGGGGGGGGGGGGGTTTGCACTGAGCTGCTATAGTTTCTGGGATGAAGATCAGAGTTTTGTGAAGGACCATCCTTCCTAACCCTTACTGTAAAGGAAACAGGTGCAGTGGATAGATGGCCTCACACAGGAGGTAGTTCTACTACCCAGAACTACCTGTTCAAGGTAGTACTGGGAAAAAGAAAAGTCTTTGGATGTCAAAAGATGGAATATATTATCAATTCAAAGACAGCTACAAGGGTTTTGAGAACAGTAATATCTGTGTAGTTCAGCTGTGATTTATAAATGTGACAAAAATGAGTGGTCATGATTTTGACAATGTGTAAAACTGGACAATCTCAGAGTCCTTCTCTGCGTGTGAACAGACAGTATACAACGTGAAAGAAGAAAAGTACTTGTGGATACTTTGCATGAACACTGACAGAGCATTCAAATACACTGAACAGAGGCACCTGGGTGTGGGGCCAGGCCTTGGCTGGCCCCCAAGAAGTTCTGTAGGCAACTGAAGTCGGCAGAGTATAGAGAACAACATCGAGGAACTGTTTTTGCCTGCAAGCAGTTTTAGCTAATTAGAGCATATAGATATTTTCCCTTTATAATGACCTTGCTTAAATAAGACACAAGGAATATTTTAAGAACTATTAGACTCTGTTGTTATATTCACAATGTAATTGAGGGAAAGGTGACTAGAGAATTTTACAATTCAGTCTAATACTGAACACTGCAGACAGTAAAGAACAGGTGATCTATCTAGCCATCCGCTTACTCTTGCTGCAATGTACGGCTTCCTCACAGTTAACGTTCTGGTGCTTTGTCCCACCTACTTACACACTCAGTTTCCCATGTCCTGTCCATTGGCACTCATCAAATCACTGGTCTCATTCTCCTATCGACACCTCCCGTGCTGTGAGGAACGGGTTGTTCTGGTCACTCTGTCAGCCACATTTGCTCAGGTGCATACCTCTTTTTGTATTCCAAGTCAAGTCCTTCACCCTCCATCCCTAGAATCCTACATCCTCAGATATTTGCAAAGCGTTATCATGCCTCTGTAGCTATTTTTAGCTTATAATATATACCTTGAACTTTGGATTTTTCCTGGAAGGTGTCTCCGTTCCTACTCCTGGATAATTCATTATTTCCTGGATGATTTTCTTGGAACTGTCTGCAATTTGTCAGTCTGTTCATTGTAGTGAAGTGGCTGAACCGGAATGCAATGTTTTAAGTGAGACTTTCAAATGGAGACAGATTTTTACTTCCTCCTATGCAATCTGATGCTTCTACATTGCTCATATCTCCCACATTTGCTATCCACTGGGCAAAACATTTATCCCTGTTTCTTTTAGCATAGCTGTACTCCAGGTTTTAACTTCTCCAGTATAGATTAGTTTGCATTTTCTGAATTCTTTCACTTTTAATTTCTTAGCTGCCTTTAAGTTATTTCTCTGCAACCATGGGAGAAAGTTTCAAATCTTTAATTGTTGTCATCAAAATGACTACTGAGCTGTGAGGTAGGGCAGAGCTCTGCAGTACCCAGCAAGAGCACTCTGGCATTTAACTCTTTATGTCTTCATGTACTGTGCAGCCACTTTTATTATAGAGCATTCTAATGCAACGTTCATTATTATTTAGTGTCATCAGAAAAATGTGCTCTTCCCCTACACTTTCTTGTTTATTCTCCATCTACTGAAAAAACTATACATTTAACAGTCTTTTCATACCTCTAAGTGTTTCAAGGTCAGTGTGAGAAGCAACAACTGCAGTAAATATTGAATGAAGAGACTGAACTCCAGTGGCAATCAAAAGCTTTGACCTCTGCCGTACTTCTATGGGTCAATGGTGCCTTCATTTCTTCTTTTAAGAGATTGTTTAGAGTTGTGTGTGAATGGGAATGTGTATACAGCTTATGAAAAAATAAAAGGCTGGGATCCGCAGATGTCATAGGCTGCCATCTGTTGCTTTGTAATCTCCCAACTTAGAAATAAGCAAAATAAGTGAAAATAACTTTGCTCATTTATTATTTTTATTTGGCTGAATACATATTTAATTGAATACATATATGTATACTATATACATATTATATATGTGTATGTATACACATATATTAAGATGGTCCTACACTTGGGTCACAACAACCCCATGCAACGCTACAGGCTTGGGGAAGAGTGGCTGGCAAGCTGCCTGGCAGAAAAGGACCTGGGGGTGCTGGTCGAGAGCCGGCTGAATATGAGCCGGCAGTGTGCCCAGGTGGCCAAGAAAGCCAATGGCATCCTGGCTTGTACCACAAATAGTGTGGCCAGCAGGACTAGGGAAGTGATCGTGCCCCTGTGCTCGGCACTGGTGAGGCCACACCTCGAATCCTGTGTTTCAGTTTTGGGCCCCTCACTACAAGAGAGACATTGAGGTGCTGGAGCGTGTCCAGAGCAGGGCAACAAAGCTGGTGAAGGGTCTAGGGCACAAGTGTGATGAGGAGCGGCTGAGGGAACTGGGGTTGTGTAGCCTGGAGAAAAGGAGGCTGAGGGGAGACCTTCTCTCTTCTCTGCAACTACGTGAAAGGAGGTTGTGGCGAGGCGAGTGTTGGTCTCTTCTCCCAAGCAGCAAGCGATAGGACAAGAGGAAATGGCCTCAAGTTGTGCCAGGGGAGGTTTAGACTGGATATTAGGAAAAATTTCTTCACCGAAAGGGTTGTCAAGCATTGGAAGAAGCTGCCCAGGGCAGTGGTTGAGTAACCATCCCTGGAGGTATTTGAAAGACGTGTAGATGTGGCACTTAGGGACACGGTTTAGTGGTGGACTTGGCAGTGTTTGGCTTATGTTTGGACTCAGTGATCTTAGGGGTCTTTTCCAACCTAAATGATTCTATGATTCTATGATTTTAATTTTTTTCAAAAAAAATTAGGTGATATTTTAATTTTAAAATAAAATAAAAACAAAATAAATAAAGCATTACTGAACTGCCACATGTGGCAAGCAACTCTGTTGGATTCTCTGCAGTTTTTAATTTCAAGCTCCTCTTTTTTGTCCCAGTCTAAATGGTTTGGCTTATTACAAATTCTTAAGTTCTCTATGGAGTGGCTTTTTGGAGCCTATTGCCTCTTGATCATAAAGTAATATTCTGCATAAATTAAGGATAAGATACACGGTGGCACTAAAACTGTGGGCTTTGTTCCAGAAACATTTGTTCTCACGGTCTTACAGTATTGAGTAACTGTAGCAGGTACACAAATGCCTGCCTTTTTTTTTTTTTAATCCCTTATATACTCACCCACGTAATTCTTCATACCCTGCAGTGAATTATCCATGCATTGTTAATCAACCTTATTTCCCAACATCTCTGCCTACACTTATGCTCTATTTTTCTTGTGTTCTGTAGTAACTTTTGCACTGATGCAAGCCAGTGATCTTATTTCATCCCTTGGGGTACAAGACAATTACCATGTTGTGTTTAAAATTATTGCCTTCATATAGAATTGTGCAATTGACATCATATTGCACTCTTTCTGCTACCTTACTATTAATTAAAAAGTAGTCATGGACAACATCTGCGTTTCCACTCTAATAAACAAAAAGTACCCTGAAGTTATAAATGAGTATAAAAAACTTTACCACAAAGATTGGTGTCCAAGGAATATACAAATATTGACAGGAAGGATTTTATCAGAACACCTACTGTACGAAATGAAGGGACATAGAAGTGTTCTTACAAATGCTTACACAGATTCCTCAGATCCTGCCAGAGGCTCCAGGTGGAACAAGAGAATCTAGCAAAGGGAGGCATGCCCCTTTTTATTTAAGGAATTTGAACAGATATGGCTTGTGTGTGTGTGCGCATGGGCTTGTGTGCTTCTCTGAGCCAAAGAAATTGGCAGGGACCTGTAGCAATTGAAGTTATTTTAGACTGAGGCAGTCTGGCTAAATGAGGCTTTAAATGAAGTACTGAAATCTTTAGGTATCTGTATGCAGATACACCTGGAAAAAAAGAAGCACCTTCAAATCTGAAAAACAAGATTTTAAAATAAACAGCAATCTTTTTTTGGGAGCTTCTAAAGCTGACTCAGGTGGGAACCTCCTTTGCAGAGCTGCACTTGGCAGCAGATCTGGCATTTCTTTTGTCTTCCTATTGGACAAGGAAAAACTGTAAATCATCCTACTGCTTTCCCACAGAATAATTTTTGCAGTCCTGCGTTGGCGACACTAACTAGGGAGACAGGTTAACCTTTGCCTTTAGTCAAGACTGCTGTAAGCCTTCCAGTTAAAATCAGAGCCTTGACATTGCCTTGATGTTGGCTATTTTGAAACCTACCTGTCTACTTGTTAGTTTCACAGGCAGGAATGTAAACTGGCTTAGAGACTTTGCTTTTTATTCTTTTTTGACCCAGTGAGCTGGAGTGAAACTGGAGATGTCTGCAAACAGAACTCTGCCACTTGCCAACCACAGGTCTCTCTCGAGACAAAATGAGTTGGAGCTAGCATAATGATATTTATGTAAGCAAAAAAACCCCCAGGTTTGCCTCGTGTTTTGATGCCCCTCTAGTTCGTTTTCCGGTGTCCCTCTGCAGCTCTGAAAGCCTGATTTCTTGCTTGTGTAAGCTGCAATTTACATGAATTATCTTGCTCCAGCAGATATGTTTTACAGAAATATAGCTGACATTGAAAGAGTAGATGAAATCTGGGAGTTGTGGATTGATAAACAGGATAAGTCTGCCCAATTTGGTGTAAAGTTTCAGTCACTGAGAGGAGACAGGGTTCTCAGCACTGCATATAAGCTTGTGCTTGCCAAGCCACTGCCTAACAACACCGTGCAGGTCTTATCAAATACATGTGGCCCGAGGAAGTCCCGAATCTTTACAAATGGTTGAGCCAGAGTCATAGGTTTATAAATGGCCTTGTTTTCTGGGAGTGACAGGCGATTCGATGTGAAAAGGGGATAATGTGGAAGAGGGAGAGAAGGCAAGCTCCAGAGGCAAGCTTCTGGAGCAAAGGGATGAAGAAAGCAGGCTGAGGATCCCAGCCAGCCCTGCAAGCTATGTCAGAATCCCTCTGCAATTTGCAGGCTCCTTACAGTCTCCTGTCACTGAACGATTTTAAAAGTGAATGCAAAGTCTGAAGAAATGACGATTTTTGTTAACTTCAGATTCAGGGAAAAAATATCTAGTGCTTATTGTTGCAATGTTTTTTCAAAGCTTTCGCAAAGGAGAGTGGAAGACCAAAGACAGTGGCCTCAAAGAAAACAGACTTTACTTTGAGAATTGGTGGCAGAAGAGAAAAATTGAGCATAAAGGAGAGTAGCTCAGAGGAGTTCAACAGTATTACGAGCACAGCTGGAAATTATCCCAGTGTGTAGGAAGGACAGGAAGGTAGTAAAAGACCAGCTTGACTAATGAGATGTTCAGCGACCTCAAACACAAGAAACTGGTTTTGCAGGGCTGCTCTGTAAATCAGATCAACAAAATGATCTGGATTTAAAAAAACCCACAAAAACCGTCTTTGTCCTTCCCTCCCCCACTCTTTGTTTTTTGTTAGACTGAGTTGTTTCACTGATACAGCTGATGATAGTGTAGGCCTACAAACAACTGCATCAGCACTACTCAAGAAGTTGATGCTGATGTTTAGAGGTGGGGATCTCCTGCTGCCTCGGAGATGGGATGTTTAGAATGTATTCAGAAAGGACATCAATCTACAGTACAAATCTGAGATGGGAAAAGACCAGCTAGGTGGCAGTGATTTGAAAAAGCCTTTGAGGTGGAACAGATGAGCTGCAGGTGCATCAACAGTGTGACACTTGCAAAAAAAAAAAAAAGGCAAATGTTTGGGGCATGAAGAAACAGGGGTAAATACTGGCACATCACATAACCTTCTCAATCGATTTAGCACTGACAATGTGAATGTGGGGCCTAGTAGTGGACACTAGATTTCAAGAAAAATGTAAACAAGCTGGAGAGAGTTCAGAGGAGAACAAGAAAAATGTATGTATGATGTGGTCTGTGAGGAAAGATCAAAAGAATTAGTGCTTTTTAATCTAGGGAAGACTGAGGAGATGCATGGAACTTTCCAGCTTTGCAGCATCTTTTTTATATACTCCTCAGGAATTAAATCTTTTACCAATGTCCTCTAGAAACAGGAGAAATAGTATGGGGCAGAAACTGCAGGATGTGGAGACCTAGGTACTTGTCTCCAGCCATATGTATAACAAAGTGCAGGAGGAGATTGCCTGGGGAACAGTGTGAAAGCGTCTATCACTAGAGGTTTTAAAACAGGTTAGACAGGCATCTGTCAGGAACGGGTTAGATATGGCAGCTGCTCCCTGGGAGAAAGGGCCAGCGAGCAGGATTCATGAGGTTGCTTCCTGCGTGACTTGCTGTGAGCCTCTGGAATCCAGGTGAGCAGCCTGGCCACGAAAAGCCCAGAAAACATGAGCGCACCTCACTGTGCTGTGCAGTCGCAAATCCTTCTTACTGTCGTGGCTTTGCAGGGTCACTGCTTCTCCCCACTACAACAGGAACTTCAAATTTTGCGTTGTTCTGCTTTTGTTGTTGAGCAAAACATAAATATTTGCTGTAGTTGTGGGGGAAACAGAGTATTTCATTTTACTTCCAGGTAATTAAAGTTTTCTTTTTGATTAGTAACAGTCCTTGGTTCATCTATATTACCTGTGCTGAAATGCTTATGGCAATAACTCACAGTAATGAGCCGAGCTCATCAGGAGAGATAAGGTCTGCTGTGGGACCAGTAATGATGGCCTCTCTCTACAGATGTCGTTGCTTAAACTGCTGGGCTCCTGTTGTGGTTTAGCCCCAGCTGGCAACCAAGCCCCACACAGCCGCTTGCTCACCCTGCCCCCGGTGGGATGGGGGAGAGAATCTGAAGGGCAAAAGTAAGAAAACTCGTGGGTTGAGATAAGAACTGAAATAAAATAAAATAAAAGTAATAATAAAAGTAATAAAAAGGAAAACAAGAAGAGAGAGAGAGAGGAACAAAATCCAAGGAAAAAATAAAGTGATGCAACCACTCACCACCCGCTGACCGATGCCCAGCCCATCCCTGAGCAGCGATCGCTGTGCCCTGGCCAACTCCCCCCAGTTCATATACTGAGCATGACGCCATATGGTACGGAATAGCCCTTTGGCCAGTCTGGCTGTGCCCCCTCCCAGCTTCTTGTGCACCTGGCAGAGCATGGGAAGCTGAAAAGTCCCTGACTAGTGTAAGCACTACTTAGCAACAACTCAAACATCAGTGTGTTATCAACATTATTCTCATACTAAATCCAAAACACAGCACTAGACCAGCTGCTAGAAAGAAAATTAACTCTATCCCAGCCGAAAGCAGGAAACCTCTTGGCCCTGTCTTGGTATACTTCGATTTGTTCACGGTACGTTAAAAATCCCCTGAACCCCTGACAGATAGCACCTCTCCCTCTTTCCTAGCTGCTGGAACGAGAGCAAAGGTTCTCTCTCCCCGGCACGGGCCGAGGGCTGAGCCGCCGCTGTCATGGCGGTACGCGGCAGCGGCTGAGGGCCTGCGCTGGCAGCGGGGAAGAGCTGTGCCACCGCCGGGGCCCGGTAGGCCCAGAGCCCCGCGCGCTGCTCTGCACCGATAGCCCCCAACCGCCGCAACGGCCGTAACGGCCGCCCAGCGAGCTGCCGTCGCGCACCGCCCCCGCCGGCGAGGGGCGGGGCCGGGGCGGGGCGGGGCGGGGCGGCGTGGTACCGGCCGCTGCCTGGTGCGGCCCGGCAGTGCGGCGGCTCCTCTCTCCATGGCGGCGGGCGGCGGGGCCGGGGCGCCCGAGCGGCCCTACGAGCTGGTGGTGTTCGGGGCCTCGGGCTTCACCGGCCAGTTCGTGGTGGAGGAGGTGGCGCGGGTGGCGGCCGGCGGGGAGCTGCGCGACGCCCTGCGCTGGGCCGTGGCCGGGCGGAGCCGGGAGAAGCTGCAGGCGGTGCTGGAGCGGGCGGCCGAGAGGCTGGGTACGGGCCGCGGCTGGGGATCCTGTGGCGCAGCGCCGTTGTGTGGGGCCGGCGCGGCCCCGGTGCCCCGGCCCCGTCCGTTGGGAGCCGCGCACGGGCGGGTGTGAGGGGAAGGGCTGAGGGGCGAACCGCGGCAAGCCCCTCGTCGGGGCTGCGCCGGGCAGGTGGCGGCTCGGCCCGGGGGAGGGAAGGGGCGCGCCCGTCGGCGCGGCGGGCGGTGTCGGTGACGGCGGTCTCCGGTGCGCAGGGAAGGCGGCGCTCGGGGCGGAGGTCGGCGTGCTGCTGTGCGATGTGGGCGACGCGGCCTCAGTGGCCGCCATGGCGAGGCAGACCCGGCTGGTGCTCAACTGCGTGGGCCCGGTGAGTGCGGTGATGCGGGCGGTGCTCCCACAGCGTCCGCCGGGCGCGGCTTCCGGCCGAGCCCGGGGCGGCGTCTGCCCCTCCGCCGCCGCCGCTCCTCGGCTGCGTGCGGCTGGGCTCCCTGCTCCTCGCGGCAAGGAGCTGCGACGGCTACCGGGAAACCTGCCGCTGGGCTCGGGCATTTCAGGAGCCGCCCAGGTGAAATGTAGCTTTTTGAAATTGAACGGAAAGTACAACCGTGTACTGTAATCGCCTAGAGGTTTCCCATCACGATTTCTGGTGGTGTAATTCACGGACAATTCTCACTGAAATACAGCAGTTTGGGCTTTTGTTGTTGGTGGTGGTTTGGTTTTTGTTTTTTTCTTTAAGTCTTTCACAGGCAGCATAAGAAAGTGATTGTAAGGTGGGGAGGAGTTTTGGGTTGGGCCAAAATGTTTTACGTGGTGCTAGGGTTGAAAATAGAGCTGGAAAAGAAGCCCATAGACTTGCTGTTTTAAGTTCTTGGCCCCTTTAAAACTTTCAGCGGCAATATTTCCAGCGCATTCAGAGGGGATCAAAGTACGAGAGCTGGAAGTTGGGTCATGACAGCGTCTTTGAAATGACAAGTATTTAAGTAGAGAATATGCTGATAATATGAGTGCAAAAAGCAAACTGAGATTAGATATATTAAATTGGCCTTGGTGATCTTATCTTATGAGAAAAATACAGTGGAGGAGTCCACAGCAAACTCGGTTATCAGTGATGAAGTTTGTTATGCTGTTCCTTCTCCCCACCCCCCCAAAAAATACAAGTACTCTTACATTTTTGCCCTACTTAGCAAAATCAATAGCCATCAACTGTTTACTTTTATTGTAGATACATGTGTTGGAGAAAACACGTTGGGTGAGTTGTGGTGTGTGGGTTTTATTTTGTTATGTGTGGTGTTCTTTCCTTCTGTAGTATAGATTCTTTGGAGAGCCTGTGGTAGAAGCTTGTGTTGAAAATGGTGCAAGCTGCATTGACATCAGTGGAGAACCCCAGGTATGTGACAGTAGAAAAATGCTACCTTATATCAAGGATCTATTAGAGTATTTGTTTACTATGTTTCATGTTTCCACTAATGTTTTTGAACATGAAGACAAATTCTGCCTCCTGATCTACAATTTTAAGATGCATTAAGTATTTTAAAGTACATTAATGTGTATTAGTTGTATAGTTTTTTTGCTTATAGACAATAGCCTCTCAGGTTCTCTCTGGAAATCCAAAAGTTTTGGGTTCTGCTTTAAGTCTCGATTGTGAGTCTACACAGGAATTTTGTGTAGATCACATTTCTTTGCACTGCTGTGACACTTTCATACCATAAAACAGGAGTAATATGTATCTGTCTTAAAGATGCTTGTAAGTGGTTTCAATTATGTAGGGTGCTATAATATGACAGTAGAGCACTGATGGCTAATATTGGGTATGGCCAAATATAGAGTTCTGCTTAAAATATTTGTTCTGACTGTGTTTTAGTTTCTGGAAGAAATGTACCTGAAATACAACAAAAAAGCTGCGGAAAAGGGAGTATATATCATTGGAAGCTGTGGCTTTGACACTATACCAGCCGATATGGGAGTACTGTACGCCAGAGACAAGTTGAAAGGTGACTTAGTTACGTGTGACTTTATGCTGAAAACGAAATGCAGATGATGCCTTCATCTGGTTTCCTAAAGCAGCAATGCTTATGTGGAAACTCCTTTAGTCTCTCTTTCTGCTTGCCTTTACCAGCTGACCAGTTTCAACCAAATCTGGTAGATAAAAATTTAAAAGTAAATCATATTCCCATTAGATTGGAGAAAATTAATCATTAGGTAGAGGAGGGATTCAAGGTAATGTTGCTCACTGAGAAAATAGAACCTTCAGTTGTCAGCAGTGGTCTGTTCAGCCATCGTGTGGACATTTCTAGGCAAGCCTCAGCACACTGCGTCTTGTGCAGTGAGAATCTTATAGGGAAGAGACAGTAGGGACAGGAAGGCTGCGGGAAAGGGATTGCAAATTAGTGGGTAATCAGATTTTGTAAGTTTTCTTTTTCTACTGCAAGCACTGAGAAGCTGTTGTATGAGTGCAAGTAGATAGACAGCGCCATGCAATGCCTTTCTTTAAGAGCAGCTAGACAGTAACTGAAAGAAGATAAATATATTTGAGGAAAGATGTGAGATTATTTAATTCTATGCAAATAGTACTTGATCCCAATCTCAAATGAGGATACTTCGTTCATCAGGTCTGACTTTCAGTTGGGCCAATAAGAGTATCCAAATGTCTTGCTTTTATGTACTATTAAAACTGCTATTAAGTGGGATTGCTTTATGTTGGAGTGTATCATCAACTTTCAGTTCAAGAAAACTCAATCTGGATCTGATTGGAGAGAGAGGAGAGGCATGGAAATGAGTATCTCGTTGCTCATGGGGTTATAATTTGATGTCTGATACTTGTTTTGAATAAAGATACCTTTTATCTCTTCCTATTTTGACTTTATGGTATTATCACCTGTCTGTCCAGTTGCTTGCTATATTGAAATTTGCCCATACAAGTACAGTTTTACAATCTCAGAAGGAACTGAGCAATGCAAAACAAAGCAGAATTTGGAGGAGTTGTTTTGTTTTGCTGTTCATCACAACTAAGCATTCTTTGTAAAACACAAACTGTGCTAAAATTAAATGTTTTAGGTTATCTTGTGTGTTTTGGGGTTTTTTTGTGGGTTTGTATTTTTTTTGTAGTTAAGGTCTACCAAAATCCATAAGTCTCTCTCGGTTTTCACAGCCTATGTCATCCTTTATTTTACGGCTTGGAGAAAAACTAAATATGGCTCTTAATATTCTTTTCCTCTCTTTCATTGATTATTACATTATCTCATTAACTAGATAAGACAAATGAAAAATTTATTACTAGTGACCCTTATTGAAGTACTTTAGATAAGAAATTTGATACTTGCTAACTAAAATAGCTGTGGAACTTAATCTTAGTTTATTTTACTTTGAGATAAAGATGTGACGCTGCCTTTTCAACTAATAATGTCAGTGGCCTGCTATTTGAGTCTATCAGAGTGTCCTCTGGCTTTGTGAACTAATGACTGTATATTGGCAGTTGGACTAACCGTTGTAGGTCCATTCCAGCTGAAATAGTCTATTCCATTCTATATGCCAAGTAATGTTTTCTCCTCCCTTAAAGGTACCCTCACTGCTGTTGAAAGTTTCCTGTCGGTGAAATCTGGGCCTGAGGTTAGTTGGTTTATACCTTCTTGGAAACTAAGAGGTATTTGTGATAACATCATTGTAGCCCATTAGAATAACTGTTGTTACTTTAATTCAGACCAAGGAACAAGCTGGCAATTCTTTGATGATGAGTCTAAGAACTTTATTCCTTAGGAGCTAATAAAAGTATCCCCAGCAAACACCCTTTTGTAAGGTTCATTTGCATAGGCTGTCTACCTAAGGTTTGTTGTGTTAAGCTGTTTCAAGAAATACTTTGTTTTTGCAGAGATGTGGGAAGGATTCATACAGAAGGAAACTATAACAGATACATAGTGTGTTGTCAGTAATCCTAGTGTTTGGCTGTTTGTTTTTTTTTTGTTTGGGGGGGTTTGTTTCAATATACTTTAATGCATGTAATCGTAATACATATATGTAATAATTGTAATAATGTGTAATATATGTAATAATCCTAAGGTCATCATTAAAATAATGCGACAATGACCCAAACCAAGCCGGTGTTGGTGCCCAACAATCAAACATACTGCTTCTCCTGTCCTGAGCACCCATCTTCACAGATAGGGCCCAAGTCATAGCCTGTTCTTATGAACATCTGGAAGAGTGGAGGAAGCCCATGGAAAGGCAGAGTAATACCTATCTGTTAAAGGACAGGGGATAGTAGTTAATGAGAATGTATAGATCTGTATGTTGGGTATAAAGATGGTTTAAGTATGTAGTATAAGTTGTAAGTGTTGGTAAGAAGGGATTTCAGTAATGAAAATTAAATACAATGGGATGGTTAGAAGATACAGATATGTATGTATGTATTAAATTATGTGGGACCTGAGCATGATGCAAATTGTATGGAATTAAGGGGTGGAGATTGTATTGGGTCTGGCTGAGATGGAGTTAATTTTCCCCATAGCAGCCCTCATAATGCTGTGCTTTGTATTGGTAGCTAGAAAGGTGTTGATAACACATCACTGTTTTGGCTACTGCTGAGCAGTGCTTGCACAGCATCCAGGCTGTCTCTCCACCATTCACTCCTCCTCATCCAGTAGGCTGGGGGTGGACAAGATCCTGGGAGGGGACATAGCCAGGACAGCTGACCCAAACTGACCAAGGAATATTCCATACCATATGCTGTCTGCTCAGCAGTAAAAGCTAAGAGAAAGGAGGAGGGGTGGGGGGCATTCGTTATTGCGACATTTGTCTTCCGGAGGAACCGCTATGCATACTGAAGCTCTGCTTCCCAGGAAGTGGCTGGACGTTGCCTGCTGATAGGAAGTAGGGAAGAAATCTTTTGTTTTTGTTTGCTTCTGCATGCAGCCTCTGCTTTTGCTTTATTAAACTGCCTTTATCTTGACCCATGAGCAGGTGGGTTGTTGTTTTTTTTTTTTTTCCCCCAATCTTATTTTCTCCCCTCCCTGTCCTACTGAGGAGGGGAGTGATAGAGTAGCTTGGTGGGCACCTCGCTTTCAGCCAAGATCAACCCACCACATTTCAATATACTTTAAAGCATGTAATCATAATACATATATGTAATAATTGTAATAACTTGTAATATATGTAATAATTCTAAGGTCATTATTAAAATAATACATGAAACCTTTAGATACTGAATTAATTACTGTTTCATGGTATGTCACCAGGGTTGTTGTGTACATGATGGGACCTGGAAGTCAGCTGTTTATGGCCTTGCAAATCAAGACAACCTGAGGAAGCTTCGAAAAAAGATAGGCTATGCCCCTGTTCCAGTAGTTGGTGCAAAACTTAAAAGAAGGTATAAGAAGTGTAAGATGTGAAACATGCTGTCTTCTAACAGTTCCAGTATTTATTAGATTGTTAACATATTATTAAATACTAAAAAGATGCATTTAGGACTTCAGTATAATACAAACACATAGATGCTCATCTAGTAGAATTGAAGATAAGTTCAGTTTTACTGATTTGTTCATATTTCACTGAAAAAAGAGCATGTCCCAGCATTTACTGGGTCTCAAAGTTAACTTGTTCTAAAAGACTTTTAGTGACATGGCAAACTTTTGGGTTTGATTTCAGAAGTGATCAGTAGAATGGCAAAAAGAAATGTGAGGAGAATATTATTTTTATTGTTAAATTCATCCTTGCATGGAGTTTTGAGTTGAGCCAGGGATAAATTTGGAATAGTTTGCTTTCAGTGAAAAGAGGTAATGTCATAAAAATGCTTGAGAAAAAGCCAGTATTGGTAGGACCATTATGATCAGTTTCTTTCAGTTTATGTGAATGTGTTTTCTGACTTTTTTTTTTTTCATTTGCAGGGGACCTGTGTTTTACAATCAGGAATTCAAACAGTACTCCATTCCATTCATCGGATCAGATGTTTCTGTTGTGAAACGGTCTCAGCGTTATTTGCACACAGAGTTGCAGGAAACACCTGTAAGTTACTGTTATTAGTATACTATGTCTTTATTGCCATTTTCAATGAATCTTTCATTATGTAATAACTGTTCTTAGTGCAGATCTATGTAGTAGGGTTTCTGTAGTTAGGTAAATAGTAATGAACTTCAGTGTGCTTTTGCTTTTGTAAAGAAGGAGGCTTGTTCTGTTGATCACCTTTAGGAGCTGCTTGACCCTGGAAGCTGCTTGACCTGATGTGTTCCAGGTTCTTCTGGGTGCACTGGCCTGTTTCGTACCACTTGATGCTCTGCCTGATGAGCTTGCTTATTGCTGCTAGCATAATAGTTATGAGAGTCTCTTGTAGGGTTCTCATGCTGTCCGATTTCTGGGTATGTATTTATAGGGAATGGAAGCCCTGAGTCACAGAAATATTTGAAAGGTAGGCTTCATGATTTTCAGGAATGATAAATATATTAAATTCTATGCAGAAGCTTTTTTTGTTCTATCAGTAAAGCTTCTCAAAGCATCATAACTGTAGTCTGTGTAACTATAGTCAGGTCAGTATAGTGTAGTCAGCATTCTGATAAAGAATTCACATGCTTCTCATTTGTATCTGGAGACTTCTTTGATGCTTGGGACTCTGGTGTACAGAGTAAAGATAATGTGAAGAGGTCGTGGTGGAAAAGATGTTTAGTTTTTGTTTTCCATGGTTTCATGAGAGGATACCAGCAATCTGTATAACAGCTGTGCAGAATCACAGGCATCAGTTAAGAGATGAAGGTGAGATAGCGCTCTAAAAATATACTTGGAAACTACTAATGGGAAAGGCTTGCCGTTGCTATTCCAGAATTCTAAATAAGGCCTCTGTTTCTCTTAAACTAAAGCACAAAGAGGAGGAAAGGAGATCTCGGGAAAGAAGCCTGAAATCAGATACCAAAACACATCTTTCTTTCAAGTTTTCCACTCTTGTTTACCATGCTCACTCCCTCGCTATTCTGTAGTTACATTGTTTTCTCATAATGAATTATAAAGTGAAGCATTATTCAAAGAGTTGTTTAGAACTAAGACAATTGTTTAAGGCCCTATTTAAACAGCTATCTATTGTATCAAACAATTGCATCCTAATTTGGAGGTAGATTTATTTTTACAAATAAATCGATGCAAGAATTTTAATGTAAACTCTATCACTGAAAGGATGTGTTTGCCTCAGGTGCAGTATGGTGCTTATATGAACGTAGGTGGTCTTGGCTCTGTTATCAAGCTGATGTTTGCTGGCATTTTATTTCTTCTTCTTGTGAAGTTTAGCTTTGGAAGAAAACTTCTGACAAAAGTAAGTGTTCAAAACACAAAAGAATTAAGTGTTTGGAGATATATCCCCCCCCCCCCCCCCCCCCCAGTTTACTGTTGGTCTTTTTTTTTTTTCTCTCCCCCCCCTTTATTATATAGTACCCGGAATTTTTCTCTGCTGGACTCTTCACAAAGAAAGGACCAACCCAGCAACAGGTAACTGGCTGTTTTCCATCACAATTATTGAATCAATTTGTTACGGTAATGGTGGAATAGTAATCTAGAGTCAACTAGATTACTCTAGATTAATGACAGTTTAATGAAAGTACTCTAGAAGGGGAAGGGGAAAATTAGTCTCAAAGAAATAATTTCTAAATGCACATTGCCCGTTCCTGTTCAGATAGCTTTGAATATTTAAATAATCATGCCTTCTGCTATTAGACATCAAAGCAGTGGAACTCATGTGAGGAAAAAATGGATCATGTTGCTGGGTCTGATGTATTTACATGGATGGCTCACAGCACTCAAAGGTCATGTCAAAGGTGATGACAGAGGGAGACTGAGTAGCAAAGACCCAGGACTGAAAGCACTGAGAGAATAAATGGACTTTTAGAACAACAGTTCCAACAAAGTGGAAGTGATTAAAAATTCAGATGAGATATAGTACCTTTTAAGCAATAACTCAAAATAACTACTCATGTTTAGATGGATCATAGTATTTGGCATAATAGATACTTATATCAGGCGAGCACAAGTAGTGAATATAAGTGAGTTACTGTTTTGGTGACCACACTTGTCTTGTCCACTACAGTTGGATGGAACCTCTTTTACGATGACTTTTTTTGGCGAGGGTTACAGTGAGGGGCAAGATCCCCAGAATGGCAAACCAAATGTAAAGATCTGCACCGAAGTTAAAGGACCAGGTATGTATGTTAGTAGCAGCTGACTGCTTTTGCGTCATGCTCCCTACTCTAAAATAGATTCATGGTTCCCTTGCTATTCCTTTCACCCTCGAGGAGCACTTGCAACATGGATGAAGTCAACAGCCTTTACAGACTATTACCTTGGATACTAGCATTCCTTGTGACCTGTTTTTTTGAAATAGCCAATTCATTTGCATTCTTGTCATTCTCTTGCCTTCTGACTTTATCCATTCCAGTGTTAATTTTTGCAGAGTAGAGCAGTTAATGTGAGAGTGCTTTAAGGATCCTTTTCAGTTTTTACAGCCTGGACTTACTGCTTGTTTATTTCCAGTCCCCTGTGAGTGAACTTAAACAGAGCTGGCATGTTATCATTTCTAGCTATAACATACTTGCTCTCAGATCATTGATCTGAGGGGAGATGACACCTCAAGTAAAGTCTGGAGACAGCAAGAATGTATATTCAGAAAGTAGCTAATGAAGCATAGCTTCTTTATATAACTAGAGATGTAGCTGAATGCAACAGTCTCACACTAAAAGTCTGAATTTAAGCACAGGATGGGGAAAGCTCTTGCTGTAATGGAGAGCCCTCTGTCACCGTGAGGTGATCGCTCATGGTTGTTGTGTGGTTATAGGCCTGTATTTGAAGCAGTATTTGTCCAGATTAGATCTTAAGGACTTCACCAGCTACTTGGGATGATTACCAGTTAAAAAAGCTGTTCTTAAGTGGGGAAGGCTGTTTCATTGCCAAAGAGATTATTCTTCAGCATGCTGTAGGTAAGAGCAACATTACATTCTACATTTCAACACACTGTACATCATTTGTTGTTGGTTTTTGGTTTTTTTGTTTGTTTCTTTGTTTTTTTGTCAGAGCCTGGCTATGTTGCTACACCAATTGCAATGGTTCAAGCAGCTGTATCTCTTCTGGAAGATGCAGCTTGTCTGCCTAAACAGTAAGTACTTCACCATGCAGAACAGCTTGATCTCCCTTAAAGGGACTGTGTGCATATGTTTCTCCTTGAAAATACAGATCTCGTAACCCTGTGGATTTCTGTTACCTCACCCAAAGGGCTGTGCAATGGAGATACTTCACCAAAAGCTGATTTAAAGCCACTTATTCTTTATCTGCCTTTCAGTTTGAAAGGATGTAGTCGCAGGTTTTTAGTAATGCTTTTGCAGCATCTGTTGCATCAGTGTCTATATTTTCAGTTAATGGAATGGTTTCTATTGAGTTTGCTGGATGCAGACATGAACTTGTGAATAGAACCAGCTTGCCATATTCCTCATACGCTCTCTTGTGGGACAAAGTAGCTTTTTCTTTCTTAGGCGGGGAAACACATCTTTGACTTCAACAAAAGGTGTCACTCAATCACTGTACCACTAATGTTTTTCTCTTCTGATGTTCATTAACAGGGGTGGTGTAT
Organism: Ciconia boyciana; assembly: GCF_034638445.1. Taxonomy (NCBI): domain Eukaryota; kingdom Metazoa; phylum Chordata; class Aves; order Ciconiiformes; family Ciconiidae; genus Ciconia; species Ciconia boyciana. Next base: position 89,892,110 of record NC_132936.1, read on the forward strand.
ATTCTCCAGGAGCTGCCTTCTCTAAAACAAAACTGATTGATCGCCTGAACAAACATGGTGTGGAGTTCTCTGTTATTAGCAAGCCTGAAGTCTGAAGTCAAAACATAACTGTATGAACTAACACCTTTCCTGGGTCTAACTCCAATAAAAATCATTTGGCTGTAATAGCCTAATCATAAAATACTTTCACTGTGCTATTTTTTACAGGAGAAACAGAAGAAAAATGGAGTTAAAAGTTATACTACTATTTGCTACAGTGAGCAAACCCATAAAGGGTATTGAGCATATTAAATCAGTGACTTACTGGGTACTAGTTCTACAATTTTGTTTAATCTCATCTAAGTTTTAAGTTATTACTTAAGGGAACCTTTATAGGATTTGTTGGGGTATACATTTACTGTAGCAGTAGAGCTTCTAAAAGCTCTGAAAATTACTCTGAGATAAAAAATGCTCTCTATCTCCCTCAGCTGCATCGCATTAGCCATCTTTGTTATCAGGCAAATCACATGCAACCTGTTGCTCTCTACTGTCATAGCTGTACTGAAGATTGCCTGGTGGGTGTTGTTCACTATGTGGTGATGTTTCAGGTGCTTCTTTGGAGGTTTGTGCCTTAACCGCACTCTCTTCAATAACCTAAAGTTAAGAAATGTCTGTCAATGCATTATTAATTACCAGACAGACTAACTTCAAAGGGAGCTAGATGAAACTGAGGAGAGTGAAATGCTGCTTTTCCTTTCAGGTCACCAGGGAATGTAAAGTTAGAAGCATACAATGTACTCTCTACTACAGCTAAAAGCTTATGCGTTTAAGGGACAGAGAACAGAGTATTCAGTGTATGCAGTCACATGCTCCATTTCTGATAGTTCTGTTCATGACTAACGAGTTGCTGCCACCCGTGAACAAAGTGAGCAGTTTTACAATCCAAGCTGTATACACAACTGGCAGTAATCATCACATTGCAGTACTCTCGGGCCTGACCACAAATCCACACAGAGTGACCGACTCTGCATCTAACAGGGTAAGTTTAAAGCTGCAGTCACAACAGCTGTCACCGCAACACGCACTCAAACTGGCCAGGTATCACAGCCCACAACTCAGGACTGCACTGCAAGGAATCACTTGGATTGCATGAGACAACACATATATTCTAAATACCTCCGTCTCATGTTTTGTAGTTCCCTGTACTGAGCAATTAGTCTTTCCTTCTAGACCCACATGAGATACTCAAGCTTTTATGTTGAGAACCAAAGTAGTATCCGTTACGTATTTCCAGCGACTCAAATGGCCCAGATAATTTAATCAATGTGGAGGGACCTTTGCCCAGCCCTCTAAGTGACAGTGCTAGCCAACGATGGCAGAAGGAAGAAGCCGCTCAGCAGGAGTCTCCATAGAATCTGCTTATTCTCTTGCCTCCTGCCTTGTCAAAAGTTGCTAAAGCATCATGTTATAGCAACATGCCTTGCTTCAAAACTAAATTCAAGACATACGAGTCCACCTAAACTTTCCTTTTATGCTTACAAATCTGCAAACAAGAAAGCAGTAAGTAGGTTGTCCTAAATTCGGTGGAGGTAGACAAGCCCAAACCAGGTGTTTACATCTAAATCAGTAAGAACCAGTTACAACAAAAGCAGAAAAACCTCCACTGTACTGCTACGTGAATGACTGCAGGAGCTTTGTGACCGTCTCAGGTACCTGCTCCCTTCTTCTCATCACAAATTTTCCACCTACTCCCATGAGTGATTTATGTATTCCCAAGTCTATAATCATCTTCTCTACAGTGTTGTCCTAAACCCCAAAGCTGAGACCAGCTAAATAAGTGACTGCCTATTTAACTTCATCTGAAATCTGGGACACTGAAAAGCATTGTCCCTTACTGAAGACCAATGTCTGTGTGGTACGCCTGCCTTTCAGTTTGTATTTCACTCTGGCTAGTGTTAATTCCTGTGACTGTAATCCTACAGGAATTTGACGCTCTACTCTATATGGTACTTAGAGGACATCCACAATGACTCCAAATACCTCATCAGCCCCAGCAGAAGTAAGGAAGAACCTGGGGAAGAACCTGGGACAACTGGAGAATCCCTAGTTCTCATTTTCAGTCCATGTGAACAACCTTTTAAGATTCATATCGTACAAAGTTTAGATGTTAAAAAAACATGGGTTTACAAGAAAAAAACAAACAAACCAACCCCCAAAAGCCCAAGAGTTTTAAGAAGCTGGGAATACCTTGACACTGAAATTAACTCATTCCTGGGAATTCTGTTTATGTTAATAAGGAACAAATAGTAAAGGACTGAAGCACCTAAATCATTCTGAAAATGAGTTTGGTTCCCGCATCATATTGTCATTCGCTAAATGGCCCCCAGTATCAAAAAGCTGCACTCCCCAACTTTTCTTATTGCCTTTAGGTTAGGCATTTTTTGGTAGTACTACAGCTCTCAAAGCCCCAAGTCTTGACAGGTTCCATTCTCTGCTGTAGGGACAGGAAATGCATAGGAGAAAAATGTATCTGCCCTTACGTAATGAGGTTTTAACTTGTGCTAGCCAGCTAAGGAAACAGAGACATTTTTGGGTGCCTTCTAATTGTCAGTAAGACAGGACTGCCCTCAAGTTGCAAAACGGGAAAATAGTTTACTTACATGAATTTCCTCAGTTTTAGGAAGACTGTTAGAAACAGTTCTTTCTTCCTGCGGAAAAGGAACATTTTCTTCAACTTCAGCTGCTTCTCGGTTACGTTCTTCAGGTAAATCCACGCGCTTCCCCTCAAGGCGATTTTCTGAAGGAGTACTGACCATATCCTCACTGTCAAGAATACTTATCACAGCTGGAAGAGATTTATATCATTGTAACTTATCTGCTATGTAAACCACTCAGGTTTAAGCAACAGCAAGTAACAGAGGGAGCAGGAGCCAACAATACAGTTCTCCATCCTGCCACATATATTGGGCTTTCTCCAAAACCTAGAAGCCACAACTGTCTATCTGGTAAAGAAGGCAGCCCCACAATACGGAGGAGAAAAAAAAAAAAACAAAAAAAAAAACCCAAAAAGAATAAAGAAAAGGGGGAAGGGGAAAATCAGCTGGCAAGTCCGTGGAGAAAAAGAACAGCAGAGGACAGGGTGGCTGGAAAGGCACACTGATAGCTAGTTCTTCTTCACAGCCGGAATACCGAGGATGCATCATCTTTTAAAATAGTGACTCAAGCAGCAGATCCCCACAGCACACAAATGAGTAGTGGGGTACAACGTTCAAATAAATACTGATCGCTCCTTCTAATAGTTTACATTCTACCAGTTTTCTCAAAATCTTTATCAAGAAGAGGAACATTCACTGTGCGTTTTCGACAAGGACTTTCTCCGAGGAGGGTATTCTCTCTACAGTTTAATGAAAGTTAGCAGTAACATGCCAGCAGTACTTCAGTCCGAGACACCTCTCGTGGTATGGCAAACTCCACATTTTACTTCAGGAGTTCAGCTACCTTAACTCACACAACATCTCCAACATACTGTACCTACATTCACTGTCTGCCTCCGGGGATTCAGAAAGCTGTGCATTTGTTGCAACTGCTACGGCTTTTTCTTCTGATGCAGAGGGCGTTGTGGACTCCCGCTGGTTTGTTTCACTTCATGAACAGAAAGAGAGAAATTCATCATACAGCTTCAAAACAAACCTTGAAGAGCTTTACACATTACTTTCTCACTGTGAAATCTTCACGTTTCCAAACAGAAAAAATTAAGAAAAATTAGAAATGCCTTTACCAACACAGCTACAGTCACTTTGTGGCTCATTTTATGCCATGAACCAAGAACTTAACATTCTGCCCAGCTATCTAACACTAGATAATATCATAACAACAGAGTTGTATTCAAGAATAATAGATTATTTGTCTTCTGTGGAAAGAGCGCAACTGCTATATGGGAGGTTCAGAACAAACCGAACAAACGTTTGCACCCGTGTGTGTTACCACTTGAAATTAGGGGTTATTTCATGGCTGGCATGCTGTCTTTATCACTAAGCAATTGCAGCTTTGAAAGTACCTGGCGAGAAAGCTGCTTTCCTTGCCGTAAACCAATAGATGCTAACTGAGCACACACAGAAAAGGGAAAACAAGTGCATAAAATCCTGCCAGAAAGTACTCAACCCCCCAGATAAACCCACTAACGTTACAGGAAGCCCAGGCGTAATTTGTAGCTACAGGAGTTTCAGACAAAAGCAGGGCTTATGTTCACAGTATCTGCTTAGTAACCCTCAAACTGTAAAAGGTGTATACAGCCTGGTGAAGGGAGTCTTTATCACCATACTTTGGGGTCTGCCATGATTTGAGAAAAAAGGCTCAAACTGACAGCGACTCAATTTGACTTCTAGTCATGCCAAATCAGTTGTTCTGGTCACAGACAGAAAGGAATAGAAAAGCCGTTAGATAGGAGAACACAGGAAAGAACCAATACCAGGTCAAAATCATGGCTTTCAAACACAGGAGAGCCAGCAGTTACATGTTGTGTGAACCCAAAGATGTATCTGTTTTCTAAACTTACCCCTCACTGGCACTCCCAAAAGTAGCAGCCTCAGCAGCTTTAAACACCAATTTACCATCCTCAGGAAGGGTAAGACATTCAGCATTTGACTCTTCCACAAACCCTGCAAAAAGAGACAGGTGGATGACTTCCCTGTTGCACTTAACATCACTTCTTTTAAAAGGCTCATAGGATTTTGAAGTGAGCCTTTATGCATGTCATCTAGGATAGTGATCTAACAAAATAATGCTACCAAGACTTCAAAATGCACAGAAGGTCTGAATTCGTCTTTCCAGGAAAAGAAGAAGTCTGATGCATCGTTTCAGTCAAGAAAACAACGTGACCAAAGAGATCAAAATATCAAAGAAACACTGATATTCTGCTTGCAAACTAAACTTGCTATGTTACTGACCTAATACATACAAACTGCAGAAAACATCCCTCCTTCTTAAAATTGGGTAGTAAGTGTTCTTATTTCCCTTTGGATATTTCTCTCATTCCAGCAATGCTGCTTTCCTTTCTTGACTCCATTTCCCCTCTTCTACAAGAAGGCGTCTAAGGACTTTTCTTGTTCTTTTCTCTAGAGATTGACTGGTGGTGTTGAAACCCAACTGCTTGCTAACCTGGTTTGGTCTCAACAGGTTCCATTTTAGACACATCCTCCTTTTCTTCTTTGTTCCTACTGTCTGCTTCCTCCACATCCAGCAATTACCTTTGCAGACAGTGTGCAGGACTGGGGTAATTTTGCTAGCTTGGGCCAAACAAGAGCTCTACTGACTGCCCTCTAATGCTTCCAGGGTACTGAAATTCTACAGAAATCTTTGTACCATAGTCCAGCAACGACCAAGTTTCTTCATAAGGTTATTCTTTAGTGATTAGCACCTCACCATTCTTTTTAACAAAAAGCACCTTTGATTTCTTGTCCCAATACGAGACATCTACAGTAGGACAGGCAAAACTTTTGAGCTGTCTTCCTAGAAGCACTCAGCTCTGGAGAACCCCTGCTACCCGTGTACATGGAGTCCCTATCTGGGCAAGCCTGTTATTTCAAAAGAAAAGGAGCTGAGGAACTTCAATAGCAACAATCACTCTCCAGGATCCTCCAGAATCAGCTCAGACTTCGGACTGAATCCGGCTGCATATGATGCACTGATCCTGGAGTACACGCTCACTGCTAGGAACCGTTTCAAGACCTCAGCCACAGAACTCTGACACTTGCACACATGTCCCCGCAAGAGCAAACTTCCTTTTTATAAAAGGAGTTGAACGGACCGAGCTCTGTTTGTCAAATACTGACTGTAGCTGTGTTTGCACATCTTCTCCCTGTTCCTGCACTACTTTCATTCCCAGCTCTTCATCACTGCTCACCAGCTAGTGAGCTACATCTCTTCTCATCTGCCAGCAGACCTGCTCGTATGAACACACCCTCAGCAGCTGGACTGGCTTGAATGAGTTGAATTGAGCTGAATTACCAAAGACCAACTGAAATAGGTTTGCAAAAGGCTGCATAAGCTGTTGAGACAGCAAAAAGAGCAAGCATAGCTGTAGTGAGAAGCAGACACACAAGCAGACTCACTTCCAGAAGAAAACTATTTAACTGAGCGCTAAGGAGGTGGTTAAAAAAAAAAAGGGGGAAGGAACTCGCTCTCAAAAACCTGCAGCCTACAGAAGTAGCCCTAAAACATCACCAGAAGCTTAAGTTTTCAACTTGTATCCCTCTCAAAACTCCCACAAATCACTGCTGCCTCTCAGCTGCAATTACACACAAGAAGCACCGGCCAAAAGCAGTATACATTCATAATGTCCAGGATACCTAAAAAAGGACTCAAACCAGAGTGGCAATTTTAAAAGCCTAGGACAAGGAAGTGCCTAGGACACTTGTGAACGCTCATCGTTAACAGTTGCGCTCATCAGCAATTTAACCTTGTGAAGACAGTTGAAAAATTCAGAATCTTAGGTTATCATAGGGTGAAACACACCGGCTTCTTTTCTTGGTTCTGACGAATCTGGTTGTTCTGTCCAGAAAGGTTTATCTTCAAGCATTTCACTGTCTTCTTCCTTCTCCGATTCTTGGAAATTGGCAGCTTCTTCAGTGGAAGAATTAGCTGGTTTAGCAGCTATGAAGATGACATCATCTTCAAAATCGCCAGGTGATTTGGCATCATGATACTCCCAAGTAGTTTGGTCTGACCTGGCAGAGAAGCTACTACTTTCTTTGCTGACATCTGTTTTCTCCAAACCATCTCCAGGTATGCCTTCGGAAGACTCTTCCATTTCGGCACGATCATCCTCAGGATTGCTCAGAGTAAACAGACTTGGTTTATCTCTACTTTCAGACCAAGCATCCTCCGCCACACCATGATGATGCTCAGATGAAGCTCCAGATAGTGCTTTATCATCTTCTGTTACCTTTTTTTTTTTTTTTTAAAAAAAAGTTCACAATCAGTAACATGCATATGCTTTTTGTCACAGCAAGGAAAAAAAACCAAACAAAAAACCATATACACTGATATTTGTAAGTTTTACAAGTGTCACCTGAAGCAAGGTGCTACAAAGTTCGTTCTCATTCTAGCACTATCTTAGCTTCTAAAGCTGAGTGTAAAATTTAATCACACTTTTGACTGCTTATTGAGTTTCCACGACCTTGGAGAATTAAGATGAAGTGCTTGCTTACACTGTCAGCTCAAGGCTGTTCATTGGGTTCACTACTGTGCTTTCAAGAAGAGGGAGCTTTGCATACCTAAAATCATAACTCAAGATTTCTCTTTCTTTTATGCTTGCCTTTTCAACCTGTATGCACTACTAAACTATTTTAGTGTTCACTATGCCTGTAGCATGGAGCAAGTAAATTCATCTGGCCACACTGTGTTATTAGCAAGAACGTCATCTAGGAGACAGAGCCTCTTGTTACAATTGAGTAGCTCTTTATAGCAGGCAATAAAAGGTATAATAAAAACAGAGTATGGCAATTTGCTGGTACATCTACGGAAAGCTCAAACATGGAGATACCAGCACACGCCCTGTTCTGCCCCTGGTTTGGGTACGTTACTTCGGCATCTGCACGATGAGCTGAACCAGGGAATCCAACTGACAGAACAAAAGGAGGAGTAGAAGGGGGCAACTTTCAGGTGGACCAACTTCATTTGACAGCCAGATGAATGCTATCCCTGGTGCAAGGCAAGAAGCAAAACCGAGAGCTTTAAGGCTAGAGAACACACAACAGTACAGCTCTCTTCCTCAGGAGTCTATTTTTACCATCATTTAAGTAAAGCCAGCCTTGCAAAAAGCGACACTGAAAGGAAATGCAGGTCGTGACTTTTGTTGCTTCCAAAGATGTTCAATTCACAAAGCTTAACAAACTCAAACAACCGGCTTGCTCTGTATTCCTTACCTTCCTGCCATACCACCATTTGAAAAGGTAGAGCGGGAAGCTGAACGAGCAATTTGGAACAATCACAGCTCCTAACAACACTTGAGTACAAACCGCCAAGGTCACTGGCATTTAACTATGACTACGTTCCTGCAGGCACGTGATGTTACAGAAGGTCTGACATAACCTTTTTTCACCAAATTCAAGTCTGCCATTCTGATCTGCAATTCCAATTGGCAATATTAGGAGTTCTGGCAAACTTTAAAAAAATCTAAATCAAATCACAGTCTATTAAGCCTTTAGCTGTAAACTTCCCTAACTACAGCCCAGCTTACCCCAACAGTCCATTCTGCATTCGAGTTCTCTTCCCTGAAAGATACTCTAGGTTTCTTTGCTCGTACAGGAGGAGTAACTGATCGTCCTGGAGATGCAGAGCCAGTTGCTAGGGCTGTGGTGCGAAGGCTGGATTTGAGAATAGACCGAGGAGTAAACCCAGGAGAAGCAGAAGCGGATGTGGCCAAAACTTTAGCCCTCTGTGAAAAGAAATAAAAACATTTAACTTCCAACCAGCTAAATCTTCAAAACAGAAGACTTCCCTTGTCAAAAGTATTCCTTTCAATTACAAACTGCGTTTGTACCAGCAGAGAGGACAAAGTTTAGCCTCTGCACTGCTCTTTTTCCAAAGGTACAAAAATCTTAATGATAGAAACCCATGCTTTTTATGTTTCTCTTGGCTTTATTTTTTTTTTTTTAATGACAACATAAACGGGTATTTTTCAAATGAATTTCCTGAAGAAACAAGGCTATGGCATCTTGTTGCCTGCAATGTTATCTGCCATGCCAGTAAGTTCTGCCATTCCTATGCTGCTCTTCTAACAGGCATCCAACTTCAGATGTCACCCTGGATACAGCGACTGAAAACACTGCCATGCGAAATGGCAATCTGCACAGCTACAGCGAGAGCTTATTTTTTCACTAATTAATCAATCCGCGCACTAGGCTAAACTAAGTGACGCTGCTGTAAAAATCCCTGCACATCTTCATCGAGAAGCGTTCAGGTCTTCTTACCTCAGCTCAAAAAAGATTTTACAGGATTGAAAGGGTTTAAAAGGAGGATAATGAAACTAGCCTAACGGTACGGGCAATATTTAAGACACAGAAAAAGGTTATAATTCAGAGAGATCACAACAATTTTGTTCAGGTAGGCAAAGGCAGAAAGATCAGCACCAAGAAGACAGCTGAAATATGATTTCCTTGCATGGTAACAGTTTGCTGGCAGTGAATGGGAATACAGTTTAACACAAACAATTAATAACTCAAATTACTGCAAAAAGCCATCACTGAATTGGACAGAGACTGACATCACTTAACTGACATCACTTAGTTGTCATTCCCTGAGCTGCAGGAAGAACCTGAAGCAGATACCTTCTTGCTTGTGGGGATGCGAGTCAAACTCCTCAGAGCTATTGAGCACTTAAATAACGAGATGGTTAAGCTACAGATTGCATCTTCAGGTATCTAAGCTATCAAGTATCGAAGTACCGTGCAATAAAAACAAGTGCATTTCACAAAGCTATGGGACAACGTGCATACTGCAATTAACTTCAGACTAAACCTTCCCTCTTCAAGACTGTTCCCAACGTACTGCTTCCAAAAGGGCTCTATATACAGTAACCACATGTGGAATATTGAAAATATTCCACAGTTTGAATCCAACAGTGTTTGTGTTAAATACTTTGGTGGTTTCATTTTAAACAAAGTTTACAGGCTTTTGGTTTGGTTGGTTGTTACTGTTTTTTTAAAATACAAACCTTAACCACAAGAGGAGTCTCTAGTAACTTCAGCTCTGATGCTCCGGACAAATTCTTTGCTGAGATGGGACCATGCATATTTGATTTCAGTGGGCCGGATGCCATGAACGAAGCAGAAGCTCTGCATGGTGACTGCCAGCTACCACCCTGTGCTGCAGAACACGAAGGAACAGGACGAACCACCAAATCCAGCAATCTGTCGAGATGCACAATTGAGAATATGAAAAAAAAATAAATAAATGACAAAAATCATGCTGCGTGCAAGAAATCTGACATGATACCGAACAAAAACATTCAATGAAGAAGAAAAACAGGTGAACCCTCACTGTTGGGGTGATGTGTCAGGCCCATGAACAGGTTACAGGCACTTTCTTTTCTTTTTTTTTTTAATTATTTCTTTACATTTCATACTTAATTTCCTAAATCACTGCCTCTGAGGCAAGAGGAATCCAATTGTCAGTTGCACAAGTGATGTAATTCTCCTGTCAGAAGAAAGTTCATCTACGCTTCAGTGCTGGCACCACTTCAAATTCTCCACTTAGTTCTGTCCCTAAGTCGACCTTTTCTTTAACAGATACAAAACTAAAGGCAAACAGGACACTTTGCAAACACGGAGGGTATATACATGCACGTGCGCGCGCACACACACACATATATGAGAAGCAACACCTGTTGGTTTTCTGCTCTTTATAATTCTGCCTAGTTTTAAGTGAAAAAGGCAGAAACGAAGCAGACACTGGGCAGGAAGGGGTAAAAGATTACTATTTGAGCACACAATCAAGTCTATCGAAATCCGTACACCAAGAGCTTGATGGTAATCATTGTTTTAGTTTCAGCTACCTTAAATTCTGTAAACACGTTTACCATAATGTAAATATCTATATTTGCATAAATAAGATGATCATAGCAGAAAAACTCTCTCTCCAAATATACTTATGATGTATTGATTCTTCAGTGTTGCCTATGATATGTGCAAAAAGCCAAGCCAAGCTTTATTCAGGTGCACCTTCCCTCCAAAACACAACCATAATTCAAATGGATTTTTCCCTCTCTCTCCAAGCACGTAGCTCAAGACTATACTTTCTTAAAAGGCTGCTTACCTATCATGTTGTGAGAAACTGGCTTTCTGCTCATTTCCTACCCAGACTTCTCTAATTTTGGACAATACATTACTGATGAAAGTTTCTCCTGCATGCACATTTCCTGCAGTAGCTTGTTTTGTTACTGTTGATAATGGCTTTGGTCTTGCAACTGTAAAGCGAGAGGGACAAAACATTAGACCTCTGTAATCAAAGTGATGGCTCGTTGTCCATTATATTTCCCCCCCTACAAATTACCTTCTCTTAAGACCAATGAAGGCAAATGGTAAGGCTTGGCTCTCTCTACAGCCAGCTTCCTTTGAACTCTAGGAAGGATCTTGCCATATCGGTCTAATACAGAATTTCTGGCAACTGCGCTCTCTCTCAAGCGAGGGTCACGATCATTCTGACAAATGAAAAGCGTAAAGCAAAAAGTTAACCCATCACAAGAAGTTCATTGCACAGAACTGTCTGTGCTATTTCTAAGTAGTGAATAGATTTCCTCTACAGATACACTAAAATACAGCCACTGCACGGAACAGCAGCAAGTTCTACCCATCAGCACACACCCTTTTCACCTGGTATTTTCAGCAAAGTGGAAGGAAGACTAGCATAACAACAGAACCTACAACTTTAAGTTAAAACCGTTCTGGCACTCTGCAGAACCTTACTCTGATATGCTAGTTATCACCTGCCATTTTCAAATGGCTTACAAAATAGCAGGCTTTCCCTTGTTTTTCCTGAAACGCCAATGTCTGAGATGACTGAATATACAGGGCAACTGCAAATCACGTGGGACAAAGTGATGCAAGTCTTAAAACCAGTAAGAAAAAGCTACCTACATGCACCTTCCGGCTGCATGAAAGTTTTCAAATGCGGGACCTAAAACTTCCAAAACCACCTTATAAGCTTGATTCACTAGAAAACTATGCTTCTGGAAAACAGCAAATGCATCACAGATCCATAACAGAAGTTCACCTAACACAAAATTTAATCTGGCTATTTTGAGAAACAGAAGCTAGGTAAGAATTTCTGTCATAAAAGGGGCAAAATGAAAGTTGTGGAATTGCAGAGCTCACGCTATAACTTGAAGCAGAAACAGTAATACTAACAAAAACCAACACCACGCAAATTTTGACTCTGGATTGACATCCAGGCTGCTCTCAGCTAGAAAAATAAAGCGGCGCGCAAGATACAAGAGATGACATTGCAGTCGCCAGTGGTCTGTAACATTTAATTTATAACTTCACAGAGTAGCTTTGGAGTAGTGAACTATTTTGTTCAACTTCTAGGTTCAGCTGTAACTTCAGGTGTTGAAATACTAGGTGTTGAAATACTAGGTGTAGGTAACTTAAGGTGTTGAAATACTACATTCTAAGAATGGTGTAAAAAACAGAGCAGGATTTTTATTGTGTACTATCAAAAACGGTTAGTAACGGCCCACAGAAACTTGCACGCTTGACAGAACTTTTACGCTTACCGTAAGGTTAACCTTCATTGACTGATTGGACTGTAGTGCTGGGATATAGTTGGCACGCTGCAGGTGGTGGACTAAAAGAAATTCATGATTCTGAACACCAGCATTGGTCTGTAAAAACTTCTCCAAACACTCCTATGAGAAATAACACGTTTCAAAACTCTATTATGATTCCGCCTCTTCTCTTTTCAAAGAAACAATTAAGATTTTCTTTCTTGTCCACACTTACCTGTTCAGTGTCTGAGAAAGGTAGCTTCAGTAAGTCTTCCACGAGTCCCATCTCCTGACAGATTTCATACATGTGTTTTAGCAGCTCTTCTATGTTCAACTTAGTGCTATGGTGCTGCAACAGACCCCAAGCCTCCACCATGCACCTGCAATTGATTGTTTTGAGACGTAAAGGAATATTAATAGTATGACCAAAAAGATGCCCCCAAATTATTGGGTTCAAGGTTGAAAGGAAATTTAGGGGATCATGCTTTGTGTCATTTGTTCTCCGCCTTTCGCAACAGCTGAAAGCCAAAATGGTGGGATAGATGTCTTTACCTATTGGACAACAACACAGTGAGGAAAAGCCGCACTTCACTACTGCTTGACATTGATGGCTTCATCATCTGTATGTATCTGAGGGCTGGCCTATGCTCCCCTTGGCACATGAGGGATTGAATAATTCTCCTATGCTGCCATGCCACGGTTTTGATTGTAGTTGGATGAAAGAGCAGGGCCAGCGAATTCTGTAGAAGTTAAGAGATCAGGTTCATTAAGATATATGCATACTCTCAGGCAACAAAAATATTCCAAAGTCTCTCAAGTAAGGGCAAATGTGTGCTAAACAAACTGATATGCCTAACTAATGAAATACTTGATACAGGACATGTAAATAAAAATTGTGAAGTATTTGCAGAAAAAATATTCAGTTAGCCATACAGAACAAAGTGAGTGTTTTAAAAGGAGCAAGTCACTCTCTTCTAGCTTAACCCAATCTCTCTCTACAAACATCCCTTTTTATAAACACATTACTAAACAAGAAGTTATTCTCCCAGGCAAACAGATTATATTAACGTTGTGACAGGCAAAAATCAACCTTCAGCATCAGAAAGAACACAAGTTAGGTTGAAAAGTCACTTTTGCAGTCTTCTGTCTCAAATCTTGCTGCTATGATCATAGTTTTAACATCTGAAGTGCCCAAACCCCTGTTTTTGAGAAAGCGCTCAACTGGCCTGCTGAAAACCGCCTACACAGATGGGGCTTTGAAAATTCAGATACCCAGCATCATTACAGTTGATTTCTTCTTTGTTTTAATCAATTTCCTGACCAAGTAACAAAAACAACATTTCAAATCATCATGCATTGCTGAAGATGCCGAGGCAGTATTACAAAAAAGCTTCTCGTGTTTTATCACCTGTTATTAGCCAAGCACCAGTTTTTAACAATCATTTTATGGATCATAGCTTTGTACTGCAATGTACGTCTCACTAAACTGTAACATACTTACTTCATAATCACCGTGATCTAGAAGCCAAAACCCTTGAATAAGCTTAACAAGACCCCAAGGGACAGCAAAGGCAGCTGAGAAGGAGTTGACCAAAGTTTCTGTTTTGTTCGGAAAGGAATGCATGATATCTAGCAGCAAGTAAATAGTCTGATGTCAAGCATCTAATTAAGGCTAATAAAGTGCTAAGGCCAAAAATTCATCACATCACATTTAGAAAAACACAGTGAAATAAGAATATAAAAGTGGTAGGAAGCAGAAACTACTAATGTAGTAGTCTTGCCTTTTGAAGCTCTTATAACCTGAAGACAGGCAGGTCCTACCCACAAAATTGCATTCTGAATAAATAGCCAGAAAGAAAGACTCTTTGATTGCTGCAAGGCATTCAGAAAGGTTAACTTCAGATATTTAAATGCTTCAGTTATAAACTCAGGCTCCCTCTTTAGTCAGTGGAGCTACCAGTTGGCCATCCAAAACATTTGAACATCCAGTGCTTAATTATTACAGGAAACAAATTCTACACTTCTTTGTTCCCCTCCTTCCCAGAGTCTATAAAACAATGCGTATTATGCTGTCCTTACAGTACAACTTAGCTCTGAAGGATTAAAACTGGATTTAAAACAGTACGTGGATCACTCGTTGGTAGTGTCATCTTCTCTTTCTGACAGCCGTTTTTAGGGACATATTCTAATAAGGCAGCTCTGCGCTACAACAGCCTTTAAACCCCTTGCTCTCTCGGCCCCCCTCTCAGGTTAGGCAACAAACAACAAAAGCAATTTGGTATATTTCAGCAGCTTAAAAATTAAGTTTCTGCCCAATGACTTTTCTCTTCTCTCTCTTTAGTATTCTGTGTGCCTGCACTTTTAACAGAACAAAAGCAAGCACTCTTAGCTGTGCTGGAAAACGGATGATTTTGGCAAAACTCAGGCACTGGTACACCACTGTTAGAAAGCCCTTTGCTCTGAAGCAGCACGTTTTAGTGCATCATGCTAGTAAGCAGCCATTTGCTACAGATACGGGTGATTTAAAAAGTTAAAAACGGTGTTAAATTTGGGGGAAAACTAAGGGAGGCTTTTCTCTTTAACATTTCTTAGTAAACCTGTTTTCTCATATCACAAAAGACTTGGCACCAAGACATCAACAAAAATAATCATAAAATATCCACAGTGCAAAGACATAAAACACTGCTCCTGTCTACGACTTAATGGAAAACCAAATGTTTTCACTTGCATTGTGGTTGAAGCATAAATTTAAAAATGTTATTAAACACGTAGGTGACAAATATTTAAGAACATTTATGTGCGCATACTGAAGGTGTACTAAAAATAACTAGAAAGGATACGATTGCATGTTTGTCGCTCTCTTCAATGCTTTCTAGCAAATAGAGATCCAGCAGTGCCTGAAATGAAAAAGTAAAAGTTCTTTAAAAACTCCCGTCTTTCATACATCATTGGCTTTTGGGTATGTGTGTGGGGCGGTGTCATTGTTGTTGTTTTCAGTGAACATAACACTCACATGTAAACTGGCAGGTGGGTATTTCCCAGTTCCTCCTTCATCTCTCCGCCACAACTTCTCAACTTGGCCTCCTAACTGGGAAACCATTCCATCAATCATCAAGCAGTCAGAATCCCATTTTCCTCTGCAACAAAAGGTAGCAAGGATTTGGACAGAGGAAAACACTAATTCCAGCCTCTCAGTCTAACAGATTTCCTCCAGCCAAAACAAACAAACAAAAAAGAAAGTAACAAACATACCAAGGCATGATTATGGCTTGAAATGCACATGAAAGAAATTTCTCAGTCAGATGAAAGATCCTTGTTACATCATATTGAATTCTTAAAGGAGCCCAAACTAGAAATCCTCAAAGCTCTCTTACCAAGGGAAAAGTTGCAATGACCTTTTAGTTTTCAGGTGTTCTTTTTTGTTGTACTACTTGTAATACAAAGGAAGTGTAAAGAAAGTTTTGTACGTGCCCAAAATAACCGCTCTCATACTGTCTAACAGAGGAAACGTAACAGTAGCAAAATACCAGGACTATTCTTTAGCACACATCCAATGCCTCAGATTGGACTGTTCCAACACACAGCTGTGAGACGACATAATGGAAATTTCAGATTTTGTTCTCAGCATCTCACTTTTGTTACTGAAAAGAAGTTATTCTCAGACAGCTGAGCATACAGGTAAATTTTAGCACCATCTTAAGCAGCATGCACGTTTCTACACACATACCATTACAATTACGGATGGCTGAACTTTTAAAAATTACATTCCGCAAAAGTCCATCCTGGTCGTCTGCTGACTGCAACGCTACCCTTTAATTTCCCAATGGTAAAAAGCAGAAAAAGCACACTGGAGGTTGTACGCTTCCAGGGAACACACGAGCCTGTATGTAAGTTACTTGAGAAGTAAGCTAAGAAAGATGAACTTTCAAGTCAATACCTACTACGCTGCAGCTTCCACCTGAACGCGTCTTGCAGCATCTTGTTCACAGGGCCGTAGCCCAAGCTCCTTGAGGTCTTTATTTAGTTTCCAGAACCATTTCCAAAGAAAAATCTGTTCTCATCTAATCCAAGGCATATCGCCTATATGCTACTAAGCTAGTCCAGGAAAGAGAGTTGACATTCGCAAGTGACTTTTACCCAATAGCCAGTAGAGTGCTAGGTGTGCCAACCGCACGTAACTCTGCCTATCTTGTTAAATTACACACATGTACTTGTGAGTAGGAGATTCAGGCCAACACAATTATTGCCATCTCTTACTAGTCAATGAGAGAGATGGGGTTTTTTTTAAAAAACGTGCTTTCTTCTGTGTCCAACACAATTGTTCTGTGATCGCCGTGCTTTGCTGAACTGGAGATGACTGATCCTATCCTAAACACATGATCTTTTTCAGTAGTAACAAATTATACAGATCAGCCAATGAATTAGGTACGCTACAAAAAAATGATGATACCAACAAATGGTACTAAGCAGAGGTATATGTAAACATTTTAACACAGGAAAGTAACCTCTGTGTTCAACAGAACACATGCATCCCTGAAGTCAACAGCATCGCTGGCAAATGCATTAAGCATAGCACATACACCTGTTGATATAAAAGCCATTCCCTTCCACTTCTGAATTTGCAGTGGAAGCGTTCCAGAGCTTTCCGGTAAGTCTTACCTTGATAAACGCTCAAGCTTCTGTCGATGACCAGTGTAGTAGCTCTGAACCAGAGGATAATTGTAGAAAGGTCTAGACAAATGCATGTCGTCATCTACAGGCAATAAAGTAAAACCAAGTTAAGGACGTAATGTCACATTTTTAAACTAAAATTGTTGACTAAAAAGACAGATGATCATAGAAGCTAAGCATCAAGAAGCCTCCCACTCTGAAAGAAGCCAGTCCTGTTTCTGCCTTTGCTAAAAGAGATGTAAGACACAAGACTCAATTCCTTCTTGTCTCAAGTGCCATTTCAAGTTTACAGTTGATGTAGCATTCAGAACAGGTAGTGTAAGCTGAAGTTCACTATGAAAAAAACAATTCTCAAAGGGAATGGTTTTTTAAACAGGTCACGTGAGCATTTGTAAGACAATTAAGGCTGACAATAGGATCTATAACCCATCCCAAGAAAGAAGTATTCCCAAGGTCTATTTTTTCCTCAAGCAATAAAGAAAAAGTTCCAAACATGCGGGTAATGCTTTTACTGAAAAAGCAAGCGTTCCAGTCTTTGTTGTTTCATAGTAATTTGTTTAAAAGCCCAAGCATTTCAAGCTGTGGACACAAGCAACTCCTTGAAGTCAGAGCCTGATTGCTATTTCTAAGAAACATCCAGGAAAGAAACTGCTTGCATTATTCTACACTACGCCTTTGAAAAACCCGTAAAATCTCAGTTTCGCCAACAGAACTTCAGCATACGCTCTCACTGAACTAACACGACTTGTTATGGACGAAACATTTACAAAAGCATGGCTAAGCACGTGTTCGTAGGAATCGCTTACTGGATAGTCCCCTCGTTACAAATGCATTACAGTTTATGCTTACCTAAACCCTCTGGAAGGAGGCTGGATCGACAGAACCAGATGACCACTTGTGCATACAAAGAAATGAGGCGAGTTACCACCTGCTTATTTGTCAAGTCTGCAAAACCTGAAAAAAGGCACAAGGTGATTTTTCTTATGCGATTCCTTTCATTTTTACGAAACTCCCTCCATCATACCAAATACAAAGTATAAAAATAACACGGTAGAAACCTTTGTCTTTGCCTTTTTCACTCTGGACCACTTCCTCGTTTGAAGGAAAAACCCACACTCACCACCAAAACAAAAAGCAACCCCTACAAAGAAGCAGATTCACTAAAGGTTCAAACAAAAAAACCAACGCCTGAACTATCAAATGCACTCACAAATAAGACATCTGTTTTTCACCTAGCAGAGATTGTTACTGTAGCAAAGGGGTATGCTTTTTTCCTCAATATGCCAAGAGCAATTTGTCATCTAAAAAGCGATAGAAACTCAGGTACCTTACCTTACAGCTTACTCATTTATGCTTCCTTTGTATTGTTTAGTCATTTGCAATGCAATATTTGCATGCAATTATAAATTGCTAGCTAAGAATGAAAAAGACTCATTTTCAGCATTACCACATTCAGTCGGTGTAATTTCAACCCAGTTGCTTCCAGAGCTTCTTGCCGAATGGAGCCTCCCCTACCCACTTGCAGGAACTCCACAGCAAACTGTTTCCCTGAACTCCATGCACATTAAGTGGTAGTCCCAGCTTCTCAGATGTCAGCCCCTTCTCCCAGCTAAGTGTCACTGTCTTCCAATCATCAAGAGCAACAAGAGCTCATGTTTCCACAATTGCCACCCAAGCCTAATTCCAAATCTTAAGAAAACATTCCAAACATTTAGCAACACTATTACAAACCTTTTTCAGTAAGCTCTTGTGCTTCTGTTAGAAAACAGTTTAAGACTGTGCGAAGGTTGCTCAAAAGCAACTGGCAGTGCTGAAGAGACTGCAATGTCTGCGGGTCAATGAAGTTGCAAGAGCCATCGAACAGCGGAACACCTTTTCAAGAATAAAAATTAAATCGTTAGCCTACAGAGCAATTCCAGAGTTTCAAAGTGCACTTAAAGAACTGCGTGCAGTATCATGTACCAGAAGATTACTGAATAAGCTCAGTTAGAAAGAATGATTTCATGTTTGCAGAATGACTACACTGGTACTCACATATCTGGTCAAATTCATCTTTTGTATAGATCACTTTGTTCCATGTCCACTCAAGAACAAACGGTAAACTAGCAGCAGAACTTGGCTGCTCTTTAAAAAGAGAGAGCAAAAAAGAAGTGAATCAACAATTTCAAACTAAAAAGTATATAACAGAAAAACAACATAACAAGTACTACCTTCAGATGTCCAATGTTTAACGCATCCAGTCAGAAGTTCTAAAGACCCTGTCTGGACAGCAGCTGACAACACCGCTTCTAACTGCTCCTCCTAAACATAACAGACAAAAGAAAATGAGAATCTTACCTACTTTCAGGACCCAAACCATCAACAGCAAATGTTTGTTTCTAACGCTCTTCTCATTCAGGCACCACAAAGTCAGTGAGCACACACGCAACTAATTCCACATTCTTTTTCTGAATTCTAGCCGCAGGCTGGACTGCTGGTTGGTCTGAGGAACACATTACACTTTTCCCCTGACATTTCAACTTACTGACGGCCAATTCTAACCTTTCTTTGCATGCCTCTGCATTACAGTCTCGGTTTACTGAGTTCCAATTAACTACGTTCAGTAACATCCTCTGCTAATACCCAGTACGCATTTTGTGCGTATAAGTTTGCCATCAGGAACGCATGAAGGGGACGCAACAGATACCCTGTTTGCAAGCAAACAGTGAAGCTCAGGTCAAGCAGCTGTCTGGACTATGAAGACGTGAAGCAGTTCTGACACCCAAAACATTAAGTTATAATTTTCTGCAATGACAGAAAAGAAGTGAAGCATTTAAACTCTAGCAGGTTGAAACGGTAGGCCGTTCAAATGCTGTGTTATAACGTAGTGGTAATCCTTTAGAAGGATAATGCACAGGTATGCACAGGCGTGCAATATTAACTAGCAGCTTATGTTTCTGAACACCAGCAGCTGGTGTTCTGATATCAGAACACCAGCAGCTTATCAGAACACCAGCAACTTATCAGAACACCAGCAGCTGGTGTTCTGATACTGCTTTCAGGTGACATGATCCTTCATAAAATTTCAC
Organism: Ciconia boyciana; assembly: GCF_034638445.1. Classification (NCBI taxonomy): domain Eukaryota; kingdom Metazoa; phylum Chordata; class Aves; order Ciconiiformes; family Ciconiidae; genus Ciconia; species Ciconia boyciana. The sequence goes on from NC_132936.1 coordinate 89,912,093, forward strand.
TTGGTTGGTTGGTTGGGTTTTGATTGTTTGCTTTTGGAACACATTCAAAAGTATCTTTCCCTTCTCGGTAAAATCATGACATTCAGAGCCATTTCTACGCATTAGAATAGAGAGGTGATATTTCCATCTTTTTCTGAAAACTGGTTTCAGACGAGGAAACACACCAAATACTACTTACGGTGGCAAACAAAATGCCAAACCAAGCTTCTTGACCCTGATTCTGAAAGATGGCTTACTAACATTCAAAAGAAATGCCTGCTCATATGCCTAACAAGTCTCGGAACGATATAGTCACAATTCAGCAAAGGTTATTAAAAACCATCTTGATTTCCCAAGTTATATCCAAACCGGAGCTGACATCAGAACATCTCATTTGAACGGAAGAGTCTACATCAGGCTTGCAAAATCAACAGTCTAGGGGCTAGGTCAACTTGCCAAGAAATTGATTTTAGCTACCACGCTGTGCAAAAGCGTTACTTGCCCTAACACACTGCCACAAATCTGGTGAAGAATCCAGCAGACAGGAAGATGAGGGCAGTGGGAAGACTGCTCTCCCCCTCCTGCTCATTGCTCCACTGTAAGATGGCTAGCTAGCTGACCATTTAGCTTAGGTGCTGCCTGGCTGAAGACGGGCTCTTCACCACAAAGGCTCCATCTCTCATGAAACTCTTCAGGTGAGGGAGAAAGCTTGGTGCACTGCAAATGGAAAATCTATGAAAGAGGGGGGTGAAGTCACTATGGTGGGATAAAGCAGATAGGAGGTAGTGGGGGTCATGAGATAAAGGCGATGAAGGTGTTGCAGCAACAAGAGGGCAGTCTAAGAGGAGTAAATTGGGCTACGGTAGCACAAGGCAAAGGCTACAGCAGTGAAGATCTGCTTTGAGAGGCTGCAGAAAAGCCTGCTGATGAAGGGAAAAGGAGGGGAAGCGGTGATGAAACTGTCAGGTGGAGCTGACAACAGTAATTGCTTACCACAGCCCACTTCCTTGGAAGCAAAGGATCGCGTCTAGCGCAGCAAGCCGACGTTTGCAAGAGCTCGCGTCCGAGTGAGACACCCCCATCGTCAACGACTGCACTGAACCTAATGCTTTGAGAACCTGACGGCGATGGAGGTTGTTCTGAGGGAAAGATGCTTTCTGTTGCGCGTGACCAGCACTGGCTGCACGCTTCCTTGTGCGTGTCTGTGGCACAGAATTAATAGATGGCTCTCTAAAGACAGATCTGTTAGGGCTGTTCCCAGTCACACTCAGTAGTTTGGATCTAAGAATACTATTGCTTCTGCTAACTAACGGCAACACCTGCATTTCAACGCAACTTGCAACTAATATGAAAATCAGATTATCGTGCCTTGTAGCCTCTCCAGCCCTGTCAGACAAGATGGATGTACTTCCCCCTTGATTCCCTGATACGCACTCACCTGACTCAAAGTGGATGGCTGGACATCAGCTAGTCTTGGAGACAGCAAGCCAGCTACAAGACACCTATTGTAGCTGTCATGAATGGCTTCACTTATTGAAGGACCAGATTTCTTTAAAAAATTCAAGGTCTGAAACATCAATCACAAACTACAGATTAAGACAGCATTATAATTCAGTCGCTAAGGTTCTGGATTACCACTAAGAGAAACAGTATAAATGTTCACTTAAACTGTCAGAAGGCTTGCATCAGCAATATGCTTTAGGTTAGCAGTCTGACTAAGCATTACTATGCAGAGTCTTAAAGACGGCAGCCAAACTAACAGTTACGGTTCATAACAAAAATCCTGTAAAACAAAACATCAGCTCTTGCAATGCTTAATTAAGTGTTTTCGAGTCAATGCACAGGCCTTTCTTTTTCCCTGAACACGGACACAAAATACATTCTATATGAGCTAAAACTAACACGCAACTTTAAATCACACTTTGGAAGACCCTTTCTATGCTGCTTTGTTACAGAAGCTGACTTATGCTGGAAATACTTAGTGAGCTGAAACTTAATTCAGAATTATTTGTTACAGTCCGTGCAGTGGCTCCAAAGTTGTAATTTGGCCAAGTTGGGGAGAAAAAAAATTCATTTCTTCTTAAACACTTCCATAATTTTTCATTTTCTCCATTCTGTCCTCCTTTTCAAGCTAATCAGGGATCAAAACCCTAACTCAGGACCTATGCAGGCAGTTCTATGCAGATGGGTAATAGAGTAGCAGCAGCTTTCCCCGACCTCCACAACAGTTTTGTTCTTGCTCCTAGAGCAACCTTGTATTCCTTTCCAGACATGCAATCCCCGATCGTGCTTCGACAGGAGACAATGGTAGGTTTACAGTCCCAAGAGCGGAGCTAAAACACTACCATTTGCTTAAAACAGCTGGCAGGATACAATTGCAATTATGCGTGTGGATGGGCAGGATGAGCATAAAATGGTCTCTGGCACTGAAAGCAGTGCGGTAGAAAAGGTAGAAAAGGTACATCTCTTGACATTCTCAATCAAGACACAGTAAAAGATCACCTCCTTCTGGAAGCCGGTGCAAGTCATATGAACAACTCCGGAGGTCAGCAAGCACGTGCCATCTGCAGAAACAATGAACGTCTGGCAACATTCCACACTCTCACAGTTATGTTATGACCTGTTTACATCTTTCAAAGAGCAGTATCTGGAAAGATATAACTAAGTGATCATCAGATCACTTACAAGCTTTTTTAAAACAAATTACTGCGCGTAGAAATTTCACCTCTAGTGCTGTCGAGGTGCTGTGCTTTGAGCTTCCGTTCAAAGGCATTTCATTTTATAACCATCCCCACTTCACAGGCTACGTTACAAAAGCACCAAAACCCCAAACTCAGCAGACCGCCAGAGATGTTTCACAATATTAAATACTTTGTTAGTACTCAGTTAGTAATCAGAGTTGGGGTTGGGGGGGGGGTGTTGGGGTTTTTTGGTTTGGACAAGCGAACTAATAAATGGCATTTGACCTCCATTGAAGCTTATCTCTATTAAAAGCGGTGAAACACCTACCAAAATTATAGGTGCTTGGGTGAAAAAACTGCTCAGGTGGTGGATAAGAAGGAGGAACTCCCCGACTTAGGCTCCGCTCATGGACCAGAATATCCAAAATGAGGTTTGGAGAAGTCACGCTTATTACAGCATCCAGTGACCACAATGCAAAATAGGGGCAGTCATGAAGGAATTCTTCTGGCCTTAAAGAAAACAAGTGCATAAGCTAAACGCTGACTTTCAAATGAATTCTTTGTAGGGATATTGAAAACAACTTAATAACAATCTACCTTAGTGAATCTGGCATTTCAGCAGAATACCAGCGATTAATGTCAAATACACCCAAATAAGTAGATGGTGTTCCCTGACCGTATGTATTCACTTGCCAACTGAAGATTGATACGCTGGTGTCAGGAGATATTACTGTAAAAGACAAGACATTGTTTCTTATTTGTAGAAAATACGATACACCTGATATTTTTAAAACACCGCTTTCTGGTTTGGCTAAACTCTGTTCTATCACTCGTGAAACACAGCCCTTCCTAAGACTAATTTAAAACAATTACGGAATAGCAAACATCTCTGCGACACGTTTCAGTCCTACTGCCCCTTTTTCTTGGTCAAATTGTATCAGTTCTAAGCCAAATCAAATACACAATGATTAGCTAATTCAGTTAAGCTAGCTGAAGAGTTTATCCAAAAAGGTATGCTAGGAACACATACACTGCTACTTTTAGAAAGCATACAAATAATTATCGCATACACTTGTATCACTCAGCTGGCATTATTAATTTCCAGATTTGACTCAATTACAAGTTTTCAGAGTAGCTCCTTTCCAGCATATTCCGAATGAAAGAACACAATTATCACACTAAATAAACAAACCAACCCCCAACAAACAGGAAATTGGAATAAAGGTTTTGACATAAAACATTCACAACGTTACACTCAGTAAGTTCTCTCTCTAAGTGGAACGGTCTGTCTTCTCCGGGGAGAGCGCATTCTCTAGACGTAAAGCAAAGTATGTGGTATATCATTTACCCGAATAGAGTAAGGAACAAGAAGGCGATTTGTTTGGCAAAATGTTTCTCTGTTCCCTTTTGCATTCATCATTACCATTTAGGGCTCCTCACCCACTTTACTATGTTTCATTGGCAACTTCTGTGCCATTTCAGTTTTGTTAGCCGCTCAAACTGCCTTTGAAGATATCCATTCTTTTCGTAACTCAGAAGACAGCTTCACTGCTAGCCTCAACCCACATCCAACAGAAGCTCATGTGTGCCTACAACTTAACTTGAACAGATTCTGAATAAAAGCTAATTAGAAACCATCAGAAGAAGTACAGGTAGTTCTCCATGCCTCATACTTCATAAAAAGGAGACAGAAAGGGGTTGTTTTGAGTTTTGGTTTTGGTTTTGGGGGGTTTTTCTGGGGGGAGGGTGGGTGGTTTGTTTGTTTTTAACAAGTGTTTAGAAGGCACTCTCCTCAGAAACATGACACAAGTGGAGAAAATCCAAAGGTGTTTTTAATAGATTTTGACACACTGTTAATAGAGGATGGCATCACAAAAACAGATGGAAGTTGCCACTTCAGGACTAAATCAAAGCTAATAAACAGAAATAGCCTAGAAAGATGATGCAAGTGTCTTCTTTGTAACATCAGACATAAGTTAAGGCCAGTAAGAAGAGAGGGAAGGCAAATAACGCGGTCAAAACAAAAGGCTAGGAAAGTTATCACTGCAGCAGGCTCAAAGATCTGGTCAGAGCATAACTGAATTTGTAAACCCAGAGATGTATGTTGAATTATTGCAAGATAATGAAAGACATCTTAAGAGTCTGAACTGTCTACATGGACAAGGAAAGCTATTGCTTTAAGAACTCGTAGGTGTAGGAACCTAATAGATTGAGAGAGGAAAAAATGGACAGGCAGGTCATAGAATCATAGAATCATTTAGGTTGGAAAAGACCCTTAAGCCAAACACTGCCAAGTCCACCGCTAAACCATGTCCCTAAGTGCTACGTCTCCACGTCTTTTAGATATCTCCAGGGATGATGATGCAACCACTGCCCTGGGCAGCTTCTTCCAATGCTTCATAACCCTTTCAGTGAAGAAATTTTGCCTAATATGCAATCTAAACCTCCCCTGGTGCAACATGAGGCCAGTTCTTCTTGTACTATCACTTGCTACCTGGGAGAAGAGATCAACACCCACCTTGCCACAACCTCCCTTCAGGTAGTTGTAGAGAGCGAGAAGGTCTCCCCTCAGCCTCCTTTTCTCCAGGCTACACAATCCCAGTTCCCTCTGCCGCTCCGCATCAGACTTGTGCCCTAGACCCTTCACCAGCTTCGTTGCCCTTCTCTGGACACGCTCCAGCACCTCAGTGTCTTCCTTGTAGTGGGGGGCCCAAAACTGAACACAGTATTCGAGGTGCGGCCGAGCACAGGGGCACGATCACTTCCCTAGTCCTGCTGGCCACACTACTTCTCATACAAGCCAGGATGCCATTGGCTTTCTTGGCCACCTGGGCACACTGCCGGCTCATATTCAGCTGGCTCTCGACCAACACCCCCAGGTCCTTTTCTGCCAGGCAGCTTGCCAGCCACTCTTCCCCAAGCCTGTAGCATTGTATGGGGTTGCTGTGGCCCAAGTGCAGGACCTGGCAATTAGCCTTGTTGAACCTCATACAACTGGCCCCAGCCCATCGATCCAGCCTGTCCAGGTCCCTCTGTAGAGCCTTCCTCCCCTCAAGCTGATCAACACTCCCGCCCAGCTTGGTGTCATCTGCAAACTTACTGAGGGTGCACTCGATGCCTTCGTCCAGATCATTGATAAAGATATTAAACAGAACTGGCCCCAACACAGAGCCCTGGGGAACACCGCTTGTGACCGGCCGCCAACTGGAGTAAACTCCATTCACCACCACTCTTTGGGCCTGGCCATCCAGCCAGTTCTTTACCCAGCGAAGAGTACACCCGTCCAAGCCATGAGCAGCCACTTTCTCCAGGAGAACGCTGTGGGAAACCGTGTCAAAGGCTTTACTGAAGTCTAGATAGACAACATCCACAGCCTTTCCCTCATCCACTAGGCGGGTCACCTTGTTGTAGAAGGAGATCAGGTTGGTCAAGCAGGACCTGCCTTTCCTAAACCCATGCTGACTGGGCTTGATCCCTTGGTTATCCTCTACGTGCCGTGTGATGGCACTCAGGATGATCTGCTCCATCAGCTTCCCTGGTACCGAGGTCAGGCTGACAGGCCTGTAGTTGCCCGGGTCCTCCTTCTGGCCCTTCTTGTAGATGGGTGTCACATTTGCTAATCTCCAGTCAACTGGGACCTCCCCGGTTAGCCAGGGCTGCTGGTAAATGATGGAAAGGGGCTTGGTGAGCACTTCTGCCAGTTCCTTCAGTACTCTCGGGTGGATCTCATCAGGCCCCACAGACTTGTGAGCGTCTAAGTGGTGCAGCAGGTCACTAACCATTTCCCCCTGGATTATGGGGGCTCCATTCTGGTCCTCGTCCCTATCTTCTGACTCGGGGGGCTGGGTACCCAGAGAACAATTGGCCCTACTATTAAAGACTGAGGCAAAGAAGGCATTAAGTACCTCAGCCTTTTCCTCATCCTTGGTCACTGTGTTCCCTCCCCCGTCTACTAGGGGCTGGAGATTCTCCTTAGCTCTCCTTTTGCTGCTAATGTATTTGAACAAGTATTTTTTGTTGTCTTTTACGGCAGTAGCCAGATTGAGCTCTAGCTTGGCTTTGGCCCTTCTAATTTTCTCCTTGCACAACCTCGCTACACCTTTGTAGTCCTCCTGAGTTGCCTGCCCCTTCTTCCAGAGCTTGTAGACTCTCCTCTTTTTCCTGAGTTTGAGCCAAAGCTCTCTATTCAGCCAGGCCGGTCTTCTTCCCCGCCGGCTCATCTTTCGGCACCTGGGCACAGCTTGCTCTTGTGCCTTTAGGACTTCCTCCTTGAAGAATGTCCAGCCTTCCTGGACTCCTTTGCCCTTTAGGGCTGCCTCCCAGGGGACTCTGTCGACCAGTCTCCTAAACAGGCCAAAGTCTGCCCTGCAGAAGTCTAAGGTGGCAGTTCTGCTGACCCCCCTCACCTCTTCTCCAAGTATCAAAAACTCTATCATTTCATGATCACTCTGCCCAAGACGGCCTCCAACCATCACATCGCTCACAAGTCCTTCTCTGTTCTTGAACAAGAGGTCCAGCGGGGCACCTTCTCTAGTTGGCTCACTCACCAGCTGTGTCAGGAAGTTATCTGCCACACACTCCAGGAACCTCCTAGACCGTTTCCCCTCTGCTGCCTTGTATTTCCAGCAGACATCTGGTAGGTTGAAGTCCCCCACAAGAACAAGGGATAGTGATCATGAGGCTTCTCCCAGCTACTTATAGAATAGTTTGTCTGTCTCCTCATCCTAGTTGGGTGGTCTGTAACAGACTCCCACCACAATATCTGCCTTGTTGGCCTTCCCCCTGATTTTTACCTATAGACACTCCACCCTATCGTCACCATCATTAAGCTCTAAACTATCCAGACACTCCCTAACATACAGGGCTACCTCACTGCCTCTCCTTCCTCTCCTGTCCCTCCTGAAGAGTTTATAGCCATCCATCGCCGCACTCCAGTTGTGCGAGTCATCCCACCGTGTTTCCGTGATGGCAACCATATCATAGTTTTCCTGGTGTACAGTGGCTTCCAGCTCCTCCTGCTTGTTGCCCATGCTGCGTGCATTGGTGTAGAGCCACTTCAGCTGGGCTGTCGTCCGTGTCTCCTTCATAGAGGAACAGCCCTTACGTGCTTTGACGTGTTTCACTGGTGTTTCCCTCTTGGCTCCTATTGCCTCAGTATCCCCTAGCTCAACTCTCTTCAACTTCAACTGTGCACCCGTGTACCCCGCACATCTCAGAGACACAGGCTGAGTGCCCTCGCTGGCACCCC